>NC_139460.1:13380000-14630714 GCF_057233095.1 Heloderma suspectum
TCCGTAACGGAACTGTTGGTGCCCGAGTCCTAGAAAGACACAGCGTCATTTTCTATTCAAGACAAGGCAGGGGGCGACCAGAGAAACAGAGAACGCCTTTTCAGCTGTAGCGCCCAGTTTGTCGAATTTCCTCCCCAAGGAGGCCTGCTTGGTGCCAACATTGTTACCCTTTTGGTGCTAGGCAGAGATATTTTTATTCTCCCAGGGCACATTTTGTTTTAACATATTAATTATATTTTACTGACGCATTTTCTTTAGGTTCTGTAAACTGCCCTAGAAGCTCTGCTGAAGGGCGACATACATATCTTTTAAATCAAATAACATCCACCATGAGTTAAAAAACTTAATGTACTTCCCTTTCTTACTTCTTTTGAGAAATATAGACACAGTGAGAAGGAATACGTTTTCTCACAAAGGTAAATCTTATTAGAACCACCTGGTATTTAAGCCAGGGGTGCAGGACAAATTTGAGTTCCGTATTTGGAGCTTTGCATTTGGAGCTCCGTGGCTTGATGTCAGTGGATGTCCCCTGCCCCCCACCCCCAATTTTCACTTTCTCCGTTCTGAGAAGAGGCATGGAGGCCCAGGATTCTCATCAACCTGGAGAAAGGGACTTGGCTGATGCTGAGAGCGAATGGGAGTGGGAAGCGGCGTGCTGGAGAACCTCTGCTGTTATGTCCCATCTCAGATCGGAGCTAACAGCAGGGACATCTCCAGGGGGAAATCCTCCAGAGGAACCCAAGAAAGCTGCATGGGCTGGACTGGGGAGCCTAGTGAGCCAGATTAGCCCCAGAAACTGGGGTTCTGCACCCCTGATTTGCCACAGGCGACAAGGAATTCCATGTAGGCAGCCAAGTGGTCTGGTGGAGAGGGGACAGAGTACTCTTTTCTGTGCCCAGAGGAACCTCCATCCTCCTCATCTATCACAGAAATGCAGTGGGCTGTTCGATTATCACAGAGTTCTCCATCCCACCCCTGCCAGCCCCCAGCTGGACAGGTTTTTGCAGGCAAGTAACTTTGGTGGGCTTTTTTACAAGGCTGACCTAGAAACTTCTGGGTTGACCCCAACAGAAGTAAGTATCTTACGCCTCTTTTTGAAACATGGAGAGTGAGTAGAGAACTCCTGGAAACAATTCCAGGGCTCCACATAGTTTCTAGTGTCTGGGTGGGTTGCTGAGGCTTCACCACTCTTAGGGTTGCTTTCCCATTGCTTGGGGAGGGAAGGACTAGACCCCTTTCCCCCCGGGCTACAGCCCAGATTCAAATTACCCCCCGACACCACCCGGAGCATCCACTTTTACAAAAGGAAAATTACATCAGACGTTCCCACATGCAGAGCTCCAAAGTAATGTTTAGCTTGGCTTTTAGATGGCTTAGTGAACCATCTGAGAGCACCTTCTACAGAAGGTAAGTAGGGAGGAGTCAGATCAGTGTCCAGGTGGGAGACATCTGCGAACTCCAGGGAAGCCACTCTGAGCTTTCCATGGAGGAGTGGAATACAATTCTCTCTCTGTCTCTCTCTCTTCTCTGTCTCTCTCTCTCTTCTCTGTCTCTCTCTCTCTTCTCTGTCTCTCTCTCTCTCACACACACACACACACACACACACCCACACACACACTCACTACCTTCCTTAGCGCAAAACACTTACTTTTTGATGAAACTCTGTTGTGGCTTCTATGAGTTTTTTGTCCTGATCTGTGAACTGAAGAATTTAAAAATAATAAATGGCCAATCTCACAAAAGCCAGATTAAGCAGAGCGGCCGGTGATAGGGGGATGTCAAATCATTGCTTACCATGTCCGTCACCCGGCTTCTCTCCAGATTTATGTCCAGCTTGTTTTCAGCTCGGATCTGACTGGTTTCATTCTTTAAAAACAAAAACAAATACCGCCCCCGCTTTAAAAAACAACAACCCTGAACATCATATATCAGGAAACCCATGTAAACCTGTCCAAGAACTCTGTTCCACTTTGGAGGTCCTCCTTTGGGTTCTGCCACCAGAGAGAAGGTGGGTGGATACCCATGAGAGGGACTTCCCACCTGCAACAACCAGGATCTAGAACAGCCCTACAAGAGAATTGTGCCTGGCCCCTTCATTGCCTGCTTTTATTTAAACTTTATTTAAGTGGGCTTTTTTTTTTAGAAACATGCCCGCTCCAATTTTACCATCAAGACTGGAGCATCTCCTGTCTGTTCACCCCCATGATCCTCCAACTGCTCCTGTGGTCCTGGGTGATGGCGGGGAAGGGGTTCAAGTCCACCCATGTCCTCCTCCTTCCCCACTCCTGGCTCACAGAGGGTCAAAACCACCATCAAAGCTCAGCTTCTTTCCATACCATCCAGCCTTTCCTCACTGACCCCATGCCCAGGACGGCTCCACCCATATCCCAGTCTCTCCCTTGCTTTCATGGACTTTTATGTTCCTGTGCCACTAAGCCCAGAACAGCAGCATTGGTTCCAACGAAGGCCTTTCTTTCTTGGCTCAGAGAGGTCAGCTGCAACCATTCTTACGCAGCACTGGCTCTGCCTGAAAAATGTTTGAGTTCAACTGGTTCTTGCCTACTTACCAGTAGCTGCTGTTTGACTTGATCCAATTCGATTTTCATTTTCTACATACCGGGGGCAGGAAGACAAGAGAGAAACATCCTGAGTCAGATGATGCTCAATTTAAAAAGGAAGATAATGGGAGATGATGCATGTGCTAAGTTCATGGTGGAGGTGAGATTTGAACGAGGGATTTTCTGGTTCATGGTGGACAGGAAGCAGAGTATCACTGTCTGAGTTAAATTAACAGAGCAGGTGAATGGAGAACGGACATGGAGAACATACCATGAGTGAAAACAAGGCAGAGTTTTGCACATATACCGATATACTGATATACCAGGAGAACCAGGTTCAAATCCCAACTCAGCCATGAAGCTCACTGGGTTACCTCGGGTGAGTTATTCTGACCTAACCTACCTCACAGGGTTGCTGTGAGGACAAAAAGGCAGTGGGGTGGGTGAAGAGTGAAATATGGAAACTACGCTAAGCTCCTTGGGGGAAGGGCACGATAGAAATGTAAGAAAACAAACAAAATGATCGAATGAATAAATATTAGCTGCCTACATATCTACCGTCCTCATCTTTGCATGCTGTACCGACAGAGGTGGGACACGCTCCAATTTTTCAAAGATAAAATATGAAACTGGGATAAGCCGTAGATTCTGGATGGAGAAAGGGACGGATGTCTTCACACAACCCCCTAATTAACTGATGGAATTTACTGCCAAAAGGTGAGACAGTCACCATTGTTTTGAGTGCTTTAAAAGGGAGTTAGATGAATTCCTGGAGCAGGGGAAGGGGAGGGGTCTACCAATGGCTATTAGTCACAATAGCAACCTTCAGGATCAGGGGAAGTGTAGCTCTGGATACCAGTTTCTGGAGAACCACAGCAGGAGAAGGCTGTGGCTTTCACGTCCTGCTTGTAGGCTTCCTAGAGGCATCCAGTTACCCACTGTGAGAAGCAGGATGTTCGACTAGGCCTGTAAACCAAACCCACTCCTCAGGGGTGTTTTTTCCCCCATTGTAAAAGGTTGAAATGCCTCTCCTAGGGCTTAGCTACTGGCAGAAGGAGCTTTAAGCTAAAATAAGCAGGGATCTTTGGTCCCACTCCATGTCCTATGGCCCCACCCACCACTGGAATGTCCCCCCCCCCGCCCAAAAGCTTCTCCGAAACTGAATTCAGCCCCTGGACTGAAAGAGGTTCAACCCCTCCCTAGACATGTGGTCAGATTCAGCACGGCTCTCCCTAAGTTTCCAATAATATCCTGAAGTACTCAGAATAAAGTAAGAAAAGAAGTGAATTTGAGCAGGCAAAAATGCTCATAACAAGATTCGCTAAGCAAAATGCAGCAAGGCTGACCGCAGCCTTTTTTCCTCTGTTTATCTTATGCCGCTCATCTGCAAAGAACAGAAGAGTCAAATCAAACTTTGTGCATCGGTAGGGAAATACCTCATTCTCTGCTCTCAGGTTGGCAAATTCGCTTTTCTCGAGAATGACCATGTCTTTCCGAATGGAGTCCAGATGAGCCATGATCTGTTGCAAAGTTATTTCCTAACATAGAAGAAACACACACGGTTATTTCCTGGCATAGAAAAACACACACACACACCCCTTCTTGAAATAATTCTAATTTCTTCTGGCAAAAATATTATTTTATTTTGGGGGGGGAATCTTTGGCTAGAGTTTTCTGGGCAAAGAGGACAAACTTGGTTTAGCAGGTTTGGGGTGGTGGTGGGTGCATTTCCATTTCAGATATATACACATACACCGCAGAGGAGAAAATATGGGTGCTTGAAGGGCAGGGAAGCCTGGTTCAGCTCTCTAGATGTGATGGACTACACATTCCATCCTCCCCAGCCAGTAGGGCTGATGAGGAGAATTGCAATCCAACATACCTGAAAAACATCAGGTTGGAGCTGCTCTAGTTGATTCAAGCAAGTATCCCTACTTTTTTTTTTTTTAAGGCACAATAGGTTCTCAAATACATTTGGGCTTCCACCTTCACCCAATATAGCAAATGTAAGACCCCAAAACCTTTTTTCATAGCCATGAATTTAAAAACAAAACACTATAATCTTCTACATTTGTGGAGACACAACCTTGTACGCAAGAGGTTTTCCCAGCTTTGGCAGTGACAGAACTCATGGTTAAGTGCATCAGCAAAATTAAGCATGTGGAACAGCGAAGGTTTAGAATCCACAACCAGTGTCAGGCTGTTGAAATGGGTTTTCCACACCATTGTTCTCCACTGGAACTCAGGTAAGCACACCCACCTCGTGTGTAGTTCACTAAAAAAAAAGAAAGCCTCCAGATCTTTCTTTCAGGCATGTATTCGGACAACAGGCCAGGACTTTGATCTAATGGGTTTCAATTACAGGAGGGTAGTTTGTGGTTGAATATTAGGAGAAACTTCTTGATGGCAAGAACAGTTCGACAGTGAACTGATAACCTAGAGGAGCATTGGGCTCTTCAAGCAGAAGGTAGCCTCATCCCTCCCCCTGCTTGCTTTCAGAATTTTGAGAGTGCCATGGGCACTCTTACAAAATGGCTGTTATGGCAGGGCTAGGGGGAGGCTTGCCCATTCATAAAATGGCTGCCGTAGGTGGCATGGCCAGTCACCAAACACTCATTTCCCAGAAACCTAACACACACACACACACACACACACACACACACGACTAACTTGCCCAAGAACCAAAGTACAAGGCAGAGGTAAGGGCTGAGCTCCAAAAAAACCAAACACACCATTCTTATGAACTCAAATAAAGACGGCACTGGAGGGCAGCAATTCACTTTGCAGCATGCCAGCCTCCCCATTAAAAAACGTTTTTTAAATGGAAAAAAATCTTGAGAATTAACAGACAGGAGGTGCAGGGGCCTGGAAACAAAGTCCTATGAGGAGAGACTAAAAGAACTGGGCATGATAAGCCTTGAGAAGAGAAGACTGAGGGGAGATCTGATAGCGCTCTTCAAGTACTTGAAAGGTTGTCACAGACAGGAAGGCCAGGATCTCTTCTCGATCATCCCAGAGTGCAGGACACGGAATAATGGGCTCAAGTTACAGGAAGCCAGATTCCGGCTGAACATCAGGAAAAACGTCTCGATTGTTAGAGCAATACGGCAATGGGACGAATTACCTGGGGAGGTGGTGGGCTCTTCCACACTGGAGGCATTGAAGAGGAAGCTGGACAGCCACCTGTCAGGGATGCTTTGACCTGGATATCTGCATTGAGCAGGGGGTTGGACTGGACGGTCTTGTAGGCCCCTTCCAGCCTCACTATTCTATGATTCTATGACACTGGTGTGCGCCAGGAGAGGTGTCTGTGGGCACACTGGTGCCCATGAGTACCACATTGGAGACCTCATAAACTTACTACATGGGAGACTCTTTTAGAAGGCCATTTTACAAGTGAGCAGGAAAGTTGCCATGAGTCGACATCCCCGCCTTGAAAATGGTTGGGTGAATCAGCCCGTGTGTCAACAATCCCTTGTACCAAGAATCGTGAACATGAAAGGCACTGCATGCAAACTGTCTTTATGGTCATGAAGGACGAGGAATCAAAGGATGAGAAATGTGCTACCTGCTGAGCTTGGGTCACCATGTCCTTATAGATGGTATCCAGGCTGACAGTTGACAAAGCTGTCAATGCTGACACAATGGTTTCGGCCTGTTCTTTCACAAAGCCTGCAGGGCAGATAAAGGTGTAATTTTTAAAGGAGGACATTATCTAAGGAACTTCCCCAGAAACTTTCAGTCTTTAGAGGCAAGGCCTACCCAACGTTCAACATGGGTCCATTTTTAATTTTTTTAATGTAGGCATACAACAAGCGAGTGCTCACAACTCACAATGCAAGTCCAGAGGCTGCCTTCATACGGAGGCTGAATTTTCACCTCACTTTTCAAATGTGGTGAAAAGTTACATCCGGATGGTGAAAATGGCATATGGTGGGTTTGAAAGTGCTGGTATGTGTGTATTATTCCTTTATTTTAATTACAAATTGAAAAAAACTCAGCAACTCAGAGAGATAAATCAGGCAGAGCTTTTCAAAAAAGATTTTGAATCTCATATACTGAAAAACAATATTTCATAAGAAAAACATCCCAAAGGATGTGTAATGAGAAACAAAATCATTTTTTCATAAAGGATTTGTATTCTTTTAAGTCCTTAAGGGTGCAATCCAATGTTTTCATGACTGAAAAAAGTCCTACAATTTGCAGGATTCCCTAGGCAGCTATGCTGCCTAGGGAATGCTGGGAGTTTTAGGACTTTTTTTCTGTCTAACCTGATTGCACCCTAAAATATGTAAATTTAGACCTAACAGCAATATGCCATATTTTCATATACCATTTTGAAGTGAAGGAACACCAGTTTTCCAAACAGAAATTCAAATCTTTGCAGTCGGTACTATTTCCTACAACAGGGCAGGCTCTAATTTTCAACATTTTCCCTGATATGCTATATTTCCCCCTTCCCACTAGATCACTTATTCATGCTTTGAGACCACTTGAAAAAATACATCCACCATGTGACATTGCCATAACACAAGCCACCTCGTAAACACTCAAGTCAGCCACCCACAAACTGGGGCTCTGCAGATGTTTGGGACTACAACTCCCAGCATTCCTGTTGGCCATGCTGGCTGGGGCTGATGGGAGTTCAAGTCTGAAAAATCTGGAGGGCAGATGTTTTCTCATATTACTGGTTTGCTTGACTTAAGTCAACCAAACCAGTAACACGATAGCCAAACCAGTAACATGATAACCAGCAATGAAAACAGGAGCAGCAGAGTGGTTAAGAGAGCGAGCCTGGAAGTTCCCACACCCCTATGGTGTCCTCGACTGCATCACTTTACCTTCACCCAGAAAAAAGGAATGGTTTCTTTCCATTCACTCCTATGGGGAAAAGTCAAGTGGGAAGCGGGGAGGGAAAATCCGACTTCCATGCCTGATTCTCACTGAGTTCCCACTGAGGTGGGCTATACCACTTTGGACTGCATGTAGGAAAGGGCTCACAAAAGGACTGTTCCTCTGTACACAGAAGAACCCTGCACACAGAAAACTAGCTGTTCACAGAAAAGGATTCTAGCAGGACTTCAGTGCAGTTGTTCAACCACAGCCTCAGCTCACCGTGTGCCTCCAGATCTCTCACTAGACTGTGGGTGTCGAAAGTGAGCTTCCTTTGCTCCAGCGGGGTTATTTCCACTCTTCGCACATCATAGGACTTTGCTGGGGCAGAGGCAGCAAAACCTGAGAAGGGCAACAAGGTTTAGGCATCTGCTTCTTTGCAAACAGCTTGACACAGCATTCCAAAAGGGCTCCAGCAGTGCAAGTCTAGGCACTTTTCTGCAGAAGCAAGCCCCGCTATGTTCAGCGGGTTTACTTCCAGGTAAGCGTGCACAGGCCTGCAGCCTTCATCTATTTGCACAGGAAACCTTCAAAAAATCCATTCCAACATCCTTAAAAGAAAATCCAGCATATTTTGCTGAGACATTAAGACGAAGCCTCCTCTGAAGGTGAGTAATGCTGTTGCAACAGAGGGAGAGGCCTATAGCACTCATTTAGGGATGTACACAATTACATGAGCTGTGGAGAAAGTGGAGAGGGAGACATTTTTGTCCTTCTCATATAACACTAGAACCCAACTGGGTCATTCTATGATGCTGATTGGTGGGAGATTCAGGACAGATCAAAGGATGTCCTTCCTCACATAGTGCATAGTAAAACTATGGCATTCACTTCCGCAAGATGTAGTGATGGCCTCCACTTGGGATGGCTTTAAAAGGGGATGGGACAAATTCATGGAAGAGAAGGCTATCAACGGCTATTTGTAGTGACGGCTACATGCAACCTCCAGTACCGGAGACAGCATGCTGTTTGGCCACTGTGTGAACAGAATGCTGGACTAGATGGACCTTGGTCGGATCCAGCAGGGCTCTTCTGATGTCTTACTGTGGGCTCCTTGGAGACCCCTGGTTGGCCACTGTGGGGAACAGGATACTGGAGTGGATAGGCCTTTGGTCTGATCCAGTTGGGCTATCCTGATTCTTCTAGAAGTTAAATCTCCAAGCAGGTGGGATAGAATTTCCCTCAAGTCAGACCATTCGCCCATCTAACCCATTATTGTCTAGAGCAGAGCTGGGCAAACTGCTACTCTCCAGATGTTTTGGACTACAATATTCAAAATCCCCGGCCATCAGTGGTGCTGGCTGGGGCTGATGGGAGACAGAGTCCAACACCACCCCCACCCCTGTTGAATAAATACTTTTCCGCCCCCTCTTCCCATCCCACCCATTTTTCCTTGCATGTCATGCCTTTTTATATTGTAAAGCAGGGACTGTCCTGTTTTACTGATTCCGCATAAGCTGCTCCAGCAGACTTTTTGGCTGAGGGGTAGGATAAAAACACTTTAAATACAGAAATAAAACAACTGGAGGGCACCAAACTGCCTATCCCTGCTCTAGAGGGCAACTAGCTGGAAGTGACTCCCCCCTGGATTTCATATGGGTGTCTTTTCCAGCCCTAGCTGGGATCGAACCTGGGACCTTCCGCATGCAAAGCAGGGGCTCTACCACTGAGCTACGGCCTCATCCCATGATAATATGTCTCTGTATACGAGTTAGGAATATAGGAAGCTGTCCTATGTATCAGTCAGACTATTTGTCTATCTGGCCAAGTACTGTCTACAATACTTGTGGACTCTACAGAGTCCCAGGCGAAGGGTCAGCTGCTATCTGCTCCTTTTAACTGGAGATGCCAAAGACTGAATCTGGGTACTTTTGCACGCTTCACACATTACATTGTACCAAGCCCAGGATTGCCAGCTAGCAGACTGGTGAATTGTATTGTTGAACTGTTTGAACTGTATCTTGATTTTGGATATTTATACAACTTGCTGTATTTTAGTATCTCCTGCTGCTGTTTTAGGGTTAGACTGCAAGGGATGTTTTATTGTTATTTTACAGCAGAGGTAGGCCGCCGTATGCCCTCTAGATTTCTGGACTACAACCCCCATAATCCCTGATCATTGGCCAGGCTGGCTGGGGCTGATGGGAGTTGTGGTCCAAAATTCTTGGGAGGGCACCATGTTCCCTACCCCTGATTTATGTTTTTCTGTCCTTCACCGCATTAGTTTTTTTGTTTTGAGGCAAGGCAAGACAGAACTGTTTTAAATAAATAAATACATGCATGCAGGAATATAGCTCCATCAGTGTGCATGTCACTTTGCAGAGGACAAGGTCCCTGCCCCAAGAAGATTACAAGTTAAAATTTGTAACAAGGAAAACAACAGAGAAAAGGGCTGCTGGGCTGAGACTGGGGAGAACAGGGAAGCATATATTCAACGAGGACAGGCAGTAACGCATCCTGGTTTTCTCATGAACGTATCTGTAAGAAACATATGTTTCCAAAGCCCCTGTGAATGTTGAAAGGAAAAAAAATATTCGGCTGCACTCTTGAAAAATGTAATGTGTGAATAAGATGCTAAGGATGCAATCCGATGCGTGTTTTGACAGAAAAGTGTACTACAACTCCCAGCCTTCCCCAGCCAGCCATGCTGTTGTAGGACGATTTTCTGTCTAAATGTGCACAGGACTGCACCTTAAGAGAGCAACTCTGGGGGACATAGGATATTTCGGTTTCCTGGCTCCGACCTCAGAGCCAGGAAACCATGCTCCTTGTGTCCTCCTCCACCCCGTCGCTGCCAGCGCAGAAGGAATTGAGCCGGCTGCTGCTATAAGTTCACAAACACAAGCTTGTAGGGAGTGAAAGGGGGTGTTCCTCGGGGAGGGGAAGAGACTGAGGTCGTGAGGCTATGAGGCATGCCCTGCCCTGCCCTGCCCTGCCCCGCCCCGCCCTGCCCTTCCCTTCCCTTCCCTGAAGCCTCTGCTAGATGGGCAAAATCATCCATCTAAAATGGACATTCAGAAGCTTCCAAGTTTGGAGGTTTACAAATACGCAGGGCGCATCCCATAGGATTGCGCCCTAACAGCACAGTCCTATGCATCTTTAGGAGACAACCCTATGCATGTTTAGACAGACAAAAGCCCTACAACTCCCAGCATTTCCCATGCTGGCTGGGGAATGCTGGGAGTTGTAGGGCTTTTGTCTGTCTAAACATACATAGGGTTGCGCTCTAAGCCTGTTATGCTATTGAGCCTCTGGGCAAAGATACCAGCCAGACTTGTATAATTTCTTAGGGTGCAATCCTATGGCTGCTAGACAGTGACTAGATTGCCATAGCATCTTTCGGTTCCTGGAAGACTTCCTCCCCGCCCCCACTCCCGCAGCTTCATAGGTGGCGCGGATCATCCCTGGGCTCCGCACTCGGAAGAGCAGTGCGGGATGGGGCAAAAGGGGGTGTTCCCAGGGGCGGGGAGTGTGGAAATGCCAGTACGACACTTCCTATGCATCGCCCAGCCTCCCCCCCGCCCGGCTCTGAAGTCCTGCGATTTCGGCTGTCTAGCCACAAATGCCAGGTGGCCAGAGCGTGGAGGATCCCCTCCACGCTCCACCCGCCCTGCGTTGGATAGGCGGATGCCTCCAAGTTTGGCGGTGGTGGCCGCCAATCCCGACAGGATTGCTCCCTTAGAAGCAGGTTTGTTTGTTTGTGTGTGTGTGGTTTTTTTTTTTAGCATCACAGAGCTTTTTCTCCGAACAAGGAACAAAACCTCTCATCTGTTAAATCATGGGTTCGTTTCATTACATTTCTGCACCACCCCATAGCCAAAGCTCTCGGGGCAGTTCACAGAAGTTATCCTACGCTTCCTTCAGTATCTCAGAAGAGACAAACACACGGGGGTTATGAAAGCTTGCTTAAAATACTCAATTAAGGGTGCAATCCTATGCATGTTTAGGACCCCCCCACATGTCCAACACAAAGAAGTCCAACATGGCTAGCTGGGGCATGCTGTGAATTGCAGGACTTTTTTCTGTCTAAACGTGCATAGGATCGCACCCTAATAGAGCACTACTACGCACATCTGCTCAGAAATAAGCAACACTGAGTACAATCAGCGTTACTCTCAGGTCACTAACTATTCTTAGGACCTGCAGCCTGAATGGACCTTTGCATCGCAGCCTGGCAATGGGCTAACATACCTCTTAGCGATGTCGAGAACCCCTTGCTTCCCCGGACCAGGAGCCTCGCCCCGAACCCACCAACTCCCTGCATCTTCCTAACCGCTTCTTGCAGGAGCCATAGAACGCAATTGAAACAAAAAGAGCACCCACTTCCGGTCCGGAGCCCAATGGCTCCCTGGGAAATGTAGTTCCTGCTGGGCGCGCCGGGACTCCTCACTTCCTCCTCCTGCCCTAAAGCCTTCTGGGAAATGTAGGCAGTGCGGGTTGATGGGAGGAGGGTTAAAAGGCAAAGCCGAGAGCCGAGTGAATGCACCCAGTGGGGGCCGGTGGCTCCGATTTCGGCGGGGCAGAAATTCCATTCTGGGTTTCAGTCAGAACCAGCCAGAACGCTAAAGGAGCTATCCAAGGTGCTGAACCCATTTTGGGGGTAGGGTTCAGCCTTTCGATGGCTCATTTAGAGTTCTGGCTGGTTCTGACTGAAACCTAGAATGGATGCAGAGCCCCACCAAAACTGGAACCGCCAGCTGTCACTGATTGGACCCATGAATGGCTGAGATGCTTCATGTCCTGATCTAAGGCAGGGGAGGGGAACGTATGGCCCACCAGATGGTGTTGGACTCCAACTCCAATTAGCCCCAGCAGCCAGCATAGCCTGTGTTGAGGAATGACGGGAGTTGCAGTCCAACAGCATCTGAAGATGTGTTTTCCATCCTCATCCTATGCGTGTCCTCCAGGGAGGGAGGGTCATGTGCTGTGTTTCTGGGTTTTTGCATCATCCGCTTCCCATCTTCAGTGTATGTACATTAACAAATTGGTGATGGCTGTTACCAGTGCAGTTCAATAGATGCATTTTAAAGATGTTATTTGATAGATCATTTATGAATAAGTTGAAAAGCATTTGCCTCAATACAGATCCCTGTGGGACCCCACTGTTTACTTCCCTCCATTGGAAGAATTTACAATTTATTCCTACTCTCTACTTTCTGTTCTTTAACCAGTTACTGATCCATAAGAGGACCTCGCCTCTTATTACATTATTGCTACGTTTGCTCAGGAGTCTTTGGTGAGGAACTTTGTTAAAAGCCTTTTGGAAGTCCAAGTAAACGATCTCCCCTGTCCACGTGTTTATGGACACTGTCAAAGAACTCTAAAATGTTAGGGAGGCAGGACATACCTTTGCAGAAACCATGCTGATTCTTTTTCAGCAGGGTTTGTCCTTCTATATGCTTATCAATTGTATCTTTTCTTTAATAATGCTTTCAACCAATTTACCTAGGATGGCAATTCTTATGTTCTTAGAGCATCTCTATGCCAGCCTAAAATCCTGCATTTAAAACGGGGCTTTCTGCTTCCGTTTTAAATGCAGGAACACAATGAACTCCCTTTACACGTGCTTCCTTTCCCCCCTACCCCTGTGGAAAATAACTAAGGCAAGGCCATGTTGATCGGCTTCTTTGTGCCAATGTGGCAGATTCCTCAAAAGCCCATAACTGTTGTCTTTGTTTCTTTCTACAGAAGAAGAAACTGTTAGGACAGTAGAGATAAGTTATCTTGTCTCCATAGCAACTCACCCCAGACCTAAGAATCATTGTCCTTGCAAAAGTTGCAGGGCTCTGAGAAGAAGCTGGGGGGGGGGGGGGTTCAGTAAAAGCTCAGTTGATAAGGACCAGACATGCGCGCTGGGCTTGGCTGATGTCACTTATTTAGCCACATATCGATTATAAATGTAACTGGTGAGCGTTGATCTGGGCTGCTGCCGCCTCTGGGTTGACAGAGCTGCCTTCATTGTACACGAATAAACTCAAGTTGAATCTTACCCGCGTGTCCAGAGCTTAATTGGAGGGCAGCTGGGCACGGACCTCCAAGTCCAGTCTGGACTTTTACCACACCCTTTCTCCCTCCTTCTCCCTCTTATCTGAGTCTTCCATATGTTTCATTGGTTTAGCTCCTCTTCTTACGGCTTTTCCTTTTCCACAGAGGGAACTCAAGCAGAACACAAGCTGGGTAATTTGATAGCTCATTATCTCTGATCTATTTAAAAACCAAATAAAGGTCATTTAGTGTGTGAGATGCCCTGGAGGTTGAGGACGTCATGTAAAGGGCCTGCAAGCATCCGTGAGTGAGCAATCTTAATAGCAGGATAAAAGCTCCATGTGAAGAAGCCATTAACCTTAGAATGTTAGAATTAGAAGGTCCATAACATAAGAAGAGCCCTGCTGGATCAGACATGAGAACATAAGGACAGCCAGACCAGGGGTCCATCTAGCCTAGCCCCCTTTTCCCCAGCTCTGTGCTGCTCTTATGGGTGCGGAGCTGGGGACGAACCACACTGCCTATGAGATGGCAGGGGAGGTGGTGGGGAGGCGGTTTTCTGGGAAGCATCCTTGGAGAGCTGGCTCTGAGCTCAGTTCCCAGACAATGAAAAATCCTATGGCCGTCTAGCCGCTGTCTAGCAGACATAGGACTGCACCCTTAATGAGTGAATTTTAAAAACAAAATTACCTCAAGGTGCATGCCCCTAGGGTCCCTTTTCTCAGGCGTCTAAACTGAATGGTCTTGGGATGGTGGCAGTGACAAACGGATGGACAGATACACCCTCTTTTGTTATTACAGATGTAGATGATGATGATGATTTAAGTGGCTTTGGGCGAGCCACCACCTCTCCACCCCCCTATCTCCCATCCCATCTACACTTTCAAGGATAATACTTGGTTTTCCTCCTTGTCCTGCACACCCCTTCCTCTAGGCTCTGGTTAGGAATGTTTCGCCTGGGTGTTCTCTGGATACTTAATGAAATCAACACTCTCCTATATTTTTGTTTTTGCAGATAATGCAGCTACAGCTCAGCACTGGTAAATTCCGCTGATTTTAACAGGGCAAAGTTAAGCCTGTGCTGAACTCAGTCATGGAACATATTGGTGTTTACCTGGGGCTGAATCATGCCCAAATTGTATAAATGGAGATCCTTTGGTGACATAGCGCCTGAATAGTTGTTTTGGTCAGGGCATCCAACCTTTCACACTCACCAAAAACTACTGACATTTTGTTGTTCAGTCGTTCAGTCGTGTCCGACTCTTCATGACCCCATGGACCATAGCACGCCAGGCCTTCCTGTCCTGCGCTCTCTCCCGGAGCGTGCTCAAGTTCATATTCATTGCATCCGTGATGCTATCTAGCCATCTCATCCTCTGCCGTCCCCTTCTCCTTTTGCCTTCAGTCTTTCCCAGCATCAGGGTCTTTTCCAGGGAGTTTTCTCTTCGCATTAGGTGGCCAAAATATTTGAGCTTCAGCTTCAGTATCTGTCCTTCCAATGAGCAGTCAGGGTTGATTTCCTTTAGGATGGACTGATTTGACCTCCTTGCAGTCCAGGGGACTCGTAAGAGTCTTCTCCAGCACCACAGTTCGAAAGCATCAATTCTTCGGCGCTCAGCCTTCCTTATAGTCCAGCTCTCACAGCCATACATTACTCCTGGGAAAACCATAGCTTTGATTAGACGGACCTTTGTCGGCAAGGTGATGTCTCTGCTTCTTACTATGCTGTCTAGACTGACATTTTACCCCAAAGCATTTACTTAATTTTCAGGTTTATACTTTGCCAGTTGTGCTACAAAGAGACATCAAGAAGTCATAGTGATGTTTAAATTATGGGTTCACACAGTGGCCGATCAGCTGTCAACTGGGAACCCACAAGCAGGACATGAGTGTATCAGCACTCTCCCACCCATGTTCCCCAGCAACTGGTGTATAAAGGCATACTGCCTCTGATACTGGAGGTAGCATATAGCCATCAGGACTAGTAGCCATTGATAGCCTTCTCCTCCAGGAATTTGTCCAATCCCCTTTTAAATATTCGCAGAGAAAAGGTAATATCCTAAACCACACAAAGAAGCCGCCATACAATGTTGCCTTATGGGCTTAATGAGGAATTCAGCTGGATGCCATGTTTGTAATTTCCTCTGTGTTGGTTTTCTAATTAGTTTCATACCATACTTGCCATTGTTTTACTCTGTTACTTGCTTGTTGTATCTTAGCAACATAGTTTTTCTGATTGTAATTTTAGGATTATTTTATTTGTACTATGTTTTTAAGCAGTTGTTCTCTCTGTACCGTACATGGGTTTTGGTTTCTTTGGCTTCTCGGTGTGCATGTGAATTTAAAATTTCTTAGGTTCCTTGACCCTGGGAGCAACACATTTAGCATTAGATAATGAGGGGTACTTACCCTTTGCTAAATTGATAATGCTCCTGCACTGAGCCTTCATTAAGGCCCTTATTTAGTAACCCAGATTACAATAGTGGATGGCTACTCACAGCATCCAAGCCGCGTGGTAGAGTAGGATGTAGCATTAAAAATCTTCTTTTTTCTTGGAATAGAGGTAGATATTGTCCTGTTCAGTATATATTGATGGAAGAACTTTACTATCTTGGGTAAGAAAGTCTTAAGGGGTTTCAGCTGGTGGGTTGCTCCTTTTGTTGTAAGGGATTAATTTTTTTATTTTGTATTATTGTGGCATGATAACCTGGAAATTTATTTATTTATTTATTTATTCATTTCATTTCTATACCACCCAATAGCCGAAGCTCTCATATATGCCACTTTGTGAGAAGCCAACAATGTTACTAGTTTAAAAACTGTTGGTAAATATACCTTTTATTATTTTTTAGTTATTTTTTGAGCTATGTTACTGATTGTGTCAGTGTTAATATTTTAGGTATATTTAAAGCTCTTTATTTTTGTTTTACAGGCTTAATGTAGAATCTCTGTAATTATGAGACATTATTTGTAATTCATTATTATATGGGCTGTAATTTGTGTTTATTTTCCCACAGATGAAGACCGTATAGGTCGAAATGCGTATGGGACACGGGTATTGCAAAATCTGTATAGCCCAGATACAGGTACCAATTATAATATGTAGGCAGGGAATACTTGAGGACTGTTTGTAGATCTTTTTAACCTTGTTTGTAATATTTTATTAAAACCTTGTTTTTAATTGTTTATTAGAATGGGCATAATCCCCTTTTAAAGCCATCCAAATTGGTGGCCATCACTACATCTTGTGGAAGCAAATGTCATAGTTGAACTATGAGCTGTGTGATGAAGGACTTCCTTTTATCTGTCCTGAATTTCCCACTACGTAGCTTCATTGGATGACCCTAGGTTGTAGTATTATGAGACATGGAGAAAAACATCTCCTAGTTGCTTGGAGACCATCTAGTCCAACCTCCTGCTCAACGCAGGAATCTTGCAATGACAGCATCACTGACAGATGGCCATCCAGCCTCTGCTTAAATACTTTTGGTGAAGGAGAGCTCGCCATCTCCGGATTTTCCAAGGCTCTAACATTTTCAGGAGAGCCTCTATGGACAGAGGCGCTTCTTTTCTGCAGACAGTCAACCTCCATGTGTAGACAGTGAGAACGGCGAAAGAGGGGCTGGCGCCAGCATGCACATCATTGCTGCTCCTCCTCTTCCTCACGTGTAGAGCTTACACACGAGGATAATGCCAGAATAGGGCCTGATTTTCAAACGCGCTCAGTTTCTTGAATGTGTTTCTGATGCGTAACTCCTCAGGTGAGAGAGAAAAATGGTGTGCTCATGCACAGGTTCAGGACAGATAAAAGGAAGCACTTCTTTACACAGTGCATAGATAATTTGCTGCCGCAAGATGTAGTGATGGACACCACTTTGATGGCTTTAAAAGGGGGCTGGACAAATTCATGGAGGAGAAGGCTATCAATGGCTACTAGTCTTGATGGCTAAGGGCTACCTCTAGTACCAGAGGCAGTGAGCTTATGAACAGCAGTTGCTGGGGAACATGGGTGGGAGGGTGCTGTTGCACTCATGCCCTGCTTGTGGTTTTCCTGTGGGCAGCTGGCTGGCCACTGTGTGAACAGAATGCTGGATTAGATGGACCCTTGGTCTGATCCAGCGTGGCTCTTCTTATGTTCTTCTGAGGGTGGGCTTGAAGGAAACACACCAAGGACCAAGTTTGGAGAAAAGGCAGGCCACAACTGTATTGGTTATAGCTTCACAGCAGTAAAGCATGCCATAGGATTCTGTTTTTAAGAGCCCATGTGCTTCCGGAGGTTTGTGGCCCAGCTATGGGCAAGGAGCCTACTGACGCTAACCCTCCAACTAAGGATCCGTTCCCAGCACCAGGTGCAGAACACAGCAAAAGCTGTGATATTAAAAAAAACCCAACAAGCCCCACACAGGAAACCAAAGAGAGTAGGTAATGGAAAACAGGAGAGTGTTATGAGGAAAGTGATACCCCTGAAAACAGTATTTTTGTATGTTTAACTCCTTGACCAAATATGCCTGGACCTGTAGTCTGTGCTTTGGCTCACTGTCTTGAGTTACCTGCTCCATATGCATTTTGCTTTCTCAGCCATAGACTCACAGATTGTCTTTGGGATTAGTTTCAGCTTCAGCATTCCCCATCTGTAAAAAGAATAAATGTTTTCTGGATACTTAATTCTTTGACCATCTCCTACATCTGTATGCCTTGATCTATAGCAGCCTTCCACACTTTGGTTTCCCTCCTGAGGTGTTGGACTACAACTCCCACCTTCCACAGCCATCATGAGGGTGGTGGGAGTTGTAGCCAGATGGAGGGAAACCAGGTTGGGGAAGATTGATCGATAGTCTTGTAGCTTGGCTCACTTTTGGGAGTTATCTGCTCTACATTTAAGTTACAGTCAGGGCCAGAAATATTGGAACAAGGATAACTATTTTGGCAGTTGGCCTTTGTACACCACCACACTGAAGTTGGAAGGAAACACACCCAGATGGGAGCGAAGTCAGGACTTTCAGCTGTAATTCAAGGGGTTTGACAAAAGTGGGGCACTAACCATTCAGGAAGGACAGCCAGTGGCATACACAGGCCCCCATCGTTGGTGGCTCATAAGTAATGGAACAAATGGCCGACAAGCAGCTGCATGGCCAGGTGTGGCCTGTTTCCTGGGTACCCCATGACCAATCAAGCAGATAAAAGGCCTGGAGGTGGTTCTGAGTGTTACATGTGCGTTTGGTAGCTGTTCACTGGAACTCCCAACATGAGGTCCAAAGAGGTGGCCATGCGAGTGAAGGAGGCCATCATTAGGCTGAGGAAACAAAATAAACCCATCAGAGAGATAGCAAAAACAGTGGGAGTGGCCAGTACAACAGTTTGGAACATCCTGAAAAAGAAGGAATTAACTGGCAAGCTCAGCAACAGCAAAAGGCCTGGAAGACCACGGAAGACAACTAAGGTGGATGACTGCAGAATTCTGCTCATGGTGAAGAAGAACCCTTTCACAACATCTAGCCAGGTCAAGAACGCTCTTGTGGAGGTAGGCATGTCATTGTCAACATCTACAGTCAAGAGACGGCTTCATGAATGTAAATACAGAGGCTTCACAACAAGGTGCAAACCACTGGTAACGCTCAAGAACCGAAAGGCCAGATTAGCCTTCACCAGCAAACACCTAAAAAGCCTGCGCAGTTCTGGAATAAGATACTTTGGACTGATGAAACCAAGATGAACTTGTACCAGAATGATGGGAAGAGAAAAGTATGGAGAAGGAAAGGAACAGCTCATGACATACCACATCATCTGTCAAACATGGTGGAGGCAGTGTTATGGCATGGGCATGTATGGCTGCCAATGGAGCTGGGTCACTGGTGTTTATTGATGACCTGACTGCTGATAAAAGCAGCAGGATGAATTCTGAAGTGTATAGAGCTATACTTTCTGCTCAGATTCAGCCAAATGCTGCCCAACTAATAGGATGCCGCTTCATATTGCAGATGGATAATGACCCAAAACATACAGCAAAAGCTCCCCAAGAGTTTCTCAAGGCAAAGAAGTGGGATGTTATTCAATGGCCAAGTCAGTCACCTGACCTCAACCCCAGGGAGCATGCTTTTCACTTCCTGAAGACAAGACTGAAGGCAGAAAGACCTACAAATAAGCAGCAGTTGAAGGTAGCTGCAGTAAAGGCCTGGCAAAGCATCTCGAGGGAGGAAACTCAGCATTTGGTCATGTCCATGGGTTCCAGACTTCAGGCAGTCATTGACTGCAAAGGATTTTCATCCAGGTATTAAAGGTGATCCTTAAGCTTGAAATGATGTTGATTTGTTCCATTACTTATGAGCCAGCAACGATGGGTGTGTGTGTATGCCACTGGCTGTCCTTCCTGAATGGTTAGTGCCCCACTTTTGTCAAACCCCTTGAATTACAGCTGAAAGCCCTGACTTTGCTCCCATCTGGGTGTGTTTCCTTTCAACTTCAATGTGGTGATGTACAGAGGCCAACTGCCAAAACAGTTATCCTTGTTCCAATATTTCTGGCCCTGACTGTATTTCCTGCTTTTCTGATTGTGGCACTGTTGTGGTCTGGATTGCTTTTCCCTGTTGGTTGCCGGGTGATTTGCCTCTTTTAGGGCGCAATCCTATGCATGTTTAGACAGAAGACAGTCCTACAACTCCAGCATAGTTGGCTGGGGAATGCTGGGAGTTGCAGGACTGTCCTCTGTCTAAACATACATAGGATTGCACCCCTAATGGTACTTCCAAACAGTTTACTATACTGGCTGCTAGAGTGGGGTATAAGTGTGTATTTTGGTTAAACTATGGTTTGCATTTCATTACCCCCTTGTTGAAAAGAAAATCCGATGCTGTAAAGAACAATATTGTTTAGGAACCTGGAATGTCAGATCAATGAATCAAGGTAAGCTGGAGGTGGTCAAACATGAGATGGCAAGATTGAACATCGACATCTTGGGAATCAGCGAACTAAAATGGACAGGCATGGGCGAATTTAATTCAGGTGACCATCATATCTACTACTGTGGACAAGAATCCCTTAGAAGAAATGAAGTAGCACTCATAGTCAACAAAAGGGTGGGAAAAGCAGTCCTGGGATACAATCTTAAAAACGATAGAATGATCTCAGTATGAATCCAAGGCAAACCATTCAACATCACAGTAATTCAGGTCTATGCCCTAACCACTGATGCTGAAGAAGCTGAGGTTGATCGGTTCTATGAAGACCTACAACACCTTCTAGAACTAACACCAAAAAAAGATGTCCTCTTCATCATAGGGGATTGGAATGCTAAAGTAGGAAGTCAAGAAATCACCGGGATAACAGGCAGGCATGGCCTTGGTGTACAAAATGAAGCAGGACAAAAGCTAATAGAGTTTTGCCAAGAGAACACACTGATCATAGCAAACACTCTTTTCCAACAGCACAAGAGACGACTCTACACATGGACATCACCAGATGGTCAATATTGAAATCAGATTGATTATGTCCTTTGCAGCCAAAGATGGAGAAGCTCTATACAGTCAGTAAAAACACGACCTGGAGCTGACTGTGGCTCAGATCATGAGCTGCTTCTTGCAAAATTTCAGCTTAAATTGAAGAACGTCGGGAAAACCACTAAACCATTCAGGTATGACCTAAAGCATATCCCTTATGAATATACAGTGGAGGTGAGGAATAGATTTCAGGGATTAGACCTGATAGACAGAGTGCCTGAGGAACTATGGACGGAGGTCCGTAACATTGTTCAGGAGGCAGTAACTCAATCCATCCCAAAGAAAAAGAAATGCAAGAAAGCCAAGTGGCTGTCTGATGAGGCTTTACAAGTAGCTGAGGAAAGAAGGGAAGCAAAAAGCAAGGGAGAAAGGGGAAGATATATCCAACTGAATGCAGAGTTCCAGAGAATAGCAAGGAGAGACAAGAAGGCCTTCTTAAATGAACAATGCAAAGAAATCGAGGAAAACAACAGAATGAGAAAGACTAGAGATCTCTTCAAGAAAATTGGAGATCTCAAGGGAACGTTTTGTGCAAAGACGGGCATGATAAAGGACAAAGAAGGCAGGGACCTAACAGAAGCAGATGAGATTAAGAAGAGGTGGCAAGAATACACAGAAGAACTATACAGGAAAGATCTGAATGTCCTTGATAGCCATGATAGTGCGGTCACTGAACTTGAGCTGGACATCCTCGAGAGTGAAGTCAAGTGGGCCTTAGGAAGCATGACTAACAACAAAGCTAGCGGAGATGACAGTATTCCAGCTGAGCTATATAAAATCCTAAAAGATGATGCTGTTAAAGTGCTGCACTCAATATGCCAACAAATCTGGAACACTCAACAGTGGCCACAAGACTGGAAAAGGTCAGTTTACATTGCAGTTCCAAAGAAGGGCAACGCCAAAGAGTGTTCAAACTACCGCACAATTGCGCTCATTTCACATGCCAGCAAGGTGATGCTCCAAATCATACAAGCTAGGCTTCAGCAGTATGCGAACTGAGAACTACTGGAAGTACAAGCTGGGTTCCGAAGAGGCAGAGGAACTAGAGATCAAATCGCCAACATTCGCTGCATCATGGAGAAAGCAAGAGAATTCCAGAAAAACGTCTATTTCTGCTTCATTGACTACGCTAAAGCCTTTGATTGTGTGGATCACAACAAACTGTGACAAATTCTTAAAGTGATGGGAGTACCAGACCACCTTACCTGTCTCCTGAGAAACCTGTACGAGGGTCAAGAAGCAACAGTAAGAACCAGATATGGAACAACCGAGTGGTTCAAAATTGGGAAAGGAGTAGGCTGCATATTGTCACCCTGCTTATTTAACTTCTATGCAGAGTACATCATGAGAAACGCCGGGTTGGATGAATCACAGGTCGGAATTAAGATTGCCAGGAGAATTATCAACAACCTCCGATATGCAGACGATACCACCCTAATGGCAGAAAGTGAAGAGAATCTAAAGAGCCTCTTGCTGAGGGTGAAAGAGGAGAGTGCAAAAGCTGGTTTGAAACTCAACATTCAAAAAATGAAGATCATGGCATCTGGCCCCATCACTTCCTGACATATAGAAGGGGAAGAAATGGAAGCAGTGACAGATTTTACTTTCTTGGGCTCCCAGATCACCGCAGATGGTGACTGTAGCCATGAAATTAAAAGACGCTTGCTCCTTGGGAGGAAAGCTATGGCAAATCTAGACAGCATAGTAAGAAGCAGAGACATCACCTTGCCGACAAAGGTCTGTCTAATCAAAGCTATGGTTTTCCCAGTAGTAATGTATGGCTGTGAGAGCTGGACTATAAGGAAGGCTGAGTGCCGAAGAATTGATGCTTTCGAACTGTGGTGCTGGAGAAGACTCTTACGAGTCCCCTGGACTGCAAGGAGGTCAAATCAGTCAATCCTAAAGGAAATCAACCCTGAGTGCTCATTGGAAGGACAGAGACTGAAGCTGAAGCTGAAATATTTTGGCCCCCTAATGCGAAGAGAAAACTCTCTGGAAAAGACCCTGATGCTGGGAAAGACTGAAGGCAAAAGGAGAAGGGGACGACAGAGGATGAGTTGGCTAGATAGCATCACCGATGCAATGAATATGGACTTGAGCACACTCCGGGAGAGAGCGGAGGACAGGAAGGCCTGGCGTGCTATGGTCCATGGGGTCACGAAGAGTCGGACACGACTGAACGACTGAACAACAACACCCCCTTGTTTATTCAACATCTTTATGAATGCTGTATTGATAAACTGAATTGATGTTTAAGTTCTGACTAGAAAATTGTTTATAAGTTTATTGTAGCATTTCTAAGGGTTAGACTTTTTTTCATATTGTTGTCTCTTGATAAGTTATTTGATACTATTATATTCTGTATGATGATGTTGCTAGCCACTTCGGGCTTCCTTTTGGAAGGAAAAGCAGGATATAAATACATAGTGAAGGTGAGGATGAAGATGAGGATGTAGCAATGTGTGGTGACCTGATCACATGAGTGGATGGCATTGATTTGTGACAGGGGACTCATAAACACATGCAAGAACTGTACGTCTTAGATCAGGGCTAGCCATACAGATGTTGTTGGACTAAAACTTCCGTTGCTTCTGATCATTGGTCATGCTGGGTGGGGCTGCTGAGTGGGGCTGATAGTAGTCCAAGAACAACTGGAAGGCTACAGCAGGTTCCCTACCTCTGCCTTAGATGAAGAAAGCATTTTCTGTGAGTTCGGCCTCCTGACCCACCTACATTCTGCCTTCGGGGCCCACCCAGGTTCCAGAATATTTTACATCAAGTGTTGACAAGCCTAACTTACTAAACAAACAAATAAATTTAAAAATCACTACAACCGTGCAATAAAGCCAATCAATAACAATGTTAGGGAGTAACAATCAAGCAGGATGCCTATTAGAATATGCAGCGTGAGCCTCCTTTGTCAGCAAATAGCAGTGGCTAGTCCTCATGAACACATATACAGATTCCCAATCTAGCCAAGCCTGAGCCCCTGGAATATCTTTTGCTTACTAATTTAACCAGCAGCTCTGAGGAACAGAGGACCTATCCTAAACCCACTATATGAGGATGTTGCTATTCAAAATGTGTTGTGTTGTTGAAGGCAACCAGAAATGCTTACAAGGACTGTCCGCGAGAGTCCTTTCATCAAAAAATGTCCCACCATCCTCATGCAGAGGTGATTCATGTATTGATTGTCTAAGCCTACGCAGATGAACCAGAGCCCAGGGGACTTGGGTGGAGACTGTCATTTCTAATTGCTGGTTGCAGCAACTAAAGCCCCATTTCAAATTAATCTCTCTAAAATCTCAGCAATTCTGAAGAATATTCTCTCTCAGCAACAGTGCCATCATTTACCATCATTGCCAGCAGAGGGAAGCAGTCTGCAACGAAAACTGGCGAATGCCTGTGCTACAACATTGAATGCATATTGGCCTTTTTGTTTCTTTAGATTTATCAGGGCACTGGGTGGGAATGCCACAGACTGATGTCTGATAATAAAGGCTGGCCTGCAGAAAGATATACTGCACTGGTGGGGAGTAGGGACTAGGTACGAGAGCCGGTTCAGATCTTTCCTTAGCTGAACACTCACGGAGTCGCCTTATTGAACAACTAGTGAACAGATCTGCTTTACGTGGGTTGGAATAGCTTACGCAGCTGTTGAAGGTGGATGCATCGTGCCCACCCTGTTTGAGTGAAGACATGCCCACTGGCACCCCTAGGCATGGTCCTGAGGGAGGGGTCTGGCTACTCCATTCCCCTGAGGGGGGCTGCCCCACAGCAGGGGGGAGGAGGCAAGCATATAATTCTGTTCCTCGGCCCACTAATCTCGCCTGGCTTCAAACTGTATGGACTACAAAGCTATGTGTTGGTTAGGGAGGTCTACCACCAACTGACTGAAGATGTTACTGCAGGCTTCAACCACATGGACACATTTAATTAAAGTTAGGGCGCAATCCTACGGGGATAGTTGGCTGCCTCCAAACTTGGAGGTGACCGACTATCCAGTGCTGGGCAGAGCATGGACGGGATCTTCTCTTCCGTGCTTTGGCCGCACTGCATTTGTGGCTAAACGGCTGATTTCGGCTGTCTAGCCGGGGCGGCTCAGAGGTGGGGCGAGGGGAAGGCCAGATGGTGCATATGTAACTTTTCTTCAGGGTCTGTAAAGGGACTCGCAGCAAAGGCGAGACAATTAACAGAGACAATTAACATATATCATTTTAATTTTTAAATTAAAAACAATAATGCACATGTCATAATTTTACACGCGTAACAATACATTTATCACCAAAACAATAAAAGAGAGCACAGCCCTCTCAAAGTTGTGTCTTTTAGCTTAAGTCCATAATATAAGAAGAGCCCTGCTGGATCAGACATGGGAACATAAGGACAGCCAGACCAAGGATCCATCTAGTCCAGCCCCCTTTCCCCCCACTCTGTGCTGCTGTTATGGGTGCAGAGCTGGGGATGAACCACACCACCTACAAGCTGGCAGGGCACTGGCTCTGAGCTCAGTTCCCAGATGACAAAAAATCCTATGGCCTTCTAGCTGCTAAATTAAAAACAATACTAATGCACCTGTAATAATTTTACATGCATACCAACACACTTATCACCAAAACAATAAAAGAGAGCACAGCCCTCCCGAAGTTCTGTCTTTTAGCTTGAGTCTACAACAACAGAAACATAAATAAAATGTCTCTCTGAAGCTTGATTTTTTTTACTGGCTGAAGAAAGAAGACAGTTCATTCCAGCTCTGCAGCAATCTTTGCAAAATGGATCAGGATCCAGCAACACAGGAACAACTTTGTAAACAGCCCTGTCTCAAGGGTTTGGGGTCTAACAGAGAGGAGAAAGCAAGCTTCTTCCAAATGGCATGTTAGTAACTGCCTAAAATGGTGGCCACTCCCTACCTCACTCCTTTACTGAGCATGTGCAGGAATATTCCCACTCAAAATTCTTAAAGAAAAATATACCAGCGGGTTACACAGAGGAAGCATTGTACCGGCACTTCTGCTGTTCCCTCCCTGCCCCCAGGAATGCCCCCTTTTCCCCTGCTCCACACTGCTCTTATGAGTGCAGAGTCGGGAATGAACCGCACCACCTACAAGGCGGCAGGGAGCCAGTTTTCTGGGAAGCATCCTCGGAGCACTGGCTCCAAGCTTGGTTCTCAGACAATGAAAAATCCTATGGCTGTCTAGCCACTGTCTAGCAGCCATAGGACTGCACCCTTAATTAATGAACTTTAAAAACAAAATGACCTCGAGGTGCACAGCCCTAGGGCCCCTTTTCTGAGGCGTCTAAACTGCATGATCTTGGGATGGTGGCAGTGACAAATGGACGGACAGATACACCCTCTTTTATTATTACAGATGTAGATTATTATTATTTTTTAAGTGGCCTTGGGCAAGCCACCACCTCTCCGCCCCCTATCCACCATCCCATCTGCACTTGCAAGGATAATACTTGGTTTTCCTCCTTGTTCTGCACACCTGTTCCTTTAGGAGCTGGTTAGGAATGTTTCCCCTGGATGTTCTCTGGATGCTTAATAAAATCAACACTGTCCTATATTTTTTTTGCAGATAATGCAGCTACAGCTCAGCACTGATAAATTCCGCTGATTTTAACAGGACAAAGTTAAGCCTGTGCTGAACTCAGTCATGGAACATATTGGTGTTTACCTGTTGCTGGATCGTGCCCAAATTGTATAAATGTGGATCCTTTGGTGACCTAGCACCATAACTCTGAATAGTTGTTCTGGTCAGGGCATCCAACCTTTCACGCTCACCAAAAACTACTGACATTTTACCCCAAAGCATTTACTTAATTTTCAGGCTTATACTTTGCCAGTTGGGCTACAAAGAGATGTCAAGGCAGCTTGCAGGAGAACAAGATCATATAGGCATCACCTTATATACTGTTTTTGAACTTCAGGGGAGAGTGCCTACTATTATGTAGCAGAAAAGGCAGGGAAAACCAAGTTTTGCAGGGGTACAACAAAATACAAAGTAAAAATAAAATGCTGTTAAGTGGGGGAGCCTAAAAAAAGCCCAATGATTACTTAAATGGCATGGAATGTTAGACTGAGGTATGTGTGTGTGGTGGGAAGCTGGCAAGTGGATGGGAGGGGTAGTGCAAGGGGTTTTGCAAAGGAGTGGCTGGGTGGGGGGGAAAGAAAACTGGGTGATAGAATGGAATGGAGTGACTGGAGAAGGAGGAGGGAGGAAGAGACACATAGAGATAAAAAGGGTGGAAAGAACCAACTCATTATCTGGATAAGTAATATCCTGGTTCACACTGAGAAGCTATTTTAAAATGTCCCCAGGGATGGAAGTGAGAGCTGCTCAAAGGATGTTTCTACACTGAGCAAACCCCCCACAAAAATTCACATCCTTTCTGGAGATTCCTGCTTTCGGTTTCTTTGTGGGATTAGGAAGGGCTCCTTTACATGGCAGACACGTGGTTTGAACTGAGGGAGTGCCTTCCTCCCTCCCTGGCATGTGTGCAAAGGAGTGTGGTGGGTGGGGTGGAGGTTCTTGTTTTCGTAGCTTAACTGTTTTCTCGCAGCCCCCAGGAAACCTCTGACTTACTTCTGAGTAGACATAAAATATAAGTCTGCAACCCTTGGCACACTTATGTGGGAGTAAATGCCATTGAACTCAGTGGGACTTACTTCTGAGTAAACATAAGATTGCCCTGTAAGTCTGCAGCACTCGGCAACTTACTTGGGAGTAAGCCCCACTGAACTTAATAGGGTGCTCTGAATCAACAGAGGACATTGCTTCTGAGCTTGGTGGGGTGGGAGATCAGTTGTGTCTCCCTTCATTGCAGGGAGGCATTTTACCCTCTTCTTCCTCCAACTGAGAAATGTGTCCAAGCATTTACATAGCATACACCTGGGAATCGAGGAAAGTCCTTCCTCAGCAAGACTTGAGCGGAGGC
Source organism: Heloderma suspectum (assembly GCF_057233095.1). Lineage (NCBI taxonomy): Eukaryota > Metazoa > Chordata > Lepidosauria > Squamata > Helodermatidae > Heloderma > Heloderma suspectum. The sequence goes on from NC_139460.1 coordinate 13,407,869, forward strand.
AGGAGTTGCCATTGGTGGGGGATTCTTGCCCTCGCACCAGTCAAAAAACTGCTCCTGCATGCCCCGCTTCCATCCTCAATGCCTTCGTCATCCTGACTGCACCCCGCCCCCCGCAACTGAAAACAAACACCCACAGCAGGCAGACAGAGCGGTGTCTCCCGCTACTGCAGAATTTCACAGAGAGGTCATGCTGCTCCTGTTCCGTGGGGTGGAAAAGTACCACATTTATTGCATTTGGGGAAAACACGGGATAGACTGGGGGAAATTGTGGGAAACATCCTGGAGGGCAACGGTGTCATCTAAAGAGCCTGCAAATTTCCGTGAGAGAGCCATTTCAATAGCAGGATAAAAGCTCCGTGTGATGAACCCCAAAGTCAACAATTAAGAATTTAATGTGGTTGGGATTGGGTACAAGTGTCTCCACCCCACCAACCAGAAAAAAACCAAAATAGAGAAAAGAAATGAACCCTGGACAGAAGCATTTTGTACTGTGACATCTTATTGTGGGACCCCACTGGTATATGTCAATAACAAATTCAGGGGCTGAGTTTTGATGGCTATGTAGCCCTAAAGAAGCAACTGAGAAATAAGATGAGTTATCAGCATGCTTAATTAATGGAAGAATTAATGTTATTTGAGGCAATTTAGATGAGAAATTAATTGGCTGGCTTTGCCTTCTGTGAAATTTAAATAAATTCTAGTACTAATTTCTCAATTTGCCTATCTAGAGCTATAAATTAGCATATGGAAGTTTTATGCAAATTGCATCCTGTTGGTCTGGGCCCCGCATCTTTTAAGTGCCTAGCAATGCCTCCAAAGTTATGCAGCAGTAGAAAAAACTGCAACGCTCACAAGGAGCACTCCATACTGAAACATTTTGTTGCACGTCCAGCTGGTTTTCCTCAAATGGCCGATAGCCATTTGGTTCTCTAGAGATGGGAGAGTTCTGAGTGGCATTGAAAAAAAGTTGCCAGAAAATTTCTAGCAGGGAGCCAGATAATGTGTCTTTGATTCCCACTGCTTACTGCCTGAACACCACTCCTAAACTCTCCAGAAACCCATGAACGCTATGAATTTTAATGCAAGCTGAAACCATCCCCACATCACCCAGAGCTGTGTACTGCAGAAACAGCTTGCTGGCTGTTATTTCCACAGATTTTTCTTTGCTTGAATAGATTATAACAGGATTAAGAGCTTTTTGCATACTGGTCAACTATTTATGAGCTTGGAAATGCAGAGAATAGATTTGCTTACAAGTTTGCGCAAATGCCTTTCAGAATGTGATTCGACGTATCTTGGGGGTCGGGCTGGAGAAAGACACAATTGGCATGAAGTTCAACCCAAATGGAAGCACCTCGACATGTCAGAGGGTTGTCAAGGGAGGCATATTCTTGTTGGAACATTTTCTGGTAGATGTTGTTTCCTTCTTAATGGCCTGCTGTTGTTGACATGCAATAGAACTGTGGTTTTCAAACATTTTATGTCAGCCTTCTCCAACCTGGTGCCCTCTAGATGTGTTGGACTTTGTTGTTTATTTGGTCAGTCACTTCTGACTCTTCGTGACTTCATGGACCATCCCACGTCAGAGCTTCCTGTTGGCCGTCGCCAACACCAGCTCCCCCAAGGTCGAGTCCGTCACCTCCAGAATATCATCCATCCATCTCGCCCTTGGTCAGCTCCCCTTCCTTTTGCCTTCCACTTTCCCTAGCATCAGCATCTTCTCCAGGGTGTCCTGTCTTCTCATTATGTGGCCAAAGTACTTCAGTTTTGCCTTTTTGGACTACACCTCTATTAAATTTCACCTTTATTGCATGGTCAGCAAAGGCACCAGGTTGGGGAAGGCTACTCCATATGAACAGGTGGCTTTCCCACTCCGCTTATTTGCTCCATCAGCTTGGTAAGAAGAAGACTTAGAACCTAGCCTTGGCACAGATTAACCAGCCCCATTTTTCCATTTGATTGGAGAACTCTAATTGGGTCAGGTTTAAAGGACAGAAGGAATGTTGGTCTCAGGCAGGGGTGGGGAATGCATGGTGGACTGCAACTCCCATCAGCCCAATGATGAGGGATGATGGGAGTTGCAGTCCAATAACTTCTGGAGGGCCACATGTTCACAATCCCTGGTCTACAGCTAAGATACCAGGTCCATCTAAGTTAGTATGTACAGGAAAAACTGGAAGCTAAAATTTCAGGGTCCCTGGTATTGGATACCTAGGCACACTTACTTTAAACAGCCTCAGCTTGGCCCTGATGTTGTAGGTGAGGTTCCTTCGGGGACCAAGATAGAGTGATCACATTCACTCAGATTTACTTAAATTCTTCAAATAAGTACTAAAGCAATGACATAAGCTAAATGCATTTATTAAAGAAAAATAAAGATAAAGTTTAACAAGCACACAAACCTTTCACTCAGCAATGAAGCAAAGATAAGGCGTACTCACACATTCTGCAGCTGTGTGCCTACCACTCACACCTGTACTTTACCAGCAAGGGTAAAGGGACTGTCTCCTTCTCCAAGCATGACTGGGGAGCCACTGAGGCCTTAGTGATAGGCTCAGATTAGCGCCTCAGGTTCAGGGTGAAAGAAGAAAGACAGACCCAGATCTCTTCCATGTATCAAATACCCTCCCAAATTGGTAACCTCCTTTCTAATACATATTCTGAAATCTTTACATCTATTGGTTCACATCATATTATACGTCATCCTATTCCCAGAAAATCCAACCTTTTGTCCCCCAAATCACCTCTCTCCTTGACTCCAAAATGGGCCTAAGTTCTTATGTGGTCAACAGCTCCTTTTTTCTTCCCTTTATTTTCAAACAGGGAAATCCCAAACCACAACATGTTCTTTTCTAAGACCCCTTTACCTTTTACTCAGCTTCCTTAGAAGGAAGAGGCATTTGATAACCTTCCAACTAACAAGACATCTCTTTTCAATTTATATATGGCATCAAGCAACTTCTAATATAGTAGTTTTTGCTCCCCTACTTGCCCCGTTACCCATTAGCGTTAACCACATTAGCATTAACTATAAGCACCATCTGTTACCCTTACACTCTAAACTCCCCATACCCCATATACCAAATGTAAATTGCAAGGCCCAAGAAAATCCTTACGGTATTGTCTGATCTGACTGGCAGTGGTGCCCCAGGATCTCAGGGAGAGAGGGATCTTCCGTATCTCCTGCCAACGGATTCTGTGAACTGGAGATGCCAGAGATGGTGTTCGGAGCCTTCTGCATGCAAAGCACCTGCGCTTGCATTGAGCAACGGTCGCTCCCCATGGGAAGAGCACAGCTTCCCCATTGAAATGCCTTGCTGTAGAACTGTTGACACCTGAGCACAATTTGGGGACTGCAGGACAGGACTATAAGGGTTATGGGAACTCCGAACAGAGTGCATTGCTCTAAGTAGTGTTGTATGAGTGGAACACGCTCTTTGCTCATTGCCTAGCTGGACCATGGATCACACTAGACACAGGTAAGACTTCTGGATCTAAAAGTTATTTATTGCATGGCCAGCAAGGCACTCTGTCAGTAAAGGGGTAGAGAGCCCTGAATGTTCAGTGGGGCAGGCTTTTATACAGCAAAATATGTCACATATAGGGAAGAACTCTAGCCATGGTCTATTAGACAGATTCCTTGGAGACACACACATAGTCTGTTGTCCGGAACGAAGCCGGACGTTCCCGCCCTGAGTCAAAGGGAGACTGTGCCAGCAGCCTGATACCGAGTTGCTGCGCAGAGTACAATGCTTATCAGCTCGAAGTACAGGCTGTGAGCTGTGACTCCCTGGGGAGGAACCCTCATGCCCTACCAATTCCCAGAACAGGCTTTGCTGACTGGCTGCAATCTGCTTCTCACAGACTATGGCCCCCAAACAGGGTCAGCTACTGTGTAAACATGGAGCAACCCTGGTTCAGGCTTAGCACAAGCATCTGTTGAACACCTTATGCAGATGTCAACGGCAGTCTTATAACTGCGTTGCTACTCTGGGGTACACACAACACATTAGGGGTGAGGTTAAAGGAGTCTTTCCACGGTAGCAAGAAGCACTTAAATATATCTGAGTTGCTTCCTTGTGAGTTATTGGCAACTGCCTTGGCTCAGTGGTAGAGGACCTGCTTTGCATGCAGGAGGTCCCAGGTTTGAACCCTTCTGCTAAGACTCAGTTGCTGGCAATAAGAATTTAAGTGAAACTATGTTTTTTGGGGGCCCACCCCTTTTGCCTAAGGCCCCACCCTCCACCGGAATGTGACCCCTGACAGCCACTTCGAAACTGAATTCAGCCCTCAGACTGACAGAGGTTCAGCACCCTTGCCCTAATTCTTCTAATTTCCAAATGAAGAGCCTTCAGTGTGGTGGCCCCCTTTCTGTAGAACTCCCTGCCTTTGGAGGTCAGGCGGGCCCCAACGTTGTGATGCTTCCGGCACCTCTTGAAGACATTGCTATTTCAAGAGGCCTTCCTAGAGTGACCAGCTGTGGTTTATTAAATTCAGAATTTGTTTCTTTTAAAGTGGTTTAATTATTTTAACATGGTGTTTTATTCTTTTATCTCTGCTGTTCACCACTCTGAATTCTTTTGATGTGGAGTGGTGTGTGCGTGTGTGTGTGTCTGTCTATCTATCTATCTATCTATCTATCTATCTATCTATCTATCTATCTATCATCTATCTATCTATCTATCTATCTATTAATCATCTTTCGCACAATCCTATGGCTGCTAGTCAGCGGCTAGACGGCCATAGGATAGGTTGGTTCCTGGAGAACTGACCCCCATGCCCTCTGCGCTGCCTCGTGGATTGGCCCCACGCTCCGTGCTCGTAAGAGCAGCATGGAGTGGCAAAAAATGGGCCAGGCTGTGGGGGCGGGCCATGGAGGGGCAGTCGGAAATGCTGGCATGACACATCCTATGTGTTGCCTGGCTGATGCTTCCCGTGCTCCGAGGTCCCACAGCTAGACATCCGAAATCGGCTGTCTAGCCACAAAAGAAGGGTGGGGGGAGCAAGGAGGAGATCCGCTCCTCACCCCTCCTCCCACCCTGCACTGGATAGTGGTCACCCCCGGGCTCGGAGGCGACCATCGATCCACATAGGATTGCTCCCCTAGGCTCTTTGACACAAAGAGTTTTCCGAGCATCTAGGCATCGCAAGAGAACTTGTCTTCGACTGCAAAAGTCTTTTAAAATTCATTCAAAGTCTTGCCCCCTCTTCCGCGGTGAAAAAGCGTCTCAAAGGAGCACTCAGCAAATTAAAACCTTGCTCAATGGACCGAGGCTGTGTGTTTATACAGCGCTTCTCTTGCCTTGTGCATGACGCAGCAGGAAAAAAAAACCCTGTTTGTGTGTGTGTATGTGTGCCAACACTAGGCTTGTGGAATGTGTGCCTGAAAGCCTACAGAGATGTCTGCCAGCATCTGCTCTTCCTTGTGAAAACAAAGGAGCTTCCAACCTACGGTCTGGTTTACCTTGGCAAGATTTGCCAACTTTACACTGACATCTTTTCTGCAGCTGTATCCTGAGCCAGCCCTAGCCATTCAGGGTACTTTCTAAAGTAAGATGAATGCATTTTTGTCCTTACATTTCTTTATCATCTAGAAAAATATATCTTTGGGTCTTGCTAACAGACAGACTGGAGATTTCACCAGCTCCTAGAAATCTGAAATTTGGTATTTGCATAGTCCAAGGATGGGGAACGTGTAGCTCTCCAGATGTTGTTGGATTACAACTCCCCTCACCATTCATCTCAACATCTGGAGAGCCACATGTTCCCCATCTCAAGCATAGTCTAGTATGCCTTGATTAATTTTCTTGGAACTGTTGCCGATCACAAGCTGAATATGAGCCAACAATGTGATGTGGCTGCAAAAAAGGCAAATGCTATTTGGGGCTGCATTAGTAGACGTATATCTTCCAAATCACGTGAAGTACTAGTTCCCCTCTACTCAGCACTGGTTAGGCCTCATCCTGAGTACTGTGTCCAGTTCTGGGCGCCACACCTTAAGAAGGATGCAGACAAACTGGAGAGGGTTCAGAGGAGGGCAACGAAGATGATCTGGGGACTGGATACAAAGCCCTATGAGGAGACACTGCAAGAACTGGGCATGTTTAGCCTGGAGAAGAGAAGACTGAGGGGAGATATGATAGAGCTCTTCAAGTACTTGAGAGGTTGTCACAGGGAGGAAGGCCAGGATCTCTTCTCAATGATCCCAGAGTGCAGGACATGGAATAATGGGCTCAAGTTACAGGAAGCCACATTCCGGCTGAACATCAGGAAATGATGTTCCTGATGTTCCAGCAATACGACAATGGAACCAATTCCCTAGGGAGGTGGTGGGCTCCCCCACATTGGAGGCATTCAAGATGAGGCTGGACAGCCACCTGTCAGGGATGCTTTGACTTGGATTCCTGCCCTGAGCAGGGGGGTGGGCTTGCTGGTCTTGTAGGCCCCATCCAACCTCTCTGTTCTATGATTCTATGATTCTATGCTTCTATGCACAAGCTGATGTCCGAAAAGCCACATTCTGAGCACTGGCTGTGCAACACAGCAGATTATCACATGTTTTACTTATAACAGTTTGTTTGTTTGTTTTGTAGCAGTTTCTATCTTTTGGTAAGCATTTTTTTTAGTTTAGAATATCCATGACTTTTATCTTTAAAAATAAGAAAGAAACGTTACAAATAAAAAAGGTATCCAGCGGACCTCTTACAGCTGACACTTTATTTTATTATTATTTATATAGCGCTTATAGTGTTTACACTATCTGAAGTGCTAAGGGCCAGGTAAAGTTGCCTCAAAGTACAGCTGTGTTCCACTGATTTTTACCAAGCACAAATAACATCAAAATGGAAATGGAAAAAGACGCCTACTTTCAAGCTAAATGAAGGAAGATCATTTTTGTAGTTAGCACCCAAACATCCTGTACAACCTTGAAAGAAAGATTACAGACATTTGCTTTTTGCCACCAAAGCTCCCTGCAGACAGGACCTTCAAAAAAGACAGCCACTGAGCTCAGCTTGGCTCCCCTCTCTGCTCAGCTCAGTGCCCCAGGCGACCGCCTAGGTCACCCCACCCTAAGGCCGGTCCTGACTCTGCATTTTATGTATTTATTGCATTTATATCCTGCCTTTTTTCCTCCAAGGAACTCAAGGCAGCATACATAATCCTCCTCCTTTCCATTTAGCCTCACAACAACAACCCTGTGAGGTGGGTTGGGCTGAGAGTCTGTGTGACTGGCCCAAAGTCACCCAGTGAGCTCGACTAGAACCCGGATCTCCCAGCTCCTAGTCCAACACTCTAGCCACTACACTGCACCTGCATTCCCCCTACCTTGTGTTTCTGCAGAATAGCAAACATACAGTCCTGTATATACTTTTTAAAGGGCTAAACTGCACGTTCTGTTAAACGCAGAGCTGATCCTAACTTAACATTTCATTTGTGTTCAGAGCCCTGATCTGGACTGTGACATTGCATGTGGATAGGGGAGTTAAACCTTCCTACCTAGTTGATGCCCCCCCCCCATGTGCTAAAGGGGCTAAAGAAAAAAACAACAACAGCTTAATTGGGGTGAATTTGGGGGCAAGGGAAGAGAAAGCGGCTGGGTGGGAAGGTTTTGCCCCCTGCTTATGCATGGTGGTAACAATCCAGACGAGAGTCCTATGCGCTTTTACTAAAGTTTAAAAAAAAGTTCGGATCAGCTACTCGCTATGCATTTAATGTTGCGTGCAGTTTAGCCCTAAGGAAGCGATGTTGTTGTTTCTTTTATTTTAAATGTGTATTGATTTTGCAGGCTATAAAGAATATCTCAAGGAAGCTTAAATGGAACAGTGATATGAGGCGTGGGCCCACCCTCCCATGCCCCAATTCCCTTTCCTCGTTAGGGCACAATGATTCCGGAGTTAATGGCATTTTCAATCTCCCATTTGCAAAGCGCATCTAATTGCCAACTTCAATTGCTCTGGGAAACGAAAGAGCCATTCCCGGCTAATGGGATCCAGAGAGCCCCCTTCTCCTGATCTCCTCGACAGGGGCTGTCGGCCATCGAGCTGGCAATGAATACCACAAAGCAGCCAGGGCGGCTAATTCATAATAACGCCATGCTAAAACCGGGATGAAACGTCTTTGGTGCAAAGGGCGGGTCGCAGGAGAGGTGGGCGTAGGTTGCCCTGTGCTGGTCGGCAAGCCGGAGGACTTCGTTCCATGTTGTCGAAACTGCCTGTTGGGGAAAGAGAGCATCGCTTTTCGGAACGGACCATAGCTTAGTGGTAGTGCACAGGCTTGGTATGGAGAAGGTTCAATTCGTGGCCTCTCTGGTTCAAAGGGTTGAGTAGCCGGTGATGGGAAAGACAATGTGTTCTGCCTGGCATCCAGGTGTTGTAGACCAACACATCTGGAGAGCACCAGGTTGGGAACAGCTGCTCTAGCCACGACCAAGACTGGCACTGTGAAAGGGAAGGGCTAGCGGTTATACAGGCCGGAGGATTAATGGCTGAGGGTCACCGACATCACGAAGGATGCCATGCTGAGAAGCCTGGAGAAGGCAGAAAGCCAAACCTGCCTATGTTCTAGGGCCTTTACCCCCTTTTTCTGACCGCACACAATCCTGTTACAAAGATCTGATACCCACAGCTCAGTGTTGCCTCAGTGTTGCCCTCTCCCATATAAGCGAAAGCTGGCTATTAACTCCTGCTGGGGGAGAATCCAGAGTTGTATGTTGAGATGCCTGTGTGTGTGTGTGGAGCAAAACCATTCCCCACTCCTCGCATTAGGTGTTTTGGTCCTCAGTGATATGGCTCTGATGGGGGTGACAGACTGTAGCTGCCTTTATACTAAAGGAACCCCCCACAGCCCTCCTGTTCTGGAGCCTTTCTGCGTTTACCACGGGCTCTCAGACAGCGACCGCTGATTGCTGAGACAGGAAGCTTTTAATTTTCAAGGTTCCATAGAACTCAGTGAAACAGCGCCATTTAGTGGCTGTTTTAATCGCGTAACATTCCAAGTTAAAAAAGATAGTTCATTAGTTCCAGATCATTTTGAGATGGAATAACCAGGAAATACCTCTGGATGTGCCTTGGAGGCTGATGATGTCATGAAAAGGACCCAGAAACTTCTGTGAGTGAGCAATCTCAATAGCAGGATAAAACCTCCATGTGAAGGAGCCCTGTGTGCCTACATGCAAAGCAGAGAGATCAGGGATACTGACCTTCAGGCGAGGTCTGGCCCACCTGGTTTCCCAATCCAGCCCTCTGGGGTTCCCCATATTGCTACACCCCCTTCCAGTGGCCCCACCACTTTCACCGACCACCAATCATGTTATGGTTCTCCGACTTTTCCCTGTTTCCCCCCATTCTGAAAGGTTGAACTCCCCTCCTAAGGCTTAGTTACTGGCAGGATGTGCTTTAAGCAAAAATATACTGGTATTTTTGGAACTTTCTCCTGCCCCCTTTGCCTTCAGCCTCACTCACTGTTGGAAGGCTGACCCTCAAGAGTTTCTCCAAAACGACCCTCAGGCTGAAAGAGTTTCAGTAACCCTGAGACATTCACAAGGAATGAATTAATCTCCTCTCATTTAGACTACTGTAATGCGCTCTACGTGGGGTTACCCTTGAAGACGGTTTGGAAGCTGCAGCTGGTACAGAACGCGGCAGCTCGCCTGATTAAAGGCAGCCGCCGGTGAGATCACATCACTCCAGTGCTGAAGGAGTTGCACTGGTTACCAGTTGTTTCCTGGGCCAAATTCAAGGTGTTGGTTTTGACCTTTAAAACCCTATATGGTTTCGGCCCAGCCTATCTTAAGGAGCGCCTCCAGCAACACCAGACAGGCCGCTTAACAAGATCAGCCTTGGATGGCCTTCTCTCCGTCCCATCAGCCAGGACAGCTAGACTGGTGGAGACGAGGGAGAGGGCCTTTTCTGTGGTGGCCACCACTCTGTAGAACTCCCTCCCTAGGGAACTCCGCCATGCCCCCTCTTTAATGAGCTTCCATCGTGCATTAAAAACATGGTTGTTCAGGCAGGCATTTGGGGTGGGTTAGGGTATTTTAGAAAATGTTTTTATTGTAGAATTTTATTGTTTTAAACTGTTTTATTGTACACTGTACATCGCCCAGAGTGGCTGGGTGACCAGCCAGATGGGCGATTAATAAATTTAATAATAATAATAATAATAATAATAATAATAATAATAAAAATAAAAGGAGTCCTTCCATAAGGACAGCACAACAGTATTTATTTACTTATTTTATTTCTATGCTGCCCAATAGCCAAAGCTCTCTGGGCAGTTCACAAAGACTAAACCCACAAAGCTCAAGATAAAACAATATAAAATATGAAAGCTTAAATCCACAATATAACAGTACAAACCAGAATAAAACCTAGCAGCAATGCAGAGATTAAAAATACATATTTAAAACACCAGAGCTAAAGGACTCGGAAGCTAAAGTGCTAAAATACTGGGAGAATAAAAAGGTCTTCATCTGGAGCCGGAAGGAGTACAATGTAGGCACCAGGCAAACCTCTCTAGGGATCTCATTCCACAGCCAGGGTGCCACAGCAGAAAAGGCCCTCTTCCTGGTAGCCCCCTGCCTCAATTCCTTTGGGAGGGGCTTATGGAGAAAGAATGCTGAAGATGATCCTAAGAGTCCGGTAGCCATATTGGGCTTCTTCACACAGAGCTTTTATCCTACTATTGAGATTGGTTACTCACAGAAATGTGTGGGTCCTTTAGATGACATCATTAACCTCCTGGGCATCTCCCACACTAAAGGACGTTTATTCCATTTTTTAAAAGATCGGCAATAATGAGCTATCAATTTACAGCGCTTGAGTTCTGCTTGAGTTCCCTCCATGAAAAGAGGAAAAGCCACAGTAAGAGTTGCTAGACCACAGCGCCATCTAGAGGCTGTATAATGAAACGTATGGAAGACCTAGATAAGGGGGGAAAGGGGGGAAGGAAGCACATGTAAAGAGAGCCAGTGTGGTGTAGTGGTGAGAGTGTTGGACTGGGAGCCAGGAGATCCAGGTTCTAGTCCCCACTCGGCCATGGAAGCTCACCAGGTGATTTTGGGTCAGTCACAGACTCTCAGCCGAATCTACCTCACAGGGTTGTTGTTGTGAGGATAAAATGGAGAGGAGGAGGACGATTATGTATGCCACCATGGGTTCCTTGCCAGAGGGAAAAAGGCGGGATATAAATGCAATGAATGAATGAATGGAGTCCGTAGTGATCCTGCATTTAAAACAGATGCAGAAAGCCCCATTTTAAATGCAGGATTTTAGGCTGGTGTAGAGATGCTCTTGCTTGCCTATATAAGTAACGCATGAGCCCTCTTGCCCACTTAGGTAATTGGGGGAAGTTCTCTATGTCCAATTGTCATCAACAGTGTGGATGGTGGGTGTGCGAGAGAGGACTTTCGTTGTAGTGGCACCCAGACTTTGGAACTCCCTACCCTGGGAGATGCACGTTGCCTCTTTCCTCAATGGTAGTTTGTTACCCCATGAAAACTCTTTTATTTCATTGGGCTCAGCATAATTGTATCATTTTGATACGGTCACAGAAATGTATGTTGTTTTTATGCTGCTCTCTTAATTAAATTGCCTTTTCCTGTAGGTTACGCAAGCATGAAAGAAGCAGTTGCTCATCTCAAAGTAAACGGAGAATGAGAAGCAGAGAGATGAGCAACTTGACAGGCAAAATTCATTTTGAGTCCTTGCCAGACAGCAAGTGTTGAAACAAATCCCGGAATAGGGCCCATTCCCTTCATTTTGTCATTCTGACAAGTTGGTTGTATTTACTTCGTGCACTGGGGCTAGGGGTGTCAGATTGTATCCTGTCCAGCATGTTTCTACTTCTTTTCTACTAACAAGCAAACTTACTACTTTCTTCAAGTAGGCTTGCTTATTTAATTTAGCCACATCTGTCTTTCATTTATTTATAAGGCATCATCCACAAATCCAACATCTGCACAGATGCAAAATGCGACCTTGCCCAATCTAATCTAATTGGTCGCAATCCTATAGACACTTACCCAGGTGTAAGTCCCACTGAAATCAGCAGGGTTTACTTCTGAGTAAGACATGCATAGCATTGCACAGTAAGGCTGCAATCCTATGCACACTCACCTGGGAGTAAATGGTTTGAACTCAGTGTGTGTGTGTGGGAGTTACTTCTCAGCAGACATGGACAGGATTCTATTGCAAGCTACAAATCAGGAAGCCCCTGGTTTGAATCTCACCTCTGCCATGAACCTCCTAGGTGGCCTTAAGCATGCTGCTCCCTCTCAGCCTCAGTCCTGTCATCTGCAATATGCGGGATAATAATATTGATCTATCTTATATAAATGTATTATTATTACTATTATTATTATTATTATTATTATTATTATTATTATTGCAAATATATAGGCCCATGCAATGGAGCCTCTTCTTCAGATAGGATAAAAACATCAAAGAGCCTCATGGCTCCTTAAAGATTAACACATTTATAAAGCCATAAGCTTTTGTGCACTGGAGTCCTTCCACTCTTACTAGAGCACATGCCACTATTATTATTTCTAGATAAATTTTAAGCGGTCAGCCCTTTTGCTGTAACTCCACCCTTCCTTTAAGTAGATATCCAGCCAGCTGCTGTTAGTAGGGGGATTTTCCCTGGCTACCCCCTTAAAAATTCCTGTATTATTGCTGCTCCACTGAAGAAAGATTGGTTGCTTTCATCAAAAGCCCCGTGTGCGCACCAGTGCTGGAGCAAGGCTGTGCCTACTGCCATCTTAATTTAAAAATTAAGAATGTGATCAACATGATTTTCCTCTTCTCTGAAGCAAGTCCTGCTAGAGTTTCAAGGCAAAAAAGGTGAAATTGACCTCCCCTTGTCAATGTCACCTCATTGTTGCCTTAATCTGTAAGGGACTATACAACAACCACTACAAGCGAGAAGGATCTTGGAATTGTTGTAGATCACAAGCTGAATATGAGCCAACAATGTGATGTGGCTGCAAAAAAGGCAAATGCTCTTTTGGGCTTCATTAATAGAAACATAGCTTCCAAATTCCGGGAAGTACTAGTTCCCCTCTACTCAGCACTGGTTAGGCCTCATCTGGAGTACTGTGTCCAGTTCTGGGCATCACACTTTAAGAAGGATGCACACAAGCTGGAGAGGGTTCAGAGGAGGGCAGTGAAGATGATCAGGGGAGTGGAAACAAAGCGCTATCAGGAGAGTCTGAAAGAACTGGGCCTGTTTAGCCTTGAGAAGAGAAGACTCAGGGGAGATATGATAGCGCTCTTCAAGTACTTGAAAGGCTGTCACAGAGAGGAAGGCCCGGATCTCTTCTCAATCATCCCAGAGTGTAGGACACAGAATAATGGGCTCAAGTGACAGGAAGGCAGATTCTGGCTGAACATCAGGAAAAACTTCCTGACTGTGAGAGCAATACAACAATGAAGCCAATCACCTAGGGAGGTGGCGGGCTCTCCCACACTGGAGGCATTCAAGACGAGGCTGGACAGCCATCTGTCAGGGATGCTCTGACTTGGATTCCTGCATTGAGCAGGGGGTTGGACTCGATGGTCTTGTAGGCCCCTTCCAACCGTACTATGCTATGATTCTATGATACTACTGTTTCAGTGCTACGTGCTCTATAGCAAAGGGGTGCTATTTTAGAAAGGCTTACTGAGGATGGGGTGGAGAGGAAGCATGACCAGGTAATGGCTATTCACCAGCACCAAGCATGCCTCCAGGCACATCTCGAAAACAGGTGATACAATAATGTCAGTTCATTCAGATCTGAAAGATTGTAGTACAATTGTGATGGAAGCTCCTAAAACTGCTACAAACCAGCACATAAAAACTGGGATGGCACCTGTGGAAAAACAGGCATGCAAGGGTTTAGGAGAAACGTCATCTGGATTCTCAAATTATGTGTGTAAGCATACACACATAATTTAAGTGGTGATCCTGCTGTGGGAGTATAGGCAGAGTGCATTTTGTTGAAAAGTTCAACGTTGTCTTTAAGGCTCAAACTTGGGACAAACTCTTTCTTCCCAGTGGTGGCCAAAGCTGGCTCTGCACAACAGTGATAGCCTGGGTTCCATCATCACCATCATCTACAGTTCTATACCGCCCAATAGCCAAAGCTCTCTGGGCAGTTTACAAAGACTGAAAACATTTAAAAGTACAATATACAGATTTTAAAGCCAATTCCATAAAAACACACAAACAATATACACAAGAACATATACTGTATCTAAAACAACTTCAAACAAGCAATCTCAAAGCAGACAACCATAGCCATAAGCCATTCTAGTGTGATGTCACTTCCTCCTCCCTCCCCAGAGCAGCTCAAACTGTGATAGAGTTGTTGTTTTTTAAAAGAAAATTGGACAAGTAAGAAATGTTTAATTGAATGGATGTATCTGCTCTGCTGGCCTTCTCCAGCCTCAGTCTATCCAGATATTTTGGACTACAACTTCCATCACCAATATTGGCCATGTTGGCTGGGGCTGATGGGAGTTGTAGTCCAAAACATCTGGAAGAACTGAAGTTGGTGAATGCTGTGCTATGCTATAAGGAAGGTGGACAGCCTACCTGAAGCATGTAGGGAAAGGCAAGACAACTGACTAAGTTGGCAACTGATTTGCTGATTGCTATAACCGCTGTTGGCATTCTTGGCTAACTGAATCCAGACTAGACAGAAGTACTGTGGGTTGGGAAGCCAACTACTTTGGATGGAGATTAATAACTAGACTTAGATGGAGTTGCACTCCCCCTAAAATACTTAGTGCATAGTCTGGGAGTCTTCCTGGACTCTGCACTAAGTGAGGAAGCTTAAGCTGGTATGCCAGCTGTGGCCCTATCTGGAGAGGATGGACCTTGCTTCAGTTATCCATGCACTAGTATCATCCAGGCTGGACTATTGTAATGCTCTGTACATGGGGCTGCCTTTGAAGATGGTTCAGAAACTTCAGCTGATGTGGTTGCCTGAGTGTTGGTGGGAGGAAGGTGATTCGATCATATGATGCCTATACTGCGCCAGCTGCACTGGTTACCAGTGAGTTTCCAAGCCCAATTTAAAGTGTTGTTTTTGACCTTTAAAGCCTGAAATGGTTTGGGACCAAATTACTTGAAGGACTGCCTTCACCCATATCAGACTATCTGTACTTTAAGATAATCAAGAGAGGCCCTTCTCATTTGCCCACTTCTGAGAGCAGGTAGGTGGACGACCACATAAGAGAGGGCCTTCTCTGCAGTGGCCCTACACCTTTGGAACAAGTTGCTACCCGAGGTCCGCCATGATCTGTCATTGCAGGCTTTTAAGAAGGCCTTGAAAAGCATATAATTTAACTTTGCCTTCTCTTGATAGGACTGCTGCTGTTGTTGCTTTTTATTAATAAATTTATTAATCGCCCATCTGGCTGGTCACCCAGCCACTCTGGGCGATGTACAGTGTACAATAAAACAGTTTAAAACAATAAAATTCTACAATAAAAACATTTTCTAAAATGAAAAATTTCTTGCTTTTTCTTGTTGATTTCTATTGCTTTTATTAGCTTAATGGTTTTATGTGTTTTATTGTTATACTCTACCTTGGGCGGGCTTCTGCCCTGAAAGGAGACCAAGAAATATGACAAATAAATAAATACATACATACATTCTGAATGTGGGGAGAAGTTGGGCTCAACTCACTGGGGAACTATGTGCTGCAAATCCATTTTTTTAAAAAATGGAAATCTGTACACCCTGTAAATGATCACCTGAATGGTGCCAATACCAGAGAAAATGGCTAGTAGGGAAAGTCTCATGAAAACCAAAATATTGAAGAACAGTCATGAACATGCACTACTGTCCTCTTCCCTGTTTTCAGATCTGAGGCTTACGTTTCACTCCAACCTGCAATATGGGATCCACTCCCATGGGGGGGGGGATTGTAAAGGTGTGCCTTTCTCCTCCTCTCTGGGGTGCTGCTCTGAACCACTTGAGACTGAGGTCTGACCCAGTTGTTTGGTCATGACTCAAAATGCACCAGTTGAAGATTAGTGTTGGGCAGCATGGCCCCATTTCAGCTTCTTTAGCCATTTTTTCTCTCCCTGAAAGCCCTACCAGATGTGAATTAAAAATATATATTTTTTTATCCAGAGTTCCCCTCATAAGAAAAAGGAACTGATTTTTAGAAGTTGTAAGAATTAGAGCGGCTCCATAGTTTCATCTCTCTTTGGATACTGTATGTAGTGCTCCAGTTTTGCGTCAGTACACATGCTCCATAACTCTGAAACTTTTACTGCTCCATGGCACCCACTTTATTACAAAGCCGGGGTGTCAAACCTCTTTCAGTCTGAGGGACGTATTCAAGTTTCGAAGAAGCTCAGGGTGGTGGTGGTGGTGGGTTCCAATGCTGGGCATTGCCAAAGGCAAAAGGGGCAGGGCCAACTACCAACATTACCCCACCCTACCAGCATATTTTAACTTAAAGCTCTTTCGGCCAGTAACTAAGCTTAAGGAATAGAGGGTAAGGGGAGATGTGATAGAGGTCTACAAAATTATGCATAGTGTGGAGAATGTGGATAGGGAGGCATTTTTCTCCCTCTCTCAGAATACTAGAACCCAATGGGGTCATCCCATGAAGCTGATTGGTGGGCGATTCAGGACAGATAAAAGGAAGGACGTCTTCACAGAACGCATAGTTAAACTATGGGATTCGCTGCCACAGGATGTAGCGATGGCCACCAATTTGGATGGCTTTAAAAGGGGGTTGGACAAATTTATGGGGGAGAAGGCTATCGAAAGCTACTAGTCCTGTTGGCTATGTGCTACCTCCATTACCAGAGGCAGTGAGCCTATGTACACCAGTTTCTCGGAGGGTGCTGTTGCGCTCATGCACTGCTTGTGGGTTCCCGTTGACAGCAGGTTGGCCACTGTGTGAACAGAATGCTGGACTAGATGGACCCTTGGTCTGATCCAGCAGGGCTCTTCTTATGGCTCCCAGATAGTGGAGAATGCTAGCTATGATGACACTGTGGTGGTGTATCCGCTCTGGGTTTCAGTCAGAACTAGTCAGAACTCTAAAGGAGCTATCCAAGGTGCAAATTTCCTATTCAAGGAGCTATCCAAAGTGCTGCAAATCACCTTGGATAGCTCCTTTAGAGTTCTGACTGAAACCTGGAACAAGTTCACTGCCCCATTGACATCAGAGCCACCAGTCCCCACTGCTCCCAGATCATTATTCAAAGAATAGAGCAACCCTGAGAATTTGTGAATACAGTGTTACCCTGATCATAAAGCCTTCTTATGATCAGAAGTCCCCAAATGTTGAAGTGTCCAATCATCTACTGCAGGATGGGAGGAGCAGCAGAGGCGAACTTCTCTTCCCCATCCTCCTGCCCTGCAGATTTCACTGGACAGGCTTTTCAGCCCACCTAGTGAGGGCACTTCAGAGGCGGAGGGAAGGAGGGTGGAAGAGGCTCAGGATAACTTGTATCCTGGTCTCTCCAGTCCCCTCCCCTCCTTGCCCACTGGAACACCACCTTTCTTCCTCCTCGTTTCTGATCTCAGAGGGTACCCAGTGTGTTTTTTTCTGCACCGGCTGTGAGGGAGCGGGGGGAGGAGGGTCAGATCTCCAACACCCCCTTCCAAGGTTGTAGCACTGTAGCACTTTCCGACCTTGGAAAGGGGAATCCAAACAACCCTATGGTCCCTGGGACGCTTGCCCAGGGACCATAAGATCCCTCCCTTAAGTTCAATTAATTATCCCTAAACTTAGCTAAAATGATAGACCACTAACACTGCTTAAATGTTACAAATACAAAGCAATTTCTCTGTGTCAAGAGCATAAATGAGCATCTATGTGATTTTGGTATGAGTCTAATAAAAATGCCACTTTCTTCACTAGAATAAAAGACCTCCTGCCCAATCAATAAAGAATTATTCCTTTGTTCCCTAAAGCCATTACAAAAAGAAGATTTGCTGTGAGGAAGGTCTTTTGCCTCCTCTAGATTGCTATGGGGGTTATAGGATGTGTGTGTTTTATATCTGCCTAGGAGTAATCCCAATTCCCCATTTAGATCTTTTATGAATCCTAGTTGTATGGAGCTGCAACTTTGTTAATATTCTGCAACAAATTTGAGAAGAGTGAGACAGCTTTAGAACATGAGAATATGGACAATCATATTGCAGCTCCTTGCTAGAAAATGTCTGAAGTTCATTTGCTTGGTTAAACTGATGCGAGTTGCCAGTGCCCTAGTTGGAAAACCTCAAAGATGACAGAGTTCAAGCGTGGTTCTTTATGACTTGGCTCACTCACAATTTCTCGATACTTGACTGGGACTGGTTCATACATGCATGTTCAATAGTTGATGATCGCAGCATCCAGGGATGAAATACACATGTGGTCACAGATTACTTACTTACTTACTTATTTATTTTCAGGCAATCCTTAGCTGCCTTTCAAGACTGCAATCTTCCCAAGGCAGCTTAGGCTGTAATCCTAGAATCCTAGAATCATAGAATAGTAGGGTTGGAAGGGGCCTACAAGGCCATCGAGTCCAACCCTCTGCTCAATGCAGGAATCCAAGTCAGAGCATCCCTGACAGATGGCTGTCCAGCCTCATCTTGAATGCCTCCAGTGTGGGAGAGCCCACCACCTCCCTAGGGAATTGGTTCCATTGTCATATTGCTCTAACAGTCAGGAAGTTTTTTTGTCCTTTTGTTATGTGTCCTTTTTTGTTTTCAGGTCATCCCTAAACTTTTTGTGAAGCCACATTGGCTTCTTCTGTTGTCTTCCACCTTTTCTTCTTGTTGGAATTGTTTGTGATTGTGCCTTGAGAATTTCCTTTTTTAAAAGCTCCTACCCATCTTTGACTCCTTTTCTCATTAGTGTCACTTGCCATGGGACCTTACCGATCATTGTTCTGAGTTTATTGAAACCAGCTTTCCTAAAATCCAGGGCACTTGTTTGACTACACTCGGCTTTTGCTTCCCTTAGAACCAAGAACTCAAGTACGACATGGTCGCTTTCCCCCAGAGTTCCTGTAACTGCTACTTTATCCACTAAGTCATCTCTGTTGGTTAGGATCAAGTCAAGGATAGCCGATCCTCTAGTTCCTTCCTCTACTTTCTGTAGGAGGATAGGAGGATCCTATACCCACCTAAGCAGGAGTAAGCCCCACAGAACTCAATGGGACTTACTTCCAACTAGACATGCATAGGATTTCACAAGATGTGGTGATGGCCTCCAATTTGGATAGCTCTAAAAGGGGATTGGACAAATTCATGTAGGAAAGACAACTAGTGGCAACTAGTTCTGATGGTTCTATTCTACCTCCAGTACCAGAGGCAGTATACTTATGTAGACCAGTTGCTGGGGAACATGGGTGGAAGGGTGAGGTTTCATTCATGTCTTGCTTGTGGATTTCCTGTGGGCAGCTGATTGGTCACTGTATGAACAGAATGCTTGACTAGATGCACCTTGGTCTGATCCAGCAGGGGTCTTCTTATGTTCTTACGCCTGCATTGTTAATGTCACAGACAAAACTTTCCTGTCACCTCCATTCTGTATCATTGGTGGCCACTGGCAGATTGGGGTAGCCCCTCCGACACGAACCTACCCGTACACTAATCTCAACATCTATGGTCCTCCTCCAGGTGCCTCTTCCAAGGGGGGCTCAGAAGAAATCAACAAGGGAGAGGGCCTTCTTGGTGGTTGTCCTCATAGGGGATTGGAATGCTAAAGTAGGAAGTTAAGAAATCACCGGGATAACAGGCAGGCATTGCCTTAGTGCACAAAATGAAGCAGGACAAAAGCTAATAGAGTTTTGCCAAGAGAACACGCTGATCATAGCAAACACTCTTTTCCAACAGCACAAGAGGCGACTCTACACATGGACATCACCAGATGGTCAATATCGAAATCAGATTGATTATGTCCTTTGCAGCCAAAGATGGAGAAGCTCTATACAGTCAGTAAAAACAAGACCTGGGGCTGACTGTGGCTCAGATCATGAGCTTCTTATCGCAAAATTTTGGCTTAAATTGAAGAACGTAGGGAAAACCACTAAACCATTCAGGTATGACCTATAACATATCCCTTATGAATATACAGTGGAGGTGAGGAATAGATTTCAGGGATTAGACCTGATAGACAGAGTGCCTGAGGAACTATGGACAGAGGTCCGTAACATTGTTCAGGAGGCAGCAACAAAATCCATCCCAAAGAAAAAGAAATGCAAGAAAGCCAAGTGGCTGTCTGATGAGGCTTTACAAGTCGCTGAGGAAAGAAGGGAAGTGAAAAGCAAAGGAGAAAGGGGAAGATATATCCAACTGAATGCCGAGTTCCAGAGAATAGCAAGGAGAGACAAGAAGGCCTTCTTAAATGAACAATGCCAAGAAATCGAGGAAAACAACAGAATGGGAAAGGCTAGAGATCTCTTCAAGAAAATCGGAGATCTCAAGGGAACGTTTTGTGCAAAGATGGGCATGATATAGGACAAAGAAGACAGGGACCTAACAGAAGCAGATGAGATTAAGAAGAGGTGGCAAGAATACACAAAAGAACTATACAGGAAAGATCTTAATGTCCCTGATAGCCATGATAGTGCGGTCACTGAACTTGAGCCGGACATCCTCGAGAGTGAAGTCAAGTGGGCCTTAGGAAGCATATGTAACAACAAAGCTAGTGGAGATGACAGTATTCCAGCAGAGCTATTTAAAATCCTAAAAGATGATGCTGTTAAAGTGCTGCACTCAATATGCCAACACATTTGGAACACTCAACAGTGGCCGCAAGACTGGAAAAGGTCAGTTTACATTCCAATTCCAAAGAAGGGCAATGCCAAAGAGTGTTCAAATTACCGCACAATTGCGCTCATTTCACATGCCAGCAAGGTGATGCTCCAAATCCTACAAGCTAGGCTTCAGCAGTATGAGAACCGAGAACTACCGGAACTACAAGCTGCAGAGGAACTAGAGATCAAATCGTCAACGTTCGCTGGATCATGGAGAAAGCAAGAGAATTCCAGAAAAATGTCTATTTCTGCTTCATTGACTATGCTAAAGCCTTTGATTGTGTGGATCACAACAAACTGTGGCAAATTCTTAAAGTGATGGGAATACCAGACCACCTTACCTGTCTCCTGAGAAACCTGTACGAGGGTCAAGAAGCAACAGTAAGAACCAGACATGGAACAACTGATTGGTTCAAAATTGGGAAAGGAGTACGACAAGGCTGCATATTGTCACCCTGCTTATTTAACTTATATGCAGAGTACATCATGAGAAACGCCGGGTTGGATGAATCACAGGTCGGAATTAAGATTGCCGGGAGAATTGTCAACAACCTCAGATACGCAGATGATACCACCCTAATGGCAGAAAGCGAAGAGGATCTAAAGAGCCTCTTGTTGAGGTTGAAAGTGGAGAGTGCAAAAGCTGGTTTGAAACTCAACATTAAAAAAACGAAGATCATGGCATCTGGCGCCATCACTTCCTGGCATATGGAAGGGGAAGAAATGGAAGCAGTGACAGATTTTATTTTCTTGGGCTCCAAGATCACCGCAGATGGTGACTGTAGCCATGAAATTAAAAGACGCTTGCTCCTTGGGAGGAAAGCTATGGCAAACCTAGACAGCATAGTAAGAAGCAGAGACATCACCTTGCCGACAAAGGTCCGTCTAATCAAAGCTATGGTTTTCCCAGTAGTAATGTATGGCTGTGAGAGCTGGACTACAAGGAAGGCTGAGAGCCAAAGAATTGATGCTTTCGAACTGTGGTGCTGGAGAAGACTCTTAGAAGTCCCCTGGACTGCAAGGAGGTCAAATCAGTCCATCCTAAAGGAAATCAACCCTGAGTGCTCATTGGAAGGACAGATACTGAAGCTGAAGCTGAAATATTTTGGCCACCTAATGCGAAGAGAAAACTCTCTGGAAAAGACCCTGATGCTGGGAAAGACTGAAGGCAAAAGGAGAAGGGGACGGCAGAGGATGAGATGGCTAGATAGTAGGGATGTCAGAGAATTTCGCCACAAATCTCGGGGAGACCGAATGCCAGTGCATTCACCCCCCTGAAATCGGTGGCAGAATGGTCTGCCACCCCCCCACCCCCCCCCGGGACGGGACTTAGCTTGGGCGAATCTTCCTGGCAGCGGCGGCTCCGGCAGCGGTTCGGCAGCGGCAGCGGCAGCTGCCGCGGCCGGTCTTCCTACCGACTGCCGCCGCCACCATTTCCAGTAAAAAAAAAACAACAACCCCAAAGAACAAAACAACATGATAGGCTACGTAAAGATTTATGTAGCCTATCACGGCTAGATTTTTAAAAAATACCTTGATAGGCTACATAAATGTTTACGTAGCCCATCACGGCTGAGTAAAAAAACACCAAAACCCCCCACACGTACGCAAATGGCGGCTCCCATGGGCGCCACCATTTGCGTTCCTTATTTTGGCACGTCTAGTCTACGTAAACATTTACGTAGACTATGGTGAAAATAAGGGGAATGCAAGTAGCGTAGCGTCTATGCTATTTGCGTTCCCCTTATTTTTGCCGTAGTCTATGTAAATGTTTACATAGACTAGATGTGCCAAAATAAGGAACGCAAATGGCGGCGCCCATGGGCCCATTTGCGTACGCGCATTTTTTTTTTACTCAGCCGTGATAGGCTACGTAAACATTTACGTAGCCTATCAAGGCTGACTGCAGGGACGCAAATGGCAGCGGCTATGGCCACTGCCATTTGCGGACCCAGCCGGCCAGGATTCGGCGGGGGAGGGACGGAGCGCCTCCCCCCCACATCGAATCACATTTCATTAAAAGGTAAGTGACTTTCGTACATCTCTACTAGATAGCATCAACAATGCAATGAATATGAACTTGAGCACGCTCCGGGAGAGAGCGCAGGACAGGAAGGCCTGGGGTGCTACGGTCCATGGGGTCACGAAGAGTCGGACATGACTGAACGACTGAACAACAACAACAACACAAGACCATCGAGTCCAACCCCCGGCTCAGTGCAGGAATCCAAGTCAGAGCATCCCTGACAGGTGGCTGTCCAGCCTCATCTTGAATGCCTCCGGTGTGGGAGAGCCCACCATCTCCCTAGGGAATGGATTCCACTGTGGTATTGCTCTAACAGTCAGGAATTTTCTCCTGATGTTCAGCTGGAATCTGGCTTCCTGTAACTTGAGCCCATTATTCCAAGTCCTGCACTGTGGGATGCAACGCAAACCTACATTGTCATTGTTTCGGTGACAGGTCAAGACCTTTCTCTTTTCTCAGCCATTTAATATGATGAGCTTAAATCAATCTTGGATTTGTCTTATGGTTATGGTTGATTGTTCAAAGTTGCTTTTAGATATACGTTACCTCTGTGTATACTGTCTGTGTGTTTTTATGCAGAAGTTTTTTTTAAACTTTGTATACTGTATTTTTAATGTTTTTAATCTTTGTAAAATGCCCAGACAGCTATGAGGTGGTATAGAAGTGTAATAAATAACAACAACAACTACAGCAACAACAACAACAACAACATTGCCTTTCTGCAAGCTCAGCCACTGCAGTACTTTGCTGTATTCTTTTGTCCAGAGGCATGCCCATGCACCCTGGCACCGGAAGCCCAGACCACTTCTTCCTACCTCAGCCACCCACCAAAGCTGGTAGAGAGAGAGACATGCGCCATGATGAGGGTGGAAACTGGTGATGCTTGTGCAGTCCCTTTAAGCCAGGGGGCTTGAATCTCAGGCCTCCAGGCCAAACTGGCCCACCGAATCTGCCTCTCCAGGGTTTGCCAGGTGGCCACACATCCTTTCCTCCAGACATTGATCTTTGGGTGGTATCTTGGCTTTTGTGCAGTTTCCCCCCCTGAATTCTAAAAGATTGATATGCCTCTCCTAAGGCTTAGCTACCAGCAGGAAGAACATTCAGCTAAAACGTGCTGGTATTTTGGGTAATTTTGGTCACGTCCTTTTTGCTTTTGGACCCGCTCACCACTGGAAGGGGCCCCCTGAGAGCTCAAGGGGTGGCGTGGCTGCCAGTGGAGGAGTCAGTGAGCCATAGCTCAGCTTAGCAGGTAACCCAGATATCTAGTGAGTGGCCAGATTGACTTTCATGGGAATGCGCTGCTCTCATATAAGGCAGAAGGGAGTGCTGAAGAGGAGATGGCTATTGCTGTCACTTTGGCAGGGCCAGTTCCACATCTGAGGGGGCCTTGGGCAAAGTGCATCTGGCGGGCCCCTCCTTCTGTTAGTGGGCCCTGGTGGACTTACCTGAAAATGGCGGCAAGAGACAGTGATGCTGCAATCAGCACACCAGGGAGAGGGTTGATTTTATTTTCCCACGATGCCCCAGAGTGAAGCTACACTGGGAGCATGGTGTGAAATCAAAATGGTGGCTGGAGCCATCTGTTCAGTGCCACTTGGAACACTGGGCCAGAATTTTTTTTAAAAGGAGGTCCAGGGAAGGCACCAGTGTTGGTGGTCTATGCCAAGGTGTTGTCACCACAATGGCTGCCAAAGAGTACCAGAGCTGATCCTGGCTCTACTCTCTGATGAAGGGAACTGCAGTTGAGAAGAGGAAGAGGATACGGATGAACCACGGGCAGTATCCAACGGTGACTTTCCGCAAACTCAAATAGCCCTAGTGGAGGTCTGCTGTATCACAGAATCGTAGAATCTCAGGGTTGGAAGAGGCCTACAAGACCATCGAGTCCAACCCCCTGCTCAGTGCAGGAAGCCTGATTCCCAGGCGGTCCCCCATCTGAGTACTAACCAGAGCTGGCATTTGATATGGCCTAAATTGTACATGTCTTACTCTGGAACCTTTTTTTTTTCTAATTAAGTGTATTTATCTGACATGACTGTCTTCTGAAAAACTGGTCGATATAGAAATTGTAAGTAAATAAATAAAAGGAAGTTTTTGTTGAAAGTCTGTGATGGTCCTCTGAGGGTCTTCCTGTCTAGACTCTCGCCTCTCACTTCCTTCAGTCCAAAGGTTCCAACTTCAGCTGTAGTATAATTTTACTCTCTTTCCTCAGAACGCCGTTAAGCACATTGACAAAATCAGCTGCAGGGAGATTAAAGAATATGAGTGGCTAAAAGAAGAGGTAAGTGTGTCAGGAGGGGAAACCTGAATTTCTTGATCAGCTTCCACAGTTCACCCACTGTATACAAACGCCAGACTACAGCATGCATCTTGGCTTTCCTGTTGTATGAAGATGGTGGCTGAAAATATGTCAGTTTGACAGGCAACAAGGACAAAGATGAAAGGCGGCTCAGTGAGGTGGCTTGGCGGGTAGGTAGGAAGAGTCCACAATAAACAGGCGCTTTTGTGACTCAGTCACTTAAAAAAGGCTTTGATAGATCATAGAATCATAGGGTTGGAAGGGGCCTCCAAGACCATCGAGTCCAACCCCCTGCTCAGTGCAGCAAGCCTGATTCCCTGGTGGTCCCCCATCCAAGTACTAACCAGGGCTGGCCCTGCTTAGCTTCCGAGAGCAGACGAGATCAGGCGCATCCAGCCTTTTTCCGTTGTGCAAGCAGTTCGGTTGCCCGTAATGCTTGTGCAACTGGTTGTGCAAGCTGTTGTGCAGCCAGTTACATAATGGCTTGCACAATGGGTTGCACAACAGGGGCAAGCATTGCACAACCAGTTGCACAACCGGAATGCGCAACTGCTTGTGCAATGGGTTGCACACAGTATGCCTGTGTACACCAGTTGCTGGGGAACATAGGCGGGAGGGTGCTGTTGCACTTGTGTCCTGCTTGTGGGCAGCTGGTTGGCTACTATGTGAACAGAATGCTGGACTAGATGGTCCCTTGGTTCGATCCAGCAGGAGTCTTCTTATGTTCTTATGACTGCCAACAGTTTGAACATTTGCTGATGAGATTTGCCTAAGGAAGTGTGTGTTTTTGGACTACCCATTAACCATGGGTTGGCTTTGTGAATGTAGGGTGTAAAAAAAACAATGACAGCAGCTCTCTACATGCATGATTCAGATTGAAATAACAGAGTTGGGCTTAGAATTGCAGGGCATAGAACTGCAGCCTTAGAGAGCAATCCTGTGTCCCCTAGACAGTGTCTGGGGGAGATAGGATTTTTTGGTTTCCCAGCTCCAAGCTCATACATAGCACTATCAGCTTGGAGCTGGGAAACCGTGCTCCCTGCCCCCTTCCCCCTCATAGCCGGCAAGGGGAGAACCATGGCGGCTGCCCCTCTGTGCCTGTCCATGCTCATAAACGTGAAAAGGGGGCCTTCCTGGGGGTGGGGAGGGGAGGAGACCACAAAAGCTGCTTTAGATAGCTTCCTATGCCATCTCCAGCCCCGTTCCCACCCCCTCCCCATAGCCGTGCTTAGACACCTGAAATTAGGTGTCTAAGGGAAACTCCAGGGCAGCTGGAGCACGGAGGGAAACCTCCATTGGATGGGTGGTTGCCTCCAACTCCGAGAAGAGGTCAGAGACAGCCATCTATCTCAATAGGATTGTGCCCTTAAACTGGGAGTGCAAATCCTACTTCCATCAATATCTTATTCATTCATTCATTCATTCATTCATTCATTCATTCATTACATTTATATCCCACCTATTTTCCTCCTTAATGAAACCAAGGCAGCATACATAATTCTCCTCCTCTCCATTTTAGCCTCACAGCAACAACCCTGCGAGGTAGGTTGGACTGAGAGTCTGTGATTGGCCCAAAGTCACCCAGTGAGCTTCATGGCTGAGTGGGAACTAGAACTCGGGTCTCCTGACTCCCAGTCGAACACTCTAGCCACTACACCACGCTGGCTCTCTTAATTTGTTGTTTATTCAGTCAGTCGCTTCCGACTCTTCGTGACTTCATGGACCAGCCCACGCCAGAGCTTCCTGTCGGCTGTCGCCACCCCCAGCTCCCCCAAGGTCGAGTCCGTCACCTCCAGAATATCATCCATCCATCTTGCCCTTGGTCGGCCCCTCTTCCTTTTGCCTTCCACTTTCCCTAGCATCAGCATCTTCCCCAGGGTATCCTGTCTTCTCATTATGTGGCTCTCTTAATATCTTGCTGTTAATGGTGACGCACCTACTTCTTGAACAGTGCATTATGAAATTAGGAATAGTTACTGTGAAATCATTTTTTTAAGTGTGGAAAATCCTAAACAAAAGAGCTTAGCCATTTGGAAACTGCTGCCATTGGCACAAGACAGCTAATGCTTTATTTAATTTCTTACCCATTGTGCAATTTGTATGAAGTGTTGGTGGTCTCGTTAAAAATACGTCACATTTCATCAACCCAAGTCTCTTGTGCTCTACATGCATTAGAGTCTTGATATGGCTTAATAGTCCCTTTTGGACTTGGGGTGTTTTTTTTTTTAATGCTGAATTGTAACTGCAAATTGTATTCAACCATTTCACAGCATGGTATTAAAACACAGGGATGCTTAATCAATTTCTCACACTCCATAATGAAACTTGCCTGTAAACAAAACACTTGTCTTTGGACCAAAGTAAATGTCATGCAGGAGATAGGTCTGTGATTAGGAACTTCTGACATTTGGGGGTGTGTGTGTTTGTGTGTGAAATAATGAGTAGTCCCAGGTTGCTGGCTTGAAGATGGGGTAAGTGCAGCTCTCAGAGAAGTTGGGATGTACGAAAGTGACTTACCTTTTCGCGGATTCTGTTCATGATGGGGGGGGAGGTGTTCCGTCCCTCCCCCCGGAATCCTCGATGGGGGGGAAGGTGATCTGGTCCTCCCCCCCGGAATCCTCGACGGCCAGCTGTGCTCCACGGTGGCTCTGCGGAGCAGCTGGCCAGGCCCAGGCCAGGGCCGTCCACAGCCGGATTTCCGGCCGCAGAGGGCTCTGGGTAAAAAAAACAAAAACAAACCGCGTACGCAAATGGCGGCAGCTACGGCCGCCACCATTTGCGTTCCTTATTTTTCGCCGTCTTAGTCTACGTCAATATTTACGTAGACTAAGACGAAGAAAAGAAAGGGGAATGCAAATAGCGCCCACTACGCTATTTCATAGAATCATAGAATAGTAGGGTTGGAAGGGGCCTACAAGGCCATCGAGTCCAACCCCCTGCTCAGTGCAGGAATCCAAGTCAGAGTATCCCTGACAAATGGCTGTCCAGCCTCGTCTTGAAGGCCTCCAGTGTGGGAGAGCCCACCACCTCCCCAGGTAATTGGTTCCATTGTCGTATTGCTCTTACAGTCAGGAAGTTTTTCCTAATGTTCAGCCGGAATCTGGCTTTCTGTAACTTGAGCCCATTATTCCGTGTCCTGCACTCTGGGATGATCAAGAAGAGATCCTGGCCTTCTTCTCTGTGACCACCTTTCAAGTACTTGAAGAGTGCTATCAGATCTCCCCTCAGTCTTCTCTTCTCAAGGCTAAACATGCCCAGTTCTTTCAGTCTCTCTTCATAGGGCTTTGTTTCCAGTCCCCTGATCATCTTCGTTGCCCTCCTCTGAACCCTCTCCAGTTTGTCTGCATCCTTCTTAAAGTGTGGTGCCCAGAACTGGACACAGTACTCCAGATGAGGCCTAACCAGTGCTGAGTAGAGGGGAACTAGTACTTCCCGGGATTTGGAAGCGATGCTTCTATGAATGCAGCCAAAAATAGTATTAGCTATCCCTCCCAATTTTGTGTCATCTGCAAATTTAATCAGCATTCCCTGCACCTCCTCCTCCAAGTCATTCATAAAAATGTTGAAGAGCACTGGGCCCAGGACTGAGCCCTGCGGTACCCCACTCGTTACCTCTCCCCAGCTTGAGAAGGTCCCATTGATAAGCACTCTTTGAGTCCGATTCTGTAGCCAACTGTGGATCCACCGGATCGTTGTTTCATCTAGCCCACTTTGAGCTAGTTTGCTCATCAGGATATCATGGGGCACTTTGTCGAAAGCTTTGCTGAAGTCGAGGTATATGATGTCTACAGCATTCCCACGGTCTACAAGGGAGGTTACTTGATCAAAAAATGAGATCAGATTTGTCTGGCAGGACTTGTTTTTGACAAATCCATGCTGGCTTCGAGTAATCACGGCATTGTTGTCAAGGTGCTTCCAGATGGATTCCTTTATCATCTGCTCCAGAATTTTCCCAGGGATTGATGTCAGACTGACTGGTCTGTAGTTCCCAGGTTCCTCCTTTTTACCCTTTTTGAAGATAGGGACAACGTTAGCCCTCCTCCAGTCATCTGGCACTTCCCCCGTCCTCCATGATTTCTCAAAGAGAATAGACAGCGGTTCTGAGAGTTCGTCTGCCAGTTCCTTTATGACTCTAGGATGCAGTTCATCTGGCCCTGGAGATCTGAACTCATTCAAAGTAATGAGGTGTTCCTTGACCATATGCCTGTCGATCTCAAGCTGCAATCCTGCCCCTTCAGCCTGTACTTCGCCTTTGCCAGGGGGTTCATAGACCCTCTTTTGGGAGAAGACTGAGCCAAAGTAGGAATTGAGCACCTCTGCCTTTTCTTTGTCATCTGTTATCATTTTGCCATCCTGATTTAATAGCTGAACCACCATTTCTTTCCTCTGCCTTTTACTATGCACGTAGCTGAAGAAAGCCTTTTTGTTGTTTTTAACATCCCTTGCTAACCTCAGCTCATTCTCAGCTTTAGCCTTCCTGACGCCATCCCTGCAATTCTGTGCTATCTGCCTGTACTCTTCCTTTGTTACTTGGCCTTCTTTCCACTTCCTATATGTGTCCTTTTTTGTTTTCAGGTCATCCCTAAGCTTTTTGTGAAGCCACATTGGCTTCTTCTGTTGTCTTCCACCTTTTCTTCTTGTTGGAATTGCTTGTGATTGTGCCTTGAGAATTTCCTTTTTTAAAAGCTCCCACCCATCTTGGACTCCTTTTCTCATTAGCGTCACTTGCCATGGGACCTTACTGATCATTGTTCTGAGTTTATGAAAATCAGCTTTCCTAAAATCCAGGGTACGCATTTGACTACACTTGGCTTTTGCTTCCCTTAGAACCAAGAACTCAAGTACAACGTGGTCGCTTTCCCCCAGAGTTCCTGTAACTGCAGGCCGTTCCGCGATGGATTTCGGGGGGTCGAATGCACTGGCATTCGGCCTCACCAAGATCCGTCGTGGAATTCTCTGACATCCCTACAGAGAAGGCATTTAAATCCTTATGCCTATGCTTTCCCCCATTATATATAGCCTATGCCCCACCTAAAGCTGCAGCTAGCTCCACAGAGCGAAATAAAAAAAGACTGGAACAGCATCTGTACCTGTCTTTCCCCCCACAAAAACTAATAGAAGCTTTAGGCTGCAATTCTATATACACTTTAAGTTCTATCGAACCCAATGGAACTTACTTTGGCACATACATGCTTAGCATTGCACTGTGTTAGACTCAGCCTGGGGAGACCCACGTTCAATACCTCACTCAGCCATAAATCCCACTGGGGTGACCTTTGGCCACTCACTCAGCCTAGCCTACCTCACAGGATAAAATGGATAAAATGGGTGAGGGTAACTGAGCCAGTTTAGTGACTTGGAACAAAGTACTCATATAGGCCTTCAGCAGGTATGAATACTCATACCTGCTTATTTGTCTTTCCCATCTCAGTCCCACTCACCCAGTTCTCTGCCTAGCACTACTCTTTCCTTGGCTGCCTTTGTATAAATTCCCCATCCTGACCCGTCTTTTCTGACCTGTACAAAGAAAAGAGGGAAAAGAGACAACGGGCTCCTTCACACGGAGCTCTTATCCTGCGATTGAAATTGCTCCTTCATGGAAGTTTGCTGGCTCTTTATATGACGCTGTGACCCTGCTGTGACCCTCCCTTTGTTCCCTTTCTCAATTGATTGCAGATAATGAGCTATCAAATTCCTCCATTTTGTTCCACTTCAGTTTCCTCTGTGAAAAGAGTTAAAGTGGCAAGAAGAGGAGCGAGATCAATGAAAGATGCATTAATAGAAACACATATAGCTTCCAAGTCACGTCAAGTACTAGTTCCCTTCTACTTAGCACTGCTTAGGCCTCATCTGGAGTACTGTGTCCAGTTCTGGGCACCACACTTTAAGAGGGATGCAGACAAACTAGAAAAGGTTCAGAGGAGGGCAATGAAGATGATCTGGGGACTGGAAACAAAGCCCTATGAAGAGAGAATGCAAGAACTGGGCATGTTTAGCCCTGAGAAGAGAAGACTGAGGGGAGATGTGATAGCGCTATTCAAGTACTTGAAAGGTTATCACAGAGGGGAAGGCCAGGATCTCTTCTCGATCATCCCAGAATGCAGGACACGGAATAATGTGACAGGAAGCCAGGTTCTGGCTGAACATCAGGAAAAACTTCCTGACTGTGAGAGCGATATGACAATGGAACCAATTACTGGGGAGGTGGTGGGCTCTCCCACGCTGGAGGCATTCCAGATGAAGCTGGACAGCCACTTGTCAGGGATGCTTTGACTTGGATTCCTGCATTGAGAGGGGGTTGGACTCGATGATCTTATAGGGCCCTTCCAACCCTACTATTCTATGGTGCTATGATTCTATAAGGTAATGGAAGACTCAGATATGGGGAGAAGGAGGGGGAAGGGGAAGAGGGAAAGGAAGAATGTGAAAAAGGGAGTTGTCGTGATCCTGCATTTAAAATGGAAGCAGAAAGCCCCGTTTTACATGCAGGGTTTTAGGCTGGTGTAGAGATGCCCAACAAAGGGAGTATCCACAACAGTGTCCTTTTGGTGCTGCCCTTCGGTGCTACAGCCCTTTGGCAGCTTCCCTTTAGGCACCTGTTTCAGAGTCTAAAAGAATGGGAAGGCTCTGGTTTGTCTCAAGCACAGACCTGACTACTAGGATGGGAAGTGGTACGGGCCTGAATTTATCTTCCCATTATCTTCTTTGCTAATTATAGACAGGGTGAGAAGACCACAAGCAATCATAAGCAGGGCAGGGCAGCAGGAAACGAGGGCTGGCATGTCTCATGATTTGACCTGATGTTTCAGGTTCTTGGTCGCCTGCTCAGGTCCTCAAGGGGGAAGGATTAATATGCCAGGGTGAGTTGAAAGAACCGAGGGCCATTGTCTGCTTGGCTTAAATCACTTTTGGTCCTGGCTGTCTCTCCAGGTTCATCAGGCTCCACCCTGAACGACTAGGCACAGACTGGCTCCTCCCTGACCCATGTCCACATGACATTGTCACGTTCCCTTGCTCCCCTTCCTTCCTCATGCACACACACAAGAAGAGAGGCTTCAGTCTCATTCCTTTAATTCACTATCAACAGGTTCATTACAGATGCAAATCCTTGAAGACTCTCAGGCCACAAAGGAATGACAGCAGGGGATCCAAATGGGAGCGACGATGGTGCCGGTGCCTGCCGGCAGTTTGAAACAAGACTTGCTAGCTAGAATAACTTAGGAAGGGATGCCCATCCCTTCCAGTGATGCTCCCCTACGTCAACCCTCACTCATCGCCAACCAGGTCAACGGTCTGAGCTCAACCTCTAACTTTGCCTGCTTCGGCCTGCGCTGCAGTCTAGCATCCCTCAGGTCACACCCCACACTCTCCTTCTCCTCCTGGGTTCTCACAGAGGTGGGAAAGATGGGTGGGGGGGCTTCAGGCCCAGCCATCTGGGTGCTAACCTCCTGAGAAGCATGCCTATCGATATCTGAACTCGCTCGGGAAGATGCCTCCCCTGGTTCTGGCTGTTCCCCTTCTGAATCTGAACTGCTAACTATCTCCATACGCTCAGAATCAATCCTGACAGACATTTCCTGAGACCACAGGCTCCACCCTATCTCCTCAGGCTCCACCCATTGATCTATGATGCCTCTGAGCATTGTGACAACTGGGCAACCTACAGAGAACACCCAACCCTAGTAGCATCAACCTGGGAAGTGAACCCACCAGCCAGCCAGCGGTGGAGTGGGAAACTCTGAAATGCAGTCACCCATCATAACAGTCTTCATAGCCATGCCCTCAAGGAAGGTCCAAAAATGCAGGCAGCTGGGCTGATCCATCTCTCCCTGTGCATATTTTATATGTCTTTTGTAGGTCTTTTGTAAAGCCAATGGGTCTCAATTGCCCATTCAAGACCAAGCCGCCCCAAAAGACGTTGCATTGCAACAGAGATAGCTCAGCACAATATATAGTCGCTGGGATTATCCATTTTCCCCCAGCTACAGTGAGGATTGCAGATAAACACAAAGAAGACAGAGCAGTTTGAGGTGTGTGTGGGGAGGCAGCAGATGATGTCTTCATGCCTGCTAATCAAAAAGTCCCACTGCTTCGAGCCTGCAAGCCCGGGCTCTCCTACACCCCCGACACCCACCCCCCACCCACACACAGCGCAGACTGATTCAGCCCAGTAGTTG
Source organism: Heloderma suspectum (assembly GCF_057233095.1). Classification (NCBI taxonomy): domain Eukaryota; kingdom Metazoa; phylum Chordata; class Lepidosauria; order Squamata; family Helodermatidae; genus Heloderma; species Heloderma suspectum. Next base: position 13,441,133 of record NC_139460.1, read on the forward strand.
CATCAACTTCCAGGAGTGAAGTATTAAATGGAAACTTCCAGAGGTTGCAGACACGTGCATGGGAAAAAACGATAACAAGAAACAAAGGCACAGTCATTCCCTGTTTGGATTTATCAAGACCGAGCCCATGCTCTGAAATCCACATCAACTCTGTAACCTAAATTGTAAAGGCAGCTCTTGAATAATTGAATGCCAGAGAAAGCCAGAGCATCTCATGCTCCCAAGTCCCCCCCCCACACACCTCTTTTTTTTGTCAGGTAAGACAAGACAGCACCAAATTCAACCCTGGTAGAAGTAGATGCAGTTCCATTAACCTCAATAATTCAAAGATCTTGACTGTTCCTTGTGAAATAACCTTTGAAGCCTGACATTCATCTCCTGGAATGGGAGCCAATCAGTAAAAAGTATCAGAGGAGAGCAAACCTATGAAGAGCTGGAGTAGTATAATGGCTAAAACTCTGAGTTGGAGAAGTCCCTAGTTCAAATCCCACCACAGCCACTCCTTCTCTCTCAATTTCCCTTTCTCCTCATCTGCAGGCTAAGAACAAGGGTGGGTGTGGCCAAGGACATCACATTGGGGAAGAAAACTCAGGAGAAACCAGGTCTTTCCTGGGTCGCTGAATGTTGGCTACACTTGAGGAGGCTCAAACTGGGATGGGGCTAATGGTGGGTGTTTTAAGAACGTAAGAGCCTTGTTGAATCAGACCGAAGACCTACCTAGTCTAGCATCTACTTACTTCAGGGTAGGGAAGTGTGAACCCACCCCCGTCTGGGTTCTCCAGGTGCCCACCCAGCCCCTGCCCCCGCTCACAGGTCCCCGGACTTTGCTTGAGCCCTCCCCCATGCTCGGCGAGCAGCCCGCACTCACTCTGGCAGCCTCGGCGAGCTCTGTGGTCGCCATTTCCTGAAAAATAAAATGGTGATTGCAACGTGTGCATATTTGCATATGTGCAGAAATACGCATTCTTCTGAATGTGCACATTTGTGTATGTGCGAAAATGCTTATCCGCAAAAATGAGCATTTTTGCGCATAAGCAAATATGTACATTCACAAAATGTGCATTTTTGCATACGCGGATATGCACATTTGCTTCACCGAGTGTGGGCAGGGGGCGACCAGGGGCAGGGGCTCAGTAAGCGGGGCTCAAGGGTGCAGGCAGGGGTGGTTCTGCCAGATTCCCAGATGGAATCAGGCGCCCACGCCATCCCTACTTCAGGGTGGCCATCCAGATGCACCAATGGGATGTCACAAACAGGACATGAGCACTATAGTCCTCCCCTGTTGTTGCTCCCTAGTAACTGATATTAAGTGGCATACTTCCTCTCAAAATGGAGGCCCTGTACAGTCATCACAAATAGTAGCCATTGATAGACTTACAGCACAACCCTACGCATATCTGCTCAGAAGCAATTCTATGTTCAGTAGGGCTTGTTTCCTAGTAAGTGTGTTTAGGATTGCTAATTTAGAGCCCGACTTCACGTTACCTTAGTCATGTGTTCAAACACATGTGCTTAACCTGGTGTCAGGGTGGAAACTGAGCCCAGAGAGCCTCAGAGCAGTTTGGATTCTGAGGAGGAACAGCTGTCTGTGGGAGAGGGGCCAGCTCATCCCTCCCAGGCTCAGCATCTGGTAGAGATTCCTCCTGCCTGCATTCCTGAGATAGATAGTGACCCTGGCAGTGAGGGAATGTGGGAGGGGGGTTTCTTAGATGCTTGACACAGACGCAAAGAGCGACGAGCGATGGAGGTCACGGAAAGGAGGCATAGCACCTGTTTGGCGTGCAAGCAACGGCCATCTCCCATGGACCCAAGGGAAAGAGGGAGGATCTCTCCCTAGCCCATAAGTTCTGGGTCTTCAAGTGACTCTCTTTCAAATGGGGATCAACTGACTACTTGAAGCTTAGGCCACCCTGCTGTTCCTTGCTTGAGTCGCTGGTGATTAGCATCTGAAAGAGTCATTAAGTTGTAAAACGATTAAAGCTTTGAAAATAAATCCTTTTGTCTGTGTCTTGAGTTGGCTATTGGAATCTACTGGGAGAGGCCACCAGAGCACTCCTGACACCTGGTCACTTTTATTTTGGAGGAAAAACAGCTGCAGGGGCCAAATCTGGAATATGCATCTGATCTGGATCAGGACTCCATGATGGTTTTTTGCAGAAAATTATTGATTGATCGATCGATTGATTGATTGATCGATTGTACTTCTATACCGCCCCATAGCCAAAGCTCTCTGGGCAGTTTACAGAAGTTAAAACATTAAATACAATATAAAAGGTGGGAAAATTGCTCCCACCTGGCTGCTTCTTGCCTGCCAAAGTGCTGATTACTGCAAACAGAACCTTCAGGAGCAAACTGCAGCCAGTTAGGGGGTGATTTTTCAGTAAAAATTGGCACAGCAGCCCAATCGGGAACAATTACTTTTCCTCAAAACTGAAAGTGGACAGGTTTGGCACACTTATCCAGTCCTGTGACTAACATAATGTGTAGCTTTAATGTCTTGGAGGAGGAGGTGCAGGAAATGCTGATCAAATTTGCAGATGACACAAAATTGGGCGGGATAGCTAATACTTTGGAAGACAGAAACAGAATTCAAAGTGATCTTGATAGACTGGAGCGCTGGGCAGAAAACAACAGAATGACATTTAATAGGGAGAAATGCCAAGTTCTGCACTTAGGAAAAAGAAACCAAATGCACAGTTACAAGATGGGGGATACGTGGCTCAACAACACTACAAGCGAGAAGGATCTTGGAATTGTTGTAGATCACAAGCTGAATATGAGCCAACCATGGGATGTGGCTGCAATAAAGGCAAATGCTCTTTTGGGCTGCATTAATAGAAGCATAGCTTCCAAATCCTGGGAAGTACTAGTTCCCCTCTACTCAGCACTGGTTAGGCCTCATCTGGGGTACTGTGTCCAGTTCTGGGTGCCACACTTTAAGAAGGATACAGACAAGCTGGAGAGGGTTCAGAGGAGGGCAACAAAGATGATCAGGGGACTGGAAACAAAGCCCTATGAGGAGAGACTGAAAGAACTGGGCCTGTTTAGCCTGGAGAAGAGAAGACTGAGGGGAGATATGATAGCACTCTTCAAGTACTTGAAAGGTTGTCACAGAGAGGAAGGCCAGGATCTCTTCTTGATCATCCCAGAGTGCAGGACACAGAATAATGGGCTCAAGTTACAGGAAGCCAGATTCTGGCTGAACATCAGGAAAAGCTTCCTGACTGTTCCAGCAATATGACAATGGAACCAATTACCTGGGGAGGTGGTGGGCTCTCCCACACTGGAGGCATTCAAGATGAGGCTGGGCAGCCACTTGTCAGGGATGCTCTGACTTGGACTCCTGCATTGAGCAGGTGGTTGGACTCAATGGTCTTGTTGGTCCCTCCCAACCCTTGTTGTTGTTCAGTCATTAAGTCATGTCCAACTCTTCATGACCCCACGGACCATAGCACACCAGGCCAACCCTACGATTCTATTATTCTGTGATTCTATGAGTTTGGCCCTGATTCTTCATATTTTTCTAGCCTCCCTTTTAAAGCCATCCGAGCCACCACATCTCGTAGCAGTGAAATCCCACAAATTATGTATTGTGTGAAGAACAGCATATACCTGTCCTGAATCTCCTGTCAACTGTCAGTTTCACTGGATGATCTTGAGATTTATTCATTCATTTATTTATTTATTCTTTCTTTCTTTCATTCATTCATTTACAATATTTATATACCACTCCACATGGAAAGATTTCGGAGCGGTGAACAGCAAAGATAAAAGAATAAGACACCGTGTTAAAACAATGAAAACATTTTAAAAGAAACAAGTTCTGATGAGGCCAAATTTAATAACTCTTGACAATGATTTATTGTCAAGATAAGATCTTGACAATGTTTGAGAACCCCTGGGACAATACGATGAGATCTACTGTGAGCTCTTGCACTCTCATCCTCAATTATAGAAATGCGTGGAGCACGTTCTCTTTTGCATGCTCATCTTGAATTACATAAATGCATGGAGCTCATATTTTTAGACGTCAGTTCACAGTGCTAGGTCTGTGCCTCTCAAAATATGCCCGTGGCTGAAAGCTGCCTGGTTTGTTCTCCTTGTCTCTGGAGTGGATCTTCTAAACACAGACTTTAGCCCAAAGGTCTCACCCACTCTTCTCTGGCAGAGATTCCTCCTGGTCATGTGCTTTGCTCCGTTGTCTGATTAATGAACTCCCTATCTGTTAAATGTGGCCTCTTCCCACTGACCCCTTAGCTAGTATGTCAAAATCCTTCTGACATTTATCTCCAGCAAATATTTTAAAGCGGCAAAACACTGACTTAAAGAAACCTTGCCTTCAGTCCTCTCTGCAGCTACAATTCTCTCGATAACGATTCCCCGCACCTCTGGTTTCGTTCATGTGGCCTAGAGCCCAGAATATTGCCTTTATCAGAGCACCAGCAGGAGCTATGACCCAGCCAAAGTTAAGCATTTTTAAATCCCACTGATTTCAAGGGGACAGTTAAGCACATGCTTAAGACTACAATCCTGTATATCAGGGTGTGGAAGCTCAGGCCTGCAGTCCAAATCTGGGCCAACTGTGGTCTCAATCTGGGATTCACCAGTTGGCCATGCCCCCTTCTCCTGGCTCCACCCCTTTCCCAGACCACCTATTGTTCATTGGTTTCCTGGTCCCCCCCCCCATTCTAAAAGGTTGACATGCCTTTCTTAAAGTTTGGTTCCTGGCAGTAAGAGCTTTAAGCTAAAATATGCTAGTAGTTTAGGAATGTTGGCCCCACCACTTTCCCCTTCAACCCATGCCACCATTACAATGTGCCCCTTGACAGCTTCTCTAATATTGACTTTGGTCCTCGTGTTGAAAGAAGTTCAACACCCCTGCTGTACCTAGGAATAACTCCCCTTGAACTTAATGGGACTGATGTCTGAGTAAACATATATAAAATGGCCTTGTAAAAACCTCTCCCATGGACAGAGAGCTGAATTTGACTTGCAGGTGGGGTCATCACAGGCCTTGTGACCCACCAGAAGAGAGGAAATGCATCCCCCCCTAAAGGACACAAGAGGACAGCAATTTGCATTAAACATACACATGATAATGGATAGGTCTAGATGCAAATTTAGAAATAATTATTATAGTTAAAATAGAAATACAGTTCATCTTACCATAGTGCAGAAGACTGTGACTGGGTGACCTGTAGGCCCCTTGCTCAGACTGCTGATTGGGTGGCAACAGTTGATGGGCCACTGTTATTTATCTTTAAACTGGATTTAGACAGGACAGGCTTTCAAATAAAGGATGCCTTCAAATAGAGGATTGTCCTCTGTAAAAGAGGACACACAGTCACCCTAAATGGGCAAGGTGAATAGAGGTGGTTCTTGTCACTCCTTGCTTGATTGGAGAGGGCAGATGAGCAGACGTGAAAACTGAGGAGGCCTAGGAGGAGGAGGAAGAGGGGGAGGGAGTTCTGTGTGTGTGTGTGTCAGAGATGGGGCGTCCAGTTGGGGTGTGGGCCTTGACTTGATGACCCCGACCTCTGATGCAGGCTCTGGCAGGAAGTTGCCACCTGGACACAACATATGAGTTGCATCCTTGGCCAATGTGCTTCTCATGCCTACAGCTGAGATCTCCCTGGGACATCTTTTAGAAATTCATCTTCCCATAGATGTGAGGATCGGGAGAGGAGCTGGCAACAAGTCATCTTTTTTTTTGGGGGGGGGGTTCTTTTAGCTTCAGGAATCCTACTTGGGAGGAAAAAACACACACACATGGAAGGTATAAAACCAGCAGGCTGAAAGCAGCACGTGAAAGGAAGTGGAAAATCCAGTTTGGCATAGTTGTGTTTTTCTTCTTCTTTGATTAATTCTTGTTACCTTCTGCTTGTTGGAAGGTCAAGAAGGAACAAAACTAAAGAAAAACGAACCGTCAAAACAGTAATAATATATATCTTGACAACCACTGGAGGCTGGTGGCTTCAATGTCAGTGGAGCTCTGCATTCAGCACCTTGGATAGCTCCTTTAGAGTTCTGGCTGGTTCTGACTGAAACCCAGAGCGGATTCACTGCCCCACTGACATCGGAACCACCAGCCTCCACTGCATTGGATGGTACATGATTTCCTTTATATCCTCACAAATACTGGCATATGCCTTCTTTCTGCCGGTCCCCAGGGCTGGGGCAGGGCAGTAGCATCAGTGGGAGAGCCACAAGGCCTAGAAAAGAAGACTCACCTGCCTATGAAAATGCCTTGAACTGACCATTTGTCCATTTAGCCCAGAATCGTCTCCTCTCACTAGCAATAGCTTTAGGGTAGCCATTTTATGAATTGCCAAAAAAGAGGAAACACATCAACAAAAAAGAGGACAAAAGAGGCCACTAATTTTAAAAAAGGGTCCCAGGAAATTGCAGGCCAGTTGGCTTAACATCTGTTCTGAGTAAATTGGTTGAAAACATTATTAAAGATAAAATTTGTAAGCATATAGAAGGACAAGCCCTACTGAAAAAGAATCAACATGGCTTCTGCAAAGGCAAGTCCTGTATCACTAACCTTTTGGAGTACTTTGACAGTGTCAGTAAACATGTGGAGAGGGGTGACCCAGGAGACATTGTTTACTTGGACTTCCAAAAGGCTTTTGACAAAGTCCCTCACCAAAGACTCCTGAGCAAACTTGGCCATCATGGAATAAGGGATGAGAGGAGAGGTCCTATTATAGATCAGTAAGTGGTTAAAGAACAGAAAGCAAAGAGTAGGAATAAAGGGTAAATTCTCCCAGTGGAGGGAAGAAAATAGTGGAGTCCCATAGGGATCTGTATTGGGACCAATGTTTTTCAACTTGTTCATAAATGATCTGGGATTAGGAGTGAGCAAAGAAGTGGCCATGTTTGCTGGTGACACCAAATTAGCTAGGGTGGTTAAAACAAAAAGGGATTGTGAGGAACTCCAAAAGGATATCTCCAAACTGGGGCAATGGGCATCAAAATAGCAAATGTGGATCAACGTAAAGCAGTGTAAAGTGATGAACATTGGGGCAAAAAATCTCAGCTCCCAGTATAAGCTGATCTGAGCTAGCGGTGACTGACCAAGAAAGAGATCTTGGGGTTGTGGTAGACAGCTCGATGAAAATGCCAACCCAGTGTACAGCTACTGAGAAAAAGGCAAATGCCAAGTTAGGCATAATTAGAAAAGGAATTGAAAATAAAACTAACAAGATCATACTCCCCCTATACAAATGTATGATGCCACCACACTCAAAATACTGTGTACAGTTCTGGTCAGCACACCTACAAATGTTGGAAAAAGTGCAGAAAGGGGTTGGAGCACCTTCCCTATGAGGAAAGGTTACAACTTCTTGGACTGTTTAGCTTAGAAAAGAGGTGAGTGAAGGGAGACATGATAGAGGTGTGGAGAATGTGGATAGGGAAACATTTTTCTCCTTCTGCATGATGTAGAACCCAATGTGGTCATCCCAAGAAGCTGACTGACTGGAGACTCAGGACAGATGAAAGGAAGTACTTCTTCTCATAGCACATAGTTAAACTATAGAATTCATTTCCACAAGATGTAGAGATGGCCACCACTTTGGATGACTTTAAAAGGGGATTGGACAAATTCATGGTGGAGAAGGCTATCAATGGCTACTACTCCTGATGGCTATAAGCTACCTCCAGTATCAGAGGCAATATGCCTATGTACACCAGTTGCTGGGGAACATGGGAAGGAGGACGCTGTTGCATTCATGTCCTGCTTGTGTGCTTCCCACAGGCGGCTGGTTGGCCACTGTGTGAACAGAATGCTGGTCTAGATGGGCCCTTGGTCTGTTCCAGTATGGCTCTTCTCATCTTCTTCTGTTCTCAGAGGTTCTTCCAAGAGTGAATTTCAACTCTGACATGCAGATCAGAGATCTGATCAGGTCAGAGATCTCCCCCACCCTCCTATTCCTGTGATCCTCTAATGGGAAGCAACCGGAGACTGAACGGATGGTGGCATGAAAGCAGTGATGTTGGCCAGGGTTGCTGAGAGGGGGAGGAAGCTAAAGCATCTCCCCGCCCCCCCCCCGGTGACTTGGAAGCAGCCAGTAGTGCTGTTTCTGTGCAGTGATGCCCATTGGGGTCGTGGAGTGGGTGGGTGGAGGAGGCGTTAGCCTCTCTCTCCCTCAGCAATCCCCAAAACAGCCCCGCCACCTCAGCATGTGTATTTGTATGTGTGTGTGCGCGTGTGTGCATGCAGGGTTGTGTGTGCACAGCTGTGGACCCAGGCTCTTTGCTGATAGCCAATGTAGCCCTTGGAGTGCAGGCAAGGTTGTGCTCCCCTGCTTTAAGTAAATCAAATATTATGAACACCTCAAGTCTCCAGTCATCCAGTGCACTATCCTCTCACCTTTTGGGGAAGTGGGCAGCATGGAACAATATGATGATGATGATTAAATAGCAACAGGAAACTCACATACGTGCATGCATAAGTATGAATAAATGAGATGTTGCACCATCAACAGCTGGGCGGCAAGTGCAGGGTTTTATAGCTGTTGATTTTTTTATTTGGGTGACTTTCCAGCTCCTCCTTACCTATCTTCTGTTTGTTGTTGTTTATTCGGTCAGTCGCTTCCGACTCTTTGTGACTTCATGGACCAGCCCACGCCAGAGCTTCCTGTCGGCCGTCGCCACCCCCAGCTCCCCCAAGGTCGAGTCCATCACCTCCAGAATATCATCCATCCCTCTTGCCCTTGGTCGGCCCCTCTTCCTTTTGCCTTCCACTTTCCCTAGCATCAGCATCTTCTCCAGGGTATCCTGTCTTCTCATGATGTGGCCAAAGTACTTCATTTTTGCCGATCTCCTTTGCTGGAGACCTTTCTTCTGTACATTGCACTTATTCTGGGCCTCTTGGACAATGTCAGATGTTATGAACTACAATCAAATCAGTCATTCCTTGCCCCTTTACGTCACATGGAGTTGTGTTAGTGAATTTCTTCTAATGCACTTCTCATGTAAGTTGCACAGCAAGGATCTCTGCCTTAGAACATTTTTAAAATGAAAAGAACATCTACTGCGTATGTTTACAGAGGGTCATTTTAAGGGTCCCCAGCCTCTTTTCAGGTAAAGGAATAGTAAGCAAAGTAGACCTCTAATAGCGCAAACCGGGTTTGTTTAAGAACATAAGAACGTCAGAAGAGCCCTGCTGGATCAGACCAAGGGTCCATCTAGTCCAGCATTCTGTTCACACAGTAGCCAACCAGCTGTCCACCAGGAACCCACAAGCAGGGCATGAGCGCAACAGCACCCTCCCACCCATGTTCCCCAGCAACTGGTGTACATAGGCTCACTGCCTCTGGCACTGGAGGTAGCACATAGCCATCAAGACTAGTAGCCATTGATAGCCTTTTCCTCCAGGAATTAGTTTGACTGCCTTTTAAAGCTCTCAGCTTGTCAGTGTTGCCAGAAAACTCTCATCCAAGGATCAAGGGCACTTCCAGAAGATACATGATTCTGAGGAGATCATGGCCTCCAGATTGGCCCAGCAGGGTGTTTTTCAGAGTTGGGCCAGAAAGGATCCACAGCTGTTCATGCTGATGTGCAGACGTTCTGAGGCGTGCTTCCTTGGCATTTAAGCCACTCCCTCCCTGAGGGACGTCCGTAGAACCTGAGGCCCATGAGCCAAATTTGGCTTACTTTTAAGGTCCCGGTCTGGTTCTCTGGGCTCCCTTCTTTACCCCTTTCATTTGGTGGTTTTCTGGCATTCGTGCAGATTTCCCCCATTCTAAAGATTGAAATGCCTCTCCTAAGGCTTTGTTGCTGACAGTAAGAGCTCCAAGCTGAAATACGCTGGTATTTTTGGCCCTGGCCCTCTTGCTTTCAGCCTCACCCACCACTGAAATATGGCCCCCAAGAACCTCTTTAAAGCTGAATTCAGCCCTTGGGCTGAAAGAGGTTCAACACCCCTGCTATAGATCAGTGAACCGCCAAGAGGTAGGGGACAGATGGCTGCAGGGCAGAAGCCTGACCACATCAAGCCAGAACCTGGTGCAATGAGATGAACAGTCCCCACTCTCCTTGAAGGGAAACTCCTCCCATCCCATTTCCATCACCACTGCAGTGTGTTTAGGCTTCCCAGCAAGTCCAGGGAACTGCCCAGCAGGGCAAGAAGCAGAAATGAGCTGTCAGGAATGCCCCTGCTGTCTTCTGAGCACTCCAATAGCCAGAATCAACAGTTAGACAAAAGGGCTGCTTTCCAAAGCTTTATTTCCATTCAACCTAATGAGGCTTATGAATGCTAATTGCCTGAGACTCAGAGGAAATACAAAGGAACAGCCTACCAGGGGTTTCTAAAAGTTAGGATGTCAGTTGGTCTCCGTTTGGAGAAAAGCACAGCAACTCTGAACTTAAGGAGTAGGAGGGGAAATTCTCCCCCTTTCCTGTGGGGCCTCGGGGCGCAGCTGCTGACATCAAGCCAACCAGGCTGAGTGCCTCAGCTCGGCTCCCACAACCTCTCGCTTGTGTCTGTGCCTGTGCCTCGCAACCAGAAGCTCAAGTTGTCCCTCCCTTTCCATGCCAGGGTCAGTATCGCTCCCAGGAATGTGAGGGGGGGCTCCCCCTCCAGCTGCACCCCTGAAACCTGAGAGGGTTCCTCTCCCATGGATTGTATTTCCTCCTCAGAATCAGAGCTACTTTGGGACTCTATGGGCTCAGATCCAACTCTGACATGAGGAAACACTGCTGAAGCAGCAGAGGAACTGTCCAGCTAAAGAGCTGGAAGTAGCTCAGCCAGCTAGGAGCTGGGAAAAATGAGTGGGATGTTGCACCAGCAACAGCTAGGCAACAACAACAGGTTTGTTTTGTTTTTTTACAGCTGTTGTTTTTTTATTTATTAATGTCTGCTTTTGATGGATGTATTATTGTTTTAATGATATGGTGTTGGCTATTTTGAGTTATTTTACAAGAATGGAGGGCGGGGGATACATATTTTTAAAGGTTGTATATTTTGAACAAATATAAATAAGACAAAGTTAGCTTGGATGCCCCACCCCTTCCTGGGCCATCAGTGGGGCCCCAGATCTGGAACATAATTTGGGTTGTGAGTCCCCCTTGTACAGGATTTTGGAAGATCTTGAGCTGAGGAGTGTGACTGGTCAAGATATGCTGGGTCCCCTGATCATGAAAATTCATTGTAGTTTAATATGAAAATGAAAAACTGGGTAGTAAGAAAAGACTGCGAGGGTGTTGACTGTGTCTGTATACTTGTCTTTTGTTACATAAGGGCGCAATCCTATGGGGATAGTTGGCTGTAGTGGTGTACGAACACCCCACTTTCTGGTCTGGGGGGGTTCATAGAGGGTCCATCCATGCCAGTCAGGGCCCCTCGAACTCCTCCACAGCTGCTCCGTGTCCGGGGCAGTTCATCGAGTGGCTCTCTGGCTCCCTATACAAGGTGATATGTTAATGGCACCTGCCATTAGCCTATCGCTGGGAAAAATACAGATGCAAATGGTGTATTGTATGCTACTTGCAGCTGTAATGCACTGATTTTGACCTAAATACAGCCATAAACGGCTGTAACTAAGTCAAAGTCAGGGCTTGATGGCTGCAAGTGGCATCCAATATGCTATTTATGTCTGCATTTTTCTCCGGGATAGGCGAATGGCAGCCGCCATTAGCGTATTGCCTGGTCTAGGAAGCCGGAGAGATGCTCCATATGAAATCCTCCAGAGCTGGAGTTACGTGGTGCTGTTTCGCTGCAGAACCCGGAGGTCAGATTCTCTGGAATCTGGTCTCATTTGAGTCTGTGGCAGAATTCTCTGCCGTCCCTAGTTGGCTGCCTCCAAATTCGGAGGCGGCTGACTATCCAATGCAGGGTGGGCAGAGCACAGAGGGGATCCTTTCCTCCATGCTCCAGCTGCCTGCATTTATGGTTAGATGGCTGATTTTGGCTGTCTAGTGGGGCACATTGGTGGGGCGGATGGTGCATAGGAAGCATTGTAATGGCACTTCCATGGACTCCTCCCCCCACGGCCCCTGGGAATGCCCCCTTTTTGCCAACTCCATGCTGCTCTTATGAGTGCAGAGCCATGGACAAACTGTGCTGCTTATGAGGTGGCAGGGGAGGGGCTCCAAGCTCAGTCCCCAGAAAGTGAAAAATCCTATGGCCATCTAGACACTATCTAGTAGCCATAGGATTGCTCCTTAAGATGTGTAAATTTTTAGGTACATTGTTTTTTCTGCAAAAGAAAATTAAGAAACCAACTATATGAAAAAAATAACCTTTACATGTGGAATATGCAGCTAGCAATAGGCCCAATTAACACCTACCTATTTTACCCCATGCCTCACTTTTATTAAAATACGGCCATTTCAGTCACAGTTAATGCTCTTAAAAGTCATCTCTTGCATAATTCACTTTTTGTGAGCTTCTGTAATATATATTAGCAAAGAGGAACATGTTAACAAGCAGATCACCACAGGCATAAGCAGCTTATTTTGTTAAAATCTGAAAAACAATGGGGACGGAACAGCTTTTTGCATGGTTGATGAGTATATTCCACAGGGCCTGATTAATCTATGTAAATCACAATGGTACTTCTCTTTCGGGTTCTGACTTCTACTGTTCTACCATTCTGAGCTACCATTTTAAAGAGCTTGTTAGCCATTTTCCCTCCTACCCACAGTAATGGCAATATATAAAAGTAACAGATTGATCCAATTCAAGAGATAATTTTCCCCCAGGGAGTGAGGATTGTGTTTGCTTTCATCTAATTATTATAAATTACCACGTACTACTCATGTTCCATAAACACAGTTGGTCCCTCAGAGCTTCCAAGTCCATTGTTTTTCTAGCCTTCTGGAGATTATGCTTCTGAATTTTCCAGAAGGCCTTCAAAACAAACACAAGCCCTTTTCAGTCATTCTAATTGTGGACAGGGATCAGTGTGCGTAGGCAGGGGTGGCATTGTGGTGACGGTGATACTGCCCTCTGTGGGGATTGTCCCAAGTTAGAACATCTGTAAAGGAGGTATGCTCAAACATCAGCTCTGTTGATGAAGAAGATCTTCTGGAAAATTCCAGAATATTCTCTTTAAAGCAGTTCTGAGAGCCACGGAAAGGTTTGGCTGCAATTAGGAGCAGTTTGACAGTACAAAAGACTGCCCAAAGAGGTGGTAGGCTCTCCTTTGCTGGAAGTATTTAAGCAGAAACTGGACATCGCCAGCCAGAGTGGCCAATAGTCAGGAATGCTGGGAGTTGTAGTCCAAAACATCTGGAGGCTACCAGGTTGGGGAAGGCTGGACTAGATGACCTCCAAGTTCCCTTTCAACTCTGACTTTGATGCTGGTTCTTAAGTTTAGCTTTTCCGACCACAGTCAGCAAGATTGTTTTCTCTGCCTTTCCTAAATTCTTGGTTAATGCCACTAATAGTGTGGGGCCTGGATTAATAACATCTTGCCACAATCAATCACTTCATTTAAAAAGATGGATAGAACTCAACCGTGACACGAATTTTCAAAACTAGGGCAGCCAACATGTTAGGAAAATCTGCCAGGCTTGATCTCACTCATTGTAAACGTTTTCAGTTGTTGTTGACCAAGTATTCCTTTGGAGGAAGTGCCTTTTGACTTTCTGTACAAGTGACGCTCTGCGAGGAAGCATAGTTGTATTGAGCTGTCTGGGAGTCTGAACTGGTAAGTGGAAAAGTTTGCTAAAATCTGAAATGAAATGTTATCTTTAGCCACTTTGCAAGGTTAACCAGAGTTCTTTCTAACCAAAGGTTTCTTGAGTTTGAACTCATCCCGCTGCCTCATATTGACCTGGTTCATACATCATGACAAACCGCAGTCTAGTTTTAGTTTTTCAGTTTCTGTTTTTAATCCGGTATTGTAGTTTAAATCTTTGCACCACTGCTAGCTTCTATTTGGTTATTATTTTTTATTTTTATATTGTAGTTTTGAACTTTTAAACTTTTGTGTTGTATTTTATCATCTCTTATTTTATGGTTTTAATTGCTGTGAATTGTCCAGAGAGCTTTGGCTATTGGGCGGTATAGAAATGTAATAAATAAGTTAAATTAAAAAAACCCCATGGTTTGCTTGAATTGTGGGTTGTTGTTATGTGTGGACCTAGAACTATGGATCAACTATGGGTTGTTAACCATGAGCAACTCACAAAGAGAGCTCATGGTTTGCTAGTGGGTTATGAACTGTGGGGTGTTTAAACCATGGGTTATCATTATGTGTGAACCCAGAATCATGGGTCATTTATTAGGACTGTGCACTACAACTTTCTCAGTTTTTTTTTTTTAAATTGTCATTTACTCAAATTGCATAATTTATGCAAATTTCAGCTGTAATTTGCACAAATTGTGGCCATAATATACTTAATTTTGCACAAATTGCACCAGCAGTCTGTGCAAATTGTGGGTGCAATTTGAGCAAAATCAAGCATATTACGGCCACAATTTGTACAAATTATGCAAATTATTACTGCAATTTGTATAATTTACACAATTTGCATAAATGACAATTTTAAGGGGAAAAACAACAACCAAAAATCTGTGAGCTGGCTTGACTCAATACAGATGAAGTCAGATCAGCCTCAGATCAGCAAGTGAGCCAGAGTCCAGGGGGCTGAGGTGCTGAAAACTTGATGAACTTCACACCTCAGACAGATTCCTCCGCCATCCCCGGTGCACGGGCAATCTTAACGTTTATGATTTGAGAATTGCAGATTTCAGAAAAGTGCCAAATGTTATATCTGGTCCAGCCATTAATAAACATAGGAGCCAAAGATGCAGCTTTTACAATGTTAAGTGGAAAGTTTTTCTTGACCCAGTTACTTTGGTTACTTGAGGTAAAGCTGAGGTTATCGAAGGACTGCACTGCAGAATGGAAGGAAAACAGCTTATACTGGTGTTACTGACCACTAGAGGCTTCACAGGTCAGGAAAAGAAGTGTAAAAAAAGGAGTAAATCAGGCCACGACTCCTGAGGGAGAACTACAGGACTAGAAAACCAAATTGTGTGCGAAAATCCAAGCAAGTCCATTCTGTTCTTGTAATAAAGATCTTTTGTACATCTCATTGGCTTCTCCTGTAAAACATTCAGGGTAAGTGATTCATTTGTCAGTGAGGAAAAACTGGTACTTCAGTCAGGAACAAAGACCAGAAGCATAGTCTTAATGTCATTTCTGGAGATAATTGGGTTGACTCCTGTTATTCAGCAATAACGAAAATGACTTTCCCCATCCTGGTAGGAAATCTAGGGTTGAAGCCAACTTCATTGTTGGCGTCACAGAACTGACACTGCTGGTGGAACGGGATTTTTGCATCCTCTCCTCTACCCTGCTGGCCCCTGCATGCCCTCAAAATCTCCTCCGGTGGGTCCCTCGACCCTCTGGAATAGATTGGGAGGGCAAGTGGGGTGGGGGCTCTAGGGAGGAGGAGAGGATGGGGAAGTCCCATTCCACCAGTTCTGTTCTGCAGGCACAATGATGAAGTTGGATCCAGCTATTACTTTCTATCTTTCCCAAACCTTAAAACAAGGGCAGACAACTTCAGGACATGCAGGGACTACTTTTGCCCTGGATCCCACCCCCACGCTCACAGTCACACTCCGTAGGGCATCATTAGGATTAGGAGAGTTATTCCATGTGCTGTAGATACAGTTAGCAAGCGAGAGGTGGTCTGTGGCAAATCAGTTTTGTGGGATCGGTTCCAGCTTCT
The DNA here is from genome assembly GCF_057233095.1 of Heloderma suspectum. Classification (NCBI taxonomy): domain Eukaryota; kingdom Metazoa; phylum Chordata; class Lepidosauria; order Squamata; family Helodermatidae; genus Heloderma; species Heloderma suspectum. Next base: position 13,456,829 of record NC_139460.1, read on the forward strand.
TCCTTCTGATGAAGTGGACAAGGTGCTTTCATCTGTAAGGCCGACCACCTGCTTACTTGATCCTTGCCAATCTTGGCTCATTATGAGCCACAGAGAGAGGCTGGGTGAGGATATCAGGGTGGTGGTGAACACCTTCTTTGAGGAGGGAGTGATGCCATCAGCTCTCAGGGAGGCAGTGATAAGACTGCTTTTTAAAAAGTCCTCCTTGGAGCCCCAAGTTCTGAACAACTTTTGCCCAGTCTTGAATCTGCCATTTTGGGGCAAGATGATTGAGCGGGTGGTGGTGATGCAGTTGAAGGCACACTTGGAAGAAGCCAATTATCTATATCCATTTCAGTCAGGCTTCAGGCCTGGGCATGGGACAGAAATGGCCTTGGTCACTTTGGTGGATGATATGAGGAGGGCTCTGGATAGGGGCGAATACTCCTTCCTTGTTCTCCTCGACCTCTCAGTGGCTTTTGATACTGTTGACCACGGTATCTTCCTGGACTGCCTGGAGGGGTTGGGCATTGGAGACACCATATTACGGTGGTTCCGGTCCTTCCTCTCCAGCAGGTACCAGAGGGTAGCACTGGGAGAGGACGTTTCGGACCCGTGGCCGCTCACTTGTGGGGTGCCACAGGGTTCCATCCTCTCCCCGATGCTATTTAACATCTATGTGAAGCTGCTGGGGGCTATCATCAGGAGGTTTGGGGTGCAGTGTCATCAATATGCGGATGACATGCAGCTCTACCTCTCGTTTAAATCTTCACCAAGGTTGGCCGTAGAATCCCTGTCCAAATGTCTGGAGACGGTGAGTGGCTGGATGGGGAGGAATAAGCTGAAGCTGAACCCTGACAAGACCGAGGTACTTTTGGTGGGAGACAAGAGGAGGCTGGGGGATGTTGACCTGGTGTTGAATGGGGCATGACTACCCTTGAAAGACCAGGTCCGCAGCCTGGGGGTCATCTTAGACTCCCAGCTGTCCATGGAGGCTCAGGTGTCAGCTGTGAGCCGGACAGCGCTGTACCAACTCCATCGGATATTGTGGCTGCACCCCTACCTTCCCGACCATCTTCCCGACCATCTGCTCCCATTGGTAGTACATGCCCTGGTCTCCTCTCGCCTAGACTACTGTAATGCACTCTAGGTGGGGTTACCCTTGAAGACGGTTTGGAAGCTGCAGCTGGTACAGAACGCGGCAGCTCGCCTGATTAAAGGCAGCTGCCGGCGAGATCACATCACTCCAGTGCTGAAGGAGCTGCACTGGTTATCAGTTGTTTTCCAGGCCAAATTCAAGGTGTTGGTTTTGACCTTTAAAACCCTATATAGTTCCAGCCCAGCCTATCTCAAGGAGCACCTCCAGCAACACCAGACAGGCGGCTCAACAAGATCAGCTTTGGATGGCCTTCTCTCTGTCCCATCAGCCAGGACAGCTAGGCTGGTGAGGACGAGAGAGAGGGCCTTCTCGTGGTGGCCCCCACTCTGTGGAACTCCCTCCCTAGGGAACTCCGCCATGCCCTCTCTTTAATGAGCTTCCGCCATGCACTAAAAATGTGGTTGTTCAGGCAGGCATTTGGGGTGGGTTAGGGTAATTTTAGAAATGTAATGTTTTTAATGTTGAATTTTATTATTTTGAACTGTTTTTAATGTTGTACATCGCCCAGAGTGGCTGGGTGACCAGCCAGATGGGCAATTAATAAATTTAATCAATCAATCAATCAATCAATCAATCAATCATGCAGTCTGCATGGCACCTGCCAAAAAAGAAGTGAAAAAAGAGGGAAATTGCTGGTTTCCTCCAAATTTCGGCAGCAAACCACTCTGTGGCACTACACAGAGTGAGCCACAGTGGATAAATGTGGCATGTCACTCCTTAGTGGCTACAGATGCCTTTTTTTGGGTGGTGGTGGCAATCCAATAATGTTTGGCTTGGGGAGCTCTATGACCTCCTCCAAAGAGGCTTCCTCCAGAGGGGAGAAGGCAGGTAGGGATATCGGGTTCCAGTGGGTCCTCAGGGTCACTGGGGTCTGCTGAGTGGGGGGTCCTGCTTTTCCTTCTTCTCCTCTGAAGAGACTCTGTGTTCCAGCTCTGGGCATCGCTGAACCCTGACACTGCAGCTTATATATTTATTCAAATGTCTTTAGCCACTGTACTATTAAAGGACTTCAAGGCAGAAATGAATACAACATAATAGAAAATCATATAAACATACTCTGAAAACCCTGATGAACTAACTTTTAATAGCCACTTCCATCAGAGCCACAGAAATGTGGCGCGAGGAAAAAGTAATCAGGGCAAAGACCCTCTGGATGCCTTTTCAGATGCCATGGCCTGGCAGCTGACAAAAATAAAACAAAATGGAAATGAAGTGGAAACATCCGGAGCAAGGATGTTGTGCAGCTTTAGTGCCACGGCAGAACTGGAAGGCAAAGCAGGGGGTAGGATCGAAGAGCGAGCCGGAAGTTGGGACTGAAGAACTCCAAGGATATCAGAGCACACCAGAGCACAGGAAGACCTTGTAACAGGAAGTCCTCTCACATTCCTTCCTGTCCAGGAAGACCCAAAGCCTGGCTTTGGTGGGATCAGTCCAGGGTCAGAGTGTAATCCATGGAGAAGCTGCTACCTGCACTTTAGTGGCTCACCACATGGGGCAGCTGACCACAGTTCCCAGCAGCTCCTGTCACACATTCATAAAGGCTTCTTTACGGGGTGGGACCCAAATCCCCCTGCTATTTGTTTTCAGTGCAGAACGTTTGTTCATATTCTGGAAGGAGGCAGGGCATCCTCCTCAAGGCCAACAAAAGAGGAAGTTCTGTAAATAAGTAAGTAAGTAAGTAAGTAAATAAATAACCCAACCCAACCAATCCAGCTATCCCCTCTGCCCCTTGCCTGCAGGGTACAATGCACATATGGGGCTCTACTATCTGCAAGGGATTCCACATTCTTCTTTTTTTAGGTTTAGGTATAGAAGCAATGAGGACAGGAAAGCCTGGCGTGCTCTGGTCCATGGGGTCACGAAGAGTCGGACACGACTTAACGACTGAACAACAACAACAAATAGAAGCAATGGCTTTTAATATGCTTTTAATAAAGGGAAAACTAGTCTAAATCCAAAGAACGTTGCATTAGAGGAGGGCCGACAACACGTTTCTGGTGTCTGGATTTTTAAAAATTACATCCATTCATAAATACAAATATTAACAAGGAAGATCTATCAACGTAATCAAATTCATACCAATCAAATAGCCCCCAATACTAAACAAGGTTGTATTGAATCCTTAACTTTCTCATTCCGATATAAAATAAGAGTCCAGTTTTTCTATACAAGAACTGTTCACAGCTTCTAATTATAGAAGAAAGCAATCCTATTGCCACTAGACTGTGTCTGAGGGGCCATAAGATGGTTCAGATTCAGAGTGGGGAATCAAAGAACTGACCCCCTCCCCCATCCCCTTGCAGCTGGCATGTAAAGAACCTCACCAGCTGCAATCCAAGGTTGGGAAATGACCTCACATTGGGGTTAAGGGGGCATTTTGGTGGGCGGGGAGGGGAGGAGACTGGAAGAGCTGGGATATGAGTTATCCTGAGGACTCTTCAGCCACCTTCCCTCCCCCTCTAAAACACCTGACCTAGACTGGCAAAAAAGCCCATCTAGCGGAAAATACAGGTTGGGAGGACGAGGAGGTGAAGATTAGCAATGCCGCTCCTCCCACTCTACGTAGGATGACCATAAGCCTCTGAGTTTGGAGGCTTATGATAATCCCATAGGACTACACCTTTAATTAATTCATAGAGGCCATATCCCAAACCCTCATACACCAGTTGTCAATTGTGGGAGGGTTAACTATCTTCCACTTACAGCTTATTCCCATACATCAGGAAATCAACAGTTATTTTCATAGCATAAATTGGAATTATACCTTAATATATACAAATAATAATACAAATGGGTCTAGAGAGAGCTCAGTACCTACAATTTTCATTATTTCATCCTTTACCATCCTCCAAAAATTTACTATTTGGGGGCAGGACCAAAAAAAATGAAATATATTTGCTTGCCTGGAACTGTACCTCTGATCCATTAGAATAAATGGATCAGATCTATGCATGCATTTTTTTGTGCATATGGATGCATTTCCTTTTTAAAACCAATGGATGAAGACTTCAGTTCAAAAGGTCACATTGGAGCAAAGCTATCAGGCAGCACCTGCTTAGAGGAAGGCAGTTCCATATTCCTTGTCACTAGTACATCCAAGGCAATAATGATAAAACACTCTGCAGAGAAGGCTCTCATTTCTTGGCCAGCATGGTGTATTTGAGGTTAATGGAATGGAACAGAACTTTTATCTGGAGGGACTACAGTTTTTGGTCTCATGCTGTAATGCTCCATGCATAAACACATTTCCCTGTAGAGTGAGAATGTGGCTGAGAAAAGAAATGTGACAGTCGGCAGAGCTGTGCAGTTTCATCATCTACACAACCAAAAAGGGCTGCCCGGTGTGCCACCTTAGGAGCTACCCTGCTCTAACGTTATGGGCCATGATCCTGAACCATCACCCTTAGGATGCCCTTTGTCTTCAGAATAGGTTCAGAGTTAATGGGTCAGGGAGAATACCTGGTCACAGAAAGGTATCATGAAGCTCCCACTTCACCAGGACCAAGTTATCCAGAAAGATCCCAGGGGTTTACTTCCCTGCATCCAGAGAAGGTCGCATTTCCATCCTTGGACTCTGGTCATGAGGACACTAGCATGTGACAGCCACTCCTATGGCTCTCCACCCTGAGGTTGTTAAAACAGGCAAGGTTGCTTTAAGAGACAAAGCCTCATTCAATGTGGAGGTGGGCCCAACCAGCCTAAAGAAAGTGAAACTCCTATTTAAGGCTCTGGCTTGATTTGATGCTTGTTGGAGCAATATACAGACAACCCTATCTGGCTTCTAGCCCTAACACCACTCAGAGCTTTCCACGGTGCTGATCTATTGTCTTCTTGCTTCCCTGCGAAACCTGACCTATCCAGACCCCTGCTAATAATCTGATCTGTAATAGAATCCTACAACCAAAGATACATCAACACCCAGCAATATGAAACTCTTGAGACAACTGAGACAGTGCAGAGCATTGGCAGGATCCAGAGCCTGAAATGGTACAACTAATGCATGTTGATAAATTCTCTCTCTCTCTCCCCCCCCCCACTCCATGGGTTGGATCCACACTTAGTTATACTTGGAGTAGAACCTTTGAAATAAATGAGATCTGTTAATCATGACTAACTTAAATCCAATTGATTTCAATGAGTCTGCTCTAAGTATGACTAATTCTGGATCCAACCCCATATTTGTCAGGGGGAGGGAACAACAAACACAGTTCTTCCTTAAGCTGACTGTTTAGAAAGCTTCTTTTAAAATTATACTGAATTTTAGTTACTGCTGTATAAGAGTGAACATTCAACAGAAATCAACAGACATGGGAAGGAATTAAAACCATCCACAGTCCACTTTCAATTCTAGCTGTAAATCTAAAAAAGGCATTATGGGAATTATTAGGAAAGGAATGGAAAATAAACCTGCCAATTTCATAATGCCTTTATACAAATCTATGGTATGACAAGGACAGGAAGGCCTGGTGTGCTATGGTCCATGGGGTCACAAAGAGTTGGACACGACTTAACAACTGAACAACAACATGGTATGACTACACTTGGAATAATGTGCAGAGTTCTAGTCAACACTCCTCAAAAAGGGTATTATATATCTGGAAAAGGTGCAGAAAAGAGCAACCAAAACAATGAAGGGGCTGGAGCTACTCCCCTATGAGGAAAGGTTACAAGATTTGAGGCTTTTCTTTTAGCTTAGAGGAAAAGTGACATGATAGAAGTGTATGAATTATGCATGTGTGAAGGAAGTGGACAGGGAGATGTTTTTCTCCCTCTCCCATACTACTAGAACCTGGGGTCATCCAATGATGGGAGATTCAGGACAGACAAAAAGTTGTATTTCACACAGACCAACCTGGACAGCTTTAGAAGGGGAGTAGACAAAATTCATGGAGAATATGGGTATCAATGGCTACTGGTCACAATGGCTACATATTATCTCCAGTATCAGAGGCATTATGCCTCTCAATACCAGTTTTTAGGGAACACACATAGGACGGTGTTATTGTGCTCATGATGGGCTTGTGGGATCCCCAGATGTGTCTTGTTCATATGACATTTATCCTATAACTGATACTGGAGCCTGTATGGCTCTACTCCTTAAATTATAATTAATAATGTTGTGGAAGACCAATATATCAGGGGAGTCTAATAAGAGAGACCGATTTTGCTCAAAAGGATCCTCCACTAATAAAACCTCACCCTTTTGCTTACTGCTAGGTGCTCAGCTCATTCATCTAGCTGTGTATATCTGTGGGAAATGTTCACTTCCAGTAGTGCAAATGCATTTGAAGCAAGCTCCAACAAGGAAACCTGAAGAATTTATTACTGTCTACGACAGACTTCCCCAACCTGGTGCCCTTCAGATGTTTTGGACTTCAACTCCCATCAGCCCCAGACACTTTGACCTATGGTCAAGGATGCTGGGAGTTGTCATCTAAAACATCTGGAGGGCACCAGGTTGGTAAAGGCTGGTCTAGGATGTTCCAATCTGTAGTCCCAGTAGCTTACTACACAGGGCATCTGTGCCAGTGTGGTGTAGTGCCTAGAGTGCTGGACTGGGAGTCGGGAGATCCGGGTTCTAGTCCCCACTTGGCCATGGAAGCTCACTGGGTGACTTTGGGCCAGTCACAGCCTCTAAGCCCAACCCACCTCACAGGGTTGTTGTTGTGAGGATAAAATGGAGGAAGGAGGAGGATCATGTACGCTGCCTTGAGTTCCTTGGAGGAAAAAAGGCGGGATATAAATGCAATAAATAAATAAATAAATAAATAAATAAATAAGGGCTCCCTGTTCTAGTCCCAGTAGTGCCTGACACCCAGAAAGTTGTGTGGAAATGGTTATGCATGTTATGTTTATGTTTCCAGACTCAGTCCCTCCTCTGGCACAGAGGAAGACTGAGTCTTCATCCAGTAGCACATCATCTGCTACTCTGGGTCCTTCCAGGCCAGAAGCCATGGCTTTAACAAACTCCTCAGACTCAGAGGGCACCCCTCCAATGCAACCCTCACTGCCTCCACCCTGTAGGAGCCAGCAGTTGTAGAATTGGACTCCTTTAAGAAGGAGACAGCTCCTCAGAGTGGGTGGAGATAACATGAGGCCCAGACCTGCTTGCCTTAATAAGACATCATAAGGCCTCTGCATGTTGCTGAGACAACAGCTGTTTTTGAGTGGGTTCCACCTTGCATGGATCTGTCCAAGGTCCTAAAAGACCTTGCTTTCCCATCCTGCAGAGCTGGACTTGACTCTGCCTTGCCCTTCTAGTAAGTGCAACCATTTCAGGTCGGCTCCTCTGGGAACCTTGAGCTGAGCTAGATAGGACAGTGCATTATGCTGGTCATTCTCTTCAGTGAAAGGATCTACCATAATGAGGACATTTTGGAATTCATTTGTGTAAGTCCGCCAAAGCTGCAGCCCCATAAATACAAAGTATTATAATTTTCTGTACCCTATCTCAAAATAGCAGGGCTAAAGTCAAGTGCCCTTTTAGTATATTGTCCCCCACTGAAGATACAAGGAGCTAATTTTAAAGAAAAATGAAGCTGAAATGAGTAGGCTTTTTATAAATAGCCCAAGAGATTTCAAACTGGCACCTGACAAGTGTGCAACATGGCAGCATAGCAATTTCCTCTTTATGATGAACATAAATTAATGGGAATAAAACTGAAAACAGACAGGTCACAGCACCTAGCCAAAAACACCTGGGCAAAGAATAAACAGAGTATAAATGGAGGTGACATGCATACAGAGAGGCAGATATTTTTCATGCTGTTACTTTGCCAACCACATCAGGCACTCATTGGAAAGCCACATGGCAACCTATCAGGCTTCCTGGACCATATTGCCATGACAATAGAACAATTAATTTGCCAGCGTTTCCTCTTTGTGGAGGGTGGGAGCTTAAAGATGCTTGCCAGTTTAAGGACATCCTTTTCCATCATACAATGGATCTAGAACACATTGCATGTGGGAAACTAGTAGGGATGGCAGAGAATTCCGCCATGGATCTCGGTGAGGCCGAATGCCAGTGCATTTGGCCCCCCGAACTCCGTGGCGGAATGGCCTGACACCCCCCCACCCCCCCGCAGATCCCCCCCCGGGATAAGACTTACCTGGGGCGGATCTTCCGGGTGGCGGCGGCTCCGGTGGCGGCTCCGGTGGTTGGCCTTCCAACCGCCTGCCGCCACCGCCATTTGCAGTGTTGAAAAAAAAGAAAAGAAAAGATGTGATTAGTCTATGCTATTTGCGTTCCCCTTATTTTCGCTGTCTTAGTCTATGTAAATATTTACATAGACTAAGACGACCCAAAATAAGGAATGCAAATGGTGGCGGCCGTAGCTGCCGCCATTTGCGTACGCGCGGTTTTTTTTTTAAAGTCAGACGTGATAGGCTATGTAAAGATTTACATAGCCTATCATGGCAGACTACAGGGATGCAAACGGCGGTGGCTATGGCCACCGCCATTTGCGTCCCTGATAGCCAGCGCCGGATGTCCGGCTGCTGGCGGAGCCAGCTGGCGGCTCTGTGGAATTCCCATGGAGCAGAGCAGGCCGGCCAGGATTCTGGGGGGGAGGCGCTCTGCGCCTCCCCCCCCAGCGAGGATTCCAGGGGGAGGGACGGAGCACCTCCCCCCCCAGCGGAACCTGGCGGAGCCAGGTAAGGGCAATTTCGTACATCCCTAGAAACTAGAATAGTTCAACTGAGGTAAAACTAGGAGGAGCATGAAAGAATGTTGTTTTCATTCTGAGATTCTATTCGTGTTCCTTACTGGGACCTCTTGTAAACTTTAAAAGAAAGACAAACATCTGATTGCAGATCTGCCACCTTGGCTGGATTTGGCCTTTCTTTTCAGGTTGGTCTCTTGCTAATATTGGTAATGAAGTAAATGCAGACCTTAAAACGAAATGCCATATCAATCACACTTCCTTTACTCAGCAGGTAAGTGAAATTGACAAAGTCTCCTGAGCAAAAAAAAAATGATCTGAATCACAATGAGGGTGAGGTTCTATAAACCCAGGAAATGTTGAAAGAGATGGGTGTGTTTAGGCTGGAGTAGAGAAGATTAAGGGGAGACATGATAGCAGCAGTCTCCAAATATTTGTAGGCAGGGCTGTCGTGCAGAAGATGGAGCAGACTTGATCTCTGTTGCTTCATAGAATCATAGAAATGTAAGGTTGGAAGGGGCCTATAAGACCATCGAGTCCAACCCCCTGCTCAATTGTTGTTGTTGTTCAGTCGTTCAGTCGTGTCCGACTCTTCGTGACCCCATGGACCATAGCACGCCAGGCCTTCCTGTCCTCCGCTCTCTCCCGGAGCGTGCTCAAGTTCATATTCATTGCATCGGTGATGCTATCTAGCCATCTCATCCTCTGCCATCCCCTTCTCCTTTGGCCTTCAATCTTTCCCAGCATCAGGGTCTTTTCCAGTGACTTTTCTCTTTGCATTAGGTGGCCAAAATATTTCAGCTTCAGCTTCAGTATCTGTCCTTCCAATGAGCAGTCAGGGTTGATTTCCTTTAGGATGCACTGATCTGACCTCCTTGCAGTCCAGGGGACTCGTAAGAGTCTTCTCCAGCACCACAGTTCGAAAGCATTGATTCTTGGGCGCTCAGCCTTCCTTATAGTCCAGCTCTCACAGCCATATGTTGCTACTGGGAAAACCATAGCTTTGATTATACGGACCTTTGTCGGCAAGGTGATGTCTCTGCTTCTTACTATGCTGTCTAGGTTTGCCATAGCTTTCCTCCCAAGGAGCAAGTGTCTTAATTTCATGGCTACAGCAGGAGTCCAAATCAAAGCATCCCTGACAGATGGCTATCCAGCCTTGTCTTGAATGCCTCCCGTGTGGGAGAGCCCACCATCTCCCTAGGGAATTGGTTCCATTGTTGTGTTGCTCTAATGGTCAGGAACTTTTCCCTGATGTTCAGCCATTCAGCCCATGATTCCGTGTCCTGCAGTCTGGGATGATCAAGAAGAGATCCTGGCCTTCCTCTCTGTGACAACCTTTCAAGTACTTGAAGAGTGTTATCACATCTCCCCTCAGTCTTCTCTTCTCAGGGCTAAACACGCCCAGTTCTTTCAGTCTCTTGTCATGGGGTTTTGTTTCCAGTCCCCTGATCATCTTTGTTGCTCTTCTCTGAATCCTCTCCAGTTTGTCTGCATCCTTCTTAAAGTGTGGCACCCAGAACTGGACACAGTACTCCAGATGAGGCCTAACCAGTGCTGAGTAGAGGGGAACTAGTACTTCATGGGATTTGGAAGCTATACTTCTCTTAATACAGCCCAAAATAGCATTCGCCTTTTTTGCAGCCACATCACATTGTTGGCTCGTATTCAGCTTGTGATCTACAACAATTCCAAGACCCTTCTCGCTTGTAGTATTGAGAGGGCAAGACTAGAACCCAAGGGTGAATATGGCCGAGAAACAGATTTCTGGCTAAAAGTTAGGGGAATTTTCCTCATGGTAAGTTCTGATGAACGGTGGAACAAGACTGCCTCGGGAGATGGGGGAATCACCTTTGCTGGTGGTTCTTAAGTATGGGAGGGGATGCTGCAGGAGCACATTTCCTTTTTCCCTGCTAGATTTTTAAGGGTCCTTGGGCAAAACACCCCTGCTCAGTGCAGGAAGCCTGATTCCCAGGCGGTCGCCCATCCAACTACTGACTGGGGCCGACCCCGCTTAGCTTCCAAGATCAGACAAGCACGCGCACATCCAGCCCTTTGCTTGTTGCTGAGGAAACAGGGGCTGCTGAGGAAGCTATGCGATCAGTAGCCGGAAGAAGACATGGGGCCGTCGAGAGCTGTGATTGGACAGGGGGAAAATACAAACACCACTGTATATGGACATTTGAGAAAATATGCAAATCCCTCCAAATGTGCAAATGAGAACCAGTGTAGTGTAGTGGTGAGAGTGACGGACTGGGAGCTGGGAGATCTGGGTTCTAGTCCCCACTCGGCCATGGAAGCTCACTGGGTGACTTTGGGCCAGTCACAGACTCTCAGCCCAACCCACCTCACAGGGTTGTTGTTGTGAGGATACAACGGAGAGGAGGAGGAGAATGTAAGCCGCCTTGGGTTCCTTGAAAGAGAAAAAAAGGCAGGATATAAACACAATAATAAATAAATAAATAAATACATAAATCCCCCCAATGCACAAATTCCCCCAAATTTGCATTTTCATGCTATAGCCAATAAGGGAAATGCCCATTTTCAGCCAGTGTTTTTTTTAAATTTTACATATTTTTCTACGACTAAATCTGTGCAGAATTCCAGAAAGTTAAAAAACCAGCCTGTAAGTCCATGGAATCCATGAGACTTAGGAAAAGCTGGTCTGTTACAGAATTTGTGGGTCGGAGTCATAGAAATCCACACTCATTTGATTCCATTGTGGATAACTCCGACATCCCTAGTCCTGACTATTTTTTTTAGTATGGATGGCTGAGAAATTAGTTTCAGTTCATTTTTGACCGGGATTTACCCAGTTTGCACCACCCGAAACCGAACGCAGGCCTGAGCTTGTGACACAGTTCACACAACAACAAAAGTACATTAAAAATGCATACATTTGAAAAATGTGCATTAAAAATAGCATACTTCTGAAAAATGCACACAAACACATTCTAATTAATAGGAGAAAAATGCACAGGGTTGTCCTACCAGGAAGGTGGTGGGAGAGGACACCAAGTTCAACTTCCCATTCAAAATTGGGAGCCAAGACACCTGCTCTCCAATGCTCCACTTTTTGTTTCTCCTCTCTTACCTTTTGGTTGCATGAGCAGTTCAGTCTCCTAAGAAGTCAAAAGCTGGGCATTGGCGGTACTCTTAATGGCTATGAGTTTTCCTGCCAGCTTCTCCCACTCATGTTGGCAGAGTTATTAATCATTTCCTCATTTGTTCCCATAAGAACCTAGCATGAGAGGTGACCTCGTTATTCCACACAAAATGTTTCCTTTCAAGCCCAGCTACAATTAACTTCAGGAAGAACCACTTCCAAACAATAGTGACAAGCAGGTCTTGGAATGGAAATTAAATGAAAGAAAATATAAATTCACTTCTGAAGTTTAAGAAGTAGGGATGTGTGAATCAGCAAAACTCGAGGTTCTCCAAATTCCACCTCAAAGTCTGTTCCGAGGCGTATGGATATCAGCTTGTAAGCTTTGATTTTTTTTCTTCTTCACACAAATGTCTATCTGTATTGATGTGGGCATTTTTCCAAATGTACGTATTCTTCTGTTGTCTTCTGCCTTTTTTTCTTGTTGGAATTGTTTGTAGTTGTGCCTTTAGTATTTCCTTTTTTAAAAACTCCCACCCATCTTGGACTCCTTTTCTCATTAGAGTTGCTTGACATGGGACCTATCATTGTTCTGGGTTTATTAAAATTGGCTTTCCTAAAATCCAGGGTACGCATTTGGCTACACTCAGCTTTTGTTTCCTTTAGAACCAGGAACACAAATATAACATGGTTATTTCCCCCAGAGTTCCTGCAACTCCTACTTTATGCACTAAGTCATCTTCTGTTGGTTAGGATCAAGTCAAGGATAGCTGATCCTCTAGTTTCTTCCTCCACTTTCTGTAGGAGGACGTTATCCACAACACAAGTCAGGAATCTCTTGGAGGGGCCATGTTTTGCAGAATTTGCCTCCCAACTGATATTGGGGAAATTGAAGTCCCCCATTACTACTACATCATGTTTCCTTGAAACCTTGGCAATATGCTTTTCAAAAGTTTCATCCTTGTCTTCTCCTTGATTGGGTGGCTGGTAGTAGACTCTGACCACCAGGTTCCTTTTAGTCTTTGCTCCATTTATTTCATTTATTTCATTTATCCTCTTCGGAGTGTGGAGCACAGGGCCATTCCGAGCTGCCTGTGAGGCAGTGCAGAAGCAGGGAAAGGTCAGTTCTGCGGGAACCGACCTTGGAGTGCGGTCTCCAAGGTTGGTTCCCGGAAAACCACATATCCTATGGCCATCTAGCCACTGACTAGTGGCTATAGGATTGCTCCCTCCCTTGTTGGAAACATCGTTGCAAACTATCTCAAAGTTGGTACAGTGGGAGATACATAGAAATAGGTAGATGCCAGTGGGTATCTTTGGCAATGAAGAGGCCTAAGTTCTGCTTGTCATTGTTGTTATTACAAAACAAACAAAACAAACCCTTAACTCACACAAAGGAAGAAAATGAAAACTTTTAGGGGTTAATATGTGCGAAACATCAAAGTTACTATATGTCATTCTCTTTACCTGCCTTGCTCGGGTTGAAAATACCTCAAAAGCCAGCATATATACCAGAAAGTCCCCAAAGGCAAATAGCAAAATGAAAATGTCAACTTGCATTTTGCTTGGCCTTTAACATCAAACAACATTTTTCTCCATGTTTGTGTAGGGTGGTTTTTCTTTTTCAGTTTTTTGGTTTTATGTTTTAGCTTTGAGGAGAGAAACACAGCCAACCGGATGTTTGCAGGAAATCATACCAATGTTTCAGAAGGTTCAGATTTAGAGCTGAAAATTGTGGTGCCTTTAGATGAAGGATCATACCATACGTTTCCTGAAAAATAATCTCACGCTGAGGTTAAAAGAAGTGCATTGCTAGGTCAGCATCCTGTTGCCCATAGTGGCCCACCAGATGCTTCTGGGAAGCCCACAAGATGGATGCAAGGGAAATAGCACCTCCTCCTCCTGGTATTCAGAGGCACACTGTCTCTGATACTGGAGGTAGCATAGCCATCATGACTAGTAGCCATTGATAGCCTTATTCTCCATGAATTTGTCCAAACCCCTTTTAAAACTTTTTCAGTTGGTGGCCAGCACTGCATCATGTGGCTAAACATTTTACAAATTAATTAAGCACTCTGTGAAGTTGTCCTTCCTTTCATCTGTCCTGAATCTCCTGCCATTCCACTTCCCTGAATGATCATGAGTTGTTGTTGTGGTTGTTGTTGTTGTTCTTCTTCTTCTTCTTCCTCCTCCTCCTCCTCCTCTTGTTACATTTATATCCTGGCCTTTTTCCTCTTGTAAGGAACCCAAAACAGTGTACATGGTCCTCCTCTCCATTTTATGGTCCTCCATTTTATGGTCCTCCATTTTATGGTCCTCCTCTCCATCCATGGTCCTCCTCTCCATTTTATGGTCCTCCATTTTATGGTCCATTTTATGGTCCTCCATTTTATGGTCCTCCTCTCCATCCATGGTCCTCCTCTCCATTTTACCCTCACAACAACCCCGTGAGGTAGGTTAAGCTGAGAGTCAGTGACTGGCCCAAAGTCACTCAGTGAGCTTCATGGCCGAGTGGGGACTAGAACATGGATTTCCTGAGTCCCAGTCCAACACTCTAACCACTAGACCACACTGGTTCTCTAGTCTTATGAGAGAAAAAAAATGTCTTTCAATCCACTTTCTCCAAACCATGCTTATGTTTTCCAGTATGTCCCATTATGTCCCATTCAATATGTCCCATCTCTGCAATTATGTTTTTCTCTATAAATGAGGCACCAAAAATTGTTTTGCTGCTTCATGCTGCAGCTTATGTATTGTGCAATTGTTTACGGAGAGCTGGGAATCGTAGGACTTTTTTTTCTGTCTAAACACGCATGGGATTGCACCCTTAACGCATTTGTTGTTGTACTTTAAAAACTGCTCTGGGAATGTGGAGAGGTTGTTTTGCAACTGGCACAAAGGCCATCCAATCAGCACTGTGTGCACAGCAATGCCCATCCAATCAGCTCTATGCACAGCCCTGCTTCAAGGAGAGAGACAGTGTATCATTGTCACACTGACACTAGTGGGCTAGCTAATCATTGCTGTGCAAATCTAGTTTGCACTGAAAGCCAGAAGAAGACGTTTTCCCCAAGTTTGATCTGGGGGTGGAAGTTGTACATCTGTCCAAAAATGTGGTGAAAATGCTTCCACAGTGTGCTCACTACTGAAATGATGTAGGTCTGGATGTACCCTTCAAGTATTACAGATGAGTTGTCATCCTAGCAGAGGTGTTCCTAGACCATTTTGACCAAGACAGGGAGAGATCTAGATGTACGTAACTAGAATTGTTTTGGCTCATGTTCTCAGTTTTCTGAGTGGCACTGAAAGGTGTTTTTGATGTGTGTGTGTGTGTGTGTGTGTTTATGTAGTAGAATTAATTAGATTTCAGCAATGTCACAGTAACCTCATTTGGCATTAAAATACCCAGGAGAACTTCCTGGTTTTCTTTTGAATCTTTTTAACTGGAGAGTTCACCATACATGGTTCAACTGGAGAAAGTTAACAACGCCCTTGCTTGGCACGAAGAAATTACAAGCCAGAATCGAGTGCAAAATATAAGCAAGCATATATGTTGAGAAGAAGTGCATGTATAAACTGGTGACTTCCTGGTTCTATATACTAAAGTTGGGACTTGGAAGTTTAAATTCTGAAATTCAGCAGATGCTAACTCAGTTTGATCCAAGCAGCTCTGGGCAGCAAAGGTATCTCCCCTGATTTTATCCTCACAACAAACCTGTAAGGTATATTGGGTACCTACCCAATGCATAACACATTCTCGACCAAGTAGACTTTTCTCTGGAATAAAACCTTCATTGCTCCAAATCCTTGGCTGAATTCAAAAGAAAAGATGGATCACCTCCAAATTACAGACTTATCTAGTATCAGTTCTTGGCTCCAGTAGAACTTAAGTAGGTTGCCTCATTTGTGGTAGTTGTGGTGCTCCTGTAGCTTTCAAATATGTAAGAGGAAGAAGCAGTTATTAGACACCTGCATGATAAGCAATTAATGTACGCATCCATCCACCGACTAAACTGCTTGCTGCAGATAAATTGCCTGGTTGCATTTCAACTGTTTGTGAATGTTTGCCAATCAAATCCATGCCAAAATAGCAGTTTGCCTTCTGCCTTCTGTGTCAGGAACAGATGCCTGCTGTTCATTGGGATTTCATTTCTAGTTCTGAAGGAGAGAACATGTTTTGGATTGGTTTTGGACTGGCAGGTTCATCTCTGCCAGAGGTTTCTCAAATGTTGCCCTAATGGGGACCAATTCACATGACTCTGTGGCTGAGCACGCACAACAGTTGAGCACAGGCATGCAGAATTAGTGTTTTCTTGGAGAAAGTTAGAAAGGAACCAGAGAAAGCAAGTTAGGTTTCTTCCACACTAGCCTTTCCCTTTGGAATTCTCATCCTATGCTCACTTGCTTTTATGGAGCAGCCAAATGCCATCATTATCAGCCTACTGCAACCAATACTTTTGTGTGTTTTCCCCTGTTTGTCACACCTGATTTAGAGCGATTTTTGTTTGCTTGCTGTTAAAATAATGGACACAGAATAATGGGCTCAAATTACAGGAAGCCAGATTCTGGCTGAACATCAGGAAAAACTTCCTGACTGTTAGAGCAATACGACAATGGAGCCAATCACCTAGGGAGGTAGTGGGCTCTCCCACACTGGAGGCATTCAAGACGAGGCTGGACAGCCATCTGTTGGGGATGCTCTGACTTGGATTCCTGCATTGAGCAAGGGGTTGGACTTGATGGTCTTGTAGGCCCCTTCCAACCTTACTATTCTGTGATTCTATGGTTCTATGAAAATGCAATTGAAGCCTAATATGGCAAAGCTTTATTGAAGCTTTTAAGAGCTTCTTTGCCTTTAATAAAACACTTCCTATTGCAGGTTCAGCTGATCTTGTTGTCTGATGAATAGCCAGTTAATTGTTCCAGTGTTAGTGCCTGTTCCCTATAGTAGGTGGGTGGGGAACCTTTAATTTCTAGATGACGATGATAATGGTTTTATTATTATTTTATTATTTCTCTCATTTCTCTTTTCGTTTCAATGCAAAATAGCATTATTCTGTTGCAAAAAAGGGAAAAAATGCCAGTAATGAGACCCTCTCCCACCCCTTTGGGAACAGAAACTGACATCAGGGAATAGTGATGGGTGGATTCACCTCCATCTGTCTTCACCAGCATTCACCGAACCACCACCTGCTGCATCAGCAAGCCGCTGGATGGCCCACTGAATGCCCAGCGGCCATCTGTCCCCTTAGTGAGCTGCCATTTTGTGTAAAAATGGTGGCTTGGAGTTTTCCAGAAATGTAATGTTGCATAAATGGCAGTCATAAAGGGGGCATTTATGCATCATTACAAGCAGAAACGGTCCATTTGGTTCAAAATGGCAGCTTGCTAAGGGGACGGGTGGCTGCTGGGCACTCGTGGACCATGTGGCGTTCAGCAAACAGGCCTGGTAAGTGCGCGGCAGCTCGGCAAGCGGAGTCCAGGAGGCCGAGTGGGTGGGAGTCCAATGGATGCCACCCCCCTCTTGGATTCCCATGACATCCCTATTGGGAAATTGTACAGCACCTGTCTGCATGCACAGTTCCACATCCAGTGTTGGATACATGCAACGAAAGCTGCTTTCACAGACAGCATTTAGTCAGATTGGGGGGTAGGTTCACAAGAGACATTGTCTCCCAGATATTTTTCACCTTCATCACCTCCAGATATTTTGGACTTCAATTCCCATCAGCTCTAGCCAACATGGTCAGGAATCCTGGGAGTTGTCGTCTGAATCCTTTAGAGCATACCAAGTAGGTGCAGTGCTTGTTTTCATTTTTGTAGCACCTCTGATGAGCTGAGTATCTGAGCTTCCTGAATTGGTTTCCTAAAAATGTATTTTGGCGAGTCTCATTGAAGTATTCCTTTTTATAGCTATGACTGTAGTATAGAAAGGCTGATACACTTACCATGTTTTGATTTGTGTGTAAAAGCCCCCGTATATTTTGAATTTTATTGTGTACTCTCCCCTATTCATATTTATAGCACCTATAATTTTATGCACATAAGCATTTGCCAGATCGGTTTCCCTATAGCATCCTGCGGTGATCTGCCAAATGTGTCATCACAAACTTTTTGAACTGCCAAGAATAGAAAACAAATGTGTGTTTCCTTTGTTAACCTCGCCTGCAGGTGGGGTCCCCTCCGCCCCTTCCTGCCATATCCCAAGAAATTACTTAGGATTCTATAGCTCTGGCAAGGTTGCTTTAAAAAATCCACATTTCCACATGGATGAGCTAGCTCATGCATGAATAGTAATTTACTTTCAGTAGCAGCACTCCATCTCCCCTCAATTATATGCCCACCATCTCCTCACCCTCTTTCCTAACTACTGATCACTAACAAGAACACCAACTAATGTGTTGCAGCTACTACAAAAGGAAGCCCCAGACCTCCCCAGAGTCAGAGCTAATAAGGATCCTAATTGTTTGCAGTTTACATGAGTGTCTGATCTAAAGGACCCCCATTACCTAGCTTGCAGCTAGTGTGCGGTCTGCAGGGGAGTCATTGGAACACCTGGAGATGGAAATTGTTCCAGGCAAGTTTCATTCTTAATCTGCTCACTGTGGTTGGCCAAAATTGCAAGTATGTAAATTCCTTGCAACTGCCAGCTGATGATCTGCAGGCAATGTTTTCAAAGCTTAGCAATGGCCTCTCTGCAAAATTCTGCACCGTGGGGACCTAATTTGTGCCCCAGACACTTGGAAATGATGCACAGTGGAAATGCGGAAGCTCATTTACCATAATGGCCGATGCTTCTGAAGCCTGTTAGACATGTTACAAGTATTCCCGGGCAACTCCTCCACACAATGAGTTGACTCTGTGGTAAGATGTAGCACCAGTAAATGCCTCCTATTTCCCTATCATGTGGGGCATCTCCCTGCCATCTCTCGACATTCATGGAGCTGGTGTAGGGAAGTGATGAGGGAGTAGGATGTGCTTACATGCTTACATGTTGTGGTGTTGATGGGGTCAAATAATCACATGGCAGTATTTCCATGTGGTAGATGTGACATACACAGACCATGATGCCATTTCTCAAGAAAAGGCTTGCTCTTTGTAGTGCCTTAAAGACTAGCATATTCCATGACAAAAGCCATAGATCTAATAGACTGCAGGCCATTTCATCAGGTGCTGAAATGACCAGTGGGGTAGTGGAAGCAAGGCTCACAGTGTCCTGTTTCAGCACAGGCAAGGGCCTTGGGCAAGGCGCAGATAATCCCAGGAGCAGCAGCGAGAGAGCCACCGATTCAGTCCAAGGTCATGCACAGGAGTTCCAAGGAGGTTTTGCAGACACAGGTAGAGGCAAGCTCAAAGCAGTCCAAAAGTCAGTTCACAAGCACCAGTTTTATCAAGTGTCAGGGCCAGTCAGGGGGGTGTCTGAAAGCGTTGTCCAGATGGGTAGCTCAGGTTCTATGAACCTGCAGATCTGGTGTCTTGGAAGGCAATGCCAAGGTTAAGGCGCTGTTGTTTGCAGCTGTGAGCTGGCATCAGCTGGGCTAATTTATAGCTGGTCGTTAATCAGCACAGCTGGCTAATTAGGTCAATGCGTTGCTTTTAAGGGAGGCCCCACGCTGCGATTTCCTCTTGTTCTTTTGCTGCTCGTGTCTGATTCTATTCTGTTCAGAGGGAAGGATTATCTCAGGCTCTGCTTCCAGCATTTGGGGGAATTCAGGAACTGCTTGAGAGGGGCCAGGTTGCTCCTGTAATGTTTCCAGGGGAGGAGTTTCAGCCAAGGCCTCCTTTTCCTCACCTAGCTCTGGCTGGGCCCATTGTGCTGGCTCTCCCTCTCCTCCTTTTCCTCAGATGAATCCTCTTCCAGGGAGGGCATGACAGACAGGGTTGAAGCAGTGGGATGTTTTGATTAGCAGGGATGATGTCATAATCTGCCACCTCCCCCCCCCCCCCAGACATCCCTTGTCCTTCTGAGTTTAGCTGCAATGCTCACACTAGGTAGGGGGAAATGGATTTTCCAAGAAACAGATGGATAGATGAAAGGATGGATGATATGGATGAACACAATTGCCTTGCATTTTTTGGACTCTGTTTGGAGACATGGCTATGGGGGCAGCTATGAGGAGTGTCTGCACTTCAACATTTGCCATGACAGCACTGGAAATAACTGAACAACAGCACTAACATGCCCAGGATTCAGATGTTAGAATGTGTTGGAAATCACTCAAAAACTTACCTTTGCAGTGGCATGCCAAAGGATGAATGGTGGAGGATGTAGATGCCTAGATTTTCAAGCAGCCATGTAGATGCCTAGATTTTCAAGCAGCCATGTAGGTGCCTAGATTTTCAAGCAGCCATGTAGATGCCTAGATTTTCAAGCAGCCATGTAGATGCCTAGTTTTTCAAGCAGCCATGTAGATGCTTAGATTTTCAGACAGCCATAACGGTTGTCTGAATTGGCTGGCAGCATGAGAGGTCTCAAGCACATACCAGGTACCCTACTTAAAAGGCCTTTCTTTGAATATGTGGAAAGTGCCCAACATCCTTTATTTGGAGAAGGTCGGTGGCTGACACCTTGCCATCTCGATTTGGCACGTGTCTCTGGCTTTGGCTGTAGCAACTCTGCAGCAGAGCCAGCAAACAAGCCTACAGGTGGTTAGCCAACGGGGTTCAGGCTGCAACAGAGGTGGTCTAAATCCAGGCAGAAGTCAGAGAGCTTTGGCTATTGGGCAGTATAGAAATGAAATGAAATAAATGAAATAAATAAATAAATAAAAACACAGTCAGGCAATGAGGTTCAGGCACCAGCAGGAATAGTCAAGGTAAAAGGCCAGAGGTCAACCACAGTAAATCAATCAGGTACATTATGCAGTCCAGTTATGCGCTCCAGCAGCAGGGTTGTTGGGCAGCCCCAAAGGTCAGGAAACAGAGCATCAATCACAAGGCTCAATTCAGGAGGCACGGCAGAGGCGGGATGGACTGACCAAGTTGTTCCAACACTAGCTGGGCTTCTAATGAAGCCTTTAAGCCCAAAGCTCGCTGGATCCCACCCAGAGCTCAGCAGCAGCCATCAGAGCTCCGTTTCCAGAGCCTACTCCTGAGGAGTCCCTTTCTCCTGAAGAGACCTTTTCTGGAGGTGAGCACTCCTTTGCACAGGAGCTCTACTAGCCTGTCGCTCGAGGTGACGACGCTCCCGGGGACCAGGGGGTGGCTCAGCCTCTGCCTCAGAGGCAGAGTCCCTTTCTCCTGACAGGGATGGCCCTGTCTGGTGACAGTCCCTGGTCTGGGGTGTCCTGGGCTTCTGGGGCCTCTGGCTCCTCCTCTGAGAGGACTCCTTCAGTGGGGGCATGGCAATGTGCTGGGTCTCTCTGAGTAGTTTTTGAGAATTCTCTAAAAAGTGCAGGCTTCTCCTGCGAATTAATTTCTCTAACAAGTGCAGGCTTATCCCACAAGGCCTGTGAATGTCAGAAAGCCCCAGCTTGGCAAAGCTCCTCATACTGTCCTCAGCCCTCTTGTCTACTGATTTCTCCATGTTTCTCCACTTTCATTGACTTAGGGCACAATCCTCTGCATGTTTAGATGGAGGAAAGGCCTACACCTCCCAGCATTCCCCACCCAGCAAAACTTTGTAGTAGGCCTTCTCTCTGTCTAGACGTGCAGAGGATTGCGCCCTTACCAAGATGCAAAACAGGGAGTAGAGGGAAAATGGCAACTGAGATGGCCAACAACAGCCAAGGGTTGCTTCTAGGTCTGTCCCTCACTCTGCAATGAAAACTTCTAAGCATGCTCAGAGTCAGCATAGCCAATGGGCACTCTGGAAGTTGGTCAAGAAGAATTCTCATCCTCCATCTCTACGTTCCACGGAGTTGTCACATCAGCAATGGAGGCACCAGGCCTTCTCAGAGGTCTTCAATGAAAAGAGCTGAAATGTCTCCATGAAATTTTATTTTATTTTGAAATAAAGTTAACAAAATAAAGGCAACAAAAAGAACACACATAATAATAAGTCAAGATCACCGAAGAAACAAAGGAATTCACTAATTATAATTCTTAGTCTATAATGGATATGCTTATGGAAGCATATTCATACATATTTTATTATATATAAATAATATTTATTTATATTTTATATTTATTTATATTTTATATTTTATTTTGCCTATAAAAATATAGGCAACTGTACCTGGTTGGAATTTGATCAGAAGTTTGAAGAGCTTCAGCATAGGAAATAAATGGAAACCTTGGTGCCATAATACATTTCTTAAACTTAGGAAGCTGAAGCTTAAGAAGAGCACTCTCTCCTTCCATTACCCTTCCTTCCCTGTCTTGCAACTGGGTAAGTTTGGGAGAGTGTAAGAATGGGAGAAGGGAAACAGTCCGATGGTGCTGAGCCCTTTGTTTCTGAGCACAATTCAAATGTTGGGTATGATCTTTACAGCCCTACATCACCTTTCCCCTCCAGTTATTTTGGACTACAGCTGCCATCATCCCCAAGTATTGGTCATAAGGGCTGGAGAAGATGAGAGTTGTAGCCTCAGATATCTGGAGGGTGTCACTTTGGGGAAAGCTGCCCTATACAGTTTAGGACTGGTGCATTTGAAGTATTGCCTTTGCCCATATGAGCATTAAGACAGGGTTCCCCACCCTTTTTGGACCCACATTTGGGAATCTGAGCATGTCTAAGTCTGGATCCAGCCCATTGCCTGCACAGAAGCTTCTAGAAGCTTGTGCAGATGCAAATATCATAGGCACCCAGAAAACCAGTGTCTGTTGTCATCCACAGTAGCTATTACAGAACTTTGTGTAGGAACAGTACTGAAAACAGCAAAAAGTCTCCAATGCCCCACCCCTGCCCTAAATTTTGGCTCAGCATATATATATATATATATATATATATATATATATATATATATATATATGCACACACACATGCACACACAAGATTTATATCTCTCTCCACATCATAAGATTTCATAGAATCATAGAATAGTAGGGTTGGAAGGGGCCTACAAGACCATCGAGTCCAACCCCTTGCTCCATGCAGGAATCCAAGTCAAAGCATCCCTGCCAGGTGGCTGTCCAGCTTCATCTTGAATGCCTCCAGTGTGGGACAGCCCACCACCTCCCCAGGTCATTGGTTCCATTTCGGAGCGGTGAACAGCAAAAATAAAAGAATAAAACACCATGTTAAAACAGGTAAAACATTTTAAAAAAGATGTTACAATGACCAAATTTAATAAACTGCAGCTGGTCACTCAAGGAAGGCCTCTTGAAATAGCAATGTCTTCAGGATGTGCTGGAAGGAACACAGCATTGGTGCCTGCCTGACCTCCAAAGGCAGGGAGTTCCACAGGAAGGGGGCCACCACATTGAAGGCTCTTTGGAAATATATATATATATATATATATATAGAGAGAGAGAGAGAGAGAGAGAGAGAGTTTGTGTGTGTGTGTGTGTGTGTGTGTGTACACACACACACACACCCCTTTCCTTGTACAGTCCAGGGCAGCTAACACAAGAATAATAAGATACAATAAAAAAGTAACCAACCAACCACCAAAAAACAAACAAACCAGCAGGTAAAAAAATAAAAATAAAACAGCAACTAGTGTGTGTGTGTGTGTGTGAGAGAGAGACACACACACACACAGAGAGAGATTGAGATGCAGTGGGAGCAATATAAGTATAATCAGGCAAAGTAATATAAGAGTGGCTTTAAAGGTTAAAAGCCATCTGGAATAGGAATGTCTTAACACTGCCAGGGAAAGTCAAGAAGGAGTGGCCAAGAAAAGCCTCCCTGAGCAGAGAGTTCTGAAGTCTGGACATAGCAACACAGGAAGACTTCTCCATTGTTCCAATAAAACATGACAATCAAGTCAAACAAGACAAGAGGGCCTCTGTGGATTATCTTAATGCATGTCCGTGGCTGCCATGACACCCACGGGCACCTCCAATGGCACCCATGAATGGCATCCACGTTGGGGACCCCTTGTATACTTTCAGATGTGGTATCAGTTTAACCTCTGGGCCACAGAAATATTGGTGGACATTCCGGTTTGATCCCCCCTCTACTTTTCTAGCTCATCTCAGAACAATCCGGGTTTTGTTTTGTTTTGCTACTGGCAAGATTGGCTACTGCAGAACAGGAGGACTGACATCCCAAATTTACCAGAGCGTTATGAAGGGGATGTGTTGACAGAACACCATCCCAAGAGACATCCAGAGTGACATCCCATTTATTTTTAGCTGACAGGGGATTTTATTTTGTTAAAACCCCTCCACTGTGCTGTGAGTCTGTCCACTCGGGCTTGTCATGTTGCTGTCATAGAATATAGCATACATTTGGGCCCTGGATATAGGGACCTCTCTGTGTGTGCACGCGCGTGTGTGTGTATAGGGCTCAATGGCTGAATGAATTCACCAAGTTGCTGGCTTTTTGCTTAACCACAGATGTGAAGAAGGTTGCGTGACTGTGAATGAATGGAACTGTCCTACATTTTTGTATATAGTTTGGTTTGGATATGATAGGGTTAAATCCAGGTGTTTGCCTGCTCACATAGAGGGCTAAATTAGAGCAGGGGGCATGGTGTGCCTGTAAGTCCCATCCCCCAACACCTCTGTAGACCTGCTGCCACTTACACCTTTGCACACTTAGTGTGAAGGGCAGCTGCATGTGTTTACAGAGGCCAGTATCCAATGGTGACTGGCCGTGCACTTCTGGTCCCACTGATTCTGTTGTGCAAGTGGCCGCCATCAGTGGTGCGGTGGTGATTAAGCACTTCCGGAAGGTGCCCAAAAGGAACGGAGATGCTTGTTTCTGTAGAAGCGGTGGAGCAGAAGCGGTGGCGGGCCCTGCACGTGGACGGGCAGGATTGGATGTTGCCCAGAGCTCCCGTATTTGTCAACCCTGCCTTATCAGGGTTTACAATCATGATTGCTCTGTAAGCATGTTCAGCTGAACATCGTTACGGAGACCTTTTCAGACCTTCGTGCTCAATGTGCAAAGCTCTAACCAGCAGCTGGGCATGTGGGGATGCAGGGGTTCGGCTTATGTGTGTGCCCGCATCCCCTCCCCACTTTAGCCCTACACAGGACCATAGTGCTTTTGAAATCAGTGGATCTTAAATTAGTCATGACTAGATTGAATCTCATTGACTTCAATGGGTCTTTGCTAGGTATGATTAAATCTGGATCCAACTCCTTGTAATTGGAACCCATTGATTCGGCTCCTAATCTCTGTAGCAACAGGCTACAAATTATCTTCATCATCGATATGACGACCCTTCATATATTTGAAGATGGCTATCATCTCACCTCTTAATCTCCAGGCTAAACATACCAGACTCATATTAAACCAGTTTATGGCAGTGGTGTAGAACAGAGGCAGTATCCTACTAATAAATACATTAATATTGATTTTTTAAAATCATGGTTTTAAAAATAATTTTAGCCCTGATGCAGCTATTGTGGCCTCTGAAAGTGATGAAAATGAGATCTCTAGCCCATTAGCTTAGATTTGGAGCACAAACATGTATACTCTCTTTCTTGTACATTTGAAGCGAGAAAGCTGCCCCATGAAGAAGACATTAATTGTAGGGAATAATGCTTTGAATATTAATGTTGTTGTGCAACCGGAGGAAAATGGACTGGAATGTGACTGGTACCAGGGCTGGGTTACGAGCGAATCACTGTTGCACAAGGCTGGTTACAGGTAGGAGGATGCAAGATTCCCCATTCATTTTTGTTATGAAAACCTCATTTGATTAATTATCCATTTATCACCATCTCATTTGTTTTCCTTGTTCCCATTTCCTTTTGCTTCCCATTGCTTTTCAATGGGATACTCAAAGGCTCCTCCGTAGCCAGGAAAAGCTGTGTTTTGCATCTAATTGCCATGGACTTTTCAAGCCTTCTAGTACCCCTCTAGTACCCCTCCAAGAGATGAGACCTGCCAGATTTCAGACAGATAGGAAAACGTGTCTCTATTTATAGACAATGTTAAAAAGGCATGCGGATACTGTCCAAGTAATCCCTAAACCAGGGGTGTTGAACCTCTTTCAGCCTGAGGGCCAAATTTAATGCGGAGGAGCCGTCAGGAGCCACATTCCAGTGGGTGGGGCCAAGGCAAAATGGGTAAAAAATACCCCCCCCAGTACCAGCATATTTTAGCTTAAAGCTCTTACTGTCTTACTGTCTTAAAGCTCTTACTGTCTTACTGCTGTCATACTGTTGAAATGCCTTCGGAGAGGCATTTCAACTTTTTAGAATGTGGGGAAAAAAACGCACAACTGGGAATCGACCAAACAATTGGTGGGCAAAAAATCCCAACTTCAAGTATAGGCTGATGGGATCTGAGCTAGCGGTGACCGACCAGGAAAGAGATCTTGGGGTTGTGGTGGACAGCTCAATGAAGATGTCAACCCAGTGTGCGGCTGCTGTAAAAAAAGGCAAACTACATGTCAGGCATAATTAGAGAAGGGATTGAGAATGAAACTGCCAAGATCATACTGCCCTTATACAAATCTATGGTGCAACCACACTTGGAATACTGTGTACAGTTCTGGTCTCTACACCTTAAAAAAGATATTGTAGAGCTGGAAAAAGTGCAGAAAAGGGCAACGAAAATGATCCAGGGGTTGGAGCATCTCCCCTATGAGAGAAGGTTAGAACAGCTGGGGTTGTTTAGCTTGGAGAAAAGGAGGGTAAGGGGAGACATGATAAAGGTCTACGAAAGTATGCATGGTGTGGAGAATGTGGATAGGGAGACATTTTTCTCCCTCTCTTAAATAACTAGAACCTGGAGTCATCCCATGAAGCCAATTGGTGGGAGACGCAGGACAGATAAAAGGAAGGGCTTCTTCACACAGTGCATAAACTATGGAATTCGCCACCACAGGATGTCGTGATGGCCACCAGTTTGGATGGCTTTAAAAGGGGGTTGGACAAATTCCTGGAGAAGGCTATCAATGGATACTAGTCTTGATGGCCATGTGCTACCTCCAGGATGAGAGGCAGTGAGCCTATGTGCACCAGTTGCTGGGGAATGTGGGCAGGAGGGTGCTGTTGCTGTCATGTCTTGGTTATGGGTTTCCTGTAGGGCTGTGCAGGGACCCCCCAATCCAACTCAGAAGCTGCTTCAGGGCTTCCGAGGTGGGCCCGATTCGGCTCGGGCAGATTTGAGGGCTCCCTGACCCACCTTGGCCCTGAAACTGAAATGGGGTTCGGATGGCCCCGCTTTAGGTCCCCCCCTGATGCCCCCGTGCAACCCACCAGCTCCTTACCTGGGCTGCCTCCTCCTCCTCCTCCTCCTCCGCTGCAGCCGTCACCTTCTGTGCCACCACTGCCCGCCACCGCCACCATCTCCTGAGGCCTGGACACGTGGCGACTCATCTTCCTGCAGGGAGTCACCATTTTTAAAATTGCAGCCTCCTGGAAGTTCCAGGAAGTTGCCATTTTAAAAATGGCGACTCCCTGCATGAAGAGCTGGCGCATGTCCAGGCCTCAGGAGCTGGCGGTGGTGGCGGTGGTGAAAGCGGGAGTGATGGCGGAGAAGGCGGTGGTGGCGGCAAGGAGAAGGTGGCTCAGGTAAGGACCTGGAGGGACTGGTGGTGCTGGGCTGGGGGCTGATGCTCCAAAGTGCACAGAGTGCTTCGGAGAGCCCCGACCAGCCCTGGGTTGCTTTGTGTCCCCCCCGTTTTGCCTTGGAAGGGGCACAAAGTGACCTGAAGCAGCCTGCTTCGACTTGGGGTTCAGGCCTTGGGCCAAAGTGGTGTGCAGCCCTAGTTTCCTGTGAGGAGGTGGTTGGCCACTGTGTGAACAGAATGCTGGATGAGATGGGCCCTTGGTCTGATCCAGCAGGGCTCTTCTTATGTTCTTATGGTCTGGGGGAAGGCAGTGGGGCCAAGGGAAGGGGTGGCCCTGTGGGTCGGCTGGATTTGGCCCCCAGGCTTGAGGTTCAGTACCCCTGCCCTAAATTGTGGGAAAGGGAAAGGAAGAGAAACCAGCGTGGAATGGATTAAAAGTGCTCAAAGGTACTGTAAGAAGAGACTGAGGGGGTGTCTCCATGAGAGATTTACTCTGAGCTGGCTGTGTTTGGAAGTTGTTAGGGATAGATGACGTTGTGGCCATCCAGCAGCCACCCTGGAGCTTATCAGGGAAAAACCGGATTTCCTGAGACTGCTTACAGTCTGATTCTTTTCCTTTAATCGCGTTCTCTGTGGTACAGCTGTCATGTGCCCCAGCCCCTGCATTTACCTTGGGTATGCTAGCCCTGCCCAGGAGTATGCCTTTCACCATGTCCCCGGTCAAGGGGTGTTTCCTGCCCCTCCTGTGTTTCCCATCCCTGTCTTTCCCAGCACAAACCAATTAGTGTCTCTCTACTCAGAAGTAACTCCCATTGTGCTCAATGAGGCTTGTCCTCTGAATGCACACATCAGAATTTACAGAGATCCCCCCCTCCCAATTGAAATAGCACATTGTAAAGCACTGATTCCCTAAAGGCTGTAAAGCTGTGATTCTCCATTGTTTGTTTTATTGCCTTCGGAAGTAACTATTATTATTATTTATTAAATTTATTAATCGCCCATCTGGCTGGTCACCCAGCCACTCTGGGCGATGTACAGAATATAATAAAACAGTTTAAAACAATAAAATTCTACAATAAAAACGTTTTCTAAAATACCCTAACCCACCCCAAATGCCTGCCTGAACAACCACATTTTTAATGCACAGCGGAAGCTCATTAAAAAGGGGGCATGGCGGAGTTCCCTAGGACTCCCTCTTGTCTCCCACCAAAAGTACCTCGGTCTTGTCAGGGTTCAGCTTCAGCTTATTCCTCCCCATCCAGCCACTCACCGTCTCCAGACATTTGGACAGGGATTCTACAG
Source organism: Heloderma suspectum (assembly GCF_057233095.1). Classification (NCBI taxonomy): domain Eukaryota; kingdom Metazoa; phylum Chordata; class Lepidosauria; order Squamata; family Helodermatidae; genus Heloderma; species Heloderma suspectum. Next base: position 13,485,614 of record NC_139460.1, read on the forward strand.
CCAACCTCGGTGAAGATTTGAACGAGAGGTAGAGCTGTGTGTCATCCGCATATTGATACCGCACCCCAAACCTCCTGATGATAGCCTCCAGCGGCTTCACATAGATGTAAAATAGCATTGGGGAGAGGATGGAACCCTGTGGCACCCCACAAGTGAGTGGCCATGGGTCCGAAACCTCCTCTCCCAGTGCTACCCTCTGGTACCTGCTGGAGAGGAAGGACAGGAACCACCGCAATACGGTGTCTCCAATGCCCAACCTCTCCAGGTGGTCCAGGAGGATACCGTGGTCAACGGTATCAAAAGCCGCTGAGAGGTCGAGGAGAACAAGGAAGGAGCATTCGCCCCTATCCAGAGCCCTCCTCATATCATCCACCAAGGCGACCAAGGCCGTTTCTGTCCCATGCCCAAGCCTGAAGCCTGACTGAAATGGGTCTAGATAATCGGTTTCTTCCAAGTGTGCCTTCAACTGCATCGCCACCACCCGCTCAATCACCTTGCCCCAAAATGGCAGATTCGAGACTGGGCGAAAGTTGTTCAGAACTTGAGGATCCGAGGAGGGCTTCTTTAAGAGCGGTCTTATCACTTCCTCCTTGAAGGCTGATGGCATCACTCCCTCCTCAAGGGAGGCGTTCACCACCGCCCTGATCCCCTCACCCTGTCTTTCCCAGCACAAGCCAGTTAGTGAATGTCTACTCAGAAGTAACTCCCATTGTGCCCAGTGAAGCTTGTTCCTGAAACGCAAGTGCATCTGGAGCTTCAGGGAAAAGGAGAAAGGGGACACTGTGTGGCTTTAATGATTGCTGCTGTAAGGAAGTAATTAATGCAGGGTTGGGGGAGAAAGAGAGTGATTTCTGTGGAGACTGGATGAAACCTCCCAGAATTTTATCAAAGGAGAAATGGGGGGAAGAGTCTGGATGGGGGGCTCCCTTATTGGTTGAGCAGCCCCTGCCCATCAGATGACATTCACTCCCCCCCCCCCAAAGTATCTTCTTTGAAGCGACTTTTACTGGTGTGATACACTCACTCGTGGAGCCCTGCACGGACCGAAGCCGGTCCCTTGAAAAATCCAGGTAAGCCACCTTTGGCTTCTCCTTCCATCTCCTTCTGTTGTCATGGAGAAGCCCCCTGAGCTGGAACTGTATCTTCCCCCCAAAGACAATATGCTCCCTCACCCAATCCAAAATTGTATACATGGAGGTGGTGTTGCGTCCAGCCCAGGGAGGAGGTGGGACGTGTTGGTACATAGTATGTCTGCACACACTGTTCTGATTTTGGTGGGGGGGGGGCAGGTGCTCTCCCAGCCAAGCCTCTTGGTCCTTTTCTGTTGCTCACCCACCTGCCTTCTGTCCCAGTTCAGACTTCGGTGGTCGCAGAAGGGCTGCGTAAGGATGTTTTGCCCTGGGAACTGCTGGATTGTGATTTGCGTGGGTGGGTTTGCCTACCTGGCACTGTGAAGGGTGTTAACAACCAGCATGGGCTGTAGAAATAGGGTTAGGTTGGTCACAGTTTTGCAGTGCTGTGCGAGGGGTGGGGAGGAGAAAGACAGGAGTGGCGGCCGGGGGCTCTGATGTCAGTGGGGCAGTGAATCCACTCTGGGTTTCAGTCAGAACTCCAAAGGGGCTCTCCAAGGTCCTGACTGGTCCGGACTGAAACCCAGAGCAGGTCTACCGCCCTGCTGACATCAGAGCCACTAGCCTCCACTGAAAGATGGGTAACAAAAGAGAATTGGTGAGCGCTCTGACATCTTTTAGGTGACTGGGGGCATCCTGAGACTCCTCGCTCAGGGCTGCTGGACCCAGACGCAGGGCAAGGACTCCCTTTGGGGCTAACTTGTCTCACCCACTCGGAGTTATGGGACCCAGTTATGGGACCCAGGTGAGTTATAGGGGTTCCTCCCAGGTGAGTTGTGGGGGTTCCTCCCAGGGACCCAGGAGTTGTGGGACCTAGGTGAGTGAACCAGGAGCCCCTGACTCCGCACTGAAAAAACCCTCCCATGGCAGTGCAGTAGGCTTCATACAACCCCTGATCCAGGACTGGGTCAGGCTCACCCAAACTCTAAGCAGGTTTCCATCGTCAAATGGCCTCAGCAGTGACTAGCATCATGCACAGAGTTCACGTTGCAGAGCTTGTTTGTTAAAGTTCATAAAGTTGAGTAAATGGTGGCCCGAGGCCACCCATCGACACGTGCCTTGTCTTTTTAGTCGAGGTGTGGGCTCAGAGATCAGACTGACAGAGGAACCTGTGCAGACACTGGGGATCCAAAGAGAAGGAACTCAAAGAGTCAACACCCCCCCACCCCCCGCCGCAAGCCTCTGTTTGCCTCTTATATTTCTGATCTCCAAAACATTCTCTGAAATTCCTGCCCCCCTGGTTGCACCATCTATTATGCCAGTCTCCCCCAACCTGATGCTCTCCAGATGTGTCAGGCTGCAACACCCATCATTCCCAGCTGGCATATTGTAGTCCAACACATCTGGAGGACACCAGGTTGGGGAAGGCTGTTACAGCATAAACACTGAGCACTAGAGTCCACGTCATCACATGAAGTGGATGTGCTCATCTCTATCTGAAATCATGCAAACTGGAGGCATCAGGGTTTGAACCCAGGACCTGCAATGCGCTCTGTACTGAGGCATGGTCTTTAAACACAGCATCTTTATAATATTCCCATCAGGTAACAATCACTGGACTCAAGTAAGCCCGAGATGGAATAAATAAGCAGGACACAACTGATATGAAACATACACTTTAGCTTTTCCCCCTTCTCATTGTGTGTGCTTTATTTTTATTTTTATTTTTTTTGCACAAATGGAATGGATGAGTATTTACACTTAACAGGAGTGAATGCTGTCTAGTGTATTTGTAAACTCCGGTTCCAATTCAGAGTGACTCCCATCCCACAAAACTACATCCGAGTTAAGAAACATCCCGTCGAAGAGAAGCGTGTGAAAAAGAAAAGTGTCAAGAAAAAGCAGGCAGACTATTGCACTCTAGCACTCGGATAAGTCACTTTCAATGCAGAAATGTATCCATTAAAACAGAAATCATCATCAGCATCATCAAGAGAGAATTATTATTAGTTTACTGGGATTCCACACTGCCATTTGTTTCAAGAGTGAGGTTCAGCCAGCAGTATACCTCTTTGCCTCCCCTGTATATAGAAACGTGGCAAGCTGCATTATACCAGGTTAGACGATTTTTCCATCTAGGCCACTGTCTGCTCTGAACTATGGTCTCTGTAGAACTGAAGCATGCTTGCGATTGTCACCTTCAACACATATTATTTTGCAACCAGTTGATGATTTCCTGAATGATTCTTGTGGATGCATATATTAAAACATGGAACCTGAATGGGACATCCATCTAATTTATGGCAAGAGCAATCTATGGGTACCTTCAGATGAAAGGCTCTACCACGACCCATCAAAAGTCATTATGTAATGATTGCATCTTCCCCTCCTTAATGGTTGTGTGTGTGTGTGTGGGGGGGGGGGGTTGTAAGAAGAAAGATGGAAGACGCAGTTAGAAAACTGAGCAGAGTTTCTAACTGAAGACATTATCTGGACCCCTGTAAAATTCTGTGAATGAAGCAGGGTGATTGCATGATAAAACCTGGCTTGGAAGCATCGTATGAGCGGAACCTGGATTTTAGTGGTGCACAGTAGCTTTCAGATGGTTCCCTGGGAACCCAGAGGGTTCCTCAAAAGGCTTGTACCCAGAAATGTTGTGGAAATTTTGAGGGGGCCTCATAGAATCATAGAATAGTAGGGTTGGAAGGAGCCTATAAGACCATGGAGTCCAACCCCCTGAGGGAGTAAGGGAATCATTGCAGAACATAAAATAAAGATAGCCTAATATGTTTATACTTATTTAATTGTATTACCTTTTAGTGAGCAATTTGGGAGCATACCACCTCTTCATTTTTTCCTTCTGTCTTTATGAGTAAAATGGCTAGAGATGTACTTTGAAAAGGAAGCTGAATGCGAAAAGACAGCCCCGAAACATCCTGGAACAAAGTCTGCTCATGCTAGCTCCCTTGTGACTTTGGCCCTGTTCCTCAACGAGAACATCCGCAATGCTGGATGAGCTTCCTTGAAAGAAAACTTGCCCACCACTACTCATCTTCACCAATAGTACAGAGTCTTAGGAGGGTTTAGGGGTTTTGTAGGGCAGACCCTCACTTTACACATGGCAACAGTGAGGTCCAACATGAGCTGTGAGCAAGCAGCCTTTAACAATTTTCTACCCTATTTATGGGCAAAGAATTTCTCCAGGAGACAAGTTTTCCAACAGTTTCTCAGGGCTTGGGCTCACCATGAGAAGTGGTACAGCTTCTTTCTTTTGCTGGTGCTACAAGTGTTTGCAAAAGCAACAACTGGGGTGGTAGCATGACCACCATTTTGCATCCTTCACAATGCCCCAGAGCTAGCATTGCTCCAGGGTACTGTTTTGGGAAAATGGTGGCTGCCACAAAAAAAATGGTGGAGAATATTTAAATAACATTCTGCAGAGTAGCCTTCTTTTTCGAGAGGGAAGAGAAAAAGACACCCCCCCCAAAGGCTTTTGAGGAATTGTGGCTCAGCACTGGCTCCAACAGGCCCAAACAAGCTTCCCACATGTACTAGGCCACTGTGTCCTCTTCAATCTGTTAGGGATTCCATGACATACGTGTAGGGATTCTTCAACAAATATAGGCGAATGCAGAAGGGATTCCTTGAAGGTGGAATGTTTAAAAACCAGTGAGGTAAAACATCCCCTAAAGATTCCCACCTTTTCTTCAAAACATACATAGGAACATAGGGAGATATCTTAGACCAGGTTGGAGTATTTGTCTATCTAACCAGGTACTGACTGGCAGTGGCTTTCCAGGGCAGGGGTCTTTCCTGACACCTTCTACGCATCATCCTTGTAATGTTAGGGATTGAATTTGGGACCTTCTGCATGCAAATCATATGCTCTGTCACTGAGCTAATGTCCCTCATCAAAGGGGAGAAAGAAGAGTATGCAAGAAAGAATAGCCCATATTGTTCCGAGATAGCTTGCTCTACTAGTGAGCTGGGCGGCTTCTTCTTCTTCTTCTTCTTCTTCTTCTTCTTCTTCTTCTTCTTCTTCTTCTTCTTCTCCTCCTCCTCCTCCTCCTCCTCCTCCCCCTCCTCTAAACCAAATGCATTTTGACAGGATAGTTTTTATTAATTTTTAATCTATTGTTTCGTACTTGCTCAGAATCTTTGGGATGGGAGATGCTCTAAGTTCATTTTACAGCACTGTCTTTGCACAAATTGTAGCCCATTGTCCTTTTTTTAAAACAACCACAACAAAACTTTCATCCACATGAATCGTTCCAAAAGCCAGTTTCTGGGTGCAAAATATCATATGAGATCTGATCTGTAGTATGAATTTCCCTTGAGTATATATTTGATATTTGTGAAGCTTTAATTTTCTAACTGGTTATTTTTTTTTCCAATTTAAGAAACATAGTTTTCCCCAGAAAAAAAGCAGCTAACTCAGGGAGTTAGTTCTCCTTGCTGCCCAAAAGCAACCATTACAAAATTCCAAAGTCAAGGACAGTTATCCTCCACCCTTCTTGCTCTCTCCCACCACCCCATGGCAGTATTCCAGCTGCATGTTGATCGGAATTCACCAATACTTCCTGCCATCTCTTGATGGATTATGAGGCTATCATTTGAGAAGAGAATGGAAGCAGAACCTCTGTCATCTAGTTGTTCCAATTATCCCACACGCCAGTGCAAGCTCTTCTATTTAATACAGTCCTCATCGAGAGAGGTGACCAGAAAAATGGAGACGATTCACATAGGGTGTGGGAGAGGGAGAAGAAAAGATCATTCCCGGTAGTCAGAGAACAGTGGAAATTAGATAGTCTGAGGAGAGGGAGGACAGAGATGTGCAGTGGGGCTCATGGGACACTATCCGACAGTGCCACAGCACTAGCAGAAATTAATGCTAGCGCAGGGAGCCAGTGCTTGCTAGAGCAACTGGAAACTAGCCCAAATTAGTGCTCCCGGAATGAGACAAGTCAGCAGAGCCCACAACAGAGAGCTCTGGTGACTTGGCCTGTTCTGGGAGTGCTAATCTGGGTTAGTTTCCAGGGTTTCACTAGCAAGCAATAGCTCCCCCGTTGCATTAGCTCTTGTTTTCTACTAGTGCAATGTGTTTGGCACTGGCAGACCGTCAGCATTTGGCTGCTGCCCATGGTTTCAGAAAGAACTGAAAGTGAAACAACATGGACATTATGAGAGGGTCACTCCATCCCATACTGCCTTGCTTTCAAGGTTCCCGCCACAGCAACCAAAAAGGAACTTGCAGATATAGCTTAGCTGTGCCAGCCCTTATGGACCTGCTTGAATAGTGAGGTCATCATTGGAGGCTGTATTCTGTGTCTCTCCACTATCATAGAATTGGAAGGGATCTTGGAGGAGGTCATCTAGTCCAACATCCTACTTGGTGCAGGAATCTTGCAACTACAGTATCCCTGACAGATGGCCATCCAGCCTCTGCTGAAATACCTCTAGCGAAGGAGATCCCATCACCTCATGAAGCAGTCTGTTCCACGGTCAAACAGCTCTTACAGTTAGGAAGTTTCTCCAGAAGTTTAGCCAAAATCTGCTTTCCTGTAATCCATTGGCTCTAGTCTTGCCCTCTGGAGCAACTGAGAAGAAGTCTGGTCAATCTTCTGCATGACAGCTCTTCCAAAAGTTGAAGACAGCTATCATGTCTCTCCTTAACCTTCCCTTCTCCAGCGTCTACATAACCAGCTCTTTCCACCATTCCTCATAGGATTTGGTTTCCAGACCTCTCACCCTCCTCTGCTCTACTTTGTCAATGACTTGAAAATGTGGTGTTGAGAACTGGATACAGTACTCCAGATGCAGGTCATAAGAAGCATGGCAGGTGCCTATAAAGCACAGAGCCTTCTTTGTTGTGGCACCAAGATTACAAAATGCCTTCCCAAGGAAGGCCCACTTGACTGCATCTCTGCTCACCTTTCAACAAGCTGGCAAACAACAACAACAACAACTTTCTCCCAGTGTGCTTTTAGGCTGCCTTTTACCTGATTGATATGGGATGGTTTTGCTACTGATACTTCTTTTTCTTTTGTAACTGTAGTACATAAGACGTAAGAACATGGGATTTTTTTCTAGCCCTACCTGGAGATGCCAGGGATCGAACCTGTGACCTTCTGGTTGCAAAGCATGTGCTCTACTACTGAGGTATGGCCCCTCCCTACATTTTTCATGTTGTTGACATTCTTATATGGTGTTGTGTGTTTTAAATTTGTAAGCCACTTTGGAAGTTTTCTTTTACATGGAAAAGTGGGATAAAAGTGTTGGGGCGGAAGGAGAGTAAATAACCATAAGGCAGCAGCTCATAGCATCAAGAGTACACATCCAAGCACATAGACAAAGGGACATCCCATGCGCTCATACCTGTGCTAATGTCTCATCCCAGTTACAAGGCAGGTTACTTCAGGGAGAGAAGCTGTAAACATTGGTGCCATTGTTTCCCTGTAGAAATGAGTTACAGGGTTAGCTAGCAAGCTGGGCCAAGGAGTGCTTCTCTTCCCCACTTGCAATATACAGGTTGCTGCTTTATGGTGCATTCTACAGTTGGTGGCAAAGAACCTAAAGTCAATTCATATACTCAAGTTGCCCTCCCCAAGTAACCATTCTACACAGGCAAATGAAGTTCATTTGCATTAAGACAGGGGTGAGCAACTTCTGGCCCTCTAAGGGCATCTCTACACCAGCCTAAAATCCCGCATTTAAAATGGGGCTTTCTGCTTCCATTTTAAATGCAGGATCATGATGGACTCCCTTTACACGTGCTTCTTTCCCCCCTTCCCCCCTCCTTTCCCCCCTTATCTGAGTCTTCCCTATGCTTCATTATACAGCCACTAGGTGGTGCTGTGGTCTAGTTCCTCTTATTGCAGGTCTTCCTCTTTTCACGAGGGAACTCAAGCGGAACTCAAGCGCAGTAATTTGATAGCTCATTCTCCCCGATCTCTTAAAAAATGGAATAAAGGTCATCTAGTGCGGGAGGCACCCAGGAGGTTAACAACGTCATCTAAAGGACGCACAAACTTCTGTGAGTAACTGGTCTCAATCGCAGGATAAAAGCTCCATGTGGAGATGCCCAAATGTTTCGGCCTACAACTCCTAACAGCCTTAGCCAGCATAGTCAATGGTGAAGGATGATGGGAGTTCTATTCTTCTATTCTAGTTGCAATCCAACAATATCTGGAGGGCCACAAGTTTCCCACCCCTGTACTAAGAGTACAAATCCAACCTACATACCTACTTGGAAGTATACAGCTCATTGACCTCAATAGGCTTTTACATCTGAGTAAACATATATAGGCTGGTGGTGGGATAGGGATACAAAATTACATCTTCCAAAGTGTTCAACCTTCCTAGATTTCAAAGAGCAGGAAGGGTACCCCAGAGATCATCAGGTCTAATTTCCAGTTCATATTCTCATTGACCTCAATGCAAGGGGCTGTCCCTCTCTTGTTTTCATTCTTCATCTTCTTTTAAAGAGGGACTTTAAGCAGATACATCTAAAGGCACCTTGGAAGCTTTTTGGAAATCCAGCCATTAACACTTGGGTAGCTAATACTATATACACAGCATTATATACATGCTATGTATATTTCCTACAATGCAGGAAATATACATTTCCTACAATGCAGATTTACTTCTGGGGAAATCTTAGAATATATTTTGTGAGAAAGCTGTCTGAAAGTAGTCCAAGTACTCCACAACTTTCCTACTAAAAAACTTAAAACTTAATCAATAAAAATGGCCCCATTGGAGAGACGCGCGTGTGTGTGTGTGTGTGTGTGTGTGCGCGCGCGCGTGCGCAACATGGTTTGTGGACAGAAAGGAGAAGAAACAAATTAAAATACTGTATGCTTGCACGTGTATAGCAGGATGTTAGACCAAATGGATATAAAGCCATGATTTTTTTTTGGTTCAATCTGGACCGCTGACGGTGCTACAAATTGTGCCAGAAGAACGTAAGAAATAGCACCAGGGTTGTGATCTGGCACGTTCCCCTAAAGGGTTCAGTAGTTGCCATTCTGCCCACCCCTTCCTCAAACCCTGTGTTGAAAGTGTTCTTACATGATTTTTGTGGCTGTTAGCCACAAGCTCAGCCACAATAGATTGCCTTCCCTCATTTGTCTGCTCATAACTCTCTCAAGTGAGCCTTGTGGTAAGAGTCATTCTGCATTTGTTTGCAGCTTTTAAAGGCTTCTGGCTACTCTCAATGGGCTCTGTAAAGTCCCATGTTTTAAAAGGAGGCCTGCACCGATCAACGAAGAAGGACAAAATGGTGTGCCACAGAGTTGCCAGTGTTTATATGTTTTGGAACTGGGGTCCTCAACATGGTGCCCTGGGCACCAACATGCCCATGGACCCCTCCCTTAGTGACCAACACACTTCCGCTCCTCCTGATTTTTACAGTTCTTGGGCAGTTTACTTTCCTTTTAGCCTCCCCACTTTGTCTTCAGGTACATGGGTGTTTTGTCAGCCATTTTGTGAATGGGAAGCCCCCACCCAGAGCAGCCATTTTGTGACAGCACCCAAAACACTGTCTCAAAATTCCAAATGCGCCCACTGGCTCAAAATGTTTTGGGACCCCTGACCTGGAAAGTCATTAATCCTGATTTATTTTGATCCCATCACACTCTTCTTTGGGGGATGTATACTAATTTGATGTTGCCTAAGGGTTAGATTGGAATTACCTTGCCCTAATCCAGCCCCCACATGTGGAGGGGTGCAAAAAAGGGTTTGCCATCTCCATCCACCTAGCACACCAGCCCTACCACAGACATCTTTGGATGCCCATGTGGGGCTGTAGTGCTTGAATATGGCCCTATGTGCAAAATCCAATGTACAGAGGCCAAAAAGGCATCATCAACTACTCCATTCTGTGGAGGAAACTGGCCATGTTATTTTGGCCTACACAGTGGGGTGGCCAGTTGTGACTCGCGAAAACAGAGGGCACCAATTTGAATAAATTTGCATATTCTAATATATATGTAGAGATGCAACTTCAGAATGGATTATAAATTAAATAGAAATACATACATCTTGCTGAAGTGTGGAAGACTGTGACCAGGTGACCTGTGCGCCTTGCTCTGTCTGCTGTCCAGGTGTGGTTGACGGGCAACTTCAAGGCCCAGCTCTTCCTTCAGATGGTTATTTTTACATCAGATTTTATTTATTTATTTGATTGATTGATTGATTGATTTGTATCCTCCCTTTCTACCCAAAAATGGCACTCAAGGTGGCTCATTTGGACTGGACAGCTCTTCAAATAGAAGGCTATCCTCTGTAAAAGAGGACACCTGGCCACCCTGCTGCACCTGCAGGCTATATTTCATGTTTAGGGTTCTGTGTGGTTGTCCCCAGACGCTGGAGGCAGGCCTGAGACACTGATGAACAGGAAAGGGATGTATGTTTTCACTTATGGGCTGGGTTGGGGCTGAGGTATCATCCAATCTGACCCTGAGTAGCTTATAGACAGGGAAATGTGGCACCTCAGTGATCTCTGTAAGGATGGATGACATGTGCTTTGGCACGTTTTTTTCTCTGTGGATTCCCACCTGTCCATATGGCTCAACCTCTCAACACAGTAGAGTAACTGGTTCTTTGTTGGGGGGCTGACGGAATGCTCGAGAAGTACAAGGCCCCTGTATGGAGCCTCTTTAAGCTGCCAAGATACACGAAATAGACAAACATCCAGACATGAAACAAATGGAAATGCAAACCCTAAGGAGAAAAATACTTTCTTGTGTTGCTTCTCTTTGTGATTTTATTTTTTCTCTCTCTTCAAAATATATGTTCTCCCTATCCCCCCTTTCTTTTTTGCTTTAGAAAAGTGCAATGGCAACTCTAAGCTGGAAGCACAAAAAACAAAACCACAGACAGAGGGAAACAGGAAAAAAAAAGTTACTACAGTAACCAAGGACTGATGGAAAAATTGATTGTACTCAGCCACAGTGGTACTGCCAAACTGGAAAGCACAGCACACGATTGAACAGAACATTTACCAGTAGGATAGTTCTCTTAAAAGGTTGCATGCTTAACTGAGAAACAAAACAAAACATAACAAACAGAAAAGCTGATGTGAATGCTGAAAAACAGAGCTGAATATAAGACAGATTTTGCTTCAGGCTCTTGGAGAGGTGTCCTAGGCCCCAGTCTCGAGACAACAACGTTTTACTGACATAAACATGAACAATCACTCCTTTTGGGTTTTCCTGTGGGTTTCTGAAGAGTGTTCCCCAAATATCACTTTTCCTATACTGATTTATTTATTTATTTTTTAAAGAAAAAAACCCACAGGTTTCTAGCCCTTTTGATTTGGAAAAATATTTGGATGTGTCAAACCAGATTTTTTTTCTTTTTGCATGTCTACAGCTAGCTGGCCCGAATGAAGCAAAACAGTATTAAGAATGCCTTCCCCATGCTTGTCTCAAATGGGTTGTTAGGGAAAGTCTAACCCTTTTATCCAGTGTGGTCCAGGGACCAGCGAGTCAAACAACAAAGGCAATGAGAATTCACGTTCCTCATCACGTGGTCTCGGGCAACTCTAAAGGCTCTTGTACTCAGTGTCCTTCTCCCCTCCTACCCCGGATATATAAAACGGGGATAAACAAAGGACCCACCTCATGACAATGTTGTAAGGACAAGTAAGTCCGAGGCTATAAATAGTACCTTGCATCTTGAGAACTGCTACATAAAGGATTAACAACCTAGACCTATGAAATTCCCAGCACTGTTCCACCCTTTCATGTCCAAAAGCATAGTTATTAGTTATTCCAAGCCAATTCTATCTGTCCAGGCAAGAGATTTAAGGCACAATCCTGTTTAGACAGAAAAAAGGCCTACTACATGGCTGAGCCATGTTGGGAGTTCTAGGCCTTTTTTCTGTCTAAACATGCATAGGATTTCATCTTAAGTCTCTGATCTTGCAGTTCTGTGCAGCTATAGGTGTTCCAGTGCACACATATGGAACTCCACTACCCACAAGGGCTTCCTCAGGACTGCCCATCCATTGAAGTAAATGGGGAAGCCATCAAGATCTGTTCAGGAGCTTACGTTTCAATCCAGAAGAAATTAGGTATTGCATGGTAAGTCATTTCTGTCCCCGTGACTCAGAAATTTTGACTTTCCTCTGGATTATATCATTAGAAGAGAAGCCTGAAACATTTTTTTTTTACAAAAAAAAAAAAAAAGAAGTAGGAGATTTTATCAACATTTGGGGTGGGGTGACAGAGAATTTCTTAAAATATACTTACAAGCTGAAGCCATTTTTTTTGTTGATGTTGCCAAAGAAAAGATGTAAGGAGATGGACTCCTGAACACTGATATGCAGGGGATAATTTTTTTTCACCCCTAAAAAATAATCTAGCAATGAAGGCAAGGTTATAAATCATCTGGCCTTGAAAGGTTAAGTGGCAAAGAAAATGTGAATGTCATATTCTTAATTATTTGAATAGGTGCTTGCTAGAGTCAAAGCACCATGACACCATGGAAGATTCAGGCTGCAATCCTGTACTCACTTATCTGGGTGTAAGCTCCATTGAACTCAGTGGGGCTTACTTCTGAGTAGACATGTATAGCATTTGCACTGTCAGTGTCTCTATCTATGTATAGAGTGCGCTCCCCATCTCACTGAGGCAGTAACAATGCAATCCTATACATGTCTTCTCAGAAGTAAGTCCATGGAATGCAATGGGGCTTACTACCGGGTAAGTGGGTATAGCAGCTTAAAGCTGGCTTTTATTCTTCTGTGATGAGACAAGAGAGCTTCTAGGTGGTTTCTACACAGTCATGACAGCTGACATAAAAAAGAAATAAAAATCAACCAAGAACTGTCCTTCAGTGTAGCCCCAGATGAACTTCCACTGATTGACCCCGAAATCCACTCTCAGACAAGGTGCCACTTGCAGTTACCAACTACTGGGGCTGTGAAACGAACATTTTGGGTTAGATCAGGATATCTCTTGCATGAGAGGAAGTGAGCTTCTGTGAGAGGAACGGCTCCACTCATGGAAGGTCCTTCCACCAAACTTTGGGGGGTTACCCTTCCTCCCACACCACAGCTCACCCCATCCAGCAGGGTCTCCTGATTCTCTCTGTAGCATTTTCAGGGGGCTGGAGGGGCTGCCATGGGAAGGAGGGGGTGGGGAAGTCCACTTCCATCAGCACAGTGGATCCGGGGTAATTGTGGATCCACTTTTTATCAGTGGCTTGCCAGTACAACTGCACTGTTGCTTTTGCAAATTTCTCTATCATAAATTTGGGAAAAGCTTGAAAGAGAGTTTACAATGGCAGCTTTCTTAATTAGTTATAACCCTCCCCCCCAAATTGCATTCAAGCCACTGATATTTTATTTCTTAGGCTGGGGGTGGGGAAGTCCATTTTAATTAAGAGATTCATTTCTTCTGTTTGAAGTGTATTTTAAGAGTGCTTCACATAGGAATTTATTGACTAAAATAAACAAGAAGGAAAGCATGAAACCTAAGTCAGGGAAATGAAAAAGAACATCTAGAACTTAAAGGAACAATATTATCAGGAAGTCTCCTGGGGAAAATAATGGGATAGTGCAACTTGAAACCCCCACTTTGCATTTTACAGCCAGCCAAGGGTGAAAAATAGTTCACCTTTCAATTACTTAATCTTTACAAAATATCTCACAAAATATTTTGTCACCTATAGAAATTAGCGCCTATACATCAATATAGATTCTTTAATAAATTATTCCATCTTTAAGTGCCTTTCTATCTTTATATAAATGATAATATAGACAATTAAAATAAAATGTAAAGCTTTTTCCCAATTGTACCTCTCTTGGTTAAGTTTAAGTACCCTGAACTCCCGCACTTTGATGTGAGTGTGTTTTGACATGGAATGCTTCTCTTCCCACCAAATCCCATTGAATGAACCCACATTGTCATAAAGAACCAGATGAAATGGTGGGTCTGAAGTGGTAGGAGGAAATAATGCTCCAGGTTGGTTTCAGGAAGAAAAAAAAAAAGAGAGAGAGAGAGAGAGAGAGAGAGAGAGAGATGTGCATAGTTATACGAAAGTTAAGGTGTAGCAAATACAAATGTGCTATGATCAAAACCAGCCCCTGACCCAACATCCAGAAAAAAGCATTCAAGGTCTCCATGGAGTTCATGGAGATTAGGTTCTGTAGGATACTATCCTGCAAGGTGCGGGGCACTCTGCTTCTCATCCAGAGAACCAGTTAAGGACAAGTTTCCTCCATCTCTGCTTCAAACTCCGTCTTACTGATTGGAGCCAGAGTGATGCTCCTTGCAGGATCAAGAGGGCCAGGGACTTCTTCTTTAAAGCAATCAATAAACACATTGAGCTGAGCCAAGAATACGGATTTGGGACGTAGGCAGAGATGCTGGCCAGCTCTCTTGGACAGTGGGCCTCTGCGTTGAATGTCTGTCCCTACAAAGTGGTGCGGTGAGCACACGGTACCAGTTTTTGTTTTGTTTTGTTTATATGGCAAAAGTCTATTTTTTTTTTTTTAGGCTTTTCTTTTTCTCTACCCTTCATGACCAAACCAATGTCCATCACGGCTTCAAACACTTTTGTGTTGTACATTCAGAAAAATTCACATTGACTGCAAGAAACGTAAAAGTAACTCCCCCTCCCTCCCCCCAAATCACCCCCTCCCCAAAAGCGTCCAAATAAGATAGGATTACGTTTTCTTCTAAATACTTTTCTGCCATGATTGGAGGTGAATTGGCTAATTTATAGCTTTTCCTTGGAAGGAATCCAGATGAAAGGCCCAGATTGTTCTTCAATTACAAGCTTGCATTGGTTATATATATCTTCTAAGGTTTCTCCTTGGACAATAGCTGTAGGAAAGAAATAGATGTGATCTTTTTTTCTTTTCCAAACCTTCTTAATATTTATTTATTTACTGCATTTCTATCCCACCCTTTTTCCTCTTGCAAGGAACCCAAGATGGGTTACATTATCCTCCTCCTCTCCATTTTATCCTGGCGATTAGCACAAGGCCAGCTGTGGCAGAGAAATTCTGTTTTCCGCTGACCCAGGAATGTGTTTGGTTCACCCAGGGTGGAAACAGTTTTGAGTTAACAGCTGGATTTTATATTTTACAAAATGGAAGATCAACAATTGTCTGCTACTTTTGTATCACCTGCGGACCTAGGGAAACTGAAACCTGAAACCATCCCATCGCTTGGCACAGCCATATTTGAAAGTCTGTGGAGCCTCCTCCTCCATATCATCTTAACGCTCTGACTCTGCAGACATCTTAACTTCAACATCAAGTCAGACTTTTTTTCTCCGTGCCCCCTGCCAACCGTTTTGTAACAACTTTCCTCGGGGCAGGCATAAATGGTAGACGTGAAGGCCCACACCCCAGCAGGGGCCTACTGAGCAAACCCCCCAGGAGTTGTTCCTCCTCTTCACCATGGCAACCTGCTCGTTCACCTGCATCTCACTCTGGCCCAGTTGATGGCGGCTGTTGAGCAAACAAGTGGCAGCAATGATGAGGACGAGGAGGATGAGCAAGAGCAGCTGGTGACAATGACAGTGAGAATGTAAACTCAGTGAGGGAGAGGGGTCACTGAGGGTGTCTTACTGAAGTGCCCTCAAAAACCAGGAGCCAATACTGTCTTGCCTGGTGAAGAGATCTGGAGATCTTGAAAGCTTACACATTTTGGTTTTACCTTTGAATTGGCCTAATAAATGTATAACACTAATATGGATCTGGGAACTTTTTTTTACTTTGAATTTTACTTGCTGTTGTGAAATTGTTGGGAGTCAGAAGCACTTGGGAGATCTACTGGAAATCAACCAAAGACGTACCAGTGGATGCTGACTGACCTTCTGCCCATCCCCGTCCTAGACTGTGCCACTAACACCTGGTCCTTCCAACTAAAAACCAGGACTTCCGCTGACCTGAAACCTGAGTGCTTAAAGGTCAGGTCCTGTGCCTGATCATAGAATCATAGAATCATAGAAGAGTAGGGTTGGAAGAGGCCTATAAGACCATCGAGTCCAACCCCCTGCTCAGTGCAGGAATCTAAGTCAAAACATCCCTGACAGATGACTGTCCAGCTTCCTCTTCAATGCCCCCAGTGTGGGAGAGCCCACCACCTCCCTAGGGAATTGGCTCCATTTTCATATTGCTCTAACAGTCAGGACGTTTTTCCTGATGTTCAGCCAGAATCTGGCTTCCTGTAACTTGAGGCCATTATTCCGTGTCCTGCACTCTGGGATGATCAAGAAGAGATCCGGGCCTTCCTCTCTGTGACAACCTTTCAAGTACTTAACAGCCCTATCCTATCTCCCCTCAGTCTTCTCTTCTCAAGGCTAAACATGCCCAGTTCTTTCAGTCTCTCCTCACAGGGCTTTGTTTCCAATCCCCTCCATCATCTTCGTTGCCCTCCTCTGAACCCTCTCCAGTTTGATCCTCTGCTCTGCTATGGATGGAGACTATTGCTCAGTGATAGAGCACCTGATCTGCACACAGAAGGTCGCATGTGCAATCCTTGGCATTTCACTTAACAGGACCAGGTCATGGGTGATGTGGATGACCTGTGTCTGAGGCCCTGGAGAGCCACTGCCAGTCAGAATAGACCATACTGAGTACTGGGACAAACAGCCCGACCTAGTATCAGGGAGGTTCCTTTGTCCCTATGCTATTGTTGTTAATCTAGGAAGCTGCCGTATCCTGAATCACACCCTTAATCCATCTAGCCCAGTACTGTCAGCACTGACTGGCAGCAGCTCTTCAGAGTTTCAGGCAGGAGTTTTTCCTAGCCAGGTCTGGAGATGCCGGGGATTGAACCTGGGACCTTGCATGCAAAGCAGGTGCGCTACCACTGAGCCATGGCCCTGCTCTCATCTTCACTTTCTGGTGGGGGTATGATCGTGTTCATTCCCCCAGAAGTCCACTGTAAAATAGATTATCCTTTCCACCACGCTTCATGAAGACAGAGAAAACCTTCCCCAGGCGCTGCGTACCTGTAAAATATTCTCCAAATTCTTGTTCTAACTTCATTGCTCGATCGTAGGTTTTTTTGGCTTGCTCCTCTGTGAAGCGTTTATTCATTTCCCTAGAAACACAGTTTGAAAACACAAGTAAGAACAAAACATCAATCAGCATTTCATTAGGACTTTGCTGAAGCAAAAATCATGCCCAAAAGGTTGGCTTTTTTTTTTTTTTTAAG
Organism: Heloderma suspectum; assembly: GCF_057233095.1. Taxonomy (NCBI): domain Eukaryota; kingdom Metazoa; phylum Chordata; class Lepidosauria; order Squamata; family Helodermatidae; genus Heloderma; species Heloderma suspectum. Next base: position 13,502,865 of record NC_139460.1, read on the forward strand.
TGTCCTGGTTTATTCAGGAAACAGCACCTTCATACAGGAATTACTGGGTCACAATGGCCACAACGGTTATTGTGGCCACAATGATAGAGGCCTTGTAAGTAAGAAAGAAAGGGAGGAGTTGTGGTTAGTGGCAACAGAAAATCACTCTGCACATGCTGTGTGGAACTCTCCTATAAAACATAGGTTTAGTTCTGAATGAGCACTAAAATATATATACAAATTAAAACCCCTTCATGATACAACACAAGGATAGGTCTCTTTTCCCCTTCTTTGGGCACACTTTTCCCCTTCCTATAGAGTTTATATCCAGAGATGACCATATCCCACTGGTTCTCTCCATTCCACCAGGTTTCCATTACGCCTGCTATATTTAAGTTCCTCTTGAAAGCCAGGCACCCCGACTCTCCCATTTTGGCTTGGAGGCTTCTAGCTTTAGCATAGAAACACCTATACATGGTATCCCTCCCCAGATGTCTCTGGCATGTGCATCTTCTGCTACGGCCCTGTCGGAAGCCAGCCTCTTTGACTGGTTTCCTGAATGAGTATGTGAACTGAAATGCAGTTATATTTCGATATTCACACTTCTCTGAATTTGGCAATGCAGTTCTCCAATGAAATAATTAATGCATACAAAAATGCACATATTAGGGAAAAGTGTGCCCAAAGATGCATATATGCATGAAAATAATACAGAAAGGTGCATCCTATGAGGGGAAGCTGCTTGCAAAAAATGAGCATACTAGGAAAAACTATATACAAAAATGCACATATTGGGAAAATGTACATAAAAATGTGTGCAGATTTTAAAAAAAGAAAAAAGGAAGTGATGAAGAAACGGGATGAAATGAACTTAAGGTTGGAAAAATGAGAAACAGTGAAACCAAAATAGACAGGTCTGTCCCTCCCTACAGAAGATGGGGCTTCCTTTCCAGGCATTGGTTAATTTTAGAAAATCAGCCATGGAATATAGGCAACTGAGGCAGACATACTACACCCTCATCTAAAGCTCTGGATTAAATCATAGAAGCATGCAGAAATGGACTATACAGTGTAAGCCACATGTGATGCATGGAGAAAATTATGTGCATGATGATGCATAAAGAATTTGCTAAGAAGTACATGACAACGCACATTTGCTACGGCTGACCTAGCTCTAAGAAAGAAGGATCCTCCTGCTGACTGAATTGTATGTGTATGGAATGTGTTTATATACTATGGAAGGAGAAAGCTGGGGCGGGGGGGGGGAGAGAAAAGGGTACTGTATGTGCTGTGCTCCTGTTTCAGCAACAAACCCGAACATTACTCCAGGGGTTCTATGGAGTTTCTCTACAAAACTCTGGACACAAGAGAGATCATAGAGACAACCAAGCTATACCACAACCAGGAGAATTATGAGGTGCAGCCTTTGCTTGGCTGTACTGCCTCAGGTGATAGGGGCCAATGGGGGACTGAGTGTCTGAAAGCTGATGTGAAAAACACCCTGCATGTAGAGAACTAGCATGACAAGGACAAGGCTAGGCTAGACATGCTCGCCTAGACATCCCCTGACATGCCAGATTTCTACACCCAGGAGATCTTTGCTGGTCTTTCTTTAACACGGGCGGACATTCAAGCACGGAATCCCTGCACGCACGTACAGTAAGAAGTGGTACTATCCAGTTCAGGATGCAGTGTATGGTTTTACTGTTTGTGTAGGAAGCACAGTGCTCAGATTGCACCATCCAAGAACACTTATGTGTGTGGTTATTGTGTGTGGCCAACTTGGCCTCGCATGCATTTACTCCATGATCATAGAATCATAGAATAGCCGGGTTGGAAGGGGCCTACAAGGCCATCAAGTCCAACCCCCTGCTCAATGCAGGAATCCAAGTCAGAGCATCCCTGACAGATGGCTGTCCAGCCTCGTCTTGAAGGCCTCCAGTGTGGGAGAGCCCTCTACCACCTTAGGTAATTGGTTTCATTGTTGTATTGCTCTAACGGTATTGCTAATCATGAGCCCTGTTTGGGTAAGAAGCTGAACTAGTGCTGTGCCGAATCCTGCCTATTTTTGGGAACTTTCTCTCTCCCTGCGGAAGAGGCATTGCTTTTTCTGCCTCTTTCGCAGGGAGGGGGAGAATTTCAGAGAATTTTCTCCTTGGGGAGGGGGACAGGGTTTCCACATACCCGTTTTTAAGTGCAGGTGATTCTTGAGAAGCCTTCTTTCCATTTTTAATTTTTTTAAAACACCCCCTGCACTTGCAGGAGCCCAGGACTCTAATCCAGCTGGGAGTTCTTCCTGAATGCCTGGAGATGGCAGAGGTCACATGGTCTCCTGGGAGTTCAGAAAAAACCGCTGCGCTAGAGAAGAGTCCTGGGCTCCTGCAACTGCAGGGGGTGCTTTAACAAAAATTAAGAAATAGAAAGAAGACCCCTCAATAATTGCCTACACTTAAAAAGGTATGTCGAAAGCCTGTCCCCCATCCCAAGGAGAGAATTCTCCGATATTCTCACCTCTCCCAGCCTCTTCCGTCAGAGTTTTCATTTTGCCCCCACCCTCCCACAAAATGCTGAAAATGCAAGAGTCAAAATTTCCGGCACAGCACTAAACTGAACGTATGCATGGCCAGTGCTGTACGCAGGTTTGGCCTTGTGCGTGGAGCCCGTGTGCATGTTAGGAAAGATCTGCAAGGCAGAGCAGAGGAATGCATGGCATGGGCCGGTGGGTGCAATCCCATTGCTCAATTCCCCAAGATTGTCATCTGGAGGAATTGCACTGTGTGGCCCTACACACGGCAACCCATCTTGGAATGCTGACCCTCCTCCTATAACCTTTTGATCCATGGCCCCAACATACTAACAGAAAGGAAGTCTCTGTGCTGCAGACTGGCCACTGTTTCCCACTGCGGGATTCTGTGCTCCTTTTGCGACATGAGGCAGAAACACAGCCTCAGAGGTGTTGCCCCCAATCAATGAATGAAGCCCTTTCCTGAGCCATATTCACAAAGTTTGCTGCAGATTAGCTTTGGATATTAACCATGTGCACGAATGCAGTGTACCTCACTTCCTGTACTTATGCATATGGAGGTAGAAAGCGACAATGCGATAAATGCTTGCATGCACTGAACTCATTTGTCTTTAGTTTTTCAAACAGCAGTTGGGGAAAGCCTGATTAGAACGGGCTTCATGCTGTAGGGAGAAGAGGGTTTAATCCCTTTCCCCCATGCCAGAGTCCCAGTGAAAGTCTCCCCCTCCCAAAGCTGCTATTCACCCTGGGAGGGGGGCTTCTATCGGCACCAATGGCATCTTCTCTCTTGGGGAAAGCAGCACATATGGGGGGCACAACTGGGGCCCCAATTTTCCCTGTGTGCCACAGTCCTGATCCTGATCCCCCCACCCCCCATTGCTATTTGACAAACAAAAGACACATTAAATGCATAATTTACAGAGAGGTCGTTATGTTGGTCTGTTGCAGCAAAAATGAGTAAGAGTCTTGTGGCATCTTAACGACTAACAAACTCATTCTGGCATAAGCTTTTGAGGACACTTCTGAGGATATTTTTTGACTGGTCACGCCCACGAAGGCAACCGTTTTGCGAATGGGAAGCCCCTGTTGGCAGCCATGTTGGCAGTGCCCACAACATGATCTCAAAATTCCAAAGGCGCCCATCGGCCCCCAAAGGCTGGGAACCCGTGCATTAAATGCATAGATGCATGTAACGTATCACTTAATTTGACACTCAGGCAAGACAGGGACTCGTGTATGTCTCCTGCTGGGAGAAGCATGTGCTGCTAATATGGGGAAGGAGCACACTTTGCCTGACAAGGGAGATGCTCACGTCCTCGCTTCAGACATGAATGACATGTGCCGGCAGAGAAGCATAATCCATCCTCCTGTAGTTGCACATAGTCGCGGATGTCCAATGGCAGCTGCAGACAAGGAAGTGTGAACCTGACATTATGAAAATACCAGCATCCTGGAATCAGGAGACCTGAATTCCAGGAGGCGCAGACTACTTTCCCCTAATGGCTTAGAAGTCGGTTCAAGGAGACGGTACTCACATCAGTGGCTCCCACGATTTAGGCTTAATGAAGATAGCAATGGGGTAGAGCTGGGCAGCTTGTAGTCTCTTAATGGCATTTCCTGATACGTCGAGTATACAGTGCTTGCCCTGTTGGAAGCAGATGAAAAGGGGTTGATTCCTGTGGTGTGCATTGCACAAGAAAGACAGAGCCAAGACTTCTGAGATGTGGCGGCCTAGAAAACAATAATCCCTGCCAACAGATCAAGGGAGGCACAATCTTCCTGGAAGTTCTTCTCTACGTGTGCCACTGAACTGGTGCTACATTACCATGCTCCTATTGCACAGATCACATTAATTTCACTCGGGCTTCTCCAGGAGAACTTCCTGCACTTGGTTTGGGGAAAATGCCCAGATCGAGTCTAATCTAGTAGTCTTCGGAGAGTTTGCTCAGCTCTACTTTCACAATACCTCTCACAACCTCTTGCTGTAAGTGTGCTAGTATAAGTATAAGTATTAGTATAAGAGGAAGAAATTGAACATGGGCAAGAAGGAACAGCGGAGATCAGGCACAGAGGAAGCTGTTTTCTACCAAGTGAGACCAGCACTGGCCCATTCAGCTCAGTATTGTCTACACCAGCACTGTTGAACCTCTGGCTCACCTGGGATCCCAAACCATCCCTCTGAGATTTTCCATGACCTCACCCCTTTCCCTTTGCCCTTTCCGCCAACCTCCAATCATTTGGTGGTTTCCCAGCATTTGCACATTCTAAAGGGTTGAAACATCTCTCCTAAGGCTTAGCTACTGGTAATAAGCTGAAATACACTGTTTTTGTTTTGTTTGTTTTTTGTATTTTGGGCCCTGCCCCCTTTTGCGTTCAGCCCTGCTGACCACTGGAATGCAGCCCCCTGAGAGATCCTCCAAAATTTAATTTGGCTCTCAGGCTTGAAGAGCCTCCCACCCCCCGGTTTCCACTAATTGGCAGTATCTCATCAGGGTTTCAGACAGATTCATTTTAGGGGCCATATGTCTGTATAGAGAGAACATAAGAACATAAGAAGAGCCATGCTGGATTAGACCAAGGGTCCATCTAGTCCAGCATTCTGTTCACACAGTGGCCAACCAGCTGCCCACAGGAAAGCCACAAGCAGGACACAAATACAACAGCACCCCCCCCCCCATGTTCCCCAGCAACTGGTGTACATAGGCTCGCTCACTGCCTCTGGTACTGGAGGTAGCACATGGCCATCAAGACTAGAAGCCACTGATAGCCTTTTCCACCAGGAATTTGTCCAACACCCTTTTAAAGCCATCCAAACTGGTGGCCATCATGACATCCTATGGTAGCGAATTCCATAGTTTAACTCTGCACTGTGTGAAGAAGCCTTTCCTTTTATTTGTCCTGAATCTCCCACCACTCAGCTTCATAGGATGGCCCCATGGGTTCTACTATTTTGAGAGAGGGAGAAAAATGTCTCTCTATCCACATTCTCCACACCATGCATAATGTAGACTTCTATCATGCCTCCCCTTACCCTCCTTTCCTCCAGGCTAAACAATCCCAGAGGTTGTAACCTTCTCTCATAGGGGAGATGCTCCAGCCCCTGGATCATTTTAGTTGCCCTTTTCTGCACTTTTTCCAGCTCTACAATATCTTCATTTAGGTGTGGTGACCAGAACTGTACACAGTATTCCAAGTGTGGTCACACCATAGATTTGTATAGGGGCAATATGAACTTAGCACTTTTATTCTCAATTCCTTTTCTAATTATGCCTAACATGGAGTTTGCCTTTTTTTTTTTACAGCAGCCGCACACTGGGTTGACATCTTCATTGAGCTGTCCACCACAACCCCAAGTTCTCTTTCCTGGTCAGTCACGGCTAGCTCAGATCCCATCAGCCTATACTTGAAGCTGGGATTTTTTGCCCCAACATGCGTCACTTTACACTTGCTTACGTTGAACCGCATTTACCATTTAGATGCCCATTCTCCCAGTTTGGAGAGATCCTTTTGGAGCTCTTCACAATCCCTCTTTGTATTAACCACCCTAAATAATTTGGTGCCATTCGCAAACATGCCACTTCACTGCTCACTCCTAATTCCAGAGATTGGGTAGGATCCAACCATGTCAGCCAGCACCGCTGGTTCTCAGTGCGCATGCACATGGCCCCTACTGCCATATGAGAGTTATAAGAGGTTATAACAAGAGATTATAAGAGGTTATTATAAGAGGTTTCCATATGTGTGAATATGCGCATTTGTGAAAGTGCGCATTTTTGTGCATACACAAATATGTGCATTCACAAAATTTTTTTTTGCGATTGCCATTTTATTTTTTTTTAAAATGGTGACCACGGAGCCTGATGTGAGCATGGGTCACTCGCCCATGCTCACCCACTCCCCTGGGTGAACATGGGCCACTCGCTGAATGCAGGCAGGGGGTGAGCAGGGGCAGGGAATTGGCAAGCGGAGCTCTGGGGTGTGGGTGGGTGGGGTGTGTGTGTTCTGCCGGATTCCCGGACAGAATCGGGCACCCATGCCATCCTTACCCAGGGGCACAACATTGCTTCCAAATGTGTTTTCAAGAAAAATTGGCACTTTTTTTTTTTGGTCCCCACCAGTGCAGCTTGTTTTCCCTTCGGAAGAGAAATGCCTCTCCTAAGTCTTGGTTACAAGCAGTAAAAGCTTTAAGCTAAAATATAATGGTATTTTTGGTCCTGCTCCTTTTGCCTTGCCCCCCCTTTTGCCTCCAGCCCCACCCACCACTGGAATCATGTGGTCCCTGAAAACTTCTCCCAAATGGAACCCAGCCCTCAGGGTGAAAGAGGGTCAACGCCCCTGAAAATACAACAGATTTGTACACAGATTATTATCCCTTATACACAAACATTTAAAAGCCGAACTAAAACAAATGTTCAAAATACATTTTAACACATTATTTATAAAGTGATAGCCTTATTGTGAGCCAGCGTGTCAGAAATGGGCTGTCCTTTCCCTTCGCAATCAACACCACAATAGACAAAGCTTCAGGCTGATATGACTTTATTTTGCTGGAGCCTAGTCTCTCTACAGATGCAGATTCAAAGACAACTCTCAGGCTGCCCCCAGGCTCTAAACAACTAATCAACAATCTCTAAGCAGAGGAGATAAACCAGAGGGTAGAGAAAGTTGCTGGCCATTTGGGGTATGAACCTCCTGGCCAAGCTAGCTTCGCAGTGAAGCCCCTCCCTTAGGGTGGCTCCCTCCTACATTGGCTTACAAGAGTGGCTATCCGGGCAGAGTGTCTGAACCCTGCCCCTAACTTTTCCCACTTTGCTTTGCGTCGTGCCCTAGCGTCTCTTTAGTTGTGCCCCTCTTCCTCCTCCTCCTCTTCCTCCTCCTCCTCCTCCTCCGAAACTTGCATTCTCACGGTGGAGGGAGGGGGCAGGGACTCAGTCTGGGCCACCTGTTGGTAGAGATCTTGGGAGTACTCTCTTCCAGCATTTTGGCTCACTAGGAAGGGTCCCTCCCCTGGCCTCTGATCTAACTGCTGCTCCAACTTTGATTCAGAATCGGAGCTGTCAGACATCTGAAGGCCCTTAGACTCATCCCTGACACAGTGAATAATAAAATCTAATTGCCAATATACATGGTGAATAGGGATTTCAATAGCAGCTAATCCACTCATCATTATCTATATGTTACTGAGGAAGCTGACAAGACTGGAACATGTCTGGCAACTAGGATTACTCCTCTCATAGCATGGGCATCTGAACCTCACGCTATTACCTTGCTGGCTAACCCCAACCCTCTGCTAGTTCCTAGACAGCCTCATCCACTACCTTCCATGCATTGGAGGTGGAAGATCAGAGTCTGCTCTATGTATGTAGACTCCCTGCCCAATTTAGTACCCAGCACATTTAGAAAAGCACATGACACAGTCTTCCTGGGAGTGTACCACTTCAGATTGCAGGGATGTGTGTGTGTGTGTGTGTGTGTGAGAGAGAGAGAGAGAGAGAGAGAGAGAGAGGGATATGGGGGGATTTTTTAAATTTATTTATTAAAATACATTTAATATATTAAATCACTAAGCAGATCACAGTAAAATACAATATGACAATATAAAAACAAGATATCAATACATCATGAAAAACATTAAAACATTACAGCACAGTAAACAATAAAACAGGGTAATAGCAGAGTAGCTCATAGTTCAGGGAAAGCCTGCGTGAAGAAGTGTTTTCAAGAGGATTTTCTGCCTCTCGAACTACATGTGGGAGAGTATTCTGAAGAGTGGGTGCCCACGAACTTGCTTACATGCCAGTCCCTGGCAACATTCCATTGGCTGCAGAACCACCAATAAGGCCTCCTTAGAAGCTCTCAGAGATCAACTGGGTATATAAAGAAGAATCATATTTTTGAATGCATTCCCCTGTCAAAAACTCCCTGCACATGGAATGCTAGTACTTCAAGAAGAACGTTTTTGGCTAAAAATCCACACACACCCCACCCCACATGACATGCTAGCTTTCAAGCATACAACCCGTTACTTGCATCAAAAAAATGGAACCATTCCAGCAGGACTGTATCATGTGCTTTTCTTAAACATCTGAATTGGTTCTTGGCTTCCATTAATAATAATAAAAACCCCATCACCTGGATTTGAAATGCAATTCAATGTGATTCAACACAATATTATCACGTCTGTGTTTACATCATTTGTCTAACTTACCCTTTCTGCCACAAATCTCACAGATTGCACGCTAGTCCCATACAGATTATCATTATATTGCCCGGCCTCTATGAATTTGTGCTCTTGGATGTCCTTTTCCATTTGTTCTCTGGAGATGACAAAATGGTAATCTCTCCCATCCACTTCATAATCACGCTTTGGCCGAGTTGTATCTTTGGGTAACAAAAAAGGAAGGAAATAAAATCGGTTTCTATAAGCGTACCAGGACAAAAACCACAACCAACACGAATGTACTTCTACAGCCTGGCTTTCCTCTTTATATTATTATTCTAATTATTCTTTTTCTGTGTACTAATAAAAACACAATATCAGTGGAAGCTGGTGGTTCCGATGTTAGTGGGGTGGGGAACCCTCTCCAGGTTTCATTCAGAACCAGCCAGAACTCCAAAGGAGCTATCCAAGGTGCTGAACCCCACCCCCAAATAGGCTCAGCACCTTGGATAGCTCCTTTCAATTTCTGACTGATTCTGACTGAAACCCAGAGTGGGTTCATTGCCTGACTGACATCAGAGACATCAGCCTGAACTGCACCATATCTGAGTGCTGATCTTTACGTTGTAGTAGCCATATCGGGGGTCAGACTAAGTAGCCTCATGCAGTCTCATGCTTCATGTTCTTGCTGAGCTCTTGCTCTCTGAAATATATGTTTGTAAGCTGACAAGACACAGGAATTTCTTATCTTGTCAACAAAGGCTAAGGTCATAGTGATATGTATATCATGTTCTCTGCTGTTCTCTGCTGTTCTCTGCTTATCATGGCTACCCTATAACCCATTTCTTGTATTATAAACAATGGTGCTAGGAGAAGAAATGTTGAGGACTGCAACCCCACACAGGAGGGAGAGGAGGAGCCGTTTCCTATGTGTCACAATATCTATAAAAACAATGTGCTGATGTAAATCGGGGCTTTTGGCTCTTTAGAAGTGATTCCAGCCTTAAGCCCGTGCGTTAAATAAAGAAGAACTCTTTTTCCTTCACTCCGTGGTCTCTCTGACTCTGAGTTCTGCAACAATGTGGCACTGATCACATACAAGAAGGAGTTATTAATAGGCTTGGGGAAACCCCAAGCTTTGCAGAAATACAAAAACTTTAGAGGAAAAAACCCTAAAGAGGAAAGCTCCCTCCAAACAGCCCAAAGAACATACTCAGAACATACTCAGTGGTGACAGAATGCTGGGATACAGCACCATGGCAAAGGGTGTGGTTGGCTTGCTGGCTGGGACCCTGAACAGAAGCACTCCACAGTTCAACATTTTGTTGCCAGTCCAACTTACTATTTCTGTCTTCTAACATAGTCATGATGGTATCTGAAAAATGTGATGAGCTGTTCTCCATGGTTGCTCCACAATTATGGGAGCACTTCTACAAGTCTCAGTAGGTGGACTGGAAGTAATATTGCAGCACTTCTCACTTTGTAGTCCAGACTTCTGGGACAAGCACAAAAGTGCGGTCCACCCAGCCAACTTTCTGCCTGGATCATGGTGTTGTCCTATGGGCAGAACTTCCACATTCTTCCCTAGAAACACATCTAGCAGACATGGATTTCCCCATTCAGAAACCACTGAATCTGAGGAGCATACAGGAATCTGGGATGTGCCAGAGGCTTGTGATGCAGTGGGCCTCAGTAAGTCTCCAGCATTGTGCCAGAGTGATACCACTTTGGGTGGGGTGGTGGTGGACCTCTTTCCATTTCAGAGAAGCTGTTGGGGGCCACCTTCCAGTGGTGGGTGGAGCCAAAGGCAAAAGGGCAGGGCCAACATACCAGCATATTTGAGTGTACATCTCTCACTGGCAATAACTAAGCTTTAGGAAGGACATTTCAACCTTTTAGAGTGCGAGAAAAGCTGATCAAAAGCCAGGAAATCACCAAAAAACTGGTGGTCGGGGAAATGGGGGTGGGTCCAGGTGAAGGGGCGTGGCCATCTGAGGAACCCCGGAAGGCTAGATTGGGACCCCAGGCAGGCCAAATTTGGCCCCTGGGCCTGAAGTTGCACATCCCTATTTTATTCATTCATTTCATTTCTAAACCACCCAATAGCCAAAGCTCTCTGGGCAGTTCACAAAAATTAAAACCACAAAGTGCAGCATAGAACAATATAAAACAAGAAAGCTTAAAACCAGACACACAACACCCTTTGGGTCTGCTTCTGGACAGACAGTAGTGACTGTGTTTCATGGGAAACTGACACAGCACATGTTTAGAGGTGCTGTCTGAACAGTATCAAGACTTCAGCCCTGGTGGAGCACCAAGGTGCCAACTAGGTGCCAATGGTCAGAGCCCTGCCAGGCTGCCCAGCTTCAACTGGGAGGCCATCCTGGTGGAGCCTACTCATGGGTAGCAGAACTTCTGGATGGTGGCAGGATGGCTTTCCCCTGGACCTCCACCTCCTTGAGGAACTCTTTGGGCAGTGGCCGGAGCAGCCTGTCCGAAGCCTTCACAGGCAATCAGTAGAGAGCAGTGGGCAGCCATGTGTCTGTTCCTTATTCTTAGTTCACATCTCCAGGTCTCTATTCAGATATGAAACATAGGCTCCAGAGCTGAGCTCCAGCATGAATGAAGAAATAGGAACATAGGAAGCAGCCTTATACCAGCTCAAACTATTGCTCTATCCAGCCCAGTATGGTCTACGTGAGCTTTCCCCAACCTGGTGCCCTAGAGATGTTTTGTACTGCAACTTCCATCACCCCTGACCGATAGCCATGCTGACTACGGCTGAGGGGAGTTGTAATCCATAACATCTGGAAGGCACTAAGTTGGGCAAGGCTGGTCTACTCTGACTGGCAGCTGTTCTCCAGGGCTTTGGACCTTCTTGGAGATGCTGAGGACTGAACCCGGGAGCTTTTGCATTCAAGCCATGTGCTCCACTCCTGAGCTACATCCACTTCCCCTAAGCCCTGGCTTCTGAGAGATACATTGGCATTAAAAAAGGATGCTAGTTTTGTAAATGCAGCAGCCAAGATGAAAAAGCATGCTGCAGAACATTTAAGTGAGGAAGACTGAGCAAAGATGCCTCCAAAAATAGAATACTCACGTGGTACACAGGAGCCAAATTTGTCAGGAAATTCAGATATCAAATCATCATTGATCCGATCTTTCATTGGACCGAGGATGATAACCGGTCGGGTGTAATTAACTGAAACACCGAAAGAAATGATGACGACAATGAAGAAAGGGGTAACTTTTAAGCCAAGCATGATGACTGGTCAACACCTAGAATTCTACTTTTGGCAGAAGTGCATGGGTTCAATACCTTTGTGGAGCTGTAGGGGGATTTTCCAGGGCAAAATTAATGTTGTGGTTTCCATGCTGGTGACTAGCTGCAAGGCTGGTGTCAAGGGTAGGCATGCTTGGGCACTTGGCAAAGGCCCACTCCAGCAGGGGCCCACTGCCAAGAGCCTCCTGGAGTTGCCCCTCCTCTCCATTGCAACCTGCTTGTTCACCTGCTTCTTGCTCTGGCCCAGACAATGGTGGTGGTGAGAAGGAGGGTCTGCTTGCTCCCCGGCTCTCTGCCTTTCAAGCAAGCAAGTGGGGGGCCATGATGACAAAGAGGTGGAGGAGCAAAAGGAGCTGGTGACAATGGCATTGAGAAGGCAGACCCATTGAGGGCATCTTGCCCAGGGGCCCTAAAAAACGTAGAGCTGGCACTGGTGAGCGGAGCTGGTCCACTGAACTGAAAACAAAGTTGGAGCTGACAGCATGAGGATCAGATCCTTGGGAGTTAGAGCCAAGGCTGCACCCTCATAAATTTAACATGGTATGGCCCAGCTGGGATTGTGCTACGGTATGTCTCTTCAGAATGCCCCTTGGGAGCTTCTCCTCCCTCTCTCCCACATTCATTTCAGCCAGGCATAGGGCCACAAGATGTGATGGCCACCAGCTCAGGTGGCTGGTTACAGGGGGTGGCCATCACCTTCATGTGAGTTCCAGGGACATGATCTGGCTGGCTGTTATTGGGAAGAGAATGCTGGACTAGGTCCAGCAAGGCAGTTCTTGTGTGGGAGTGTTGGGCAGCTTAAATTCTCTTCCAAATGCCCCTTCTCTGCATGCTCTTCGATTGGGACTGTATCCATTTTGAGGAACCTCAACTTAAGGATCCACACATCCATTCAACCTCTTAGGCCTGGCCTATACGTGCAGCAGGATGAAAAGAGAGTCCAGTGTTGGAAGATGGAGCACTTCAGACAGCAGCTGGGGAATCACATTTTTTGATCCCTGATATACGTTTCTGCAAGTAGAAAACTAGCACCATTGTGAAAGCACTGGTTGAGAACCTTTCTCTCCAATGTGCCAGCTTTCTCCTTACAGGGAGATTGTAGATGGTGGTGGCATTCAAAACTTGCATCTCCTACTTGTAGTCAGAAGTGGTCCATTCCAATCTGCTGTATCAGGATTCTGCCACCCCATTCTGCTGCATGTATGGACGTAGCCAGAGGCTGGATCTACATGTTCATCAGAATCAGGCGGAAGAATCCTGGAGTGGAAGGAGAGTGGGCTGTACCACTTCAGACTACAGCTGGGGGCACCATGTTTTGAATGTTCCTGCATAAGCAAAGGTTCTTTGCAAGTAGAAAACAAACACAGCAGACAGAGGGTGGGATAGAACCTTTTACCCTGCTATGATAGTTTACTCTGAGTCTCGGCAGGTAGCTTTAACATGGGGGAGCATTGAAAAATGGCATCCCCCACCTACATTGTGATGTGGTACAGTCCAGTCTACCAGGTTGGGACTTTACTGTCTCATTCTGCTGCAGGAATGGGATAGGTTAGCCTTCTCCAACCTGGTGCCTTCCAGTTGTATTGGACTACAACCCCCATCATTCTTGGCCATTAGGTGTGCTGACTGGGGCTGATGGGAGATGAAGTCCAAAACATCTGGAGAGTGGCAGGTTGGGAAGGCTCATTTCATCCAATTAGCCCAACCTTACTTAGCAGAGCATCAGAACTTGCTTACTTTCCTGCCTTGTTACGGGTTCGTAGGAGAGAATGCAGTCCTCTTGTCCTCCTGATAAGAGAAGAGAAGGAAAATCAATGCTGATAAACGGAACTGCCCAGAAAAACTCCCAAGGTTTTTAGCTTTATGAGGGCACTCAAACAAACCCAACTCATTCCAAAACATGCTCAGAATTCTTCCATGGTTTAAACCATCAAGTTATTCCCACTTATAAGTACTCAACTGCGGCAATGAAGCTTCCTTCTTAATTGCCAGTGGCCAACAGGAATAAGGTAGAAAATGTATGGCTCATCAATTCCTTGGCAGCACCACTCAAGAGGGCCACATTTGAGCAATGCTCAGAGGTGCGCGATCAGGATGGGCAATAAGGATTGAACGCCAAAGATTTCATGCTTATTTCACCCACCCACCCCGATGTATTGTGCTTGTTTATGCTCAGTGCTTTGACTTGGAAATTGGCACTAGACACAGTGTGGAATGAGACAATTGACAGAGATCTGGATCTGTGTTGAAGAGCCCCAGAGCAGTGGGAGGAGGGTTGAAGCAGGGGAAGGTTCTGCGTATGCTTTGCAGTGAGTGGGGAGCCTTGGCATGCATGGGAGCTCCATACAAGCAACTGGAGTTCCTGCTGGTTCAAAGTTCTTCTGGGACTGAATTGTGCCTTGTTGAAGTCCTGTCTGTATCCACATGAAGTTTGCAGTTGATGACGGAAGCTGATGGAGCACAGTGGACATGAATGTGAGGTACACTGATGGGCGGGGAGATTCAGGACAGCTAAAAGGAAGGACTTCTTCACAAAGCCCATAGTTAAACTATGGCATTTGCTACCACAAGATGTAGTGTTGGCCACCAATTTGGATTGGGGATTTAGGTTTTAAAGGGTGATTAGACAAAGTCCTGGCAGAGTAGGCTATCAGTGGTAACTCATCCTGATGTCCATATGCTACCTCCAGCATCACAGATGCCTATACACATCCGTTGCTGGGGAACATGGGCAGAATAGTGCCATTGCACACATGTCCTACATGTTGGTTCTAACAGGCAGTGGGCCCCTGTGTGAACAGAATGCTGGACAAGATGGACCATTGGTCTGGTCCAGCATGGCTCTTCTTATGTTCTTAACACCTCACCTTAACCCTGAGTATAGTAGATGGCCCTAGGGCAAGGCACTTCTTTCATCTGCAATGCAGTGATAACAATGAGGGCTATGCGTATTCTCTGGCAACACAGACAAGCCACTGGGTGTCTTACTGGCAGCACAGCTTTCAGAAAATTTCAACTTTCAACTTGTTTTTAAAAAGCAAGTTTCTAGTCCTTATGATTGCAAAGATGTGCTTGATGTTGTGTGGAACATGGTCGGTGATGTTTCAGAAACCAGAAGAATTGCTGAATACGATTTCCAGCAGTCAGAGAGTGGAAAGCCGTCTTCTCATCCCTCCGCACCATGAGCAGAAATAATTAAATTATGCACATTAACAGAAATTGAAGAGTAAATTATGTTAAATCAGTGGAACAATACACATTTATTTAAGTTGCATAATTTATATAGGTAGATGACTGCAGCTTTTATTGGCACAGAGTTTTGATTTCTCTTTTTTCTAGCACAGAGAATATGCAACCTTGATAATAGTATTGTCCCACCTTAGTGCTCTGGATGCCATTTTGGGGGGTAATTTTTTTTAAATATAAAAATATTTTTCAGGAGACTTCAACATTGGGGGGGGCGAATGCCCCCCAGACCTCCTGAGGTTGCCCATTCCTGCTTTAAAACAAGTTGGCACTTTTCAGGCAGCAAAATTCTTGTTTTCCTGACAATGGCCCTTTTTTGCTACTGCACCACTAAATTTTGGAGGCAAATATGGTGGTGGCTGAAAAAAGGCCAGGAGATGTGCATGTGGTCTGCGAGTAATTTGTTTCCCACCCCTGATGTATAGGAACCATTTCAAATGTGCTACCTACATGTTATGAATTATTATTAGTAGCTAAATTTGAAATGAAATGTAAATAGTCATGGATGTTTAATATTGGGCCAACTTACATTTGTAAGGAAATTTGCAGATAGGGAAATTCTTGTTCAGTTAATAGAATTGGGAAAAAGTACACATCAAAAGGAGCATGTCAAGCAATATGCCATTTGATATTGATCATTTGTTTTTGTTCAAAAAGGTACCCATACACACACACACACACGTGAAATAACCTTGTTTCATTGATGTCTATTTAGTTTAGCTGGGCAATTATGTCCAATTGAACAATTAGGCTAAATAGACATAGGGATGAATGAGCAATTGATGTTAATTGCTTTCTACATTTAATTGAATGCAGTTTAATTGAGGATCTCTCTCTGTCTGTCTCTGTCTGTCTCTGGGTGTGTGTACACATGTGAGTGTAATGGGAAAATGTTACTACTCACAGCCCAGTAAAACTGATAATGTAGAAAATCAGAATGTGATGTATCCATATTTTAATGTTTTCTCTGATCAACTGAGTTTTCCAGAATAAAAGCCAGTTAAGTTATGAGAGTGGTTGAGGCTGAAACTTTTTCAGTTCTCTGATGCAACTATGGTCTTAGCCGGGGTGGGCCACTTGTGACCCTCCAGATGTTTTGGCCTACAACTCCCATCAGCCCTGGTCAATATAGCCATGGGCGTGGCATGATGGGAGTTGTGGGGAAAAACATCTGGAGGGTCACAAATTGCCCACCCCTAGTCTTAACTGACCTCAAAGAGGTCCATACATGTAGGAAGCTTTTCACCTTGACCTCCATATGCATTCAGTCCCTGACATCTTGAGAGAGACACCTGTCTAAAAACCTGTTAGCCGCTGCCAGCTGGTATAATACTGAGCTGGATGGACCAAAGTGCTGATTTGGTGCCAGGAAGCATCCTATGTTGTCCAACTTCATACACATGTATTCTCCAACAAAAGTGTTCCCCATCCTGGCACCCTCCAGATGTGTTGGACTGCAACTTCCATAGTGCCCATAGTTGGCCATGCTGGCTGGGCATTATGGGAGTTGTAGTCCAACATATCTGGAGGGTGCCAGCTTGGGGAAGGCTGTCCTCCACTAAGGAAGTGTTTCAACCTTATCCCCTCCCTTTGTGCATGTATGTTTTAACATAGAAGAGTTCATGAAAAACTCACTGTGGTCTATTCAAGTGAATGGGGAGAAAGAAAAAACACTGCATATCAAAGATGTTGGAGATCTAAACGACCGAAATCACGTGCAATAAAAGTAATGATATGAACTTACACTGAACACTATAAAAGCTGCATCAAGAGGGCAATCCTATGCATGTTTAGAGAGAGAAAAGTCCTATAACTCCCAGCACGCCCCAGACAGCATAGCTAGCTGGGGCATGCTGGGAGTTGTAGGACTTTTCTCTCTCTGAACATACATAGGATTGCACCCTAAATTGATATTGCAATTAAAACAAGGAGAAGGTAATCTTTCAGGATTTAGGCTTTTTTTTTTTTTAAAAAAAAAGAAAAGAATGCTTGCAGCTCCAGGTGGTTGTGAGTTTAAAAATTACTGTGTTGCTGTTGATGCAGGAATTAAAATAAGGGACTGTGAATCCTTCAGTAATTATTTGCCAGCCACACCCCGGGAGTTTTGAATAAAAATGCCCAGATTGGTGCAGCAGTTACCTTAAGAATTCGATTCTCATCTTAACAGGGGTGGGCTACTTGTGGCCCTCCAGATGTTTTGCCCTACAATTCCCATCAGCCCTAGAGTGCAGAGCCAATGGTGAGGGTTGATGAGAGTTGTAGGCCAACGCTTCTGGAGGGCCAGAAGTTGCACACATCTGTGATTTAGTACTTTAAAATAATCTTCATCATAGGAAAGATTCCATCTCCACACCCCCAGGGGAATGTAACTAGGGATGGAAAGTCCCCCCCCCTCGGGTTCTCCGGGCGCCCGCCAGGCCTTACCCCCGCTCACGTGCACCTGGACCCACGCTCGAGCTCTTCAGCAATCACCAAGCCACCTGCACTTACCCGGGTGGCCTTGTCGAGCTGCACAATTGCCATTTTAAAACAATAAAATGGTGATTGTGAAAATGCGCATAGTTGCATTTATGCAAAATGGGGCCGTGAACCACCTATATATGCAAGATTACAGGAGAATGTAACCAAAAGCAGATGGAGCCAATGGAGACAGGAAACAAACACCTGGAGGGTATCAGCATGAAATTGGCAGCCATTGGCAAAGATCTGCTTGTGCAACCTGCACCAGCTAAGCCTACTAAGGAGGCCCACTAGAGAGGACTATGCCACGGGCCTTCTCAACCCTGGAGGCAGCTCTATATATAGGCAACATGGGTGATTAATTTAGAGACAGATGAGAATTTTGTTTCAGTTAGTTCTTGATAAGAATTTATCAAAATGTGCAAATAACTTCCTGTTCAGGAGGGAAAGAACTTGAGTTTAAAAATGGTTCAAATGTGGGTAGGGTGGCCACTTATGAAGCACCCCCAAAGAGGAAAAGCATCACTCCAAAGAAAGAGGACAAAAGAGGACCCAGATGTGCATAAAATTTGCATTTGCTGATTATATGTATAGATGCAAATTTAGAGAGGATGACTATAACTTAAACAGAAATACTGTACTTCTCAAAATTGTGTGGAAGGCTGTGTCCAGGTGATCTGTGTGGCTGCCTGTTCGGTCTGCTGTTCAGGGGCTAACTGTTGATGGGCCACAGCTCTCATGGTTCTTTATCTTTAAACTGGAATATTTAAACTTTATCTTTAATCACGACAGCTGTTCAAATAGAGGACCCCTTCAAATAGAGGATGGTCCTCTGGCAGCCCTTCAAATAGAGGACATGGCCATCCTAAATGTGAGTGAACCCAGAATTGACAGATTCATCCATCCAGGCCCAGGTCTTTGAATGCCTAGCTCTTAAAAACCTGGTTTTGAATCCTTGTGTATTTGATTATGTTTGTGGTGCCGAATTAGGTTTGCCATGTCTTTTTTCTGCCCAGCTCCTCATCTTTAACAGCTATATGGCAGGCAGGTATAGCACGGTCCTCTCCATGCTGAGAATAGCTATACTTATTGAATTTGGCAGGAGCAGATGGATGAGTGCATCGTTTCAGTTTGTTTTTTATAGGAATTCTCCCAAATTCACAAATTTCTTAATATTTGGGATGGAAATAATTTTAAATTTAAAAAGTTCGAATGCAGGACAAAGCAAAACTGACAGATTCATCCAACCCTAGCGATTTTTTTTTTTTAAACGAAAACGAACAGAGAACAGTGGCAATTGCAGTGTTCTCAAGCTTCTGGCCACCACTTTCCAAGTAAACTAGTATCATTTAAGATTATGCCAATGAAACCTGTCAAAAACATCTTGTTTAGCTGAAAGAAAGTAGAGTTTATTACCATTATGACTATCAACAGAGGGCATCAAAAGCTCATAGCTATGAGGAACAAACTCCATAGTTACTTTGGGACAAGCAGCAACAAATGCTCCATGCTTTGTGGGCACACGCAAAGACACACACACACGCTCCACAAATGGCTTGAGAAAGCTAAACCAACAGCAGCAGAGAATTGGGAAGGTTGGCAATTTCCTTTCAGGAAATGTGCTTGTGAGGTCGTGCTGTTCCCATTCATTTCAAATTGGGGGCGGGGGCACCTAGGAGATTGACCCATCCTGGCTTGTACCAAAAAGAAATTCATCCTGTGCTTAGACAGAGGGCATAATGCAGCCTTCCATAACCAGGCACCCTCCATATGTACTGGACTACAAGTCCCAGCATCCCCACCCAGCCACCATGGCTAGGGGATGCTGGGAGTTGTAGTTCAGTACATCTGGAGGGTGCAGGGTTGGGGAAGCCTGGCATAATGCATGATGCATCCAGGACAGCAGGAATACCAGAGCAAGGTTTGCCCATCAGAATTGAATTTTTACAATGAAAGGTTTACAGTCTGATTAAAAACACACTAGCCTAACACGGAAACAATTTTCACCACTGGTTTCTATAGAATTTCTTTCAAGCATGTTTAGGATCTGTACCTGTCAATCAATGCCTTGCTTTTAAGTGGTGAATCAACAGTGATTTCCAGTATCTCAAAGGATGTGATTTTGGAGGATAAACATTATCTACCTATCGTCTATCTATCGTCTATCTATCTATCTATCTATCTATCTATCTATCTATGAACATAAGAAAAGCCAGACCAAGGGTCCATCTGGTCCACACAGAAACTCACAAGCAAGACATGAGTGCAACAGCACCCCTTTGCCCATGTTCCCCAGCAAATGGTGTGAATAGGCATACTGTCTCTGATCCTGGAGGTAGCATATAGCCACCAGGACTAGTAGCCATTGATAGCCTTATCCTTCATGAATTTGTACAATCCCCCTTCAAAGCCATCCAAAGTGGTGGCCATCACTACTTCTTGTGGAAGTGAGTTCCATAGTATAACTATGCAGTGTGTGAAGGAGTGCTTCCTCTGATCTGGCCTGAATCTCCTACCATTCAGCTTCATGGGATGACCCCAGGTTCTAATATTATGAAAGAGGGATAAAAATATCTCCCTATCTATTTTCTCCACACCATGAATAATTGTGTACACATCTATCTATCATCTATCTATCTATCTATCTATCTATCTATCTATCTATCTATCTATCTATCTATCTAATCATCTATCTAATCTATCCATCCAGCCCTTTACATGCAGAAGGTCCCAGATTCAGTCTCTGGCATCTCCAATTAAATGGGCAGGTAGCAGATGATGGGAAAGATCTCTTCTTGAGACCTGGACCCTGGACAGCCACTGCCATTTATAAGAGAGGGAGGATCTAATAGGCAAGAGGCTACTGTTAGCAGCTGATTTTCAAACTCAGGTGCCAAAAAAATTGGACCAGCCTTGGGTACTAGGCCCCATGTCTTGTTGCCATTTACTGTTCTGCCTCAGGCAGAAAAATGTCTTGAGCCGGGCCTGGAAACAGTGCTGACTTACATAGACCAATAGTCTAAACTGGTACAAGGCAGTGTCCTATGTCTGGAGAAGGACCATAGATAAATGGTACAGCACATGCAGAACATCCCAGGTGCAATCCCCATCAACTCCAGATGGGCTTAGGAAAGACCTCCCTGCCTGAGGCCCTCGACAGCAGCTACTCATATGTTTTGGGCTAGATGGACACATAGTTTGACTGGCTTTATGACAACTTCCCATGTCCTGATCCATCCATCTATCCATCCATGCTGTGGCAGTGCTCAGATTATGGGGGGAAAGGTAGGGGGGGCACTTACAAAATCTACAAGCCCCAACCCTTTCCTCCTTTCATTTTTAGACAAATCATGCCCCCCCCACTACCTAAGGGGGTTGCCCGCCTAATCTGAGCACAATGTTGAAGACTAGTGAGATGGGAGGGCAGTCGCCGTCATGCCTTGCTTGTAAGCTTCCCAGAAGTATATGCATGGTCAGTTCCTCTTGGAAAACAAATGCTGGATTAAATCAATCCCTTGGTCTGATCCAGCAAGGTTCTTCTTATCTTAATGAACCACTTCCTTGAAAGAAGAGGTTTAGATCCTGGGTAGCTGGAAAGCCTTTCTTACAGGAAGCCTCGCCTGTTTTAGAGCCATAATCTGCATTAAGATTTGATTAGTATTTGCAGCTGGTTATAAATCAAGCCATTTGCACCAATCATGTATGTGTGTGTGTATGTATGTATGTATGTATATATATATATATATATGAATGAAAAGAGGAAAATAAAATCATAACAGGCAAACCAAAGTAAAAGACACCCGAACAAAAAAGCCGCAACTTACTGTAGCTAGTTTCACTATCGCTGGCATTAGAAGAAACATGTTCTGCAAGAACAGAACAGCAAATTAAAGGGACATAACTAAGCACCAGAATGTCAGGCAACCACCCCAATCATGCAAAAGATGGAGTGTGTAGAGTGGGGGTCAAAAAACAGTGCGGAAGGGCAGCCCGATAGTTCCAGGTAATTGATAAAGGAAGGCCAAAAGCATTATCACATGTGGATGTATCGAGAAGGAGCTGTGTGCCGATCATATTTCTACAAAAGTAGCATCGGATGAACATATTAGTGCATGGCTGCATGGGGATTTTATGTCTTGAGCCTGGAAATGCTCATTCAGTATTCTTGAGAGCCACAACCTACAAGGTATCCCTCACTGCGCATTATGCCTGCAATTGCCAGTAGTCTAAGAGGCTCTCTAAGTGTTCCGTGCATAAGAGCCCGCATCACCATTTTTCTTCTTTAGAAAAGCAGCTTCCTGAAGGGGTGATTGAGTAGCAGTGATGAGGGGGAAGGAGTGCATCACCCTTTCCTAAGCCACCACTTCCCTCCTTTCAATAGCTCCCCCCCCGGCCTGTTTTTCTGTAGTAGTGGGGCCAGTACTAGGGCCAGGTTTTTGAGGGCCTTTGGGCAGGACTCCCTCAATGGGCCCCTCCCTCAGTGTGTCGTACCTTCTCACTGCCATTGCCAGCATTGCTTCTCACCCTCTTTCTCATAATTGCTGCCACTTGCTTGCTTGATAGCAGAGAGCCAGTGAGCAAGTAGGCCATGGCATCTACTGCTCCTGCTTCTCACCACCTCCATCGTCTCGACCAGAGTGAGAGGCAGGTGAAGAAGCAGGTAGCAATGGTGAAGAGTATGAGCAACCACAGGGGGCTGTGGTCAGTGGGCCCCTGCTGAGATGTGGGCCCTTGGCAGGTGCCCAACCATGCCTACCCTTGACGCTGGCCCTGGGAGGGGCTATGGCTCAGTGGAAGAGCACATGCTTTTCATGGACAAAGTCCCAGGATCAATCCCTGGCATCTCCAGGGATCCTTCAAAGAACCAGGCAGCAGACCCTCTGCCTGAAACCCCAAAGAGCCACTGCCAATTAAAGTAAATAATACTGGGCTAGGTGGACAAATTTTCTGACCTGGCATAAAGCAGCCTTCTGTGTTCTTAAAGGGAAAATGGTGTTGGAGCTCTAACATGCACACCTGTGCATAATGTGCAAATAACACCTAACATGGTAGACTGTGGTAGTTACAGAATCATCATGAATGATAGATTCCATTCTGGCTCCCGACCACTCGCCCATTCTCATAGTGCTTAACAATCCGAGGACACTCTGTCTCTCTGGCTTGTTTATTGTGACATCCCAGCCCAGAACTGTAGGTTGTTGGGGAAGGAACAACCCAGACTTGTAACCCCAAAATAAACCATGGGTTACAAGACTGGGTTTTCCTCCCACAACAACATACAGTGTTGGGTTTGGACGTCACGACAAACAACCCCGGGATGGAGTGTCCCTGGGTTGTTTAGCTCCACCTGGCTAAAGTGGCAGCAATTGGGTGGCAAGAACCAGCAGACTTGCTTGCCTTTGCTTCATTCTCAACAATTCGCAGTTAACACATTGTGGATTGCTGCAATGTGCAAACCAGGTTTCTCTCTCTCTCTCTCTCTCTCTCTCACACACACACACACACACACACACACCCCCACACATATCCTTAAGCTCTCTCACCATGAATATATATTTGGGTATAGTCCCACATGAAGAAAAAGTCTCCAATAATGGCGAGAAATCATTTTCAAGATGTCCCCAGGAAAGTGCATTGCAATGCAGGCTTTTTGGGGGGAAAATGGTTGCTCAAAAGTGGCACCATCTTCCACAAGCCTTCCACAACCTAGCACCCTGCAGATGTGTCTGGACTACAAATCCCATCATCCCCACTCAGCTTGGCTTGCCAGGGTTGATGGGAGTTGTAGCCCAACATGTCTGGTTGGGGAAGACTGCCATAAAGAAATCACTCTATGAATGTATTTATTTGTGTATTTCATTTCTATACTGCCCAATAGCCAAAGCTCTCTTTGAAATCTTATGAAATCTGTGCTATGTGAATGCATAGCGCTGTTCGGGAGGTGCTTCTTCCATGCTGTCATCACAAGAGACCAAAGCCTTGATGTAAGGACCAAAGATGGCATCTAGTGGACAAAATATTCCCAAATTAGAAGTCCTGAAAACTGTGCCCCCAAATCTGTTGCCCGAGAACAGGTTGTTTCAGGTTGTCTCAGCCTTGACCACTGTTTGGGGGCCAATGCATTCTGAATTTCTAGGTGTTTGGTACGGTACTGGTTTGTGAGTCTTATGGAATTTGCTGTCAAGTGGTGACTGTGACTAGCTGAGATGGCTTTAAAAGGGAATTAATGCATGGAGGAGAATTTTATTTATTTTATTTATTTCATTTCTATACCACCCAATAGCCAAAGCTCTCTTTTACTTATTTCATTTCTATACCGCCCAATAGCCGAAGTCCATCAACTCCGGAACAACTGCAGGCAATCTTGGAGGATACTGATTATCTAGACACATTTCAGTCTGGGTTTCATCCTGGTTACAGGGCTGAATCAGCCTTGGTTGCCCTGATGGATGACCTTTATCAAGAGAGAGACAGGGAGAGTGCAACCCTGTTAATTCTGCTTGATCTCTCATCAGCTTTTGATACCACTGACCATGGTACCCTCCTGGTTCAACTCCGTGGGATGGGTATCAGAGGCATTGTGTTGCAGTGGTTCCGGTCCTACCTGCGGGGCCAATTTCAGAGAGTAACATTGGGTAACCATTCCTCGGCCCCTTGGCAATTGTTCTATGGGCTTCTGCAGGGCACCATCTTGTCCCCAGTGTTATGTAACATCTATATGAAGCCGCTGGGAGCAGTCATTAGGGGATTTGGAGCCAAGCACCTTCAGTATGCTGCTGACACACAGCTCTATCTCCCTGTGATATCTGAATCAGCAGAGGCTGTGCAAGTACTGGACCAGTGCCTGAACTCAGTAATGGGCTGGATGAGGGCCAATAAGCTGAAACTGAATCTTGGCAAGATGGAAGCCCTGTGGGTGAGTGGGTCCCGAGTCCGGGAGACAGGCTTATTGCCTGTTCTGGATGGGGTTGTTGCACTCCCTCTGAAAGATCAGGTCTGTAGTTTGGGGGTACTCCTAGATCCATTATTGTCGCTGGAAGCCCAAGTGGCCAGAGTGGCTTGGAGTGCCTTTTGCCAGCTTCAGCTGGTTCGCCAACTGCGGCCTCTCCTGGACAGGCATAGCGTGGCCACAGTGGTACAGGCGCTAGTAACCTCAAGACTGGATTACTGCAATGTGCTCTATGTGGGGTTGCCCTTAAGGCTGCTCTGGAAGCTAGATCTAATACACTAGTAGCTTTGCTGTTGTTGGGAACTGCCCCTTTTCAGCATGCAACTCCTTTGCTGAGGGAACTGCACTAGCTGCCTATCTGCTACCGGGACAGGTTTAAGGGTTTAGTATTAGTGTTCAAAGCCCTAAACACCTTGGCACCAGGATACCTGAGAGATTGCCTTCTTCCTTACCAACCTGAGGTCATCAGAGGGCATGTTCCTGGTGGTTCCACATGGACCCATGGCCCAGTTGGAGTTCACCAGGAAAAGAGCCTTCAGTGTGGTGGCCCTCTTCCTGTGGAATTCCTAGGGATGTACGAAAGTCCCTTACCTGAACCCAAAACTTGATTCGCGGTGGGGGGGAGGCCCTGGCCGGGGGTGAGGCGCCCTGTCCCTCCCGCCGCGAATCCTGGCCGGCCGGGACGCAAATGGCGGCGGCCGTAGCCGCCGTTTGCGTCCCTGCAGTCAGCCGTGATAGGCTACATAAATGTTTACATAGCCTATCACAGCTGAGTGAAAAAACAAAACAAAAAACCGTGCTTACGCAAATGGCGGCGCCCATGGGCGCCGCCATTTGCGTACGCGCGGTTTTTTTTCCCCCCTCACTCAGCCGTGATAGGCTACGTAAACATTTACGTAGCCTATCACAGTGTTTTTTAAAAATCTAGCCGTGATAGGCTACATAAATCTTTACGTAGCCTATCACATTTTTTTTTTTTTACTTGGAAATGGTGGCGGCAGCAGAAGACCGGCTGCCGCCGCCGCACCACCGCCGCACCGCCGCCGCCACCAGGGGCATTCGCACAAGGTAAGTCCCATCTGGGGGGGGGCAGACTGTTTCGCCACCAATTTCGGGGGGCTGAATGCGCTGGCATTCGGCCTCCCCGAGATTCGTGGAGAAATTCTCTGACATCCCTAGGAATTCCCTGCCCCTGGAGGTCAGGCAGGCACCAAAACTGTGTTGTTTCCAGATCCTCCCGAACACTGCACTCTTCCAGGAGGCATTCCTTAATTGAACAGTTATGTTTTTTTATTGGCATTGTGTTTTTTAAACTAGTGCAACTTTAATGTGGTGTTTTCATCTTTTTATTCTTTTACTGTTTTATCTTTTGTGGTCACCGCTGTTCTAGATATGGAGTGGTATATAAATGTTGTAAACAAACAAACAAACAAACCCTGATCAGTCATGAGTCATGATGGCTGTATGGAGCTTCCATATTCAGGGGCATTATGCCCCTAAATGTTGCTGGGGATCAACAACAGCAGAGGGCTTTATGCTCTGGTTGTGGGCTTCCTGGAGGCATCTGGTTGGCCACAGTGGAACCGGGATGTGGGACTTGGTGGACCTTTGGTCTGATCCAGCAGGGCTGTTCTTACAAGAACAGGAGGGTCAGAGGTAGACATGACCTGAGTCAAATTCAAAGCTGGAGGCATAAAAAATGCATTGTAGCACACCCTCATTTCCTTAGCTCTCCAGTTAATTTCTGGAAGACCTCAGTACCTAAATAGATTGACTTTAATGGTGAATTATTCAATTTGTAAGAATGATTCTGATCCTAGAGTTCTCCTTCCAGTGTCTGTGCCAGCAATTAGCATGCAAAATACATTCATTCTGTTTTGCCAATGAATGTGCAGATGGCTTTTTATAAAAATGACATTCCCAGTCACGTCCGTTAAAGCAGGTTAACCCCGAAAAATGTGCATGTAAGAGGAGCCAACTGCCTGACCTCGTATGGACAGACAAAGCTGCTAGACCTGGGGGTCTCCACTGTGGTGCCTCTGGACACCAAAAGGCCTGCAGAATCCTGTCTTGGCACCCACCAGGCTCACTGCTTCTCCTGATTTTATTTTATTTTATTTTATTCTTAAGATGTTTTCAAATTAAAAAAAATGTTTTTAAACTGAGAGGCTGGCATGCTGCAAACTGCATCACTGCCCACCAGCAGCATCTTTATTTGGGTTCATGGAAGTGTTTTTCTGTTTTGATTTGGACCTGAGATCCCACCTCTGCCTTATACTTAGATTCCTGGGCAACTTACCTTTTTTTTGGGGGGGGAGTTTCACCACTTTGCCTACTGGCAAATGAGTGTTTTCTGAGTGGCCATGCCCACCATGGCAGCCATTTTGTGACAGTGCCCACATCACTCTTTCAAAATTCCAAAAGTACCCACCAACCCGAAAAGGCTGGGGACGCTTGTGACTGTTAGTCCTCTCTTGCCCAGTACCATCTCAATGAATCTCTATGGTGGGGGTGGGGAACCTGCAGCCCTCCAGATGTTGTCTGACTACAACTCCCATCATCCCTGACCATGGGTCAGGCCATGGGTTCCTCACCCCTGCTCTAGGGACTCAGACAGAGGTCTTCCCCAGCCCTGCTAGTCAAGATCCTTTTTTTTTAACTGGAGATGCTTGGGGCTAAACCTGAGGCTCTCAGCACGCAAAGCCTATGTCCTGTCATGAGATGTGAGCCCTGGGAGACAAAAGGCACCTTCAGAATTAAGAAGGATGCGCCCAGAGGCACCTGATGTGCCACTTCTGGAAAGAGAATGTTGAATTTCATGGACCTTCATGTCAGTGATGGTTCTAGGTTTTTGAAGGCCCTTTGGCAAGACCCCCTCAATGGTCCCTCTCGTTCAGTGAGTCTACTGTCTCACCACGATTGGCACCAACTGCCATTGCTCCTTCTCCTTTTTATCATCATGGCTACCATTTGCTTGCTTGAGAGGCGGAGAGCCGGTGAGCAAGTAGGCAGTGACATCTACTGCTCCTCCTTCTCACCACCACCATGGTCTAGGCGGGAGCAAGAGGCAGGTGAACTAGCAGGTTGTAATGGTGAAGAGGAGGAGCAGCCCCCAGGGGGTGCTGGGCCGTGGGACCTTGACAGGTGCCCAACATTGCCTACCCTTTGTGCTGGCCTTCCTTATGGATCTGGAGCAAGGTCTTAGGGGGCTAGAAGGTGGCCTTTGACACAAGATCTATCCTTCTGTTGGGTTGGACTGCTGTTACACTCTTGCCCAAAACACAGAAGGTTTTGTGTAATCCAAGGGATCTACATTCCAAGAGGGCTTATGAAGAACACTTCATACACAGCATTTCTCTTACACAGAGATCATCTCCATTAACAGAAAAAAAAACCCTGTGAAGAACATGTGTATTTTTGCCTGAATTTCACACGTCAGGACGTGGATGCTGGCTTCCTTCTATTGATGAGAAATCCAGTGCTGTGCAACTGAACCTCTCAGCTCCACAAGAGATAATGCTTCTACCTTTACAGGGAAAGTCACCCATCAGATGAGGTTAATTGATGCTCAGCAAGAAAGGAAACCAAAAGAGCTGCATCAGATTATGTGCAAAAACATATGTTCCTGCAATGAAAAGTACATTCACGGCAATAGATGATGCAGTGACAACACTGGCATATCTTTTGTTTTGTTTTGCCTGAATTAACTTGTGACTGAGAAAAAGAATCGGCAAACTCTGAAGAAAGCAAACAGCCATTATACATATTAAAGGAGATCATTGCAAGGTAAAAGGGATGCAGGTGCAACACACCAATATATTTAATGGTATTGACACAAATGGCAAGAAATCCGTTTCATTCTATATAGTTTTCTCTTGGCTTCTGAATGATCATTGGACTGAGGCTGCTTTGTCTAAGATGCTTGTTCTTGAAATTATTTCCTCTTTTAGCAATGTTAAGGGAGTAAGAGCTGATCCTTATGTAGCCAAAACAGCACCACCCACAAGGTATCAGCAAGCTTGGGGGACCCACAATGTTAAAAGCAGCATATACATTCTTTAGAAAAACCCCTAGGGGGTGGGGGGAACCCAAAACAGATTAATGACGACTGCATATTTGACACAGAATGCTGAGCATTTGTTGGGGGAGAGGGCATGGAATGGAGTATCTTGAAAGACGGTATAACTAGGTGGCTGAGTGGCTGGCTGGAACCTGGAATCCACCGATTCACCATAGACCAGAAGAAGTTCAGAAGGAGTTCATGTGCGATGGGCCAAAATAAGATTTTGTCTAAACAGGCCTGGATAAACCCATCAACAATGGCTGTATTTAGACAAGCATTGGTCTTGCAGTGGTTTTCAAACTTTCTGCAACATTTCTACATGGAACTCGTTTACCATGGAACCCCTACATGTCTGCTGTAGAATCCCAGTATGTTTCAGGGAATGCTGGGCCATGCTCTAGGGGAGCACAGTCTGTTCATTGTAGGGATGGTGGAGAATTTCTCCCCGAATCTTCGGGGGGCCGAGCACCAATGCATTCGGCCCCCCGAAATCGGTGGTGAAATTCTCCGCCCCCCCGCCCCCTCCGGGGATGGGACTTACCGTAGCCGAATGTCCCTCCTGGTGGCGGGTCCTGGCGGCAGTTCGGCGGGCTTTCGGTGGGGGTGGCAGCCGGTCTTTTGACCGGCTGCCGCCGCCGCCATTACAGCTGAAGTAAAAAAACCCAACAACCCCGTGATAGGCTACGTAACGATTAATGTAGCCTATCACGGCTGACTTTGGAGATCTAGCCGTGATAGGCTGCGTAAATCGTTACGTAGCCTATCACGGGGTCTTTTTTTTTTTTTTTACTTTCGTAGTTTGCGGCCAGGGAGACGGGGTGCTTCTCCCCGGCCTGAATTTCGGCCGGGCGAGGCGGGACGGCTCCCCCCCCTCGCCTGAACTTCGGGGGGAGAAGCGAAGCACCTCCCCCCCACCACGAAGCAAGCTGCGAGACCAGGTAAGTGACTTTCGTACATCCCTAGTTCATTGAGATTGCTGAGCTGGCAGGTTTCGCTGCCATCCTGCATGAATTAAAAGCAGATTCTAGAACACAATCCAATGTTCTCCTGTGATAGCACATTGCAGCAGCAGCAGGAGATCAGTTTGCCTCCCAGTAGTGAACTTTGAACCCCTGCTAAGCTTCTGAGGATCCCCACTCTTCCCCACTGATCTAGAGGAAGGAAATAATGAACTTATAAACTGATCCAGGGCAGCAACAGTGTTCTGGACCAAGCAATTCTAGAATGTTGGATGGAATTGGGAATTCTGTCTCACCAGCTATGATTTCATCTGACTTTGTAACTGCTTCTTTATTTTGCTGGGGTGTATCCAGTTGTGCTCCAATCTGGGTATTTGTTTGGAACACATCTAAGACAGAGTAGGATTCTTGGCTCACCAAAGCTAAAGCAGTTCAAAAATCAGCCAGGAATTTTTATGTTTTTCAACGTCAGAGCTCTCCTGGCTTCTTCCATTAAGAGCAAAGAGCTAAACTGCAATCTGACAAAGTTAACACATACCTAACATATATTAAAAAGAGGTGGGAGAGGGGAAAAAAAAGCTCAAAGTTCAGAAGCAGAAGTATAAAACTATTTTGGACCTGAGATGTAATCTGGGGAAATCAAGCCAAATGCTGCTGTCAAAGTGCTTTCCAGGTGAGCTCTAAGTAGGTGGCCATCTGGAGCAGTGGCTTTCAAGCTTCCTAAGTTCTAGGAACATTTTCCATATGGATGTGTCTGCTGAGAGTCAGTTGCAGAGCCACTGTGTTTTGTGAAGGATGCTGGTGCATATTTCTCAGTTAACGTGGGCACTGATCCTTCAGCATCATCTCAGCATGAACTGAGAATGTGCCTGAGAACACACACACACACCACTCCCTTGTGTCCGCACATTGCAAGGGAAGATGGGGAGCGGTGGCCATGACCAGAGCTGGATCGATCATTTGGGGGCTCTTGGCAACATGGCCATAATGGCTCCCCTATCATCTCCACCAGAGTGAGCAGGTGAGTGAGGGTGGCAAGGTGTGGCTGCTGTCTCCTCTTGCTCACACACCTGCCCCTCGCTCACGGCAGTGTGGTGCAGAGATGATGGGCCCCCAGTCTCTACTTTTCACTGACAGGAAGCACCACTGCTTTCAACCACAGCTGGCCAGGGGTTGGCACCACTGGACCTTCCTGAAGTGCCAGGTCCTCAGCAGCTGCCCAGTGGTGCTAGGGCGGCCACTTGTGATTTGCCCAGAAGAGGGGATGCATCACCAAAACAGAGGACAAAAGAGGGCACTGATTAGCATAAAGCTTGCATTTGTTGTTGTTGTTCACTGATGTATATGTAGAGATGCAAATTTAGAAATAATTATTACAATTTAAATAAAAATACAGTACATCTCGCCATAGTGTGGAAGACTGTGACCAGGTTGACCTATATGCCTTTCTCAGTCTACTGTCCAGGTGCTACTGATGGGCAACTTCAAGGCGCAGCTCTTCCTTCTGATGGTTCTTTATCTTTAAACCAGATTTGGACTGGACAGCCTTTCAAGTAGAGGACTGTCCTCTATAAAACAGGACAGATGGCCACCCTAGATGGTGCTGAGACCTAATGTCAGCTGTGGACAGGCTGTCTTTTTGGCAGCTTCTCCATTATTAGCAACCTTCTCAATGAGGAGCAATTGATAAGCTTCTCAAGAACTCTAGGGTTCCTCAGAACACAGTTTAAAAATGACTCATGTTAAAAAGAAAGAAACGGTCATGAAAGGATCAAGAATGCATTATTAGGAAACAAAAGTGTTATTTACAGAATCAGACATATCCTTTTCATATGCTGTATGCTATTAATATTGTCATGCAGAACATAAAAACAATGGAAACTCTTTTTTCCGAGTGCATTCAAAGCTGGAGGAACAAAATTAAAATCTAATCTTGTGCATGCTAGGGGTGGAAGGTCCCTGGGGAAGGAACAAAAGCCAAAATAAAAATGAAACAAAACAAATTTATTAAAAAAAAGAGAGGTTACAGTGACCATTCCTGGGAACTTACTCAGAGTCTTTGTTCCATAACCGTCGTCACCTAATCCGGGGATGTCCTGCACGGGAGTCCCCAAAGAGAGCAATGAAAGAAAAGAACAGCCGCAGAAGAGGAAGGAAGAAGTCAGTGGAGTTGAAATGGATACTACCATGACTGACCATGTAGATTGCACAGTCTGGATTCCGGGTCTCTTTGGAAACAACATTAGCCCCCAAATTTGAAGGCCACATGGAAGCTATAAGGAAGGCAATCTATTTTGGTTAAAGCGAGAAAGCACATGCAATCTTAAGAAAGCTGTAGAAACTGGCCAAGATGAAGACAACTTGACTGGCCAACGGGGTTGGCAGTTAGGGAGAGAGATGGGATACTGTCCCTTCTCCTGGTGTTCAAGACCACATGCAATAACCCCAGGAACCACCTATAGTTCTGGCCATCTCATTGGTTGTCCCAGGTTAGAAACAATTAAATAATGGACCTACGTGCTCAGCAGCTGGGCAGAGAACACATTAACTGATTTTTTAAAACATGTGTGTGATGGCTTGATCTGTGTTCATAACACTGCTACAGATCTTATGGAACAGTAACTACAACAAAGTAGACCGCATCCTACACTGCTCGCGCACTAGCAGAACCTACCGCCAGTGCCATGTGGAGCTGCCAGTTCTTAAGGCAACTGGAAATGAGCAGAAATTCTAGTTTCTGGAATGGGGTAGGTCAGTGGAGCTCACAAAGAAGAGCTCTGTTGACCTGTCCCAATCCAGAAATGAGTTTTCAGGCTGGCTTTAGGCAGCACTAACTCCCTGTCTCCCCAACGGCGGGTCCCATTAGCACAATGGAATGAGCGGAAGTATTGGATATTGCCCACAATCTTAAATTAGCCAGCCTTTGTGTGTGTGTGTGTGTGTGTGTTTTAGAATTTAACCTTAACTATATCCAAGACTGGGCCTTTAAAACTTGCTGTGAATTTTAAAGAACAGCAGCATGAACAAAAATAATTTGTATCTATGGATAAGTTCATACAACCCACAGCAGTTGAGGGTTAAACAAGGCAAAAATGTTACCCGTATGTTTTTCCCCTCTGTGGCTAACGGTGGCTTTGTGAGTATGTGTGATTTAACTTGAAGAACTGGAATGCAGGAAAAGGGTTAGATGCCTCCTCCCCCACTGCCATGACCTCAGTTCAAATCATGCCACCCTGCCACTTTTTTTAAAGAAACAATATGGTGTCGGGAGTTCCAGTCATGTCTAGTTGGCACTGATTTCCCAGGTCTGCTGAATCATCGGAAGTGGTCTCTTGTGCATCTCAATCGCATGCCACTTCTAGATGCTAGAGCAGGGGTGTTGAATTTCTTTCAGCCTGAGAGCCAAATTCCAGTTTGGAGAAACTCTCATGGGCTGCATTCCTGTGGTGAGCGGGTCTGAAGGCAAAATGGGGCAGGGCCAAAGGCAAATGGGGAGGGGGCACAATATCAAATATAACGGCATATTTTAGCTTAAAGCTCTTCCTGCAGGTAACTAAGCCCTAAGAGGCATTTCAACTTTTTATAACGATGGAAAAAACTGCACAACGGCCAGGAAATCAACAAATGATGGTTGGGACAAGGCAGTGGAGGCTGACGGCTCCTATTTCAGCGGGGCTGTGAATCCGCTCTGGGTTTCAGTCAGAATCAGTCAGAACTCTAAAGGAGCTCTCCAAAGTGCTGAACCCCCCCACTGAAATAGGAGTTACCAGCCTTCACTGGGGCCAGGGGAAGAGTGTGCAACCATCTACGGATCCACAGAGGGCCAGTTTGTAACCCCAGGTGGTCTAGATTTGGCCCCCAGGCTTGAAATCCTGGAAAACGACCTAGCCTCTCTCATCATCAAGGGCCTTCCAACTTGATAGATTCAACTGTCCAAGTGAGAAAAGAGTCACAATGATAGATTTTTTTTTGGTTAGGAATGTATCAGCATGATCCACCATGAGCCATCTACAGCCAACGGGAAGCAAAACAAGTGATCGCAACCACCTACGCTTAAATGGTGGCAGGTTTCTCCTTAACCAAAATTCAAAATGGACCAATTTAAGCAAGGGTCAATGGGGCTGGTGTACACATTTTTTTTAAAAAAATAAAATTAGCAACAGAGAAGAACTCTTAAATCAGTGGTTACAGCTTTAGTTTCAGTCCCAAGGAATCCAGACCGCCATCATACATTGGTCACAGTAGTAATGCCTCACTTGTCCTGACTCTGAACATTGTTTGCCTAGGTGTATGTGGGGGGGTTACCAGTGTCATGCGCGTCACCCATGTGCTGCACTGTGACATCGTCTCTAAGCATTTACTTACGTTCCGGGTCACTCGTGTCCTGCTCACTCAGCTCCTTGTTCTTGTAGAATGGGAATTTTCGTGAAAGGATGAAGTTCTTTTTACGCTTGTCATTGAATGACTGTGAAGGAGAAAAGGCATGGGGCAAAAACAAGGACGTCTAATTGTTGTCACACTCATGCTGACAAAGCAACT
The DNA here is from genome assembly GCF_057233095.1 of Heloderma suspectum. Taxonomy (NCBI): domain Eukaryota; kingdom Metazoa; phylum Chordata; class Lepidosauria; order Squamata; family Helodermatidae; genus Heloderma; species Heloderma suspectum. The sequence continues at coordinate 13,537,027 of NC_139460.1, forward strand.
AGTTTGTAAAAGTGGAAAACAACTGTTGTGACTTAGTCCAATTTTTAAAGATAGATAGATAGATAGATAGATAGATAGATAGATAAAGCGAACAGTAGAAAGAAGAAAGAAAAAAAAGAGCTGACGATTTGGTGGGGGTTTTAAATGACCTGAAATTAGAGCAACAATGTTTGATTCATCATTTAAGGCCGAAATCCTATGTGCACTGGGAGTAAGTGCCAAGGAACACAGTGGGACTTACTTCCAAGTAAGTGCATGTAGGATTGTGCTATAAATTAGTCCATTAATTGTTTTTAATTAACTAAAAAAATACCCCTGATTGTTTGGGCAGCAGATTTTCTTGTTAAATTGCACACACACTATAGCCCTATTGCTGCATTCAGAGAACATGTGTGGGCAGGGGGTGCAGGGCTGTGCACGACAGCTCTCCCGCCCCCACAAACCCCCATCCCTACTGGCTCCACCTCCGACCTTACAGTAGTCAGCCAAATGTGCTAAGAATACTCCTTTGGACCTTCCTGTTCAATGCAGGAACATCATGGCTGAGACAGCTGGGATGGAGATGCTGGGGTCAGAGCTGACATGTGCATCCCTTTATGCTTTATGTGCATCCTTTTATGCTCACACACATTCTTTGAACACATGGATAGGGCTGTAGGTAGCATGTGTGTGTGTGTGTGTGTGTGTGTGTGTGTGTATATATATATATATATATATAAATATAAATATAATCTGCAGAGGTTATATATTATATATAACCTCTGTAGATGACAAGCACCATTTAAAAGAGGCTGGGAACCTGTGGCCCTTCAAAATGCAGGACTACAAGTCTCATCACCTCTGAAAATTGGCCATGCTGCCTGGGCCTGATGGAAGTGGTAATCAAATTACATCTTTAGGACCACATGTTCTCCAGGCTGGATTTAGATAGTGGCACTCTGCTTCTTTCTCCCACAGGCGGAACGCCTCTTCTAGATGATGCTTGCTTGCTATGACACAGATGTGTGCATAATTAAAAACAAAGAAAGAATGCTTCCTTCAGGACTATTGTTTTTACTCATATGCAAATTTATGAGAATGTAATCAATTAATTAACAAATTAATCAACTATATCTCACATTATTAATTGTTGAAGATTTCTTTAAAAATCGGGTGATCGGTGGACAAGCGGGATAAAGAACACTTCTATAAATAGAAAATAAATATTCTGCATGGCGTGCCAATCTATTTCTCTTGCTTAAACTGGAGAAAAAATGTCCACTGAACTTTGTATGAATGAGCTGATTGAGATTTGGCCTTATATTCCGAATCCCAATATATTTAAGGATTGATAAGACAATGTTGGTCTCCATACCTGATTCCAAATTTAATTACTTGTGTCACAAAAGTTTCATGCCACTTTTACATTCCAAGCATATTTAAGTTTTAGTAATGGAAAACAAAAGGAAAAAAATATACATGGAAACCTATGTATGTCTCGTTAGGGTTGCAATACTTGAGTTTGAAACAATATGACACACATGCAAAAAGTGATACACAAATCATGCAAGCACAAAATAAAGGCAGATAACAAAAATTCTGACATAAATGGGTTTGAAACAACTTTGGTTGCGGGGGTGGGTGAGGACCAGCATGCAAATAACATCAATCGAATGGCCTACAGAATTTAATGGAAATAAAATGTGCTTTTCCCTCTCTTTATTTGGGTGATCACTTTTTTTCAAATTAAACGATGTCGTGTGATTCTTGTTAGGATGATATTATATTCTTAAAACAATAATGTATCGGGCATAATTTTATAGAAAAGAGAACAAGTCTAAAGTTGGCTGGCTATGTGTCTTTTTCTTTTGGGAACTCAAGAGGTTATCAAATAGCTGTACAAACATGTTTCAGTTTCCTGAGACATGATATCATGCCACACTGAAATTTGTCTTTATATTTCCCACCCCACCCCTCTCCTCTCCACAATCTGCAGTCAAAACATTGGAAAGGAGCATTTTAAACAGGAGTAAACTTCCCTCTAAATTCTTTGTGTCTTAGGACAGTACAGCAAATGCCCAGTTATCTCGATCCTTGACAGCAGCAGTTCCTCATGATGAACCAAATCAAATGCCTCTTTGCCCTCCTTTGGAGATCCCTATGAAATGTAACCCTATAATTGCTGCACCTAGAATTGTAGGCCGTGGAGGTGCCCACAAGCTGCCGTTTCCAATATGGCAGGACATCTGTGGCTTTGATACTCAGACTCTAAACCTAGCAATTATCAGGTAGCCTTGAAGATTGTCTTCTGCAGGGGTGTCAAACATCTTTCAGCCCAAGGGCCAAATGAAATTTCAGAGAAGCTCACGGGGGCTGCATTCTGGTGGTGGGTGGGTCTGAAGGCAAAAGGGCTGGGGCAAAAAGTATGGGCATGTTTCCACGGAAAGTCCTTTCTGCCAGTAACTAAGCCTTAGGAGAGGCATTTCATCTGTTCAGAGCGTGGACAAACCATGCAAAAGCTGGGAAACCATCAAACAATTGGTGGTCAGTGGAGAGGATGGGGCCAGGGAAGAGATGTGACCCTCTGGAGAACCCCAGAGGGCCACATTACGTTCCCAGGCAGGCTTGATTTGGCCCATGGGCCGGAGGCTCAACACCCCTCATCTACTGTATTACACTCTACCTGGAGCTGCATTTGATTAGCTCTGCAGAGGCTGCAGAACATGACGGTTCAATTCCCGATGGTCACTGAGGACCAGGAAAACATCATACCATTGCATCATTGTCTGCACAGGGTCTTGGACACTGGAGTACCTTGGATAGCTGCTTTAGAGTTCTGACTGGTTCTGACTGAAACCTGGAGTGGATTCACCACCCCATCGACATCAGAGCCACCAGCCTCCACTAGTCCTGGGGGCTTGTTTGGCAGAACTGGTTCTGCCACATAATTTATGGATGTCCTGCTATATCAGGGGTGCAGAACTGGTTTGGGGTGGGGTGGGCAGATGACCCCTACCCAGCCCTCCAATCTGAGATGGGAAATAACAGAGGGGGAATGCCCTCTGAGGGGATTTCTCCAAAGTTTAGCTCTAAGTCCCACCCCTGGAGTCTCCGCTGGCTGGATTGGGGTACCTGGTGGACCAGATCCTGCCAGGGTGTTGGAGGTTCTGCACTCCTGACCCATATGGGTAGAGCAGTAGCTACATTTATTGGTTTTTCAATGACATGGATGAGCTATGACTAAGTTTTAGAGTCACATTAAAGTTCCCTGTTCAGTCATTGCTCCCCAGGAACACCAAACCTACTGAGGGGGGCAGGATTGCACCCCTCTGGCCCTGCCCTGATGTCACAGTGCCCCACTGAGTCAGCCCCAGTTGGTCTGAAAAGGACAATGGCAAAGGATGTCTCAAAAGGGTTGTCTTTATTCGTACGATTGTGCAAGTGGAGGGTTTCTGAACTGGTGAAGCACCTGAGTACCTCTTTCCAGCCATCCTGCTTATGGAGATCAAGTGGGTGGTCCAGCTCGGGGCACATGGATATCAGGGGCAAGGCCAGTGGCTTCCAGGCACCACCTCCTTCCAAGTATTGTGCCTATGCATGGAGGAAGGGCTGGGCAGCGCTTTAATGACTGGCTTACCAATAAAAATCTGAACCAGCCCCATTCAAAGCCACTCTGTTTCCGGAAAACCTCCTGCTCAAAAATGATTTTTAAAAGCCTCTTCAGTGATGTCAGATTCCTGATGGCCAATTCACACATGCAAGTCATCACCGGATGTCACAGTCACCGAGTGATAAGCGTGCAGGTTTGAACGGTTTGGATAAAAAAAGGCTCACATAGTTTTATGCGGAGTACAGAACTCCATTCAGGAACGATGTGATTTTGGCACAGCTGATGCTCCACCTTGGTGATAGGTGGGAACAGATATATAAATAGGCTTGTTATATATAGCGATCAGAAAAACAAACAAGCCATTCCCCTACTAGAATAACTCCTCTTCCTTTTCTTCACACTGGCAGTGAATGCTAGTTTAACAAGGGACTGACCTGTTCTAATCGTATGAAGTTACGTACAGATCATGGCTGCTAGTCTAAGGGACTAAGGGTGCAACGTTTAGGTGATTAATTTATAACAGGGTCTGTGTCTTGCATTTTGAAAGGCCAGGGATTTTGCATTTAGAAGACCCAGCAGCATTGGTTCTGCTCAACAACTCACTCCTCTACAAGCCACAGGGACCATTAACCCCCTCCTCTCCAGCATGAACCATCAGAGGCCTTGACAGGGACCCATGAACTGGATTGAGGTAATGGGGCACAAGGAGGGGGTTTAATTCTCCCTCTTTGTGCTGTTTCTCCCAATCGAAGCCCCTCTGCCAAGCTGCTATTAGCCTGCTGTGGGAAAAAATGCAGGGATAATATCTGTACTTTTCTCTCCCCCACCAGCCCCAGCAAGCAGGGTAGCTGCAAGGACAGTGGCAGAAATTGTTTTTGAACCTTATTTTAGTGAACGCTCCACAATGCTAATTCCATTGAATTAATCTCGTGGTTTGCTGAGGCATTGAACGAGGCAGTTCTCATTCAAAATGGAGGGCCTTGAATGAGGCAAATGCATCAGATTTCAAATCTTTTATCAGGTTTTTTTGGCCATGTCAAGATTAGTTGTGGGAACACAATGGCTGCTGCGGTGATCCATGAGCTTTGACCGCCCTTTTGGAGGGCCCAGCCTTACTCTCCCATTTGAAGACAAGACAGATGGTTAGGGGGAGACTCCCTAGACATTGTCTCTTAAAACAACAGCAACAGCGTATAGTGTGCAACATTATATAGAGCAGTCAGAAGATTAAATGCCCCAGGGAGGCGAGAGAGGCACCCTCCTTGGCATGTTTCCACAGGCAGGCAAAAACATTTTTGTACCGGCAGGCCTTTGGGGATAGATAGTCTGGACCTGTGAGAATATGATGGAGTGGAACTATTGTTTATATTGTTGTTGTTTTTAAAATTCTGATATTTTATATAATTTTAAAATTATTGATGATTTAATTATATTTTTTTAACTTTTGTATATTTCTATTTATTTCATAGAATCATATAATAGTAGGGTTGGAAGGGGCCTATAAGACCATCGAGTCCCCTGCTCAATGCAGGAATCCAAGTCAGAGCATCCCTGGCAGATGGCTGTCCAGCTTCATCTGGAATGCCTCCAGTATGGGAGAGCTCATCTGGCTTCCTGTCACTTCAGCCCATTATTCTGTGTCCTGCACTCTGGGATGATCGAGAAGAGATCCTGGCCTTCCTCTCTGTGACAACCTTTCAAGTACTTGAAGAGCGCTATCAGATCTCCCCTCAGTCTTCTCTTCTCAAGGCTAAACAGGCCCAGTTCTTTCAGTCTCTCCCCATAGGGCTTTGTTTCCAGTCTCCTGATCATCTTCGTTGCCCTCCTCTGAACCCTCTCCAGTTTGTCTGTACTGTTTTAACTGTACAAGTTTTTAATGTTGTAAAACCGCCTTGAGTCCCACTATTGGGAAAAAGGTGGGATGTTATTGTTATTGTTATTATTATTATTAATAATAATTAATGTATGTTGTTTGTGGACATAAACAGTCACATCTGAGATGGCTTTGAATTCGTGCCACAAAAGACAAAGGATTGGATCCAGACTTAGTCATGCTTAGAGTAGGCCCATTGAAATCAATGGGACTTAAGCTTGTCATGATTAAATTAGGTCTCTTTGCTTTCAAAAGATGTGCTCTAAGCATGACCTCAGTCTGGATCTGACCCAGCTAGACATGATTCCTTTTTCCTTATATTCTGAAAATGCAGCATTCCCAAAGTGTCCTATTTGATCTGACTTAAAATATCGATTTATAATCTCATCACTTCCTTGTTGTGGCAGACATTGAAACCAACACACCACCACCACCACCCTTCTTTAACATTTGTATAGCATTTTCAATGTTCAAAGCTGTATCTAGGTGTAATCATTACAACAACCTTGTAAGGCATGTCAGTATTATTACCATTCCCTCTATTTCCAATGTTTAGAGGTGAGTGCTGATCCTTATGTAGCCAAGGCAGTACTCTCAACACACAGGATGGCGGTATTGGCAGACTCGGGAGAACCTTAGGTTTGCGTACTTCAATGCAGTTTAGTGCCGTTCAGTTAAGGATGATGAACTATGGGTGGAGCCACAGAAAGAAGCAGACATTATTGGATACACTATAAATAGCTGCTAAAGGGGCTTTACAATTAACGTGTTGAATATAAGAGAAAACAAACAAAAATTAAGGCTGTATTGACCAACGTAGGTGATCTGGTACAACTTGCATCACCAAAGTGTGATACATCATCATACTCAAGTGTGTGTAATTATTTGTTAGGGATGCTTATGGAGTCCACCTCTGCCAGATTCCAACAGCAGATTTTTGAAGTTGTGCTATACCAGACATGTTTACAGAAGCAGAACTAAAATATCAGAATGTGTTATTGTTCTGGAGTTATATTTCTGGAATTTTGCAAGATGGGAGACGTGTGGGGTGGGATTCCTGTGCCCCTTTCTATCTCTTAGCAGTAAAAACACATTGAAAGTAAATTATAAAATGAACTGTCTCCCCCAGCCAAAATTGCACCCCATTTTAAAAACACGTTATTTGTGCAATATCACAATACTGTAATTGCACTAATTCTTTTTACCCCCCCCCCCACTATATATATATGCATAAAAACCAGGGATGATGTTTTTTGTTTTTGTTTTTTAAAAAACACATTTATTTTGTGTATTCCTTAATCCACCCTCCTCAATTACAAGGACGTGCGCAAAACACATTCTCAAATTCTGACTCACAGAAGTCCTGCTGGAATTCAATTGGAGCGGAGCCAGTGAGTTGTCAGAATCTCGGAACAATTACAAAGTGGGAAGATCCATGGGATTGTACATTTAAAACAAAAGTATTAGTGGTGGAAGAGGGTTTTGTGGGGAATTACATTGTTCTTGCACTAGAGAGGCTTTAATGGGTTTAGATGAGCTCTGATTTCTCTCACCGCATGACTGGCTGCCATCTTGAAACTGGAATACTTTCCAGGGCCTTAGTGAAGTTGCTACACTTGAGCCCCCCGGATAAGGTATGACCACTTCTCATACATGGCTTACTATGGTGTGATGCTACTGAATGTGGAAATTGGAAATTCAGTTTTGCATTGCTACTATATTGAGTCAAATGGAAAAGCTTGTGATGAGAGAAATAGCTCACTGGATTTCTAGGGTGCATTACATTAACGTTCCTATTGGTGCCTGCCATCATGCTGCAAAGGTTTATAAAATGATGTACACTTTGGAGAGGGTGGCTAGAAATAAGAGGTTCACCCTTGCCCATAATGACAGATCTTGGGGTAGGGGGTAGAGGTGGGGTTGCCTAATGATTAGCCAAAGAAAGTACTGTAATGCTGATATACCCATCCTAGTGCGTGTCTCTTTAAAACTAGAAGCATCATTGGCTAAGACACCTGGAAGCCATGGTCCCACACAGACTGACACCCTTGCTTCCCCTCACTGTGGAGCTCCCTGCTTTTATATTTCAAGTCTGCCATAGACAGCTAGAACAATCTCCTTTTTAATTAACACCTTTCCAGGTCCATTTCTGAGCCCAAAAGCTGATAAGAGGGTCTTCCTGTCTATGTGATTGGTGAACCAACTACGTGATTGGTGAAATATGTTGGGCGACTGCCCCTGCCAATCCTGACAAGTCATCATAAAAATGGATGAAAGGAAAACTCCTATACATGTTGGACAGAATAAAGTCCTACCACTCCCAGCATTCCCCAACCCAGGGAATTGTAGGACTTCTTTTCTGTCTAAACATGCATTGCATTGCCCCCTAAGAACCTTTTATTTTTGTTACCTTGTCTGACCATCCAAGGAAGCTGTATTAACGCCCCCCCCATTGTATTTCCCTTTCAGAGTTTAGCATGTGTTAGCAAAGTTTAAAACATACATTTTATTTTCAAGTTCAGTTCAGTTTTATTATAGAGTCACAGACCCATTCAGGTTTTCAAGTACCTCTTTGTTTTCCCCTTGGTTGCTATTTACATTACATAAATAAACCTCTCTCACTCAGGACTAGGGAGGTGAGGATTTTATAAAATCTGTTTCATCTGCATTTCACGGACTGTCAGGTGCCTTTTGTTCCATCGTCCACTTATAGATGGAATCAGATTTTTCCCAATTTCCTGAATTTCCACAAATTTGCATTTGCGCAAATTCACACAAATGAGCAACTTCTCCCCAAAATGCACAAATCCCTCCAAAATGCACACATTCATGCTTTAGCCTATGGGGGAAATGTGCATTTTCAGCCAGTGTTTTTATTTTCTGTATTAACTTCTGTAAACTGCCCAGAGAGCTTTGACTATGGGGCCGTATAGAAATGGACGAAATACTAATACTAATATTAATAATAATTTTTCTACAACTAAAGCTTCAGCTATTCGGCGGTATAGAAATGAAGTAAGTAAGTAAATAAATAAATAAATAAAATTTATGTAAAATCCCAGAAAGTAAAAAGAGAAGAAAAGAAAAGAAAAGAAAAAAAGGGGGGGGGATCTGCAAATCCACAGAATCTGTGAAGCTTGGGAAAAGCCAGTCCGCTGAAGAATCCTTGGGTCGGATTCATAGAAATCCGAACTCATTTGATTCCATTGGGAATTTCTCCAACGTCCCTACTCAGGACCTGAGGGTTTTAGAATCATAGAACAGTAGGGTTGGAAGGGGCCTATAAGATCATAGAGTCCAACTCCGTGCTCAATGCAGGAATCCAAGCCAAAGCATCCCTGACAGATGGCTGTCCAGCCTTGTCTTGAATGCCTCCAGTGTGGGAAAGCCCACTACCTCCCTAGGTCATTGATTCCATTGTCGTATTGTTCTGACAGTCAGGAAGTTTTTTCTGATGTTCAGCCGGAATCTGGCTTCCTGTCACTTCAGCCCATTATTCCGTGTCCTGCACTCTGGGATGATCGAGAAGAGATCCTGGCCTTCCTCTCTGTGACAACTTTTCAAGTACTTGATGAGCGCTATCCTATGTCCTATGTCCCCTCAGTCTTCTCTTCTCAAGCCTAAACATGCCCAGTTCTTCCAGTCTCTCCTCCTAGGGCTTTGTTTCCAGTCCCCTGATCATCTTTGTTGCCCTCCTCTGAACCTTTTCCAGTTGGTCTGCATCCTTCTTAAGTTGTGGTTGATGACAATTCCTAAGGGAGATGCTCCTCCCACTCCAAATCCCCTGCTTGGGTCACATTCCTAGGTTTTGCTGGCAGTTCCCCTTACTTCTGAGGAAAGGCATCTTAGTTTGGGAACTCACCCCGACTTAGTTTGTGTGGGAGTGCATGGTGGTGGCAACTACAAAAATGAAGAGGGCGCATGGCCAGCAGGTCTACCTTAAAAGGTTGGCACTAGAGCAGGTCTTGCACACTCATCACAGTATGTCTTCAAATGATGCACAATTGGCACGTGGAATTTTCTGCCACAAGATGTAGAAAGGGCAACTAACGCTGATGGCTTTAAAACAGGGGACTTCAGCTTCTTTCAGCCCAAGGCCTGAACTCCATTTTGGACAAGCTCTTGGGAGGCCACATTCCACTCGGCAGCAGGGCTGAAGGACAAAGAACAGGTCCCAAAATACCAGCATATTTTAGCTTAAAGCTTTCACTGCCAGTAACAAAGCCTTAAGAGAGGCATTTCTATTTTTTAGAAAAGGGAAAAAATTGTAGAAAAGACAAGAAACCACCAAATGGTCAGTGGTTGAGGGGTAGGGGGATGACTATCTGGGGAATCTTGAAACGCCAGAGTGGGATCTGAGGTGTGCCAAAATTTAATAGGGATAAATGCCAAGTTCTGCACCTAGGAAAAAGAAACCAAACGTACAGTTACAAGATGGGGGATACTTGGCTCAATAATACTACAAGTGAGAAGGATCTTGGAATTGTTGTAGATCACAAGCTGAATATGAGCCAACAATGTGATGTGGCTGCAAAAAAGGTAAATGCTATTTGGGGCTGCATTAATAGAAGTATAGCTTCCAAATCCCGGGAAGTACTAGTTCCCCTCTACTCAGCACAGGTTAGGCCTCATCTGGAGTACTGTGTCCAGTTCTGGGCACCACACTGTAAGACAGATGAAGACCAACTGGAGAGGGTTCATTGAAGGGCAATGAAGATGGTCAGGGGACTGGAAACAAAGCGCTATGAAGAGAGACTGAAAGAACTGGGCATGTTTAGCCTTGAGAAGAGAAGACTGAGGGGGGATATGATAGCACTCTTCAAGTACTTGAAAGGTTGTAATCAGAGAGGAAGGCCAGGATCTCCTCTCGATCATCCCAGAGTGCAGGACACGGAATAATGGGCTCAAGTGACAGGAAGCCAGATTCCGGCTCAACATCAGGAAAAACTTCCTGACTGTTACAGCGAAACGACAATGGAACCCATTCCCTAGGGAGGTGGTGGGCTCTCCCACACTGGAGGCATTCAAGACAAGGCTGGACAGCCACTTGTCGGGGATGCTTTGACTTGGATTTCTGCACTGAGCAGGGGGTTGGATCCGATCGTCTGATAGGCCCTTTCCAACCCTACTATTCTATGACTGTATGATTCAATGGCCCATGGGCCTCAGGTTCAACACCCTTGCTTTAAAGAGACTGAGACACACTCATGGACGATGGGTTCATTGATAATTATAAACTATGTTAACTCAATGGGCATAGGCAATATACCTCTGGATGCCATATGCTGAGGACAAACATCAAAGGAGTTGCCTCCATGCCCAATGCGTGGGTTTCCTGGTTGGGCATTGTTGGGAGCAGAATTCTGGACTAGATAGACTCCTTCATATTGTGGAGCAGGACAGCCCTAACTCTTGTCAATATTTCTTATTCATAATGGAAAGAAGAGCATCAAGTGTCTTCCCCAACTCCTCAAACACACACTTCTTAGTGAGATCTCCTAAGTCTACAGGCTTCAGGAAGGGATGGTGCAACAGAATCCTTCAATCCTGTTGAAATGGACTATGGCATATAATAATGTAGATCAGGGGTAGGTAAGATGGTGCCCTCCAGACGTTTTGGACTACAACTCCCGTAACTCCTGACTAGGGATGTCAGAGAAATCCGCAAATGACAGCAGACTGGCTTTTCCCCTGTTTGGTGGATTCTGCAGACTTGTGGACCATTTTCCTAACCTTTGGGAATTTTGCGCAAATTTCATCATAGAAAAATACACAAAAATTAAGAAAACCCAGCTGAAAATGCACATTTCCCCACAGGCTAAAGTGTGAAAATGCACATTTTTGGGGGGATTTGCGTATCCTGTGGGGATTTCAGAAAGTAAAATAAATAAATAAATAAATAAATAAATAAATAAATAAAAATTCTTTCGGGCTGATGATGGAACAAAAGGCACCTGACAACCTGCAAAACACAGAACAGATTTTACACAGTCCCCGCATCCCTACTCCTGACCATCAGTCATGCTGGCTGGGGCTGATGGGAGGTATAGTGAAAAACATCTGGAGGGCACCAGCTTGCCCAGCTGTGTCCTAGGAAAAAAAGTACACGTGATTGCACTGTGCTTAGGCCACAAGCATAGTATGAATTGGGTTGCCAGGCCAACCCACTGGAATGATGGGACACATGTGTTCTGGAGATGAAGGGCAGAATCCAGTGGGACGGTTACGCCCCCCGCTGATTCCTTTCTGCCCCACTGATTCCCTTCCCTAGAAAGTGCGAAATCACCATTGCAGCAGTGGTGGGTACTGCTCGCTGAACACAACTGGCAGGGTGGAAGAGAATAGGGTGGGGGGGAAGCACCTCTGCTGGATTCTGCCCAAATGTGAAGAAGTCACATTAAGGCACATCTTCCAGGAAGGTGACAGCAACACAGAGTCTGGTGGTACCTTAAAAACTGATGCTGCAATCCTTCCTGAAATTTATGCAGTGAGACTTTCTTCTAAGTAAACACACATAGGATTGCGCTGTAGCAGATAGTGTGTGTGTGTGTGTGTGTAAGTGCGCGTGTGTGATGTGCGTGATGTGCGCGTGTGTGAGAGAGGGAATGAATGTAAATAGTGGGGCTTACTATTAATGATAATAATAATTATTAAAATCTAAGGGGAATTTAAGAATGCACAAGATGCAATTTAAAACACACCCACACAAGGAAGATCTAAAACTGACTTGTTTGTACACGGAACTTTGCCTCAGGTGCTGGAGCTACAGACATGTTCACAGATCCCCTTCCTTTGTTCCAGCACTGCCTCCCTCCTTTCAGCTTCTGCAGTAGGCAGACTGCATTTCCCTTTGTTTCTTGTCACTTCCAATTTTCCTTATTCACAACACTGCTCTCCTTGACTCAAACACCTGACAAGAAGGCACGAATGTGCTGAAGACTATATATTGATCCTGGAGGGAGGAAGCGGGGGAGTGAATCCTCTGAAACAGCCTGTATTTACAATTTGAAAGTCACGTTGACCTGACAGATTCAATGGGGCTATTGCATGACTGAAAGTCACCCATTTTCCCCAAGCCACATGATCCTTTTCCGTGCTGGGGCCCACAAGAGAGGCTGATGAAGCTCAGCAGGACCACAGCTAGATGACTTGATAGAGCCAGACCAGAATCAGGGCACCCCAGATCAGCAAATGAGGATGTTGCTCCAGCAGTGAACTGGAGACAACTGATGGTTCAAGTCAACCTTCCCCAACTGGGTACCCTCCAGATGTTTTGGACTGCAACTCCCATCATTCCCAACCAGCATGGCCAATGGTAATGATGAGAATTGCAGTCTGATACATCTGGAGGGGAACAGGTTCCTCTATGTCCTCAAACCCCTCCTCTGCCAGTAGGGGGTTTAAGTCCTGTGATGCGCATGTTCATGCATGCATGCATCCCCCCCCCCACACACACCTGTACTCCTCATCTCATAAATAATGCTTATCTGCCATCATTTTCAGCCAGAAGTCTTGGACACCCAGGAAACTGTTTGATGCCTAAGATGCAACTCTAGGACTTGGTAAAGCTCCACTAGCTATTCAGGTATTGTAGGGGGCTGCCTGATGAAGAGATGATGAACCATCATCATCTGAAGCTCTCCTCCAAGTGCCTCCTCCAAAGGATGTTCGGAGGATGGTAACAAGGAAGAGGGCCTTTTTCCAGGTGGCCTCCTGATTATGGAATGCTCTCCCCAGTGAGGTCTGCCTGGCACCAACCCTGTCGATTTGCCTGATCTTGTCTGATCTCGGAAGCTAAGCAGAGTCAGCCCTGGTTAGTACTTGGATGGGAGACCGCCTGGGAATCAAGCTTCCTGCATTGATCAGGGGCTTGGACTCGATGGTCTTGTAGGCCCCTTCCAACCCTATGATTCCATGATTCTAATCTTTTCGGTACCAGGTTAAGACCTTCCCAGGCATTTGACAGCATATGACAAGGTTATTGACTTAGTAATGACCACCGATTTCCATGGGTTTAAAAGGGGATTAGACAAATTCATGGAGGATAAGGCTATCAATGGCTACTAGTCCTGATGGCTATGTGCTACCTCCAGTACCAGAGGCAGTGAGCCTATGTAGACCTGTTGCTGGGGAACATGGGTGGGAGGGTGCTGTTGCAGTCACATCCTGCTTGTGGGTTCCTGGTCAACAGCTGGTTGGCCCCTGTGTGAACAGAATGCTGGACTAGATGGACCCTTGGTCTGATCCAGCACAGCTCTTCTGATGTGCTTATGTACTTATATAAGTAGTTCCAATGAAGTCTACAAAAACGTTCCAGTGGGTTTTTAAGATTATGATAAACATGCAATTTATTTTACTATATGTATTTATCTTAACTCTCTTTGCTACTTGAACATTCTTTTTTTTAAAAAATTACATATTGTTTTCTATTTTTTCTCTTGGGCCCTCTACTGTGATAATCCTGGGAGCGGTTCACTTTTTGACTTGCTGGAGGAAATCCGCAATGTCCAGTTAATGGCACAACATTTCTAAACCACTCACCGAGTAGTCACAACAGGTTGCAGGAAAGGTATTTCTGCAGATTTTTAAACTTTCAGGTTGGACACCAAGCTATAATTTAGAAAAGAAATACTTTCTGGAGTTCTCCTCCCTGCCCGCACTCCACCCCATGTCCTCTCAGTCATTTAACAAACATGGCATGGAAAATATTTGTAGGCTCGGCAGTAGTTTTGACCTGAGAACCTCAAAAATTTGAGAAACCCATGTGTGGTAGAAGCATTGATTGCCCTGGGAATTCTGCCCCTGAATGACTGTATATAAGAAATGTGTTTCTAATAGCAAAAGCTTCTCAAGCTGTTCTGATCCCCACATTCTAAGTAGTCATTGGGAAGCTCCCTCTTGGCTCACCTCAAGTTTTCCAAACTCTGTCAGAGAACTCTTAGAAAACTCTCTCTCCCCACCCACACAGGCAGTATGAAGCCTCTGGATTGGGCAGGTCTGATATAAATACTAAGCGTTGTAGTCCAACACACCTGGGTGACAGCAGGTTGGGGAAGCAACTGACCTCATGGGAATCTGCCTTCTAACCAGTCAGTGCATCTAATCCAGTATTTCTGCTTTGAGTAACAGGATCTCTCCAGGGTCTTAGGCAGAGGCCTTTGCTGTCCCCAGCTACCTGATGCTTTTTAACCGGAGATGGCAAGGATGGCCTGGGACCTCCTGCATCCCAACACTATGCTCTTCGGCTCAGCTATAGGTCACATACTCTGGATGTGGATTCAAGTACCGCTGCCCACAGGCCTGCCTGAGTGCTGACCACTTATTCCTTTGCTCCCTGCTTTGGTCATTGAATCATAGCGTTGGAAGGGACCGTGGAGACAGGGCCAGCTCTGCCACTAGGCAAAGTGGGGCGGTTGCTTCAGGCAGCTGCCAGGTGGCAGCAAGGGGAGGAGAGAGAGCTGTGTGCTGCATGGCATGTCCTGCCCCCCTCCCACCAAGCTAGCCTGCTGCCTTCAGGTGTGATGCGGGATCCTGTGCCATCATCAATGTTGAAGACAGATTAATCTGCTGGTCCAGTTCGCCTTTGTATATGGAATAGGAGGGGCACCATTTTGTTCTTTGCCAGCACGGCGTGGAGATCATCTAGTCCAACCCCCTGCTCCATTGCAGGAGGCAGCTGCAGCATCTCTGACACCAATTCATTAATGAGAGAACCTTTTTGTCTGTTGCTGGAGCAAAATCACACCCGTCTGGTGGAGGCCGGTGGCTCCGATGTCAGTGGGGTGAGGAATCCTCTCCAGATTTCAGGCAGAACCAGTTAGAACTCTAAAGGAGCTATCCAAGGTGCATCATTATCCAAAATAGTTCCTTGAGAGTTCTGACTGGTTCTGACTGAAACCCAGAGAGGGTTCACTGCCTCACTGGCATCGAGCCACCAGCCTCCACTGGACCCATACGGAGCCGCCGTATACGGAGTCAGATCATTGGTCCATCTAACTCAGCACTGTCTACTCCGGCTGAAAGTAGCTCTCCAGTGTCCCAGGTAGAGGGTGTTTCCCAACACAGATTACCTGAGATTCTTCTTTAGTGGGAGATGCCATGGACTAGACCTGCGACCTTCCACATCCCAAACAGGTGCTCTACCACTGAGCTATGACTTCTCCATCAAGCCCTCTCCCAAGTGCTTGTCCAAGCCAGGAACAAAGGATCACCTGATGATAAATGCTGGTTCTGGTGACGATCTTGCTCTCCTGATTCTAAAGAAAGCAGGAGGGTGCATTGCATCAGCTCCACCTCCTCAACAACACAGCGATTTCCAGCACTTGCTCTAAGGAGCGAAAGAAAAATGCTAGGAAGGGCAGCTGGCAGCAAAATAGCAGTAAGCCCAAATGATGAAAGTGGCGGAGGGGGGATCCCAAGAGGTCTCAGATTTAGTGCCCACGCCTCCACCACCTTTGCAAAGGCCACCCACACCCGACGGCGGTTGGGCAGATTCATGCTGCTTCATTTGATTCCAGCCTCTGCACTGCTCAGAAATGCATCCCATTTGGAATCCTACACATTCGAATATTTGACATTTTCCATTATTCTTCACTAGCTACCAAATGCCTTCTTTTCTTTTCTTTTCTTTTCTTTTCTTTTCTTTTCTTTTCTTTTCTTTTCTTTTCTTTTCTTTCCAAGCTACTAAATATAGAATGTGGGGAATGCTCCCTCATGCAAACACACACGACTAAAGCTCAGAGAAGGTTGTTGCAATAATTATGATTGTAGCATTAGGATTTGCAGGGGCTGGCATGGGTTGAGGCAACGCAATCCAATGGGCTCTGAGCCCAAACGACGAAATGCACCCATCTCGGAAGCACCCGTCGAGCCGATGCACTGTGGGGCTCTTGCCAACAGGGCAGGAGTACCAGCAGAGGCATTTTTTGCCTCTCTTTCCTCCCATAAAGGGCTTTCTGTTAGATGGGCCTTGGAGCCTGTCTAATTCCCCCCCTGTGTTGGGGACAGGGGCTGTCGGATCCAGCAGATCCATGGCCTCTCCCCCTCACCCACCAATGTGCATCCAGCACCCCCTTTCCTCAAGGTCAGAATTCTGACCTTGGGAGAAGGAGCCAAGGTGGAGGTTTCCAAGCTGGCTGGGAGGGTGTGACGATCCACAGTGGGATCTCCTCCTCCACAGTTGCAGCTCTGCCTTGAGCCCCAGAGAAGGAGAACCACCACACCCTGTGGCCCCTGCGATGCTATTTAGGATTTGTGCAGGATTTGTGTTTGCAGTACAGGCAAGAGTGGGAAACGCGTTTGTGCTCTCCACTTCCTCCTCTTCTGGTTTTTCAGACCATGTTCAGATAATACGTAGAACAAATGATGACTGCAAGGCTGCTCCAACTCTACTGGAAGCTGCAGTGGTGACTTGGATGCCGTATTTGTATGGTTGGCAGTGACACAGTGCGCAGCCAGAGACATGTGCATCAGGATCCTTTTTGGTGTCACAGAAGAACTCATAGGAAGCTGCCTTATACTGAGTCTGATCATTGGTCTGTCTAGTTCAGTACCGCTGACACTGACTGACAGTGGCTCTCCAGGGTTTCAGGCAAGATTCTTTCCTAGCCCTGCTTGGAGATGCCAGTGATTGAGCCTGGAGCCTTCGGCATGCAAAGCCGCTGCTCTGCCTCTGAGCAACGGTCCCTCCCCTGGTATGCAATTTTTGGATAGCCGTATTGCAAACCTTGGATATCCGTATCCATCTGAAATCTTGCAAAGCATCCTGTGATATGCCTCTTGAGTCCCAGGCAGGCAACGTGTCCCAGTTCTGTCTCAGAGTTTAGGGTGCCTCTGCGTGGCTTGCATCACAGACTGAAAAGATTAAGAATGGGAAGCAGATATCTGGATGAAAGAGGATGTCGCTTTTCTCCTCCTAAAAACATGGCACCTGCTGTGTAGACACCATGTGCTAAATGCCCATCTCATGTCCCTTCAAAACCACCACCACGCAGACCCGCCTTCCTCCTCTCGAAAGCATCCATCAGTGGCCATCATCAGACACAGGGAGCTGCGCTAGACAGACCTTTGATGTGACCTGGTAAGATTATTCTTTTAAAAAGTCACAAGCTCCGAATCTCAGCTGTGACCTACTTAAAAAAGGTAAAGGTGTCCCCAACCAGTCGTGTCCGACTCTAGGGTGCGGTGCTCATCCCCGTTTCTAAGCCGAAGAGCCAGCGCTGTCCGAAGACACTTCCGTGGTCATGTGGCCGGCATGACTGAACACCGAGGTGCACAGAACGCTGTTACCTTTCCCGCCGAGGCGGTACCTATTTATCTACTTGCAATTTCTTGCTTTGGAACTGCTAGGTTGGCAGAAGCTGGGACTGAAGACAGGAGCTCACTCCGTCACGCGGCACTCGGGTCTCGAACTGCTGACCTGCCAACCTTCCAGTCTGCAGTTCAGCATCTACTACTTAGATGCTGAACTGACCTACTTAGATGACCTACTTAGGAGGGCGCTAACTCACGCTGACTAGCCTTGTCCTGTTCTGTATGCTTGTATAGAGCACTACTGATTTCTTGAATGCTTCCTGCTATTAGAACATCCCACAGACTGCTCTCCCCATTGTAACACCGAGGTCATTTGCCGGAAACGGCGAGTGCAAAACAGGTAAGTGTTTTGAGTGGAATCGATGGAACTGGCAAACAAGAGCTTTACTGAACAGGGAAAGGGTAATGTAGGTTGAAAGAGCAGTGCAAAACTGGGTTGAAGAGTTGAAACATGAACGCTTGCTGGCCTCAGACACAATAAGACAGGGGTGTTGAACCTCTTTCAGCCAAAGGGCCAAATTCAGTTTTGGAGAAGCTTTTGGGGGCCTCATCCCAATGGTGGGTGAAAATAAGAACATCCATGCTGGATCAGAGCAACGGTCCATCTAGTCCAGCATTCTGTTCACACTGGCAAACAGCTGCCCATGGGAAACCCACAAGCAGGACAAGAGTGCAACAGCACCCCCCCCCCAATGTTCCCCAGCAATTGGTGTACATAGTCATACTGCCACTGATACTGGAGGTAACATACAGACATCATGACTAGTAGCCACTGATAGCCTCATCCCCCATGAATTTGTCCCATCCCCTTTTAAAGCCATCTAAAGTGGTGGCCATCACGACATCTTGTGGAAGTAAATTTCATAGTGTAACTACGCACTGTGTGAAGAAATACTTCCTTTTATCTTCCCTGAATCTCCCACGAGTCAGCTTCATGGGATGACCCCTTGTTCTAGTATTATGAGAGAGGGAGAAAATGTCTCCCTATCCATTTTCTCACTCACCTTTTTTTTCTAAGCTGAAGGCAAAAGGAACAGGGCCAAAATTATCAAAAATACCAGCCGATTTTCATTTAAAGCTTTTACTGCCAGTAACTAAGCCTTAGGAGGGACATCTCAACCATTTATTTATTCATTTACTTACTTACTTACTTACTTACATTTCTATCCCATCTTTTCTCCTCCTTAAGGAACCCAAGGCGGCACACATAGTCCTCCTTCTCCTCCATTTTATCCTCACAACAACAACCCTGTGAGGTGGGTTGGGCTGAGAGTCTGTGACTGGCCCAAAGTCACCCAGTGAGCTTCCATGGCCGAGTGGGGACTAGAACCCGGATCTCCCAGCTCCCAGTCCAACACTCTTTGCCACTATACCACACTGGCTTTTAGAATGAGGAAAAAGAGGCGTACTCATGTAAGTGTTGCACATGACTTGGGGTCCCGGTCCCATAGAGTGCTCATTCAGCTATATGCATGTAGGCCAGGGGTGGGGAAACCGTGGTCCTCCAGATGTTGTTGGACTACAATTGCCATCCTCCCTGACCACAGGCTGTGCTGGCTAGGGCTGATGGGAGTTGTAGTCCAATGACACCTGGAGGGCTGCAGGTTCCGCACCTCTGCTGGTTCTGCACTTTTGCAGATGTTGCACCAAATGCACATCTGTCAAGAAGCAAGGCTAGTGGGCACACACAAGATTTGGGGGTGGCAGTGGGGCAGGGCCAGCAGCAGGATCTTGCTCCCCCATTCTCCATGCACTTAGAGTACATGTGGTGGAGGTCTGAAGAGGGCCATAGCGAGCATCCAGTCTCAGAAGTTCATTTGAAGCCTTTGAGCACTGATTCCTAGGACACTGGCGGGGTGGGGTGGCAAGACACTCCAGGAATGAAGCCTGGCCCTACAGCATTTTTCCTTCCCCCGCCCCCTTGCAGGGCCACCAGACAGGGTTTGCCGGGTTTCCTGTAGCCTGTGGGCTGCATGTTTTGCACCCCTGGATTATATGTATATCAGAACCATTTTGAAACTGCCCCACAGGTGCAATAGGAGTCCCTTGTCATTTTTTTACATGCTATATTCCTTTGCCTGCCACCTTACAGATGTCACAATTTCTTCAAAATACAGCCTTCTCTGAAAGCTGAAAGGGCACACGGCATCAGTCAAGGCTGGGTTGCTCAAAGCTGAAGGGTGTTCCTGAATGATGAACAGAGCCCAGTGATTGTTAACATCACCTTTCAAGTTCTCCCTTTGACTTAAAGGTCAAAACGTTGACGGATTAGTCTTCCTCATTGCCTCCAGATGAGACTAACCCCATTGCACTGCTGAGAAAGTGATACAAAAAAGAAATGAATAGACCAGAGCAAAGGCACCTTCATTTTCAAAGTATGCTAATTTTCAGTGGCCTCGGAAATGGAACCGTTGAATCATGAATTTCAGTATAGTGCTCTTAGTTCTCCAAGTGCGACCATTGCAGGATGAGGCCTGCCTAAAGGCTCAGAGAGCAGTGGTGTAGTGGAGGTAGGGCTCACAGGGACGCAGCCCCAGCACTTTTTCATCAGCAGGGACTCTGATGTCATTTGCCACCCCCCTCAGAATTCCTTGTTCCCTCTGAGCTTAGCTGCGATCCTCACTGTAGCTGTGGGTGGGAATGAATTTTCCAAGCAACAATATATTGTTCCATGTTGGAATGCAAAGTATTTGGGATGCCTTGGTCTGGAATGGGCAATTTAGACCTATCGGCTTTACCAAAGACGCGCTCCTGATGGAGATGAAAACTCCTAGAACTGCTTTGTTGATATGGATCGACACAGCTGCCTGAAATTTTTGGACTGCCCTTGGAGACTGTCACAGTGAGCTCCTGCATTTCCAAATTTACCACTACACCACTGTGTGTGCGTGTGTGCGTGTGTGTAGTTCAATCCAGCTGGGTGTGTGGATGTTTCTGTTGGAGGGGGAGATATAAGGAAGGAGCTTAGGGAGGGCTAATGGGTAATGTTGGGGCACTAAGGGAGTGTGCAAGGGGGCTGTTTAAATGAGAAGGGATCTGTCCATGAGGGCTGAGTTCAGAAGGTGAAGCTTCCATAGAGTATCATATTCTGAAAACCTAAAATGTTTGTGTTTGAGTGAGTGAGTGGGTGGGTGAAAAAGATTTTAACACCCCTGCATTTTTTCTCAGATGTCCAATTGAAATACCATTGCCTTACACTCAGCTGCACTGTTTTTGGATGCCAGTTGAAGGCTGTACAATCTTAGAAGGGGGCGTGGCTGTGAGGGGCATGGCTGTGACTGTCACGAAGAGACCCTGCACTTCTGAATTTTCCACTGCACTACTGTTGGCAGTGAGGACAGAAGTGGAAGGCTGGCGCAGAATTAAAACAAGAGGTTTAGAAGCAAGGTTTGTAATCCAGGTTCAGAGCCAGAAGGCGAGTTGACACAGGGCCAAGGGACAAAGAATGGAGGTACAAGAGGAGTGCACAAGGTCGCACTGCCTGAAAGCTTAGAGAATGAGAGACACATCTGAGGCCTTCCAGTTTGGATGGCCGCTCTCACCTTGCAAAAAAAGACAAAATGCATCACCCGAAAAGGGGACATGGGCTGGCATAAAATTTGCACATGCTAATTTGTTGCATAGATTCAAATCTGGAAAAAATATTATAATTTAAAGGACAATCCATCTCATTCTAGTGAGGAAGACAGACCAGTTGATTTTTATGCTTGCTCAGCCTGCTGCCCAGGTGCAAACTCTGGATGGGAAACTTGGTTCTTTATCTTTAAACTGGACTTGGACTGGCCACAGCCTTTCAAATAGAGAATGCCTTCGAACAGAGGACTGTCCTCTGTAATGTAGGACACATGGCCACCCTAGTGCCACAGAGGAGTTGCTCAGACACTGAACCATGAATGAAGTGGACTGCATAGGGCTTGGCACGAGGTGATTGGTGGGGTGGCTGAGTTTGTTTTGGTGATGCTTCTAGAATGATTCTACATCATGATGTGGGGAGAACATGGCCAATGGTTGCAGAAATTTTGTCAAGGCCGCCCCTACCATTAGACAGAGTTAGGCAGTCACCTCAGATGGCAGATGCTGGTGGGGGGCAGCAGTGGAAGCCATCCAGCCATTGCTTCTGAGCCCCATGGCCATTCCCTTCCATTGGAGGAAAGGGCTGTGTGCCTCACAGTCTGGCTTGTACCCCCTAGACTAGCTTGCTGCCCACAGGTGTGGTGGAGGAAACTGTCCCATCGCTAGCACTGAAGAAAAATTTAAGTGTCAGTCCAGTTCACTTCTGTACCGTGCAGGCTGGTGGCTGATTTCGGTGGGGCTGTGAATCCTTTTTAGGTTTTAGCCAGAGCCAGCCAGAACTCCAAAGGAGCTGTCCAAAGTGCTGGAACTTATCCCCAAAATAGGTTCAATGCCTTGGATAGCTCCTTCAGAGTTCTGGTTGGTTCTGACTGAAACCCAGAATGGATTCACACAGCCCCACTGCAGCCAGAGCCAGCCACCTCCACTGCTTCTGTATGTGGAATGGAGTGGGGCCGCCGTTTTGTCCTTTGCTTCAGGCAGCAAAACATCTTGGGCAAGCACAGAATTCTGTGCCACTTGAAGCAGGAGGGAATCTTGGGTTTAAAACAAGGGGTGGGAGTGGGTGAGAGATACTGCCACCACTGCTTTTGCCAGTATCCCTTTTCAAATTTCCTGGAGACGTTTCTGGCAAAACCTTCAGATCCCTGCTGGGTTTTCTCTCCTAGCTGGGCTAATATCGTAGCTTGGCAGGTGATCTAAAATTGCGGATACTGTCTAGAGGCAGAAGGCTTAACCTCCCTTTTTCTAGACCTGTGGTCTGGATCCATAATGGTCCACACAGCTGCTTTTAAGCACAAGAAAAGACACTGGGTGATCTGAGCATCACTGGTTTGACCCTTAGTCTTTGCCAGGAGGGAGCAAGCTAAATATGTTCTGACAGCATCAGATTCCAGCAAGGTGCTTGCAAGGGGGGCGAGCGAAGGGAGGCATATAATTTCTTTTTCAGTTTTCCACATCAATGCAAGAGTCATATTTCTCCAGAGACACTACCTATTTGTTTGGATATTAAAACCTTGCACACCAATAATTAGGAAAGTGGAAATTGAAATGATCAGACAAGTGTGATGCTATTAAATGCACTGAATTAAAAGGCTTAATAGGTAGCTTCCAAGTGATAATTTCAGGTTCTCGTTCCTGCTTGATGAAATTACACCTGCTATTTATACCTCTGGCTCTCTGCTTGCTTGCTTCCTCCTTAAAAAAATGCATCTAGGGGCCAGCGTGTCTAATTGGATTGATATTATTATCGGAATTAAAGTCACCTGGGAGTGAATGATTTTTTTTTTTTTTGCACCACATCCATTGTTTTAAGATTTTGGGAATTTCTCAAGCATATTATCTTGCAAAGACAGGGAGGGGTTTGGGGTCAGGCCTGGTGGGGGGGGAGAGAAGGATAAGGAGAATAACACATCTGACAAAAAGGAATTAACTGTGACATTTCCTGAAACAAAAACTCCAGAAATGGGAGATTGCCCCATCAGCATTTTGATTAACAGGGCTCAACAAGTAGGACCAGAAACAAAGTGTTGAAATTTGGAGTGCTCCTGTTCAGGATGCCGGCCAGTCAGCCATGGTCTTTTCCAAGCTATACCATTCCATTCTCCTTCTCTCTAGTTTGCTGATTTTCTCTCTCCAACAGTCAGTCCACATTCTGTGTCCACTGAGCATGCTCAGTCCTCATGAAGCAGTTTTGCTCTCCACTCCCTCCCAGCACCCTTTTTTTACTTCCGGAAAAAGAAGGTGAGGGGAATACCTTGCTGGAATGAAACGATGGACCATCAAATCCAGCATTTTGTTTCCAACAAGTAGCGGATTCAGGGTAAGATTTTGGGGTGGAAGTCCAGGGACCTACTCAGCGGAATAACTGCATATTGCAGTAATTCATATAAAATCTGAAGAGCCCTCCTCCCCCGACCATTAAGTGCAGGAACTAAATTATCTATCTGCACCACTGTTTCCAACAGTGGACAGCCAGATGGCACCGAGTACTCACAAGCAGGGCATGACGGAGATAATCATCCCCAGGTTTTGTTGCCTGCATCATATACTCAGAGGTATACTTTTGCGCCCCCTTCATGGATCACTGCCTTGTTGTGGCGAAGGGGCTTGCATAACTCATTGAAGCCATAAGCTATGCCGTGCAGGGCCACTCAAGATAGACAGGTCATGGTGGAAAGTTCTGACAAAATGTGGTTGACATCTTGGGAATCAGTGAACTAAAATGGACAAACATGGGTGAATTTAATTCAGGTAACCATTATATCTACTACTGTGGGCAAGAATCCCTTAGAAGAAATGGAGTAGCACTCATAGTCAACAAAAGGGTGGGAAAAGCAGTACTGGGGTACAATCTCAAAAATGATAGAATGATCTCAGTACGAGTCCAAGGAAAACCATTCAACATCACAGTAATTCAAGTCTATGCCCCAACCACTGAGGCTGAAGAAGCTGAGATTGATCGCTTCTATGAAGACCTACAACACCTTCTAGAACTAACACCAAAAAAAGATGTCCTCTTCATCATAGGGGATTGGAATGCTAAAGTAGGAAGTCAAGAAATAACCAAGATAACAGGCAAGCATGGCCTCGGTGTACAAAATGAAGCAGGACAAAGGCTAATAGAGTTTTGCCAAGAGAACACGCTGACCATAGCAAACACTCTTTTCCAACAGCACAAGAGGCGACTCTACACATGGACATCACCAGATGGTCAATATCGAAATCAGATTATGTCCTTTGCAGCCAAAGATGGAGAAGCTCTATACAGTCAGTAAAAATAAGACCTGGAGCTGACTGTGGTTCAGATCATGAGCTTCTTATCACAAAATTTCAGCTTAAATTGAAGAACATAGGGAAAACCACTAAACCATTCAGGTATGACCTAAATCATATCCCTTATGAATATACAGTGGAGGTGAGGAATAGGTTTAAGGGATTAGACCTGATAGACAGAGTGCCTGAGGAACTATGGACGGAAGTCCGTAACATTGTTGAGGAGGCAGCAACGAAATCCATCCCAAAGAAAAAGAAATGCAAGAAAGCCAAGTGGCTGTCTGATGAGTCTTTACAAGTAGCTGAGGAAAGAAGGGAAGCGAAAAGCAAGGGAGAAAGGGGAAGATATACCCAACTGAATGCAGAGTTCCAGAGAATAGCAAGGAGAGACAAGAAGGCCTTCTTAAATGAACAATGCAAGGAAATCGAAGAAAACAATAGAATGGGAAAGACTAGAGATCACTTCAAGAAAATCGGAGATCTCAAGGGAACGTTTTGTGCAAAGACAGGCATGATAAAAGTCAAAGAAGGCAGGGACCTAACAGAAGCAGATGAGATTAAGAAGAAGTGGAAAGAATACACAGAAAAACTATACAGGAAAGATCATAATGTCCCTGATAGCCATGATAGTGCGGTGACTGAAATTGAGCCGGACATCCTCGAGAGTGAAGTCAAGTGGGCCTTAGGAAGCATTACTAACAACAAAGCTAGCGGAGATGACAGTATTCCAGCTGAGCTTTTTAAGATCCTAAAAGATGATGCTGTTAAAGTGCTGCACTCAATATGCCAACAAATTTGGAAGTCTCAACAATGGCCACAAGACTGGAAAAGGTCAGTTTACATTCCAATTCCAAAGAAGGGCAACGCCAAAGAGGGTTCAAACTACCGCACAATTGAGCTCATTTCACATGCCAGCAAGGTTATGCTCAAAATCCTACAAGCTAGGCTTCAGCAGTATGTGAATTGAGAACTACTGGAAGTACAAGCTGGGTTTTGAAGAGGCAGAGGAACTAGAGATCAAATCGCCAACATTCGTTGGATCATGGAGAAAGCAAGAGAATTCCAGAAAAATGTCTATTTCTGCTTCATTGGCTATGCTAAAGCCTTTGATTGTGTGGATCACAACAAACTGTGGCAAATTCTGAAAGAGATGGGAGTACCAGACCACCTTACCTGTCTCCTGAGAAACCTGTACGAGGGTCAAGAAGCAACAGGAAGAACCGGACATGGAACAACCGATTGGTTCCAAATTGGGAAAGGAGTACAACAAGGCTGTATATTGTCACCCTGCTTATTTAACTTATATGCAGAGTACATCATGAGAAATGCCGGGTTGGGTGAATCACAGGTTGGAATTAAGATTGCCGGGAGAATTATCAACAACCTCAGATATGCAGACAATACCACCCTCATGGCAGAAAGTGAAGAGGATCTAAAGAGCCTCTTGTTGAGGGTGAAAGTGGAGAGTGCAAAAGCTGGTTTGAAACTCAACATTAAAAAAACGAAGATCATGGCATCTGGCCCCATCACTTCCTGGCATATAGACAGGGAAGAAATGGAAGCAGTGACAGATTTTACTTTCTTAGGCTCCCCAGATCACCGCAGATGGTGACTGTAGCCATGAAATTAAAAGTCGCTTGCTCCTGGGGAGGAAAGCTATGGCAAACCTAGACAGCATAGTAAGAAGCAGAGACATCACCTTGCCAACAAAGGTTCGTATAATCAAAGCTATGGTTTTCCCAGTAGCAATGTATGGCTGTGAGAGCTGGACTATAAGGGAGGCTGAGCGCCGAAGAATTGATGCTTTCGAACTGTGGTGCTGGAGAAGACTCTTACGAGTCCCCTGGACTGCAAGGAGGTCAAATCAGTCCATCCTAAAGGAAATCAACCCTGAGTGCTCATTGGAAGGACAGATCCTGAAGCTGAAGCTCAAATATTTTGACCACCTAATGCGAAGAGAAAACTGTCTGGAAAAGACCCTGATGCTGGGAAAGATTGAAGGCAAAAGGAGAAGGGGACGGCAGAGGATGAGATGGCTAGATAGCATCACTGATGCAATGAATATGGACTTGAGCACACTCCGGGAGAGAGCACAGGACAGGAAGGCCTGGCGTGCTATGGTCCATGGGGTCATGAAGAGTCGGACACGACTGAACGACTGAACAACAACAAATACTTTTGCGCTTGGAGGTTTTGTTTGGGTCCATTTGATAGGCCTGTCCTCCATGATTTTGTCTGAAACTGAGCAAGAGGCTGTTACTGTGTCCTCTGGTAATGATTTCCACAAGTTAGGGTGCAATCCTACCGATTGCACCCTCACTGCTCGGAAGCCTCCTGTCTTGGAGGCTTCCAAGATTACTGTGTCCTGCCGGACTGAAGCTGGCAGGGTGGGAGGAGTGGCAGAGGCGATCTTTGATTCCTCGTCCTCTGTCATTCCTGATTTTCGTTGGATGGGCTTTTCAGGTGGTCTAGCAAGGGGACTTTGGAGGGGGTAGAAAGGAGGTTGGAGGAAGCTCAGCATAACTTGTATCCTGGCCTCTCTGGTCTCCCCCCTCCCCTCCCAGAATGCCCCCTTCTAATTGTTCCTTTTCTGCACCAGCTGCAAGGGGTCACGGGGTCAGATCTTTGATTCCCTGTCTCCAACCTTGGAAGGGTTCTTGCAATCATTCCTATGTTCCCTGGGATGCTCTCCCAGGGACCATAGGATCGCGCTCTTAATTTATTATTGGCTGAGAGCTTCAGCCCCTCCTACTCCCCCCCCAGTGTCCCCCTTCTCCAGTCTGTTTCCCCACCATCCTATTTCTCTCATCTCTCATGACGTCCCCACCATTGGTTGCTGCATGGGGGTAAGCAGCATATAAACCAAAATTGGGCGACCTGTGGCTCTCCAGATAGTTTGGTCTACAACTCCCATCTGCCCTAATCAGCATAGCTAATGGTGATGGAGTTACTTGGAGGGCCCCAAGGTGCCTACCCCTGATTTAAACATTATTCCATCCCACCACAGGAAATGACCTTGCGTTACCAATTGAAGGATATTTTTAATTTTGCCTTTTAAAATGTCTCCTAGTAGTTTTTAATTGTAGCTTTAGTGTTGGTATTGATCTATTTATGATATTGTTGTTTTTATTGTTTCTAATTGTAGTTTTAAGATAGATGCTTTTGAACTGTGGTGTTGGAGGAAAATTCTGAGAGTGCCTTGGACTGCAAGAAGATCCAACCAGTCCATACTCCAGGAAATAAAGCCAGACTGCTCACTTGAGGGAAGGATATTAAAGGCAAAACTGAAGTACTTTGGCCACATCATGAGAAGACAGGATACCTTGGAGAAGATGCTGATGCTAGGGAAAGTGGAAGGCAAAAGAAAGAGGGGCCGACCAAGGGCAAGAGGGATGGATGATATTCTGGAGGTGACGGACTCGACCTTGGGGGAGCTGGGGGTGGCAACAGCCGACAGGAAGCTCTGGCGTGGGCTGGTCCATGAAGTCACGAAGAGTTGGAAGCAACTGAATGAATAAACAGCAACAAATTGTTCTATGTATGATATTGTTGATTTTATTGTTTTTAATTGTAGTTTTGTGTTGGTACTGATCTGTTTTTTTTATATACGTTGTACACCCCTTGGTGGCTTTTGCAGAAAAGTGGTATACCCCCCCCTAAAAATAAACAAGTACTCTCCTGAGCCATTGTTTAGAGTGTGAGACGAGGCTGGGAGACACTCAAGTTCAAATCCCCGTTTAGCCTTGGAGCTCACTGGGCGGCCTTGAACCAGTTCGTCAGTTTAACCTACCTTACACGGTTGCTGCAAGGATAATATTCTTATGAACCACCCAAGGAGCTTCAGAAATGTAATAGATACATTCATAAACTAAAGATGGGATATAAATATAATCAATGCATTTGATAAACCCGTGGCCGCTCACGTGTGGGGTGCCACAGGGTTCCATCCTCTCCCCGATGCTATTTAATATCTATGTGAAGCTGCTGGGGGCTATCATCAGGAGGTTTCGGGTGCGGTGTCATCAATATGCGGATGACACGCAGCTCTACCTCTCATTCAAATCTTCACCAAGGTTGGCTGTAGAATCCCTGTCCAAATGTCTGGAGACGGTGAGTGGCTGGATGGGGAGGAATAAGCTGAAACTGAACCCTGACAAGACCGAGGTATTTTTGGTGGGAGACAAGAGGAGGCTGGGAGATGTTGACCTGGTGTTGAATGGGGCATGGCTACCCTTGAAAGACCAGGTCCGCAGCCTGGGGGTCATTTTGGACTCCCAGCTGTCCATGGAGGCTCAGGTGTCAGCTGTGAGCCGGACAGCACTTTATCAACTCCATCTGATACAGTGGTTGTGCCCCTACCTTCCCGACCATCTGCTCCCATCGGTAGTACATGCCCTGGTCTCCTCTCGTTTAGACTACTGTAATGCACTCTACATGGGGTTACCCTTGAAGATGGTTCAGAAGCTGTAGCTGGTACAGAACGTGGCGGCTCGCCTGATTAAAGGCAGCTGCTGGCAAGATCACATCACTCCAGTGCTGAAGGAGTTGCACTGGTTACCAGTTGTTTTCCAGGCCAAATTCAAGGTGTTGATTTTGACCTTTAAAACCTTATATGGTTCCGGCCCAGCCTATCTTAAGGAGCGCCTCCAGCAGCACCAGACAGGCCGCTTAACAAGATCAGCCCTGGATGGCCTTCTCTCTGTCCCATCAGCCAGGACAGCTAGACTGGTGGGGACGAGGGAGAGGGCCTTTTCTGTGGTGGCTCCCACTCTGTGGAACTCCCTCCCTAGGGAACTCCACCATGCCCCCTCTTTAATGAGCTTCTGCAGTGCATTTGGGGTGGGTTAGGTATTTTAGAAAATGTTTTTATTGTAGAATTTTGTTTTAAACTGTTTTATTCTATGCTGTACATCGCCCAGAGTGGCTGGGTGACCAGCCAGATGGGCGATTAATAAATTTAATAATAAATAAGTAAATAAATAAATAAATAAATAAATAAACTATACCAGGGGTCAGTGACAGTGGTGTATACATTTAAAAACCAAACCAAACCACTTGATAGATAAGGTCTTTTCTGCAGCCATCACAGAGTGAGCAGGCCGTAAATTGGGGGTGTTGAACCTTGTTCAGCCAGAGGGCTGAATTCAATTTCAGAGAAGCTCTTGGGGGCTGCTGCATTGCAGTGGTGGGTGTGGCCAAAGGTAAAATGGGGTGTGGCCAAATACTGGGAATACCAAAAAAGACCAGCGTATCGTTCTTACTGCCAGTATTTAAGCTTTCGGAGAGGCAGTTCAGCCTTTTAGAATGCGGGGAAAACCTTGCAAAACCTTGAAACCACCAAAGGATTGGCAGGTGGGGAAAAGGGCATGGGGCCAGGGAAGGGCTGGGGCCATCTGCCAAACCCTGGAGAGCCGGATTGGGACCCCAGGCAGGCTGAATGCGGTCCACAGGGCCTGAGGTTCAACACCCTGGCTCTAAACCGAACTTAAGTTCTTGTCTTAATGGCAGATGGGCCACCTCCAGTTTTTCTAGGGTGGCCGGAAAGTAGGGATGTATGAAAGTCACTTACCTTTCGCGGATTATGTTGATGGGGTGGGGAGGCGTTCCTTCCCTCCCCCCCGGAACCCTCCGTGGCTGGCTGTGCTCTGCAGCAGCTCTGCGGAGCAGCTGGCCAGGCCCACCCAGGCCAGAGCTGTCCACAGCCGGATTTCCGGCCCCGGAGGGCTCTGGGAAAAAAACAACAACCCGCGTACGCAAATGATGCGGCTGCTACCGCCGCTGTTTGCGTTCTTTAGTTTGGGCCATCTTAGTCTATGTAAATATTTATGTAGACTAAGACGGCGAAAATAGGGGAACGCAAATAGCGTAGCAGACACTATTTGCGTTCCTCCTTATTTTCGCTGTCTTAGTCTACGTAAAAATTTACGTAGACTAAGATGGCCCGAATTAAGGAACGCAAATGGCGGCGGCCGTAGCCGCCGCCATTTGCGTATGCTTTTTTTTTTTTAACCCAGACGTTTTAGGCTATGTAAAAACTTATGTAGCCTATCACGTCTCTGTAAAAAAACAACAAAAAAACCTGCAAATGGTGGCGGCGGCAGCCGGTCGGAAGACCAGCTGCTGCTGCTGCCGGAGCTGCTGCCGCCCGGAAGATCCGCCCCAGGTAAGTCTCGTCCTGGGGGGGATGCGTGGGGGGGCGGGGGGACAGGCCATTCCGCCACAGATTTTGGGGGGCTGAATGCACTGGCATTTGGCCTCACCGAGATCCGTGGTGGAATTCTCTGCCATCCCTACCAGAAAGTGCTACTTGCCAAGAGCAGTTGTTTGCTGTGCCTGCATATCCACTAGGAGGAGCTGTTTAAAGAAATTTGCCCAAAAAGTATTGGAGGAGGCTCAGCCCTCATGGGTCTCATCTCTTACACTGATAGCTTGCAGGCTGCATGGAGAAATGATGCAACTGGGAACATCTCTACACCAGCCTAAAATCCCGCATTTAAAATGGGGCTTTCTGCTTCTGTTTTAAATGTACTATCACGATGGACTCCCTTGACACGTGCTTCCTTCTCCAGCGCTTTCCCCCTCCTTTCCGCCCGTATCTGAGTCTTCCATATGTTTCATTATACAGCTGCTAGATGGCGCTGTGGTCTAGCTCCTCTAACTGTGGGTTTTCCTCTTTTCACGAGGGAACTCAAGTGCGGTAATTCGATAGCTCATTATCTCAGATCTTTAAAAAAAATGCAATAAAGGTCATTTAGTGCAGGAGACGCCCTGGAGGTTGATGACATCATCTAAAGGACCCGCAAACGTCCATGAGTAACCAATCTCAATAACAGGATAAAAGCTGCATGTGAAGAAGCCCTGTGTCCCTCATTCCTCTTTGCACATGTCACACTCTTTAACATGTCATGTTTTACATGGAGCCCAAAGGTGCTCTCTTCCAACGTGCGAACAGGTTAGGCCTGAGATGAAGAGCAACATGGGATTGGCAAAGGGGAGAGCAGCTTGGCTCCCTAACAAAGCCATTTCTGAAATGTCACCACCAGTAATGGAATTAGCGGCGCTAAGATTGATATCACTTCAGCAGCGAGGTGAGGGAAGAACGATGCAGAAAATTAAAGGGTAATTAAATTCTCACCAGACTCTGGTTTGTGTGAGGCGTCATTAGCAACATGGACAAATGATTCCCTCAGGCTTGGACTATATACCAGAAATGGGCATTTAAGATGTCATTTGGCTGAAGATTAGGTACCTGTTAAAACCCAGAAAAAGCCTCAAAGGATAGGAATTATTATTTGGAGTGAGATATTCTGATCGTAACATCCTTTAGGCTATATCTCTCTCAACTGTGCTGAGTTCTACGTCAAACAAGGCATGCCCAACTGCTGTATTTTGGGGGGTCAGCCTATTCACAATGGTTCAAAGGGCCAAAGTGGATGTGGTCACAGGAACTGGCATCATGACCTGTATGGTCAGGATCCTGAAAGGTGGAAGCCATTTATTATTTATTATTATTTATTAAATTTATTAATCGCCATCTGGCTGGCCACCCAGCCACTCTGGGCAACGTACAGCATACAATAAAACAGTTTAAAACAATAAAATTCTACAATAAAAACATTTTCTAAAATACCCTAACCCACCCCAAATGCCTGCCTGAACAACCACGTTTTTAATGCACGGAAAAAGTTCATTAAAGAGGGGGCATGGCGGAGTTCCCTAGGGAGGGAGTTCCACAGAGTGGGGGCCACCACAGAAAAGGCCCTCTCCCTCAACCCCACCAGTCTAGCTGTCCTGGCTGATGGGACAGAGAGAAGGCCATCCGAGGCTGATCTTGTTAAGCGGCCTGTCTGGTGTTGCTGGAGGCGCTCCTTAAGATAGGCTGGGCCGGAACCATATAAGGTTTTAAAGGTCAAAACCAACACCTTGAATTTGGCCCAGAAAACAACTGGTAACCAGTGCAACTCCTTCAGCACTGGAGTGATGTGATCTCGCCGGCAGCTGCCTTTAATCAGGCGAGCCGCCACGTTCTGTACCAACTGCAGCTTCCGAACCATCTTCAAGGGTAACCCCACGTAGAGCGCATTACAGTAGTCTAAACGAGAGGAGACCAGGGCATGTACTACTAATGGGAGCAGATGGTCGGGAAGGTAGGGGCGCAGCCGCCGTATCAGATGGAGTTGGTACAGCACTGTCCGGCTCACGGCTGACACCTGAGCCTCCATGGACAGCTGGGAGTCTAAGATATCCCCCAAGCTGCGGATCTGGTCTTTCAAGGGTAGCCATGCCCCATTCAATGCCAGGTCTACATCCCCCAGCCTCCTCTTGTCTCCCACCAAAAGTACCTTGGTCTTGTCAGGGTTCAGCTTCAGCTTATTCCTCCCCATCCAGCCACTCACCATCTCCAGACATTTGGACAGGGATTCTACGGCCAACCTTGGTGAAGCTTCAATAAAAGCTTCAAAGCTGAAGAGCATATAATCATGACATTACATACACTGAGAGCCAGTGTGGTGTAGCTGTTAGGGTTTTGGAATGGGACTCAGGAGATCTGGGTTCTAGTCCCCACTTGGCCATAAATCTCACTGGGTGACTTTGGGCCAGTCACTGAATTTCAGCCAAATCTACCTCACAGGGTAGTTGTGAGGATAAAATGGAGAGGAGGGGGACCATGTAAGCTGCCTTGGGTTCCTTGCAAAATGAAAAAGATGGGAAATCAATCCATCAGTAAATATGTGGGGAGGGGATTAGAGTAGGGGTGTTGAAGCCCAGGCCTGCAAGCCAAATTCACCCCATGTGGGGTCCCAATTTTGCCCTCTGAGGTTCCCCAAATGACCATGCCACATCCCCTGGCTCTACCCCTTTCCCCCAACTACCATTCATTTGGTGGGTTCCTGGCCTTTTCACTCCCCCTCCCCCAACCACTTCTCCTAAGACTTCATTACTGGCAATGACAGCTTTAAGGTAAAGCAGGGTGGTATTTTTGGCCCTGCCCCTTTTGCTTTTGGCCCCACCCACCACTGGAATCTGGGCCCCGAGAGCTTCTCCAAAATGGAGATTGGCCCTCACCACAAAAGAGGTACAACCCTCCTGAATTAGAGTTTGGACACAAAGTTCAGCTGCTGTGAAAAAAGCAAATTCCTTGTTAGGAATTAGGAAAGGACAAAACACACACAGAGATATCTTTAAATATGGTGAGAGGTATATAAATCTATTAAATAAATTAAAAATAAATACAAATAAATCTGCTAATGTCATAATGCCTGATCTAACTTGTTCAGAAAGAACAGAAGGAACAGAAAAGGATGTGGAGTTGCAATATAAGTTAAAAATACATATCTCTGCACGGAAATACAGGAGGATGAGCTTGGTAGCCCCATCAAGAGCATCTGGGTTAAAATAAATGGAGCAAAGAATAAAAGGAACATGGTGGTTGGAGTCTACTACCGGCCACCCAATCAAGGAGAAGACGAGAATGAAACTTTTGAAAAGCAAATTGCCAAGGTTTCAAGGAAGCATGATGTAGTAGGAATGGGGGACTTCAATTCCCCCGATATTTGTTGGGAGACAAATTCTGCAAAACATGGTCCCTCCAAGAGATTCCTGACTTGTGTTGCTGATAAATGATAATTTCCTCCTACAGAAAGTGGAGGAAGGAACTAGAGGATCAGCTGATCCTAATCAACAGAGATGACTTAGTAGATCAAGTAGCAGTGACAGGAACTCTCGGGGAAAGTGATCATGTTATACTTGAGTTCTTGATTGTAAAGGAAGCAAAAGCTGAGTGTAGCCAAAGACGTACCCTGGATTTTAGGAAAGCCAATTTTAAAAAACTCAGAACAATGATCAGTAAGGTCTCATGGCAAGCGACTCTAACGAGAAAAGGAGTCCAAGATGGGTGGGAGTTTTAAAAAAGGAAATTCTCAAGGCACAATTACAAACAATACTAACAAGAAAAAAAAAGGTGGAAGACAACAGAAGAAGCCAATGTGGCTTCACAAAAAGCTTAGAGATGACCTGAAAACAAAAAGGGACACAAGTGTAAGGAAGGCCAAGCAACAAAGGAAGAGTACAGGCAGATAGCACAGAATTGCAGGGATGGCGTCAGGAAGGCTAAAGCTGAGAATGAGCTGAGGCTAGCGAGGGATGCTAAAAGCAACAAAAAGGCTTTCTTCAGCTACGTGCATAGTAAAAGACAGAGGAGAGAAATCGTGGTTCAACTATTAAATAAGGATGGCAAAACAATAACAGAGGACAAAGAAAGGGCAGAAGTGCTCAATTCCTGCTTCGGCTCAGTCTTCTCCCAAAAGAGGGTCTATGAGCCCCTTGGCAAAGGTGAAGTAAAGGCTGAAGGGGCAGGATTTCAGCTTGAGATCGATAGGCATATGGTCAAGGAACACCTAATTACTTTGAAAGAGTTCAAATCTCCTGGCCAGAAGAACTGCATCCTAGAGTAATAAAGGAACTGGTAGAAGAACTCTCAGAACCGTTGTCTATTCTCTTTAAGAAATCATGGAGGACGGGGGAAGTGCCAGATGACTGGGGGAGGGCTAATGTTGTCCCTATCTTCAAAAAGGGCAAAAAGGAAGAACCTGGGAACTACAGACCAATCAGTCCCTCATCAATCCCTGGGCAAATCCTGGATCAGATTATAAAGCGATCCATCTATAAGCACCTTGAAAACAATGCAGTGATTGCTTGAAGCCAACATGGATTTGTCAAGAACAAATCCTGCCAGACGAATCTGATCTTAGTTTTGATCAGGTCACCTCGCTTGTGGACTGTGGGAATGCTGTGGACATAATATACCTCAACTTCAGCAAAGCTTTCGACTAAGTGCCCCATGATATCCTGATGAGCAAACTAGCTAAAAGTGGGCTAGATGAAACACCTATCAGGTGGATCCACAGTTGGCTACAGGATTGGACTCAAAGCGTGCTTATCAATGGGATCTTCTCAAACTGGGGAGAGATAATGAGTGGGCACCGCAGGGCTCAGTCCTGGGCCCAGTGCTCTTCAAAATTTTTATTAATGACTTTGATGAAGAGGTGCAGGGAATGCTCATCAAATCTGCAGATGACAGAAAATTGGGTGGGATAGCTAATACCCTGGAAGACAGAAACAAAATTCAAAGTGATCCTGAAAGGCTGGAGTGCTGGGCAGAAAACAACAGATTGACATTTCATAGAATCATAGAATCATAGAATAGTAGGGTTGGAAGGGGCCTACAAGGCCATCGAGTCCAACCCCCTGCTCAATGCAGGAATCCAATAGGGACAAATGCCATAGATTTAATAGGGATAAATGCCAAGTTCTGCACCTAGGAAAAAGAAACCAAATGCACAGTTACAAGAAGGTGGATACTTGGCTCAACAATACTACAAGCGAGAAGGATCTTGGAATTGTTGTAGATCACAAGCTGAATATGAGTCAACCATATGATGTGGCTGCAAAAAAGGCAAATGCTATTTGGGGCTGCATTAATAGAAGGATAGCTTCCAAATCACATCAAGTACTAGTTCCCCTCTACTCAGCACTGGTTAGGCCTCATCTGGAGTACTGTGTTCAGTTCTGGGCACCACACTTTAAGAAGGATGCAGACAAGCTGGACAGGGCTCAGAGGACGGCAACAAAGATGATCAGCGGACTGGAAACAAAGCACTATGAAGAGAGACTGAAAGAACTGGGCATGTTTAGGCTTGAGAAGAGAAGACTGAGGGGGGATATGATAGCGCTCTTCAAGTACTTGAAAGGCTGTCATAGAGAGGAAGGCCAGGACTGATGGCCTTGTAGGCCCCTTCCAACCCTACTACTACTATTCTATGATCTCTTCTTGATCATCCCAGAGTACAGGACATGGCATAATGGGATCAAGTGACAGGAAGCCAGATTCCAGCTGAACGTGAGGAAAAACATCCTGACTGTTAGAGCAATACGACAATGGAACCCATTCCCTAGGGAGGTGGTGGGCTCTCCCACACTGGAGGCATTCAGATGAAGCTGGAGAGCCCCCTGTCAGGGATGCTCTGACTTGGATTCCTGCATTGAGCAGGAGGTTGGACTAGATGGTCTTATAGGCCCCTTCCAACCCTACTATTCTATGATTCTATTTTTCTATGAATACTGTGTACAGTTCTTGTCACTGCTCCTCAGAAATGATATTTTAGAGATGGAGAGGTGCAGTAGAGGGAAACCAAAATGATCAAGAGTGTAGAGCAACTCCCATATGAGGAATGGCTACAGTGTTTTAGGACTTGTAGCTCAGAAAAACGAGAAAAAAGGAGGAACATGACAGCAATGTATAAAATTATGCATGGTGTGGAGAAAGTGGAAAGGGAGGTACTTTTTTCTTCTTCTTTCTCTCAAAGTACTAGAACCCAATGGGGTCATCCCATGAAGCTGATTGGTGGGAGACTAAGGACAGATAAAAAGAGGTACTTCTTCACACAGCGCATAGTTAAATTATGGAATTTCCTACCACAAGATGTAGCGATGGCCACCAATTTGGATGTCTTTAAAAGGGGTTGGATAAATCCATGGAGGATAAGGCTATCCAAGGCTGCGAGTTCTGATGGTTATATTCTACCTCCAGTATCAGAGGCAGTATGCTGGGGAACATGAGCAGGAAGGTGCTCTTGCATTCCTGTCCTGCCTGCGGGTTTCCCACAGGGAACTGGTTGGCCCCTGTGGGAACAGAATGCTAGACTAGATGGACTGAGCCAGTATGACCCTGCTTATGTTCTTATGACTCTCTTTCTCTTTCTCTCTCTCTCTCTGTCGTAACTTGAAAACCTACCTTCCTTACATGGGAGACCCTGGGCAACTGTTTTACTGGACTTGATTAAGATGTGATCGGGCCACCAAGCAGGGCTGGTGCCAGGCTTGAGTGGCCCCTTGGCAAAGTGTCACTGATCCCACCCCGTAGTATTGCTGCTGCTGCTGCTGCTGCTGCTGCGTCCTCTTGATGGTGCAGCTGATACTTCTGACCAGGCCCCCACTAATGGTCCACGCTTACTCCCTATGGGGCCTCACCAGCCCCCTGGCTCTGAACAGCACCACAAAACCATCATGTTTAATGCCCCCCCAACGTAATGCCAAAGAGTGACTGACAGAGTTTGACTCCCATATTGGGGAAATGGGTGGCCTAAACTGGTACAATATACTCAGGGCTTAATTTGACCCCAGAACTCCGTGCCATGGCATGTTTCAGTGCTGCGTTTCAAGCCTGGACCCTTAAAGTAAAGAGGCACACGTCTAGGCATGTGCAAAGGGCATTGCCCTGATAATTTTATGAATTGCAGCCTGTTTCCATGCTCATCTAGAATTAGGAGAGGGAGTTCCTGGTAAGAGGATGTGGCTACTAGGCAGGTTTGAACCTCAGAACTTCTCTTTATGGAAACAACAGTCTCTTCTCTAAAATTCAGAAGATGGACCAAGACAAATACAAATAAATTTTACATCCACTATGGGGCTTCCGTTAAATAACATTTTGGGTAACTGAACAGCATTAAAGGGCACTGAAGTGCATTAAAGTACTATCTCGTGAGCTATCAGCCGGTGCAGAACTGTCAGTGCTACATCTCTGCAGCTTTGAAAGTCCCAAAGTTAGAAGAATCTACATGAGGAAGTGAAATTTAAAATACAAAGAGAATAAACCCCTTTGGAAATAATTTGCTGGGAGTGTCCAGTGTTACATTATTTGCTCATCCTGCTCTTTATCCATGTAAACCACCTTGTACAATATCTGCCACAACAGTAGAAAATGAAAACAATAACTCCTTTCTTAGATTATTTCTTTGTCTTACTTTATGTGTGGAGTAATCCTTCTAATCTCTTAAAAACTATTGCAAGATACTGCTAAATCCAATCCCAAGCCAAGACAACTGTTTATTAGGGGGAGAGAAAAACTGTCTGAAAGCTGCTTATTTAATGGCATGCTTAAATAAGGCCATGATCCCAAAGAGCACAAGGTTTACTGGTAGCTGCTGATAAAAAGGAGAAGGATGCAGGTTTGAGGACGGTTCCCCTGGTCAAAACCACCTCCACACAATGCATTCCAAGTATCCCAGAAGACATCAACAGATGGAGGACATAACGTATGATATCACAGTGGTTCCCACCAATGGCATGGCTTGAAAAAGTCCCAATGCATTGGAGGAAATCTCTGGCAGATTGTCATAGCTGGGCATAATCACAGGTTATGTCCTCCTTGTGGTTACTGGCAGGCATGCACCACTGAGCATCACATATCGGTGAGCTTGACCACACGAACCAACTGTCTTGAAACAATATATGCACAGTTTAAACAACCCACATGCCAGGCCACATGTAACCTACGCTCCAATGGAAGAAGACATCGTTTACTTATTCACTCCCAGAAGTGAACAGAAGCCCTCTAAGAATGGCCTGGGGCCCTTCGTTATTCTTGCCAACCACTCTCAGCCGTGATCTATGCCACTGTAACCCCATGTCTTGACTACTGTAATGTGGTCTTTGCAGAGCTGCCCTGGAAGGTGTGGAAGCTGTAGCCGATGCAGAATGGTGCAGCTCCACCTTTTGGCGGGGGCAGGGGAGGCCATACTCAAGCCATTTTGTGCCAGCTGTACTGGTTCCCTGTGAATGTCTAGGGCCCCATTCAAGATGCCAGTTCTTAACGTCTGAAGCCCTTCGTGGTCGAGTACTAAACAGTTCCTTGGAACCCGCAGTTTTCAGCACCAACAGAAACCTATTTCACAGCAATCCCAGGTGCTCGTAAGAAAACGCGTTAATTTTTCTAAAAGTGGTTGGGTAGGGCACCTTGGCAGGTGACCAGAAAGGCATCCGAGGAGGCACTGATGCTTGTGGGCACCGTGTGGCCAGCCCCTTGTTGCCACTAGCACAATGTATTTAGCACTGGCAAACTGCCAGCATGGGATGTCAGCTGGTGTTCTGAGCAGTGGCAGGCAGCTAGCCATCCTTTAAATTTCCCACAATTCCACAGGGCGATGTTAGGTTGGGGGCATGGTGGGAAATTAAAAATGGTGGCAAAATACAACTGCCTGAAGCTGCTCAGCATGCCAAATCAGAAAAACAAAAATGGGGGGGGGTGTTTTAGGGCAGGCATCAGCAGTGGGTCATGCCAGAGCACTGGGGGCTTGGCAGCGGCCCAGAGATACCAGGGGGTGGTGATGGTCCTGCTTTTGCCATGTACCCACTTTCTGTTCAGATGCAGCCTGCCCGGGGCTGTTTGGGATTTAACCAACAACGTGCAAGAAAGACAAAAGAAAGGTGCTTAATGTGTAGTTTGAACCTAAAGCTCATCTGCTCAGAAAGGTCTTTGGATACAAAGAGGGAAGAACGGACACTGATTTCTGGTGCCTAGTTGGTTGAGATTGCTGTCTTTCTAACTAATGTCTTGATGTGTTTATGATCGCTTTATTGTGTTTTTAATGTATACTATGCATATTTTTTTAAAATCATAAGGCATCTTGAGCAATTCCAGGAAAGGCAGACTAAACATGTTTCAAATACAGAAACTGTAGAGCACTTAGCATGCTGTCAGAGCTAAATTAAATGGCAGAAGGTGTTTATGACCCAGTACCAGGACAAAACAGAATTCTTTAAATGTTCTATGATGCAATACCACTTTCTCTCTCTCCCCGCCTTCTCTTTAAAGAAACCCTCCCTGCTTTTATTCTAAAACAATACCATGGGTCAAACCTTCCGTGTTCTCTTTTTCTTGTCTTGATCCCTTCCATGCTGGCCAGCTTTTAAGTATACATAGATGTAAGAAGATTTCAATCCCTGGATAGTTAGTTTCACTTTTACATACCCCTTTTGCATCGATCACACCAGGTTTTGAGTTAAACTTCACTGTCTTTAAACGTGCTCTCTCTTTCCTTTCAACCCTGGAGAGAGAAAAGGAGAGAGAGGGAGAAAATATGTAAAAATATGTACAACTGTTGATTTATTACTTCTACTTGTTAGATACCTGTACAAGTTCCCTAGGTGTTGTACAAAATCATTTAAGAATATAACAATAATACAATAAACAATCCAGCAATTAATTTTAAAAATCCTAAATATAACCAGTGGTGTAGTGGAGGCAGGGCTCACAGGGACGCAGCCCCGGCACTTTTTCATCAGCAGGGACTCTGATGTCATCTGCCACCCCCACCCCCTCAGAATTCCCTGTTCCCTCTGAGCTTAGCTGTGATCCTCACTGTAGCTGTGGGGGGAATGACTTTTCCAAGCAACAATATATTGTTCCATGTTGGAATGCAAAGTATTTGGGATGCCTTGGTCTGGAATGGGCAATTTAGACCTATTGGGTTTACCAAAGACGTGCTCCTGGTGGAGGTGAAAACTCCTAGAACTGGTTTGTTGATATGGATCGACACAGCTGCCTGAAATTTTTGGACTGCCCTTGGAGACTGTCATAATGAGCTCCAGCATTTCCAAATTTACCACCACACCACTGTGTGTGTGTGTGTGTGTGTGTGTGTGTAGTTCAATCCAGCTGGGTGTGTGGACGTTTCTGTTGCGGGATGGGAGAGATATAAGGAAGGAGCTTAGGGATGGCTAATGGGTAATGTTGGGGCACTAAGGGAGTGTGCAAGGGGGCTGTTTAAATGAGAAGGGATCTGTCCATGAGGGCTGAGTTGAGAAGGTGAAGCTTCCATAGAGTATCGTATTTTGAAAACCTAAAATATTTGTGTTTGAGTGAGTGAGTGAAAAAGATTTTGACACCCCTGCATTTTCCCTCAGATGTCCAATTGAAATACTACTGCCTTACTCTCAGCTGCACTGTTTTTGGATGCCAGTTGAAGGCTGTATATCTTACAAGGTTGTACAATCTTAGAAGGGGACATGACAGTGACTGTCACAAAGGGACCCCTGCACTCCTGAATTTTACATTGCACTACTGAATATAAACACCTAATATAAAAATACTTACATGGTAAAATATGTTGAAACTGCAGAAGCTAAAACCACCAACAATGCTGCAGGGACTAAATGACAAGACCTTAAAAGTCCTAGGAGGACAAATAAAGTTTTTGGTGTGCTTCCCCAGGGAGTGCATTCTGCAGCTGCGGGTGGGGGTAAGTGGGCTCTGAAAAGGTACAAGAGGCTTGCCTCTGTAAGTGACTTTAAGATAAGAAAAGCGAGCAAGAGGCTGAAGGTTAGTCAAGCAGACGTGATGAAACCAAGGCCTACAACAACAAGAAGAGAAGAGTAGTAGTAGTGGGAGACTCCTTGCTGCGTGGGATCGAAACCCAAGTATGTCGCGAAGACCCATGGACTCGCCAGGTATGCTGTCTCCCGGGAGGACAGATTAGAGATGTGACTGAAGTGTTGCCTGCACTCCTAAAGCCCACTGACAGGTATCCCTTTCTTCTCAGCCACGTGGGAACAAATGATACCGCCAAGCGGAGCGACAAAGAAATCACGTCAGATCTTGAAGCTTTGGGAAGGAAACTCAAGAACTTTGGGGCCCAGATAGTTTTCTCATTCATACTTCCAGTAGTTAGAAGAGGGATAGACAGGGAAAGAAAAATACACCGGGTGAATGACTGGCTATGAAGATGGTGCCGGCGTGAGAGATTTGGATTCTGGGACCATGGGCAATACTTCCTGGAAGATGGGCTGTTGGCAAGGGATGGGTTGCACCTCACAAAGGCTGGGAAGAATGTGTTTGGCCACAGCATGAAGAACTTAATCAGGAGGGCTTTAAACTGAATCCTATGGGGAAGGGAGTTGTAAAGTTGGGGGTATCAATGGACCAAGGCTCATGCACCACAACGGAGAGAACAGCTCTAATAGCACCCAATAATAGTCTTCAGAGACATGTAGGAAGAAAGCCAGACTATGAAGCACATGGTCTTCGATGTCTATATACTAATGCCCAGAGTATGGGAAACAAACAGAATGAACTTGAACTCTTAATACAAGAGGGAAATTATGACTTGATAGGTGTAACTGAGACTTGGTGGGATGACTCTCATGACTGGAATACAGCAATGGAAGGATAGAACTTGTTCAAAAAGAACAGGAGGAACAGAAAGGCAGTTGCACTGTATGTGAAAAATACATATCTCTGCACAGAAATACAGGAGGATGAGCTTGGTAGCCCTATCAAGAGCATCTGGGTTAAAATAAATGGAGGAAAGGATAAAAGGAACCTGGTGGTCAGAGTCTACTACCGGCCACCCAATCAAGGAGAAGATGAGGATGAAACTTTTGAAAAGCAAATCGCCAAAGTTCCAAGGAAGCATGATGTAGTAGTAATGGGGGACTTCAATTTCCCCGGTATTTGTTGGGAGACAAATTCTGCAAAACATGGCCCCTCCAAGAGATTCCTGACTTGTGTTGCTGATAATTTCCTCCTACAGAAAGTGGAGGAAGGAACTAGAGGATTGGCTGTCCATGACTTGATCCTAACCAACAGAGATGACTTAGTGGATAAAGTAGCAGTGACAGGAACTCTGGGGGAAAGCGACCATGTTATACTTGAGTTCTTGGTTCTAAAGGAAGCAAAAGCTGAGTGTTGCCAAACATGTACCCTGGATTTTAGGAAACTCAGAACAATGATCAGTAAGGTCCCATGGCAAGTGACTCTAACAAGAAAAGGAGTCCAAGATGGGTGGGAGTTTAAAAAAAAGAAAATTCTAAAGGCACAATGGCAAACAATTCCAACAATTGTTTGCCATTGTGCCTTTAGATACCTTTATATTTGTGATGAATATGGCAACAGTTGTTTGCCATATTCATCACAAGCTGAATATGAGCCAACAATGTGATGTGGCTACAAAAAAGGCAAATGCTATTTGGGCTGCATTAATAGAAGCATAGCTTCCAAATCCCATGAAGTACTAGTTCCTGTCTACTCAGCACTGGTTAGGCCTTATCTTGAGTACTGTGTCCAGTTCTGGGTACCACACTTTAAGAAGGATGCAGACAAGCTGGAGAGGGTTCATAGGAGGGCAACAAAGATGATCAGGGGACTGGAAACAAAGCCCTATGAGGACAGACTGAAAGAACTGGATGTGTTTAGGCTCGAGAAGAGAAGACTGAGGGGAGATATGATAGCGCTTTTCAAGTACTTGAAAGGCTGTCACAGAGAAGAAGGCCAGGATCTCTTCTCGATCATCCCAGAGTGCAGGACACAGAATAATGGGCTCAAGTGACAGGAAGCCAGATTCTGGCTGAACATCATGAAAAACTTCCTGACTGTAAGAGCAATACGACAATGGAACCAATTCCCTAGGGAGGTGGTGGGCTCTCCCACACTGGAGGCCTTCAAGACGAGGCTGGACAGCCATCTGTCAGGGATGCTCTGACTTGGATTCCCGCATTGAGCAGGGGGTTGGACTCGATGGCCTTGTAGGCCCCTTCCAACCCTACTATTCTATGTTTCTATGACAGGAGGTGTTCTCTCAGGTGCCAAAGTCCGAGCCATGCAGAAAATTAAAGGAGGTCAAAAGCGGCACTAATGAATTGGGTCTGGAAACCAATTGGAAGCCATTGCAGGTGAGAAAAGAGCAGTGTAATATGTTTGCAATCATACCATGCCAGTTATAACATTTGTGCACTAACCTAAGGACTTTCATCAATCCTCAACGCACTTCATATATGTATATATACAAAGAGGGAAAAACACATTGGCATACCCACTTGGCAGAGTCCTAAGTAAACTCGATCCAGTGTAGGCAATGCACAACCTAGGATTGGGTCACCAATAGATTATAGTATATCTTCATAGGCCATTCAAAGGATCCCTTTGCCATCAGGGTTGCATATGTTCCAGGAATAACAGAACATCCCACCAACGCCTCCCCCCCCCCCCGCAACAACAGGCACAGCCCTTTGAAACCATTTGCTTCACCATCAATAGACTCAGAAGTGCCATTAACAGTGCAATCCCATACATGCCAACTCGAAAGTAAGCCCCACTGAGTTCAAGGGGTTTTACTCCAAGGTAAATGTGCATAGGACTGTAACAAAAGTGTGCATAGAATTGTAGCTATAAATACGATGACTGATGATGATGTAGTATCCAGTAATTTCTGTAATATATGACATG
Organism: Heloderma suspectum; assembly: GCF_057233095.1. Lineage (NCBI taxonomy): Eukaryota > Metazoa > Chordata > Lepidosauria > Squamata > Helodermatidae > Heloderma > Heloderma suspectum. The sequence goes on from NC_139460.1 coordinate 13,581,706, forward strand.
TTTCTTAGCTCCCTGCTCAATCCCAATAAAAACATTAACTCCACATTTTAGAAATTATATTCTGCCTATGTTACAGATAATTCAACAGTCCTTTTTGGACATACTGATAGTTCAGAGAATTCTGGGGAACTTTGCTTGGTTTAAACTATGGTTAATGAACAAGCCAGGATTATAATCCATAGTTTGATTCTGTCTTGTTTAAACAAACCTCACTAGATTTTCCCCATGTTTGGATACAATGGGGAATTCTGGTTAATTTAAAAGCAGAAGCAAACCTTTCCAATCTTCTCCTCACAGTGGCACCAACAGAGGTACCAGAAGAGCCTGTGAGCCCAGGGCTCATGCATGTAACACAAAACCATCATTTAGCATTATACCCCACAAGGCTCAGAGCGTCTAACAACAAAAGTGTTAGAGATATCAAAGAAAATCAAACCAAAGAAAGCCTCTTCCTATATATTCCTACACAAGCCCTAAGATCATCACCAGAGGTCCTGCTCTGAGTACCCTCACATGCTGAGGAACTGCAGGTGGCTACTCAGCAGAGGGCCTTTTCAGTAGTAGCCACCCCCACCCCCCAGTCATAGAATATCCTCCCCAGTGGGGCCTGCCTGGCACCTATTTTGTTATCTTATTGCTGCCAAGGACTGTTTGAATGAATCCTCTTTTATTACAACAGAGGATTTCTGCTGCTGTGTTGTGCAGTTTTATCTCCGTAATTCTTTTAGATTATCTTGTGCTGCCTGCTCTGATTTTAACTGATTTCTCTTTTTTAATCAATGGTTTCTAATTGATTGTTTTATTCTTCTTTAAAAAAAAAGATTGATATGGATTTGATTCGTGTTTTTGTTGTACATCGCTGTGAGAGCTATTAGCTATATGAGGGACTAATACATTTTAGAAATAAATCACTCTGCAATCCTACCAGTCTTTGCGGAGAGCTCTGACGCTGGAGCTTCCAAGGTATCCAAACACTGGCTGGTATGAAGAGCAGGTTTTCCTCTTGGTTTCATGCTTTTTTCTTCCCTGAACTGTTTCCCTCTCATAGACATCCATTGGAGAGAAATTAAATTAACTACACCAGCTACAAGGCTGCTGTAGTTCTCCCCCAGATCTAGGGGCTGTGCTTGGAAACTTGGTGGATCCAAAGCCAATCCAAGCACTCCCAAGGAATGCCCCTGATCTCTCCACATTTTCCCCTCTCTGATGTTGGAGAGGTAAGGGCTGAGGAGGTTTCAGCAGGGGCTGAGAGTGGGGTTCTGAAATGTGATCTCCCCTTGAGAGGTCAGACCTCTTTCTCCGCCCTTGGAGGGGGAGATCCAATCTATCCAATGGCCACTGGGAACCCTCCAAAGGATCACAGGATTGCACCATAAACAAACAAACAAACAAACAAACAAACAAATTTAAAACAAATACACCAGAGAGGATGAACAGGTGGATATGATCATTTCAGGAGAAACTCAAAAGCTGACAGCTTCTTTTAATGGCTACTGGTGGTATCCATTTAATGGATGGTGTTGTGATTTTTTTAGTCCATGGGAGCCAGTGTGAAAACACCATGGGTTAATTATTGGGAAACAAAATGTTTGGAAGAACATTCCCTCCAAGAAGCAGTAAAATAAAGACTTCTGTTCCTATGTTGCTAGTTTTTAACGTTGCCAGCTGCAACGCGCCAAGCTCAGGTTACTATAGTTACGGCTGAACTTTGGAATAAATGATTTCTCCCCCCCCACCCCCCACCCCTGAAAAAGCAGCATGTACATATGGAAATGGCTGAAAGGCAGCTTTCATATTCCATGTGTGATCTTCGAGCCACAGGAAAAAGTCTTAATTTTAAACTTGCTGATGAAACTCTATATTAGAAAGGAAGGATGGGGGGAAACAGAGGGGGAATCAAGACCTGAGGCTGTGTAATCTCCTAAATGGAAAAAGCAGTGCCAACTGAGAGAAAGAGAGTAACAAATTAGCTCCCGGCTAAATACAGCTTTTAAAATTATTATTACAAGCTAATATGAATTCATATTTTCTCTCACTGCTCATCCCTGGATGCTACTTCAAGTTATTTGATCACGAATTCACAACATGCAAACTAAAATCACTTGGTGTTTAAACCAGCTGCCCATGGCACGCTCATCCTGCAAATGGCTGGGTTACCATAACCTGGAAGCTCAATCTGGATTGCTCCAGATTGAGCTTCCAGGTTATGGTAACCCAGCCATTTGCAGCATGAGTGTGCCATGGGCAGCTGGTTGGTCATGGTGTGAACAGAATGCTGGACTAGGGAGGCCTTTGGTCTGATTCAGCACAGCTTTTCTTTAGTGATTGGCAAACTTAACCCAGGTGAAATTGTGATTGCTTCAGAAAGTAACAAACTCACCCATGTTAGCTTGGACAAAAGTTCTCCTTCAACACGAAATCTTATGTCACATATATGAGTTTTTGAGCATGTGCAATACCAAAGTGCATCTTGGGAGCTGTAATTTGGAAATGTGCATTGTGGTATCATGCCATGCATCACCATGATATGTACCCCCTTCCTGACTGGTTGTTTTGAGGGTTAATACAACCATCCGAAGCATCTATGGATCTCAGGTTATGCCTTATTTAGCAAAAACTCTTGTTTTGTGTCTATTGGGCACTACAGCTCTCTTTACTAAGGCTTTGTCTAAGTCGACTTATTGCTGAGGGTGTAACATAGCACAACATAATATTTCTTTTAACCATGTTTTGGCAAAGCCCAATAGCCGTCTCTTTTCAGGAAGAGGTTACTATATGGATAAAACTTGTATTGGAACACTCTTTGATATTTACAGATGTACGTGTCCTCTTAAATTATCTACCTGCTTCCTGGAAGTTAACACAGGGTCAGCACAATTAGATTCTCCACATTCTTTTGACTGATAAAAGATTGATATTACATTACTGGAAATATAAACACTCGCCTCCGGTAATGCAATTGATTGATTTTTACAATAAAAATTAATTTAAAAAATGATAGCTTGGACAAGAGTTTTCCTTTAACACGAAATCTCATTTCATGTATATGTGTTTTCGTTAATTTGCAATATCAAAGTGCATCTTGGAGCTGTAATGTGGAAATGTGTATTATGGCATGATGTCATGAGTCACTACGATCGGTGCCCCCTTCCCGATTGGTTGTTTTTGGGGTTAACCCAACCAACTCAGCGCATGTGCAGAAATGCCATTTAGATGCAGACCGCAACTGCTCTGAAGCTCACAGCCAATTCCAAGCTTAATAGTGAATTTGTAAGACACCAATCCAGGCTGGCTACAAAGGTGACCATTATGAACAGACAAGTTTCAACCAGGAAGCTGACTAATTACAATGCTTGGCAGCATCACTACTCTTCTGACATTCTTAAGCTCACCTTGGATTAACCTGGAAAAGATCCAGGATCTTCTGGGAAAATGTGAAAGACTTCAGGTCATTTTCCCAAGCCAAAGCCCGGACAATGCAGTGCAACGGAACAACATCACTCCATTACGTTGTATAGGGCCAGAATTAAGAAGTAGGGGGCAAACTCTAAGTGTGGTGAGAAGACCCCCCCCCATGGGGGAAAAACCTAAAGGTGGTGGTGAGGCATGCCAATCCCCTCCCCAAAGGTCCTCCATAAACCTCTGGATTTTGCACCTACACCTCTTAAAACTGGTGCTATCTAATAGAAGTCCACTACATGGCATAGGGCCCATATTAAGAGTTGTGGGGGCAATATACGGGTTTGTGTGAGGGGGAAGCCTTCCCTGAAGCTCTTCTACAGGGGGTTTTCTTCCCCCTTCTGGGGGCTTTGGCACCCAAAGTGATGTTAGCTTCATCCCTTGGCAATTCTTCACACACTCACCAAGCACATGGCTGGTGGGGAGAATGCCAGCAGGCACATTGTCTGGGGGCAGGGCTAGGGTGCATAGCCCCATGACCCTGTCAGATGTGTGTGTGTTTTTTAACACATGACAGGGTTCATCTGAACTTCCATCTACCATGATCATGACTGCTTTGTGATGGATGACTTCTAATAGCAGGGATGGGCGACGTGCAGCCCGCAGACCTCACGCTGTCACCCTGGCCTCCAGAGCAGCCTCCCACCACCCCACTGTCAAAATTTGGTGGCACCGTGGCAAAAAAAATGGCAGTTTGCTGAAAATTAGCTAAATTCATCCCTTTTCAGCTTCCATCATGGTTTGCCGGTGAATATTGGTGGCAAACCACAGATTTTCTTTTACCGCCGTTTCACTAAATTTTGCCAGTGTGGTGGTGGCAACAGCAACAGTAGGAGTGTGTCTCATTGGAGGGGGGAGGTGAAATTTGGCCCCTGGACCCCCCAAAGTTGCTCACACCTGGCGTATGTTAGTAGGTGCCTTGGTGCCATTTAAAATTTTCCACAATGCCCTGGAGAACCCAACACAGCATCACTCTGGGGCATAGGAAGAACTTGAAATGGCAGTCCCCCGTGTGTGTGTGTGTACATAAGAACGTAAGAAGAGCCCTGCTGGATCAGACCAAAGGTCCATCTAGTCCATCTAGGTGTTGAACTTCTTTCAGCCAAAGGGCCAAATTCAGTTTCAGAGAAGCTTTTGGGGGCCTCATCCCAATGGTGGGTGAAAATAAGAACAACCATGCTGGATCAGATCAAGGGTCCATCTAGTCCAGCATTCTGTTCACACACTGGCCAACCAGCTGGCCATGGGAAACCCACAAGCAGGATGTGAGTGCAACAGCACCCTCCCACACATGTTCCCCAGCAACTGGTGTACATAGGCTCACTGCCTCTGGTACTGGTAGCACATAGCCATCAGGACTAGTAGCCATTGATAGCCTTCTCTAGGAATCTGTCTAACACGCTTTTAAAGCCATCCAAATTGGTGGCCATCACTACACCCCGTGGCAGCAAATTGCGTAGTGTAACTACACACTGTGTGATGAAATGCTCTCTTTTATCTTTCCTGAATCTCCCACCAATCAGCTTCATAGGATGACCCCTTTGGGTTCTAGTATTATGAGAGACGGAGAATAAAGTCTCCCTATCCACATTCTCCACCCCATGCATAATTTTGTAGACCTCTATCATGTCTCCCCTGACCCCCCTTTTTTCCAAGCTAAACAATCCCAGCTGTTGCAACCTTCTTTCATAGGGGAGATGCTCCAGCCCCTTGATCATTTTAGTTGCCCTTATTTGCACTTTTTCCAGCTCTACATAGTCTTTTTTTAGGTGTGATGACCAGAACTGTACACAGTATTCCAAGTGTGGCCACACCATAGATTTGTATAGTGTGCTATTTTAATTAAATTCCCAGGATGTCCTGGAATGATACTGCTTTTTAGGAACCCATGGCTAGTGTTCGTGGTGGACTCCTCTCGAGTGTATGGGCCCTAGCAGCTGCCCGAAGATGCTAGGCATTGATGCTGGCCCTTCAGGTTATGCTTCTAACACAGTGCTTCCAGAAACATCGAGTTTTAAAAGCCTTCCTATTTTCCCCTGTTCTATTTAAATGCCAAAAGTGTACAGAGGGAAATGTCCTTCATAAATTATTTTCAAGGGCAAGGAACCAGCAGCCTTGCCCATTGCAAACCCCCCTCCGGACACAAAAGTCATGTTACATCTTGTTATTCTGCCTGGGTTGTCGGTAGGACATGTTTATCCACTCGACTGGTTTTTCCTTTTAGATGGGAAAACACTAAGCAAGATAACTTTTTCAACATCCCTCAAGATCTTAATCCTCAGCTTTTAACGTAAGAATGGGTTTGTTAGCTTTATCTGAAGTGAAGGCTTTGAGCATGCTTCCTAACTCAAAGGGAAAAGATAAAGATTCGGCATGAATTGATATGCACAAATGTGAACCTCTCTTGATTTATTTTCCCCCTCTTGGAAATAGCAGGAATATCTCCACAGTCAGAATGATAATGTCCAAGAAAACCACACTGTGGAAACATCTCTGAACGTGATCGTGTTCCCTTACAGCAAGATTTGCTTTAACCTAAGATGAACTTGGAGTTATAGTTTAAACTTAAAAGTGCATTTGCTTTTTTGCAAAGACAACTAAGGGAGCAATCCTATGGCCACTAGTCAGCGGCTAGACAGCCATAGGATATCTGGTTTTCCAGGAACCAACCTTGGAGCTCATGCTCTGAGGTCGGTTCCCGACTTCCCGGAGAACTGACCTTCCCCCCCTTCCATGCTGCCTCACAGGCAGCGTGGAACAGCCCCATGCATGCAAGAGGAGCACGGAACGGCCAAAACGGGGCATTCTGGGGGGCGTTCTGGGGCGGGGAAGGCGGAAATGCCAGTATGACACAACCAATGTGTCAACCAGTAGCCACCTCCACCGCTCCGCCCTCCCACGGCTAGACAGCTGAAATCAGAGCAAGAGAAGCATGGAGGGAACGATCCTCCCCATGCTTCTCCTGCCCTGCACTGGATAGGTGGTCACCTCTGAGTTCGGAGGCGGACGCCTATCTGCATAGGATTGCGCCGTAACTGTCCTGATCTCAGCATGGGAATGTAGTTAGTTTGCCATATATGTTATTAACCTTTTAATACTGTTAGGAGAAACGTTTGCCCGTCCCTCCATACCACTTTTTACAGGGCCAGTTGTTCCTGCCTTTTTTGCTAAACAAACCTGAGCCAATCACATGCTGATTTATTTGCTACAATTGATTGCCAGAATTAATTAATTAATTCTGGCAAAGTCCTTATACACTGCCTTTCTGCCAATGCCCTCCAGGTAGTTAACAATTTAATCTAATTGCATACCATGCAAGAGACACAATACCAAAGAAAAAAGGAGTGTGGAGGGAAGAGGAAAATAGGGTTACACTTTTCTTCAGCATCTCTAAAGGGATTCACAGCAAAGGCCTCATACAAGGACAATTAACTTATATCATTTTAATTTCTCTATTAAAAACAATAATAATGCACATGTAACAATTTTACATGCATAACAATTTAGTTATCACCAAAAACAATAAAACAGAGCACAGCCCTCCCAAGATTCTGTCTTTTAGCTTGAGTCTACAACAAAAATGTAAATAAAACTTCTCTGAAGCTTGATTTTTCTGCTGGCCAAAGAAAGAAAACAGCCTCTTCTCAGTTCACTCCAGCTCTGCAGCAATCTTCTCAAAATGGACCAGGATCCAGCAACACAGGAACAACTTGTTAAACAATCCTGTCTCAAGGGTTCAGGTTCTTCCAGAGAGCAGAATGCAAGCTTCTTCCACATTGCATTTTGGTAACTGCCTAAAATGGTGGGCACTCCCTATCTCAGTACTTTACTGAGCATGTGCAGGATTATTCCCACTCACAGTTCTTAAAGGAAAATACACTAATGGGTTATATAAGCAAATGCAGGTACCAACTCTTACATAATGTTACCAGGAGAACTGACCACTGCTGGAGAGAGTTATGGGAGGGGAGAAGCTAAATGGCAGGAGATCCCAGCTGAGCCAACAGACAGGGCTTCATTTTATCATCTCTCCCTCAGATGCAGGTGGAATGGCTATAAATGGAGGCAGTTCTTTGAGGAGAGGAGTCAATGGCAATTGATTCTAATTGAGCTCAGGGAGGGGTTCTTCCTCCCTCCCTCCCTGATGCAGCCAGGTGGAATGGCCACTAATGGATACAGTTCTTGGAGGGGAGGAACCAAGTTATATACTTTTGGCAAAGAGCTGGAAAACAGGAGAAAGGCAGGGGGTGTGATGCACTGTTGTGCTGCATTTGGATAGGAGCTATCAGGGTTTAATCTGGGTCAGGACTAAAGCTGCCCATTTTTACTTAAAAACACTCTCCCCACCCCCACATTTACTGGCAAAGTCTGGCAGGTCAGGGTCAGAACCAAAGCAGAAACTGGCTGAGCATGGAGTCTTGAGGAATCAGTAATAAATCACTGTGCTATATTAAGATGAAACCCCTTTAGTCACAGAGCTTGTCTTCATCAAGGAAGCATATATTAGAAATTAGGGATGTCAGATTAGAAATTAGGAATGTCCAAAATGGATTCAAATGACTTTGGATTTCTAAGAAACTGACTCATGGATTCCACAGTGGATCAGCACAGTGGACTCTGCAAGCCCACAGCGGATTCTGTGGACTTGCAGAGCCTTTTTTTTACTTTTTGGAATTGTATGCCAATTAAGTTGTACAAAAATATGAAAGTTACTGGAAAATATGTGAATATATGTGCCTTGAAAACACACACACACACACACACACACACACACACACACACACACACACACAGAGCATTTTATATATCTCTGAACTCTCTTCAGCCTCCGCTGTGTAGTGCTCTTTTTGTGTGTGCTCTTCTCATCGACTGTACACTGATCTAAGTAAAATATACAGAATGTTACATGCCAGTGAAAGTTATGTAAATTTCAGTGGACTGTTTTGCAGACTTTTCCAAAGGGGAGGAAAAATCTGATTCGGTCAAAGAGCGGACGACGGAATGAAGGACAATCTACAAAACACAGATGGAAAGGATGAAACAAAATCCACAGATCCCTAATTAGAACATATCCCTTTCTGAGAATATGGGGCTGGGGGCTGGCATTAGAGGTCGGCATTGTCAGTATCTGTCGAGGGCCTTACACCAGTAGGGGGGCTTAGCCTTGCTGCCCTCTGAATCACAGTTGCTTCCTGTTCACCTGCCCTCTCCAAGCAACCAAACAGTGAGAGACTGAGGGGAAGGAACAGTCACATCCTCAAGCCTTGTCTTCTCTCTCTCTCTCTCTCTCTCTCTCTCTCTCTCTCTCTCTCTCTCTCTCGGGAAGTGGGGCTGATTGGGCCCAGAAGGAGAGGCAACTGAATGGGCAGCAGCAGCAGCAGTAAGGAGGAGGCAGAGAGGAGGAGGAAGATTTACTCAAGATGGCGGACCCACTGAAAACCTGGACACATCGCTGCTATGGGGAAGTGTGGAAAATGTGCAACATCCAAGGAAGACTTTATCCATATGCAGCAGAAGTGTAGCAGGTTTTAAAATGATGACTGAGACAACCAAAGAACGTCCACAAGATTTTGGAAAGGGAAAGCAAAACTGACCAAGAGGGGCTGGCAATTAAAGTTCTGGAATACGATCAAAATAGTTCACATCAAAGCTTTTAAGAAATTGGCCATCGTCCAGAATGCCCCTGCCTGTTTCACCATGCTATTCATGGGAAGCAAGATGAGGAGGGCCATTTTGGCTATTTTTTGTGGGGTGAGAGGAATTGATGAATCTTTTCAGGGGCAAGGGGGAAGTGTTGCTTTCCTCTTCCTCTTTAAATATTTGAAGCACATACACACACGTCCTCCCTCTTTCTGCTATGCTTCCAGCCACCATCCCTGCCCCATGAAGTTGATGGCTGCAGTGAGAGAGAGACTGAGACCGCATGGCCATGTGTGGGATATTTTTTCCTTTTAAATGAAGAAGGGAAGTGGTATGCTGTAGCTCCTTACTCCCCAAAATGAATTCCCACCCATAGATAGGGATGGGCAAATCTGTCAGTGTCAGTTTCTCCCAGTTTCTCATTTTTCCTGTCTTAAATTTAATTCATCTTGAACTTTGAGAATTTCTCCAGTTTTAAGTTTGGTTCATCCTGAACTTTGATATATTTTATTAAAGTTTGCATAAAACTGTATCAGCATTACTGGGCAAATTTCTCCCAATATATGCATTTTTTGTACACATGTTTGCCTAATATACACTTTTTTTGCAAGCAGTTGTCCTAATATAATGCATATCTGAGCATTATTTTCTCTAGTATATGCATTTTTGTATGTTTTCATTGCAGAGTTCCATTACGAAATTCAGAAAAGTACGAAATTTGAAGTTTTCATTCACATAGTGGTTCAAAAGCGCAAAATTAGGTAAGCTCACATTAAATTGTGAACTGAATAAATTTCACCCCCCTCCCTACCCACAAAAGCTTGCCTCAGTTTCAGTGGCCATTTCAGGGCTGAAATGGCTTGATTGAATTGTTTGAGCCAAGGGGCTAATGATAATGTCTTGTCAACAAAAGAATCATGGCTGTCAGTTGTTAAATATATTGCTGCATGATTTTCTCCTGAAGATAAAACAACATTGTGGTCCAATTTAGTATACCCTTGTTGTTAAGACTGACAGAGAAGTGTGGATCTCATCTGTATACTTTTGTACATTTTCATGGATGTTTTCATATATTGTTCATACAAAATAAATACATCATTATTTCTCGCAACAGATGCTTGGCCATAGCAACTTCCAGCAAAACAAATTGGGGGAGAAAACTGTACACAGTACCTCCTTTTGCTGGGTATAACTCCCATCTCTTCACTGTCTCCCTCCAGCATAACTCTTCTCGCCTGCCACCATTCATCATCGGATGCGTTGATCACATGGAGGATGTCTCCATACTTGAAACTGAGTCCTTGGCTTGGGAGTCCGCTGTCCTTGTTTTTGTCATAGTCAAACATGGCTCTGGCAAGAGGAAAGAAAGACACAAACAACAGTTGATGATCCTGATCATGACAGCACTTACGTGGCCACCTCCTTCTTTATTAAGTGACCTCAATCACATCTTTAAGCAGACCTCTTTCAGGGAAGATCTGTCTTAAGCTGTCAGCAGAAAAACAGCATTTCCCCCCCCCCATCCCCATCTGGGAAAGAACACGTGTCTACATGAGACAGACCATTTTTCTTTAGATCTGTCTATAAAGGATATTTTGTCTCTAAAGAGGAACTCGCTCAATGAAATCTCTGGATCTCTCCTCTAAATGTATATACAGTGGGGGTGAGCAACATTTGGGGGTTGGGTGCCATGTTGTCCTCCTGGATCCCACCTCCTGGATCCCACCTGCCTCTGCTGCTGCACCACTGAATTTGCTGCCTAAATTTGGAGGCGTGGTGGCAGGAGAAAAGTGGTGATTTTTCTTTAAAAAACAAGGCATGCAAGGAGCACATGCCTTGAAGCAAAATCGCACTCATGGGAGGCTTCCAGGACCACAATTCTGCTTCAAAACAAGGCACATGGCAAATACAGCGGCAGCAGTGATGGCAGGTGTGTGGGGGCTGTGAGTGCCGCAAAAGGCCTGGGGGCCCCTGGTCCACATGTTGCCAACCCCTGATGTATAGAGATAATATTGTTCTTTATTTCTAATTTAGGATAATTTCCCCCTCCCTCTTCTGTAATCCTGGAACCTGGGGTCAACCAAAGAAACTGACTGGCAATAGAGTCAGGATGGACAAAAGAATGTACTTCTTCAGATGGCTCATAATTCATCTATGGAACGTCACAAGATGTGGTGACAGCCACTGGCTTCAATAGCTTAAAAAGGGGGATTAGACAAATTCAGGGAAGACAAGCCTGGCTATGGCTGTTGGCCATGATTTGATATATGGAACTTACTTCCAGGTTCAGAGCCAGCATGAAAACCATTTCCTGAGGAGCAACAGCAGGGGATGGCTATGGCTTTTATTCCTTGCTGGTGGCATCTGGGAAAGCACCTGATAGGCCACTAGGGGAAAGAAGATGCTGCCCTAGATCAGGAGCATTGAACCTCTGGCCCATGGGCCAAATCCAGCCCACCGAGGTCCCAATCCAGCCAGGTTCCCCAGATGCCTATGTTCCTTTGCTGGCCCACTCCCAACCACCAATCGTTCAGTGGGTTCCTGGCTTATCGCTGTGTGTTTTCCCCATTCTAAAAGGTTGAAATGCCTCTCCTAAGGCTGACTTACTGGCAGAAAGAGCTTTACGCTAAAATATGCTGGCCTTTTGGCCCCTCCCCCATCTGCCATCGGGCCATCAATGGAATATGGCTCCTGAGAGCTTCTCCAAAATGAATTCTCTTGGGCTGGAAGAGGTTCGACTCTATGACTAGCCAAGAATAGATGGACCTTTGGTCTGAGCCAGCAAGGCTGTTCTTATGTCTTTTATGTATAGCATCTAGGGATGGCAGAGAATTCCGCCATGGAGCTTGGGGAGGCTGAATGCCAGTGCATTCGGCCCCCCGAAATCTGTGGCGGAATGGCCTGCCCCCCCCGCCCCCCCTGCGGATCCCCCCAGGACAAGACTTACCTGGGGCGGATCTTCCGGGAGGTGGCGGCGGTGGCTGGTCTTCCAACCGGCCGCCGCTGCCGCCATTTGCAGGTTTTTGGGGTTTTTTACACCCACGTGATAGGCTACATATGTTTTCACGTAGCCTAAAACGTCTGGGTAAAAAAAAAAAAAAAAAAAAGGCATACGCAAATGGCGGCGGCTACAGCCGCCGCCATTTGTGTTCCTTATTTTGGGCCATCTTAGTCTACGTAAATAATTACGTATAGACTAAGACGGCGAAAATAAGGGGAATGCAAATAGCGTCCACTACACTATTTGCGTTCCCCTTATTTTTGCCGTCTTAGTCTACGTAAATATTTATGTAGATTAAGACATCAAAAATAAGGAACGCAAATGGCGGCAGCCATAGCTGCCGCCATTTGCGTACGCAGTTGTTTCCCCCCCCCAGAGCCCTCCGCAGCTGGAAATCCGGCTGCAGATGGCTCGGGCCTGGCTGGCTGCTCCGCGGAGCCGCTGCGGAGCACTGCTGGCCAAGGAGGATTCCGGGGGGGAGGGACGGGGCGCCTCCCCCCCGTCCAGGATTCCGGGGGGGAGGGACGGAATGCCTCCCCCCAGCATCAGCATAATCCACAAACAGGTAAGTGATTTTTGTACATCCCTAATAGCATCCTTGATGCATATGGAACTTTTCAGAATGACAGAAGCAAAACGACAGGATCCTGCCTAGGGATGTTGGAGAATTCTTCCACGGATTCCAGGGAGGCCGAATGCCAGTGCATTCGGCCTTCTGGAATCCATGGCGGAATGAAGCCACCCACCCCACCACCCCGCGAAATGGGCCCGGAACGGAGCCTACCTTTGTCGGCCGTTCCGGTGCTCCTCGAATGGTGGCCGCGTCTGTGGCCACCATTTGCGTCTTTTGAATGGCCGTGATAGGCTACGTAAGTATTTATGTAGCCTATCATGGCTAACGCAGGGACACCATTTGCGTCTCTGCAGAGGCTGTGATAGGCTATGTAAATATGTAGCCTATCACGGCAATAGGAAGGAATGCAAATGGCGGCTGCTGTAGCCGCCGCCGTTTGTGTCCATGTCTTTAGCCGTGATAGGCTACATATATATTTACGTAGCCTACCACGGCAAAAGACAGGGGCGCAAATGGCAGTGGCTACGGCGGCCTCCATTTGCGTCCCTGTGCAGCCCAGCGGCCGAATGTCCGGCTGTGGGCGGCCCCGGCCGGCGGCTCCGTGGAGTTGCTGCGGAGTGAAGCCAGCCGGGGAGGATTCCGGGGAGAGGGACAGAGCGCCTCCCCCCCACTGCAGATTGCCCAGCACAGAGCCAGGTAAGTGTTTCATACATCCCTAACCCTGCCCCAAGGAACTAGCAAGCAAAGCTTTGGTAGTAGTAGGAGAGAAACTCAGTGGAGGCTGAAGCTATTTGGGGGTAGGGTTCCGCACCTCGGATAGCTTCTTTGGAGTTCTGGCTGGCTCTGACTGAAACCCAGGATGGATTTACAGGCCCACCAGAACTGGAGCCACCAGTCTCCAATGGAGAAAAGACCAAGGCAAGGGTGATTGCGTCCAGTTGTGCAAGCCTGGGGAGAGCCTACATTCATCAGGCTTCCCCTTTACAGACAAACCCGAAACATGTGGACAGCACGGAGATGGGGCTGGAAAAGGAGTCAGGATGGGGCCAGTATGCATGGTCCCCTCTCTCTACACACAGTCTTAATTGCGTGGTACGAATAGAGCCCGAACAGGGCTATTGTTAATGGCTTTCCTGAACGAGGCCTACACGTTGTGTCGTGCCGACACAATCCCATAATGGTGACGCCATATCCCTCTTGCACATTTATACCTTGTAGCACACACAATGACATCTGTTGCGGTATGTTGGATAATACAGTATAAAAAGCAGGAAATAATGCTGGAAAAGTGGTGCACAGAATGCTTTGGCTACTGGGCGGTACAGAAATGTAATAAATGAAATCAGTCAAAAACTGCTGTTGCATAGCAGTTATCAGTGCACTTCAATACCGATAAAAAAGCACCAGTGTAGATCTATCCTTGGTTGTAAGTTGCCTTGGCAGCTTGGCAGTGGAAAGGTGGAATAAAAATACGTTAAATAATTTAAATAGAGACCAGTTCTATCCCGTTAAGTAAAGCTGGATGGAAGCTCTAGGAAAGAGAAGCCTTCACATGCTCTTTGCAGTTCTGCAGGAATGCTTCCCCATGCGGCTGCCCAGCCTGGCTGTGTTTTGGACTATAACTTCCATCATCCTTGACTACTGGCCCTGCTGGCTGGAGCTGATGGGAGTTGTAGTCCAAAAGAACTGGAGGGCACCAAGCTCCAGAAGGCTAGAAGGTAGAATAGACATACGGGTGGGCCTGATGGCATCCAATTGTTATCCTATTTCCCAGCGGGATGCTGATATAGTGCAACTCTATAAAATCACCCATGGGGAGGTGTATGTGTGTATGAGAGAGAGACTTATTCTCTCCTTCCGAAGGCAGGCAAAAGGCATGAATATCTTTGCAACAGACCAACTTTCTACGAATGATTACATAAAATTAATCACCATCCAATGTCATTCAGTCGAACAGAACTCTTATGCCATCATTAAGGGCAGACAAAAAACACAGCGGGCTCCTCATGCTAATGAAATGAACATTTGCAAAATGGTCATTATCGCAGCTGTTGCTGTTTTATGGCTTATTGCATTTGTACAGCAAAATAATTTTTAAAGCCATGGGAACATCCATCTAGGATCAAATTAGGCAAGGCAGGAAAAGGCTATTTGTAGAGGGTCTTTTTAAGAGGAAAAGTGTGTTTCTGACTGCCACCTTTAAAAAACAAAAGTCATGGGTGGTCTATGGTCCGACTGAGCGGCCCAGCCTATTCCATTCACTCAGCTGGGATAAAAACAACAAAATAATACAAATTCATATTCAGAACTTGTTAAATGAGTAAGAGGCATGAGATCTTTATCTATAGCAGGGGTGATGAACATCGAGTCTGGGTACTATACTTGGCTCTCCTGGGGTGAGAATCCTCTGGTATTCTGCAGATGCCCACACACCCTTTTCCCCAGTCACCAATCATTTGGTTATTTCTGTGCTTCTGTATGTTTTTTTTTGCCAATTATAAAAGGCTGAAATTCCTCTGCAAAGGCTTAGTTACTGGCAGGAAGTGCTTTAACTTAAAACATGCTGGGGGGGGGTTGTACTCTGGCCCCACCCCTTTGCTCCTTGCCCCACTCCTTTTGGCCCCATCCCTTTTGCCTCTGGTCCCACCCCTTTGCTGCCCACCCCACCCACCACTGGACTGTCACCCCCAAGAGTTTCTTGGAAATGGAATGTGGCCCTTGGGGTCATTCATTCATTCATTCATTCATTCCATTTATTATATTTCTATACCGCCCCATAGCCAAAGCTCTCTGGGCAGTTCACAAAAAGTAAAACCTTTAAAATACATGATATAAAATATAAAAAAATTCATGTAATGACATAGAACAAATAACACACACCGCAACAACATATATCTAAAACAATTTAAAACCATCAGCCAGAGAAAATCAAGAGGCTCATGATACGCTTCCAAATGCCTGAAAGAAGAGGGCAGTTTTAACCTGGCGCTGAACAGATGACAATGTTGGCTCCAGGTGGGTTGAAAGAGGTTCTCTGCCCCTGATCTATAGATGTGTGGGGTTTTTTTAAATGGTTCTCTTTATAGCTGTGATTACAAAAATGAAGGGCACCCAGTAGCTTACCTAAGTTCCCAGAATCTGAAGGTTGCTGACTGTACCTTCCTGAGCATGTAGAAAAGGCCGGGGCAGGCCCGACACGCTCCCACCTTTCCACACCCCCATCTGTGAAAGGCCAACTGATTGCTCTGCTCCATCGAGCCTTGGCTGTTTAGTTCTCCAGGCTAAGAAGCCCAGTTTCGACAATCTTTACTGTACCGGTTGTTGTTGTTTTCAAGAGACAGTTGACTTAGTAGGGAAGTAAAACTCATCATCATTTGCCAGGCTTGGAAAATGAAAAGGCAAAGTTAGAAACTCGGCAGATGGATGGAATGGCTGCCCCTCAGGATTGGCATCTTTGCCATCGGCCAGCCCTTGAGTCCAGCTGCTGCTGCTTGCTCTTTCTTCAGGGAAGAAGCTGGATGGTTTTCCTCAGCTGTCAGTGGCCAGAAGACTGCAGATCAATGGAAGGATTGTGCCTGTCACTTAGCATCTTTATCATCAGTCAGCCTGTGACTCTACCTGCAGCTCTTTCTCTCCCCACCCTTCGCTTTGGAGAGAAAAACCTGGAACCTGGGCTATGTCATCAACTGCTGGGGCCCGGCAGAGATTCCCACCGTCCACACCAAAACAATATGCTTTAATGGGTTGTATTTTTGTAGGGGATTGCAGCACAAGCCATTTTAGGAGCTGACCTTGGGCTATAAGGGTGGCGAAGAAAGAAAGATCATCCATACCTTAGTTTATACATACCAGTTCACACACAGCTCTGTGGCCCGGTTGCCATTTTTGCATGGTTGGGATCAGAGGCTGAAGCAGGAATATCTGGACCTGCATTAATTTCCATGCCCAGGGTTGATGTTGGCATGGGAAATGACCACATTGTCTGCTTGACCTATGAGATTTTTTGGGTCCTACATTATCATATAGGATTCTGGCCATGCAGAAGTGGCAACCCAGGGCTGGCCCTACTATTAGGCAGAATGAGGCAACCACCTCAAGTGACAGATGCTGGGGAGGGGGTCAGAAGTGGGATCCCCCAGCCATTCCTCCTGAGCCTTCCCCAAACCATTCTGTTCTTTTGGAGGACAAAGTTGTGTGTACCACAAAGCCTGCCCTGCTCCCCCCTAAACTAGCCTGCTGCCCTCAGGTGGGGTTCAGGATCCTAGCCTGTTGTCCATGCTGAAGAAAGACTGGCTTTGTCTGTGGAACAGAAGGGGGTGCCCTCTGGTCCTTGGCCTCAGGGAGCAAAATGGCTTGGGTCGGCCCTGTGGCAACCCCACAGCACATGCGGTTCTTTCGGCCTGTCCCTACAGGCATTGCTTTATGGACCAGTTATTACCTTTGCACCGATGGCTGAATAAATTAACAACCTTCTTGAACTGTCATAAGAAGAGCCCTGCGGGACCAGACCAACGGTCTGTGTAGTCCAGCATTCTTCTCCTACAGTGGCCAGTCAGAGGCCTCTGAGAAGATCACAAGCAGGACATGAGGGCAACGGTTCTCTCTCGTTGTTGCTGTCTAGCAATTGGTATTCAAGCTGTCCCTGAACCTGGAGGTTCCACAAAGCCACCCTGACTAGGATAGATGTGTCCTGCATTACTAATTCCTCCCTCCTCTTAAAGTCACCTAGACCAGTGGGCATCACTGCATCTTGTGGAAACAATTCCATAAAATAGTTATTCACCGGGCAAATAAAGTATTTTAGTCCAGGGGTGCAGAACTTCGTTCAGTCCAAGGGCCAGATTCCATTTCGGAGAAGCTCTCGGGGGCCAGATTCCAGTGGCAGGTGGGGGCAAAGGCAAAAGGGGCAGGGCCAAAAATACCAGCCTGTTTGGCCTTCAAGCTCTAACTGCCAGTAACGAAGCCTTAGGAGAGGCATTTCAGCCTCTTAGAATGGGGGAAAAAGTGAAAAGGCCAGGAAACCACCAAATGGTGGCTGGGGAAAGGGGGTGGAGCCAGGGGATGTGGCGTGGCCACTTGGGCAACTCCAGAGGGCTAGACTGGGACCCCACATGGGGTAAATTTGGCCTGCAGTCCTGGGGTTCAACACCTCTACTCTAACACCCTCCCCAGATATTTATTCATTTATTACATTTATATCCCACTTTTTTTCCTCTTCCAAGGAACCCAAGGCAGCTTACATGGTCCTCCTCCTCTCCATTTTATCCTCACAACAACCCTGTGAGGTAGGTTAGGCTGAGAGTCAGTGACTGGCCCAAAGTCACCCAGTGAGCTTCACGGCTAAGTGGGGACTAGACCCGTATCTCCAAAGTCCCAGTTCAACACTCAAACTGCTACACCATACTGGCTCTCGGTGTATTTAATGCCATCATTATGTGCTCTTCAACTCTGAAGCTCTGACTGCTAAATGGCTTCCACCATTCAAGAACCTGACTGTACAGGATGATGCCCGTGCCTCTGACAACATCCTTTGGCCCTTTGAACCACTGTGAATGGGTTGACCTCCCAAAATACCTTCTTAGAATGGGGAAAAAACTGCACAAAAGCTGGAAAACCAGCAAACGATTGGCGGTTGAAAGAAGGGGTGGGGCCGGAGAAGTCGCCATGGTGATCTGGGGACCCCTGAAGGCCAGATTAGGGCTCCAGGAAGGCTGAATTTGGCCCCTGGACCTGAGGTCCTGCATCCCTGCTTTAGTTTGTTCTAAATTTCCTCCCAATAAATTTAATTGGATGACCCAAAGTTTTAATATTATGTTAGAAGTCAAGTGTAGATAGATATATTGCTGTGTAGAGCACCATGGCAGCTAGAGATATTCCCCCACACATTAGATGAGAAACAGAGAGGGAGAAAAGCTTCTCTCTATCCACTTTCTCCCACCGTGCTTCATTTTAAAACCTCTGCCACATCCCTCCCTTACAACTAAGGTTTCTGGAGAAATCCGTTGCAGACTCCAATGAGGCTGGATTCCAAAGAATCCGACCTCTGAAGTCTGCAGCGGACTGGCTGCACTCACCTCCGGGTCCAGAGGAGTTCCCACGAAGCAGCTCTCCGGGTTCCTATAAAACGCGATACACTAATCATTAGCTTATTGCGGGAAAGTTACAACCATAAGTGGCACATTGTCCTCCATTTGTGGCCAGAAAGCACTTACTTTTACCTAAATACAGCCATAAAAGGGTGTAATTTGGGTAAAAGTAAGTGCCTTACAGCCACACTTGGTGTAAAATACGCCAATTGCGGCTGTAACTTTCCTGCGATGGGCTAATGGCGGCCACCATTACCTTATCACGTTTTATAGAAAGCTGAAGGGCAGCTCTGCCAACCCCAGCAGATGTGGCAGGGCTCAGGGTGACTCTGCAGGGCTGCAAGTGGCCCAAATTGCCCTGCAACAGCCCCCCCCGAACCGTGGGGGGTTCATACATCCCTACTTATAACACACTCCTATACAAGTCAACTCAGAAATATGCCCCATTGAGTTCAATGGGGCTCACTCCCAGGTAAGTGTGTATAGGATTGCAGCCTTAGCTGCCGTTTTTTCTAAACTAAGGAGCCCCAGTCATTATAGCTTATCCTTGTAGGAAAGGTACTCCCGACCCCTGATCATTTTGATTGCTCTTTTCTGCATCTTCTCCAACTCTACAATAACCAGAACTGTACACGGTATTCCAGGTGTGGCCGTACCACAAATGTGTGTACTGGCATTGCAACATAGGCAGTTTTATTTTGATCCCACTCTGCCAGAACCCTGAACCCTGTACTCCAAATGAGGTCTCAGTCCTACTCAGCAAAGATGTCATTTTACCATGATTGGTTTTACTACGGATGAATACAGATGGCAACATCTGCTGCTGACTTCGCACTGATTGGGGATATGATGAGCGAAGCTAATTAAAATAAGATTAGGGATCTAAAGCAGGTGAACTTCTGAGCATCTGTTTCAAGTGATTGAAAGGTTTTGTTCCTATCATGAATGGCAAAGACTGATTAGAGAGACATAAAAGCTTCATTAGAGAGAAAACAGGGGGGGGGGCAGGGAGCTTAGTTTAAAAGATCTCACATGGGTAAAACTTGTACTTTAGACATTGGAGAGTCTCTGAGTTGACAGCAGAGGTCTAGATGGATCAAATATCTACCTCATCAAGTGGGACCTGCAGCAAAATTTTGCAGTGTGGCATATTCAGAATTCCAGCCACTCTATTCTATCCCCCCACAGATTTTTTATCCCCCCCCCCGCAAGTCAATTAGGGGTTCTTGCAAGCCTGTTAATATTTCCCAGGTCATAGTCTGAAGGCAGCTACCTTGCTGAAGCTAAGCAGCTCTGGGTCTGGTCAGTGCTTGGAGGGGAGACCACCTGGGAACCACATGTAGCCACCTTGGGTTCCAGAGTGGAAGAAAGATGGGGTATAAATGTAATGAATAAAATAAATTTCCCTCTTCTGCATAGGTGGAAATGCTTTT
The DNA here is from genome assembly GCF_057233095.1 of Heloderma suspectum. Taxonomy (NCBI): domain Eukaryota; kingdom Metazoa; phylum Chordata; class Lepidosauria; order Squamata; family Helodermatidae; genus Heloderma; species Heloderma suspectum. Next base: position 13,601,899 of record NC_139460.1, read on the forward strand.
GCTACATCTGAACATCTGAAATAGAGGGACCAATGTAAGGAAGTACCATCTATCAATGATTGAGGCCTGTTACAGGTTACATCCTTTGTGGATGTCTGGTTGACGTTTACCAGGAGCAGGGCCTGTTTTGTGGTGGCCCCAGAGCTGTTAAAGTTCACCAATCTGCTTCTCTTGAATTCAGAAGCAAATGAAAGCATTCCCAGTTTGCCAAGATTGTGAAGCTGAATTTATCTTATTTCTGCCACTGGTACTTGTTTTGGTTTTGTGTTGTTGTTTTGTTTTAAAATTATTGTTAATCCCCTACCCCTTATATTTAAAAATATATACATATGGTCAAGTATATTTTGTATAATGCAGTCAGGCCTTATTAGCAAGATTAGACATTTTGCTTTTACTTAAGAGGAGGGGCACATATTTTAGATATAAGATCCCAGCCAGGTATGCTCAAGGATTTTGAAATCAACTGACCAGAATCATACCTTCTGAACTAATGTGTGCATCACAAAACACAGTTATCCCTCGGATTTTGCATGTCTCTAAATTTTGCAATGCAATTCCTGGCTCAAAAACATACCCAAATACATAGAATATGAAATGCCTATTTTAGGATAAAATAAATTTAGAAGTGTGTCGTTTGAGAGAAATGCACATTTTGTGAGGAAATGCATAGAAAAATATGCATTTAATATATATTTAAATATATATTTAAAGATGACTTTCCATGCAGATTTTTTGTTTTAAAAATGCGAGTTTAATGAGGAAACAGGACGGAACAGACATGGACCAGAAACTGACTGATCCGCAGGTGCTTTGCTGGGGGGAGGCCAGGGGGGGCAGTGTACCAAATCCATTGCTCAGTGGCTTAGCTCTACTATAAGGTGGTCATAGGCTTTCTATGTTTTTCTTCTTTTGCAGGCTTTACAAAGCCCAGCTGAGGCTTGGTTGCTAGTCCCACAGCTGCTGCACACTTTCAAAATGGGGCTGGAATGCCCCTGGGAATGACGCCACATACATTCCTGCCCCTGTAGAACATGCAGCAAAGCCTCTGCTTGGCGTTTTAAAGCCTGAAAAAGAAGAATGTTGGCTTCACAGGGGCATTTTGAGGAAGAAAGCACAGAAGCTGGAGAATACTATTAGTAGCATACCAAGTAACAAAATATTGCTGTGCTGAGTGCTCCTGTTCGGTGTTCCAGCAAGCTAGCCAACCAGCCATGTCCTCTTCTGGCATACTCCATTCCATCCCCCCACCCCTGGTCTTTTCCCCGAAAAGCTTTTTGTTTTGGGTCTTTTCCTCCTATTTTTTTTTATAGTTCTGCAAACTAGGGGTTCCCCTGAGCATGCCGTTACCTCCGTGTTTCTCAGTGGCTCTGTTTAGGCTACAATTCTATTGGCACTTACCAGCTGAGTTGGGTATTGGAGGGAATGATATGGGCAAGCTTGAGTCCTCGTTTCCACACAAGGGGGAAATAGGAACAGGAGGCAAAGCAAAAGAAACTGCAAGAGCAGTTTCCAAATCTCTTTCCCCTTTAATTATGTCTCACCAGGTTTTAAATTTTAAAAGAACACGGTGCCTGCCCTGCCCCTTGCTGCCTGCCAGGCATGTCAGAAATCAGTTGAGTTTGGAATTGTAAATGGAAAGCTCTAGTGGAAATGGCCATCTCCCTCGGAGTCTGGATGCAAGGTAGCGATATTAAGCAAGAACAACCCGGCAACAGCTGCTCATTGTCAGCGCAGTGGCTCGAAAATAAATGTATATTTAGATTTCTAGCCCTTATTTAGCAAAGGACAGAGAAAATGAAAAATTTCAAATAACTTCCCCCCCTCTCCCCACCCCTCAGCCACAGTAGCTTCGTGCTCACTGTCCATAAAAAACAGAACTGCTTCTGTTTGTTTTAGAAGAACATAACAGATTCAAGACTCCAGCCCCATGCAAGCATGACGTGCACAGAAGAGCAATGGGAGTACAAGGGGCTACAGCAGGGCTAAAGAACCTGTGGTCCTCCAGATGTTTTTGGACTACAACTCCTGTAATCCCTGACCATTGGCCATGCTGGCAGGGGCTCACAGAGTTGGTGTCCAACAGCCTCTGGATGGCTGCAGTTTCCTCACTCCTGGGCTTCAGACTGCACATTTATTCCTGCCCCTAAGGTCGGTGACTCCTCCCAGCCCCACATGACTTGAGCCCTTCCTATCCATTGGGGCTTCCCCCATGATTCAGAGCCAAACAACACGTTGCACTCATTGTGTAGTGTGTAGCTTTTTTATTTACTCTAGTGTCAGCACAGGGGCAGGGAGGGCTGATTCCGGTTGTGAGCACCATGCAGTGGAAGAGGAAGATGAAACTTCCCCCCACATCTCCCCCCTGGGGGGGGGGGTAAAAAAGAAGAAAAGTCTCCATTGGCATCCATTGGCTTTGGGGCTCCTGACTCACTGTATATATGTATGTATGTATGTATGTATGTATGTATGTATTTATTACATGTCTATACTGCCCCATAGCCGAAACTCTCTGGGCGGTTTACAAAAGTTAAAACATTAAAATACAATATACAAAGTTTAAAAGCCATTTACATAAAAGCATAGGGACAGTATATACAAACAACATGTAACTAAAAGCAACTTTGAACTAAAAACAATTTTTTAAAAATCCAACAATAAAACAACCCAGCTTAAAAAGAGCATACAAAAGTCAGCTGAAGGAGCAAGAGTTCTCAGAGGGGAAGGCCTGCCGGAATAACAGCATCTTCAATGCCTGCTTCAAAACCTTCAACGAGGCCAGCAAGCGCATTTCAACTGGCAGGCCATTGCACAACTGAGGGGCGGCCAAGGAGAAGGCCCTCTCGCCTGTGGCTGCCAGTGTCACATTAGGCAGCTGCAGCAGAGAGCCCCCAGAGGACCTTATGTGGTGGACTGGGATGTAGGGGAGAAGGCGCTCCTCAAGGTTATTAATGCACCGCAGCCACTGTTGCAAGTTGATGACAGTTGGAGCCCATTCTCTAGAAGGGGGATGCTCTGCATCCGTGTTTCCAGTGCCAACTCCAAGTTTTTGTGGGCCCTTGGGCAAGACACCCCCGCATGACACCCTCCACGGGGCCTCTCCCTCAGTGAGTCTGCCTTGTCACCACCATTGTTCCCAGCTGCTATTGCTCCTCGTCCCCTTTCTCATCGCTACTGCTTGCTTGGCAGGCAGAGAGCCAATGAGCAAGCAGGCCGCGGCATCTCCTGCTCCTCCTCCTCACCACCACGGTTGTCTGAGCCACAGCGAGGGGCAGGTGACCAAGCAGGTTGCAACAGTGAAGAGGAGGGGCAACTCCAGCGGGCGCTTGTCAGTGGGCCCCTGTGAGGGTGTGGGCCCTTGGCAGGTGCCCAATCAGGCCTACCTTTTATGCCAGCCCTGCATGTGTCTATATTCCTTGTGGTGTTGTGAAACAGGTTGGCTGAACTTGGGTCTCAAAAAATAAGGGCGCAATCCTGTCGGGATAGGCGGCCGCCTCCAAACTTGGAGGCGAGTGCTTATCCAATGCAGGGCAGGAGCAGTGCCGAGGGGATCTTCTCCTCCGCTCTTCAGCTGCCCTGAATTTGTGGCGAGATGGCTGATTTTGGCTGTCTAGCTGTGGGAAGTGAGAGCAGAGGGCGGCGGGAGGCTGGATGATGCATAGGCAGCATCAGAAAGGCACTTTCACCCTCCCTGCCCTGCCCCACCCCCAGGAACGCCCCATTTTCACTGTTCCATGCTGCTCTTAAGAGCGCGGAGTGCAGGGCTGATCCATGCTGCCTACGAGGCAGCACTGGAGGGGTGGAGGTCGGTTCTCAGGGAACCGACCTCTGAGGTCGGTTCCCAGGAAGTTCAGGAACTGACCTATCCTATGGCCATCTAGCTGCTGACTAGCAGCCATAGGATTGTGCCTGAAGTGTAAAAACCCAACCTGTCCCTCAGTCCTGTTAAGCCTGATTCTAGCACACCACTATCCTTTTATTTCTATAAGGCTGCCAGAACTGATATAAGAAAAATGTGGATGGATTTCAGGTTGTCACAGTAAAGTGGATAAAATGAGGGACTCGGCAACCATTCAATGAACTGAAGCTTGCAGGTGAAGTGAAATAAACAATCTTTATTTCCCTGCATGCGCTTTAGGGCAGCAATCTGTCTTCCTAAATGGACGTTTACTATCTCTTACTCAATAATTGGCAGCATTAAGCATTACATCCTGGGATGGAAGGGGACATTTAGATAGATGCTGTGCCAGATAGGAGGATGCCATTAGGATGTCTGAATCTCTTGCCACTATGGTCTGGAAGCTTTGTCATACTAAGATAGTCACAAAACAGAACAGTGTGGGTAGCGTCATTTCATGTGGGAAGTACATTCCCCTACGGCCACAGAGATTTTAAAGTTTTATTTATCATCATTGTTGTGTCAGCATTAGCAATGTGCATTACACTTGACAGAGTAACAAAGCAGGGGACAAGTCCCTGCCCCAAAGGAGCCTACAATCCAAACTCTGACACAACAAGAGGCAGCACATGAAGAAAGGGGGGAAGAAAGAGGAAGAACATGTGAAGCTTAGTGGAGTTACTTGTATTATTTATTTACTTAGATTTATACCCCATTTTTTGACCACCAGCTCCGCTAAGATGCTCACAAGATTTTAAAATTCAGCATCTTGGATCCAGACTCAGTTGAACTTTGTTCCCATTGAAATCAATCAGACAAGTACGACATGACTGAAGGTATGTCCCATTGATTCCAAGTGGAACAAGATTCTCCTAACTTAGTTTGAATCCAATCCAATGTTTATTTCTGTGTTCCAATAACAATATAGGGTATGCTTCTTCTGTAGTCTATCCCTCCCCAACATATTTTACCGTATCCCTCTCCCACCACAGTACAATCAGCTAAAGAGAACACACAACATTGTCCTCTCAGCTCCAAAGTATTATATACAAAGACCTCCCTTGAAGGTGGCAGGGGTGGGGAACATGTGGCCCTCCAGATGTTGTTGTACTACATATCCCATCAGCTCTGACCATTGCCCATGCTGGCTGAGGCTGATAGGAGTTGGCGTCTAACAATATCTGAAAGGTCACAGGTTCCCCACCACTTTCCTAAAGGCTTTATGGAAAAAAAATGTTTTTGAGAAGGGATTAGAAGGAAAGGAGAGGGAGATTGTACTTTGCAGGTGCTCAGGGTGGTTGATACATTTATTACACACACACACACACACACACACACACCTCACTTTACTGTGCAAATTCTGGGATTTCCAAAATTTCTCCCCCCCCCCTTTACCTTCATGGCAAGTTTTGGGTTTCCTAAGATGCTACATAAAATCACTTTGTGCATATATATATATATATATATATATATATATAAAATAACTGATGTCGCTGATTAATATGATTGCAATTTATGCTTAATCAACTTGAATTTAAGTACATTAGTCTTTGAAGCCCAAACAATCTCTATTAGATCGTTCACTGAACAAATGAATAAATGCTCTTGCATCATCACTGTTCATAGCATTATCTTATATATTAGGTTTCTGATATATCAGAATCACAGCAGCAGAGGGACCCTGGTAGGTCATCTAATCCAGCCCCTACTTGATGCAGGAAATCCAGGCCTAAGCAGCCCCAACGAACAGCTGTCCTGCCTCTGCCTGAACAACTCTGTCAAAGGACAGCCCACCACTCCTCTGGTTAATTGGTTCCATTGTTAAACTGCTGTTATCGTCCTGCTGTCGCTGGTTCAGGCTCAGTCCCAGGGCAGTCTACAGGGCACTCTATATCAAACATCAAAAGGCAGGCAGAGGTCAGAAGCACAGTGTTATCTGTTAAGCAGAAGCAGTCAAAAAGGCAGGCTCTGAGGCAGATCCAAGGTCAAGCAGTCCAGTACAAGCACAATCCAGAGCCTTAGCAGGAGGCCAGGGTCGGCAGCACAGGAGATCGGTCAAGAGGCAACGCAGGGTCAGAAAAACTAGGTTGCCGGGTCTGGTTGCTGATACTCAGACATTGTACCAGGGCCTAGTCCAGGGGTGGACAACTTTAGGAAGGCCGGGGGTCATTTTCACCTTCTGGACACCGCCCCCCCTTACAGGCCACACATCCCCATGGGTTCTAAAAACAGAGGGAATAATTTTTTTAAAAAAACCCCAAATGGTGTACAGAACACCCAAAGGTTTTTTCAAGCTATTTTTCACCCTTTGGGGCTCTGTAGCAGCCCCAGACACAATTTTGCTTGCAAAACAAAAAGTTTGTTTCTTTAATTCACCCACCTCTCACCCAGTTTCAGAAGGTGGCAGGAGCCACTTTGCCCACTCCTGACCTGAAGGCTTTAAAGGCTGAGCCTTCGGAGGTCCACCAAAAGCACAGTTGCAGGCCATCAGTGTCACCTAAATAACAGTTCACAAGCAGACCTTTACCCATGAGAAGTCTCTGTTCCTTAGGCGGGCACTCCTGTGTCTGGCAGCTGACTGAGCTCTTGACCTTTTGACACCTGTGCTCTCTGGGGCTAGGTGGCCACTTGGCATCTGCCTCTTGAGTCTGAGAGGGTGCTATGTGGTGAGGGTTAGGGTGAACAGCCATCTCCCCTGAGAGCCCAAGATCCTCCTAATCTACTTCAAGGTCCCTATAGAAAAGCAGCTCCCCTGCGATGCTTGGCTCAGGGTCTTCCTCCAAAGAGAAGTCCTGCAGAGGGGGCATGACAGTTACCATCAAGATGTTTCTCCTGACGTTCAGCCCAAACCCATCCTCCTGCAACTTAAGCCCACTAGGTCTAGTTCTGCTCTCTGGGGTGGCAGAGGACAAGTTTTTACCCTCTTCTACATGACAGCCCTTGATTTAATTATTTTTATTTTTATTTTATTTTTATTTTTTATTTAATTATATTTATTTTATTTTACTGAGGGGAGATATGATAGCGCTCTTCAAGTACTTGAAAGGTTGTCATAGAGAGGAAGGCCAGGATCTCTTCTCAATCATCCTAGAGTGCAGGACACAGAACAATGGCCTCAAGTGACAGGAAGCCAGGTTCCGGCTGAACATCAGGAAAAACTTCCTGACTGTTAGAGCAATACGACAATGGAACCCATTCCCTAGGGAGGTGGTGGGCTCTCCCACACTGGAGGCATTCAAGACGAGGCTGGACAGCCATCTGTCAGGGAAGCTCTGACTTAGGTTCAAACAAAGCAGGGGGTTGGGCTTGATGGTCTTATAGGCCCCTTCCAACCCTACTATTCTATGATTCTATTATATTTCTATTGCCGCCTGATAACATACATCCCTTCATGTATTTGATGAGTGCTATCACGTCCCCCCCCCCCAGTCTTCTCTTCTCCAAGCTAAATATATCCAGTTCCTTCAACCTTTCCCCATTGGACTTGTTTTCCATACTGCTGACTAGGGGTGTATGAAAAATTCATTTCAGTTTGTTTTTGATCAGCATTAATCCAGTTTGCACCTTCTAGACCGAACACAGACTCAAGCTCAATGTGTGGTCGAAGTCTGTACACTTCTGAGCTTGCAAAACAATTTGCCGACCAGAAAAAAATGCATTCGATAGCATGCGTCAAGTTGTAAAATACACATGAAACAAATGTGTCCTTTTGAAAAATGTGTCAGCATTAGCAATGTGCATTACACTTGACAGAGTAACAAAGCAGGGGACAAGTCCCTGCCCCAAAGGAGCCTACAATCCAAACTCTGACACAACAAGAGGCAGCAGATGCAGGAGGCAGAAATGGGGGAAGAAAGAGGAAGAACATGTGACATGCTTAATCAATAGCAGAAGAATGTGTACATTTCTAAGATGTGCACAATTGATGTGTACCCTTGGGAAAATATGCACGAAAATATGCATGGATTTTCTTGCGAAAAGAAAAGAACAGAGTTCGCAATCTGATATAGACTTGGGTCAGAACAAGCTTCGAGATGGAATTTGGAGAACTCCATGAGCTTGAGTTTTGCTGATTTGCACATCCCTACTGCTGAACATCTTCCTTGCCATCCTCTGATCCTGTTCCAATTTCCCTATATTTGTTTGAAAATGCAGTACCCAGAACTGGATACTGTACTCCAGATGAGGTCTTACTAGTGCAGGATAAAGCCAAACTGTTACTTCTTTTGACTTGGATCAATTTGTCCCCAATGTTCTCTCTCTTTTCACACCCCATCATGACTCATAAATGGAAACCATGCTGGAACTGTGGGGATGAAGAAACGGGGCAATGTAAAGATCTGGGCCCATTGTCAATTGCTCCCTACTGAGCTGTACAAGCCGAGGTAAGCAGGCTCTCATCAGAAATATTGGGTCATGCATGACTGGCTTGGCAATGTTGTTAAGAAAATTCTTTGCTCTTTTTCTTTCTTTAAATCAAATGCTAGGAACAAACCACAGGGGTGGACAACATTTTCATGTCCTGAAATGTGATTCCCTGTAGCATCTGGCTATCCAGTGTTGGAAACAGGATGCTGGGCTAAATGGTCCTTTGGTCTGATCTAGTCATTCTCTTTTTGATGTTCTTATTGCTTTGATGCCTTGTAATTCTCCATTTCCCCTATGGTAGAAAGGAGGCATTTGTCAGGGCAGCTATGTCTGGTAGGAAAGCAGGAAGAGTAGAAAAGATCCTTCCAGTAAAATCAGGTCAGGCATTCCCTGTTTTTAAACAGCAATACACAGATGATTGTGAACATCACTGACAATGAGGAAGGAACCAGAACTCCAGCAACAGTAGTGAGGTTGCTAAGAGGCCTCTAGTTCAAAAACAAGGCATAAAGAAAGTGCAAAGCTACTCGGTTGGGCAGAAGAAGAAGAAGAAGAAGAAGAGGAGGAGGAGGGTGGCCTATATTTGCACATAAGGAAGACCATTTCCATCTATTCCAAAACCAACAGCGTGCTTTTAACGGCCAAAGGCTCTGGGGGTTGAATCAGGGGATTGAACCAAGATCCTTATGGGCTAAAGCGAAGATAACCATGTGCCCTACGGTACAGACAAGAGTCTTCTATTGAAGGGCTGTCAGAGGACAGCCTTCTATTTGAAGGACTGTCCAGTCCAAGTCCAGTTTAAAGATAAAGAGCCATCAGAAGAAAGAGAAGTAGAGGCCTTGAAGCTGCCCATCCAAAGTTAGCACCTGGACAGCAGACTGAGCAGAAAGCACATAGGTCACCTGGTCACCATCTTCCTCACTGAGATGTACGGTATTCTTCTTTAAATTGTAGAAATTATTTCCAAATGTGCATGGGAAGGTTCGAGGACTACAGAGGCAAGGAAAAGAAAATGGTTAGGCCTAGAGGCCTGGAGTTTTTTTTTTGTTGCGAAGGGGTATCCCTTAGAGGAGTAGTTTCATTTCCCCAGTTAAGTTTCATTTCTTCAGGTGTGAAACAGTACTTTGGGTTTTGAGGGAGGAGGGTATATAAAGAGAGCGAGAGAGCCAGTAAGAGCACAGTCAGGGAGAGCAGAGCCTGAAGAGGGAGCAGGAAGAAGCAGCCTGGAGAAGCCTAAGTACAGCTAGGGTAAAGGAACTTGCGTTTTTGGAACTTTTATTTTCTCGTAATGCCTTTTGTATCACTCACTTCTATTCTGTAAATACCTTTAGTCATAGAATCATAGAATAGTAGGGTTGGAAGGGGCCTACAAGGCCATCGAGTCCAACCCCCTGCTCAATGCAGGAATCCAAGTCAGAGCATCCCTGACAAATGGCTGTCCAGCCTTGTCTTGAAGGCCTCCAGTGTGGGAGAGCCCACCACCTCCCCAGGTAATCGGTTCCATTGTCGTATTGCTCTTACAGTCAGGAAGTTTTTCCTGATGTTCAGCCTGAATCTGGCTTCCTGTAACTTGAGCCCATTATTCCGTGTCCTGCACTCTGGGATGATCAAGAAGAGATCCTGGCCTTCTTCTCTGTGACAACCTTTCAAATACTTGAAGAGTGCTATCCTATCTCCCCTCAGTCTTCTCTTCTCAAGGCTAAACATGCCCAGTTCTTTGAGTCTCTCTTCATAAGGCTTTGTTTCCAGTCCCCTGATCATCTTTGTTGCCCTCCTCTGAACCCTCTCCAGTTTGTCTGCATCCTTCTTAAAGTGTGGTGCCCAGAACTGGACACAGTACTCCAGATGAGGCCTAACCAGTGCTGAGTAGAGGGGAACTAGTACTTCCCGGGATTTGGAAGCGATGCTTCTATGAATGCAGCCCAAAAGAGCATTGGCCTTTTTTGCAGCCACATCACATTGTTGGCTCATATTCAGCTTGTGATGGACAACAATTCCAAGATCCTTCTCTCTCGTAGTGTGGTTGAGCCACGTATCCCCCATCTTGTAACTGTGCATTTGGTTTCTTTTTCCTAGGTGCAGAACTTGGCATTTATCCCTATTAAATGTCATTCTGTTGTTTTCTGCCCAGTGCTCCAGTCTATCCAGATCACTTTGAATTTTGTTTCTGTCTTCCAAAGTATTAGCTATCCCTCCCAATTTTGTGTCATCTGCAAATACGATCAGCATTCCCTGCACCTCCTCCTCCAAGTCATTCATAAAAATGTGGAAGAGCACTGGGCCCAGGACTGAGCCATGCAGTACCCCACTCTTTACCTCTCCCCAGTTTGAGAAGGTCCCATTGATAAGCACTCTTTGAGTCCGATTCTGTAGCCAACTGTGGATCCACCGGATCATTGTTTCATCTAGCCCACTTTGAGCTAGTTTGCTCATCAGGATATCATGGGGCACTTTGTCGAAAGCTTTGCTGAAGTCGAGGTATATGATGTCTACAGCATTCCCATGGTCTACAAGGGAGGTTACTTGATCAAAAAATGAGATCAGATTTGTCTGGCAGGACTTGTTTTTGACAAATCCATGTTGGCTTCGAGTAATCACGGCATAGTTGTCTTGATTTGCTTGCTTTAATTTACCAGTAAACTGTTGTGGTTAAACCCAGTGTCTGAAGTGTTAATCCCACCCCCCACCCCCCATGTCTACAGCCTAAACCCCATGTTACTGGGAAGGGGAAGGTAAAAGAAGGAAGGGGGTGCTCTTAAGGAGGCAGAAGATCCTCAAGGAGTTGCTCAGGGGTCCAGGTCATAAGGTCTATTGCTCTAAATTAGCATATGGAAACTTTATGCAAATCCCTCTTTTGTCCTCTGTTTTGGTGAGGCATTTCCTCCTTTGGGAGATGTGTAAGTGGCCACTCTGGCTAAGGCTTGGGCCTAGTCTAGTGAGCTACTTGGCACTGCATATACTCAAGCCACAGTGCCTTCTTCAGACACAGGAAGGGACGGGGTACACTGTCTCAACCCCTGTGATAATATGGGTGAATATGGACAACCAACTTTTCATGCAGTTAATGCGGAGAAGTTTTCCCACATCTTAAAAATTTGCTGAACTGTGGTAAAGAGCAGCAAAACAGACCACTGCAGCTGGCTTTGTATTATTATGTGGTTTCTTTTGCCTCACCTCAAGTTATGGCCTACTTCTGTTCCTATGGAGTGAGTGCCTTCTATGCATTGCTGCCATGTTCTGACACCATTTCCGAGGTCTTTGATTAGGAAGGTAGTCAGTTTAATACATCCTCACAGATGTAAAAGTTTTCTCTATCAATAATGGTGCTGTTTCAAAGTGGTCAATAAAACACCCCCCATCCCTGAACTTATTCTCTTGGGAGAGTTTATGGGTGTGTGTGTGTGTGGGGGGGAGCTTTTAAGCTGTCATATTGTGTTGCTTTAAAAACGGTGAAGCCATATTGTGCATAATTTCATACCTTAAAATCAAGATTAATCATATACATTCCACCTAGCACACCTTGCTAGTACACAGCACTACATCACTCCCCCCCCCCCCCCCCGCATACACTGTTGTAATCTGACTGGGGTTTTCTTGGGCTCCAAGATCACCGCAGACGGTGACTGTAGCCATGAAATGAAAAGACGCTTGCTCCTTGGGAGGGAAGCTATGGCAAACCTAGACAGCATAGTAAGAAGCAGAGACATCACCTTGCCGACAAATGTCCGTCTAATCAAAGCTATGGTTTTCCCAGTAGCAACATATGGCAGTGAGAGCTGGACTATAAGGAAGGCTGAGCGCTGAAGAATCAATGCTTTCCAACTGTGGTGCTGGAGAAGACTCTTGCGCGTCCCCTGGACTGCAAGGAGGTCAAATCAGCCAATCCTAAAGGAAATCAACCCTGAGTGCTCATTGGAAGGACAGATACTGAAGCTGAAGCTCAAATATTTTGGCCACGAAATGCGAAGAGAAAACTCCCTGGAAAAGACCCTGATGCTGGGAAAGACTGAAGGCCAAAGGAGAAGGGGACGGCAGAGGATGAGATGGCTAGACAGCATCACCGATGCAATGAATATGGACTTGAGCACACTGGGAGAGAGCGGAGGACAGGAAGGCCTGGCGTGCTATGGTCCATGGGGTCACGAAGAGTCGGACACGACTGAACGACTGAACAACAACAATTAATATGGGCAGGAGCTAGTGTGGGTGGATTTCATTCCCACACCACAGTTACAGCACAATCCTATAATGTCTACTCAGAAGTAAGTCCCATTGAGTTCAACTGGACTTACACCCAAGCAGATGTGTATGGGACTGCAGCCTTGGCCTCTATTTCAGGGGTGGGGAACCAGTAGTCCTCCAGATGCTGGACTACAATGATGTTGGACCAGGATGGCCAATGGTCAGGGATGATGGGAGTTGGAGTCCAACAACATCTCGAATGACACATGCTCCCCCACACCTGCTCAATACCCATAGAATAGCCTTCTCCAACCCCAATGGCTCCCTTAGCCATTGGCCATGATGGCTAAGGATGGTGGGAATTGTAGTCCAACACATCTGGAGGACGCCGGGTTGGAGAAGGTTGCCATAGAAAACCAGCCTAAACTGGGCCATAGCAATTGGAGCTGTTGACGCAATCCACAAAAAGCCCATCTCATTCAAATGTCATCGACATGGATGGGAATTCCACTTGAGCAAAGCTTGATGGATTATGCCCAACAGATCCAACAATGCATTCTGACATCTCTGCCTTTTGAAATGACATATAGGCATTCTCCAAGAGCAGCACAGATCTGCAGTCCTGAAGCTGGATCATTTTCTTAATGGAGAAGCATGCTTTTTTTCTGACAAGATATGCTGTGTACTTAATAAATTATAATCCATTCCTTGGGTGCCACGGCCTTAAAACAGGATGTCCAATATGAAATTCTTTAGAAATTTCACCAAATTCACTCAAGTCCTCCAGCAAGCTTCTTAGCATATGCCATATTCCCTAATCCAGTGGAGAAATAATAGGATTTTATCCAAACAGCTGGATTAATTTCATGTCAGCCCTTAAATCATTTTATTCCCCTCTCTGCAGCAGTTTTTCCTGTTTTCCAAAAATTGCCCAGCACTCCCACTCCTTTTCATTAAAGTTTACTAGAAATGGCTGTCTTAACTCTTCCATTCTATTAAAAGCTCTTCTACACCAGGCTGGTAATTGCTGTATCTACTTTCGATTTTGTTGCAGAATTGAGATCAGAGCTCTACACAAAGATCTTTTCCTTTCCTGCTATCCCACCCCATAACCTGTGGGTGGCGCTGTGCTATAGTGGAATATCACCATTACACCAGTAGGAAAATACTTTTTCTTTTGCTTTTAGAAATAATACTCAATTTCCCCCACTCTAAAAGAACCCAGGAAAGTGCTCCTAAAAAACAGATGTGAAACTGGAAGATCACGACACTGTCTAAAGAACCTGTAAACAACTGTGAGTAAGGAGCCACAAATGCACACTAAATGCCTCATGTAGAAAAGCTCTAAATCTCCCTGCTGACCCCGGCAACCGTGATATCCAGTCTGAGAAGGATGTGCCAGGAAGCTAACCCTGCAATCCTAAATGCATTGTTGTTGTTGTTGTTCAGTCGTTCAGTCCTGTCCGACTCTTCGTGACCCCATGGACCATAGCACGCCAGGCCTTCCTGTCCTGCGCACTCTCCTGGAGTGTGCTCAGGTTCATATTCATTGCATCGGTGATGCTATCTAGCCATCTCATCCTCTGCCGTCCCCTTCTCCTTTGGCCTTCAGTCTTTCCCAGCATCAGGGTCTTTTCCAGAGAGTTTTCTCTTCGCATTAGGTGGCCAAAATATTTGAGCTTCAGCTTCAGTATCTGTCCTTCCAATGAGCACTCAGGGTTGATTTCCTTTAGGATGGACTGATTTGACCTCCTTGCAGTCCAGGGGACTCGTAAGAGTCTTCTCCAGCACCACAGTTCGAAAGCATCAATTCTTCGGCGCTCAGCCTTCCTTATACTCCAGCTCTCACAGCCATACATTACTACTGGGAAAACCATAGCTTTGATTAGACGGACCTTTGTTGGCAAGGTGATGTCTCTGCTTCTTACTATGCTGTCTAGGTTTGCCATAGCTTTCCTCCCAAGGAGCAAGCATCTTTTAATTTCATGGCTACAGTCACCGTCTGCGGTGATCTTGGAGCCCAAGAAAATAAAATCTGTCACTGCTTCCAATTCTTCCCCTTCTATATGCCAGGAAGTGATAGGGCCAGATGCCATGATCTTCGTTTTTTTAATGTTGAGTTTCAAACCAGCTTTTGCACTCTCCTCTTTCACCCTCAACAAGAGGCTCTTTAGATCCTCTTCACTTTCTGCCATTAGGGTGGTATTGTCTGCATATTGGAGGTTGTTGATAATTCTCCCGGCAATCTTAATTCCAACCTCTGATTCATCCAACTCGGCATTTCTCATGATGTACTCTGCATATAAGTTAAATAAGCAGGGTGACAATATGCAGCCTTGTCGTACTCCTTTCCCAATTTTGAACCACTCGGTTGTTCCATGTCCGGTTCTTCCTGTTGCTTCTTGACCCTCGTACAGGTTTCTCAGGAGACAGGTAAGGTGGTCTGGCACTCCCATCACTTTAAGAATTTGCCACAGTTTGTTGTGATCCACACAATCAAAGGCTTTAGCGTAGTCAATGAAGCAGAAATAGACGTTTTTCTGGAATTCTCTTGCTTTCTCCATGATGCAGCGAATGTTGGCGATTTGATCTCTAGTTCCTCTGCCTCTTCGAAACCCAGCTTGTACTTCCGGTAGTTCTCGGTTTGCATACTGCTGAAGCCTAGCTTGTAGGATTTGGAGCATCACCTTGCTGGCATGTGAAATGAGCGCAATTGTGCGGTAGGTTGAACACTCTTTGGCATTGCCCTTCTTTGGAATTGGAATGTAAACTGACCTTTCCCAGTCTTGTGGCCACTGTTGAGTGTTCCAAATTTGTTGGCATATTGAGTGCAGCACTTTAACAGCATCATCTTTTAGGATTTTAAATAGCTCAGCTGGAATACTGTCATCTCCGCTAGCTTTGTTGTTACTAATGCTTCCTAAGGCCCACTTGACTTCACTCTCGAGGATGTCCGGCTCAAGTTCAGTGACCGCACTATCATGGCTATCAAGGACATTAAGATCTTTCCTGTATAGTTCTTCTGTGTATTCTTTCCACCTCTTCTTAATCTCATCTGCTTCTGTTAGGTCCCTGCCTTCTTTGTCCTTTATCATGCCCGTCTTTGCACAAAACGTTCCCTTGAGATCTCCAATTTTCTTGAAGAGATCTCTAGTCTTTCCCATTCTGTTGTTTTCCTCGATTTCCTTGCATTGTTCATTTAAGAAGGCCTTCTTGTCTCTCCTTGCTATTCTCTGGAACTCTGCATTCAGTTGGGTATATCTTCCCCTTTCTCCCTTGCTTTTTGCGTCCCTTCTTTCCTCAGCTACTTGTAAAGCCTCATCAGACAGCCACTTGGCTTTCTTGCATTTCTTTTTCTTTGGGATGGATTTCGTTGCTGCCTCCTGAACAATGTTACGGACCTCCTTCCATAGTTCCTCAGGCACTCTGTCTATCAGGTCTAATCCCTGAAATCTATTCCTCACCTCCACTGTATATTCATAAGGGATATGATTTAGGTCATACCTGAATGGTTTAGTGGTTTTCCCTACGTTCTTCAATTTCAGCCGAAATTTTGCAAGAAGCAGCTCATCATCTGAGCCACAGTCAGCTCCAGGTCTTGTTTTTACTGACTGTATGGAGCTTCTCCATCTTTGGCTGCAAAGGACATAATCAATCTGATTTCGATATTGACCATCTGGTCATGTCCATGTGTAGAGTCGTCTCTTGTGCCTAAATGCATTATGGCAATCCTAACCCTTTTTATGACGGAGTAAACTTCATTGAACACAGTACACCTTACTTCTGAGTAAACATGCAGAAGATTGCAATGAAAGTTTTAATTATGGTAATTCCAGTAGCAGTAGTATAAGTGAATGGTTTTTAAAAGTACGTAATGCAGGTTTACAGCTCATGGAAAAAAAAGGGGAGGAAAAATGATGGGACAACATAGATCTGCCAACAAATGCCGAAGGTAATGCTTGTAAGGGCAGGCAGGGATTGGGATCTCTCTTCCTGAACTTTTTGCTCCTATCCGCTTTTGAAAATGACAGAGAAAAACATGCAGAGAATTGATTAACTCGAAGTAGATGGAAAACAGCAACATACAACTACAGTCCTGTTGCACAAAAGTGGTTGAATGTCTTATTTATTGGAATTCTAAAGCAGCAAGGGCCAAGCATGTGTAATCAACATCTGAAGAAAATGCATGGGAGAAAAGAAGCGGATTAGAAACAAATGCAAATATTCATATGAAATCGATGTATTATTGAATTCAGTTTACATCCCACCCTATTCCTCAGGCTCAGGAAGTTCTTGGGAACGAGATAAAGTCCACTCAAATGTCAAGACAAAACAGGCTGAAATAACCTTAGCTACTGAAAGGTGCATAATGATTTCATAATTCCTCTGCAAGTGATCAATTCAGACCTCTAGGAAATGCTATATGTCTCTTCCCTGGCAGCCTGCTAGTAAGGAAGGAAAAGAGAGAGAGAGAGAGAGAGAGAGAGAGAGAGAGAGAGAGAGAGAGAAGGGATGGGCCTGCCCACTTTTGGTTTAACCCCACCCATCACTGGCTTCAGCCCCATTTTTAAATTTTATTTAATTTCATTTCCTTTATACCCCCTCCCAATCCCTGATTGATGGGGTGGCAACCACGTGGGACATATTTATTTATTATTTTATTTATTACATTTATATCCCACCTTTCTTCCATCTTGGAACTCAAGGTGGCTACATGTGGTTCCCAGGTGGTCTCCCCTCCAAGCACTGACCATACCCAGACCTGCTTGGCTTCAGCAAGGTGGCTGCCTCATGTGCCTTCAGACCATGCCCTGGGACCATGCCCATCCTCTGCTGGCATGCAGCCTCTGACAGATCACAGTTGAGGGAAAGTGGCCCTTGGCAGAAAACAGCTTGCCCAGCCCACCCCTGCTACAAATGAGAGTCAGATCTGACAGCGAACCTACATGCTACATTAAATACGTAGTGCACATCTGATCTTACCTTAGTGTAAATGCAAAAGGCCCCAATTCAGATTGGGACCACTGTGCATGGGTAAGTGAAGTTTAAACTCCCCCCCGCCACTTTCTCCCCCCCTGCTACTTTCTCCCCCCCTCCAATTCCCCCCACACACACCCACAAACTGCAGGGACTAAAAAAAGAGAAGAAAAAAAACTCCATTGGTGTCAAAGGAGGTTTTTTCTTTCTTTCTTTAGTCCCTGCAATGTGTGTGTCTGTTTAATTTTTTTGGTGGGGGGATGGGGAAGTGGCTGATCCTCTCCTACCTGCATGCAGTGGCCCTGATCTGGGTTGAGCCCCCATGTACTTCCACTAAAGTAAACAAAATGATGCGGATCAGCTGCACACTATGTGTTTAACGTAGCATGTAGTTTTTAGCTCCAAGACTGAAAAAAAGAACTGTCCAGCTGGGTCAAATGAATGGTCCACCTAATTTAGCATCATCTTCCAACTGTGGCTGGTCAGATGCCTCTGGGAAGCCTATCAGCAGGGCATGAACACAGCTCTCCTCTCTGTTTTTGGTTCCCACCAGCACCTGGTATTTACATCTCTACATGGACATCCCATGTAGTTATCATGGTTGCTACCAGTTGGTGGGCTTTGTCCTTCAGGAATGTATCTAAGCTAAGCTAGAGAACCAAAAAACAGAAGGTGTTTTTGATGGTGCATGAAGGATACCCACCACGTTTGTAAGATGACTTAGCCTGTTTTCAGCAATTGCATTTTATAAGATTGCCCCTGACGAAGGAGCAAATTTTGTCTCTGAAACGTGTTGGGTTCAAATACAGAATTTCCCTTGGGCACCTCTGAGAATATGTTCTCTTTTTGCATTTTGCTAAGCTAAGCTAGTGGCCATCAACTTGTTCGCTGGCTGTAACATCTTTCAATTAGCTGTGTGCTCTGCCAAGAAGCTCCCCTCACCCCCCCCTTGCTGTGTTAACAACAGGGTTTAGGAAAGAGGATTCTAACAAGGTGGCAGGGGAGAAGGAGGTGGGGACAACAAGGGAAGAAAAGCAGGATGGCCAGGGTCAATAAGGAAGGAGAAGAAAGTGAGGGTGGAGGAGGTGATATTAATAGGGAGGTCAAGGGCACTGGAGGAAGAAGGGGTGGAAAGAAGATCTCCCCCACAAGCGTATCCAAGTGTAAAGCTTGTTGTCTACTGCAGTTTGTTGTTGTGAATCAAAATCATCCTTCCCCAGCCTCGTGCCTTCCAGATACACTGGACTGCAACTCCCATCATCCAGTGACCATGCTTGCTGGGAATTATGGGAGTTCCAGCTTAAGTCATCTGGAGAGCACCATGTTGGTGCAGGCTGATCTAAAGGCTTCATGCCATCTTCTCATGCCCACCTGAAAAGTGACTTGTAGGTGTAGTTGACATATTTCACATGGAATTCAACCTGAGCTTACTCCGAGCAGTTTATTAAAACACACTGTAGGTCCTACAGTCTAAGCAATTTACCTTGTTCCCTTCCTAGTCTGGGGCCTATTCGTTTGGGCATCGGAGGACTGAATAACACTGTTGGATTCACTACAGTACGCTGCAGCACTTTCCTAGACAGCAACACTTCTGTTCCTTGGAGGCAGTCATGACACTCAACGCAGCTTAAAGGGTTCCCCCACCATGACCACTAGTGCTTGGGTGTAGCAGTGCTCCAGCCTCTTCTATCCACAACATCTTCCAGGCTCCAGCAGGTGGCCCAGACAGGAGACAAACCATGAATAGGTGGTCTTATTTATCAGGGTTGCCTTTGGCACTCCTTTCCAAGTACCATCCTAGGCAGCCACCTAAGTGAGCCAAGGGAGCCTCCAGGGCCATAGTCTGAATTGCTGCAGTGAGCACCCCTGAGTGTGGGAATCAATACAGGACAGCCAGAACATAAATACAGGTAGCCTGGTACATTAATCCAGGGCTGGGGAACCTCAGGCCTGTGGCCAAAATCCAGCCCATCTGGGATCCCAATCCAGCCCCCTGGGTTTCCCAGATTGCCACCTTGCCTCCCCCTGGCCCCACACCCTTTCACCTAACAACTGATTATTTGGTGGTTTCCCAGCTTTTGTACAATTCCCCCCCCCTTTCTGCAAAGGTTGAAGTGCCTCTGGTAAGGCTTCATTGCCGGCAGTAAGA
Organism: Heloderma suspectum; assembly: GCF_057233095.1. Taxonomy (NCBI): domain Eukaryota; kingdom Metazoa; phylum Chordata; class Lepidosauria; order Squamata; family Helodermatidae; genus Heloderma; species Heloderma suspectum. Next base: position 13,621,470 of record NC_139460.1, read on the forward strand.
GCTTTAAACTAATGTAACCCACTAGTATATTTTTCCTTGAGAATTCTGGGAGGGAATATTCCTGCACATGCTCAGTAAAGGACTGAGATAGGGAGTGGCCACCATTTTAGGCAGTTACCAAAATGCGGTGAGGAAGAAGCTTGCTTTCTTCTCTTGGGAGGACCCTGAACCTTTGAGACAGGGCTGTTTACAAAGTTGTTCCTGTGTTGCTGGATCCTGGTCCATTTTGAGAAGATTGCTGCAGAGCTGGAGTGAACTGAGTAGAGACTGTTTTCTTTCTTTAGCCAGCAGAAAAATCAAGCTTCAGAGGAACATTTTATTTATATTTTTGTTGTGGACTCAAGCTGAAAGAGCTGGACTATAAGGAAGGCTGAGCGCCGAAGAATTGATGCTTTCGAACTGTGGTGCTGGAGAAGACTCTTACGAGTCCCCTGGACTGCAAGGAGGTCAGATCAGTCCATCCTAAAGGAAATCAACCCTGAGTGCTCATTGGAAGGACAGATACTGAAGTTGAACCTCAAATATTTTGGCCACCTAATGCGAAGAGAAAACTCTCTGGAAAAGACCCTGATGCTGGGAAAGACTGAAGGCCAAAGGAGAAGGGGACAGCAGAGGATGAGATGGCTAGATAGCATCACTGATGCAATGAATACGGACTTGAGCACGCTCTGGGAGAGAGCGCAGGACAGGAAGGCCTGGCGTGCTATGGTCCATGGGGTCACGAAGAGTCGGACACGACTGAACAACAACAACAAGCTGAAAGACAAATCTTTGGGAGAGCTGTGCTCTGTTTTATTGTTTTGGTGATAACTAAATTGTTATGCATGTAAAATTATTACATGTGCATTATTATTTTTTTAAATAGAGAAATTAAAATGATATATGTTAATTGTCCTTGTACAAGGCCTTTGCTGTGAGTCACTTTAGAGACCCTGAAGAAAAGTGTTACACTAACATGTTGGTAGTTTTTGTTTAGTTTTGAGGCCCACCTCATTGACCCCGCTCACCACTGGAATGGAGCCCCCAAGGGCCAAATTCAATTTTGGAGAAGCTCTGAAAGAGGTTCACCACTGCTGAATTAATCTGTCACTTAAATGTACATATGGCTAAAAACAAACAAAAACAAACCCTATTTCTGAAGCAATAAGCATCTTTGTTGATGGATATGAGAGACAAGATGCTCTTAAACGCTTTTGGAATCCTTTCAAAACAGATACCTGCATTTCTCTATCTTTTGATAATAATTAGGGAGCAGGAAAGAGGTGGAGGAACAGGAAGCATGGGGTTGGTGGTGTATGTGGAAGTAAGAAAAGGAGACAGAAACCAAGAGAGTATGTTTACAGTTTCCCAACCAATCATGAGACCTGGAAACTTGCTTCCCACCCTTGAAAGGTGGAGTCCTTCCATCGAAGGGAAAGAACCTTTGGATTCCCATGCAGTTTGTATTTTTAACCAGCCCCTGTAGCTGCAGGTTTAAGAACAGCTTGATCTGCAGGCCTTAGCAAATGAAGCTTGATGTGCAGAAATTAGCCGGCAAAGCTTTTCATAGCAAGGAGACATAAAGGCACAAAGCAAGCCTGGGCTGTTTTTCCCTGGTCAGTTGGTAACCCTCATTTCTGCAGTAGCCTTGAGAACCCATGCTAATGCAGAACAGGCAACGCCCACAAGGCCCTTTATGGATCAAGCAGGATTATAATTAGGGCTTCTGTGTGGAATAAATATCACCATAAATGTAAATAGCTCAATGAACCTATCAAACTCAGAGGCAGAGTTGCATTATATTGAGGCTGCATAGTGGGGGGAAATGTGCTTTTAAGTAATTAACATTTTACATATCTTTTATTCTTTTTTGTTCTAGGAAGAGGAGACGAGAGAGATTTGCGAGACGAGAGGGAAAAGAACAAACAACTGGTAACAAATGATGTTCTTGATAATCCATTATGAGTAAAATGCTGTGTTATGAGAACTGGAGAACAGTAACATTTATTGGAGGAATAGAAATGATTTGCAATAATCCCATTATGACAAACAGGCACCATAATGTTTCTGGGCTGGGAGCAGGGCCAGACCACAGCTTGGAGAGGTGCTGGACTCTCCTGGAAAATCCCTGGAGGGGGTGAATAGGGGTGGGTGAGAATTTGGTTTCGATAAAAAAAATTCCAAAACTTGCAAAGTTCTCCACGTTTGGGATAAAAAGAACTTGAGATTTTTTTTAAAAAAGCAAGCAAATGTGGGAGAAATCAAAGCTGGCAGATACATCCATCCAGGCCCAGGGCTTTGAGTGTTTAGCTCTTAAAAGGCCAGGCTTGAATCCCTGTGTATTCTTAGTGCTTAATTAGGGTTGCCACTTCTTTTTTTCTGACAGGCTCCTCATCTTTAACAGTCACATGGCAAGCAGGTGCATCATGATACTCTCTATGCTTGGAATAGCTGCACCTATTGAATCTGGCTGGTGCAGACGGGTGAGACTTTCATTTCAGTTTCTTTTTGATAAGACTTTTCCAAAATGTCTTCGTATTTGGGATGGAAACAACTTGAGATTTACAGAAGTTCAACTGCAGGAGGAAGTGAAACTAACAGTCTTGCCCATCCTTATGGGTAAACACAGTTGGTCCACCAGCCCAGAACCTTAAGAGAACATGGGCAGCCCCGACCCAAGGATTTCCCTAATTGTTGTTCCTTCTCAGTCCATTCACTTATGGAGCCTGGGGAGAGGGCCTTATTTGGGAAAACAAACAGAGAATATAGTCGCCCCACCCACATATATACATAGAATAAGATGTTAGGTGAGGCCTCCAAAATTAAATTTTGCCTAGGATAGCAATAAAGCCTGAGCAATAAAGCTGGAGGTATTGGTAGCAGCCACTAGGCAGACATTAGATGTTGCTTCATTAAAAACAAAACAAAACAAAACATGGCTGCATCAGGTCACAGCAGAAAAACATGAAGAAAAACCCACAATCCAGCAGCAAAACCTCCTGCTCTTTGGCCAGCTCTTAACCTGAACTAGCTACATGGGCTCAAACATGATGTTCCATTTGGGATCACAAATGTTTCAGAATTATTTGAAGAAATGAGCTAATGCTACTCATGGGATGTCTACTGGGGAGGGGGGAAAAGAGAGCTGAACTCATTTATAGTTTGAGCTGTAAAGTAAAAAGCAATTTGCGTGTGCCAGTCCAATTTCACAAGACACGGCCAACTGAGAGAAATGGAAAGCATGCTCCGAAACCATAGTTCCCAAAAGACAAAAATTATGATCACCCTATGGATGACCATGTCACATCACAGAGAAACGTAAGCAAGGACAGGACTTTATGGTCGACATCAGGGGTGTGGAACCTCAGGCCCATGGGCCAAATCTGGCCCTCTGGAATTCCCAGGTGGACTTGCCCCATTCCCTTGGCCCCACCCTCTTTCCCCAACCACCAGCCCTTACGTGGTTGCCCCATCCCCCCCCCCATTCTAAACGTTTGAATTGGCTCTCCTAAGTTTGCATTACTGGCAGAAAGAGCTTCAAGCTAAAATATGCTGGGCTCCTTTGCTATTTTTGGCCCTGCCCCCTTTGCCTTCAGCCCCACCCATCACTGAGATGTGGCCCCTGAGACCATCTCTGAAACTGAACCCGGCCCTCAGGCTGAAAGAGGTTCAACACCCCTGGTGTAGGTTGTAAGCAAAAGGGGGAGAAGGAAGCCAAGAAAGGAAGAAGAGGAAAAGATAGCAAAGGATTTCACGTGAGCAAATGCAGTTACACATGCTTAGGACCAAATTACATATGTTGCTGAATTACCAGTTATGCCAGCTTTTTTTAATTTAAGAGCAAGCACACCCCAGTGATTTTCACTGGGACCACAATCTAGCCCTTCCCTCCATTGTTGCAGAACTCAGAGTCAGAGAAACCACGGAGTGAAGGAAAAAGAGTTTATTTAACACACGGGCTTAAGGCTGGAATCATTTCCAAAGAGCCAGAAGCCCCGATTTACATCAGCACATTGTTTTTAGGGACCGTGTTGGCTTAGTGGTTAAGACGCTGAACTGCAGACTGGAAGGTCGGCAGGACAGCAGTTCGAGACCCGAGTGCTGTGTGACGGAGTGAGCTCCCGTCTTCAGTCCCAGCTCCTGCCAACCTAGCAGTTCGAACGCAAGAAATTGCAAGTAGATAAATAGGCACCGCTTTGGCGGGAAAGGTAACAGCATTCCGTGCACCTCGATGATCAGTCATGCCAGCCACATGACCACGGAAGTGTCTTCGGACAGCGCTGGCTCTTCGGCTTAGAAACGGGGATGAGCACCGCACCCTAGAGTCGGACACGACTGGTTGGGGACACCTTTACCTTTACCTTATTGTTTTTATAGATATTGTGACACATAGGAAATGGCTCCTCCTCTCCCTCCCATGTGGGGTTGCAGTCCTTAACATTTCTTCTCCTAGCACCATTGTTTATAATACAAGAAATGGGTTATAGGGTAGCCATGATAAGCAGAGAACAGAAGAGAACAAGATATGCAATAAGCAAAGAACAGGAAAATGATATGCAATTTGACTTAACCTTAGCCTTGCTGACAAGATAAGAAATTCCTGTGTCTCGTCAGCTTACAACAATATATTCAAGGGAGAAAGAGCTCAGCAAGAACATGAAGCATGAGATTGCATGAGGCTACTTAGTCTGACCCCCGATATGGCTGCTACATTATGTCTGCAATCCCAATGGAAATTTCCCCTCAGCACACTGCTCTTAGCCTGGGGGCAGGGGGAAGGAACTCCCACTGGTGCCAATGGGAATTTTTTTTGCCCAACAGCAGCTGATCTGAGAGAGGTGATGGCACTTTCTTTCCCCAGTACATAGCAATCAACATTTTTGCTGCTGTTAATAAACCTGTGATCATTTCAACAACTTGAAATTTTAAAATGTCTTGAAAAATTCCAGAAGCACACCTCAGGAGGAATCAGGGATTACAGAATTCTGACTCCCACTCTGGAAAGTGCTCTTCAAGTACTTGAAAGGCTGTCATGGAGAGGAAGGCCAGGATCTCTTCTTGATCATCCCAGAGTGCAGGACACGGAATAATGGGCTCAAGTTACAGGAAGCCAGATTCTGGCTGAACATCAGAAAAAACTTCCTGACTGTCAGAACAATACGACAATGGAATCAATGACCTAGGGAGGTAGTGGGCTCTCCCACACTGGAGGTATCCAAGATCAAGCAGGACAGCCATCTGTCAGGGATGCTCTGACTTGGATTCCTGCACTAAGCAGGGGTTTGGACTAGACAATCTTATAGGCCCCTTCCAACCCTACTATTCTATGATTCTATGAAAGAACCTGAACATCTGGGGCAGAATCCAGCAGAAGTAGATTCTGTAAGTATTCCTACTTATAGCTGGATCATAGGAGGTTCCTGCTTATCAATTGTCCTTTTAGCTGAGTCACATGATGATATCCCAGGAGCTCAGCTATCCACATGGCTACATCATAGTATGGGGGAATGATATACTAAAACATGTCGGTGACAGCTTGGTAGTTCTTCCTGTGCCACTGTCTACTTCTGAGAAATCTTCTGTCACATCATGACTTTGGGGGGTTCAGGGATTGAAAATGCTACAGCCTCTCAGACCATGTTATTCAAAACTGATTATGTCTCCCAGTAGCTGGAAGCAGGAGTCCGACAGTAAACAAACAGCTCATCAGCCCGCAATTCAACATCAGCTCCTATCTAATTATCTTGCTGTGGACTTACATGAACCCCATTGCTACAGTTTCAGACAACTGGGCCATCTCAGATATGTACTCAACTGGCTTTTATGAGGGAAATGGCTGCACAAAGTCTGAAGATTTTACATCCCGTAGCCACCCAGAATTTGCTTTGCTACTTGAAGCAAACTCCTATATTGACAGTAATATGTTTTTGATTTAAACACTGCATGTTTAATAAAGAAAACATAGAAAGTGAGTCATACTGGTCTTTATTGGGCAGATCAGAAAAACAGTCATTGCATGTGTACCATCTTTTCTTTTCAACACAATAAACATTTTACAGATAGTTGTATCCACTTGATGGTTTCAAAATCCAGGACTCCGGTTCAGAAACCTCTATGTCAGAAGACGAGTCCTGGGGTATCAAGGACCCAGAGACTCAAGGTGATGAACTTCTCCCCAAATCAGGGATGGGGAACCTTTGTCCTGAATTTGCCTTGGGTTGGGATGCCAGGGCCACATGTCAGGAGTGGGCAGGGCTACTGCCCAATGTTGGTGGAGCTACTGATGCCCAACATGTTCATACATGCATGCACACACTCACTCACATAGACCCCCCATTCATTCTCCCCCCCTCTCTCTCTCTCGTTCTCTCTCACACACACACCTTTCCCAGACTCCTCCTCAGCTGATCCATGCTGATCAGCTGAGAGAGGGAGGATTTTCCCTGCCCAGCTTGGTGACAGGCTCCCTTCCCCAGTGGTGGGGAGGGAAAAGGGCTTATCTCCGACTTGCACCAGATCAGAGATATGCCCTTTCCCCTCTCTTAGCACAAGTAATTTGGCTGATGGGTGGTATAGAAATGGAATAAATAAATAAATCTTTGATTTGCAGCAGCATAGGGGCATGCTATGTACATCTAGATGTGCTCATATCATGATTGCCATTTTTTGGGGGGGAGGGAATGGCACTTGATGGGTCTCTGGTGAGGGCCGGCAACTTGGTAAGCATGGGAGGGGGGTATTGGGGGCAGGGAAGGACTTGGTGGGTATGGTTCGGGTTCGGGGCTGCTGCACTCCCAGACTGAAACAAGTGCCCACACCATCCCTATTGGTTTGACAATATAATGCAGCTTTGTATGTTACCTTCTCAGTGAAGTACCTTCAGGCCCTGACCATTGGATCCCCTTGGGGTTCTAGTTGAGGGCTTCTAGTTAAGCCTTGTTTGGGCAACAAGGATTTTCCGAGCTCTGGTGTGTTCCTGCATTCTTGACTATTCTTCAGTCCTGAATTCTGGCTTGCTCCTCAACCCTGCCTCCTGGTTTGTCCTTTGCTTCTGTCTACTTTTGCTTTTGCCGGGAAAGCAGGATATAAATTAGATGGATAGATCAATCAATAAATACTGGCTGGTCCACAATAAATCCTGGCTGCTCCTGGCTCAACCAGACTGCCGCCTATGGCTCCGCACTGACAGATACCTCTATGGTTCATTCTCTTGGCAGGTTGAGGGAGAAGCCCATGCGTCTTCCAACACTTGCACCCAGGAATGTCTCCCTGCTGATATTTTCAGATACCAGTGACCCTTTCTCAGATGCTTCCACCATTTCTAGCATCCTGCACCTTTACCATCCGAGCCATCTCAGAGGAAGTAGTGTGTTGGCCAGAAGACTTACCAGCATCAGTGGAGCACACATCTCTGAACCACGGTGTTACCCCTTTACTGCAAGCTAATCTTTTCCTCCCCTTCATGGATCACTGCCTTGTTGTGGCAAAGGGGCTTGCGTAACTCAGTGAAGCCATAAGCTATGCCGTGCAGGGCCACCCAAGACGGACAGGTCATGGCAGAGGGTTCTGACAAAATGTGGTCCACTGGAGAAGGAAATGGCAACCCACTCCAGTATTCTTGCCAAGAAAACCCCATGGAACGTATCACAAGGCTAAAAGAGATGACGCCGGAAGATGAGCCCCTCAGGTCGGAAGGTGTCCAATATGCTACTGGGGAAGAGCAGAGGGTATTTCCAAGTAGCGCCAGAAAGAGTGAAGCGGCTGGGCCAAACCCGAAAGGACACTCAGCTGTGGATGTGTCTGGCGGTGAAAAGAAAATCCAATGCTGTAAAGAACAATATTGTTTAGGAACCTGGAATGTCAGATCAATGAATCAAGGTAAGCTGGAGGTGGTCAAACATGAGATGGCAAGATTGAACATCGACATCTTGGGAATCAGCGAACTAAAATGGACAGGCATGGGCAAATTTAATTCAGGTGACCATCATATCTACTATTGTGGGCAAGAATCCCTTAGAAGAAATGGAGTAGCACTCATAGTCAACAAAAGGGTGGGAAAAGCAGTACTGGGGTACAATCTGAAAAATGATAGAATGATCTCAGTACGAATCCAAGGCAAACCATTCAACATCACAGTAATTCAAGTTTATGCCCCAACCACTGAGGCCGAAGAAGCTGAGGTTGATTGGTTCTATGAAGACCTACAACACCTTCTCGAACTAACACCAAAAAAAGATGTCCTCTTCATCATAGGGGATTGGAATGCTAAAGTAGGAAGTCAAGAAATCACCGGGATAACAGGCAGGCATGGCCTTGGTGTACAAAATGAAGCAGGACAAAAGCTAATAGAGTTTTGCCAAGAGAACACGCTGATCATAGCAAACACTCTTTTCCAACAGCACAAGAGGCGACTCTACACATGGACGTCACCAGATGGTCAATATCGAAATCAGATTGATTATGTCCTTTGCAGCCAAAGATGGAGAAGCTCCATACAGTCAGTAAAAACAAGACCTGGAGCTGACTGTGGCTCAGATCATGAGCTGCTTCTTGCAAAATTTCGGCTTAAATTGAAGAACGTCGGGAAAACCACTAAACCGTTCAGGTATGACCTCAGTCATATCCCTTCTGAATATACAGTGGAGGTGAGGAATAGATTTCAGGGATTAGACCTGATAGACAGAGTGCCTGAGGAACTATGGACGGAGGTCCGTAACATTGTTCAGGAGGCAGCAACGAAATCCGTCCCAAAGAAAAAGAAATGCAAGAAAGCCAAGTGGCTGTCTGATGAGGCTTTACAAGTAGCTCACAAAAGAAGGGAAGCGAAAAGCAAGGGAGAAAGGGGAAGATATACCCAACTGAATGCAGAGTTCCAGAGAATAGCAAGGAGAGACAAGAAGGCCTTCTTAAATGAACAATGCAAAGAAATCGAGGAAAACAACAGAATGGGAAAGACTAGAGATCTCTTCAAGAAAATTGGAGATCTCAAGGGAACGTTTTGTGCAAAGACGGGCATGATAAAGGACAAAGAAGGCAGGGACCTAACAGAAGCAGATGAGATTAAGAAGAGGTGGCAAGAATACACAGAAGAACTATACAGGAAAGATCTGAATGTCCCTGATAGCCATGATAGTGCGGTCACTGAACTTGAGCCGGACATCCTCGAGAGTGAAGTCAAGTGGGCCTTAGGAAGCATTAGTAACAACAAAGCTAGCGGAGATGACAGTATTCCAGCCGAGCTATTTAAAATCCTAAAAGATGATGCTGTTAAAGTGCTGCATTCAATATGCCAACAAATCTGGAACACTCAACAGTGGCCACAAGACTGGAAAAGGTCAGTTTACATTCCAATTCCAAAGAAGGGCAACGCCAAAGAGTGTTCAAACTACCGCACAATTGCGCTCATTTCACATGCCAGCAAGGTGATGCTCAAAATCCTACAAGCTAGGCTTCAGCAGTATGCGAACCGAGAACTACCGGAAGTACAAGCTGGGTTTAGAAGAGGCAGAGGAACTAGAGATCAAATCGCCAACATTCGCTGCATCATGGAGAAAGCAAGAGAATTCCAGAAAAATGTCTATTTCTGCTTCATTGACTACGCTAAAGCCTTTGATTGTGTGGATCACAACAAACTGTGGCAAATTCTGAAAGTGATGGGAATACCAGACCACCTTACCCGTCTCCTGAGAAACCTGTACGAGGGTCAAGAAGCAACAGTAAGAACCAGACATGGAACAACCGATTGGTTCAAAATTGGGAAAGGAGTATGACAAGGCTGCATATTGTCACCCTGCTTATTTAACTTATATGCAGAGTACATCATGAGAAATGCCGGGTTGGATGAATCACAGGTCGGAATTAAGATTGCCGGGAGAATTATCAACAACCTCCGATATGCAGACGATACCACCCTAATGGCAGAAAGCGAAGAGGATCTCAAGAGCCTCTTGTTGAGGGTGAAAGAGGAGAGTGCAAAAGCTGGTTTGAAACTCAACATTAAAAAAACTAAGATCATGTCATCTGGCCCTATCACTTCCTGGCATATAGAAGGGGAAGAAATGGAAGCAGTGACAGATTTTACTTTCTTGGGCTCCAAGATCACCGCAGACGGTGACTGTAGCCATGAAATTAAAAGACGCTTGCTCCTTGGGAGGAAAGCTATGGCAAACCTAGACGGCATAGTAAGAAGCAGAGACATCACCTTGCCGACAAAGGTCCGTCTAATCAAAGCTATGGTTTTCCCAGTAGTAATGTATGGCTGTGAGAGCTGGACTATAAGGAAGGCTGAGCGCCGAAGAATTGATGCTTTCGAACTGTGGTGCTGGAGAAGACTCTTACGAGTGCCCTGGACTGCAAGGAGGTCAAATCAGTCCATCCTAAAGGAAATCAACCCTGAGTGCTCATTGGAAGGACAGATAATGAAGCTGAAGCTCCAATATTTTGGCCACCTAATGCGAAGAGAAAACTCCCTGGAAAAGACCCTGATGCTGGGAAAGACTGAAGGCAAAAGGAGAAGGGGACGGCAGAGGATGAGATGGCTAGATAGCATCACGGATGCAATGAATATGAACTTGAGCATGCTCCGGGAGACAGCGCAGGACAGGAAGGCCTGGCGTGCTATGGTCCATGGGGTCACGAAGAGTCGGACACGACTGAACGACTGAACAACAACAACAAATCTTTTCCTAGGAGGTGGGGGCAAGAAAGCACCCTTCTCTACAGCAGTATTTCAGCCTGCTTTTGAAAAGTGCTGTAGTAATACTCTTTGGAGGTTTATCTGCAAGACTGCATTCTGTACTGGTTTCTGTCCAGGGTCCTGATCCCTCACCTTTCATTCTGAACTACCTGGCAGCCTGCAGATCCTGAAACCCACCTGCTGCAGGATGTTTATGGTCCTCTCTACTGCCCAGCCACCACCACTGGCCAGAGCCTCCACCACAGGCTTTAGCGTCAAATAGGAGAGATGGATACAGGCCTGCCAGTGGAACTTTCTTCACAGTAGGGATAGGGAATAAATTAGGGTATATGGGGTAGGGGCCCACCATAAATCAGTGCAACATAGCAAGACTTAAAATTTAAATTCAAATGGCTTACAATGGGCAGTATCCAACTGTATCATTCTGCTAGCACAAAAGATGTTGCACAAGTGGAAACAAGGTTCTGAACTATGTCCAAGAGGAGAATCCAGAAAAGTTACATTTGCACAAGTGTGGTTGCACAACTGCTCATGCAACTGGTTGTGCAGCCAGTTTTGCAAGTGTAATGCACAAGTGCTTCTGCAATGGAAAGTTTTGGTGGAACTCTAGTAGTGCTATTTGAGTTTGCAGAATGACACCGGTGGATAGCGCCCAGTGCTTACATTTAACTCATTGTCTAATTTTAATAAAATAGAATTACATTTTAATAATGCTCAGTGTGCCAAGAGTCCAAATGCTTGCCAGAGCAGATGCTTTGTGCTCATTGACTCAAATACTAGAAGGTGAGAGCTGGCTTACTTACTATCACTGAGCAACAGGATCATTCAGAATGAATGAAAAAATGGGCCAAATCAGGCCCATCCAGTCCAATCTCCATTCATCCCAAAACAAATGCATAGAGTAATAGATCAAACCCCTTCATGGATCACTGCCTTGTTGTGGCGAAGGGGCTTGCGTAACTCAGTGAAGCCATAAGCTATGCCGTGCAGGGCCACCCAAGACGGACAGGTCATGGCGCAGAGTTCTGACAAAATGTGGTCCACTGGAGAAGGAAATGGCAACCCACTCCAGTATTCTTGCCAAGAAAACCCCATGGAACGTATCACAAGGCTAAAAGAGATGACGCCGGAAGATGAGCCCCTCAGGTCGGAAGGTGTCCAATATGCTACTGGGGAAGAGCAGAGGGTATTTCCAAGTAGCGCCAGAAAGAGTGAAGCGGCTGGGCCAAACCCGAAAGGACACTCAGCTGTGGATGTGTCTGGCGGTGAAAAGAAAATCCGATGCTGTAAAGAACAATATTGTTTAGGAACCTGGAATGTCAGATCAATGAATCAAGGTAAGCTGGAGGTGGTCAAACATGAGATGGCAAGATTGAACATCGACATCTTGGGAATCAGCGAACTAAAATGGACAGGCATGGGCAAATTTAATTCAGGTGACCATCATATCTACTATTGTGGGCAAGAATCCCTTAGAAGAAATGGAGTAGCACTCATAGTCAACAAAAGGGTGGGAAAAGCAGTACTGGGGTACAATCTTAAAAATGATAGAATGATCTCAGTACGAATCCAAGGCAAACCATTCAACATCACAGTAATTCAAGTCTATGCGCCAACCACTGAGGCCGAAGAAGCTGAGGTTGATCGGTTCTATGAAGACCTACAACACCTTCTTGAACTAACACCAAAAAAAGATGTCCTCTTCATCATAGGGGATTGGAATGCTAAAGTAGGAAGTCAAGAAATCACCGGGATAACAGGCAGGCACGGCCTTGGTGTACAAAATGAAGCAGGACAAAAGCTAATAGAGTTTTGCCAAGAGAACATGCTGATCATAGCAAACACTCTTTTCCAACAGCACAAGAGGCGACTCTATACATGGACGTCACCAGATGGTCAATATCGAAATCAGATTGATTATGTCCTTTGCAGCCAAAGATGGAGAAGCTCCATACAGTCAGTAAAAACAAGACCTGGAGCTGACTGTGGCTCAGATCATGAGCTGCTTCTTGCAAAATTTCGGCTTAAATTGAAGAACGTCGGGAAAACCACTAAACCATTCAGGTATGACCTAAATCATATCCCTGATGAATATACAGTGGAGGTGAGGAATAGATTTCAGGGATTAGACCTGATAGACAGAGTGCCTGAGGAACTATGGACGGAGGTCCGTAACATTGTTCAGGAGGCAGCAACGAAATCCGTCCCAAAGAAAAAGAAATGCAAGAAAGCCAAGTGGCTGTCTGATGAGGCTTTACGAGTAGCTGAGGAAAGAAGGGAAGCGAAAAGCAAGGGAGAAAGGGGAAGATATACCCAACTGAATGCAGAGTTCCAGAGAATAGCAAGGAGAGACAAGAAGGCCTTCTTAAATGAACAATGCAAGGAAATCGAGGAAAACAACAGAATGGGAAAGACTAGAGATCTCTTCAAGAAAATTGGAGATCTCAAGGGAACGTTTTGTGCAAAGACGGGCATGATAAAGGACAAAGAAGGCAGGGACCTAACAGAAGCCGATGAGATTAAGAAGAGGTGGCAAGAATACACAGAAGAACTATACAGGAAAGATCTGAATGTCCCTGATAGCCATGATAGTGCGGTCACTGAACTTGAGCCGGACATCCTCAAGAGTGAAGTCAAGTGGGCCTTAGGAAGCATTAGTAACAACAAAGCTAGCGGAGATGACAGTATTCCAGCTGAGCTATTTAAAATCCTAAAAGATGATGCTGTTAAAGTGCTGCATTCAATATGCCAACAAATCTGGAACACTCAACAGTGGCCACAAGACTGGAAAAGGTCAGTTTACATTCCAATTCCAAAGAAGGGCAACACCAAAGAGTGTTCAAACTACCGCACAATTGCGCTCATTTCACATGCCAGCAAGGTGATGCTCCAAATCCTACAAGCTAGGCTTCAGCAGTATGCGAACCGAGAACTACCGGAAGTACAAGCTGGGTTTCGAAGAGGCAGAGGAACTAGAGATCAAATCGCCAACATTCGCTGCATCATGGAGAAAGCAAGAGAATTCCAGAAAAACGTCTATTTCTGCTTCATTGACTACGCTAAAGCCTTTGATTGTGTGGATCACAACAAACTGTGGCAAATTCTTAAAGTGATGGGAGTACCAGACCACCTTACCTGTCTCCTGAGAAACCTGTACGAGGGTCAAGAAGCAACAGTAAGAACCAGAGATGGAACAACCGATTGGTTCAAAATTGGGAAAGGAGTACGACAAGGCTGCATATTGTCACCCTGCTTATTTAACTTATATGCAGAGTACATCATGAGAAATGCCGGGTTGGATGAATCACAGGTCGGAATTAAGATTGCCGGGAGAATTATCAACAACCTCCGATATGCAGACGATACCACCCTAATGGCAGAAAGCGAAGAGGATCTCAAGAGCCTCTTGTTGAGGGTGAAAGAGGAGAGTGCAAAAGCTGGTTTGAAACTCAACATTAAAAAAACTAAGATCATGTCATCTGGCCCTATCACTTCCTGGCATATAGAAGGGGAAGAAATGGAAGCAGTGAGAGATTTTACTTTCTTGGGCTCCAAGATCATCGCAGACGGTGACTGTAGCCATGAAATTAAAAGACGCTTGCTCCTTGGGAGGAAAGCTATGGCCAACCTAGACAGCATAGTAAGAAGCAGAGACATCACCTTGCCAACAAAGGTCCGTCTAATCAAAGCTATGGTTTTCCCAGTAGTAATGTATGGCTGTGAGAGCTGGACTATAAGGAAGGCTGAGCGCCGAAGAATTGATGTTTTCGAACTGTGGTGCTGGAGAAGACTCTTACGAGTCCCCTGGACTGCAAGGAGGTCAAATCAGTTCATCCTAAAGGAAATCAACCCTGAGTGCTCATTGGAAGGACAGATAATGAAGCTGAAGCTCCAATATTTTGGCCACCTAATGCGAAGAGAAAACTCCCTGGAAAAGACCCTGATGCTGGGAAAGACTGAGGGCAAAAGGAGAAGGGGATGGCAGAGGATGAGATGGCTAGATAGCATCACGGATGCAATGAATATGGACTTGAGCACGCTCCGGGAGAGAGCGCAGGACAGGAAGGCCTGGCGTGCTATGGTCCATGGGGTCATGAAGAGTCGGACACGACTGAACGACTGAACAACAACAACAACAATAGACCAAAATGAATGGAAGTCCATTCATACTGTCTGGGAGATTACCATTCTCCAATGATGGCTATGGATCTAAATTCTGCGGCTATCCCTGGTGGTCACCATTCCCCCCCTCCCACAATGTATCTCAGATATCATGCCATTTCAGGACATTTGGGGGTGGGGAAATGGTTGTCACCACAAAAAATAATGGCACCCACCCACAATTCCCTCCCCTCTGCTGAACAAACAAATCAGGTGGCAGCAAACAAAAATTAAAAACAGAAGGAAATGAACACCAATGTGTATAATGAATCAAATGACTTACATTGAACAAAGAATGAAGAGCGCAATTTGTAGAAATGAATGCAATTTGTTCAAATAAAGCCCTTTATTTCATTATTTTTAACATAACCAAATGGAAGAGCAGAATGAACAAAATCCTTTTTGTCCCCCTGTACGCTTTTCTTATGGCCCAATTCAGACATCATGCTTCAATTCTCCAGTGGTTTGCTACAATGGGCAAACCACATTTGTTGCAGACTAGGATGGGCTCGAGATACATTTTCTACTTGTTAATGGGCAGTGTTGGAAAAATGCGAGCTGTTCATGAAAATGATGGGCGAGCCTGTCAGTTTTGCTTTCCCTTGCATTTGATTGCTTTAAAACCTCAAGATTTTGCTCTCCTGCATACAAGGAACATTGTGAAATAGAGTAAATTCTTATTAAAAAAATGAACTGAAACTGTGATATGCCTATGTGCGTATATCTTTTAAGGAGCCGGCAGCTGTTAGTTTCTCTTTCCTTTCTGGAGGCCTGGGTGGGGGCCCTTCTCTATCATCTTTGGGTAGGCTTTGGAGTCAGGCAGTCTGGTGTGCGGTTCCTCAGGAGTTAGTCTCCTCTCCTGTATATAGCAACAAAGAAGCTTTGGAGTCGGAAGTGTATTACTTGGAGAGCAACGCCTAGGGGTAGACTGCAAGTTGAGCAGGTAAGCTCAGCCCATAAGAACGTAAGAAGAGCTCTGCAGGATCAGACCAAGGGTCCATCTAGTCCAGCATTCTGTTCACACAGTGGTCATCCAGCTGTTGACCACCACATTAACCATACCCAAGAGCAATTCCAGATACACAGTTATCACCCATCTGCACCAGCCAAATTCAATAGGTTTAGCTATTTGCAGTGTGGAAAGGACCATGTTCTACCTGCCTGCTATGTAGCTGTTAAAGATGAGGAGCCTGTCTGAAAAAAACAGGTGGCAGCCCTCACTCAGTACCACTAACATGGCTGAACACACAGGGATTCAAACCCAGACTTTTAAGAGGTAGCACTCAAGGCCCTGGGCCTGGATGGACAAATCTGTCAGTTTTGGTTTCTCCCACATTCCTTTCTGAATCTCAGGTTCTTTTTTTCCTGAATATGGAGGACTTCATGAAGCTTGGTAGATTCTTATCAAAACCAAACTGACATGGAATTCTCACCCATCCCTACACACCAGCAGCCTTAAGTATAGCCAAGGCAGGACAACACAACCCCCAAGGAGTGTCCAAAGTAGCTGGCTGGATTGCTGCTCATCCTTCAACTGTGATCGTCGCTGCAGATCCGCTTGGAATGTGTAGCACCTTGCTGAGTTTTAAGCCTTCCAACACCCCGTTGATACCGACAGAAGCATCAGAAAAGCTACTTGGAAGCGACACTTCATTAACAAAGGAGACATGAAAGAGTGAGATGTGCTGTTTTGCTGAGACACTTCCAGCCCTTTCAAGCTGCTGACAAGTTAGGCCCTTTGTTCTGTCTTGCTGGAGCTGGGTGCTTCCTAAGCACACATCAGGCCATCTGAAACTACAGCTGTGCATTAGGCTTTTTAAGTCTTTTAAGGTGCTTTGCAACAGCAGCCACTGTCTTTTCACATTTTCCTCCTTTTGTTTGATTACTTTATCCTCATTGACACTTCCCATCTGCAGGAACCAAAGGACTTACTGGAGAAAGTAATCTCACCAGGGTACCAGGAAGTAGAGAGCATATCCACTAAAAGGCTACTAATGGAAAACTCCTCCAAAGAAAATAAAAGGGACACTTGGTAGCCTGGAATGCAAGGCACTTATCAAGTGTGTTACATATCCCTGCCCGCGCCCAACATTGTTTATGTATATTATAAAGAAGAAGAAGAAGAGAGACAGTGCCTGTTAAAATTAGTCAAGGCTTTTCAAGGAAAGCAGGGCTAACTTTTATGAAAACTCATAACAGCGCAATCCTGTCGTGTCTGCTCCAGTTAAATGAGGAGGGAAGATTTTTCCCAGGGTAGTGTGTAAAGGACTCCAGCCTTTTTGTTAGAGTTCAGACACAGAAGCCAGATCAAGTGCTCCGGGTTGCAATCATGTGCACGCTGACATGGGCATAAGTTTCACTGAGCACAGTGTGTCTTCTGAGTACACATGCACAGGATTGCTCTGCAAGATGCCAGTCCAGCACAGGGATAGGAAAATGTCTGTTAGGGACCAATATTAAGTCAAGGGCCTCAGATCTTTTAACCTTCCCCCCCCCTTTTTTTTTTTTTTAAAGGTAAGTCTGATTTGGGTGTGTGATTATAGCCCTGTGCAGCAGACATTCGCCTGCAACATGATTACACCTAAGGGGGAAAGGGCCATGGACAAACATGGAAACCTCACCCCCAAATGTCCTTGTGTCTCCAGTTGCACTACAGATCTTCATGCATTGAGTGCAAAGATCTGAAGAGGGACTTATGGGCTGACTACACTTACAAAGCCCTTGCAATTGTGAGCCCTGATAAGGCAGTGCATTCTAGTGGTGTTGGAGAAATCTGTTTGGGGGTGGGGGTGGAGTTCAACTGGTTTTCTTAGGCTCCTCCCACCCCCTGGACTTCATTTCAGTTCCTGCTGCAGCACCCAACTCGGTCTGGAGCAAGTCGGGCCAGTTTGTGGATTTTCCATGAATTTTGCGCATGAGGGGGTGGGGGTGGAGAGACACAAGGTTCTGCAGCGTGTGCAGATTTGGCCATAGTTTGCACAAGTTGCTCAGAAATCTGCACAAATTGCAGACACCTCCCCCACCCCGAAGGTCAGCTCAAAGATGCGCAGATGCAAAGAGAGTCTTACACACCGTGGAACTCCGTCAAGCCAAAAAAGAATTGGATTTTCCAGTGACGGACATCCCTAGCACATTCAGCTGAATGTGCTTAGAAGCCTCTGTTCAGCTCTTCCTGATCAATGCATGAAGATCATTGTTACAACTGGGGGCACACTGCAGGGATAGGAAAATATCAGGTGTGGAGGTGGGGCCATCGTCAGTTTAGCGTAGTCATGTTGCAGGCGAATACCTGCACGGGGCATGTGTCTGTGTGGTATTTCTTTTACCAATGTAGCAACAACAAAGCAAAAGAAATAATATACCCACGGAGTGTTAAAACATGCTGTCACAATAGCTCTACTGGTAAAATAATGGGGTGTGAAATAGTTTAAAATGACAATCTTATTAATGTAATTTATTTGATGAATAAACACAATAATTAATTTTAATTATTTGAAAAATCAAAATGAAACTTTTAAAAATAAACTGCTGGGCAGGTATAAAATAAACTTTTCAGGTGGTTTATAATTTCTAAAATAAATAAATAAACGAACACGTCTAAAAACCAAACAATAAAAGAATTAAAAGTCCCTAGCAATTACACAATTAAGACTACAAAGAAAGCTGCCTTATACCTTGTCAGACCATTGGTCCATCTAACTGCAAATCATCTATGCTGACCAGATACGGCCCTCCAGAGACTCAGGCAGACATCTTTCACATAACATGCTAACCACTGCTACTGAAACAGGGACTTCGGGTGCAATCCTATGTCCGCTAGACAGTGCTTTGAGCTCAGTTCCCAGAAACTGTGCTCCCCACCCCCTTGTAGGCGGCACATTTTGTCCCTGGCTCCGCGCTCATAACAGCAGCATGGAGCGGGTGAAAAGGGGGTGTTCCTGGGGGTGAGGCAGGGAGGGGACATGGAAGCCCCATTACAACACTTCTTATTTATTTATTTTATTTATTAAATTTATTAATCGCCCATCTGGCTGGTCATCCAGCCACTCTGGGTGATGCACAACATATAACAAAGCAGGTTAAAACAATAAAATTCTACAATAAAAACATTTTCTAAAATACCCTTTGTTGTTGTTGTTGTTCAGTCGTTCAGTCGTGTCCGACTCTTCGTGACCCCATGGACCAGAGCACGCCAGGCCTTCCTGTCCTGCGCTCTCTCCCTGAGTGTGCTCAAGTTCATATTCATCCCCAGTAGTATATTGGACACCTTCCGACCTGAGGGGCTCATCTTCCGGCGTCATATCTTTTAGCCTTGTGATACGTTCCATGGGGTTTTCTTGGCAGGAATACTGGAGTGGGTTGCCATTTCCTTCTCCAGTGGACCACATTTTGTCAGAACTCTCCGCCATGATCTGTCCGTCTTGGGTGGCCCTGCATGGCATAGCTTATAGTACATCTAACCCTAGTAGGGAGGACTGACCAGGTGATGGGTGTGCCAGCTGTTGATGACCAACTTCAAAGCCCATCCTGTTTTCCCTTCTTTGTTGTTCAGTCGTTCAGTCATGTCTGGCTCTTCGTGACCCCATGGACCATAGCACGCCAGGCCTTCCTGTCCTGCGCTCTCTCCCGGAGCGTGCTCAAGTTCATATCCATTGCATCGGTGATGCTATCTAGCCATCTCATCCTCTGCTGTCCCCTTCTCCTTTGGCCTTCAGTCTTTCCCAGCATCAGGGTCTTTAAAATACCCTAACCCACCCCAAATACTGTCCAGCCTCCCCCCCCAGGCAGCCAAAATTGGCCATCCACAAATGCAGGGTGGCCAGTGCAAAGAGAAGAGGATTCACTCTGTGCTCCACCCCCCTGCACTGGATTATCAGCCACCTCCAAGTTCAGAGGTGGTCAACTGTCCCCATAGGATTGTGCCCTTACTGAACAATCCTGTACTCAAGTTACACCAGCTGAAGGGCTATAGTGGGCAATTTGTGGCCTTCCAGATGTTTTGGCCTACAACTCCCATGATCTCTCACCATTGGCCATGCTGGCTAGGGATTATAGGAGTTGTAGGCCAAAGCATCTGGAGGGCCACTAGTTATCAACCCTGGAGGAAGCCTTGCTATGCTGGTGGAATGCACAATAGGCTGTTGCTATGGCAGATAGGCTGGCAAAATGCCTTAGATAAGGTGGCAGAATAATCCACTAGTTGCATGGATAGAAAGGGATGGCACAGGAGGATCATAGAGTTGGAAGAGTCTTCAGAGGTCATCTAGCACAACCCCCTGACAAATGTAGGAAATCCACTGTTACAGCATCCCTGATAGGTGGCCATCCAGCCAGAAAGGACCAATGAAGGAGGGTGATTCTTTGACGGGGCAGGGGGAAATCTCACCCATTACTATATCTATTTTGTCTTTTTCCACCCACATGACAATGAAAACTCTTTGCAAAATGTAAGCACTCCAGGCTTTACCCATCCTGTGCACACAAGCTAAAGATTTCGTAGCAGAGAACATGCATACAGCCAAGCAGGTTATGTCCTAAGAGGCCTACAACAACCCTGGATTGCAGCTGTGGGTGTTCTGCAAAATCGGCTGTTCTAGTTTTGCCTCGGGAAAAGATGTTGGGTAATAGGATGCTGTGTCAATGCTGTGCTTCAATCTAATTTACAGCAGTTTGCTGCAATCTCCAAGAATGTTGAGCTTGTCTGGTGTAATTTAACACATTTCCCGAGACAGAATTCATAGGAATACTTTCTGACTGAAGTTTCCACCAGCTGTTAGTACAAGCTGTGGCAGAAAGTCTATTTTAAGAAGTTCACTAAGTGCACATAATGCCGACAGCACCATGTAGAGTATACATTGTTCTGGAAAAGGAGTCAAGTTGAAAGCTCCTAGCACTACATTTCCCCACAAAGTCGTATTTATATCAACTTCTTTCATCTAGAAATCAGGCATCTAGCATTAAGGTGGAAATTCTGTTGTGTATGGCAAAGTTAACATTACCGTATTCGAAGTATGAGGCAAGCAGTGTATTTCTGGGGATACAAATATTAGAGAGCTAGTATGGTAAGAGGACGAGGACTTGGGAAGAGCTGTAGTTACCTTGTTCTGCTGGGGCAGCCTGCATGTCCTCCTCATCATAGACATACGTTTCAAGCTGTGTGTCCTCATGGATTCACTGCATGGCTTTGCTAATCTCCGACTACATTACTTGGCCCAGTTTACACATATGACAGAATGTGGTGGTAGGACTGGCTGCACCAATTTAGAGTACAGGCAGGGGATCGTATTTCTGAAAGGACATTAAAAAAAGCACAGCAAGAAATGATCCCCCTTTCCTCCCTCCACCAGATTGTCATGCGCCCTCTGGAGGGCTCCTCTTTGGAGGATGAGTCTCCTGAGCCAAACATCACAGAGAAGGTGCCTGTGCTGAGGGACCGTGAGGCAGTTCAGGGGGATCCTGGGTCCTTGGTGGAGATGGGCAATGTATGTTCCCCATGAGACACACCCAGTCCCCTCTCAGACTCAGAGGCAAACACTGCATGTCACCTAGCCCCAGGGAACACAGGCGCCTAAAAGTGCAGGCTACCAGATGCAGAAGTGCCCACCTGATGATTACAGACACCTCATGAGTAAGGCTCTACTTATGACTAGACCGTTCCTCCAGATTGCCTGCAATTGTGCTCTGGTTGGGGATCTGAAGGCTCAGGCTTAAAAGCCTTCAGTTCTAAGCTACGGATGTCCGTCAATGGGAAATCCAGTTCTTTTTTTAAAGTTAGCAGAGTTCCGCAGCAGGTACCACTCGATTCGCATTTGCGAGCCAAGCTGTGGGCTTTCTCCCAAACTCTGGGAACATTTTTTGCACTGTTTTTGGCTATGCTACCACTCCAGGGGAAGTTCCTTGTAATGCCGCCTATGAAAATTGGGTATCACAGATGAAATCAGGAGCCTGCCGTAACAATAATCAAGACCAGATTGCAAAGCACATTAAGAATGCTATATAAATGCTAAATAACCTTCCAAGCTTTTTCCTCTTATTATCTGTGGGGGCTAGTCACCTGTTCTGTGATTCAGTTGAAAGGCAGAGTTCTCAAATTTCCACACTCAGCACCCAGTAATGGTTTCTAATCCTCGACTGAAAAGAAAGGAGAATAGGTATTGAGTTTGTTCCACCAGGCCCAAGAGCTATTGATTGATCCTGAGGAGCATCAGGTGGGCTTCCCAGTTCCAAGAGGGAATCCCTTAACATCTGGAGGAGACATTGTATGTCCTAGTAACTGGAAGAAGAAAGGGAAAGTGGTGGACTAATATCTACATCCCCCACCCCTCCCATCATGTTCAGCCACAGCTTGTCACTGCTGTTCCAGGACCTCATGGATGCCAGACCATTTCATGAAATGTCTTTCATTGTGTTGAAGAGACAGAGTTGTACTTCTCTTGGCAATCATTGTAATACTGATATTATGCCTGTATCGGTGCTTTAAAGTTCAGCAATTGGTTCTAATTTTAAAATGCACAAGGAAGAGGAAAGAAAGAACTATCCAAGCAGGCTATGGCAAGTCAAGTCAAAATATAATGAACAATAAGAGAAGGCGCTCGAACGGTGAGCTGCAAACATCCCACACCTGCCCCTCCCTCCCATGCATATATAGGCCCACATGCACTCATTTAATTAATATATCTATATTCTGGTCTTTCTGTCCTGACAGTGAGATCCCAGCAAGGGTGGATGTGGGATCCTTTAACAAGAAACCTAGCACATCAGGATGAAAGGTCCTATGCAAACCCAGTCCTCACTGTGTAAAAAAGAAAAGAAAAGCTAGCACAAGAGAACATTTAAAAAATGTGCTCCCCCCAGTGTATAATCTAGTGTGGGGTGTACTTTTATGACCTTGAGCTGGCTGGGTTGGAGGGCATCTCCACAGCACAGGCTGGAAGTCCTCCAATTCAGTCAGGGGGAAAGTAAACCCACGGGGTTTGAGACCTTTGTACGCAAAGGAGCCCTTCTCTTGGACCCTGACGACAAAGAAGAATGGGAAGACTGGTGGCAGGAACCACATCTGGAGGGAGCCCCAGACATATCCACTTGCCAGAGGCTCTGGTGGGGGCTAGGAACCAGCACAACTGGCATATGGTTGGCCTGAGGAGGTGGTCCTATCCCACTCCTCTGAGGATAACACCTCAGGATCTCCCGTGGAGTGCCAGGCTATCTTGCCACTACCACCCTACAGCCAGGGGGCAGCAGAAGGCTCCCCAGTTACTCACCTTCCCACAAGAGTGTTGGAGCTACAGATAACCCCTTGGCTTCATGACACAAGGGAAGCTCACAGTTTGCTCTAGACAAGGAGCAACATCCCCTCATGTGCTGCTCTCATCTGCCTTGCATTCGGCCTGTGATACTTGCTTCTCAGGGAGCTGACCAGGGTCTCGATCATCTGCAACTGTCCTGCCCTCTTGCTAAGTCTTACCAGCAACCCTGTGGGGTTCCAACCTGGAACAAGATACCACCCCTTGCATCTGAAGTTCTCTGATGAGCTTGGATCACCCTCTGTACCCCATGCCGAACCCCCCGCTCCAATAATCCAGTAAGGGGAAGTTAATAAAAGCATGTCCCTTGTTTATATTGTATCATAAGACCCTAAGAAAGGCCATGCTGAATCAGACCAAAGGCCTATCTAGTGCAGCATCCTGTTCCCCACTGTGGCCAACCAGACATGTCTGGGAAGCCCACAAGCAGGATGTGAGCGCAATAGCCCTCTCTCACTCATGCTCCCCACCAACTGGTACAGAGAGGCATAATGCCTCCATATTGGAGGTGACAGATAAACATCATGACTAGTGGCCATTGATAGCCATATCCTCCATGAATTTGTCTAATCCCCTTTTAAAGCCATCCAGGTTGGTGCCCATCTCTACATCTTGTGATAGTTAAACTATGGAATTTACTATGTGCTGTGTGAAGAAGTCCTTCCTGAATCTCCCACCAATCAGCTTCATGGGGTGACCTTGGGTTCTAGTATTATGAGAGAGGGAGGAAAAGGTCTCCCTGTCCACTTTCTCCACACCATGCATAACTTGCTACAGCTCTAGCAGGTCTCTGCATACTCATCCTTTTTTCTAAGCTAAACATTCCCAGATGCTGTAGCCTTGCAATGGATTTGAATTCCCAACTTTGGGAAGCCAATCTTGGCTGAAAAGCAGGGAATAAAGCAGATGCGTAACAAAATAAAACATGTGGCACATAGGTTCAGGGGCCAGAGCCATTGTTCTCAAGAAACCAGTGACAGAAACTGGTCACAACTGGCATCTGAGGGATCCACTCCCAGAGAGCATACAGCTGATCCATACCTAGATGCAACACTACTCCCTCACAATTGCCCATCCACCAACATCTTTTGTCACAGCCCTCAAAAGGTACCACTCAGTTATCCATGCACAGCTCCACTGATGTTTTCAAGAATGGTGGCCAATTAGTTTTTCTGACCCTTCTGATCTGCCAGAAAATGAAATGACATCATTAAGCTGCACACCCAGGTGCAGTTTTTCCTCCCGATGGGGCACCCTCATTTTCGCTCTCCTTGTCACGCTGACATAGTCTTAAGAGCCCTGACTTAATTGGATACATGTAAGGTCATCATCTGAATTAGTTCCACCAGGAGCAATCATCCCTGCTAGGGGGCTGACAAATTGCCTTCCTCCAATTCGCCATCATCAAGATGTTTGAACTGGAGATGCAGCACGAGTGACGCGGATTGGAAATTGAAAGCACTTATCGAGGAGGGAGTGCTGTTACGAACGACCAGGGATGGCTCTCCTTCTGCTCATAATTCAGAATTTCGAAAGAAGTTTCCATGGCCAGGAGCTTGCATATGCCCTGAGCATGATGCATAAAGCACATTGAAGATACTACTTCTCTGTTTAGGAAAGCTCTTTACATGGGTCTGGGGATTTTATGGGAGATATATCCATGGGCATTTTTCCTCCAATTGCATTTATTCTCACCCGCTCACACGAAAGAATGGGGAAACCTCTGCCTGCACCAGAAGCTCAGTGTACACAACAGAGCCACAAAATTATGGGTATTAAGTTCTACTTCTTTTTTAGGGGCAGAAGGAACTGCTGAGTTTTGGTGAGGATGGGATGTGAGGGGGAAGCCCAGGGGCCGCACTGCACCCCCTTGCCCCCTCCAATGCAGTGAAGGGGGTGTGTTTATTCTCTTCCCCTTGCCAGATTGAAGGCCATCTCCACATCCAGGGTGGAAGCTTTCCAACCCAGCAAAGGGAAGAGGATAAAAACAATGCTCAGTCTGGGTTAGAGTCCACCAGATGCAAGGGTGGTTTGCACTAGACTCAGTACTCTTCTAAACCCTCTTGCATCCAAAAGGAAATGCGTTTCCTTGCATCCAAAGGAAAAGGACTTGCCTGTATAGGCAAACTGGCTCCAGATCATGCAGTGTGGGGGTGGATTATCTGCTCTGGGTGACAGCTCAGGTGAGGATGCATAAGACAGGACACGCAACTGGAACAGGATCAGTTTTCATGCCATGGCTAGCACCACAGGTACCATCGGAAGACTTGACGTGCTTCAGGACCATGGAGAGCAGTGCTGAACCGAGAGAACAGACAAATTACCCCAGCACTGGCTGGGAGCAACTGGCAGGGATTTATAGACAGGCCAGGAGAATCTTTCTCGAGGTTCCCCCAGCTCAACCACCAGTTGCTGTATCTGGCTGATAAAGGGGCATCAGCCTTTTCCTGTAGGCACAGGCTTCTCCTGGGGAGTGAAGATTGGAGGGGCTGGTTGAGGACTGCTCCTCAAGAAGTCAGGGGGCAGTGGCATCTCCTGGGCATTGCATGGATAGGATATGAGACCCAAAGCAGTGGTTTGCAGAAGGACCAGGAACTGGTTCTGGCACTTTCTGGCACCTACAGAGTCACTGTAGGCTTCAGTCTCTGGTCCTGGGCCATGACAAAACTGCTTCCCTCTGGGCAATAAATTCGGGGTCTAGCCCATATGTCAGCCAGTGCTTTATTGCCTGCCCACCATCCCACTTTCTTGTTTTTGTTCCTGCAAAGCGGCTTCCTTTGCTCTGGGCTGGGGAAGAATTTTATTGGGGCTCTTGATTGGCAGCCGGGTTCCTGGGTTTTGGCTCTCTTTCTAGCAAACTGTTCTCACATCATCCATCTTGCTCCGTCATGTCATAACTGGCTCTGGTGTTGGCGCTGTTGCATTGGACAGGGGCCATAATCAAGGGGTGAGTGAAGGTGAGCTCCCTGCTTAGCCCCACAGGAGGCAGCCTTAAGGGGCCTCGAGGGTAAGGGCTGATGGGCCAGCCCATCTCCGGGGCTGGCACGTCAGTCATATTCCCAGGTTGGTGGTGGCATGCAGGAGGAACAATCCAAACCACTGGCTCTCCTAAGACTGCCTTCCTCTGTCATCTTCCCCAGCAGTCAGGGTGGGGTGCCACTGTCAGCAGATGAGATGCCAGTAAAATTCAGGGCTCCCACTCATGCTAAGCCAACATTTTCTAAAAGCTGAAAGTGATAAAAACTGTGGCCTGTTTTAGTTCAGTACTGGTCTAGTTTCAATCCTCTCTCCCCCTGCTCCACTCCACTCCACTCCCCATTCAGGGTACAATTATATGTTTAGTTAATTAGATTATCACAGAGTGTAGATACAGGAACAGTGAGTAGAGCTAATTTGATGCTGGCAAAACTAGACTGCTACCTGATTCTTGCTTTCCCTGAGAAATTTCCTTCTCTGAGAAAATTCCCTCTTCCAGTTCTTCTATTGCCATTTCCCTACACTGAGGGAAGTGCAAAAACACCGCACGCCCATCCTTGTTTCAGTCGCCTAGTAGGCCTGTTTGTCGGCATGCGGGAAAGGGCTCTATTGCAGTTGTAAATGTGTCCCAGATTCTCCTGTGTCCCAGATTGTGTGTACCTCCAGAATGATGATTGCCCCCAATCTGGCTTTCAGAAACGGTGTTAAGACACATCTCTGGGTAGTATATAAATGCTAGTAATAAACAAAAACAAATAAATAGTGCCCTTCCTCATCAGCAACTGGCACCATTTTGTATGCCTACCTGACATAGAGGGAACGCTTCTGATTGGTTCGCAGGGAGCCTGACCCAGAACTCATGCTGTGATTCATCATCTGTTCGCGCAGGTCATGGATTTTGGCCTCGAATCGCGCGTACTCTGTTAAAGAAAATAATTGCTTTTTTCAAAAGTTTTCAGTCATCAGCTCATCATTATGTATAGATGGATTAAACATAGAAGAATATGAACAGAACAGAACAAGTTGAGGCCATGTGCCAAGAATATGGGCGTCTGTTGATTAAGGCCAGTTAGAGCCAGCTCTACCATTTTGATTAGAGTTGATTAGTTGATTTAGAATTAGTTGATTAGAGCCAGCTCTACCATTTTGATTAGAGTTGATTAGTTGATTTAGAATTAGTTGATTAGAGCCAGCTCTACCATTTTGATTAGAGTTGATTAGTTGATTTAGAATTAGTTGATTAGAGCCAGCTCTACCATTTTGATTAGAGTTGATTAGTTGATTTAGAATTAGTTGATTAGAGCCAGCTCTACCATTTTGATTAGAGTTGATTAGTTGATTTAGAATTAGTTGATTAGAGCCAGCTCTACCATTTTGATTAGAGTTGATTAGTTGATTTAGAATTAGTTGATTAGAGCCAGCTCTACCATTTTGATTAGAGTTGATTAGTTGATTTAGAATTAGTTGATTAGAGCCAGCTCTACCATTTTGATTAGAGTTGATTAGTTGATTTAGAATTAGTTGATTAGAGCCAGCTCTACCATTTTGATTAGAGTTGATTAGTTGATTTAGAATTAGTTGATTAGAGCCAGCTCTACCATTTTGATTAGAGTTGATTAGTTGATTTAGAATTAGTTGATTAGAGCCAGCTCTACCATTTATATATACTTTACTGATTTTAGAAGATTTTTATCCTGCTTTTTCTCCCAGGAGTTCAAGATGGCTAACAACAGCAACAATTTTAAAAGTAAAAAAAAAAAACCACACCCCATCAAAAATATCCTTTCAATTTAAATGTGAACACTAAAAATTAAAACACAAAAACATTAGGCAGAGTGAGGCAGCTGACTCAGGCAGCTGATTTTGGATGTCATGGAAGGGGAGAAATTAGTTATTTAGGGAGCAATCCTATACAGAGTTGGGGGGGCATAGGATAGTTTGGATTCCTGGATCTGAGGACGGAGAACATTGGAGCCAGGAATCTGAGCTCCCTGCTCCCTCCCCCTTGCAGCCAGCACGGAGAGAACCATGGCACTGACCTCTCTGAGGTCGCAAAGGTGACCCCGGAGAAGTGGAAAATGGGGTGTGCCAGTGGGAGGGGAGGGGAGGGGAGGGGAGGGGAGGGGAGGGGACTGGGGAAGCTGGTTTATGCTGTATCCCCAGCCCTCCCCATCCTCCTTCCCTCCCCATCCTCCTTCCCTCCCGCTCAGCAGAGCCCCAACTAGATGGGCAAAAAAGCCTATCTAACCAAAATGCATAGCGGGAGGAGTGTCAAGGAGAAGATCACCTCTGCTGCTCTGCCCACTCTGCATTGGATGATTGTAAGCCTCCGAGTTCAGAGGCTTATGGCCATCCCAATAGGGCTGCGTCCTTAATTCATAATGTTTGTGTTTGTCCTTCCAGGGAGAGGTGTTTGTGGGACTTTCTGCCTCTGGTGCCAAAATAAACTCAGCCATCTTAACTTGGAAGGAGGGCAGGGTGTGTGCGTGCACCATTTTCTATTCTATCTCAGTCAGTAAAATATCTTGGGCCAGCTTTGAAGGCTCTGAGTAGCCAACAGAACAAGCCTGTTAAAACAACAAAAAACCAAGGACAAAACAACCAGACACCCCAAGGAAGTTGCTGAAGTATTTTTCAGACAGAGTAAGTTCTATGAAAAGAAATAACCATACAAATCTCCAGCGGAATATCATACTGCAATCCCTTAGGCTCATGATAAAATTGTGTAATGAAAAGGACTCCAAAGTTTAATTCATTAATCAATTAAGTGATGCAATGAATCAAGATCTAATCATATAGTAAGCTGCAATCAGCACAAATGGAGATTTGACCTCAATCAAAGACAGAGATGACAGCAAGCTATGACCCCAGGATTCAATGCAGCTGTTGGGAGGGGAGGAGGGATGGAGTAATATCCCAGGTTAGGTGAGAGGGTAAGTCTGCAGTCCTACATTCCCTTCCTTGGGAATAAGCCCCACTGATCTCAAATGGACTTATTTCTGAGTTGACGTCTGTAGGATTGTGTTGCTTGAGAAGTTACTGTTGGTTATAAAGACATCACCAATTTCCCCTTCATTTCTTTGAAGCCCTACCTAGAAATGGGGCAGTCCCATCAAGCTGGGGAGGGCAGCTACAGCCCTTTTCTTTCTTTCTTTCTTTCTTTCTTTCTTTCTTTCTTTCTTTCTTTCTTTCTTTCTTTCTATTTCTATACTGCCCAATAACTGAAGCTCTCTGGGCAGTTCACAAAGATTAAAACCAAAAAGCGCAGAATAAAACAATATAACATATGAAAGCTTAAAACCACAATATAACAGTGGAAGCAGAACAAAACCTAGCAGCAATGCAGAGATTTAAAATACAGATTTAAAACACCAAAGCTAAAAGACTGGGAAGCTTAAATGCTGACATACTGAGACAATAAAAAGATCTTCACCTGGCGCTGGAAGGAGTACAATGTAGGTTCCAGGCGAACCTCTCTAAGGAGCTCATTCCATAGCTGGGGTGCCACAGCAGAAAAGGCCCTCCTCCTGGTGGCCCCCCACCTCACTTCCGTTGGCAGGGGCTCATGGAGAAGGACCGCTGAGGATGATCTTAGGGTTTAAGTCAGGCAGGAGGCTTTGCTATTCCCTATCCACTCTAAGCCATGGTAAATCTTGGATGGGCAGAGCAGGTAAAGTCAAGTGGGTGGAGTAACTGTAAATGTAACTTGGGTAACACACTAGGCAAAGGCTGTATGGTTCCTGCCATAGAGCAGGAATCTCATTCCTAGTGCATCCAAGGAAGCAATGGTAGAAGGTTCCTGCCTACATCCTGGGATGCTCTAGGAATTAGGTTCTTGCTTTGTGGCATGAACCATAAAGCCTTTTCTTGTTTGGTGATGTGGTGGCTGGGGTGAGCAGGGGGCATTAGTACTTTGATGTTCTTGCTGCTGCTGTAGGACCAAGATATGTTGCTGCTGGGGTGAGTGTGAGAAGGGCATGTGTGTGTGTGTGTTCTATGTGACTCCATGTGCATGCGTACACATTTATGTATTTATTTATCACATTTATATCCTGCTTTTTTTCCTCGTTAAGGAACCCAGGGCAGCTTACATTATCATCCTCCTCTCCATTTTATCCTCACAACAACAACCCTGTGAGGTAGGTTGGGCTGAGAGTCTGTGACTGGCTCAAAGTCACCCAGTGAGCTTCCATGGCCGAGTGGGGACCAGAATCCGGATCTCCCAATTCCTGGTCAAATACTCTAGCCACTATGCCACACTGGCTCTCTCTGTGTGTGTCCCCCCCCCAATCCCAGCAGACACCTGATGTGGCCCTCAGGACCAAAAAAGGTTGCACTCCCCTGCTCTAGGTAAGTGGTTTCATTGTCAAATTGCTCTTACTATCAAGACATTTGTTCTAAATTCAGCAGAACTTCTACCTAGTCCTTCCTTCTCAGGAAACATAGAGCAAGCCTTTGCCCTCTTCTATGTGTCAACCTTCCAGGTTTTTGAAGAGTTCTATAATGTCCACCCCACAGTCTTGTCTTCTTCAGGCTAAACATATCCAGTTCCTTCAGTTATTAACTATGCCTCTATGTCCACTTAATTCCTATTGCCTATGGTCAGCACATGTTACCAGATTATGAGATTGCAGTTCTGTATTGTAATCAATCAGACAGTCTGCCTGCATACATCCCGTTTTCTTCCATTTGTAAATCTTGGCAGTAACACTGGTTCCTGAGTTAATATTTGCTCTTCATTTTGGCATCCTTCCCCAAAATGTGTTGCTGTTGCATAATAAGGGCTAGTTATTTTTATTCATTAGCCCATAACTGGCAAGATTTGACCTTTGCAATTGCCAGAAAATCTGGCTCTGTTTGAAGCTAGACTGTTGCAATGACTTTTGATTCATCTTGTTTCATGTTTTTCCCATTTGCAGAATTTTCAAATTGCAGAATTCCATAGCCACTTCTGGAACACCATTTCCTACTAGTCTGGAATCATATTCAGTACATAGCAAAGGGTTCTTTCATAGAATAGTAGTAGAATCATAGAATAGTAGGGTTGGAAGGGGCCTACAAGGCCCTTCCTTTCACATGTCATATTGTAAATTCATACAGCTCTATGTGCGTCCCCTTATACTATCTCTTAGTTTCAACCTTTTGGTTTCTCTCCAGGAACATGCAAAGTCTAGTTCTTATGTTATGGGAACAGCATAATCACACTAGTCAGACTTCATCTGACTAGTGTCAAGTTCTGGATGCCACACTTTTAAAAAAGTATGTAGGCAAATTGGAACAGAGCCAGAGGACAGCAATGGAGATGGTCTTGGGGATGGAAAACAAGTTCTATGAGGAAAGGTTGAAGGAACAGGGTAAGTTTAGTCTAAAGAGAAAAGACTGAAGGAGGGACAGTATATCCCTCTTCAAAAACCTGGAGGACTAAAACACAGATGAGACAAAGACTTCATCTCTGCTTTCTCAGAAGGTAGGACTAGGTCTAAGAAGCTTAAGATATAGGAGGGAAGAATTTGGTTGAAGATTAGGAGAAATGTCTTGATGGTAAGACAAGTTCAACAGTGGAACCAATTACCTAGAAGAGCAATAGGCTCTCCTTCCTTAGAAATCCTCAAGTGGAAGCTTGGGGAACTCTAGCTCTGGATTTCTTGTATTGAGTAGGGGGGTTGGACCAGATGGCTTACAACCCCTCCCCCCCAAACCTCTACATTTCTGTAGCTATGTTTATTTATTCAGCACCACTAACATTTGAATGGTAAGATAGCAAGGGAAGGACCATAGCTCAGTAGTGCAGCACATACTTTTCATGCAGAAAGTTCCAGGTTTAACCACTGGTATCTCCAATTAAAAAGGACCAGGTAACAGAAATTAAGAAAGATGTCTACCTGGGACTCTGGAGAGCCACTGCCCATCAGTGTAGACCAGGGGTGCAGAACCTCAGGCCTGGGAGCCAGATCTGGCCTGGCTGGGGTCACAATCTGGCTCTTCTGGGGCCGCTGGGGTCCCTCCACCATTT
Source organism: Heloderma suspectum (assembly GCF_057233095.1). Taxonomy (NCBI): domain Eukaryota; kingdom Metazoa; phylum Chordata; class Lepidosauria; order Squamata; family Helodermatidae; genus Heloderma; species Heloderma suspectum. The sequence continues at coordinate 13,653,598 of NC_139460.1, forward strand.
TGCAGATGGCCACGCCCTCTTCCCCTGGCCACACTCCCTTTTTCCTGACCACCAGCTTGGTCATTTCCTGACTTTTGTGTAGTTTCCCTCCCCCTCTATTCTAAAAGGTCAAAATGCCTGTCCCAAGGCTTAGCAACTTGCAGCTGGCATTCTCATTATTTTGGCCCTGCCCCCTTTGCCTTTGACCCTGCCCACCACTGCAATTCAGTGAAAATCCCTGAAATAGAATTTAGCCCTTGGGCTGAATGAGGTTCTGCACCCCTGGTGTAGACATTACTGGACTTGATATAAGGTGGCTTCCTGGGATCCGATGAGGGGCTGCTTTCCAGAACAGCCATAAGAAGAAGGAATTCCCAACAGCAATAGGTCACAGTGGGTCACCTGATACTCTCTGATGTCTCTAAAAGCCAAAAACTATCTGGCTAGGACATTGGTGGGAGAGGGACATGAAGCCACATCAAGCTTGCTCACTGGTCTGACCAACAAGAGGACCCTGGCCCCATCTACACGAGCCTTTTACTTTGGGGTGGCTGCAAGTTGAGGTCCCTTGGGACAGATGACATAGTTGCCACTTCGCAGCCATCCATGGTTTTATCCCAGAAAATGTGGATTTCTAAGGAGGCATTTTGCTGTGATGTTTTTAGTTTGCTGCGGGTTTCCCTGCGGTTGCGAGCCGTCTGTCCCTTCCCGAAACCGACTTCACATTTTGCAGTGAGCATGTTGTAGGTGCGCGTAGTGCTTGCATCACTCTGTGATGCCCCTTTACTCCCCCGTCCCTTCGCAGCTGCGCAGTGACAGAGGCACAGAGAGGCGTTTTCAGTTATTTAACCACATTTTCGCACATATTTGCAGCTTCGTATCTTCACAACGGTTGCCTTTTGGACTCAGTGCTCAAGGGGCAGGGGGAGGTCTTGGGGGAGGATCAGCTTTGCTCAGGCCATCATTTTGGAGTGATGGGTAGGCACGTACCACTCACGTGAACCATCGTGAGAGTCTCAGGTTGGGCAGCTGACAAACAGATGGCGTGGAAATGAAGGAGCACAGAACACCCACTTTTTACCTAACGGCGGTTGGAAAGACACAACAGAACCCCTAAAATACAAAACAGCCACTGAAGTGTTGCACTCCCACACTCATGGGACTGCACCGCTGCGCATTAAAGTATAATGGCAAAAAAGAGGGCACGGCAGAGTCTGTTAGGGAAGCCCTCAGTAAATCGCGAGTGTATCACAGCAGAAGCTAATTCGAAGCTGCGTTGTTGTGCAGTTGCAACGGGGCGGGGGGTGGAAGCAGTCCCATGTAGACAGGGTCCCTGTCATCATATTCCATGCAGTAGGCCATGCTCACCTAGCCTTTCACGTGATGCATGTAATCTTGGACTATTTCTCTTTGAGGGCTTATGAAGAGAGCACTCTTCAGCATCTGCGGACTGACTGCCCTCTTCCCATCACTGTCAAGGCCGCTCTCCTTTTCAGCCAGCCTGTACGTGCGAGGGGGAGGGGAATAGAACTTTTGTCTTTCTCACTGTGAAAGGTTCAAGAGGCAACATCTACAGTTCTGCAGAAAGTGTGTATCTCATTCCCAGGGGTCTGTCCTTGTGAAATCTGAAGCGGCTAGCTCACTGGCTGCTCCCTGTCCCTCCACCACTGATGTCCTGGCTAAGTAGTTTTAGTTCTATATAAAGATCCTTTACTTTCAGCACAGCTTTTCTCTTTAATAAATAATGGAGAAATTCCATGCATGCAGGCGTGGGAGTTAACATCTATATTTAGACTCCAATGTGCAGAGTGGGGAGTAAGATCAAAAGCTAGGTCTCAATAATGTGCAGCATCAGATTGGTGGCAGTTTCCACTCCGAGCAGAAGTGAACTCCCACATGAACTGGAACAGCAAAGTACTTCTTTGGTGCTCTACAGTTCATGCGGCGACATCTGTGAGATTTTAAACCTCTGGTCAGGGATGTGCAAAAACTTTCACTTGAGTTTCAAGGATATTTCCTCCTTCCTGTATCATGATATTGCATATTCGGGACACTTATCCACAAAAGCGGATCCGAGTAATAGTCACATATGGCATTCATCTTACTATCCCCAATTGTGCACCATGGGCAGTATCCAACAGGGCACTTATGCCCCCACTGATTCCCTTCTGCCCCACCAATTCTGTTGTGCAAGCAGGACCTGCTGCTTGCACAACAGAGATTTAGCACTTCCTAGAGGAAGCCCTGAAATGAGCAGAAACACACATTTCTGGATTGGACAGGTCAGCGGAGCTCCCTTATGTGAGCTCCGCTGACCTGCCCCATTCCAGAAATCATAGAATCATAGAATCACAGGGTTGGAAGGGGCCTACAAGACCATCGAGTCCAACCCCCTGCTCATTGCAGGAAGCCTGATTCCCAGGCGGTCTCCCATCCAAGTACTAACCAGGGCTGGCCCTGCTTAGCTTCTGAGATCAGACGAGATCGGGCACATCCAGCCCTTTGCTCATGAGTGTTCCCACTCATTTCAGGTTGCCCCAGGAAGCACTAAATTGCCGTTGGGCAAATGGCGGGTGCTGCCTGCACAACGGAATTGGCAGGGTACAAAGGAATTGGCAGGGGTGTAAGTATCCTATTGGATACTGTCCTGTGTTCTGATCAGGGATGTGCAAAAACGATCACTGTATTTTTCAAGACACTTGCTCCTTCACACGTCATGGCATTCCATGCTTGGAACATTATCCACAAATACAGATATGCCACTCTCAGGAAGAGGTCCAAATCACTGTTACACATGGAATATAATCACAGACAGATGTACGCATCCTCGTGTATCTCAAAGTAGGTCTTGGAAAGATCTCCTGCCTCAAACTCTGGAGAGCTGCTGCCAGTCTGTACAGACAATTCTGAACTGGTAGACCAATGATCTGGTGTAAGGAGGTTTCCTATGTTTTGTGTGTACTTGGCTATCCCTACAGAGCAGAGGAGTGGGCTATTTATTTATGTTAAGCATGTGTCCCACCTTTAAATTCAAAAAATGCAAAAGCAGCTTATAGTAAAACACATTAACGATACCTCCCCCCCCCCAGAAAATATTACGATAAAACAACGAAATAAAAAGATGCAAGAGTTCTAAACCAGGAAGCAGCTAAAAACTCACCATTATTGCTAATTGAAAGCCTGAACATGTTTTGTTTTGTTTTTAAGTGCCGTTGAATGCAGCCTAAGCCCTGCTGGCAAGAGCCAGGCAGGGGAGAGGAACAGTGGAGACATGTTTGCCTCCCAATCTTCTTTTGTGCTGTTTTGAGCTAGATGGGCCTCTGAGCCTGTCTAGCTTGCTAAATGTCCCAGGGGTAGGGACGGAAACAGAGAGACTTCTGGATCTGACAGATCCTTGGCCTCTCCTCTCCCCTCCCCATGCTCTGGCACATCCCCTTTCCTCCCTCCTTGTCCTCTTCTGAGGTTTATGCAGTGGATGGGAGGAATGGGGGGGAGAATCTTGAGTGGGGACCCCCCACAGCTCATAGCTCTGTCTATGGCCTGGTGGTGGAGTCCGCCATATCACACAGGATGATCTCTTAACCACGTCCCTCTTATCAACAATTTATTTCTTCTTCATCATCATCATCATCTTCATCCTCACAGTCCTAGGCGTTATTTGCCCATGTTGCCATTTAGTCTAATTCATTGTAGTGACACACATGGTTTTGTCAATGACAGCCCAATGTTGCTGTCTGGTGCTTGTGAGCGTCTGTGACACCATCAAAAGACTGGGTGGGCTTCTGCAGCCAGTCAGTTGAAAAGCCAGCTGTGGCCAAATGAGCACAAGGGCTGTGAGAGCTAGGGATGGACAGACCCATCTCTGTCCAGGGCAGGGGAAGCTTGACAAGTTACCCCGCCCCAGCTCTGCAGCTTGGACCTGCCCGCTGAGCCACCCCTCCTCTCCGTGCCAAGGGCTCCGGCAGCCAAGCCCTTGTACTGTATGCACGCCAGGGCTTGACTGCCGAGTCCCTTGGGGCGGCCAGCTCCCAGCGCTCTTGCCCTGGCCTCCTTGGGAAGGGGCCAGGGTGAGAGCACTGGGGTGCCATGGCACTCCCAGGTGCTTGGAGGCTGCGTCTGTCAGCACCCAGGGCTTGGCGAACAAGGCCGGGGAGGCTGGATGTGGGTGGGTGGGGGGAGTCCATCAGATTCCACCCCCTTTTCAGACTCCTGCACTCTCCTAGTGAGGGCACAGGAGGAGGGAAATGATGCCAAGGTCCAGCAGCAGCCAGGGAAATAAAAGCATGCCAAACATTACAATGTTCCATAATGGGAGCATTTTTTCCAGGAATTTGCTTGGCTGAGCTGAATGTCAAATACTGAAATGGTAGGATATGTGTTTTCAATGTAGCATACCAGCCATCCCTCACCTGGTGCCCTCCAGACATGCTGGACTACAACTCCAATCATCCCCAGACAGCATGGCTCGGGAAGGCTGTAGTATACCTTCACTTAATTCGAGCCTCTCTTAACTTAAATACAGTCATCTATTTACCACATGATAGCTCACAGTGCATATGCAAGCTGTTGGTGACCCTGTGACAGATGCTGCCCCACTGAGTAGCAACTGGATGTAGCCAAGCTCACATAAAATATGGGAGTCCTTTCCCAGAACTCCAACCCCCAAAGTTCTTCTCCAGCTCAGAATACAACACAAACTCTTGGCCACTAGGGTGATAAGGCTTCCAGAAGTTGTGATAAGTTCTGGGGCTGCATGGCTCCCTTTCCCCTAAGACTTGGGTGGGGGGGAGGGAGGTGTCATTGGGCTTGCCCACCAGTCCACAGAGTCTCAACCATCCTCTTTTGGTTGCATTTGTTTAGGTCTTTCTGAGTACTGAGTGGTGGCCATTACTTGGCTTAAAAATATATGGAATCTTAAACCAATCTAATATGGTGCAACTGACATTAAGAGTCAGTTTAGAACTCTCTGAGCCCAGTGGTAGAATATATGTTTTGCATGCAGAAGGTCCAATGCTTTTATCATGTAGCAGATGACAAAAAAGACCTCTCAACCAGAGACCCTGGACAATTGGAATAGATAATACTGGGTTAGTTCGACAAATAGTCTGACCAAGTATAAGACATCTCACTATGTTCCTAATTTGCCCACACGTCCACACCTGCACATAAAATTTCGCGAGGGGTTAAATGGGATCAGATTACCATATGATTGCATGCCTCACAGTAAATCACCCAGTGGAGGCTGATGCCTCCACAGAAAGCACCTCTTCGTAAACTGACATCTGTATTTCGCCCTTAGAAAGATCCAGACCTTTTGTGGATATGTCTTATCACCATTGTCATCCAGTGAACATAGGATCATAGGAAGCTGTCTTATCCTGAGTCAGACCTTTGGGTCCATCTAGCCCAGTACTGTCAACACGGACTTGCAGTGGCTCTCCAGGGTTTCAGGCAGGAGATTTTCCCAGCCCTACCTAGAGATGTTGGGGATTGAACCTGGGACCTCCTGCATACAAAGTGTGGGCTCTACCATTGAGCTATATGGCCCCTCCCCTACATCCTCTATATCTATATTCTCTACTCCCCCCCTCCCCCAGTAATATGGTTAGATTTCAAGATAGGGAGTTATAGTTTACTTCAAGCAGTAATTGGTAAAAAGGTATCTATTAATTCAAATAGTAAACCTCTGGAAGACAACACAAATACTACAAATATTATACTACAAATATAGGGCGGGTGTCTATGTGTGGGCAGCTCAAACCTCTAGCTGTTTGAATATAAAGAAGGAAATCAAATACATATTCCATATGAACATGAAAGGATTCCATAAGAAGTAGAACTGGGCCTAAATGCCCCCCCATTATTTTGCAGCCCCATTCACAGGTGGCAAAAGTGGGGGGCATTTTGGTGATTCTCACTGCTGAGGGTGAATTTACAGGGTGGAGGTCCATATAAACAGAGGATTAACAGAGGTCCATATAAACAGGATCAATTTACACAGCACAAAATTAATTTGGACATATAAGTTTCAGATAACCTAGGTCAAGATCAAAATCAATTTGGAGCCATGGTCATTCCCATTAATTCATTCCCATTAATGTCCACACATTCTACAAAATCACTATTAAAAACCATTACTGACTGCTGTTATATACTGCTCTTTTATACTGTGGTATTTTAATGTTTTTCATTTTAGAGCACATTCCCATCAGGTTGATACCCTTTAGAGGGAAGCCCCCGATCTCGGAGGGTTTCAAACATCCAGTGCCCTGTGCGGCTGATGCTGGCAGGGCAGGAGGAGCAACAGAGGTGATTTTTGCCTCTCTGTCCTCCTTATATTTTTTCCTCTGCATGGGTCTTTCAGTCTGTCTAGAGGAGTTGCACTGGTGCGGGATAGATAGGCCATAGGATTTTTTGTATCTGGGCCTCTCCTCTCCTCTCCTCTCCTCTCCTCTCCTCTCCTCTCCTCTCCCCACCCTCTGCAGTGCACCCTTTTTGACCTCTATGAGGTCCCCCAAGGCTGCTTTTGCAACCTCAGAAACCAGGCACTGCAGTTCCCCCTGCAGCAACTGCTGTGAACAGGAGTGGGGTGGGAGAGGGATAGGATCATGTAGTCCCCCTCAGGAAGTCAAACCACTGGGGATTGACATTATCCATCCTAGATCTCACTGAGGTGGCACACCCATGTCTCAGCTGCACTGTTTCAATGTAGGTAAGGGCTCACATGATCAAATAGTTCTGTATGCAAAAAAATAAAAATCCATCCAAACAGAACACTAGCATGCCATGGAGGAAGGATCCGAGCCTAACCTTCTCACTGATAAATTAATTTTCAAGATGCATACAATTATTACTCTTTTGCATGAAGGAGCATTCCATTTTAAGAACTCCCAGCAGCACCCTGAAATGGTACAGTCCAGAGGAAGGCTTACCACCTCAGCTACAACTAGGGCTCAGACATTTGCAAGGTAATGGAAGTGTGAGGATGGTGAATAAGGTACCCTTCACACCTGGGACGATGACGATGACGACGACAACAACAACAACAACAACAACAACAACAACAAGAAAATAAGGCCATTAATTTTGTAAACCAAGATGAAAGCTGTAGCCTGTGGCAAAGTGTTAAATATTTTAAAGGAGAAAGCACCGTGGGAGGGAAAGATATCAATACTGCCTGACCTCACGATGATACAGAGTGAGATAGCCAGCTTAGCTAATGAAAACACAGGCTTTAGAGACTGGGGGCAAAACCCTGGCCAAGCCACAGGGCGAACACACCTGGATGATTGAAGGAGGATACCAACAGTGCTGCAGATATAACCAGCTGTGCCTTGCCAATTTGGAACTGTGTGCAATTATCACACACACCATCATGCAACTGAGTCAATATCACTTCTATTTCCCCTTCACGTTTTCTGTCGACACCTGAGAAATGACTGCTGCCTAAGGACTGTCTTATAAAACAAGCAGTCATTTGAGGTCTAGACATAGAGGTAGTGCCAGATCCAGGCTTTTGAAGACCCTTGGGCCCCCTCAGTGGGCCCCCTCTCTCACTGAGTCTAGCTTTTCACCGCCGTTGTCACCAGCTGTTATTCTTCCTTCTCCTCCTCCTCCTGACCACTTGCTTACTTGACAGGCAGAGAGCCAGTGAGCAAGTAGGCAGGGGGATCTACTGCTCCTCCTCATCACCACCACTGTCTGGGCCAGAGAGAGAGGCAGGTGAACAAATAGGTTCCAATGGTGAAGAGGAGGAGCAACTCCAGATGGCTCTTGTCAGTGGGTCCCTGCCAGGTGTAGGCCCCTGGCAAGTGCCTACCCTTGACACTGGCCCTGCTTGGAGACATCCTGGAAACAAGTGTCAGCTATCTTCCTTCAGTGAGGGCTCTCTGAAGGTATGCCCAGGACAAGATTCAGGGGCAAGTGACTGTCTGGGTCAGAGGCTTTGGGGGATGCCCAGTTATCTACTCAACTATCCACTCAAAGAAAGAAAGAGTGCAGACTGGAAGGTCGGCAGGTCAGCAGTTCGAGACCCGAGTGCCGCGTGACGGAGTGAGCTCCCGTCTTCAGTCCCAGCTTCTGCCAACCTAGCAGTTTGAAAGCAAGAAATTGCAAGTAGATAAGTAGGTACCACCTCAGCAGGAAAGGTAACAGCGTTCCGTGCATCTCGGTGTTCAGTCATGCCAGCCACATGACCACGGAAGCGTCTTCGGACAGCGCTGGCTCTTCGGCTTAGAAACGGGGATGAGCACCGCACCCTAGAGTCGGACACGACTGGTTGGGGACACCTTTTGTGTGTTAGATGACAGGGATAATTCATGCATGCAAATCATACCTCAAAATGGTGAAACGGGCTACAAATACAATTAAAAAAATTATTTGAAAGTTGTACAAATAGAAAGGGGAAAACCAGGTATGCTCCTGATCTGGAGCAGGATTAGGTCTAGGCTCAGTTTGAGCAATGTTTTCTGTGATATGGTGGCTCACTAGGTCAAACTCTGAGGAACAGCTAGGGATGGATGAATCAGTCTATTTCTAGTCCATGTCACTTTTACCTGCAACATACAGTCATTTGTCTGTTCTGTCCAATTTCCATATGCCTGCTTCTTTTTTTAAAGGAACACTACACATGAAAAGTTGCATTTATTTCCCTACCCAATAACAAGTGCATTTTGTATGTGATTTCCCAAAATATATGCATTTTTCTATGCAACTTTCCCCAATATAATCATTTTAATGCAATTTTTGAGCTAAGAACTGCATAACAGGAATGCACAGCCTGAAGGATAACTGTGTTCCGATCCACTAATTAGTCCAGGTACTGTGACTTAGATCTGTTTGCTTACAAATGAGGACCAAACTAAATTATCCCCCATCCCTAAGAGCAGCACACTAAAAAGAAGATACTTAAGAATAACCACATTCCAGCTGTAACCATTTTAAGTGCACCTCTTTTTTCTACAGGGTACTATCAAGAATGGCTGAAGGAATAGCTGTACCTACTGTAACTTGTGAAGGGCAAAGAAGCCAAGGGAAAAAGAGGGAGAGCAAAAGTATTATCTGCTGTTGTGTTAGATGGCCCGTCTCATTTCCATACATTTTAATTTGCAGCCCCTGTCAAAAACACTTTGCACTAGAGGCTGACTTTCATGTTTCCTGTCACCGTGATCTTTGCATGGTCTCAATCCCATGTAAGCTTTCCCTCTAGGGGAGCTTAAAATCTTAGCCAGCCTCTAGCATTGCACTATGAGCTATGCCAAGAACTTCTGTTTACTAATGCTCTGAAAAAGCTGCCCAAGATAAACCATTTTTAATTAATATTTTAATTTCCTCTAGGAGATTTAGCAGATTGAGGGCTGATCCACGAAAACCCATATTGCCCCCCCCCCCGCATGCTTAATGTGCATAGGTTGTTTCCTGTTCTGCCTGCCTTAAAAGTGAGTGTAACAGACAAGGAACAAAAGAAACAAAGTTGCTATAATCCCTAAACAGGGAAGGGAGAAGCAACAATTTTCAAGCTCACTTAAATTCTCCAAAAATTCACTTCAAAGCGATCACTTCATTTCAGCTGATTTCATTTTCGACCTGTTTTTGGCTTGTTTGAACAGGAAAAACATGCATTTCAAAGAGCAGTTCAAAATTACACATTTCAAATGTGATCGCAAAGTTGGGAATTTCTTAAAAAAAAACAAAACCCAAGCACGGCTGGTCAGGATTGTTTTCAGGATTGTGAATGGGACGTGTTCACGTGATTTGCGAACAGAAACAAAATTCTTGTACGTCGCTATCCCTAGCTACACAAACTCTAACCCTGGGGTCATTTAGAGCAGGGGTGGGTGACACGTGCCCCATGAGATGCATATGCCCCCTGGCCTCTGGGGCCCCCCCACTGCTGCACCACTGAAATTCGGTGGTGCGGCGGCAAAACGTTCAGCAGTTTGCTGCTGAATTTTGGCAGCACATCATTACAGAGGCTTAACATGTTATCTTGAAAGGAGTGTGAGGCCCAGACCCGCCAAAGTTATTGGCCCCTGATTTAGAGATCAGCATAGCTATCTGTGTGTGTGAATAAGACAGGCATAGATCGAATCCACCACTTTCTGTCCCTCAGGTTACCTCCCTAGTCTCTAACTGACAAGTTCCAACTGTCAAATCCCAACTGTCAGTGACGCTGTGCTCTCCCCCCTCCCCTTCCTGTTTCTGTCATGGAGGATGGGCCTCCCTCTTGACTGACAGCTCCTCAGGACCAGCTGCCAAACAGGCCACATTACTTTGTTAGATGGAGTATATTGGATGGTAGGTGCCAACTGACCAGGACAAAATGGCCCAGCCCGCTCTCATGCATTAAATACCAACTTGATCTGCAGAAATCGGCATGTGAACACTTTTCACAGCATGGAGATAAATACTAACCACTAATGTCTAAGCATCAGTATGCTGTTAGGGGCACCGCTACAGTGACCTGTTTGAAAAGCTGGCAAAAAGCTAAATGGCCTCTATCTTATCAGGTGGATATGCCTTTTAAAAAGAGTTGCTTTTTTTTTGGAGTTGCTGTTCAAGGTGCAGACCTTTCTCCTTACATCACTAGAAGTTCTATTTTTGAGTGGGAGGTGGATGTGTCATTAAAATGAAGTGTACATGAAAATGAAGGTACTATCCAGTGCACAGACTCCTATTTCACCTAATATTACTGGTCAGGTTCATTTTAAGAACATGAGAATAAAAGAATGCATGAAAGCTCCTGCTAGATCAGACTAAAGACTTGTTCAGTCCAGCATCCTGTTTCCACATATAAGATAGAATCATAGAATAGTAGGGTTGGAAGGGGCCTACAAGGCCATCGAGTCCAACCCCCTGCTCAATGCGGGAATCCAAGTCAGAGCATCCCTGACAGATGGCTGTCCAGCCTCGTCTTGAAGGCCTCCAGTGTGGGAGAGCTCACCACCTCTCTAGGGAATTGGTTCCATTGTCGTAATGCTCTTACAGTCAGGAAGTTTTTCCTGATGTTCAGCCGGAATCTGGCTTCCTGTCACTTGAGCCCATGATTCTGTGTCCTGCACTCTGGGATGATCAAGAAGAGATCTTCGCCTTCTTCTCTGTGACAACCTTTCAAATACTTGAAGAGTGCGATCATATCTCCCCTTAGTCTTCTCTTCTCAAGGCTGAACATGCCCAGTTCTTTCAGTCTCTCTTCATAGGGCTTTGTTTCCAGTCCCCTGATCATCTTTGTTGCCCTCCTCTGAACCCTCTCCAGTCTGTCTGCATCCTTCTTAAAGTGTCGTGCCCAGAACTGGACACAGTACTCCAGATGAGGCCTAACCAGTGCTGAGTAGAGGGGAACTAGTACTTCCCGGGATTTGGAACCTATGCTTCTATTAATGCAGCCCAAAAGAGCATTTGCCTTTTTTGCAGCCACATCACATTGTTGGCTCATATTCAGCTTGTGATTGACAACAATTCCAAGATCTTTCTCGCTTGTAGTGTGGTTGAGCCACATATCCCCCATCTTGTAACTGTGCATTTGGTTTCTTCTTCCTAGGTGCAGAACTTGGCATTTATCCCTATTAAATGTCATTCTGTTGTTTTCTGCCCAGTGCTCCAGTCTATCCAGATCAGTCTATCCAGATCAGAATTTTGTTTCTGTCTTCCAAAGTATTAGCTATCCCTCCCAATTTTGTGTCATCTGCAAATACGATCAGCATTCCCTGCACCTCCTCCTCCAAGTCATTCATAAAAATGTGGAAGAGCACTGGGCCCAGGACTGAGCCCTGCAGTACCCCACTCTTTACCTCTCCCCAGTTTGAGAAGGTCCCATTGATAAGCACTCTTTGAGTCCGATTCTGTACCCAACTGTGGATCCACCGGATCGTTGTTTCATCTAGCCCACTTTGAGCTAGTTTGCTCATCAGGATATCATGGGGTACTTTGTTGAAAGCTTTGCTGAAGTCGAGGTATATGATGTCTACAGCATTCCCATGGTCTACAAGGGAGGTTACTTGATCAAAAAATGAGATCAGATTTGTCTGGCAGGACTTGTTTGTGACAAATCCATGTTGGCTTACTTTCAGGAAGCCCACCAGTGGGGTGTGAAGACCCTAGACTTCCCCTTGCTGTTGGCCACCCTCCATTGGGTAGGGCTCCCTTCTCATGGATGGGAACCCTAGACAATCAGGGTTCCTGTTGTCAGGGAAACAAACGGAACAATAACCATCCACACCCTGAAGGCTGAGGCTGGTGGTCATGTATCTGGAATCACACTTTATTCATAAGCATGTATACAAGGGTAATTCACCAAGGAACTACAAACTGGGGGAACAGGTTACATGGTTTATAAAGAAAAAATACATACAGAGAAAATGCTAAGCAAAGGTCTTAGTCTATCAAAAGTTAGCATACACTACCTGTATCCAATCATATAGGGTTTAAACTGATCAGGCACTCATCAGGCACTTATCACATGTACAGGATGCTTCTTTCTAGTAGAACCATGAATACACCCCTACACACAGCTTAGGGATGTACGAAACCACTTACCTGTTTTGTAAGTGGCATCCGTGGTGGGGCGGGGAGGTGCTCCGTCCCTCTCCCTGAAATCCTCCCCGGCTGGCTCCGCTCCATGGCGACTCTGCGGAGCTGCTGGCTGGGTGCATCCGCATCCGGGCTTCCGGCTGCGGCAGGTCTGCGGCCACAAATGGCGGCTGGCGTAGGGGCCGCCATTTGCATTCCTTCGCTGAGCCATGATAGGCTATGTAAATATTTACGTAGCCTATAACAGCAAAAGCAGGGACGCAAACGGCGGCCACTACACCATTTGCGTCCCTGCCTTTTGCCGTGATAGGCTATGTAAATATATACGTAGCTTATCACAGCAAAAGAAAAGGCAGGGCCACAAATGGCATAGCAGCTGCCATTTGCATTCCTGCCTTTTGCCATGATAGGCTACGTATTTATGTAGCCTATCACGGCCTCCACAGGGACGCAAATGGCGTCCCTGCATTAGCCGTGATAGGCTACGTGAATACTTATGTAGCCTATCACGGCCATTTGAAGGAAGGCGAATGGTGGCTGCAGATGTGGCCGCCATTCACAGAGCACCGGACAGCTGACACCAGGTAGGCTCCATTCCGGGCTCATTTTGCAGGGTGGCAGGGGGGGTTGCTTTGTTCTGCCATGGATTCCGGGGGGCTGAATTCATTGGAATTCGGCCTCCCTGGAATCTGTGGAGGAATTCTCCAAAATCCCTAGCACAGCTTGAGCTCAAATACTTGCAACTTCTTGCAAGGCAGTTCCTTATCTCATTAGACAACAGGGCTTTGAGAGAACCATTGTCTTCATGAGATAGGAGTTAGAGTCAGTCAGCATCTCTATCTGTGCTTAGGGATGTTTATTCCACCCTCTCACCCAGTTGTTTGTGTCTTGTTTTTCACAGTAACACTCCTACGACATTCTTAATATTTTTCCATCTTGGGGACTTTGGTTCAGGCCTGCAGAAAAGGCCTTTTCTTCCACACTGTCTGCATGGAGGAAGCTGTAGGTGTGTAGGCCTCTTACACGCTGACATCAAATGTGAGGCTCCTGAGGGGTGTGGCCAGCATGCCTGGAGCCATGCAGGGGGTATTGACTTCCTGCGTACTTTTCATCCACGCTGCAATAACTGCCCAGCAATGGTATTCAGTGGTATACCACCTCTGAGAATGGAGGTTCCATTTGGCTACCACAGCCAACAGGTTTTGGCACACCTATCCACCATAAATTTGTTTAGTCCCCTTTAAATGTCATTGGCTCACACAAGGATCACACACCTTTGAAAAGGTTCTGTGTTTATGCCCTGCAAACATATCATGGCACACTGAATACTGTTCATTTCACTGCCCACCTTTCTAATTTAGAGGAAAGTTGTTCTTCCAGTGATTAAGTTGTAGTGCTGTGCAACAATGGCTCAACTGTGGTCCATGGACCACTACGGATCTGGTTTCAGATGATCCACGAGACCATAATGAAAACATTATTAGTTATCATTAAGTAAAATATTTATTTCTTGCATTTCTTTCTCAAGAAAACCAAGGCAGCTAACAAAAGCCAAATTAAAACAAGCAATGGAATCAGAAAAACAACAAAACCAAATAGAATACAACAAAATGCAATGACCCAAACAACCAAACCAAGAGAAAAAAACATAGCAGAAAGGCCCACAAGTCAATGCATCAAGTTCCCCCAAGGGCCTTCCAAAGAAGTAATTTTTTCACCATATGGCAAAACCAGAGTGCCCCCTCCCCTTTGTTTCTCAGTGACCCCATTTTGGCTACAATCCTGTTGGCACTCACCTGCTCAGTTCACTCTTAAAGGGAGGGATGCTAAAACAAATTGCAGAACAAACTATGATGAACACTCAGTTCAAACTCAGCTCCTTCTGTACTCTGAGGCAGCTGTACAAAATGCATCCACTGAAGGGAAAAGGGAAATGTAGCTAGGCAAGATGGCACTACTGTACTAATGGGCACATCTTAGCGACACAGAACATGTGGGAAAACTTTCATTTTATCCAGAGTGTTCAAGTACTACTTCATCAGAGTGTAAACGTGGCCTTATGCATGGCAGCTGTAACTTAATTAAATGTTAGCTGTAACATTATTATTTGCAATGGTCTGCAAAGAATAAGTAAATCTGTATAGTGGCCCAGAGATAAACTATGTTTAAGAATCAGTGCTACGCTGCATCTGCAAATTACATTCACATCCAGCAAAGACTGGCTGCACTCACATAAATCAAGTGAAAGGCACTGAACACACCCTACCCACATGGCTGGAACTAACAGCTACTGAGAGTTGCTTCCACAGCTCTGTAGTAGGCTCAAGCTGTTGGTACAAATCTGCAATGAGAGAGACAGCCAAAGGAACAGACGGGAGGGGAGAAAACAGTGACTTGCTCATTATCCGGATACTTTAGTCATGCATCTGAATCAACAGCAAAATCTGGAAAGATTCTAATAGAAGGCAGGGGCCAGGCTGAAATCACCGCATGGACTTTGAAGTAGGAGCAACAAATTCAGTAGCTATCAGCAGTGCATCAAACAACCATAAAATATGCAAATCCAAGTTCTTACACCTTCCAGTTTCCATTACATGCCAAGCAATGAGAGCAAGAACCACTTAATTAAAATACATATTTGTGGTGAAGCCTTTGTGGGAGTGAGGTTTGGACCTCTGGGCTGGTCTGTATGGGGTTTTGATCAGCTGAGGAAATAGTCCATGAGGGGATCCTGTAGCTGACTCCAGCCTATGCTCATTTATTTGCACTCACTAGTCAAACACTGCATCACTGATGCAATGAATATGGAATTGAGCACGCTCCGGAAGAGAGCACAGGACAGGAAGGCCTGGCGTGCTATGGTCCATGGGGTCACGAAGAGTCGGACACGACTGAACGACTGAACGACTGAACAACTACAACAACAAGTCGAACACTGGAAATCACCTCCCAGTGATGTGGTACCTTGATGGAGCTGGAATATGAAGTACAGCCTATAGGGTGGATGAATCAGTCAATTTCAGTTTCTCTTAGTTTCTAATTTTTTCCAGTTGTATGTTCAGTTTGTCCTGAACTTTGAGATTACATAGCTTCATAGAATTGTAGGGTTGGAAGGGGCCTATAAGACCATTGAGTCCAACCCCCTGCTCAATGCAGGAATCCAAGTCAAAGCATCCCTGACAAGTGGCTGTCCAGCCTCATCTTGAATGCTGCCAGTCATGTAAACATTTTTTTAAAAAAAGTTTACATGAAAATTCAAATGCATTTTTGTGTTCATTTCTCCTAATGCACAGAATTTTGCCTAATGTTTTTGCAAGCAATTGTCCTAATATAGTGTATTGTTGAATGCTCTTTTCACTAACATATGCATACTCACGGGCATGTCCTAATTTATACATTTCTTAATTGAAGACCTCTATTGCAAAATTCAGCGAAGTGTGAATTTTGAAGACTAACTGAGTTTTGGTTCACATATTGGTTCAAATGTGCAAAATTAGATACGTTGACATTAAAATGTGAACTGAACGAATTTCTTCCCTGTCCTGGAACTGTCTATCCTCTCATGCTGGAGCCCGGCAGTGGTGGCATCAAGTCAGGACCAGTGATATAGTGGTAAATTTGGAAATGCAGGAGCTCACTGTGACAGTCTCCAAAGGCAGTCCAAAAATTTCAGACAGCTGTGTCAATCCATATCAAAAAATCAGTCCTAGGAGTTTTCATCTCCACCAGGAGCACACCTTTGGTAAAGCAAAGAGGTCTTATCTGCCCATTCCAGACCCAGTCATCCCAAATACTTTACATTCCAACATGGAACAATATATTGTTGCTCAGAAAATTCATTCCCCCCACAGTTACAGTGAGGATTGCACCTAAGCTCAGAGGGAACAGGGATGAGGGGGGTGGCAGATGACATCAGAGTCCCCGCTAATGAAAAAGTGCCCTGCGAGCCCTGCCTCCACTATACCACTGGTCAGGACGTGGGGACAGAAGTCCCACACAGGTGAATGAGCAGGAGCCCCTCCCCCTGCAGAGGGGCTGGCTTATCATATTTTGAAGTTAAGTAAGGCACATTACCATTTAAAGAGAGTAGCCCCTATAGGACCATGAAGTTCAGAGTCTAAACTTATTGAACAGCTCTGCTGGAACTTGGCATCAAAGGCAGTGCTACCACTTCCAGAACATGGGGAATATTAGTAGGAAATCTCTCTGTGCCAGACTCCAGAAAGAGGCAATGTTCTTATTAGCTTAGGCAGTTTTAAAAGGGGACTGGACAAATTCATGGAGGATAGGTCTGTCCTATATCCTAACTGCAGATCCTGGCTGAGGTTCAGTCCCAAGGAAAGCAGGTGGTTAATCAGGCACTTGAGCAGATTCTGGTAGCAGAAGGCTACAGCTGGCAAGGCAGAAACTACTAGCACCTTGGACAGTGCTTTGCAGGAGCTATGAGTTCCTTGTTGAAGGAACTGTTGTTTCAGCAAGTGATTAGCAGCAACTGGGGGCTTACGTAAACTGGTGAGCTCAGGCCTCTCTGAAGCTCCAACTCCCACTGGGTGCCAACTGCAGCCTTAAAGGGCCCACACACACAGCCTTAAGCACCTATGTGGCTGAGGGGCTTTCTTAGAGCAGTTCTTGGAGGCTGAGGTTGAAAGGAGGCCTAAGTCTTTGGATCGGGGGGGGGGGGCTACACCAGGGGTTCCTAAGAGGCCTCCCTGGAGTGGAGAGACCAGTCTCTCGCTGAGCTCTGAGCCCTCTTTTGGATGATATTGAGCCTCCAGGCCCCGGGCCATGACACAGCAAACTCATTCTCTGAGTGTGGATCCTTACATACTAGCCAAAAACGGTGCCATCCATACACAAGAGGGAGGTATCAGCATTCTCAAGGGGACCGAAAGGTTTGCAGGAGTATGATATTTCTTTAGAGAAAAGAAAAGGTGTGTGTGTGGGAAAAGAAATCCAAACAACCCAATGAGGACTGAGCATATTCAGATGGTATAGAATGCTGACTGACTGTGGGGTGGGGTGGGGTGGGGTGGGGGAAATGGAGTATTCTAGAATGCTGGCTGGCTGGTAGGCTTCCTAAACAGGAGTATGCCACTCTGCAACATTTTGTTCCAGGTCACCGTTTTAATGGATAATAATCATGATGACACTGAATACCAGTTTCTGGGGACTATAAGTGTCTTTATGCCATGTTGGCTTCTCAGAGGCAACTGGTTGGACACTGTTGGAAGCAGAAAGCTGAACTTGATAGCCCTTTGGTTGGATCCAGCAGTGTTCTTCTTATGACAGCTGACACTAAGTGTTCCAGCTGCAAGAGGTAAAAATCAATCAGTCAATTCTGTTCATTTTTAACCAAAAGGTCATGGCATAAAATGTCAAACAACAGGGGTGAAAAGCAGTGGTGGTCGTGGGAGTTCAAATGCATGTGTTTAAAATCCATAACATGCATATTATTCAATTTTTGAGCAGCCACAGCAAATCTTGCCACTCTGTGACAAAGTACTCCCAAACTAGACAAAAGGAAAACAATCATTACATAATAATCAAAATTGACTTTAGTCCACAAGCAAGGCCTATATTTCTTTGTCCCTAGATGCAACATAAATTGTACAATAAAGCACATCATTACAAACTGTCTTGGTTTCTTGAGCCCTAGAAACACACAGCCATTGCTGAGCCAGATTTTTCTAGTTAACAGGTAGAAGCCATCACATAGAGGCTGTTAGAAACACCTCTGCCTAGCATTCATGGGGCATGGTCTGAAGACACATGAGGCGGCAACCTTGCTAAAGCTAAGCAGGTCTGGGTCTGGTCAGTGCTTGGCGGGGAGACCACTTGGGAACCACATGTAGCCACCTTGACTTCCATGATGGAAGAAAGAAGGGATATACATGTAATAAATAAATTTATAACATGTGCTCTGTCAGGAAACTGGGCAAAGAAACTATGGTCCGAGGTCTTATAGGTGCAGCCAGTCAAGACTGTTAGTAATGGGCCAGGTGAGGGACCAATGGCCTCATTTGGTATAACACAGCGCTTTCAGTTTATATTTCACCACACTTTGAGCTATCATGGAAAAGTGAGCTGTTTCAAAATGTGGTGAAATATTAATCTGCCAAGGGAGGTGATATTTTCATAAGAATGCTTTGCCACTAGAGGTGGGTTAATCTGTCGATTTCACTTTCTCTCACACTGATTTTTTTTTAAAAAAAAACCCTCTAGTTTTTTGTCTCCCAAATATGAAGAACTTTGTGAATTTTGGTAAATTCTTATAAAAAACAAACAGAAACAAAATTCTCATCCATCTGCACCAGGCAAATTCAATAGGTACAGGACAGGACCATGATGTACCTGCCTGCCATATAGCTGTTAAAGATGAGGAGCCTGTCCGAGAGAGAGAGAGAGAGAGAGAGAGGTGGCAACTCACATAAAGCACTTGTTGTTGTTGTTGTTGTTCAGTCGTTCAGTCGTGTCCGACTCTTCGTGACCCCATGGACCATAGCACGCCAGGCCTTCCTGTCCTGTGCTCTCTCCCGGAGCGTGCTCAAGTTCATATTCATTGCATCCGTGATGCTATCTAGCCATCTCATCCTCTGCCGTCCCCTTCTCCTTTTGCCTTCAGTCTTTCCCAGCATCAGGGTCTTTTCCAGGGAGTTTTCTCTTCGCATTAGGTGGCCAAAATATTGGAGCTTCCGCTTCAGTATCTGTCCTTCCAATGAGCACTCAGGGTTGATTTCCTTTAGGATGGACTGATTTGACCTCCTTGCAGTCCAGGGGACTCGTAAGAGTCTTCTCCAGCACCACAGTTCGAAAGCATCAATTCTTCGGTGCTCAGCCTTCCTTATAGTCCAGCTCTCACAGCCATACATTACTACTGGGAAAACCATAGCTTTGATTAGACGGACCTTTGTCGGCAAGGTGATGTCTCTGCTTCTTACTATGCTGTCTAGGTTGGCCATAGCTTTCCTCCCCAGGAGCAAGCGTCTTTTAATTTCATGGCTACAGTCACCGTCTGCGGTGATCTTGGAGCCCAAGAAAGTAAAATCTGTCACTGCTTCCATTTCTTCCCCTTCTATATGCCAGGAAGTGATGGGGCCAGATGCCATGATCTTAGTTTTTTTAATGTTGAGTTTCAAACCAGCTTTTGCACTCTCCTCTTTCACCCTCAACAAGAGGCTCTTGAGATCCTCTTCGCTTTCTGCCATTAGGGTGGTATCGTCTGCATATCGGAGGTTGTTGATAATTCTCCCAGCAATCTTAATTCCGACCTCTGATTCATCCAACCCGGCATTTCTCATGATGTACTCTGCATATAAGTTAAATAAGCAGGGTGACAATATGCAGCCTTGTCGTACTCCTTTCCCAATTTTGAACCAATCGGTTGTTCCATGTTCGGTTCTTACTGTTGCTTCTTGACCCTCGTACAGGTTTCTCAGGAGACAGGTCAGGTGGTCTGGTACTCCCATCACTTTAAGAATTTGCCACAGTTTGTTGTGATCCACACAATCAAAGGCTTTAGCGTAGTCAATGAAGCAGAAATAGACGTTTTTCTGGAATTCTCTTGCTTTCTCCATGATGCAGCGAATGTTGGCGATTTGATCTCTAGTTCCTCTGCCTCTTCGAAACCCAGCTTGTACTTCCGGTAGTTCTCGGTTCGCATACTGCTGAAGCCTAGCTTGTAGGATTTTGAGCATCACCTTGCTGGCATGTGAAATGAGCGCAATTGTGCGGTAGTTTGAACACTCTTTGGCGTTGCCCTTCTTTGGAATTGGAATGTAAACTGACCTTTTCCAGTCTTGTGGCCACTGTTGAGTGTTCCAGATTTGTTGGCATATTGAATGCAGCACTTTAACAGCATCATCTTTTAGGATTTTAAATAGTTCGGCTGGAATACTGTCATCTCCGCTAGCTTAGTTGTTACTAATGCTTCCTAAGGCCCACTTGACTTCACTCTCTAGGATGTCCGGCTCAAGTTCAGTGAGCGCACTATCATGGCTATCAGGGACATTCAGATCTTTCCTGTATAGTTCTTCTGTGTATTCTTGCCACCTCTTCTTAATCTCATCTGCTTCTGTTAGGTCCCTGCCTTCTTTGTCCTTTATCATGCCCGTCTTTGCACAAAACGTTCCCTTGAGATCTCCAATTTTCTTGAAGAGATCTCTAGTCTTTCCCATTCTGTTGTTTTCCTCGATTTCTTTGCATTGTTCATTTAGGAAGGCCTTCTTGTCTCTCCTTGCTATTCTCTGGAACTCTGCGTTCAGTTGGGTATATCTTCCCCTTTCTCCCTTGCTTTTCGCTTCCCTTCTTTTGTGAGCTACTTGTAAAGCCTCATCAGACAGCCACTTTGCTTTCTTGCATTTCTTTTTCTTTGGGATGGATTTCGTTGATGCCTCCTGAACAATGTTACGGTCCTCCGTCCATAGTTCCTCAGGCACTCTGTCTATCAGGTCTAATCCCTGAAATCTATTCCTCACCTCCACTGTATATTCATCAGGGATATGATTTAGGTCATACCTGAATGGTTTAGTGGTTTTCCCGACGTTCTTCAATTTAAGACGAAATTTTGCAAGAAGCAGCTCATGATCTGAGCCACAGTCAGCTCCAGGTCTTGTTTTTACTGACTGTATAGAGCTTCTCCATCTTTGGCTGCAAAGGACATAATCAATCTGATGTCGATATTGACCATCTGGTGATGTCCATGTGTAGAGTCGCCTCTTGTGCTGTTGGAAAAGAGTGTTTGCTATGATCAGCATGTTCTCTTGGCAAAACTCTATTAGCTTTTGTCCTGCTTCATTTTGTACACCAAGGCCATGCCTGCCTGTTATCCCGGTGATTTCTTGATTTCCTACTTTAGCATTCCAATCCCCTATGATGAAGAGGACATCTGTTTTTGGTGTTAGTTCTAGAAGGTGTTGTAGGTCTTCATAGAACCGATCAACCTCAGCTTCTTCGGCCTCAGTGGTTGGGGCATAGACTTGAATTACTGTGATGTTGAATGGTTTGCCTTGGATTCGTACTGAGATCATTCTATCATTTTTAAGATTGTACCCCAGTACTGCTTTTCCCACCCTTTTGTTGACTATGAGTGCTACTCCATTTCTTCTAAGGGATTCTTGCCCACAATAGTAGATATGATGGTCACCTGAATTAAATTCGCCCATGCCTGTCCATTTTAGTTCGCTGATTCCCAAGATGTCGATGTTCAATCTTGCCATCTCATGTTTGACCACCTCCAGCTTACCTTGATTCATTGATCTGACATTCCAGGTTCCTAAACAATATTGTTCTTTACAGCATCGGATTTTCTTTTCACCACCAGACACATCCACAGCTGAGTGTCCTTTCGGGTTTGGCCCAGCCACTTCACTCTTTCTGGCGCTACTTGGAAATACCCTCTGCTCTTCCCCAGTAGCATATTGGACACCTTCCGACCTGAGGGGCTCATCTTCCGGCGTCATCTCTTTTAGCCTTGTGATACGTTCCATGGGGTTTTCTTGGCAAGAATACTGGAGTGGGTTGCCATTTCCTTCTCCAGTGGACCATATTTTGTCAGAACTCTCTGCCATGACCTGTCGGTCTTGGGTGGCCCTGCACGGCATAGCTTATGGCTTCACTGAGTTACGCAAGCCCCTTCGCCACAACAAGGCAGTGATCCATGAAGGGGACATAAAGCACTAAGATAGTTTTGAATACACCAAGATTCAAATCCAAACTTTTTAAAGAGCTAAGCACTTTAAAAGCCGTCAACCAGGATGGATGAATCTGTCAGTTCATCTTCCTCCAAATTTGGATTTTTAAAACATCATGTTCTTTCCATTATGGAAAAAAATATGAATTTTGGTAAGTTTTTATCAAAAAATAAACCAAACACAATTCTCACCCATTCCTAGTTTAAGCCCATTGCTTAAGAAGTGTGAATAAGGTAACAAGTATTCTGGCACTTACTCTGGGGTTACTTGATCATCTGTATAATTTTGGACAAAAGAAAATGTGTAGGGAGATATACTAATACAGGGTAAGGAGAAGAGAGGAGACCCCCCCCCCCGGTGTGCAGAAGTGTAGTTTATTAGGTCCAATGTATTTTGAATTAGGATCTTCATCAGAGGAGACTCTTAAACACAAAGTTGAGTGACTTGACCCTAAACATTAAGATTGGTTGTGTTTAAGAGCACCCCTGACAAAGATCGTAAGTCAAAATACAGGGGTCCTAATGAACTGCACTTTTGCACACTTAGAGGTCTCATCCCCTCTTTGAACTGTATCTACACTGTCAGCATAATTCTGCCACACATCAGGTGCAGATATATTGTAGAATGTGTGGTGCTATGGCCATCCAGAGGGGCTCAGAGTTACCTCAGATTTTGTGGTAACAATCCTGCAATCTCAACACTTGCTTCTTTGCCCACTGACTGATTTTTACTAAGAAGTACAGACATATAGACACACACACACACACACACACACACACAGAGAGAGAGTTCGCCTATGGACTAGCAGAGACTCAACTACAGAAAATGGGGAAACAAAACTCAAAACAACCAGATGGCCAAAACATTGGCCCAAATGTTTTGAAATCTGTCATGCCTTGGGTGAGCTCAGCTTGCAGCATAAGGCCTGTTTTCTGCTGTTTTAGGTTGTTTGAGCTTCAGGACTATCCTTTTCCATGCCAATGCATCTCAAAACTAAAAGCAATGTTAAGGCCTGGCAGAAGCTGGGAATCCATCTATCTAACCTTAAATTGAATAGGCCTAAACAACCATTTCAGCTATGTGTTGGGCTGATGCCCAAGGAGGCAGTCACTGGAGCTGGAGGAAAGTAACAGCAGTCAATAGTGGGTGGGAGCAGAAGGGGAGAGATTGGCAGGGAAGCTGTAAGAATTGAGGTAGGTCCAAGGAATTGGAGAGATGCAGATAGACTGATGAGTTTGGACAGGAGGTGAAAGAAGACATGGGGTATTAAAACAACGAGCTGAAAGGATGACAACAGTGTCTTGCGGTGAACTGTAATGATAATTCACAACCGCCATTGGTACTTGGTTTGTGGGTATCCTTACAAAAGATGCTTACAAGGCAGGGCCATTCCCAGGTATTTGTGCCCCCTGTAGTGGAATATTCATTGTACTGTGTGGAATTGATAAACATTTCTTGCATTTTGTAGACTAGTTCCATGTGTGTGTATTATGAGATAATTATAAG
Organism: Heloderma suspectum; assembly: GCF_057233095.1. Taxonomy (NCBI): domain Eukaryota; kingdom Metazoa; phylum Chordata; class Lepidosauria; order Squamata; family Helodermatidae; genus Heloderma; species Heloderma suspectum. The sequence continues at coordinate 13,677,300 of NC_139460.1, forward strand.
CAATGGACTTGTATTCTTGGAAATGAAAGAAGGCTGCCACGCGTGAGTCCATCAAGTAGAGAAAGCAGCAAGCTGCTTAGTTTAGCAGGGATACCTTCATCTAGGTGTTTCTGGTATCAATGGAAGGACTGGTTACATTGAAAACAATGGGAACAGTGTTAAGACCAGGTATGAAATGAAGGCTGATGTCATTGACTTCATGGGGGTAATAAAAAACCAGGGTTTGATTTGTTTGGAAGAGAGATCCTGGAAGAACAAGAAACCCGCTATATGTGCTTAGGTTGGCTTTGGCCACCATACCTTCCATTTAGGTAAATATTAAACTTTGATATTGACTGTTAGATTGAGAGGAACCTAGGTTTTACCTTGATAACAATAAGCTTGCTATTATTTTCATTATACTTTTAATGATCATAACTTCTGTGTATGAAATCAGGTGTTTGAAATCTGCCTCGTCTTAGCTAAAGTTTGTTATTCTCTTAGATCATTTGAGCAATAAATATATATTCTTTAATATCATATTTGTGTTGTCTGGCTTGAGAGAAGTTTCAGGGACCACTATCCATACATTAAATCTTGAAGGCCTAAACACTTGGTAGAGGTTTGCAAATCTGTCACTCAAAGCTGTCCTTAAAGCTGCTGTATTCTCTCTTGATCTGGTGAATCTCTGATATACCTGTTCAAATATGGGAAACAAGCTAGTTAGAGTGAGATGTTACTCGTCTCACCCCTAGGGCAAGAGATATACAATGCGGGCTAGATTTAGGGGTAGGAGATCCTGATGATTGTTTGGGATGCTAGGCTTGGGGAGCATCATGCTCTGGGGGTCACCTGTCAGGGTGGCCTCTGAGAACAGGGAGTGGCAGAGTAGTTCAGATTCTGAAGAAGAACAGCGAGATGTGTGGGAGGAAGTTTCCCAGGCTTCTCCAGACATGGTTAGGCAGACACCTCAGGTTTCAAAGGCCCAGCTGGACAGAGAGGACTCCTCTTCACCCCTCTCCATGAGAGATAGTGAACAGGGAGAGGCTGGGCTTGGAGAGCCTGAATTCTTAAATGCCAGGCACAGACACAGAGCCAAGAGAGATGGCGGGGCGGAGCTTAGACGGTCTGCCCAATTGGCCTGGCATGAACAGCTGCACTTAGAGGCCTCACGAGAGAGAGGGAGATCCCCCCCCACCCCTTAAGTTAGGATAGCGAACCCACCTTTTCTTCAAACGGTGGGCAACTTTCGTAGCTTTCCTTTGAACTTTGAAGGCATTTCGTTTGTAGACTGTGAGTCACTGACAATTTGCATCTGCATGACCCATTGAAGAAATGGATTAAAAGCTGTGGATTGAAGCCTCTTGTCTGTGTTTTGATTTGCCTTCTGAAGTTCAGCAGGGGCAAAGGGAATCCTGACATCACCTGTCACTAGCGATGGACAAGTCTGTCACTTGCAGTTCCTCTTACACCCTAGTAGTTATTCTTGATCTAGTGCAGCCTCCTTCTGTTGTCGCATTTGTTGCCCGCTATACATGGAGGGTGACTTTCTGAAGTGGAGAACCTCCTGTATCTGTGAGGCTCTCCACGCGAGCCAGAATGCTGATTGCCCAGTATTGATCCAACTCACTAGTCTTCTAGTTTCTCCTTTTGGCTCCTCCCAACTCCTCCCCCTCTATATATACTTCCCCCTTCCATGTGACTAGAGAGTGGTTAGGAAAGTATGCATGGTGTGGAGAAAGTGGGTAGGGAGAAGCTTTCAGTGTGAGCAACCAAACCTTGAACATGGCTTGGTAGCTAATAGGTAGAACTTCAACTGGTTCTCCTTTATGGTATGCTGAGCCTTGAAGGATAAGGACAGTTCAGTGCATATTCAGAGCACAGCTCAGAGGGCCCAAACATGTGGGCCCTTGGCACCTGCCTGAGCTTACATGTTGGTCACAGTGCAAAGTAGGCATGAAGCACTTTTAACCTTGGACTATGGTGAGGTGTTGTTTTCTGGATTTGGAAGACCTTTGAACACCTTGAAAGCCTACTCAAGATTAGACAAGGCGATCCTGTAAAAAAAACCACATACAGTGGGTGATTGTGGAGCTGCAAGCTCATTCAAATGTCTGCCCTATAAAAGGATATAATATTCATTCAGCTGAGCTGGCCTTCTGTAGCTTCCCTTATTTCCGCTAGCCACACTTCTGCTGAGCAGTTGGTAAAGCAATACGGAGTTTTTAATATCTTCATGATAGCAGCATGGAATGATGTTACTACACCTAAGGGGTCTGTCAGCATTTTCAGAAGCTTATAGTAGAATAAAATCTTACTTCCTGGAGTTGGGAGGTCACCCTTTGTATATAATTTCCAGTATCGAATGCATAGAAAGCCGCCTAATAGTGCGCTCTCTCTCTCTCTCTTTCACCCCCCCCCAAAAAAACACATAAATCCCAAGGAAATCCACCAAGCAAATAAATGAATAAAGATGACTGCATTTCAGTTCAAGGCAATAGAATGATTCAGGGTCAGAGACCTTGTGATCCATGGCCCATTAGCTCTTCAATGATTTGAAAGAGCTCACAGCATTTTATATGCTTTAGGCAAAAGCGGGTCAAAAATCCTTCCACAAAGTGAAATCCAACCTTTCCAAAGAGTTGTCATTAAGAATATAACTACATTTACTTGCAGACCTATATGCATCTACTCAGAAGTAAGTCCCTCTGAGTTCCATGGATCTTACTCCCAGCTAAATCTACACAGGATTACAGCCTTAGTAAGTCGGGGTCCTTTCTTCAAGGTCAACAATGGGATGTGAATATTTTGAGTCCCAGATGCTATAGCAAAATGGCTGCTCTCATATGAATCTCCTCAGAGACTTACAGCCTAAGATGGGATCCTACTCTGTGGCCTAACTGGTATGGTAAACCCTTAGCTGGACTATGCCACCTCAGGCTGCAGATGGGGGTTCACAAGATTGAATGTTTCTCCATACCTCTCCCAAAATTCCCTACACATTGAACACTACTCCATCAGGTAGGAGGTTTATAACTAGGGATGTACAGAATATATAAAACCCACTCCGTCTGTGTTTTGCGGATTGTCAGATACCTTTTGTTCCGTTGTCTGCTCACAGATGGATGCGATTTTCTTTCATCATGCAGAAAAATACACAAATAATTATGTAAGAGGTTTCATAACAATTTACATTATTTACCTTAGTAAATAACATTTAGCATATTGTCCCCCATTCCATTCCATTTTTCCTCAGCAGAAACATGTGTATTTTCCTATGAATAAATGCGCATAAATTTCAGGAAAGTAAAAAAAAAAATAAAAATCCAAAAGTCCACGGTCTCTGCGTGGCCTGAGCAGGTCGCTCCGCAGCAGATTCCACAGGTCAGATTCTTAGAAATCCGAGCTCATTCTAGTCAGTCTTGAATTTTTCCAGCATCCCTAGTTGTAACAAAGCTGCATCCCTGAATGGCACAAGAGTTTTCTGTGTGCAGGCATCATTTCCTCCTTGTTACGGAAAGGCATTTAATCATATGAGCCATCATATTTCCAGAGTCTGAGCCTAGCAGTTGCAAGTTCAAGGGTCGAGGAGTTTCAAGATCGTCAGCACAGCACAACTAGGGATCAGGCAAAAGGCAAAGTCTCAATAGTCCAGGTCACAAGGCAACACAACAGACAAGAAGCAGGCAGAAGGATAGTTAGAGGTCAGTCCAGTCACACCACGGATCAGTCAAGGGATGCTGGGTTTAGGAAGGTCTGGTCAACATTTTCTCCACCTTTCTAGCATTAAACTGCTGTTTTTATGCAGATGCAATATCCAGGCCTCAGCTGTGAGTGGTTAGTGACTGCAGCTGAAAAGATCGTCCTTGTGAGCAAGTGTCCTATGTGCAGGTAGACCTTTTCTTACAAGGAGGCCCCTGGCTCAGTCTAGCACTCCTTCTGTCTTTTTTCAGGAGGCATCTCTCCTGAGGGCTTGGGGGTTTCTTTGCCTCCACTCTGTGTCAGAGTCCTTGTCCTCCTCAAGTGTTGCCCTCATGGTAGTAGTAACTCCTGAGGGCCTGGGTTCCTCCTGGTCTACCTGGCAGATCCTGGGTATTGCTGGTAGCAGGTGGTTCTTGTTCCTCCAGCACTTCATCCAAGGAGGAGTCTTCCCGGGGGGGGGTGGTGGTGACATGAGCCACAAATGGTACAGCCCAGAAGAGTTTTACTAAACCTCATGCTCCAGGTTTTTGAAGCTCAAATGTTGATTACATGATGCAGGACTTTTTCTGTGGTGACCCCTTTCACAATGGTACCAAAGGAAGGACAAGAAAACTTGCCAAGTGTCTTTTAAGAAGTTGATGAAACATTTTTTTTAATTCCTAAGGCTTTTGAGGGGGGTGGATAATGGTACTAACTAGGCATTTCCATGCTCTGTCTTAATGGTGTCCCAGTTTTTGATTGATAGTTTTTATTATAGTCAAAGTGGGTTTGACTGTGTTTGACTCTTATATGCAAGCTGCTTTATGGCAGTGTGCTTGGCAGGAGATGGCAGTGGTACAAGTTAAATGAATAAATAAGATTTTATATCACCATAGGGAAAATGTTCGTCTTGCTTCTCCATCCCAGCATGCCTTGTAGAACTTGAGCTCTTTTGTACAAGATATAGTTCTAACTTAGGCAGCAAAGGCTTACTCCATTTCATAACAGCAGATTGAGCTGAACAACATTAATTTACTTCTATTGCATTGCACCTTGGCAGTAATTTACAATCTCTGGCCATGATTCAGAGGGCTCCTTTATTAGTTCCTAAGGACTTGTGTGTGCCCAGTAGGCCTATGGAGATGCAGCAGGGAGTGGAGTGGGAAGCTGAGATGGTGCTTAAAATGTCAGGGGCTGTTGCCTGGGAGGACGCGTGGAGCCTAATAGAAGCTGGCGGAGGTAGGAGATAGCATCTGGTGGGTCGGTGTCAGAACCAACTCTTGTCAGAAACCAGAGCTGCCTTCTCATTGGAAGATGAGAGCCGCGTCACTGGCTCCATCATATAGGGGGACCAGGGGGAGTCAGCAAATCCTAACAGACATCCAGGAATGCAGGGCATGAGGGCAATAGCACTCTCCCATTGTTGTTTCCAAGCAACTGGTAGAGGCCATACCCTGGAGGGCTCTTAGCCTATGGCTCAATCAAGATTTTACTTGGAGAGGAACCTTAGCTCAGGGGTTTGCTTGCAAACCATCACAGGTTCCATCTCTTCTTAAAAAGAACAAGGTAGCAGATGGTCTAAAAGATGCTCTGCGTGAGTCCCTGGGGAGCTTCTGCCATTCAGAATGGACCGTGCTGGGTGCTACGGACAAATACCCTGACCTGTTTTAAGGCAGCGTCCTATTTTGTCTCCTAGGTCTAAAGCCAATTGCTATTTCTTCTGATGGACAACTCTGGATCTCATGACAGCATAATAATAATAATAACAACAATAACAACAACAACAACAATCACTATTATTATTATTATTTAGGCTGTCAACCTTTCCATTCAAGTGATACTATCGGCACTAATTGCCTAACCAACCATTTCTCTTTTTTTGGGGGGGGGGGAACATTGGAAGAAGCCGCATGCACTTCGCTTTATTGTGCAACTGCCTCCAGTTCCATTAGGGTCCCCGAGCTAGCGCTAACTGGAATGCCTCGTACCACAACACTGCTGGCCAGTCCGCACACTTTTAATGAGCCTCACCTCTATGCCGCTGAACACAGCAATTTGCTTTAAAATGGAGAAATAAATAACTACGGAAAGAAAAGCACTGTGCAGCTGATTATGGTTCAGCGCACCCAATGCACATTTTCATGGAAGAGTTTCGGCATGTGGCCACGACCGGTCCCTTAAAATCAATTCTTGATGATTTCCTATTTTCCAAGGTGAAGAGCCTGGGTATAGCAAAAGGGGTGGGGTGGGGGATAATCATTGCTCTCCCCGTTACTATTTGCTGAGTATCGTGATGCCATACATCAGGGGTGTTGAACCGCTTACAGCCCCAAGGCTGAATTTCATTCTGGACAACGTCTTAGAGGCCGCAATCCAGTGATGGGCAGGGCTGAAGGCAACGGGGGGTGGTGGTCAAAAAACCAACAAGGCTAGCATATTTTAACTTAAAGCTCTAAGTGCCAGTAAATAAGCCTTAAGAGAGACACTTCTAGGGATGGGAGAACGAGTGAAGTCCAAGATCCCCAGGACTCTCCAAACATCGTCTCACCACTCGTCTCATGCCCAACTCCCATTTGCATTGAGATCATTGTTCACTCTGCAGAAATGCAAAACTTGCACAAATTGAGCAGCAATCGAATGGGAGATTTGTGCAAGTTTCCCCAAACCCTCACAACTTTCCCCAAATTTGTGCAACCTTTCCCCATAGACTAAAGGGGGGCTGATTCAGTCCATGGAGGAAATTTGGGCAAATCGAACTGGGAATTGGGAGTGAGATGAACATGAGCACGTGTCCGACAATTTACAAATATTTTCCTCAGACACATGCTCACATTTGCATTTGGTCCTCCGAATAGGGCATGATCGCATGTTTAGGTGAGCAAAAATGAATTTTTCATAGGCATTTCTACCTTTTAGAATGGCTGAAAAATGCACAAAAACTGGGAATCAACCAAACCATCAGTGTTTAGGGGAAAGGAGGCAGGGGCAGGGCAGATTGGGACTCAGGTGGGCCATATTTAGCCCCTGATACTGAGCTTCTGTGCCCTGTCATACATGGAGCATTCCCTGACAAACTCTTGAAGCGCATGACATGGGAAAAATCACGGTGATGCTTTCACCACCACCTAATTCTTCATTCATTTTATACTAGGGGGACTGGAGGCAGATCACTCACATTCAACAAAAACACTCTCTGTGCAATATGTGAAATTTGAGGCTATTGCCCATAAAGATTCCACATCATTAGGGCATCAGGAGGCCCCACTGATGTCCACCCCCAACAACCTGCAGTTGAGGAGCAGTAGTACCCAGTACCACTGCTGGCAGTGAAAATGGGCCCTCTGGATTTTGGAGCCTTCTCTTCTGTGCCCAGGGGCAGGTGGCAGGTGACTGAAAAAGTGGAGGTAGATGCTAGAGATGGGGGAGACATTTGTTCAGTTTGCATTTTAATCCAACCTTCCCAGTGTTGTACTTCCAAACCAATAAGTAAATTGAAACTCAGTTATCCTTCGAAACTCACGTTTTCCCAAATTTTGCAATGGAGTTCTCCAATAAAAAAATCATGCAGCAAAAAGTATATTCATGGCCGATGCATGCAAAAATTTGTATATCCGTGAAAATAACGTTCAGAAGTGCATTATACTGGGAAAATTGCTTGTAAATATATGTATATTAGGCAAAGTTGTGTACAAATGTGAATGCATTAAGCGCAGTGTGCCCAAAAATGTATACAAATGTTCATCCGAACTTTCAAAAAATAATTCTTCAGGTTTGGGATAATCTGAATTTAAGATTGGAAAAATGAGCAACGGAGAGAACCGAAAATTGACAGATTCAGCCATCCCTAGTAGTGGTCCTACCTTGCCACCTTCACTTGCTTTCTCAGCTGGAGTAGTGGTAGTGGTAGTGGTAGAGGAAGACAAGGAGAAGACTAAAAGCACGTTGCTGAGCCCCATAACCATGGGACTGGCCCAGGATTTGGCCATCGCTCCCTGTCTCACCTAGCTACATTTCTCCATGGTGCTTTGCTCCAAACCATGGCAAACAAACATCTGGAAAGCTCAGCTGGAAAGAAGTGGTTGAGAAGTAAGGGTGGGGGAGAAGTGATGGACAGGTGAAGAGTTAAGCACCCCCTCCATTCTGCACCCTCCCCAGCCACTTTTTTTTAGATCATCCTTCCCCAATCTGGGGCCCTCCAATGGACAAGGTGCCTGGGAATTATGAGAGTTGCTGTCCAACACATCTGTAGGGCACCACATTAGGGGAGGCTGTTTTAGATGTTTGGCCAGGTCCTTGTTCCCAGGCCAACTGCTTCATAGATGTTTGGTGGAGATCCAGATCCCCAGTCCACCACATCCTGCCAAACATCTGGTTCATCTCTGAGAGGCAGATGACACCCTACACCACAGCTTGTCCAACAACCTGTATTAATCCTTTCTGTGAGTCCCAAGTAGTTGTAAGAAACCTGCCTGAGCAGTTTCATTTAAAGTCAGGGCCGGCCCTTCCATTAGGCAGAGTGAGGCAGTCACCTCAGATGGCAGATGCTGGGACATGGCAGCAAGGTGTTTGAGGAAAAACATGGGTGCCATGTGACCTGCTCTGAGCCCCCTAAGTTGGCCTGCTGCTTCAGGTGCAGTGGAGGATACTGTCTGATTGTCAGAGCTGAAGACAGATTCATCTACCAGTCCAGTCAGCTTTCGTACATGAAATGGGAAGGGGGACACCACTTCGTTCAGGAAGCAAAATCTCTTGGGCCAGCCCTGTTTAAAGAGCAATGCATGCCTGATGGGAAATCTACCCTTCTAGGCCTTAGGCACATTCCACCAGAAACATCTCCAGCATCAGTTCCCCCTCCCTCTGTGTTTTCTAATGGTTTGGCTGATTTATGGAAGGGTGACAGTGCCGTTTCTGTGTTCTACTGCTGAATTTCAATGCCTTGTTTTATTCTTTTAACAGTATGCAGCCCTGCGAGCTTGCGCTGAAGGGCAGCTTATAACTTCTTAAGCTTCTTAAAACTTTTCTTAAATTGAGAATAATACAAATAAATGATAAACATGCCAAGGTTGGACACCAGCATCTAATCTTGACCATGGCCCATGGCTTTTCACGCGACCCTGGTGGCACAGGGAGGTGTTTTGCCACAGAGTTTCCCACCACACACAGACGGAATGTAAGAAGGGGGTCTGTACGATGGCTTGAGGGCAACTTCCATGAACTTCCCGACCATCCAGGCCTGCTGTTTCCTTTCTCAACAGTTCACACAATGCACGGAGATGCTAATATACCAAGTCTTGATTTATAATTGGATTAAGTTTAACACCTCTGGGAATTGCTTCATTTCATCTTAAATTTCAGCACTGCTGCATGCAGCAATATGGCTTGTTGTTTGTCTAATTATGCTGTTGCTAAGGGATGACTTTTGGAACACTTTTAGACTGTTGCTGGTGCTGTACAAGGAGCTGCGCCTGTTTCTGAAAATGAACACAAAACTGATCTGATTTATTTTTTTGGCTGTAGAACTGCATTTGATCTGCCTGCCCCGTGTGATAAATACATTTCATTTGTGGGGTGAGAGAGCCCTAGGAATTAAACGAAAATGGACAAACACAATGCTGTCCTAGCCCTTTCCTCCATCTACAATACTTTTTGGAGGTGCTTAATTGAAAACGCGGCTTCTCTTTACACTTCCATGGGAGTGGCAGACTTGGACTCAAGAAGCAAAGGATGTCTTTGTACGACCTATGCAGAATGAGATAGTAGAATGATGTACACTTACAGGTGCATGTATGTGTGCGTGCGCACGTACGCATGCGTGTGAGGATCTTAGTTTTGAACACTTTCCATATCTGATAAACTAGAACATCAGGGAGCAGGCTGTGATAAACCATTTCACCGATATGCTAGTTTTCTACTTTAGAGTAGGGAAGGTTGTTTGTTTGCCTGGTTTTAATGGGGCAGCAATTTAAACAAAATGCAACCCTCCTCCTGCAGTCTTTGGTCTATTTCTAAAACATTCCCATAGGTATCACCTGAGGATGAATTATAACATTTGGTTTCTAATCATCACTTAGCAGACAGCAAATAGCATAAGCAAGCCTCTTCTATTGAGCCTGTGACAATAGGCAACCTTGTCTAAAAAATATTGCTGCAGGATTCACATCCTCCCCGCCCCTGTTTGTTCAGTGAATTGTTGAAGGTGGGATCAAACTCACTGGCCACTCTCCGTGCCTGCTGGCCATGCCATGCCTCTAGCAGCTGTACATTTGGCATGATTGATTGATTGATTGTTTTAATGATATTTATGAATAATTTACATTAAAAGAAATGTCTAAGAAATATACAAAAGATATGAGGTCATAATTAAGATTATAATTATAATAATTATAAGATCATAATTAAATACTGTATATTATTACTGTACATGGAGGACAATATTACCTCCCCAGGAAAGCTTGTTAGAAAAAGTATGTTTTCAATAGGTGGCAAAAACCCAGAAGGGTTGACGACTGACTAATTTGTAGAGGTAGGGAGCTCCAGAGAGTTGCCACTAGGATTCTAATGGTGGAGGTTGGTGGCTCTGATGTCAGTGGGGCCATGAGTCTACTCCGGGTTTCAGTCAGAACCAGTCAGAACTCCAAAGGAGCTATCCAAGTTACTTTGCAACTTGGATAGCCTTGTTGGAATTCTGACTTGTTCTGAGTGAAACTCGGAGTGGACCCATGGCCCCACTGACATCAGAGCCACCAGCCTCCACTGGATTCTAAAGGCCACATTCTGAACCAACATGGACCAGACCTCCAAAATCTTGGAGGGTATCCACCAAGAGGATATTTCCTGATGACTACAGCAACCGAATAGTCAGGTGGTCTATGAAGTATCCTGATTGTGAGTTGCTTAGGGCTTTGTAACGAAGTACCCAAACCCTAAGGCTGGCATTTGTGAGAAGGGCTCCCCGTTATGATTGGCAACCCTGGGATGGGGTGGGGTGGGGGACAAGGCTACCCTGAGCATCAGTGTCAGAGGGTCTGCAAATCCTACTTCCCCCTCACACATTTGCTGAACACATGGTCATGTTAAGGTCACTTTTCTCCTCACTCTCCATCGCCGTGGTTTCCCCTCCACTTTTAAAGCTGGAAGGCTTCAGTCCTCTTTTAAAAACACAGGATCCTCAGAATTCAGCACAGAAAGGCGGAGTATTCCATCCATGCTATGAATGGCACCCATGCAGACTTGCCCTAGATATGCTTTGATTTTAAAACCTTACAAAACATTGTTGAAACTGTCAAAGCTTTCCCCTGCTCTTGTCAGTTTCACTGGAGAGCAGATTGAGAGAGAGAGGGAGAGAGAGAGAGAGAGAGAGGGAGGGAGGGAGAGGGAGAGAGACTGAGAGAGAGACACACAGAGAGAGAGAGAGAGAGAGAGAGAGAAAGGAAATTGCAGTGGAGCAGGCTAGAACGACACCTGTCCGGTTGTATCTCGGTCCAGTTTGAGAGCAGCTTCTAAAACAGACAGGCCAGGGGGTGTCTTCTTGCACACTAGCTAGAGGGGTATGGCAACACTGAATACTGAAAAAGCAAAACTTTGTGGTGGAAGATGCACATTGATGCCTGAGTGTCCATGAAAGGGTTTTAAAATGCATATGCAATTTCAGCCACAATGTACTCATTGTGTCTCATGCCAGCCACTGTCAATGGGACTGAGGTGCGACACTGTTGCCAGAATGGGCACATAAGGAACAAATGCTAGCCCCCCCCCCCCTGCAAAATTACAAAGAAATGGTTGCCACCTGTTTTAACAGAACTCTGGCAGCTTTCCTCTAAAACAGAGTGCCACCTCCAACATATCTGGACTGAAATTCAAGAAATACATTTATAGAGCCATAGGAAAATTGGACATCTAGTCTAGCCCACTGCAGGAACAGCAGGGCAAGACCTCCTCCCCAATACAATCCAAACCAACAGGGAGCAGGCATGCTATGCTAAAGATGTCTACAGTGAAAATATGCTTAAGTAGGTGACTCGAGTAAGCTGGTCAGGCCACACGCCTTGGGGGAATTCAAACAAAAACAGATCCTGAACTTGATCTTGGGGTAATGTTACTACCCCATCCCAAATGCATACTTTGTCAGAATGTGAGCACGAGGGAGGCTGAGCATCAAGTCTTCCAGTTTTTATTTCATGTTCCACTTTTATACAACTACATGCAACATGATTAAACCATGCTAATTGAATGCATGCTTTCGAACTGTGGTGCTGGAGAAGACTCTTACGAGTCCCCTGGACTGCAAGGAGGTCAAATCAGTCCATCCTAAAGGAAATCAACCCTGAGTGCTCATTGGAAGGACAGATACTGAAGCTGAAGCTCCAATATTTTGGCCACCTAATGCGAAGAGAAAATTCCCTGGAAAAGACCCTGATGCTGGGAAAGACTGAAGGCAAAAGGAGAAGGGGACGGCAGAGGATGAGATGGCTAGATAGCATCACTGATGCAATGAAGATGAACTTGAGCTCACTCCGGGAGAGAGTGCAGGACAGGAAGGCCTGGCGTGCTATGGTCCATGGGGTCACGAAGAGTCGGACACGACTGAACGACTGAACAACAATTGAATGCAATATAAAATCTCTTCCTGGTACCCAAACCGCTGTAGTGTGAACCACTTATATCTACAAAAGGGTAGGGAAAGGGTGAATCTTGCAATTCCACTTTCTTCCGCATTCGAATATTTTAAAATTTCAAAGTCTTTCTCTCCTGAATAGGAAGAACTTTGCACATTTTGATAAGCTTTGATCAAAAGCGAACTGAAAGAAAATTCTCACCCCTCTGAACCAGCCAAATTCAATAGCTACAGCTATTCCCAGCATGCAAAGGCCCATGTTGTAACTGCTAAAGATGAGGAGCCTGTGAGGAAAAAAGAGGGGGCAACCCTAATTCAGCACCACAAACATGGCTGAATATACAAGGATTCAAACCCAGACTTTCACAAGCTAAGCACTGAAAGCCCTGGACCTGGACAGAAAAATATCTGTCAGGTTCGGTTTCTCCTACATTTGATTTTTTTAAAATCTCAAGTTCTTTTGTCCCAAATATGGAAAATAGGTGAATTTTGGTAAGTGCTTATCAAAACTGAGCTGAAACAGAATTCCCACATCCCCACAACAAAATGCTGCAATGCATCCTCACCTAGCAGGGGTGTTCCTGCTCAGGGCTCCTGCCACCCAGTTGCATTCTCCTTTTATGATAGTATAAGTTGTAAGGCAGGGCCTTGTAGTAGTGGCTAGAGTGCTGGATTGGGAGTCGGCAAATCCGGGTTCTAGTCCCCACTCAGCCATGGAAGCTCACTGGGTAACTTTGGGCCTGTCACAAACTCTCAGCCCATCCCACCTCACAGGGTTGTTGCTGTGAGGATAAAATGGAGGAGGAGGATTATGGAGGCCACCTTGGGTTCCTTAAGAAGGAAAAAAGGCGGGATACAAATGTAATAAATAAAATAAATAAAAATGCACTATTTTTCTTTTCCAACTGACACACAACATTCCATGGCCACTGTGAATGCTCAAACCTCACTGGACTGTTTTGGGGAGGAGGGCTTGTACCTCCTTAGATTTTTTTTAAAAGTTTTGTTTTGTATCATAGTTTATTATTATTACTACTGCTATTACATTTCTGGGGCCGCGGTGGCTTAGTGGTTAAGACGCTGAACTGCAGACTGGAAGGTCGGCAGGTCAGCAGCTTGAGACCCGAGTGCTGCGTGACGGAGTGAGCTCCCGTCTTCAGTCCCAGCTCCTGCCAACCTAGCAGTTCGAAAGCAAGAAATTGCAAGTAGATAAATAGGCACCGCCTCGGCGGGAAAGGTAACAGCGTTCCGTGCACCTCGGTGTTCAGTCATGCTGGCCACATGACCACGGAAGCGTCTTCGGACAGCGCTGGCTCTTCGGCTTAGAAACGGGGATGAGCACCGCATCCTAGAGTCGGACACGACTGGTTGGGGACACCTTTACCTTTACTTTTTTATTACATTTCTATACTGCCCCATAGCTGAAGCTCTCTGGGTGATTTACATAAGTTATAACATTAAATACAATATAAAAAGTTTAAAAGCACACAGACAATATACACAGACTAAAAACAACTTTGAACTGTCAGTCATCACTAAAGACACATGCAGGACTGATTAAAACTCATCATGTGCTGCCAAATGCCAGGGAAAGAGATAGGTCTTAACCTGGCCCCCCAAAAGATAATAATGTTGGTGCCAGGTGGACCTCATCAGGGAGCTCGTTCCACAGATGGGGGGGCCACCACTGAGAAAGCCTTCTCCCTTGTTGCTGTCTTCCGAGCTTCCCTTGGAGGAGGCACTTGGAGGAGGCACTTAGATGCTGAACGTAGCATATGGGTAGGTTTGTTCTAGGAGAGGTGCACCATCAGATATTGCAGTCCAAGCCGTGTGGTTCTGGAAACCTTGGGGTTCCCCCAAGCATGCTTCCATCCCCCTCTGATTTCTCATTGTGGCCCTACTTTGGCTCCATTTCTGCCAGCATTCACCTCCTGTGTTTGCTATTAGAGGGAGACATGTTTATTGCAATTGTGCCAGTGAACCATCTGACATTGATTGCCTTAGCTGATGTGATGTTACGGAACATCGACCGACATAACTGCTTAGGAAGAAAACCTGCAAGCTGCTTGTGGAATTATCATAGTGACTCTGTTGGTCTTCTTTGTTCATATTTTACAGGCAGGGAACCGAATCTGAGACAGAATGATTTGCCCCAGGCCACCCACTGACTGATGTCAAAAATGATGGCATCTGAACTCAGATTTCCCAGCCTCTAACTATCGCTCGGACCATGCTAACTTAGTTATACTCCTTACCAGACCTCCCCAAAAGTCCTTAACCTACTGCCTTTACTTGTTTATTTCCCCAGCTGCAGCAGTGTATATATTTTTATGCTTCATTTCCCCAGCATCGCTTATAATGGTACCCATGGTGATAACCACAATGCAAATACTCTGACAGATGGATGCAGTTGCAGAGTCTGCAAAAAAAAGAAAGAAAGAAAGGGGGGGGTCATAGACTCTCAAGCTCACCATTTATGGGAGGTGGGGGAGAGATCATTCTGATATCAAAAGGGTGCTTTCAGATGAACAAGAAACATTCTAGTGAACACAGACATGTTGTTGAGTGGTGTATATGTTAAAATGTAAGAATATAAGAAGAGCCCTGCTGCATCAAGTCTATCTAGTCTGGCATTGATTCTCACAGTGGCCAACCAGATACCTGTGAGAAGACCACAGGCAGGGTTTGAAGGCAGTAGCACCCTCCTGCTCATATTCTCCAGGAATTGGTTTCCTGATCCTGGAGGTAGCATAGAACTGTCATGAACAGCAGCTATTGATAGCTTTATCCTCCCTGAATTTGTCTAATCCCTCTTTAAAAGCCATCTTAAGTTGCTGATCATCACTATATCCTGTGGTAGTGAATTCCCATAGTTTAACAATGCAGTTTGTGAAGAGTACTTCCTCTCCTGTCTCCCACCATTCCATTTCATTAGATGACCCTGGGCTCTAGTGATATAAGACAGGGAGAAAAAACTTCTCTCTATCATTTTCTCCATACCATACATAACCTTGCAAACCTCTATTATGCTTCCTCCTATCAACTTTATTTCTAAACTAAAAAGTCCCAAACATGATAACCTTTCTGCATATAGGACTTGCTCCAGCCCCTTGATCATTCCCCCAGCTCTACATTATCTTTTTTGAGATGCAGCCACCAGAACTGTATGCAGTATTCCAAGTTTGGTCACACCATAGATTTATGTTACGATATAAATTACGGCATTACGATAGTGGCAGTTTTATTTTGGAACCTTTTCCTAATGATCCCTAGCATGGATTTGGCCTCTTTCACAGCTGCTGCACTCTGGGTCAAGGTATCCACCATGACCCTAAAGTCTCATTCCTGGTCAGTTACCGCCAGCTCAGACCCCATCAGTGTACATGTGAAGTTGGGAATATTTGCCCCCAAATCCATCACTTTATACTTACTTACACCAAACCACGTTTGCAATTTTGTTCCCCATTCACTGTTTGGATGTATACTTTTGGAGCTCTTGGCAATCCATTTTTGTTTTCACTGCCCTGAATAATTTGGTGTTGGGAAGATGCCATGGCTCAGTAATAGGCTCAATCTTGCATGTGGAAAGTTCCAGATTTAATCATCTTTTTAAAAATGGATCCCATATAACAAGGCTGGGAAAAACCTCTGCCTGAGACCTCAGGGAATAGATAGTAGCGGGCTACACAAAGCAATGCCCTGACTCAGTATAAGGGAGCTTCATATATAAGTATGTGACAGATGGAAGGTGAACAAGAATTTAAAAGTTGTACATTGCCAGATGAGAAGGGGCTGGGGGGCGGGGAGTGGCATCCAGAACTGACAGTGAAAATTGCAGATGTCTGCCCTAGAGGAAAAGCAGTGCTAAGTATTTTCTTTCATATAAAAAAGCTCAATTTAAATTCCAGAAGAATAGTAACAGTGGGGCACTTTATCAGTGAAAATATTCTCATACACCTACTTTCTCCTGCTTGGGGTCATGCAATAAACAATACAAATTCAAAAATATTCAGACACATATTATATTAAAGATACTTAGCATTCATACTGTACTTCAGAGTGTTTGTATTATTTCAACAATCCCTACGACAGCTCTGTAAAGCCAGTCAGTATTATTAACCCTGTCTTGCAGATTGCAAGGGGGAGCATCAAGGCTGGGAGAAAATGTTTTGCTGAAGGCTAATAATAATATTATTTGATATTATTCTGGTGTCCTCCGGATATTTTGGACTACAGCTCCCATTGTCCCTGACTGTTGGGAGTCACCATTATGTTGGGAGTTTTAGTACAAAACATCTGGAGGGTGTCAGGCTGGGGAAGACAGTGTATAGCACTTTCAAGCATTCAAAGGCTAGTGAGTTTCTGGCAGTGGTAAGATCTGAACTAGGGACTTCCCGGTCCACAGTTCAGTCTTTTGGTCACTACGCTACACAAAGGAAATGAACGTATCAAGGCAGCTGGTGACGGTCTTCCAGGTGTTCTTTATACTCCAAGAGACTGATTTTGCAAGATTGTATACAAAGCTGGCTTTGATGAGAAGGAAAACCACACTTGGACAGAAATGTCTACGCATATGAATACACAGATAAAGGGTGTTTCTGTAGGAACAATGATTTACACTTATTTCAAGTAAACTAAGCAACACTCCCAACTACCTTATTGATCTTGCAAAGTTACCAGAGGGAGGATCCAAATAAATATGAACTGCATTGACTCCCCACTCCCACTCCAAAGTAAAGGTTCACCCAAAGCAAATACTTAAAGCAAGGAATACCTATCTGATTTTTTTTTTTTTGTTCTATTAAGAAGCACATGGCAACAGGAAGATCACAGAACACAGCAACATTGGCAGCACTGCTGCATCCCAAAACATGATTTTGTTCTGTATTATCCAAGATTCGGTGGGGGTTGGGGAAAGTACTCATTGATTTGAGACAAAAACAACCAAGATTCCTGTGGCACCTTAGAGACGGACAAATTTATTGTTTTGTAGGCTGCTTCATCCACTGCATGAAATAAACAGGAAAGATGACAGATTTTAATTGGGTGGGTGCCTATGTGACAGTGAACATCCAAAACCTGGTGAAAGTTCGCATTTACATCTGCTGCTATCATCTCAGACAAATTTCATGGATGTTCAGACCTGAAATCTATTTTCCTCACTATCTTCGACATAAATCCAGTGAAAGCGGACAACGACATTTGGGTGATGGTCAACGTTCACTGCTGTCTCTCTGCATTTTCAGACATTCACAACCCTGCCTGAGGATGACAACATGCAAATATAAATACCAACATCCACCAAAGCTGGGTATTGACTGTAACATATATACATGGAATGTGGGGCGGGGGTGGTGGTAACCAAACGACTTTGTTGTCTTTGTGACATGGGACAACTCAGATTGCCTTTTGGAATTCATTTGAAGCTGACTTTTAGCATATAGAAATATAAGCTCCCACAGAACTGGCTCCTACATACTTAACCAAACCTAGCATGCAAATCACTCCCAGCTTCTCACCATATATATCTGAAGTTACATGTATTGCAGAAAAATGCTAGCAAAACCAAACGCTCCTCTCTGTGTCTAGCTTTATCCTCTCCTCTAGTTACCCGAAGCTTGCTTCTCTTCTCAGAACAGCTCCTGCAAACAATTAAATGAGCAGGATTGCTGTGGGCTGGCACCTGATTTATTCTCAATTCCAATCCCCAAGACTGAAAAAAGCCAAGAAAGCATGAAACTTGAGCTCATTTTTTTGCAAAATGTTGGCAAGGGAGTCAATGATGCATTTCTGTCCCTTCCTCCTCCTCCTGAGCCCCCAAATCTCATACCAGGGCATAAAAAGACAAGGGATAGACAGGATGTGAAGACCCCCTACGAGACCCGATGTACCTAGGGTGGAAAACGCATTCAAAAGCTGCAAGACAGATTGACCGGTATCAGGGAGAAGAACTGAAGCCACATCGCTCACCCAAAAGGCAGGTTCCACTGGAACAAAAGCAGACAGCCCAGTCACCGGCAGCAGCTTTTCAAGATTCCCCCTGTCAGCTGCTGAGTTCACACTTGCCTTTATAATTAAGCCAAGCGGCTCTGCTCAGTCACTGAATCTGATGAATTATAAAACGGGTTGCTCCTAGACTCTCATATTTTACATCACAGGGGGAGGTCATTCAGCCACACACACACACACACACACACACACACCCTGCCTGTGTACATGTATTCGGTTATAACTCATCCCAGTAAACACATTAGAGCTGGCAGCAGAGACTGTAATTGGTGCTCAGGATGTACAAGCGCAAGCCAATGGAACACTGCAACTCCCACCCTCAGCTCAGCGCAAGATCCCCACTCACAGCACCTTGTTAAGGTGGAATTGTCAAGCCTATTTCATGGCCAGCAGGAGGGCCAAAGTAGGTGTGTTACGGTGCCAGAGGTGGGCCAGATGTGATGTTGGGTCAGAGTGTAACAGTCAGACTACCACCACCAAAGTCATGTAAAGTGGGGGGTGTAGCGGGGGGGGCATTCTTGTCATACAGATGTGATGCAAGCCACTTTAGGCAAACACTTATTGTGGAAAAGCAGCACACGCAAACCTGACCGTGGCAGCGGCTTAAGTACAATATGGGTGTGGGGTAGAGATGGATGAACTTCCTGAGGTTCTTCTTGGTTTGACTTGGCTTCTCCCCCGCCCCCCAGCATTCCACCCCAAACTTGTGGGGAAACTATAAGTGTTCCCCAAGCCAAGCAGAACACTCAGGGTCACCCCACCCACCTCAATAGTTTTCCAGTCATCCCCAAAGCCATTCTCCCCCCACCCACCCATGCCCAAACACGCTCCATCCCACCCCATCCTTTCCCTTCACTTCCCTTTTTCTTAACTGGAGTGGAGGCAAGGGGCAAATGGAAATTTCCCCCCCTCTTCTGCCTCACTTTCACCCTACCCTCTCTCATTATCCAGAATTTTAAAAACATCGGTGTGACAGATTCTGGGAGAATAGTCCATTCAAGGGCTCTTGCAATTCCACAAACGACCCCCCCCCCCCGAATCAACTGTATCCAACGTTTCTAATGCTGGGCAATGATGGAGGGGAGAGGCAGAGGGAGGGAGGCAGAGGGAACCCCCCCTCGAGTCTCCCACTCCTTTCATGGCTCCAGGGATGGTAGGAGGGTGGCAGAGGGCACAGGAATTCCTCTCCGAAATGCTTGGATTTCCACTGCTCCAGAAAGGACTTCTGGAGCTTAGAAGATGTGCATCCAGTGGAGGCTGGTGGCTCCAATGTCAGTGGGGCAGTGAATCCGCTCCGGGTTTCAGTCAGAACCAGTCAGAACTCTAAAGAAGCTATCCAGGGTGTGACTGGTTCTGATGAAACCCAGAGAGGATTCACCGCCACACTGACATTGGAGCCACCAACCTCCACTGCTTGCATTCTGTTTAGACTCAGGTCTTCCAAATCCCCTGAGTCACTCTCATTTAGGGCAAAGTCCTCACAAGGTGGTTTACATAAAACAGCCATAAAATACAGTATCATATTTCAATAAAAACTGTCATTTAAAACAGTGGTCTAAAACAGCTCACAGGGCAGCAATATGCCATAGTAATTAACGCAAACAACTGAAAACAGCTTCAGACCAGCAATTCAAAACAAGTGAATCTTAAGGCCTTTTAAAAAGTAGATAGTGATGAGGCTATATACAAATCACTTGGGGGGGGGGAGAGAGAGGTGGGGCCACCACCAAGAAGGACCTGTCCTTGTCCCCCCATCTCATTGATCTTAAACAAAGCCTATGGTCCTCAATGGGTTGTTGAAGGGATGTCCATCCCCCACCCAGAATTTCCCCCTAAATATTTATTGTACTTCTGAAAACTTTGGGGTTTGCCAAGCCTGCTAATACCTTCCTCTTGTGCATGGGTGGCATCATTCTGGCTACATCCAGACTGGCACTCAGAGAACTGAGATTGCTATTGAAGGTCAATTAGATAAGCCTGGGAAAGCTGTTTCATGGCAAAAGTTCTGTTGATGTAATTGTCAATATATATTCACGTTGGCCCTCATCACACTCTAGTGCAACCAAGGAACAGAACCAAAGGTCTGGTTACACAGATAGGGGTTGTCTTGGATCTGAATGCCTCCCATTTAATTCTGTAGGATGACATAAATGGGCTGCAAAATGGGACACCATTGAAGTGGAGAAAAAAACAGACTTCAGCTCAGATGCTGCTGTCATCAGGGACAGGATTGTTTCCCATCTCCATGGCGCCTGCATGTACATCCCTTTACTTTCTCCCATACAAATGATGAATGGCTCCCATTCACTTCAGGGGTGTGAAATAGAGCATTGCTGTTGGGGCAAAAGTTGCCCTACCATGCGCTGTGTCGACATCTGACCTTCAATTTCCCAAAGGTTTTCCTTCCCTGTGAAAGAAGATTCCAATTTTCTTCCTCATTCTTATGGCACTTTAAAAAGTTTTTAGAATTTCTTTTGGTGGTGTTTTTCAGCTGGCCTTATTGTTGTGAGGTGGTCAAGGGTGCTATGTGTTCCCATCCTCTTTATTACACATCTCTCCATTGTTCCACAGCATCCTTAGCTTCCCACACTTCCTGAACTGAAAAAAGTCCCAGGGGAGGAGTTACCTCATGATGTCTTCCCTGGGCTTTAATTGGAGTGTGGGAAGCTGGGGAGGCAGCAGGAGAGATTGTAAGATTGCACCATGTAACAGGACTCTCACACATATACCCCTCAGCCACCTTGGAACTAAGGCAAGCACAAGGACCCCATACCCACTCCACAAGAATCTCTCTGAATTCTTCTTCTCCTATGGTTTTGTATCTCTGTGTGTGCAAAAGCATTTTCTTTTCTATTAAATTGAATGAGAATAGCTGTGCAGGAGTGGGGGAGAAAGTGGAAGGAGTTTTTGGCACAGCGCTATAATTTATAAACTGATTTAGCTCTTGCAGCCCACTGGGAACCTAGGCCAAAACACAACACAATGACTGTTTGATTCCCCTTCACATCACATGTGGAATCTCTACATATTAAGAACCAAATTTAGGAACATATTCCTACCCTGAGATAACTTACAGCAGACTTTGCCACTTAAATTAACCTCAAGTGCTTGCAAAACACCCCTTATTTCTGATCTCTTCCTGTTTGGATGCCCCTCAATTGCTCCACCATATTTCTGGGAGTTTGATGACTTAAAGTCATGGTTGTCCTATTTCATTGTGTTTGTATACTTTATGATTATTACAGAGATACAGTGTGATGTAGTGGCTAGAGTGCTGCGCTGGGATCTGGGGGATCTGGGTTCTAGTCTCCACTCAGCCATGAAGCTCACTGGGTGACTTCGAGCCAGTCACTGACTCTCAGCCAAACCTGCCTTACAGGGCTGTTGTGAAGATAAAAATGGAGTGACTTCGAGCCAGTCACTGACTCTCAGCCAAACCTGCCTTACAGGGCTGTTGTGAAGATAAAAATGGAGAGAAAGCAGACCATGTAAGCCACCTTGGGTTCCTTGGAGGAAAAAAGCTGGGATATAAATGTTGTGATAAATAAACAAACAAAAATCATCAATATTTTTCAGGTCTCCCCTACTTCATACGATAAAAAGGATCAATCCTCTTCCTCCCATATTTGTGATACATAAAAAGAAAAACACTCCCAGTTAAAATTAATGCTATATATCATAACATATGTATCACCTCTCTCCTGGCACTGGGTGCCCTGGCTCAAACTGAGAGCAATCTTTCGAGATAAAATCAGTGGATTGTGTCTGGTGGCTCCAGATTCCATGCTGGGTTTTAATCAGAACCAGCCAGAGCTCTAAAGGTGCTATCCAAGCTGCGGAACCCATGTTATGGTGCAACACCTTGGATAGCACCTTTAGAGTTCTGGCTGGTTCTGACTAAAACCCAGAATGGAGTCACCGTCCCATTGAAACTGGAGCTGCCAGCCTCCGCTGAGTACATTCTATACAGAGACACATTGGACATGTGCACATATATCCATGCATGTACATATGTACATGCACACACACACATGCGTGCACACACACTTCGCAGCAATATACAAGTTCCACACACTGCTACTTCTCACAAAATGTGCATTTCACAAGTCTTGGGGAGGGCAGCTGAGGGGCCATTGGATGTTGTGGATCTCCCTCTCTGTGGGCGGAAAGGGAGGTCCACTGGTGGCCAAGGAGGTCTGCTGCTGGAAGTCTCCTTGTCATGGGAGCGGGAAGTCCTGCCACCATCACTACTCCACTGTCACTACTCCAGTGGCATTGGGATGTGGGGGAAAGGAGTTGTGTTGGAAGAGGCTTTGGATCTGTGAGAAACAGAGTCCCCTCTTTCCCTCTGACCCAGCAAGGATGAGAAAGTACACCAGCCCTGGAACTGGCGTACTTATCTTCCCTTTTTCTGAAATCAATGGGAAGGAAGGAAAACAAATTAAAAGCCACAAATGAGGGAGGGAAGGGGAGAGACAAAGGGGAAAAAAGCCAGACTCCCACCCTTTGCTCTGGCTGGTGCAAGCCTGGCAGGGCTTTGGAAATGGTGGTTCCTCAGCAGGACCGGCCCTAATATTTGGCATAGTGAGCAATCCCCTCAGACAGCAGATGCTAGGGAGGGGGCCAGCAGCCAGGCGGGTGTTTCTCCTGAACCCCTGACTATTCTGCTTTGTTACCGAGCTATGTATGACACATGGCCTATCCTGAGCCCCCTAAACTAGCCTGGTGCCTTAGGTGTAGTGAAGGATGCTAACCCATCACCAGTGTTAAGGTAAGGGTTAGCTACCAGTCCAGCTGGCTTCTGTATGTGGAATAGGGAGGGGGCATCATCTTGTCCTTCACCTCAGACAGCAGCATGTCTTGGGCCAGCCCTGCTCTTCTGTCGCAGACCCCCCCCCCCGTAGGATTGCTCTGATAATCTATTCGAATGTAAAATCTTTTAAGTCAACTAGAGGGAATTCCTACTTAATTGGCCAACACATTTTTCCCCCCAAAGAGGGAGAGATTATGCATCTTTAATATAAATTGTTGTAAAAACCGCAGGCACCATCTTAGGAAAAGCACTCTCCCCTTTCACTGTCATAGAGAAGTGGGTGCCTCTTCTGAGATGGAGTCTTCTGTGACATACACATGCACCATCTAAAAATAAAAGTATGGTGTTTTCCCCCACCCTTCAAAACTATTTTTAGTATGGAAATATATGCAGATTTAATCAATCAATTAATCAATCTATTAAAACTCAGTTGATTGATATTAGGGCTCTCATCCAAAGAAATCGGTTTCAGTCTATCTCTTTTGAACTGGCAATATCATCTCCCACTTTGTTTCCCATTCTCATTTCATTATGAGTTTAGGGCTTACAGGGCAATCTTGTACATGTCTACTCAGGTGTAAGACCCACTGAGGTCAATGGGACTTAATCCCAAGTAAGTGGGTATAGGATTGCTAGTCAAATTTACGGAGCTGATCAGCAAACACAGGTGTGCTCTAACCACAAGGTTTGACTCAGACCCTCAATCTGACACTTCAGAAAATGGTCCGATTCTGCTTGAACCAATCTGGAGGCCATCCAAGCCTCCAATCTCAAATTGAGATTTGGAAATCCGAGACTTTGTACCTCCCATTGACTATAATGGAAAATTAATAAATGGCTGTAATATTTCTTTTTTCTGTTTGCCGGGCGGATGATATTTTCATGCATAGTTGTGCCTTAGGAGTGGATTAACTCTGCCAAATTGCAGAAAAATAGGTGCTTTTTGTGCTATGTATCTTCGTAGTTTGATTTTTTTTTAATGCCAATAACCTTTTTATTTCTTGGCATAATAGGATGAAATTTTCGGGGATAATGTCCTCCTTCAGAGTGGATCAAGTCTGCCAAGTTTCAGATGAATAGGCACAGGAATTTTTATACAAGAGAAGCCTTTACATTCTGAGGGTATCCTGCCCCCAAGTTGCACTTATCCCCCATCTTTATTGTGGACCATTCTTCTGAAAATGACAGAAATCATAAAGGTCTCCCTAAGTAAGAAATCTGCAACATTTCAGAAGGATAGGTGCAGTGGTTTATGTGGAAGGGGAGTCCTCAAATGGTGGTGGTGATGGGGGGGTGATTTGCTTCTCCTTTCCTACCCCTGTGGGGATTATTTATTTATTTATTGAATTTGAATGAAAACAGCACACATCACAGAAGTTCCTCCAGGGAAGAAATCAGCAAAGTTTCAGAAAGACAGGTGCAGAGTCTAGGGAGTTAATGATGACTGAGGACCAATTTAAGACTTCTTTCATACTTAAGCCTGGTGGGATTGGAAGAATAGCAGTCTCACAGTCTCAACTTTGGCCTCCCACGAACTGCAGTGATTGGAGAGCCACTGGTAAAATATATCCTACCTAGGGGTGGGCGGATCACTTACCCCGTTCTGGCTGGGGGGGGTCCATGGGGAGGGGAGGTGATCCCCGCGGAATCCGTCCAGGCCAGCTTCACTCTGCGGTGATCCTGCGGAGCCGGCCGCCGGCACCTCAGCGCTGGCAATACGGCCGACTGACATTGCCGTGCCGTATCACTGTGCTAAGTCCAGATGCAAATGGCGTCCACTATGACATTTGCGTCCCTGTTTTCATGCAATAGGTTACGCAAATTATATTTACATAGATATTTGCATATCCTATCACGTGAAAAAACAGGGATGCAAATGGCGTAGTGGACGCCATTTGCATCTGGACTTAGCACAACAATACAGCATGGCAATGGTGGCTGGCTGTATCACCAGTGCTGCGGAGCCAGCGGCCAGCTCCACAGGATCACTGCGTGGAACAGCTGGCCTGGATGGATTCCGGAGGGGCGTGGAGGTGAGTGTTCCATTCCTCCACGGACCCCAATTGGGCCAGATTCTTGGAATCTGGCCTCATTGGGGCCTGTGGCAGAATTCTCCAACATCCCTAATCCTACCATTAGAAGCTGGACCTGTCAAGTCCCTCCAACCCACTCCCTCCCCTCTCATCAGCATTTACAGAAAGAAACCAAAAGATGCTATTTTTGGAGACACACTGTCTGCCCTTCTGAATTGTGAACGAAGCCTCATGCACAGTCCAGCTTCAGTTCTTGTTGCTTTGGAAGGAAGCCCGCTTCACCTCAGGAAGCACCAAAAATGGTCTGAAAGGCCCCAATTCAGCCCAGGCTTTGGGCTTCACCTGATGCACATCCCTATCAGGGAACATGTTGTCTCAATTACATTTTAGCCAGGCCAAATGGTCTGCCAGGAACACAGGTATGAAACACTGATATTCAGTTCACATACAATGAATGAGGGAATGGGTTGGCTATACTGTCATTTGCTTCACTCTTTAAAAATGAAGATAACAGGAGGAGGTAAGCATCCAAAGTAAACCACAAAGAAGAGAAACAGGTTCTCAGGATGAAAAAAAAAAATTGTAGGAAGTCCAAAGCATTTTGGCCTTTTTTTTTTTTTTGGCCTTCTTCAGGGGGTAGAGAAAAAAGTCTGTAGAATTTTTTTCAGCAAAAGATTGCCTCCTGTGTCAATCTAGATTGACACAGATTGACACAGGAGACAATCTTTTGCTGAAAAATTCTGCAGACGTTTTTCTCTGCCCCCTGAAGAAAGCTTAAAAATAAGCAAAAGGCTGAAACGCATTGGGCTTCCTACCAGAATTAGTGTTTTGTTTTGTTTTTTTGCATCCTGAGGACCTGTTTCTCTTCTTTGTGATTTACTCTTTAAAAATCAAACTCAAAGTCAGAGCAGACAGAGAAAGGGAGCACACAGCTGCCGACACAACTCTTGATTTGGCTGTTTGTTTCATCCCTATTCTTTGGTAAATTCTTGTACCCTGTAAGGGCCAAACTAAACACGGTGTTGGGACTGTGGCAGGCCCGGCGCGAGTTCTCACGCTGCCTGAAGCAGAACTGGTGCGATTGTGTGGTTGATGCTTTTTTAAAAAAGTAGAGAGGGGAGGCGATTGCAGTTAGCAGGCATGGGGGAGGGATTCCGATTGGGACTGTAGCAGGCCCGGCGCGAGTTTTCACACTGCCTGAAGCAGAATTTGCACCACCCTCATACAGCAATCCTTTTTGCCGCTGCCGCCAGGCAACCCTTCCTCCCGCTGTGGCAGCACCACCACCACCGCACAACCTTCCCACTACCAGCCCTAGCACAGAGAAAAAGAATGCTTTCCTTTCTGCTGCGTGGGGGCTCTCAGAGCTAGGGCTGGTGGCGGCAGGGAGAGAGGGAGGTTTGCGCGGTGATGCCAGGGAGGAAGGGTGGGTTGAGGTCTGGGCTCGGCACATGGCCGAGATATTGCAGGAAGTAAGGAGATATTACCGCAGCAACAGCGGGCCGGGGTTGGCTGCTCCAGACAGCCTTGCCGGCTGCTTTCTCACGGTGGGCTGTTCAGGCTGGGCTGGTGGCGGGGAAGCAGGGGGCTTGCCAGGCTCTGGCTCAGCTGGGGGCAGGGGAGTGGTGCAAGTAGCCGCTCTTCCAGCTCTGCCAACTCATGCGGGTGCCTCACCCTGGTTAATGGGTAGGCTGGCTCTGGACTGTAGTGGGGGCAAGGGCTGAAAGCTCCCCTCCCCTCCCCTCATGCCATGGTTCCAATTTAGCTGCAGGGGGTAGGGGACCAGCCTTAAAAAAAAAAAAAATCAACTGTGCAGGACAAACTACTTATGGCCCTAATTGGTGCTGATTTTGACCCACAAAATCCTAAAATGTTTGAGACCAGGAGATCCGAAGGACTGCCTCCTCCCATATGAACCTGCCTATTGCTTACAGTAATCATCAGAGGCCCTTTTCGAAGTCTCATCAGAGGCCCTTTTCTATGTAGATGGGCAGTTGACTCACAAAACAGGGCCTTTCCGATAGCAGGCAGCACCCCAATAGCAGAACTTCCTCCTGAGGGAGGTGAGATTGGCTCCCTCCTTGCTCTGTTCTATTCGGGCAGTGAAGACTGTCCTGTTTCGTTAGGCTTTTAAAGTGTAATGTTTTTCCACTCTTTAATTTTAATGCTGCTGATAAATTTTATCATATGATTTTGCTCCTTGGGTTTTATGTGAGGTTTTAATGTTTTGATTGTACATCACCCTACTAGGTAGAGTGCCTGCTAGGTAGAGGGTGCACTTGTATAACTGAAAGAAAGAAACAAAGAAAGAAAGAAAGAAAGGAGGAAGGAAGGAAGGAAGGATTTCCCCTTCTTTTACTCTATCCCATCATGCACAAAGTTTCTTCCTTTCTTCAAACTCCCCACTTCGTTTGTCTCATGTTTGTCTTCCTGTTGTTACTTTACAACAGGGGCCCCAACACGGCACCCATGGGCACCATGGCACCTGCGGGCACCACATTGGGAACCTACAAGGGGGTTCCCAATGTGGTGCCCACAGGCACCCAATTTTTAAACAAAGTATTTTTTTTTCCCATTTTAAAAAAAATATACGTACACGGATTTGTATGAAATGCATACAACTTTCTAGGAATGATACACAGTTTTCAACGAAAGTGGAGCAAATATCCAAATAAATATCCATTTGAAGATGGTGTCTATACGCCACCCATTAAAATACTGAAAGCATTGTAAGGTCCTCAATCCATTGCATTATAGGAGGTGAGCGTTTATCCTTCCAGTGTTGGAATATCAGTCTTTCAGCTGTCAAAAGGGTGAGGAGAATCCATTTACACTGACCATTTGTTAATTTCCATGAAGCGGGTAAATGATTTGAAAAAGTGTGTACATCAGTGAATATTAAACTGTTGCAGTACAAAATGTATCTGCGTAATGATCTCCTCCCCCAAAGAAGCACCTACTGGACATTGCCAAAAACATACGTTTAAAAGAATCATTCGTTGTATCACACTGCCAGCAATTAGCTGAATTAGACAATCCCTTGTTAAAGAGATGTTGCGGTGTCCAACAGACAAGAAACAAATGTTTTTGCTGAATAAGTCTCAGCCTAAGATCCATAGATGCGACAGGTAGACACCAAAGCAGCAATCCACTGATAAGGCATTTTGTAGTGGTGCCCACAGCAATTTCTCAAATTCCCAACTGTTCCCACGGGTCCAAAAAGTTTGGGGACCCCTGGTTAGATTGTGAGCCTGTAGAAAGGAGCTTCTGGTTTGTCTTTTCTATTTATGTACAATGCCTAGTGCTGGGTTCCCAATGTGGTGCCCGTGGGGTACAAATGTGCCTCCAGACAGCTCCCTTGGTGCTCACCCGTCTCCCTGCTCCTCCTCTTTTTTAAAACTTTTCAAGACTTCTTTTTAATTTTTAAAGCAATTAACTGGGAGGCCAGCATGCTGCAAAGTGAAGTGCCAGCCTCTGGCACTGCACCATGTTCATATCCCAGAATAAAGGGCCCTGGAGGCATTCCTAGAAAACAAAAAATGGCTGGGGGGTACATCCCAGTGCTCTGTTTTGAAGTATGCTTTCTGTGAAATAGGCGTTGGAGCACAAAACTCTGGGTTCAAAAGAATAGTTTTGTGTTTTGGGACTCAGAACCAATCTCTGCTGTGTACTTAGGTTTCTTGAGCAAGTTAGGGCACAATTCTATGCACGTTTAGACAGAAAAAAAAGGCCTACAACTCCCAGCATTCCCCAGCCAGCATGGGTGGGAGTTGTAGGCCTTTCTTCTGTCTAAACATGCATAGGATTGTGCCCTTAGTTTCGTTTAGCCTCACCAGTTTGCCCTCTAGAAAGTGGGTGTGTTGTGACTGGCCATGCCCTGCATACCAGCCATTTTGTGAGAGCACAAGCACGCTATCAAAATTCAAATGTGCTCAGTGGCCCCCAAAAGGTTAGAATCTAACATCAAAGTACTGAAATAGTTAAAAAGAAAAAAATCAGGAAGTAACAAAATATAGCAGCAACAAAAACTGTCAAAATATCAAAAAGCGATTCAATAATACAGCAATGTAGAGCCCAGATGCCTTCTGTAAAAGGAAGTTTTTCAGTTTGTAAAAGGAAGTTTTTCGGTTTGTTTTTTAATTAAACTTACATTAGAGTGAAGGGACAAGAGTTCCATGCCAGTTCTAGTCTGGCTGGCCCCTAGACTTGGGCACTGCAGTGTGGTGATACTGGCTGATCATTTCTTGTTCTTTTGGACTCTCTCTTATGAATACTCAGTATTTGAGTGGCTGGAATAGCACTTAGAGAGAAATAAGCCATATTTTAACATCATGGACAATGGGAGGAGAAACCAATGGTAAACACTTGTACAGATGAGTTGCCACTTACAGGGTCCCCCTCCCTCCTCTTGTGACAGGAGCCTTTGTTGATTTCTGGAACGACCCTATTAAAAATAATTAGATATGAACAAAGGATTTTGGGGGGGTGGGGGTGAGAAGGAAAAAAGAATGCAAGAGAATAATTTTCCACATCCTTCTATTGTGTTTTTAAACCACAGTAATGACATCTGCCATGTTAATGCATCCAGTTGGACAGATACCAACAAGGCACACCTGGAGAAACAAAACAACGTCTCTGTCAGGAGAGGATGCAAATTAATGTTACTCGTGTCACCTGCAGTTGCAGAAGGATTCATTATATGCGTCCTGCCAATAATATATCCTTTTAGAGGAGCAATTAAAATGCCACTTGGGAACGGACTGCAACCCCCCCCCAAACAAACAAACAAACAAACAAAAAACTAGTGAAATGACTCTGAGGTGAATGGGTGGAGGACTAAGGGCCCACACCTCTCCTCACAAATGCCGGGTGGGAAGAGAGGGATATTCAGTAACAACAATGCATTAAAAATGTAATAACATGGGAGAGAATTGGATTGCTTTTGGTGATAGAAGCAAAATGACCCCTTGGATGACAAATGCATTATGTACAGCTTGTTCAGCAGGAGCTACGCTCTAGTAATGAAAAATAGTTCAACTGTGAAATTAACCATTGGGGTACCTTAGTGTACCATGTCCAAGCACCATTACATGAAATAAAGGGAATTTATAATGGGCAACCCCTTCATGGATCACTGCCTTGTTGTGGCGAAGGGGCTTGCGTAACTCAGTGAAGCCATAAGCTATGCTGTGCAGGGCCACCCAAGATGGACAGGTCATGGCAGAGAGTTCTGACAAAATGTGGTCCACTGGAGAAGGAAATGGCAACCCACTCCAGTATTCTTGCCAAGAAAACCCCATGGAACGTATCACAAGGCTGAAAGAGATGACGCCGGAAGATGAGCCCCTCAGGTCGGAAGGTGTCCAATATGCTACTGGGGAAGAGCAGAGGGTATTTCCAAGTAGCGCCAGAAAGAGTGAAGCGGCTGGGCCAAACCCGAAAGGACACTCAGCTGTGGATGTGTCTGGCGGTGAAAAGAAAATCCGATGCTGTAAAGAACAATATTGTTTAGGAACATGGAATGTCAGATCAATGAATCAAGGTAAGCTGGAGGTGGTCAAACATGAGATGGCAAGATTGAACATCGACATCTTGGGAATCAGCGAACTAAAATGGACAGGCATGGGCGAATTTAATTCAGGTGACCATCATATCTACTATTGTGGGCAAGAATCCCTTAGAAGAAATGGAGTAGCACTCATAGTCAACAAAAGGGTGGGAAAAGCAGTACTGGGGTACAATCTTAAAAATGATAGAATGATCTCAGTACGAATCCAAGGCAAACCATTCAACATCACAGTAATTCAAGTCTATGCCCCATCCACTGAGGCCGAAGAAGCTGAGGTTGATCGGTTCTATGAAGACCTACAACACCTTCTAGAACTAACACCAAAAAAAGATGTCCTCTTCATCATAGGGGATTGGAATGCTAAAGTAGGAAGTCAAGAAATCACCAGGATAACAGGCAGGCATGGCCTTGGTGTACAAAATGAAGCAGGACAAAAGCTAATAGAGTTTTGCCAAGAGAACACGCTGATCATAGCAAACACTCTTTTCCAACAGCACAAGAGGCGACTCTACACATGGACGTCACCAGATGGTCAATATCGAAATCAGATTGATTATGTCCTTTGCAGCCAAAGATGGAGAAGCTCCATACAGTCAGTAAAAACAAGACCTGGAGCTGACTGTGGCTCAGATCATGAGCTGCTTCTTGCAAAATTTCGGCTTAAATTGAAGAACGTCGGGAAAACCACTAAACCGTTCAGGTATGACCTAAATCATATCCCTGATGAATATACAGTGGAGGTGAGGAATAGATTTCAGGGATTAGACCTGATAGACAGAGTGCCTGAGGAACTATGGACGGAGGTCCGTAACATTGTTCAGGAGGCAGCAACGAAATCCGTCCCAAAGAAAAAGAAATGCAAGAAAGCCAAGTGGCTGTCTGATGAGGCTTTACAAGTAGCTCACGAAAGAAGGGAAGCGAAAAGCAAGGGAGAAAGGGGAAGATATACCCAACTGTATGCAGAGTTCCAGAGAATAGCAAGGAGAGACAAGAAGGCCTTCTTAAATGAACAATGCAAAGAAATCGAGGAAAACAACAGAATGGGAAAGACTAGAGATCTCTTCAAGAAAATTGGAGATCTCAAGGGAACGTTTTGTGCAAAGACGGGCATGATAAAGGACAAAGAAGGCAGGGACCTAACAGAAGCAGATGAGATTAAGAAGAGGTGGCAAGAATACACAGAAGAACTATACAGGAAAGATCTGAATGTCCCTGATAGCCATGATAGTGCGGTCACTGAACTTGAGCTGGACATCCTAGAGAGTGAAGTCAAGTGTGCCTTAGGAAGCATTAGTAACAACAAAGCTAGCGGAGATGACAGTATTCCAGCTGAGCTATTTAAAATCCTAAAAGATGATGCTGTTAAAGTGCTGCATTCAATATGCCAACAAATCTGGAACACTCAACAGTGGCCACAAGACTGGAAAAGGTCAGTATACATTCCAATTCCAAAGAAGGGCAACGCCAAAGAGTGTTCAAACTACCGCACAATTGCACTCATTTCACATGCCAGCAAGGTGATGCTCAAAATCCTACAAGCTAGGCTTCAGCAGTATGTGAACCGAGAACTACCGGAAGTACAAGCTGGGTTTCGAAGAGGCAGAGGAACTAGAGATCAAATCGCCAACATTCGCTGCATCATGGAGAAAGCAAGAGAATTCCAGAAAAACGTCTATTTCTGCTTCATTGACTACGCTAAAGCCTTTGATTGTGTGGATCACAACAAACTGTGGCAAATTCTTAAAGTGATGGGAGTACCAGACCACCTGACCTGTGTCCTGAGAAACCTGTACGAGGGTCAAGAAGCAACAGTAAGAACCGAACATGGAACAACCGATTGGTTCAAAATTGGGAAAGGAGTACGACAAGGCTGCATATTGTCACCCTGCTTATTTAACTTATATGCAGAGTACATCATGAGAAATGCCGGGTTGGATGAATCAGAGGTCGGAATTAAGATTGCCGGGAGAATTATCAACAACCTCCGATATGCAGACGATACCACCCTAATGGCAGAAAGCGAAGAGGATCTCAAGAGCCTCTTGTTGAGGGTGAAAGAGGAGAGTGCAAAAGCTGGTTTGAAACTCAACATTAAAAAAACTAAGATCATGTCATCTGGCCCTATCACTTCCTGGCATATAGAAGGGGAAGAAATGGAAGCAGTGACAGATTTTACTTTCTTGGGCTCCAAGATCACCACAGACGGTGACTGTAGCCATGAAATTAAAAGACGCTTGCTCCTTGGGAGGAAAGCTATGGCAAACCTAGACAGCATAGTAAGAAGCAGAGACATCACCTTGCCGACAAAGGTCCGTCTAATCAAAGCTATGGTTTTCCCAGTAGTAATGTATGGCTGTGAGAGCTGGACTATAAGGAAAGCTGAGTGCCGAAGAACTGATGCTTTCGAACTGTGGTGCTGGAGAAGACTCTTACGAGTCCCCTGGACTGCAAGGAGGTCAAATCAGTCCATCCCAAAGGAAATCAACCCTGACTGCTTATTGGAAGGACAGATACTGAAGCTGAAGCTCCAATATTTTGGCCACCTAATGCGAAGAGAAAACTCCCTGGAAAAGACCCTGATGCTGGGAAAGACTGAAGGCAAAAGGAGAAGGGGACGGCAGAGGATGAGATGGCTAGATAGCATCACGGATGCAATGAATATGAACTTGAGCACGCTCCGGGAGAGAGCGCAGGACAGGAAGGCCTGGCGTGCTATGGTCCATGGGGTCACGAAGAGTCGGACACGACTGAACGACTGAACAACAACATAATGGGCACCTTTTTGAGAGGACCTGGCCCGTGTGTGTGTGTGTGTGTGTATGCTTTTTGTTTAAAAATATATTGATTCCCCGCTCCCTCAGAATGAAACATTATGACAATAATCCCCGTCTCTTCCTATAATAATTTTTGCTCCTGTGGCTCTCACTTTTTATTGAACATAATTAGTTGGTCATAACTGAATCATGGCAAATGAGAGACTGGGATGTACTTTTAATTCCTTATGTATAGCATGATTTTGTCTTGTTTGAAACACTCTAAAAATGAATACGCTGTTAATAAACATTGTGGAATATAAGAGTTTTCAAAAGCTTTTAAAAAAGCATTTTTTTCTAACTTCAGGGCACAACATGTGAGGTGGAAAATGGGACCCTCAATATATTATGAATGTGGTGTAGTAGCTAATGTTAGTTAGTGTTGGTGCAGTAGATAGTGCTGGATACATGGAGACCTGGATTTAAATCCCTCTTCAGCTATAAAGCGTATTGGGTGACTTTAGGCCAGTTATCATCTCCAAGACTAATCTACAGGACAGGGTTGTTGTGTGGTTAAGGTTAGGGGACACTTCCATATGTGTAACTCTAAGCTCCCTGGAGGAAGGGTTGGATAAAAGTGACATGTTAAGTAATTACTATAATATACCATTTCTGGGCATGGGTTCTGGCAATGCCCTGTGCTGCCTCAGTTATGCCTAAGGCTTCACATCACTGGGCATAGCCTGGGTTGCAGGATTCTACTGTGGGTCAGATCTTTAGCAGGGATCTAGGTAGATCAGGTTGCACAGGTAGGCAAGACAAGAATAGAGCAGAATCATGGAAAGCTCATAGTGGTGCTGGGACTGGAAGCCAGACAGGGTTGTCTGCATGCTGCTCCAACAAGCAGCATATCAAGACTGAGCTTTAAATAGGAGTTTGGCTTCATTTAGGCTGGTTGGCCCCATCTCCATACTAACTAAGCTTTTTTTGTCTTAAATAGGCCTGGCCTCTTTTAGCAATCCCAGGCTGTGATGATATGGGGGTGGCTGTGGCATGATAGTGTTCTCACATCTCAAGTCCTCAGAATCTGAGGATGGCAATGTGACCTCCTCTGGATGCAAAAGAGCTGACCCC
This sequence comes from Heloderma suspectum, assembly GCF_057233095.1. NCBI lineage: Eukaryota > Metazoa > Chordata > Lepidosauria > Squamata > Helodermatidae > Heloderma > Heloderma suspectum. The sequence goes on from NC_139460.1 coordinate 13,711,885, forward strand.
CAGGGTCTTTCTGGAGAACTGGGTCCTGGTGAGGTGGAAGCCTCATGATTCCTTTTCACAACTGAGTCTTCTCTCTGAACCATTATCTCTGGAGCCCCTTCTTCTGAGGACAACAGGTTGAGATCTTCTGAGGATGAGGGTTTCAGGTCTTGGTCCATGACATATAATTAGTAAAATCACCATAGCTGTCATTATCATTAGTGATGGTTGAAATGTACAGAACCCTTCAATTTCTCCAAAATGCATAAACACCTCCAGATTACCAGCAGACACAAAACACAGGTTCAAAGCCCCACTTAGCCACCCACCCACCCACAAATGCATTTGTGTGAATTTTTCAGGCCATCTCCCCCAAACCTCCATCAGATCACATATAGCATCTGTCTCCATGGACTACAGATGGACAAATTTGTCCATTTTGCTTTCTTTTGCATTCATTTAAAAAACAAACAAAAAAACAAAACGGAAGTTGTTTCCATCCATATGAAGGAAGTCCATATGATGGGGTGGAGCATCTGAGCTCCATCCCTAACTTTTCCCGCTTCACTCTGCACTGGACCCTAGCATTTCTCAAGTCACACCCCTCGCTCTCCTCCTCCCCCAAGACCTGAGTTCTCATAGAAGTAGAAAGGGGGGGGGGCTTCAGGGCAAGCCATTTGTGTGCCAAGGTCTTGAGAAGAATGCCTTTCCATATCTGAGCTCACCAGGGAGAGAGCCTCCCCTGGTTCTGTGGCTGTTCCCATTCTGAGTCTCAGCTGTAACTATCTCCACATGCTCAGATTCATTCTTGACAGGAGGCCAGATCTGTACAATCAGATCATCGTAGAGGCCCTCTTTCGTGTACCCTCACCATCTGAGCTGACGTGGGTGGTTGCTGGAGGGAGAGGGCCTTCTTGGCTCTGGCACGCCATCCCTATACTTCTCTCTGTAGCAGGGCGGCCACTTACAAAGTGACAACAACAAAAAAGAGAAAGTGCTTCGCCAAAGGACAAGAGAGGACACACATTTGCATAAAATTTGAATGTGCTAATTTATGCAAATTTAGATGCAAATGTGCTAATTTAGTATGCTAATAGATGCAAATTTAGAAAAGATTACTATAATTAAAATAGAAATGCAATACTTCTCGCCATAGTGCAGAAGACTGTGACCAGGTGACCTGTATGCTTGCCTGTTCAGTCTGCTGCGCAGGTCCTAACTCCTGATGGTTAACCGTCCATATGGTTCTCTATCCTTAAATTGGAATTGGACTGGACCACCTTTCAAACAGAGGACGGTCTCTGGCAGCCCTTCAAATAGAGGACTGTCTTCTGTAAACAAGGACACCCAACTCTGTAGTGAGGCTTACCCGGTGCCTACTTAGTTGTCGATTTGGTGCCAGATGAAGACTTCGCGACATTTTTAATCTTTGATTTGTTTAAACACTGCTGTTAAAATTCCTTTTTCAAGGACTGTTGTTATTTTGAGTTCTTTTATCACCTTAGTGTAAGCTGCCTTGGGAATATTTTACATTGAAAGACAGGATATAAATATTTTTTTAAAAAAATTACATGTATTTTATGTGTTCTTTTTCATTTTGGTACGATTTATGTTTTATCGAAGGGCAGGATGTAAATGTCCAAATAAACAAAATGAAAATATTTAGTGCAATAAATAGTGTAGGTGGTACAACAGTCCCTCCAACACACACTCTTCAACACCTAATGAGTGTGTGATACTACTTCAAGTGCTGGTACGTTAGAGCCAAAACAAACATTACTTTAAATTTGTGTCTGGCAGCTACATCTCCCCCTCCCCATTTCTGCTCTAGACTAGGTGCAGTGTTCCTGATACAGAATGAATCCTAGCATGGGGGTAGGGAGGCTTTAAATATCCAGATTGGGGCCCCTACCTATTCTAAATAGTCTAAGATCCAGATTGGGCTGCCCCTCAGTTGTGGAATGACCTGTGAGGTTTTTAAGCAGGCATTAAAGACACTATTGTTCCGGCAGGCTGTCCCTTTTTAGAACTCTTGTTCCTTTTGCAGACTCTTGCATACTGTTTTAAGCAGTGTTGTTTTAAGCTGTGCTTTATTGTGGGATTCTTTAAAAAATGTTTTTTGTTCAAAGTTGTTTTTAGTTATATGTTGTTTGTATATACTGTCCATATGTTTTTGTGTAAATGGTTTTTGAACTTTGTATATTGTATTGTAATATTTTGACTTTTGTAAACCACCCAGAGAGCTTTGGCTGTGGGCCGGTATAGAAATGTAATAAATAAATAAAAATAAACAATAAAGCAAACATGATAAAAAGATATAGCTGCTAGACGCAGATTTAAAGTAACGTCTGCTTTGGCCCCTTGTCTATCCAGCACTCACTGCTCTGCTGTTAAGAGCAGCCTAAGACATTGTTTTCTGCCCCCCCGCCATCAAGGCCAGATAAGTTATTTTGGCATAATAATAAACAGAGGGAGCAATCTTATGTCACCTAGAAAGCATCTGGGGGACATAGGATTTTTCAGTTTCCTGGCTTCGAGGTCAGAGACAGCAGTCCAAACTTGGGGCCAGGAACCCCGCTCCCTGCCTCTCCCCCTCCCTTGCGCTGGCTGCCTCTCCATGCTTTGTAAAACAGAACGCGGAGAAGGGGAGAAGGGGGTGTTCCTGGCGGAGGGGAGGAGACTGGGACAGCTGTCCTATGATCTTTCCTATGGCCACCCCAGCCTCCTTCCCTCCCTCTCCCAGAAGCCTCTACTAGATGGGCAAAATTGCCTATCTAGCTAAAATGCAGAGGTGCCTCCCTCCCTGCATTGTTGTTGTTCAGTCGTTAAGTCATGTCCGACCCTTCGTGACCCCATGGACCATAGCACGCCAGGCCTTCCTGTGCTCCGCTCTCTCCCGGAGTGTGCTCAAGTTCATCCCTCCCTGCATAGGATACTCATAAACCCCTGAGTTCGCTTATGACAGGGTGCAACCCATAAGATTGCACCCTAAATCACTATAAATGTACTGCCTCATGGTAGGGCTACCCGCTGAACTGTGTGGGGTCATGTACCACCAAATTCTGTCCAGGTAAATCTCTGAAGTAGCACAACGCCATGAGGAACTAGGTTCTGTAGATTTGAAAAAGAGACGAGAACCGATTATAAAAGGCATGATCATTATTACCATAATGCCTAACACTGTTTTCTTAAACCAAAGAAAACATGGAAACTGTTTCATGGAATACTAATTCTTTTTTAAAGCCCATTTTAAATAAATAAATGAAGCTATCTCATGATAATTGACATTAATGAATTATCTTGATCTGCATGATCAGCTACAGATCCTCAAATGTGCCTAACCTGCCTGTCACTTTCGACAGCTCTCTCTTTAATTACTGCCGAATGGCGGCCTATGGTGCCAGAGCTTGGCTTGTGTCAGTTTCAGCATTATTAGGTCAAACCTAATTTTCCACTCCACTTACTGAGGTTACGTGAAAATCTGAGGAAGACTCTCAGCTCTCCATTTGGCAGCAGCCAGTTCATCTTCAAAAATCTTAGGCTGTCATCAAAAGGAAACAAGACAATTTTACTCGCTGTTTACATTCTCTTTCCCCCCAACTAACTCGGCCCCCAGAGGACTTTCTTTCCAAATGTCCCTAATATTAGTCACAGTGTATTAAAAGACAGAGGCCCTTTTGACCCTTTTCTCATTTTTTTCCCCCCACCTAGCATTGGGCATGAAGCTTGAATTATACTGAAGATCTGCAGCCAAATATTTGCTTTAGTTCAACATCAATATGTGAAATTCAGCCTCCTCAAATACCTTGTTGGCTTCTACGCATCATTGGCTCTCTGGCTCTGAGTCTCCTGGACTTCCTTACAAATTGACTGCCTGCCTGTCATGAGCACATCCGCTCTCCCAACCTGTCCACAGGCTCAGTGTGAGATTTCCCTCTAGCCTTGATTTCCCTTTGTCCTCTCCTTTTTCAGGGCTGGCCCTACCATTAGGCAAGGTGTGGTGGCCACTTCATTCAGAAGATAGTGGAAGACAGGGACTGGCAGTAAGGTGTTGGATGACAGAGCTGTGAGTACAATATGCCCTGTGCTGCATCCCCTGCTATAAGCTAGCCTACTGCCCTCAGGTGCAGAGGGGGATGCTGTCCCGTCACCAGTGTTGAGTTAAGATTCAGTTGCCGGCAAAGATGGCTTCTGTACATGGAACGGAGGCAGCTTAATCTTGTCTTTTGCCTCTCTTGGTTGAGCTCCTGCAATCCCTCCTTTCCCCTTCCCTCAGGGACCTGCCTCCATCCATTATTCTCTCAGTTCCTTGCTTCTCAGACCCTCTGACTGTTCTGACCAGTCTTTTCATCCTCTGAGCCCTCTTCCCATTTAGCTCCCCATATTCAGTTCCCTTTGCCTTTCACCTTCTGCTAGGGCTGGAACAAAACACACACACACAGCATTCACCAACTAATTAGAATCATAGGTTCATACAAGTTGGAAGGAGCCATTTAGGCCATTGAGTCCAACCCACTGCTCAGTGCAGGAATCCAGTTTAAAGCATCCATGACAGATGGCTGCCTGTGCCTCCAGTGATGGAGAGCCCACCACCTCCCTAGGCAGTTGGTTCCATTGGCTGACTGCTCTGACCCTTACGTAGTTTTTCCTGATGTTCAAACAAAATTTACCTTCCTGTTACTTAAGCCCACTATTTCATATCCTTCATACTTGGATGATGAGAGAGAACAGGCTGAGGGCCTCTTCTGTGTGACAACCTTTTAGGTACTTGAAAAGTGCTGTATCACATCCCCCCTCAGACTTTTCTTCTCAAGGCTAAATTTCCCCATTTCCTTCCATCCTTCCTCACAGGACTTAGTTTCTAGTCCCCTGATCATCTTTGGGTGTTTCTACATTAAGCAAACCCCACGCAAAACCCCCTACATCCTTTCCAGAGCTTCCTGCTTTCGGTTTCTTTGCAGGATTAGGAAGGGCTTCTTTACATGGGAGCCATGTGGTTTGAACTGAGGGAGTGCCTTCCTCCCTTCCTGGCATGTGTGCAAAGGAGGGGAGGGGAATCTTGTTTCTGTAGCTCAACTTCTGCTGTGCTGTTTTCTTGCAGCCCCCAGGAAACCTCTGACTTACTTCTGAGCAGAGATAAAACCACGGTATAGGTCTGCAAACCTGGGCACACTTACTTGGGAATAAGCCCCATTAAACTTAATAGGATGCTCTGAAACAACAGACAACGTTGCTTCTGAGCTTGGTGGGGTGGGGGATCAGATGTGTCTCCCTTCATTGCAGGGAGGCATTTTACCTCTTCTCCCTCTGACTGAGAAATGCAGAGGCAGGACACACAATCAGCAGGCGATTCTTGCCCTTAATGCCTTCATCATCCTGATCGCGCCCCCAGCAACCGAAAACAAACACCCACAGCAGGCAGACAAAGTGGTTTCTTCCACTATGGGAGAATTTAACGGGGAGGTTATGGCGCTCCTGTTCTGTGGGCTGGGAAAAATACTACATTTTTTGCATTTGGGAAAAACACAGGATAGGTTGGGGGAAATGGCGGGAGACACCCTAGAGGGTAACCGTGTCATCTAAAGAGCCTGCATACTTCCGTATGCCATCTCAATAGCAGGATAAAAGCTCCATGTGATAAACGCCTTTGTTGCCCTTCTCTGAACTCATTCCAATGTATCTGAATCCTTCTTAAAGTGTGGTATCCAGAACTGGACACAGTATTTGTGGTGAGGTCTGAGCAGCACAGCGTATAGTAGAACTATTCCTTCCTATGATTTTGAAATGATACTTCTATTGAAGCAACCTAAAATTGCATTTGCCTTAATCTGAAGATGGCAAATTGGGAGAGGGGGCATTTTGACAATTGCGGGGGCGGAGGGGGGGACAGTTCAGCTTGTTTCAGACGTGAGAAGAAGGGGTTGTGTAATGAAGCTTGAAGATGATGATGAATTTCCCCCTTCCTTAAATTTTAGGAACACTGCATTAAAAACACAGGTCTTTCCCCATGTTATTCTCTTTTCAAAATTCTGCTGGTGTGGGGAGTGGCATCCAGAGCTCTGAGCAGGCTTCTGCTACCACCACTACCAGCCACTACCACCATTCTACAGAGGACTGAGATATTTTCAAAATGCCACTTGTAGCCATGGCAGCTCTATAATTTATGGGGACCCCAAAGTTCTTTAATTGCCATCTGCTTTCAACAAACAAACATCCATAAAAGCTAATTCAACAGGGCCTGAATTTAAGTGATAATATTATTTCCAAGCTTTTATGATCAGATCCACAATAGTGAAATTTTATTTCATTTGGTCAAAGCCATATTGAATTAAATGATCTCTATGCAGGTTGACATTTCCTGTAAAAGGTTAAAAAGTAAATTAAGGCATTCTGCTATAATCTTGGATTCGTTTTGTTGACCTTTCCATGCTTGACAACAAAAGCTCCAGAATTATTAGCATCATCCCTGGGTTAATAAAGCAGCTTCATTATTTGGATGTTACTTTCTGGTACCATTGCTTCCTTTTAGAATAATAGAATCATAGAGTTGGAAGGGGCTTTGTAGGCCATCTAGTCCAACCCCCTGCTTGATGCTAGAGGACCCCCCATCTGGTATTCCAAAGTATAATGCCTCTGATCACAGAAGTTCCGTTAAACTATCATTTCAGCTGGGGAGGATTGCTTTCAGTCCTTGGTTGTGGGTTTCTTGGATGTACCTGGCTGGCCACTCTGAGAAGCAGGATGCTGAATTAGATGGACCTTTGCTTGGATCCAGCAGGGCTCGCTCGCTCTTTCTTTCTTTCTTTCTTTCTTTCTTTCTTTCTTTCTTTCTTTCTTACTTTCTTACTTACTTTCTTATTTACTTACTTACTTACTTACTTACTTATTATATTTCTTGGACCCCTTTCAGGGCAAAAGCCCTCCCTAGGTGGTGTACAGCAATAAAACACATAAAACCAGTACGATATTAAGAGTGGTAAAAACACAATAAAAACAGTAAGAATAGAAAGAAAACAGCAATACAAACAGCAATAAACCCAGCACCAAAACCAGCAGTAGAAACAGCAACAACAGCAATCATATTAGGAGAAGGCCAAAGTAAAATAATATGTTTTCAAGGCCTTCTTAGAAGCCTGCAATGATGGAGAATGGTGAACCACCGACAGCAACTTATTTCAGAGGTGTGGGGCCAATGCAGAGAAGGACCTCAAATGTGTAGTCACCCACTTGACTGCCCTCATGGGTGGGCAAATGACAAGGGTCACTCTTGCTGATCTTAAAGTGCAGGCAGGCTGATATGAGTGAAGGCGGTCTTTCAAGTAATTTGGTCTCAAACCATTTAAGACTTTAAAGGTCAAAACCTTAAATTGGGCTTAGAAATATACCAAACTCTTCTTATGTTCTTATTTCTAATACCCATTGATAGGTATTATCAGCCCCACCCTCCACATGAGCTTGTCTAATCTCCATGGAAGCTAGGGGTGATCCCTTGGCAGGAGAGAGAAAGGAATGAAAGAATGCTGGGATGGAAGATGGATGCACTGAAGAACTCAGTTGGTTCACATATTGTAGCTGCTCTATCCTTTACCCATTAACAGGCCCCAGTTCACAGGTCAGTGGTATTACTATTTATAGATATAACCTATTGAGAAGTTCTCCTGGACAAGCCCTATTGATGTCAATGGGAGTATGTAAGAGAACTGAGAACAACAGCAGATTGTGGCTTTTAAAAGGCACCCTACGTAACCCCCCCCCCCACACACACACACCATATTTGGAATACTGTATATAGTTTTGGTTGCTCCAACTCAAACAAGTTATCATAGAGCTGTAAAAGGTGCAAAACAGGGAACCCCAAATGATCAGGACTTCAGAGCACATTCCTTATGAGAAAAGGCTAAAGCATTTGAGGCTTTTTAGTTAAGCAGGTGACGTGACAGAGGTTTATAAAACTATGCATGTTCTGGAGAAAGTGAACAGAGAGCTGTCTTTCTTCCTCATTCATAGTAGAAGAACTCGAGGAGGTCATGTAATGAAAGTAATTAGCAGGAGACTCTTCACACAGTGCAACCTTTCCCTATATACAGCTTTAAAATGTAAAGAAACCCTCTGAGAAATCTCACTCCCCGCATCAACCTAACAGGATTATGAATCCTTATAAGCTCTCCTTGGATGTTAACGATCAGATGCAATCAAGCAGTATTTAACATTAGAAGTCAACTATTAAATAAGGTCAGTTGTCAACTACTGAAATGAAATATCATCCGAAGTTAAATACTAATAGCAAATGTTCACAGATCACCTGTGGAATCTTTGACATGAACATTCCTAGAGGAGAAATTAATTCTACTTCTGGATCCAAAAGTGGTCTAAGAAGAGGTCAAAGCTAGGGGTCGGTGGGTGTGTCTATCAAGAGCATATGAACAAGGCAGGCAGGCAAGGCAGTGGACAAAACAAGTTGGAGGAGGGGGGATGGCAGATTCAAATCAGGCTGGATTCTCAAGAATCCGACCTGTGAGGTCCACAGCAGACTGACCCCACTCACCTCCAAGTCTGTCAGATTTATCATGGGGCGGCTCTCCTCCATTCTAAATGGTACGATTGGCTAATGGCAGCTGCCATTAGCCAATCGCGGGGAAAATACAGCTGCAATTGCATAGTTTATGGCATTTGCGGCAATAAAGCACTTTCTTCTATGAGCTTTACAGCTGCAACTGCCATAAACTACACAATTTGTGGCCGTATTTTTCTCATGATTGGCTAATGGCAGCCACCATTAGCTGATTGCGCCATTTAGAATGGAGGAGAGCCTAGGGATGGTGTGGCGGAATGGACTGCTCCCCCTGCCACCCCGCGAAGCGCAGTCGGGACGGACCCTACCTAACTATTTATGTAGCCGATCACAAAAACAGCAGGGACACAAATGGCATCTGCTACACCATTTGCGTCCCTGCTCTTTGCTGTGATAGGCTATGTAAATATTTATGTAGCCAATCACAGCAAAGGGTGGTGATGCAAATGGCATCCCCTATGCCGGATGCCATTTGTTGCTGCAGCCCGGCAGTGGATGGCAGTCCGGCTGCGGGCGGCCCCGGCTGGTGGCTCCGCGGACACAGCCAGGGAGCATTCCAGGGGGGAGGGACAGATTGCCTCCCCTCCCCAAGCGGACCCTGGAGTGGAACAGTATGTGGGGTTTGTACACCCCTAGGAGAGCCACCCCGTGAAATCTGATGGACACAGTAAGGCTCCGGGGAAATCTGCAGGGCCCAAGTGGCCCAGATTTCCCTGCTGCAGACCCCCCCCCCGGACCGGAAGTTGCAGGGTTCGTACACCCCTAGCGGGGAGGAACATTCTTTCCAGGAGTGTGCATAGGTTTGTTGTTTTTTGCTTCAGAACCTGCTTTGGTGTTTTGATTAGCGGGTTGCTTTGGTTCAGCACTTCAGGCTAACATCTTGCTTGGGGCTCCACACCGTTTACCTTCAGCTCCACCCACCACTGAAATGCGGCCCCCCCAAAGCTTCCCCCAAATTGAATTCAGCCCTTGAACTGAAAGAGGTTCAACACCCCTGCTTTAAATTTTGAGGGTTGTTTCCTTTTCATAAAGGGGATGCCTATACCTTTTTCATTTTTTTGGCAGAATGGGGTGAAATTTGCAGGCATAGTACCCCCCTTTAAAGAGTTTCTGCTAAAAGGATTTTCTTGGGTTTTGTAATTTTCACTTAGCATAGAAGATAGGGATGGCACGGACATCCAATCCTCTCCAGGAATCCGATGGACCCCCCCACACACACACCCCGAGCCCCACTTGCCGAGCCCCTGCCCCTGCTCGCCCCCTGCCTGTGCTCGGTGAGCAGCCTGCACTCACCTTGTCGAGCTCCATGATTGCCATTTTTTGAAAAACAAAGTGGCGAATGAAAAAATGTGCATACTTGTGTATGTGAAAATGTGCATTTTAGTGAATGTGCATATTTGCGTATGTGCGAAAATGCGCATTTTCATGCATATGCAAATATGTGCATTTTTGCTATTGCCATTTTATTTTTCAGTGAATGGTGACTGCAGAGCTTGACAAGGCCGCTGGGGTGAGTGTGGGCTGCTCGCTGAGAGCGGGAAGGGCTCAGGTGTGGTCTGGGGACCGGCGAGTGGGGGCAGGAGCTGGGCTGGTGCCTGGAGAACCTGGACGGGGGTGGATTCACACATCCCTAATGGAAGATAGCACACACGTGTGTGTGTGTATGTGTGTGTAACACTTTAATGTGTAACAGGGCAAGGAGGGGAGCAAGATCTACTGTATTAGAAGCTATTTAGCTGCTATATGTATATTGATGAGATGTGTTGTATTAATCTTTCAGCTGTGTGAGTCCTTATAGAGAAATAAGGTGACTGCTCAAGGGTTATACAAGGGTAGACATTTTGGTTTGTGATTCCCCTATCTGGGTAAAGAAGAAGTAAAAAGGAGCCATCAAGTGCAGAAAAGAAGAACTAAGGCTCACTTTGAAGTAAACAACCTGCGTTAGAGATAGGATGGAACATTTAAGAAACATGGCCTAAAACATGACCTAAAAGCTGATGTGGACCAATAGATGTGAAGATTTCAGAATATGTATTAAGAAGGAGGTCATCAAGTTTAAAAAAGTATTTAAGTCCATGCACCGAAGAAATGGAGGTGCTCTCCTCCTGACTGCAGGGCCTCGATGGAGGTCCAGTATTATGAGAAGGTTCCCTTTGCTGGCAAAGTACAGGTATGAATGGTAGGCCTACAGCTGCAAGATTTGTGAGTATGTCTAGGGGTGTACAAAACCCCGCTTACCTGGCTCTGCTGGGTTCCACAGGTGGGGGGAGGCGATCCGTTCCTCCCTCCCAGAATCCTGCCTGGCCAACTCCGCTCTGCAGCCAAGCCACGGAGCTGCTGGCCGGGCCAACCCACAGCAGGGCCTCCAGCCGCTGCCGGGCTGGTGCGGACACAAATGGTGTCCTGCCTAGGGGATGCCATTTGTGTCCCTACGCAAGCCTGTGATAGGCTATGTAAATATTTACGTAGCCTATCATGGCTAAAGTGGGAATGCAAATGGCGTAGGGGATGCCATTTGTGTCCCTGCTTTAGCCGTGATAGGCTACGTAAATATATACGTAGCCTATCACGGGCCGGCGTATGGACGCAAATGGTGGCCACTATGACGGCCGCCATTTGCGGCCTCAGCAGCCTGGCAGCGGCCAGAGCCGCCGCTGCCGCTGGAGCCAGAGCCGGAGCCGCAGCCGCACCCAGGTAGGCTCCGTTTCGCGGGGCTTTTGCAGGGTGGTGGGGCAGGTGGCTCCGTTCTGCCACAGATTCCAGGGGGTCGAATTCACTGGAATTCGGCCCCTCTGGGATCTGTGGCAGAATTCTCTAACATCCCTAAGTATGTCTTTGCTTTGCTGATTGAAGAGTTCGCATGTGTGTTCCACTTTCTTTATCTTTCTTTAATAAATGCATTTAGCTTTTGTCGTTGTTTTAGTCCTTATTTGTAGAATTAAAGTGATTTTGGTGAACATGAACATTCTACCTCAAGTCTTCGAGGGAACCTCACCTACAACATTTGAGCCAAACGGAGGCTGTTTAAAGTAAGTGTGTTCAGGTATCTAACACCAGGGACCCTGATATTTTAGCCTCCAGTTTTTCCCTTACACTACCCTTAAGGGCATCCTAGAAATAATTTTAGATTTTAATTTAGATTCTGATGGCATTTTCAGTCAAGACAGGGGTTTTGTGCAAGGTAGGGATGTACAAAAATCACTTACCTGTCTGCGGATTATGTTTATGGTGGGGGGGAGGTGTTCCGTCCCTCCCCCCGGAATCCTGGACCGGGGGGGAGGCGCTCCGTTCCTCCCCCCCGGAATCCTCTGTGGCCGGCTGTGCTCCGCGGCAGCTCCACGGAGCAGCCGGCCAGGCCCAGCCAGGCCAGAGTCGTCCGCAGCCGGATTTCTGGCTGCGGAGGGCTCTGGGAAAACAACAACAACAACAACCGCGTACGCAAATGGTGGCGGCTATGGCCGCCGCCATTTGCGTTCCTTATTTTTGACGTCTTAATCTACGTAAATATTTATGTAGACTAAGACGGCGAAAATAAGGGGAATGCGAATAGCGTAGTGGATGCTATTTGCATTCCCCTTATTTTCACCGTCTTAGTCTACGTAATTATTTACGTAGACTAAGACGGCCCAAAATAAGGAACGCAAATGGCGGCAGCCATTTGCGTACGCGGTTGTTGTTGTTTTTCCCCCCAGACTTTTTTTTTTTTACCCAGACGTAAACACTTATGTAGCCTATCACGTTTGTGTAAAAAAAAACACCAACCACTGCAAATGGCGGCGGCGGCAGCCGGTTGGAAGACCAGCCGCCGCAGCTGCCACCGCTGCAGCCGCCGCCGGAGCTGCCACCGTCTGGAAGATCTGCCCCAGGTAAGTCCCGTACTGGGGGGATCTGCGGGGGGGGGGGCGGGGGGAAGGCCGTTCTGCCACAGATTTTGGGGGGCCAAATGCACTGGCATTCGGCCTCCCCGAGATCCGTGGCGGAATTCTCTGCCATCCGTAGTGCAAGGAGCCTTTGAAGATTGCCTTAAAAAAAATAGAAAAGCAAAAAAGAAAAAGAAAAAAAGATTCCCACAGTGGAGGCTGGTAGCTCCAATGTCCATGGGGCAGTGCATCCACACTGGATTTCAGTCAGAATCAGTCAGAACTCTAAAGGAGCTATCCAAAGTGCTTTGCATCTTGGAAAGCTCCTTTAGAATTTTATAAACATGTTTTGTCAACTGGCTATGTTTAGTCTGTAAGATCCAGGCTATGCCAGAGATAATTGCTCATATATATCCATCTTTTCTCTCTTTTTCCCCCTTTTAAATCCTTTCTTTTTAAAATAGATATGATATACTATACTTATATCTACTGTCTGAGGGTGTATAGAAATGTGCACACTCATTTATATATCTAGTACAAAGTACATTAGTGATTGTTGATTTTAAGCTTTATTATTATATAACAGTAAAAAAATTATTAGTGATTTGTTATTATTATTACTTATCCTTTCTAATTTCCTTCCTTTTTATTATTATTACTAACATTATTATGAGACTTTGGTTAGTAATATTTTTGGATGGTTAAATTGTTAAGCTCTACTATTATATGTTAACTGAAGGGCAATATATGGTTATTGGAAATGAATTGTAGGCCTGCTCCCTTGCTATAAGACTGATGATATGATATTGAAATGTAAGGTTGATGATCTATGCGGTACTGAATTGTAATATTGCCAATGTTATAGGTTTAACTTTTAAGTCAAATTGTATTTGAAGTTTGTGTGTAATGGAGTTTAAATTTTATCCTTTTAAGTAACTTGTAAAATATTTTTTCATTTTCTGTCTTGCTTTCTTCTTCCTTCTCCTTCTTTTGTTTTCTTTCTTTTTTTCCCTCTTTTTCATTATTGCTGTGTCCTCCTAAGAATACTGTATTGTTGGGAAAGTGTAGCTAGTGATTAGGTTGTTGGTACTGTTTATAAAGATAAAAAATATAATAAAAAGTTTTGTTTTTTTTAAAAGCTCCTTTAGAGTTCTGACTGGTTCTGACCCAGAGTGGATTTGCTGCCCACTGGCATCGGAGCCACCAGCCTTCACTGGATCCCCATATCTTTTTCATTCCCCTGATCTGCTTTTAGCAAAATAAAAAAGGCTGTGAGAGCTAAACAAAGGTCTACCACATCACTTCTAGTTTGGCCATCCTCATCCACTTATGCAGTTCTTCAATATTACAGATTACATCTATTTATCTTGCAGACAATGTAGCATAATGTGTAAACTGTCTCATGGGAACAATCAGGACATATAGGATTTTGCCTCAGGACAGGAGGTTGGTGGGATCCTGGTTTAATTGCTTACAGTAAATGTAAGCCACTGGGAGCCTTTTTGGCTGAGGAGAGCATAAAAATACCTCAGATAAATAAAATAAAGTCTGTTCCAGAGGTATCATTTTGATATTGTCAGATCCAGACATGGGTTCTCCCTCTGCCCCTTCCCAAGGGGAAATAATCATGCTAGAAAAATAGCTAGAGAAAGTGCTCTACCACCTAGTTAGAAAGATGACACGCAATTATTCAGAAGAATGGTGATTAGTAATATCCTTTCACCCACATCTTCGATGTGGTTAATTTCGGAAAGGTGACTGGCAGGAGTGGATCACGGCACTGCCAAATTCACACATGAATGCCTTGGAAGTACTTGGTGGGTAGGTGAATGAGTGAGGAACTTGGAGAGGGTAACGACATCCATGCACCAACATGCACGCCCATCCTCGAAGGCGACCTCTCTTGCTGTCTTATGAGTAAGCAGAGCTCAGAAACACAAAAGGGGGGAAATGAATGGGAAAATCACCCAAATGGAGAAAAACAATCATGATGCCAGAAAGTGACTAATTAATTATAGTGATTAGAGGAACCTGATTATGGAGTCTGTGCACAAAACACAGAGCCCACATTCTGCTGGCCCTTTGCCTATTGTTTACTACCAGCCTTCAGAAGTCAGGCCTTGGAGGCATCTTGTTTCGTGTCAGTCTCCTTGCAGAGCCCATTCACACAATACTCGCACTTTGACAGCTGTACTTTTTAGTTAGCCTGCACTGGCTATTCTGTACTGACATTCATCCATGGGCACAGGAGGTCACCTGACTGCTGGAGGAGCACATGAGAGGAACTCTAGTGCAATCTAGGGTCAACAAATGATCTGAGAGCCAGTGTGGTGTAGTGGCTAAAGTGCTGGACTGGGAGCTGGGAGATCCGGGTTCTAGTCCCCACTTGGCCATGGAAGCTCACTGGGTGACTTTGGGCCAGTCACAGACTCTCAGCCCAGCCTACCTCACAGGGTTGTTGTTGTGAGGATAAAATGGAGAGGAGGAGGAGGATGTACATTGCCTTTGGTTCTTTAAGGAGAAAAAAGAAAGCGGGATATAAATGTAATAAATAAATAAATAAATCTGCGACGAGCTCTGCATTTTCTATCAGAGTCACATGACCAGTCAGCCTATGGAAGCACAGATAGAACTCGGCATAGGTAGGCTAGACTCTGGAGCTACCACAATGTGAAGCAGTCATGTCCAGCTCCAGGTTTGAGAGCTTCCTTGACAAAGAGCCCTGTGCTGAATTTCGGGGATGGCAGAATCAGGACAGTTCAAGTTCACTGAGATTCTCCTGTTTTCACCTCTGACTTCATTTTGTTTCATTTCCAAACACAAGTGGGTTTTTTTTCTTTTCAAACCAAAAAAAGTGCACATTTCACTGTGCATTTTGTAAAGTGTGCATCCGCCCCGCCCCCCAGATTAAGGGAGCAATCCTATCAAGATCGATGGTTGCCCTCGACCTCGGGGGCGACCGCCTATCCAGTGCAGGGCGGGAGGAGTGGTGAGGAGTGGATCTCCTCCTCGCTCCCCCCACAAATTTTGAAATATATATATATATATATATATATATATATATGTATGTATGTATGTATTCCAAACATGACTGCAAATTCAGGAACACGCAAACTTTTTGGGAAAATTGTGCTCCCATTTACATTCATACTACTGTAAACATCTTTTTGTAGGAACTGTAGGCCCAAATGATAGTGCTTCTACAGCTAAAAAATGTGAAGTGCAAGGTAAATAATATGACAAATATCATGCTAAAGACTTTAATGGCCAGTATTTGAATGACCAGCATCAATGGCCTGGAAAATAACATCTTCCACTCTCACGTTTTGAGGATATATATATATATCCCAAAAACATGAGTGTGTGTGTGTGTGCGCGCGCATGTGTGTGTATGTATATATATGGATATCGCTGGAGCTAGACAAACCCCACATTACTGGTTTAGGCTAGTAATAGTGTGGGGAGACTCCAAATGCAAATCAGGTAGACTGTTATTTAAAATACTGAATACTTAATTTATGGTTTTAACCCAGGGTATGTTCCATCAGTCACTTCTCATTCTAACAACTGAGTGACCACTCCAGGGAAACATCAACAGTGGTACACTGGTAGGCTTGGCCAAGCTGATTAAAAACTTGTCCTAGATTTTTAGGAAATAGTTGGTCTTGCTTTACTGGAATTGCTGGAAATGCAATCGAGAATTGTTAGCAAAGATTGAACGCAACTAGAACCATTTTTGAACCCAAACCCAAAGACCTAGAACCAAAACCACCTAGAACAATGTTTGGTGCATGCTTATTTGAAGTATATTAGCCAGCTATAGACAGCAGGGGAGGCGGCGGGGAGGCGGTTTTCTGGGAGCCGACTTTGGAGAGCTGGCTCTGAGCTCAGTTCCCAGAAAATGAAAAATGCTATGGCTGTCCAGCCACTGTCTAGCGGCCATAGGATTTTATTTATTATATTTTTATTTATTAAATTTATTAATCACCCATCTGGCTGGTCACCCAGCCACTCTGGGTGATGTACAAGCATACAATAAAACAGTTTAAAATAATAAAATTCTACAATAAAAATATTTTCTAAAATACCCTAACCCACCCCAAATGCCTGCCTGAACAACCACATTTTTAATGCACAGCGGAAGCTCATTAAAGAGGGGGCATGGTGGAGTTCCCTAGGGAGGGAGTTCCACAGAGTGGGGGCCACCACAGAAAAGGCCCTCTCCCTCGTCCCCACCAGTCTAGCTGTCCTGGCTGTGGGACAGAGAGAAGGCCATCCGAGGCTGATCTTGTTAAGCTGTCTGGTGTTGCTGGAGGCGCTCCTTAAGATAGGCTGGGCCGGAACCATATAGGGTTTTAAAGGTCAAAACCAACACCTTGAATTTGGCCTGGAAAACAACTGGTAACCAGTGCAACCCCTTCAGCACTGGAGTGATGTGATCTCACCAGCGGCTGCCTTTGATCAGGCGAGCCGCTGTGTTCTGTACCAGCTGCAGCTTCCAAACCATCTTCAAGGGTAACCCCATGTAGAGCGCATTACAGTAGTCTAAATGAGAGGAGACCAGGGCATGTACTACCGATGGGAGCAGATGGTCGGGAAGGAAGGGGTACAGCCACCATATCAGATGGAGTTGATACAGCGCTGTCCAGCTCACAGCTGACACCTGAGCCTCCATGGACAGCTGGGAGTCCAAAATGACCCCCAGGCTGCAGACCTGGTCTTTCAAGGGTAGCTGTACCCCATTCAACACCAGGTCAACATCCCCCAGCCTCGTCTTGTCTCCCACCAAAAGTACCTCGGTTTTGTCAGGGTTCAGCTTCAGCTTATTCCTCCCCATCCAGCCACTCACCATCTCCAGGCATTTGGACAGGGATTCTACGGCCAACTTTGGTGAAGATTTGAACAAGAGGTAGAGCTGCATGTCATCCGCATATTGACGACATCGCACCCCAAACCTCCTGATGATAGCCCCCAGCGGCTTCACATAGATGTTAAATAGCATCGGGGAGAGGATGGAAACCTGTGGCACCCCACAAGTGAGTGGCCACGGGTCCGAAACCTCCTCTCCCAGTGCTACCCTCTGGTACCTGCCGGAGAGGAAGGACCGGAACCACCGCAATACGGTGTCTCCAATGCCCAACCCCTCCTGGCGGTCCAGGAGGATACCGTGGTCAAGGATTGCACCCTTTCCCCCTTTTAGATGTTACTTTAAGGTTATTCATAAGGTTACATCATTCTAATCATAGATCTGCCCATTTGGTAGTGGAAACACTGCTTTTTTTTAGGAATAGTAAAGCATCTAAACCTTTTCACTTGGGTCAGCTTTTCATGACTCAGAGAGTTTTGAGAATCACTAACATTCTGGCAAACAAGTGTTCCCCTAAAAAAAGAGAGAAGGCCCCAGTGTAACATGGCCCTTCTCCGTGAGCCCCTGCCAAAGGAATTGAGTCAGGTGGCTACTAGGAGGAGAGCTTAATCTGTTATGGCACCCCAGCTGTGGAATGAGCTCCCTAGTGAGGTTTGCCTGGCACTAGGGATGGGAAGATGCCCTACCTGCCGGTCCGTGGGGAATCCACCCGTGGGGGGAGGTGATCCATTCCTCCCACTGGAATCCTGGTGAGCCAGCTTCTCTCCACAGGGATTCCACAGAGCCGCAGGCTGGCAGCCGGCTCTGTATCGCTGGCCTGGCAAATGGCTACAGCTGCAAGTGGCGTAGTGAACGCCACTTGCGGCCGTAAAGCCCCTAACTGCCGTATTGCTAGCCTATTGCATGAAAAACAAGGATGCAAATGGCGTAGTACGTCCATTTGCGGATGTAAAGCACTTAGCTTAACCTAATTGCAGCCATTCACCAGGCCAGCGATACGTAGGATTCCGGAGGGAGGTGGAGGTGAGTGGTGCTGCTCTGCTGCAGACTCCGGAGGCTGGATTTCTTTGAATCCTGCCTCACTGGGGTCCATGGCGGATTTCTCCGCCATCCCTACCTGGCACCTACATTGTATTCTTTCTGGCACCAGGTGAAGACCTTTTTATTTTCCC
Source organism: Heloderma suspectum (assembly GCF_057233095.1). NCBI lineage: Eukaryota > Metazoa > Chordata > Lepidosauria > Squamata > Helodermatidae > Heloderma > Heloderma suspectum. The sequence goes on from NC_139460.1 coordinate 13,730,335, forward strand.
AGGCATTTTAGCATTTAGACTTTTAGCTTTGCTGTTTTAAATCTGTATTTAGGTTTTATTCTGGTTTTATTTTGGTTGTATTGTTTACTGTGGTTTTAATGTTTTATATATTTTGTATTGTTTTATTGCATGCTCTTTGGTTTTAATTTTTGTGAACTGCCCAGAAAGCTTCGGCTATTGGGCAGTATAGAAATGAAATAAGTAAGTAAGTAAGTAAGTAAGTGAGGTCCTCTTTTCCCACAGAAAATAATTTTATTTATGCGGAAGCATGCAATCACGGGATCTCTTGGGTGAAGCGGTACAATCTAGGATGAGATTTGCCCTTATTTTTTTGTTTCTGTGGAAATGGCCATCGTTTCCTTTCACACATTTCATAACACCCAGCCAGCAGGTTCTCCAGACCTGGGGAAATGTAATGTTGCATGTAATGATAATGTAATGATCTGACCCCCCACACCATTTTTTTTCTTTCAACCTGATCTTCAGTGTAATTCTGAAGTTTCTATCCAGCACTTTTAACACTAACTCATCCAAATAATCATGAAATGACAAATTACGGCAGACGGAGTATACCTCAGTCATCAGTCATGTTCTCCCTGTTCCCCAAATTCGTCCTCAAAGCTTGTTTCACCTAGTTTGCTTTCCTGAACATAAGCATTCCCCCCCCCCCCAATTGGGAAAAATGTGCAGTTCTCCCCATGAATGAAAGCATGAAAAGGTGCATTGGGGGGGGGGGATTTGCACACGGGTGCAAGTACTCACTTCCAGAGACGAAAGCAAGTCCAGGAATTTGAGGATATTTCCTGCCCATGTTCGCGTTCAGGGTTGTGTATGAAAAATCCTCTTCCATCTTTCAAGCAAACACAAACCCTGTTTCTTTGCAAGGGGAACACCAGCTGTGGGAGTAGAAAAAGCGGCAGCACTTTGTAACGCTCTGAGCAACCTGGCCTGACTCTTTCCCAAGCCGATAATGCTCAGCAGTTTTTGAATCCACACTGGTTCTCTGTGTCCTCTAAGAATGATTTTAAAAGGCCCAGTTTCCATTCACTTTTACAGAACCTCTCTGTCTCATTCTCATCAAAATCATATTAAGAATGTATTAAAATAGATTTCATGTACTGGTAACTGAGAGTCTGGCAATGCTATCAGGAAAATCATGTGATGCAGCTTCTGATGGAATATACTTAAAAAAGCAAGTGGGGAGAGGAGGAAAGCACCGCTCTCTTCTTCCTTCAGAGATACCCCCAAGACTACTGTTCCTTTATACGTTCTCCAAACATATTTTCAAGAAAAGTATGCAGCATTTTGGGAGTTTAGTGTGGGGGGGAGGGCTCTCCTCCCCGTTTTTCACTGAAGAGGACGCAGTTGTCAATTAAAGAAGGAGGATTTCAGTTTTCAGATCTTAGTTTATATCATAAAGTTTATTGGTTAACCTGCACTAGTAACTGGAAAACAACTTTGTCTTTTAATGCTCCGCCATGGTTTGTTCTGGAGCAAATAATTTGCACCTCTTTTTGGCTGGCTGGTGTTAGGATCTAGGTATATTATTTATTTATTTACAACATTTGGTATATGAATCTAAACAGATTCCAGAGCGGTAAACAATAAGAGCTAAAATGAACAGAAGATAAAAAGAATGAAACATGATATTAAAATTATTCTTTAAAAAACAGAGTGCCAATAAAACTGAGGCTGGTTAACCAAGGAAGGCAACCTGAAAAAATGGTTCCATTAACAGTGAGAGAGACTTGGAATGCAATGTCTCATCAGGTGTAGTTTGATCCATGTTCTCACAGTCAATTAACATTAAAGAGCTTCAGCTCTTGGGTGGTATAGAAATGTAAACAAACAAACAAACGTAATGAGAGAATCCAGTTTTGAAAACAGAGAGATGGCCTTTTATGTGGAGGAGATGGGCTGATAGTGGAACTCATAGATTAGCTAATAGTATCGGATGGTGAATTTTTACCATTTTCAGTATTGAGGATTAGATATCATTTACCAGCTAGTGAAAGTTGGCAGTACATACAGCTACAGCATTTGTTGGAGTCTATATATTCATTGGCCATCAGCAATGAGTGCTTCAGGGCTTCCTACACTGCTGGAGGAATTAATTGGTTCTTTACAGATACCTAAGCCAACAACAGCTGTTTATAAAAGTCTTTTGGAATATAGTAAAGTAGATGTTCAGACTGTCAGACAAGAATGGAAGAAGGAGTTGGGATGCTCTATACAATCTAAACAATGGAATGTTGCCTTAGCTTCCATATGGCTTATTCCTGCAGATTTAAAACTGAGGCTGATTCAACAAAAAATGATGTTTTGTGTATACTGGACACCACAGGGGCTTGTTAAGAAGAAGTTTTCAGATGCTGGTGATGTAATGAAGATAATGCCTTACTGAGGCATATGATGTGGGCATGTCCTGTAGTGACTTCTTTTTGGTTGGAAGTCATTGCTTGTATAAATGTTGTTCTTGGATAATCTGTGATAATCGTGGTTGTCCATGTGCTTTTCAACTACATCCCTGTGATGTAGGGATTAATAGATGGACCACAAAAGTGGATATTGAGGGTGGTATCCAAGGGGACACTTACATCCCTGCTGATTCCTTTCTGCCCACCAATTCCCTTCCACAAGCAGTGGGTCCCACACATTCCATTGTGCAAGTGGGACCCACCACTTACACAAGGGAAATGTAGTGCTTTCTAGGGAAAGCCCAGAAACGAGCAGAAACACTCGTATCTGGAAGGAGGCAGGTTGGCAGAGCTCCCTTATGTGAGCTCCACAAATGTGCCTCTTTCCAGAAATGAGCACTTCTGCTCATTTCAGGTTGCCCCCCAAAGCACTAAATCACCATTGCACAAGTGTTGCACAAGTTGCACACCGTTGCACAAGGGTTGGGGGCTGATAGCGCAATGTAACTGGCAGGTCAGAAGAGAATCAGTGGGAGCGTAAGCACCCTGTTGGATTCTGCCCTGAGAGCTCTTACAGTTACAAAGAGACTTCCAGCTTGGAAGAATAAACAACCACTACCTATCATTCCGTGGACTTATGATCTTACTGCTCTTGCTGCATTTGAACATATCTTCTACAGCCATCAATTTCGTATGGACGCTTATTTTGATATATGGTCTGCTTATAAGAATGTATATATTTGAAACGGACGTATTAAATCCTCTCCCCTCCCTTTTATCTTTTTTCCCCTCCCCTCTTTTTTGCTGTTGTTGTTGTTGTTGTTGGTGTGTGAGTGTGTGGGAGAGAGAGAGAGAGAGAGAGAGAGAGAGAGAGAGAGAGAAAAGATGCCCCCATGACTAAGGCAACTGACTACTTTTCCATGGTACCCCTAAATCTACCGCTTGAGGTGGGCTGCCTTAGCCTGCCTAATAATAGGAATTGGCCCTGTTTCTCCTCTCCCATGAACTGCTCTTAAAACACATCATGCAAAGATTTTTTTAAAAAACCCTCTTGCAGTCTACTTAACCTCGCTCCCTGAGCAGCCTCCACAGGCCTCATTGGCAAATGTGTCATTTATAATAATAATGTGCCCTCTGGGCATTGGCTCAGTGTGGTACGCCTCTTCCTAATAAATTCACATCTGTCTTGGGGAAAGAAAGCCATCTAATTCTGGGTTGAATGTTGCTGTTAAAATACGTGACCGCTCAGCATAAAACAAGACAGAGAGAACAACCAATAGCACTTATCCAAGCCCTGAAAAAACACACTCATGTTGGTTAATGAGTTCCAGTCCTGAACCCCTTAGATCCCTGGTCAGCATTCAGCAACTAATGCTGAACAAGAGCCATGTTTTCAACAGTGCAAAGGCTGAATGAAGGAACTGGAAAACTGTATCCTAAAATCTGAGTTGGCAACTTGGAAGGAGAAAAAAAGAGCATGTTGTATTTCAGGGAAACATGATAAGTCCAAGCCTTGTATTTCAAGCTTTAGTGGCTTCTCCGCCTTTAGCTCCCTCTTCCCCAGAGTGAATAGAATAGGGTTCTTGTGTGCTCCAATTTCCCAAAGGGGTTTTCATCCACTGCAAAAGATGCATCCGTTTTTCTGCCTCATTCTCACAGTGCCCCAGAATGTCTTTCCAATTTCTTTGGGTGGTGTTTTTGGTCTTTGTTTAAACAACAACAACAACGACAAAAACTGTATGAAAGCTCACATTGAAATACATGTTAAAATGTGCATTTCTCTCAAAATGTGCATTTCTAAATGTATGTTCTTTCAAAAAATATTCACAGAAACCTTTTTTAAGCTGAATATGACATTGGAACACTTGGAAGTGTGAGAGCCGGTGGATAACTAAGGCTGAAATCCCGTGCAAAATTACATAGGAGTAAAGTCCACTGAACACAGTGGAACCTAGTCACAAGTAAACATGCATAGGATTGTGCTGTAAATTCCGATCTGCACATTAAGTTGAGCGGTGAGGAACAGGTTGGTTCATATCAGAATTCAATTCACAAAGATCAAATTCCCCAAGCATCCTGAGTTCATCTGACTTGCAACACAATGGAAATTACAAAGGGTAGTGCCCCCAATTTACAACCTACCTGAGAATTTTGGTAAATATATGCAAAGCTTAAAAGACAGAGCTCAGAATATAGCAAATAACAATTAGCAGATTGCTGTAAATGGAATGCCCTAGATTATATATGGTTGGTGTTTTCATTTCAATTTATTGTACAAGGCTCAAATTGTCCTCTGTTCTGACACATGGCTTTGTCCAGAGTTTGCAGAGCCATTCTATTCTGAAGGATTTCTATGTTCTGGTTGAAGAGGGGCTGAACAATTCTAAGAGATGGCATGGCCTTACTTGATATTCATGCTTTTTCCTAGTGGATCTTCTCCAGTTGACTATATTTCAGTAACCTTCTATGCAACCAATTTCACCTTGTCTGGAAGGAGTGCAGCCTTCCCTTTCTTCCATGTGAAGACTCAGGAGGTAGCCCTGAATGAGCAATTAGAACTAAGGCTGAAGCAAAAGTTCTCTGGTGAGAACTTTCAGCTCTAAGTTAGGAGTGGAGGAGATGCACAATTCGTCCAGAAACAACAGGAAAGTCCTTTGTGAGCACCTTCTGACCTTTTGGTAAATATTTGCACCTAATGCTCAGTCCTTTTGGTTGGAACATTCACAAAGGTTCAAATCCTTTTGAGGCATGAAGAGAGATACTTTTGCATCCCTACTCTCCACACATTCCACTGGAGTTTTCTAAAGACTTTACAATGCAGAGAAGCTCTTTACAGATGTTATAATCAACACACATAGGCTGGGATAGAGGCTGCTGCTGTGATCCCCCCTCCGGCTCCACCCAAGCATTAGAAAGTCTGAAAGGGGCTAAGAAAGCCATCTTCAGAGTCTTGCAGAAAACCTCTGAGACCACTGCTGAAACTGGATCAATTTTTAACTCATCACAACAGTCTCTTAAGATATTGCCATAAAGCCTGTTGGTTATGAAATAATGTGACACTAAAAGAGTTTTGATGATCTCACTGGAGAAACCATAGAGAGACATTTTTCTCCCTCTCTCAGAATACTAGAACCTGGGGTCATTCTATAAAGCTGATTGGTGGGAGATTCAGGACAAACAAAAGGAAGGACTTCTTCACACAGCGCAGAGTTAAACTATGGAACTCGCTACCACAAGATGTAGTGATGGCCACCAATTTGGATGGTTTTAAAAGGGGGTTGGACAAATTCCTGGAGGAGAAGGCTATCCATGCCTACTAGCCCTGATGGCTATGTGCTACCCTCAGTACCAGAGGCAGTGATCCTATGTACACCAGTTGCTGGGGAACATGGGTGGGAGGGTGCTGTTGCGCTCATGCCCTGCTTGTGGGTTCCTGGGGGCAGTTGGTTGGCCACTGTGTGAACAGAATGCTGGACTAGATGGACCCTCGGTCTGATCCAGCAGGGCTCTTCTTATGTTCTTATGATCCACTGTAGCATCCCTAATATTGGTACCTGACTGAACCCTGAAGCAAGAGATCCAGAAACTTTCGATCCAGGGGCTGATTGCCTGCTAGATTTTATGCTAGCTGTATTTTTATATTGTAATTTTAACCTTTCATGTTTTATATTATTTCATGTTGTACTGTATGGTTTTAATTCTTGTGAACTGCCCAGAGAGCTTCGGCTATTGAGCAGTATAGAAACAAACAAACAAACAAATAAATAACTGTTGTCTTTTATAGAGAGCTTCAGCTATGGGGTGCTTTAATCATCATTATCATCATCACCATCATCATCATCATCATCATCACCACCATCATCCACCAGCTTACCTTTTTCCACCACCACCACCATCACCACCAGTTTCTTCGCAGCAGCACTCCTTTGTGGAGTGCAAAAGCCAGTGGATAACTACGTTGTGATCTGCCCATTTGTTTGAGAGGTCCAACCCGGGCCAGTTTGTATCAGGATCCAGAAACATGGAATTCCTCAAGCAACCCTACTCGGGAACATGTGCCCACATTTGCCTCTGCAATGGGTGTGGGTATTTTGGAACTGTAATGGGGACATAGCACTATATGAAGTATTGCACAGAGCTGCAGTTACAATTCTACTTCAAGCTGATAAAGCAAGACTACTACCTCAGCAGGGCTAAAGGACTCTGGTGTGGAAGCAACCTGGAAACCGACAGACCTCTAGCTAGTCAGAGTAGACAATATTGGGCTCAATGAACCCATGCCGATTCACTCCAAGATTTCCTTCTTCACCGGGCCTTTCCCCCTCTCTCCTCCATGCGTAGGGATGTATGAAAGTCACTTACCATTTCGCAGATCTGCTTTGCGGTGTGGGGGGGAGGCGCTCTGTCCATCTCCCTGGAATCCTCGATGGGGGGGGAGGCGCTCCGTCCATCCCCCTGGAATCCTGCCCGGCCGGCTCCGCTCCATGGGGATTCCGTGGAGCCGCCAGCTGGCTCTGCCAGCAGCCAGACATCCGGCCGCTGGGTAGCAGGGACGCAAATGGCGGCTGCTGTAGCTGCCACCGTTTGCATCCCTGTATTCAACCGTGATAGGCTACGTAAATATTTACGTAGCCTATCATGTCTGGGTTAAAAAAAAAACACCCGCGTACGCAAATCGTGGCGGCTACGGTGGCCGCCATTTGCGTTCCTTATTTTTCGCCATCTTAGTCTACATAAATATTTATGTAGACTATTATGGCGAAAATAAAGGGGAATGCAAATAGCATAGTGGGCGCTATTTGCATTCCTTTTTGATTCGCCATTTTAAATGTTTAAAGACTTACGTAGCCTATCACGTCTATGTAAAAAAAAAAGAAAAAAGACCAGACTGCAAATGGCGGCAGCAGCAGCCAGTTGGAAGACCAGCTGCCGCTGCTGCCGCCGCCAGTGAAGCCACCGCTGGAGCCGCCGCCATCCGAAACATCCGCCCCAAGTAAGTCTTGTCCCGGGGGGGATCCGCGGGGGTTGGCGGGGGGTGTGTGGCAGGCCGTTCTGCCATGGATTTCGGGGGGCCGAAGGCCAGTGCATTCGGCCTCACTGAAATCCGTGGCGGAATTCTCCGCCATCCCTATCCATGAGCCACTTACTAGCTGGCCAGATGTTGGAGCACAGTCATGATGGGCATAGTGGGGCACATGGCAATTTCAGTGGCACCACCAGGGTCAGACAATGAGGTGCGGGTCTAGGGCCCCATGGTCCAAGATGGCCCCCAAGTGAATCCCAAATAACCCCCTGACATGTGGCGGTGGCTTTTCCTCTTCCTAGCTGCCTCATTGGCTACCAGGAAGAGGGCCTTTTCTGCTGTGGCATCCCGGCTGTGGAATGAGCTCCCTTGAGAAGTTAACCTAGTGCCTACGTTGTACTCCTTCTGACACCAGGTGAAGACCTTTTTATTCTCCCAGTATTTTAGCATTTTAGCTTCCTAGTCTTTTAGCTCCGGTGTTCTAAATAATCTCTGCATTGCTGCTAGGTTTTTTTCTGGTTGTACTTTTATGTTGTGGTTTTAAGCTTTCATCTTTTATATTTTTAATGCTGTACTTTGTGGTTTTAATTTTTGTAAACCACCCAGAGAGCTTCAGCTATTGGGCAGTATAGAAATAAATAAATACATGGAAACTGTAGCCCTATGGTCTACCATGTTAAATGAAAGAGTTTTCTTTTCCTATCTTTCTTAACTTTGAGTAGCAGTGAGTTGAACCAATCAGAAATGAGAGGGCACAGGAGTGGTGTGGACACTAGCAAAGTTTGGAAAAAAAACACCCAAGACTGGTAGGGTGAACATAGGCAACTGGCTCACCCACACACCCCTCAAACCTAGTGGCGCCTCCGGACAATTTACCACCAGAGCTCTGGAAAGATCAAGCCTCTTTGCAATGCACAAGCTGACTCCGGTCCTCTGTCAAGGATCCGTTAAAATATGACTCATCTATGACAAATGGCCATAAAACCTATTCCCAGAGCACAAACAAATTAATAATGTTGCGCTGGGATTTAAAAAAAAATCATGAGAAAAAAAGAAATATGGATGTGTATCCTTTTTCCTCCTGCAAATTAATTAGGGTTTGCTCAGCTAAGGCAGGTGACAGGGGTCATAAGGAATAACTTACTTCCTTGTCTTTTTGAAAAAAATAACATATGAATTCCTTTTCTATATCATTCATTCAATTCAGCAAAGAAAAAGGACAATGTACATTCATGCAGGGTGAGGGTGGGGGTGAGAATTATCAGGAAACACAGTCAGCGCTGTTATACATTTAAAGCCCTTGACGGCTTGGGGCCAGGTTACCTGAAGGATTTCCTCCTCCCATATGTGCCTGCCTGGACCTTAAGATCATCCCCAGTGGCCCTTCTCCATGAGCCCCTGCCAAAGGAAGTGAGGTGGGTGGCTACTAGGGGGAGGGCCTTTTCTGCTGTGGCACTCCAGCTGTGGAATGAGCTCCCTAGTGAGGTTCGCCTGGTGCCTACATTGTATTCCTTTCGGTGCCAGGTGAAGACCTTTTTATTTTCCCAGGCATTTTAGCATTTTAGCTTTCTAGACTTTTAGCTTTGCTATTTTAAATCTGTGTTTTACATTCCTGCACTGCTGCTAGGCTTTATTGTGGTTGTATTGTTATATTGTGGTTTTAATCTTCTATATATTTTAAATTGTTTTATTGTGTGCCGTTTGGTTTTAATTTTTGTGAACTGCTATTGGGTGGTATAGAAATTAAATAAATACATAAATAAATAAAATAAATATGCAATAATGAGTATAATGGCTTAGGTACCCAACCAAATCCCAATCATTTGCTAGCTCTTCCTTCCACTGGCATTCTGTATAACTGTCAAACTAGATCTGTGGTTGGGCCTCCTGACACCCCTTTCTTTGCTTAAAAGCAGCCAAGTGGGGTGGGGATTTTGACCAAGGCCACAGCATTCAAAGAGGGTGGCATTAACCTTTCCCCTGTACTGTTTACCTTGACTTAAAAGGCCCCAAAGCCAGGGCTGGCCCAATATATTTTGCTGTCTGAGGCAGACAAGATGGTGGTGCCTCCCTCTATTCCATGAATCAAAGTTGACAGACTGGCAGCTGAATCTTACTTCAACACTGGCAAACAGATAACATCCTCCATAGCACCAGAGGACAGATGGATAACTTGGAGGCCACAGGGTGCATGGCACACCCAGCTCTGAATCTGCCACCTGAGGTGGCTGCCTCACTCTGCCTAATGGCAGGGCTGGTCCTGCCTGAATTTGATACTACCATGGAAGGGAGAAAGCACATGTACAATACTAGGAAGAATCCCCCTGCCCTCTCCCCTACCCATGGCGAGCAGCAACTTCAGAAGGGAGTACAATTTCAATAGGGGAAATGGCATGGGGAAAATATTTAAATGCCCTTACCTAGAGCTGCAGCCCTAATACAAATCCTGCTCCCTGCTCTCCCCAGGCATGCATGATTGCCTTACAGGAAAGACGCTGAAGGAAAAGCTGAAGGAACTGGGTATATTTACCCTGCAGAAGAGAAGACTTGGGGGACGATGACATGACAGCACTCTTTAAATACCACAGGGGCTGTCACAAAGAAGAGGCAAAGTCTTGTTGTCTGCCGCCCCAAAAGGCAGGATGAGATCTAATGGGTTAAGTTACAGGAGGATTCTGATCGAACGAGAGGATAAATTTCTTGATGGTAAGAGCAGTTCAGCAACGGAGCCAACTATTGGGGTGTATCTGTGTTCCTGCTTGTAGGAGGTAGGGATGCTGGAGAAATTTGAGACTGACTAAAATGAACTTGGATTTCTAAGAATCTGACCTGTGGAATCTGCTACAGAGTGCCCCCCTCAGGACGCACAGAGTCTGTGAACTTCTGGATGATTTTTTTTTTTAACTTTCCCAAGATTTACACATATTTATTCATAGGAAAATACGCACGTTTCTGCTGAAGAAGAGTTTAATGGAATGGGGGACAATAAGCTAAATGTTATGTACTAAGGTAAATTATTTAAATTCGTATGAAATCTCTCACGCAATTATGTGGGTAATTTTCCGCATGACGAAAGAACCCCCCTTCCATCTGTGAGTGACGATGGAACAAAAGGTGCCTGACAATCCACAAAACACAGAAAGAGCAAATTTTATACAGTACGTCCATCCCTAGTAGGAGGTCGTCAAGGAGAAGCTGGGTGGCCATCCATTGGGGATGCTATTGCTCTGGATTTCCTGGATAGGGGGTTGGACTTGATGGCCTGCAAGGAACCTTCCAATTCTATGTTTTTAGATCACAGATAGTTTTGCTCTAAGATAACCAACTAATGAAGTTAAGGAAATCACTAACCATAGTTTTGATGGAGCAGCTGGTGAACAGCAGAATGAATCAAAATTAGCATGAAAAGGAAAGATCTCTCTATATTTAGACCTGACTGTTAGTTGATTGTCTGGGTTTTTAAAACAATGAATGTGTAACCAAGGTGTTGCTTTCTCCCCGAAAACACCGAGTTTCATCATTTGTTCTTTGATATACAAACCAATGCCTCTCGAAGAGGATGTCACGGTGGAAACTGAGCCAATAGAGCCCCAGAGCAGTTCTGATTCTGAGGAGGAACAGCAATCCATGGGAGAGGAGCTCGCTCATCCCACACAAACACAGCAGCTGGCAGAGATTCCTCCTGCCAGCATTCCTGGGAGAGATAGTGACCTTGGCAGCAAGAGAGCACTGGAGGGGGGCTTGCTGGACACTCGGCGCAGATGCAGGGAGTGACGACAGATGGAGGGTGCTGAAAGGAGGCGTAGTGCTCATTTGGCACGCAAACAACGGTCACGTCCCAAGGACCCAAGGGAAAGAGGGAGGATCTCTCCCTAGCCCATAAGTTCAGGGTCTTCCCGTGGTTCTCCTTCAAACAGGGACCAACTGCCTTAACTGGAGCTTAGGCTACTCTGCTATCTTTCCCCAGGGCTGTTCCTTGCGTTGGCACTAGTGACTAGTATTCTGAAAGAGTCATAAAGTAATAAAGGAATAAAGTCTTGGAAAGAATTCCTCGTCATCTGTATCCTGAGTTGGCTATTGGTGGGGACTGCAAGAGGCAGCTAGGGCGCTCCTGACAGAGGTTTACAATGCTTCTTTGTAAACCGCCCAGACAGCTTTGGCTATTGGACAGTATAGAGATGTAACAAATAATTAATAAATAAAAGCATCCTTCCGACAAACCAAACCTGTATTGGTTTACTCAGAAGTTGGCCTATGTCCAATGGGGCTTACCCTTAGGTAAGTGCGCCTAGGATTGCTCAAAGCTCCTTAAGACATCCGGAGGGCTGAGTTGCAGTGCCATCATTATGCTGATGAAATGCAAATCTTACCTCTCTTTTCCAATCATCTGATGCCAGGAAGGCAGTGGGAGTGTCAACCTTGGGCTTGAGCTCGGTTTAGTAATGGATGCATGTTAGAGGTTGACTAAAATGGTCACTCCAGTATGCCGCTGTGTTTGTGGCCAACTGGGGGTGGCCATCTTGGGGGCTGTGATTTGACTCCCCCCAAATTCAGTGGGGGTGCTTGACATCATGGAGGTGGGGCGGTGTTCTTCCCTTTTCTATTCTTTCTCTCACTGGCAGCTTTGGTAATGCAGCACAGGAGTGGAACTCTGACTGCAGCCACTGTCCTTCCTTCCTTCCTTCCTTCCTTCCTTCCTTCCTTCCTTCCCAGAAGGAGCCTAGAAAAGATTTTATTTATTTATTTATTTGAAACATTTGTATCCCCCCATATATCATTAAGATCTCAGGGTGGCGTAAATGGTGTTAGTGTATCTACACTAGCAGAATGAAGATAGTGTGGACATGGTAATGTCATTCACTACATATGTTAATTGGATCACCAATGCAATGATGTCTGTGTTATCACGAAACAACATATTGTACATGGCAACCATTAAGGTAATTATCGCTGTCTATACTTTTTGCATTTCAATTCCCACTGACAACACAGTTTACATCTTTCACCCTGCCCCGGCCCCACTCCAGCATGTGTATACAAATCTGCCAATTTGAGGTTAACGCTTCAAGCATCTGATGAAATTGACAGTGTCCAAGAAAGCTTATGACTAAATACATTTATTAGTCTTCAAGTTGCCACAAGACTCCTTGTTGTCATTCCCAGAGTGCCTCTGGGAAGAAAGGAAGGCAGCGGACAGATATTTGACTCCCCAAATATCAACTTCTCCCCTTCTCAGCAGCCAGACCAGTCCATTTCTGACCACCACAGCAGGACTAACAATGGGCCATACCATTCCACAGCACTGTAGTTACCAGCACTGGACTTGGAGTGATTTCAGGACCATGGAGAGCAGTCCTGTATCTAGGGTACGGACAAGTTAACTTCGCTTTGCTGTTTTAAATCTGCATTTTAAATTCCTGCACTGCTACTAGGTTTTATTGTGGTTGTATTGTTATATTGTGGTTTTAATGTTCTATATATTTTAAATTGTTTTATTGTGTGCCGTTTGGTTTTAATTTTTGTGAACTGCCCAGAGAGCTTCGGCTATTGGGCGGTATAGAAATGAAATGAATAAACAAACAAATAAATAAATAAATAAATAAAGTTAACCCAGCACTGACTTTCAGCAACTGACCAGGAGGGTCCTTCTGGGAGTTCCCCCTCCTCCAGTACTGCATCTGGGTTTGTTTATTTGTTTTGAAGAACTAGTGCCCTTTCCCGCAGTTGCTGGCTTCTTCTAGGTGGTGAGAGTCTGTGGAGTGAGGAGCAAATTGGGGAATGCTCCCCAGACCCTCCCTGCCCACAGGTCCACTCCTCAGAGTTGGAGGGCAGCAGTGCCTCACGGGGCTAGAGAGGCAGGATGCAGGATCCAAGGTGGAGGGCCCCATTTGTGAAGGTCAGTTAAGCTGAAGGAAAGTGACTGGCTTAACGTCAACAAGTGAGTTTCATGACTGAGTAGGGAGGTGAATCTGGGTGTTCCCAGTCCTACTTTGACTGTCTAAACATTAGCCCACAGGGTCTGTTCTCAGGCTTCCAAGCAGGCCCTCAAGCAAATTAAAACAGCCTGCAATGCATGTATTTATTTTCCTACACAGTGTTTGCAGTTGATAAATCTTGGCATCATACTAATTCAATGGAAGAATTAAGATGTTAATGTTGAACATGATGCTAAACTTTTAAAATCCTATCATCTTCAATGGTATAAGATTTTAGCATATATTTAAGGCTGCAACCCTATATGCACTTACCTTGGCATACTGAATACACAGTGGGAGTTACAGTAATTCTGAGCAAAAAGACATAGGATGTTACTGTACCTCTCCCATTGATTTCAGTGGTGTTTTAGAATGCTCTGGTTCCTACATACTAAAAATTCCCTCCACACAAAAACTTAACTATCAATGAGAAGCATAGGCTACAATTCTTATTGCTGACATCTAATTTTCCATGTGGAAGTATTTTTTTTAAAAAGGCTTCACTCAGTCAAGTGAGGCCCATTTAGCAATCTGATGTGGTACAGTCCAGACACATGGTTATTGTCTCTGTGTGCAGGGACCACACTTCTGTTTCATTAACCAGAATGCCCATCTGCTATCCTGATTTTACAAAGCCATAGATCCTACAAAACCACAGTATCATCAGCCACTCTGAGGTGGTAAAGTGTAACTACAAATCAATTAAGAGCTGGAAGATACTTTGCTCGTTAAACTTTAAACTCGTTAAACTTGTGTTTCTTTGCCAGTGGTCATAATCTAGCTAAATTATAGGCTTATTTGTCATATTCTGACCAACCATCTCAGCCTCCGTGGCTGACATTATCCCCTTGATTAAATAACTTGATTTGGGCTGGAACATAGAAGGATGCTGTTCAGACAGTGGAGTCGGAACATGTTGAAATCCTACCTCTAATAAACTCTGGTAGATATAATTTAAGGAATAAAAGTGTTTAGCTTTGAAAATGACATTACAAAGATTGCTCTACCATTCTTGAATTGCTCCTGTCTTATTTAATCAGCAATTAGCCATTGGGTTTCCATAGCACTGTTCTTACATAAAAAGATAAGAACAGCCCTGCTGGATTAGACAAAAGGCCCATCTGGTCCAGCATTATGCTTCCCACAATGACCAAAGAGATGCTCTTGGAGAGTTCAGAAGCTCAGCATGAAGGCAATAGCCTCCCTGTTGTTCGTCCCTAGCATGGAGTATTCACTGCCTCTGGACATAGGCCTTTGATCCAGCATGACTCTTCTTATGTCCAGAGGCAGTATACCTCTGAATACTAGATGCTAGGGATGGACTGGATTGGGAGGCTCCAGAAGTGGCCCCAACCTTGGACAAATCTCACACTGATTTAGATGCAGCAGATTTGTTGTCAATGAAGTGTGGCCCTTAGTTACCCAGCATCTGAGCCTTGCCTCCTTCTTTCTGGTCTGGTTGCAAAGATCTCCCCTCTCATCTCCTAATGCTACAACCTGGAGTTATTCAATGAAGGTGAATGGTATAGTATACCTCTATGAGAATTTTGTTTCAGTTTGCAAATCACCCGAAAATGTCCCATTTGCAATCCTGAATGTGAATACCCATGTTCTCTGAAAATGCTTGCAGATTCCCAAACTTGTGCAAAATGTGTACTTGAAAAAAATGCACAACTTTTGAAAAATGCACAATTTTTAAATCACCCATGCTTTAGCCTATGGGGGAATTTTGCGCAATTTCGCAAAGCTGCACACATTTGGGCATTTTTTGTGGAACTTTTATGTTCAACAGCTGCTGGTTTTGCGCAGTTTTCTGGTTCACGCAAAACCAACAGTGATCACAAATGTGAGCACAAATCAAGGAGAGTCGAGCAGCCAGCTGATTTTCAGAGAATCTTGGAGCGGTCAACAATACTTCTTCACCTATCTATAGAATGGTGAGAGGTACAGGACAGATAAAAGGAAGTATACTAGTTGCTGGAGAACAACAGTGTGCAAAGGCTGTTGTCAGGCCTTTCATGTGGGCTTCCCTGAGACATCTGGTTTCCCTCTATGGGAAACAGGATGCTGAATGAGATAGGTCTTTGGCCTGATCCAGTAGGGCTCTTTTTGCATCCCTATAATGCCCTTTTTCCATTCTTCATCTTTCCCCCTTTCCTCCACTTCCTGCAAGGTAGAAGCAATGCAATGACCCCCCATAAACAGACTGCATTGACAGAAATAAGTGGAGCAGAAAGATAACATCACGGTGAGGTTGTTAAACAAGGGGCCTTGTTGAAAGGAGAGCCTTTCTGGGTACTCCTTAAAAATTAGTGTTCTGACTCATCCAGTCAAGTGACCCAAACACTAAGTAAACATGGGTGGGGGTAGAGAGAATGCTCCTCCCAAAATAGCCTGACATTGAAACTCCATTGACTTCACATTTAAGTTACTTGATTCCTATTTGCTTTCACGGTCATGCATGAATGTCTGCTATCCCAGGGGTCACCACAGTATACCAAGTGAAGTTTCAACCAGCTGGAAGCTCCTGCTTCAGTTGATGTTATAGCAATTCATTTGGCTTTCTGCAGTATTTTTCTTGCAAATATGGAGAGATGGTGGTGGTGGGACTACATATGGCATAGAGTACACAAATCGTTTGATTCCTGATGATAATTTACCTAACAGCCTATTCACACAAAAGCAAACCCAGGTATAGGTCAAGGAAATACAACCATGATTCCCCAGTGAGTGAATCTGTATGAAACATGGATTTGCATTTTTAAACCTAAAATGGTAATTTCATTTCATTTATTATATTTCTATACCGCCCCATAGCTGAAACTCTCTGGGCGGTTCACAAAAATTAAAAACCATTACAATACATTATATGAAATATAAAAACCATTCACATAATGACATAAAACAAATAACACACACAACAACAACATTATCTAAAACAATTTAAAACAATCAGCCAGAGATAATCAAGAGACTCACTATACGCTGCCAAATGCCTGAGAGAAGAGGGCAGTTTTAACTTGGCACTAAAAAGATGACAATATTGGCACCAGGTGGGCCTCATGAGGGAGATTATTCCATGAATGGGGAGCCACCACCGAAAAGGCCCTCTCTCTTGTTGCCACCTTCCTTCCCTTGTGGGAAGTAGCCTTCAAAAAACCCTTAAGATCTATTGTGCAGAAAATTAAGTATTTCAGACACTGATAATTGGGAAGGTCTCTTACCCAGTTCTCATTGAAAAGGATGGGAGATGTGAAAGAACCAGGATTAGACACATACATGGCTATTAGCTACAATAACTATATTAGTCCTGTTCATATTCACCACAGTGTACCTCTGATTATGAGATGCTTGGGATGGCCATCAGCCTCATGCTCTGCTTATGAGATTCCAGAAGTATCTGCTTGTCCACAAGACTGCTGAAGTAGATAGTCCTTGGCCTGAACCATCAAAGAAGTTCTTAAGGATTCACCTTTCTACAAAATATATCATACATTTCAGCAGAGTTTGCATAGGAGGGTCAGGGATCATAAAATCTGAACTGGGAACTCAAGCAGTGGCTCATATGTCCAGTTCCAGCAATGACATTTGCTTCTTGTACTGCAGATGCAGTGTAAGTTGCAGCACCACAAACCTCTGTGGTCTGTCACTAAATCAATTCCCAAGAAATGCCTCTGTAAAGCAACACAACAATCCTCCATTTTTAAAAAAATAGTTTGGTTTTTGGATACTATGGGGTTAAAACATGTGTGTGTGTGTGTGTGTGTGTGTGTGTGTGTGTACTGGTCAGTATCAACCTAAAGGTCAAAGGTTTAGTTACAGTGCATGAGACAGGATGTCTGCTCAGGAAAGAAAAGGGTTTTTTCAGGCAGTTCAAATCAAAAGTCTTGTTAGATATGGAGCCAGGATGTCTGCAGAGGAAGAAGAAGAAAAGGTTTGCAGGAGGGTCAACTGAAGGCCAGAGAAAGAGCTTCAGAAAAGGAATTTAGAACAAAGGTGAACAAGAAACTACCCTCCTGATTGGCTGGAGTTGGGGAGGGAATATAACTCATTTTAAAATAAACCCTAAGATAGATGAGAGAGAAACAGAGAGAAGAAGAGGGAAGGAAAGAAGCCAGAAAGGATCAGGGGTGCTGTAACTGGAGAACTGGTTGAGATAGAGCTGGAGCTTTGAAAATAAGATATTGCTTGTTGGATAAGGGATCTGGAAAAAATATGGATACAATCTAGTTAGGTTAATGGGGGCGTTTATCCCTAGTTATTTTATTACCCTATTGATCATATGTTTTGGTTGTGTTCTGTGTATATCCATTTAGATTTTAAAACTTTTTTTCCTATTAACAACTTTCTTCAGTAATATTTTAATGTATGTTATTCGAAATTTTGTGGCCTCTTTTCTTTTGAGTTACCCATCCCTGTCTAATAGCCAACCTGCACAGTACCTAAACAAGAAACTTAAGACCCGGCAAGTTTAAAGGTTGGCTTGGTGGAAGCAGCCGGGGGGGGGGGGAAGAGATATCTTCCTGGTGGTAGCAGAAAGGGCCACATAAAAGGAAGAGCAAGAACCTAAACCTCTCTCATTTCCTCATTAATTTTAAGTATGTATGTATGCAAAATACTTCTACACCACTTAGGGTGCAATCCTATGGGGATAGGCGGATGCCTCTGAACTCAGAGGTGACTGCCTATCCAATGCAGGGCAGGAGAAGCACGGAGGGGATCGTTCCCTCCACGCTTCTTCTGCCCTGAATGGGAAGGCGGAGCGGGGGGGGGGGAGGCTGCCGGATGACACATAGGATGTGTTATACTGACATTTCTGCCTTCCCCACTCCAGAACGCCCCCCAGAACTCCCCATTTTGGCCACTCCCCACTCCTCTGCGGAGTGTGGGGCTGTTCTGTGCTGCCTGTGAGGCAGCGTGGAAGGCAGGGGGAAAGGTTGGTTCTCCAGGAACTGACCTCGATGCGCGAGCTCTGAGGTTGGTTCCTGGAAAACCAGATATCCTATGGCCCTCTAGCCGCTGACTAGCAGCCATAGGATTGCTTCCCTAATATATTAAAATCCCTAAACACTTTGCATTAAAATACAAGGTTACAAGATAACAGCCTAGATAAAATAATAAATAATTAAAACATTAAAAACATTTTAAAGCATTACGATATTATAACACTAACAACAAGGTGGTAACAGAGTCCCTCACAGGCCAGGAAAAGCCTGTGTGAATAGGTGTGATTTCAAGAGGCATTTGAAAATGGCCACAATTTCTGCCTCTTGACCCACATGTGGGAGAGTGTTCCAAAGGGGTGAGTGCCACCTCTGAGAAAGCGTACACATCTCTGCTTGGCGACATTCCATTGGCTGTGGAACAACCAGTAAGGGCTCCTCAGAAGATCTCAAGTGTCGACTGGGTATATATATAAGGGAAGACGTTCAACAAGGCAATGGCTTCTGAAAGCTAATTTTCTCTTATAATACGTCTCTATTTTTGGAATGTTTGAAATATTTTGATTGCTGTTGCATTGTGGCTCTTGGCTGCTGCTTTTGTGTTTTATGTTATGTTCTACATTGGGAGGTTGTTTTTAATTAAATGATTGACTTCTTGTAAGCCATCAATAACTTTTTAGAGATGGGGTGGGGCAGGAAGGTTTTAAACTAAATAAACTAAATAATACATGGGTGCTTTTCTATATGGGAAATGGCCTGGATAAAGCAGTCTCAGTGTTCCCGGATGATTGAATGGAGGACGGGACAGGGACAAATGGGAGAATTCCACCATTTTGAAGTAAAACACTGTTCTCAGCATATTTGTATATGGGAAGTTAAAGTCTCCTTCCACTCCAAAAAAGCAAGACAGATGACCAAGTTACATTTGCACTCTTCCATTTCAGAATACCCCTCGACATCCAGATGGCTCAGAAAGGTTCCCTAGGCTTCTCCTGACAGATCTTTATATCATCTGTCATTCATGGCAGCTGGAGCTGTCAAGTGAAACAGCACCTTCACAGATTCTTGGAGTATTCCATCTTCACAAGGACCTGCGTCTTGCCAGGGTCAGTCAAATGCAGCTTGGCTATTGCAGTAATTGATGGTAAGGGGAAATAATGCTGGGAAGATCGCTCCAGAAAGGAACTGTCTCCCTTGAGGGTTTTTTTAAGGAATATCTACAAATAATCACACAAAACAAGATTTGAAAATGGATATTGATGATAAATTATGCTGACAGCATCATGCCTCAGATATCAACAGGATGTCCAAAGCATTCAAATTCATTGTATTTTAGTCAACATAAGTAGGGAAATGTTAATCCAGTTCACAGGCATAACCAGTAAGCTTTAAAAAAATCCCAAACATATTGTGAAATCTGTTTTGGAAAATAACAGACAATATATTGGGATTATCCTGTAATACATAGGCATATTCATCTTTAACAGCCTGGGTCATTTTTGGATGTGTTCACCCATAAATCCATTCCAACCCATTTCTGCAATTTAAAAGAAATTCTGCACAGATATTTACATTTAAATATCATTTTAAATACATATCTTTAAAATATATTTACTCTCAAAATGTGCATTTCTAAACGTATCTTGATATGTTTAAATTGCCAGTAACTGCATCACAACTTTTGTAGTAGTGCGAATTTGGTGGATAGTTAAGCTCCAATCCATGATTTAATCCAAGAGGTACAGATAAGGTCAGATCGTATTGGAATTCTCAATACTCAAATTATTCAAGCATCCTTACAGCACACTAGGCATTATTTATATTAGCAGAGTGCAGTCACACATTATGGGAGATCACTGCCTCAATCCAGAAAGACAAATCCAGGAGCAGAATTCCATACAGTTCTTGTTCTAAAATGTGTTTTGAATTTTTTTGCTTAAAATCATAGAATAGTAGGGTTGGAAGGGGCCTATAAGACCATCAAGTCCAACCCCCTACTCAGTGCAGGAATCCAGGTCAGAGCATTCCTGACAGATGGCTGTCCAGCCTTGTGTGGAATGCCTCCAGGGTGGGAAAGCCCACTACCTCCCTAGGGAATTGGTTTCATTGTCATTTTGCTCTAATAGTCAGGAGGTTCTTCCTGATGTTCATCCAGAATCTGGCTTCCTGTCACTTGAGCCCATTATTCTGTGTCCTGTACTCTGGGATGATCGAGAAGAGATCCTGGCCTTCCTCTCCGTGACAGCCTTTCAAGTACTTGAAGAGTGCTCTCCTATCTCCCCTCAATCTTCTCTTCTCATGCCCAGTTCTTTCAGTCTCTCCTCATAGGGCTTTGTTTCCAGTCCCCTGATCATCTTCAAAAAACTGTGTGCAGCAGATATACTCCATTCAGATCTTGCCCTCCCCTCCCCTCCCCTCCCCTCCTTCCTTCTGATCTATTTACACCAACTAACATTATCAATGTCTTCAAACAAACACAGTTGTTTCAGGATCTTCAGAAGAAACAGAAACAAATGCACCAGTCTCTCTTCATAGGGCTTTGTTTCTAGTCCCCTCATCATCTTCATTGCCCTCCTCTGAAACTTTTCCAGTTTGTCTACATCCTTCTTAAAGTGTGGTGCCCAGAACTGCACACAGTACTCCAGATGAGGCCCAAACAGTGCTGAGTAGAGGGGAACTAGTACTTCATGGGATTTGGAAGCTATACTTCTATTAATGCAGCCCCAAATGGCATTTTACTTTTTTGCAGCCACATCACATTGTTGGCTCATATTCAGCTTGTGATCGACAACAATTCCAAGATCCTTCTCACTTGTAGTGTTGTTGAGCCAAGTATCCCCATCTTGTAACTGTGCATTTGGTTTCTTTTTCCTAGGTGCAGAACTTGGCACACTGGGAAAAGGAGCCTTTTTCAGTGCCATGCAGAGGAAGGCATTTATCTCTGATCAGTGGCTGATCAGAGATAAGAGCTTTTTCTTCTGTGGCACAGGAGGTGGAGTTAAGGGAAGACATTGCCAGGCCAGATGGGGAAACCCCATGAGTCTTATCAGACCCCTGGTCCAGAGGCTCCCCATCCCTGATTTTCTGTCTCTGAATGTGCTGAAAGAGTGGCAGAACACCAGCATTACAAAATGCAGATTAATGTAGCAAGCAAAAAGGGGGGAAAGGGTCCATGTCCCCCTATTTCCAGAGAATGCACATCTGTATTTTAAGGCTGCACCCTGACCCAAGAAAACAACCACAAAGAGTCATATAAATCCACTTTAAATTGTACAATTGCCAGGCAAAATTACGGATTGGCTTTCAGAAAAGACCAGAAACCTGAATCCCTAATGATATATAAATAGATAAATACTGAATGATCTTTCAGGGATCCCTTACAGGCCAGTGTCTCTTATTGCAAAGACATTCAGGATCCCATCCAGCTCTGTAATTTGTGATTCTAAGAGTTCTGTAGGTAATCAGAGTATTGCCTTGAGGCAATACTCTTAAGACCTGACAAAGGTCAACTGAGGCAATACTCTTAAGATCTGACAAAGGACGGTTGATAGCCAGTAACATTCCGGTGATGTGTTTCAATGGGAGCTAAGACAACCCGAGAAGGCACAGGGGATGGGTGGCGATGACTCATTTTTCTTCCCCACCACAAAGCAAGGGGAGGGGGCGAGCGTAGCAGGAAGTTCTTCTCTGCTGGAGCTGAAAAGGGCAGAGGGATGACTTGGTCTCTGCAGGAAATCCTATGGTGTTATGGTTTCCCCTAGAAATTTGATGGGGAACAGGAACATATTGCAGTATTAGTGCTTTGAACCTGCATCTTAGGCTCAGCCTGTATATATGTGCAAATAAACTTTATATCACCGAAATACGGTATGTCTTCCTCCTTCTAAGGAAATTGAACCCTGTGTAAGCACTGGAGCTCCTGAAACATCTCACTGCTTGGAAGTGGGGTGCATGCATGTAGCAATGATATAGAAAAAATAAAGAGAAGATGAATGTCTTGATGTCATATCCCATCATTTACCAGTTAGGATCAGTCCATGGCCAGGATCAGATAAGACCTCCTCCTTGAAAGAGGACCTCATTACCAGCTGCAATACATAGAGAGAATAGGGGAAGTCAGTGGACCCTGGGAGACACCCCGAGCCTGCCATGCTCCAAGGTGCACCCCCCCACACACACATACACACCCTAGATTGTGCAGCATTGGTAGATCTGATGCTACAGATGGACTACAATCACCAACAGAAGTGGGCGCAATGATCAGTCCAAGGTGAAGCCCAGACCAAAAGGTACAGTGCACATCTGGAAGGATAAGACCTTCCATTTTGGACCCCCTCTCAGGAGGAGGAACCATGACCTGTCCAGATGTGTTGCCCACGTATTGTCCAGATCAGGACTCAAATTATGATCTGGAAAGTGGTGAGGCAGCAAATCCAGCTTTAAAAGCTTTCATTTGCTGCCTGGCTGTTCCTGGTGCAATACTACTTTCTGTTCAGCTCCTAGTGTTGTGCTCATATTCTGACTCTGGTTGAACAGCTCCCCAGCTGTTTGAGCAACTCTGCTCTTTTGCCCTGTTGGACAGCTCCCTCGCTAGGTAATTTAGATGGAGAAAGTAGCCAAACCATACAGCATAACGCTTATACACATATGATTATTGCATGCCTGAATTCAAGTCAAGCATGTTTTGCATGATATGAGGACACAGGGAAAGAACAAACTGTATGCAGGTATAATATATGCCATGAACTTGAGCACACTCCAGGAGAGAGCGGAGGACAAGAAGGCCTGGTGTGCTATGGTCCATGGGGTCACGAAGAGTCGGACACGACTTAACAACTGAACAACAACAAATAATATATGCCAGTAAACTATGCAGGGAAGAAAACACTCTGAAAGCAAATAAGCAATTCCTGGAGGAAATGAACACTTAGAGGCAGTCTGTTTATTAAACCATTATTTTTAAAGTTTTTGGGAGAAAAAAATGGACTGCAGCACAGGAGATATAGTAGAAGTAAGTGCCCTGAATGTTAATGCTAAACCACTTGCTTATTTAAAATAATCACTGCCTATTTATGGTGTCATAGGACTGTCATAGAAATAGAAGGAAAGAAGAAATGAACACCACCATGGATACTCAAGGACTGCATCAGAAATCAAGGAAGTTGCCATAGTTAATATCTGTGACCTATTGGATTGCAACTACATTGCCCATAGGAATGGATGGTGCTCATGAGTAGGGTGGATTAATATTTCCATTTCAGTTTGTCTCAGTTTCTAGGGATGTCAGAGAATTTCGCCACGAATCTCGGGGAGGCCGAATGCCAGCACATTCGGCCCCCCGAAATCGGTGGTGAGATGGTCTGCCCCCCCGCCCGCCCGGGACAGGACTTACCTTGTGCGAATCTCCCTGGCGGCGGTGGCTCCGGTGGCGGGGCGGCGGTGGCGGCGGACGGTCTTCCGACCAGCTGCCGCCGCTGCCATTTTCAAGTTAAAAAAAAAAAAGTGATAGGCTACGTAAAGATTTACGTAGCCTATCACGGCTAGATTTTAAAAAAACACCGTGATAGGCTACGTAAATGTTTACGTAGCCTATCACGGCTGAGTTAAAAAAAAACAAAAAACCGTGCATATGCAAATGGCGGCGCCCATGGGCGCCGCCATTTGTGTTCCTTATTTTGGGACGTCTAGTCTACGTAAACATTTGCATTCCCCTTATTTTCACCTTAGTCTACATAAATGTTTACGTAGACTAAACGTCCCAAAATAAGGAACGCAAATGGCGGCGGCCATGGGCGCCGCCATTTGCATACACGCATTTTTTTTTTTAAACTCAACCGTGATAGGCTATGTAAACATTTACGTAGACTATCACAGCTGACTGCAGGGATGCAAATGGCGGCAGCTATGGCCGCCGCCATTTGCGTTCCTGGCTGGCAGAATTCGCGGCGGGAGGGACAGGGCGCCTCCCCCCCCCAGCCAGAATTTCGGGGGGGGAGGGACGGGGCGCCTCCCCCCCGGCCAGAATTTCGGTGGTAGGGACGGAGCGCCTCCTCCCCCACCGTGAATCAAATTTCGGTTCAGATAAGTGATTTTCGTACATCCCTATCAGTTCCTCATTTTTCCAGTCTTAGGTTCAGTTTGTCCTGAACTGTGATTAAAAAAAAGTTTGCATAAAAACTTGCATGCATTTGTGTGTGCATTTCTCCCAATGCATGCATTTTTGTATGGAATTTTGTTTAATGGTAACTTTTTTTGCAAGAAATTTCCCTAATGCACTTCATTTTTAATGTTATTTTCATGAAGATATGCATGTTTGTGTGCACTTTCCCCTAATATACATATTTTGTTTGCTTTTTTAAGCTGAAGAACATTGCAAAATTTGAGGAAGCGTGCATTTTGAAAAGTAACTGAATTTCAGTTCTCGTATTGGTTCAGAAGTCCAAAATTAGATACATTCATTAAAACCTAACAGATTTCTCCTCTGTCATTATGCATGAGTTAAAGAAATTGTCCAACCTATCCAAGTGAGTATACTTTGAATTATATAACCTAAGTTAAATGTATTATAGCTAACTTTTATACCACATGTTTTCCTAACCTGGATTTTTTAATATGTTCTTATTGAAGCTGTAAATCATTTTATATGCAAGGAAGCTGATTGCTCACTAACTGCAGTTTTATTTACTGTACATCTGGAAGGGGTTTCAACCACACCGAGTCTTCAAATTAGAATGCAACTTAAGTATGCTTTAAAAAGTAATACGGTTGCATATGTACACCAGTAAAGCCTTAGCTTGGTAAATTCTGCATTGCAATTAGTGTCAGCTGAAACTGGGTTTATCCTGGGAGAGTGACCGAATATGCAATGGCTGTGAAAAAGGTGAGTTCCATGATAGGAATCATGAGAAATGGACAGAAAACAAGAATGCCAAAATTGTGATGCCTTTATACAAAACTATGGTTAGGGATGGGTGAGAATTTTACTTCACTTTGGTTTTGATAAGAATTTATCAAAATTCACACAGTTCTCCAAATTCTGCATAAAAAGACTTGAGTTTTTTGTTTTTTTGTTTTAATGATTGTGGAAGAAACCAAAGCTGGCAGATTCATCCAGCCAGGCCCTGGGCTTTGAGTGCTGAGCTCTTAAAAGTCTGCATTTGAATCCCTGGGTATTCAACCATGTTCATGCTTGTATTGCCCTTGCAGTAGGCCTCTTAATTTAGAGGTGCCAAGATAGTGATAAATCAGATCCAGGTTTGTTTACAAGGAGCCTTTATTGAGTATTTACAGCACACAGGTGTAACCAATCGTTGGATCAGACAGCTTCTCTGAACACAGAGCCATGGGGTAAAATGGGTTTTATACCATACATGTCAGCAGCGAGGCAGCATGACAGCAGCAAGCGTTATTTAGCATTCATCTACAACTTTCCCAGCATAAGCTAACAGTGCTTGGTCAGAAGGGAAACAATCACCGCTTTCCTAGCACAGATACCTGCAGCTTTAAGGCAAACAAGCTTCACTTCCCAGGCACATCCGATAAGACACTCCAGCTCATTAATATGGAATGAGCTGAGGCTGCGCTATTGACCTTTGACTCATCCTGGTAAACCAAGAGGCCTGTTAGGGAAAACAGCAGCCAACTGAACCAAAGTCAGAGAGCATTATGGATCATCTAAGCCCCTCTAAAACTACTGATAGCTTGGTTCAGGCCTGAGGCCTTACATTGCTTAATTAGGGTTGCGACATCTTTTTTCCTGACAGTCTCCTCATCTTTAACAGCTACATGGAAGGCAAGTACAACATCATCCTCTCCATGCTGGGAATAGCTGTACTTCTTAAATTTAGCTGGTGAAGATGGTTGAAAAAATGGTTTCAGTTATTTTTTTAATAAGAATTTATTAAAAAATTCACACATTCCTTATATTTGGGAGAGAAAGAACTTGATTTTTAAAAAAAATCTGAATGTGGGAGAAAGCAAAACAGACAGATTCACCCATGGTTGCTGCATCTGGAAAAAGGATATTATAGAGCTGGAAAAATGATCATGGGGATGGAACAACTACCCTACAAGGAAACATTGCAAGGTTTGGGTTTTTTAAGTTTAGAAAAAAGAAAAGCAAGTGGAGAGGACATGATACATATCATGGAGAGTGCAGATAGATACATTTTTCCTCCTTCTCTCATAACATTAGAACCCAGGGTCATCCAGTGCAGTTAAATACGGGGAGATTCAGGACAAAAGGAAATACTTGTTGACTCAGCACAGAGTTAAACTATGGACTTTGCTTCCACAGGATGTGGTGATGTTCATCAACTTTAAAAAGGTTTAAGAGATTAGATAAATGGTGGTTCTGATGGGTGGGGCGGTGAATCTGCTTTGGGTTTCAGTCAGAACTAGTCTGTCAGGAATGAATCTGAGCAAGTGGAGATGTTTGGCAGCTCAGATTCAGAATCTGAATGGGAACAGCAGGAACAGATGGAGGCACCCTCCCTAGTGAGCCCAGATATGGTGAGACCTTGATATACAGATGGCCTAGCCTGAATGGCTCCCCCATTCCTCAACGAAGTGTACTCAAGTTTCGGAGGAGGAAGGCGAAGGGTGTGACTTGAGGGATGCTAGGGTCCATCGCAGCATGAAATGAGAAAAGTTAGGGGCAGGGCTCAGACACTCCACCAGGTTGGTCACACATGGAAGTCAACGTAGGAGGGAGCCACCCTAAGGGAGGGGCGAAGGAAGTCTGGCTGTGAAGTTCATGCCCAGACTACTGGCAACTTTTCTAACTTCCATTTCATATCCTTTATTGATATTTGTAGATGTGTGGATTAGCTGGTTCTATGCAGTCTGAGAGTTTCCTAGAATCTGCATTTGTAGAGAAGCTTGTTGTTGATCAGTCGTTAAGTCGTGTCTGACTCTTCGTGACCCCATGGACCATAGCACACCAGGCCTTCCTGTCCTCTGCTCTCTCCCGGAGTGTGCTCAAGTACATATTCATTGCATCGGTGATGCTATCTAGCCATCTCATCCTCTGCTGTCCCCTTCTCCTTTTGCCTCCAATCTTTCCCAGCATCAGGGTCTTTTCCAGTGAGTTTTCTCTTTGCATTAGGTGGCCAAAATAATTGAGCTTCAGCTTCAGTATCTGTCCTTCCAATGAGCACTCAGGGTTGATTTCCTTTAGGATTGACTGATTTGACCTCCTTGCAGTCCAGGGGACTCGTAAGAGTCTTCTCCAGCATCACAGTTCGAAAGCATCAATTCTTTGGCGCTCAGCCTTCCTTATAGTCCAGCTCTCACAGCCATACATTACTACTGGGAAAACCATAGCTTTGATTATACGGACCTTTGTCGGCAAGGTGATGTCTCTGCTTCTTACTATGCTGTCTAGTTTTGCCATAGCTTTCGTCCCAAGGAGCAAGCATCTTTTAATTTCATGGCTACAGTCACCGTCTGCGGTGATCTTGGAGCCCAAGAAAATAAAATGTGTCATGCTTCCATTTCTTCCCCTTCTATATGCCAGGAAGTGATGGGGCCAGATGCCACGATCTTCCTTTTTTTAATGTTGAGTTTCAAACCAGCTTTTGCACTCTCCACTTTCACCCTCAATAAGAGGCTCTTTAGATCCTCTTCACTTTCTGCCATTAGGTTGGTATCGTCTGCGTATCTGAGGTTGTTGATAATTCTCCCGGCAATCTTAATTGCAACCTATGATTCATCCAACCTGGCATTTCTCATGATGTACTCTGCACATAAGTTAAATAAGCAGGGCAACAATATGCAGCCTTGTCGTACTCCTTTCCGAATTGTGAACCATTTGGTTGTTCCATGTCCGGTTCTTACTGTTGCTTCTTGACCCTCGTACAGGTAGGGGTGTATGAAAGTGACTTACTTTTTGTGGATTATGTTGATGGTGGGGGGTGAGGCGTTCTGTCCCTCCCCCTGGAATCCTCGAACGGCCAGCTGTGCTCCGCGGCAGCTCCGTGGAGCAGCCGGCCAGGCCTGGCCCGGCCCGGCCAGAGCCATCCACAGCTGGATTTCTGGCCGTGGAGGGCTCTGGGTAAAAACAAAAACAAAAAACAACACCGCGTACGCAAATGGCGGTGGCTACGGCCGCCGCCATTTGTGTTCCTTCTTTTTTGGCCGTCTTAATCTACGTAAATATTTACGTAGACTATGACGGCGAAAATAAAGGGGAATGCAAATAGCGTAGTGGGCACTGTTTGCGTCCCCTTTTCATTCACCCTTTTAGCCTACGTAAATCTTTACGTAGGCTAAAACGGCAAATCAAAAGGGGACGCAAATAGCTCCCACTACGCTATTTGCGTTCCCCTTTATTTTCGCTGTCATAGTCTACATAAATACTTAAGTAGATTAAGACAGTAAAAAGAAGGAACGCAAATGGCGGCGGCCATAGCCGCTACCATTTGCGTACGCGTTTCTTTTTTTAAACCCACCCCCAACCATGATAGGCTACGTAAAGATTTACGTAGCCTATCATGGCTTCCCCCCCCCCCACAAGCCTGGAAATGGTGGTGGCGGCGGCAGCCGGTCAGAAGACCGGCCGGAGCCACCGCCGGAGCCGCCGCCGCCCGGAAGATCCACCCCAGGTAAGTCTCATCCCGAGGGGGATCCGCGGTGGGGCGGGGGGGTGGCAGGCCATTCCGCCACAGATTTCAGGGGGCCAAATGCACTGGCATTCGGCCTCACTGAGATCCATGGCGGAATTCTCTGACATCCCCACGTACAGGTTTCTCAGGAGACAGGTAAGGTGGTCTGGTACTCCCATCTCTTTAAGAACTGGCCACAGTTTGTTGTGATCCACAGAATCAAAGTCTTTAGCGTAGTCAGTGAAGCAGAAATAGACATTTTTCTCTTGCTTTCTCCATGATCCACCGAATGTTGGCGATTTGATCTCTAGTTCCTCTGCCTCTTCGAAACCCAGCTTGTACTTCAAGTAGTTCTCGGTTCACATGCTGCTGAAGCCTAGCTTGTAGGATTTTGAGCATAACCTTGCTGGCATGTGAAATGAGCGCAATTGTACGGTAGTTTGAACACTCTTTGGCATTGCCCTTCTTTGGAACTGGAATGTAAACTGACCTTTTCCAGTCTTGTGGCCACTGTTGAGTGTTCCAAATTTGTTGGCATACTGAGTGCAGCACTTTAACAGCATCATTATTTAGGATTTTAAATAGCTCAGCTGGAATACTGTCCTCTCCACTAGCTTTGTTGTTAGGAATGCTTCCTAAGGCCCACTTGACTTCACTCTCTAGGATGTCCGGCTCAAGTTCAGCGACCGCACTATCATGGCTATCAGGGACATTCAGATCTTTTCTGTATAGTTCTTCTGTGTCTTCTTTCCACCTCTTCTTAATCTCATCTGCTTCTGTTAGGTCCCTGCCTTCTTTGTCCTTTATCATGCCTGTCTTTGCACAAAACGTTCCCTTGAGATCTCCGATTTTCTTGAAAAAATCTCTAGTCTTTCTCATTCTATTGTTTTCCTTGATTTCTTTGCATTGTTCATTTAAGAAGGCCTTCTTGTCTCTCCTTGCTATTCTCTGGAACTCTGCATTTAATTGGATATATCTTCCCCTTTCTTCCTTGCTTTTCACTTCCCTGCTTTCCTCAGCTACTTGTAAAGCCTCATCAGACAGCCACTTTGCTTTCTTGCACTTCTTTTCGTTTGAGATGGATTTTGTTGCTGCCTCCTGAACAATGTTACGAACCTCCATCCATAGTTCCTCAGGCACTCTGTCTATCAGGTCTAATCCTTTAAATCTATTCCTCACCTCTACTGTATACTCATAAGGGATATGATTTAGGTCATACCTGAATGGTTTAGTGGTTTTCCCTATGTTCTTCAATTTAAGCTGAAATTTTGCAAGAAGCAGCTCATGATCTAAGCCACAGCCAGCTCCAGGTCTTGTTTTGACTGACTGTATAGAGCTTCTCCATCTTTGGCTGCAAAGGACATAATCAATCTGATTTCGATATTGACCATCTGGTGATGTCCATGCGTAGAGTCGCCTCTTGTGCTGTTGGAAAAGAGTGTTTGCTATGATCAGCATGTTCTCTTGGCAAAACTCTGTTAGCCTTTGTCCTGTTTCATTTTGTACACCAAGGCCATGCTTGCCTGTTATCCCGGTGATTTCTTGACTTCCTACTTTAGCATTCCAATCCCCTATGATGAAGAGGACATCTTTTTTGGGTGTTAGTTCTAGAAGGTGTTGTAGGTCTTCATAGAACCGATCAACCTCGGCTTCTTCGGCCTCAGTGGTTGGGGCATAGACTTGAATTACTCTGATGTTGAATGGTTTGCCTTGGATTTGTACTGAGATCATTCTATCATTTTTGAGATTGTATCCGAGTACTGCTTTTCCCACCCTTTTGTTGACTACGAGTGCTACTCCATTTCTTCTAAGGGATTCTTGCCCACAGTAGTAGATATGATGGTCACCTGAATTAAATTTGCCCATGCTTGTCCATTTTAGTTTGCTGATTCCCAAGATGTCGATGTTCAATCTTGCTATCTCATGTTTGACCACCTCCAGCTTACCTTGATTCATTGATCTGACATTCCAGGTTCCTAAACAATATTGTTCTTTATAGCATCGGACTTCCTTTTCACCACCAGACACATCCACAGCTGAGTGTCCTTTCGGCTTTGGCCCAGCCACTTCACTCTTTCTGGCTCTACTTGGAAATTCCCTCTGCTCTTCCCCAGTAGTATATTGGACACCTTCCGACCTGAGGGGCTCATCTTCCGGCGTCATATCTTTTAGCCTTGTGATACGTTCCATGGGGTTTTCTTGGCAAGAATACTGGAGTGGGCTGCCATTTCCTTCTCCAGTGTTTGTCAGAACTCTCCACCATCACCTGTCCATCTTGGGTGGCCCTGCACGGCATAGCTTCACTGAGTTACGCAAGCCCCTTCATTATAATAAGGCAGTGATCCATGAAGGGGCAGAGTCATTTACTAATAAAGTAGTGTTTGTTTACTGGAGCATGTTGATTATGAAGGGAAAGGACAAAGGAATGTGACACAGTCAGAACTCTAAAGGAGCTATTCACCACCCCACTGACATCAGAGCCACCAGCCTCCACTGGCTGTTCATGTCTACTTGTCTTGATGGCTATGTGCTACCTCCAGGATTGGAGGCAGCATGCTTCTGAAGACCAGTTGCTGGGGAACAAGAGCAGGAGTGTCCTCTTGTCCTCATCTCCTGCTGGTTGGTTTCACAGAGGCACCTGGTTGGGCAAGGTGGGAAACAGCATGCTGTCTTAGAGATGCCTTTAGTCTGACCTAGCAGAGTGGTTCTTACGACTGTGCTGTCCTAAAGGTAAATTAGTCAGTGATGATGGTTCTGCCCTTGTTCAAAGTGCAGCAAGGAAAGGGCTCAAAGGGGGAACTCGTGGAGCAGCGGCCTGTAGCTTCCTTGAGCACTGATATGCGTTACAGTCACCAGAAGGCCTCTTTTCATGTGTTGCCTCATTAAGAAGCAAACCGAGGAACTGAGTTCTTGTTATCCTTAGCATCTAGACTTGTGCTGAAGCAAAATTTGCCATGCCTCTGCAACCAATCAGTTATGTGGTTCTGTGTCATATGATGTGTCATCTGGGTTGCTGGCCTGCCAGAATATTGTGTAACCTAGTCAGCTGCCCTACAGAAGCACCACACAGGTAGGCTTTGCTTGTGCTCAGGAAGCAGGGCAGGAGAAAGGCCATTAAAGGGAACATTCCATTGCAGAAGCCAGGAAGGTGTTACTAACCTTTCATTCCAAGGCCCTTTACTTCACAGCTGCTAAGAAAAAAGATGAAGCTTTTCAGGGAAGGAACTCTCTTGACCAAATGCCACATGAAGGTATGGTAATTAGGGATGGCCATTGTGGGGCTTTCCAGATTTCCCCAGAGGGCCCCCCCCCAGGCTTGGCTTGCATTTGCAGGCCAAGCTGCAGGCTTTTTCCTGGAATCCGGGAAATTTCTCTGGGGTTTTTTCTTCTAAAATCAGCATTTATGCAATTGCAGCCATAGTTTGCTTAATTTGTGCAAATTCTGGGCATAATATGCTTAATTCTGTACAAATTCCACCTGCATGGATGCCTGATTTTAGAAAAAAGAAAAAATGGAAATCTGTTCTAATGCTACCTCAAGATGTCGTGATGGCCACCAACCACCAAGACCTGTTCTAATGCTACCTCAAGACGTTGTGATGGCCACCAACTTGGATGGCTTTAAAAGGGGGTTAGACAAATTCCTCGAGAAGAAGTCTATTAATGGCCACTAGGCTTGAAGGCTATAGGCTACCTCCAGTATCAGTGGTGGTAAGCCTATGTACACCAGTTGCCAGGGAACATGGGCAGAAGGAACACAGGCAGGAGGATGCTGTTGCGCTTGTATCCTGCTTGTGGATTTCCTGTGGGCAGCTGGTTGGCCACTGTGTGAATAGAATGCTGGACTAGATGGACCCTTGGTCTGATCCAGCATGGCTCTTCTTATGTTCTTATGTTCTCTCTATACAGAACCCACCCCCATGACCCTCCGCTTCTCCTGCCAACATATAACTTTAAATCAATCCAAACACGATACTGCATTTCCAAGGGAAAAATACAAAGCTCCTCCTGTCCCTCATCCTATATACAATTGTAGTCTCTTGGAACAATCCATTCAAGAGTCCAAAGATGCACTCTCTCAGATCATCTGCTAGGAACCCTGCACATGCTCTGAGATCCAAGATCCTACTCCAGCAGATAAAATGTACTATGTAAGTTAGATTGACCTGCTTGATTTTTATTTGGAATTTTTGGTGTGTGATGGTTGACTCCCCCCCCCCTTTTTTTTTTTTACATTTGGCTGCATTGTTTGAAAAGGGAATTTCTCACTAAAATCTTCCCCATGTGCTAAGACTGTACAGTTGTTAAGCTATTTCTTTCAGTTCTAAGGACAGTTCATAAGTTTTTGTTAGATCTGGCATTCTCTGGGCTTTTGGAGGTAAACCCAAAGTGCTTTCTCATATATTCTAGAATATATATATTCTAGAGCTGGACTGAAGGGACGGGTCCTCTGCAATAGGGCTTAGAAAGTATCATAGAAAGTATCGTAGAATCATAGGGTTGGAAGGGGCCTACAGGACCATCGAGTCCAACCCTCTGCTCAGTGCAGGAAGCCTGATTCCCAGGCAGTTTCCATCCAAGTACTAACCAGGGCTGACCCTGCTTAGCTTAGAATCTCTCCAAGAAGGTGGACAGCCTAGGGTGTTCAGGTGAGGATTAACAGGTGGTGGCAGTCTATGAGTTGAGAAAGCTTTACACAATGGGGGTCCAACAGTAAAAGAAAGCATTCTCCCTACCACACCCAGATTCATCACACCACCCTATCAGCACATTTCCCATTTTCTGGTTAGCAGGAATGTTGACGAACTTTCCATTCCATCCTCTCAGCCAGTCAGCATCAGAGTCTTCATTGTCACAACCCAATCCAATCCAATACAGATTGCACAATGACAAAGGCTAAGCGCTGCAGAGAGATGCAATCTCATCCCAAGCACAGAACATGTAAGCAGACTAGGGATGTACGAAAGTCACTTACCTGTTAACGAAATGTGATTCAAAGTGGGGGGGAGGCACTCTGTCCCTCCCCCCGAAATTCTGGCCGGGGGGGAGGTGCTCTGTCCCTCCCCCCCAAAATTCTGGCCAGGGGGGGAGGCGCTTTGTCCCTCCGCTCCCGAATCCTGGCCGGCCGGGTCTGCAAATGGCGGCGGCTGTAGCCGCCGCCGTTTGGGTCCCTGCAGTCAGCCGTGACAGGCTACGTAAATGTTTACATAGCCTATCACGGCTGAGTAAAAAAAACCACACACACACGCATGTATGCAAATGGCGGCGCCCATCGGCGCCGCCATTTGCGTTCCTTATTTTGGCACATCTAGTCTACGTAAACATTTACGTAGACTACAGCGAAAATAAGGGGAATGCAAATAGCGTAGATGCTACGCTATTTGTGTTCCCCTTATTTTCGCCGTAGTCTACGTAAATGTTTACGAAGACTAGATGTGCCAAAATAAGGTACGCAAATGGCGGCGCCCATGGGCGCCGCCATTTGCGTACGCGCATTTTGTTTTTTTTTACTCAGCCGTGATAGGCTACATAAACATTTACGTAGCCTATCACAGTATTTTTTTAAAATCTAGCCTATCACGTTTTTGTTTTTACTGGAAATGGCCGCGGCGGCGGCCAGTCGGAAGACCGGCCACGGCGCTGCCGCCGAACTGCTGCTGGAGCCGCCGCCGCTACCGCCAGGAAGATTCGCCCAAGGTAAGTCCCGTCCCGGGGGGCCGGGGGGGGGGCAGACCGTTTCGCCACTGATTTCGGGGGGCCGAATGCGCTGGCATTCGGCCTCCCCGAGATTCGTGGAGAAATTCTCTGACATCCCTAAAGCAGACAGAATAATGAGAAAGAGTCACACTTACCGATAGTGGTCGATGCAGGCCTATGAAGGAGTAATAACTACAAGGTCTGCAGATGAGTATGAAAGAGGCGTACAAAATTGAAATTACTAGCTAGAATCATTTACTTCCTTGTATTGAGTCCTTTAAATCCACACCATCACTTGCCATTCCTAATACCCAGAAATGGTTAAACTTGATCTGTTGGGATAGTATCTGTTGAGTACTGTGTCCAGTTCTGGGCACCACACTTTAAGAAGGATGCAGGCAAACTGGAAAAAGTTCGGAGGAAGGGAACGAAGATAATGAGGGGACTGGAAACAAAGCCCTATGAAGAGAGACTGAAAGAACTGGGCATGTTTAGCCTTGAGAAGACTGAGGGGAGGTATGATAGTGCTCTTCAAGTACTTGAGAGGTTGTCACAGAGAGGAAGGCCAGGATCTCTTCTTGATCATCCCAGAGTGCAGGACATGGAATAATGGGCTCAAGTGACAGGAAGCCAGATTCCGGCTGAACATCAGAAAAACCTTCCTGACTGTTAGAGCAATACGACAATGGAACCCATTCCCTAGGGAGGTGGTGGGCTCTCCCACACTGGAGGCATTCGAGATGAAGCGGGACAACCACCTGTCAGGGATGCTTTGACTTGGATTCCTGCATTGAGCAGGGGGTTGGACTCGATGGTCTTATAGGCCCCTTCCAACCCTACTCTTCTATGATTCTATGATTCTATAGCTCTGCCTTCAAGATGCCTCCCCCTACAAAAGATCTCATATCTATTCAGTCAACGCAGCTGCATTCTCTAGATTGAAATGCTGTAGTCATGACATGGAGAAAGCCAAGAAGCAATGTGCAGGTGCAACCAAGCCACTCCCCCCCTCCGGCAACAGAAACACACACACCACAGATAAGTAAATAAATGATAATGACAAATGCAAACTTTCTGATTCTAACAACTTCCTTTGTTAATCGCTCTCCCTAATCAGAGTAGGGAATTAATGAACGTCTTTCATTTACACATGCTATTAAAATAGAGTGTTAATTGGCTCACTTGAAAGATTTATGGCTGGTGAAACTTGACATAATGGGTGTTTTCTTTTCTTCCCAAGAATTATTCCTGTGCTAGGACCACTGCAGAGATACTGCATTGCAGCACAGAGAGTGAACAGAAAGACCACCGGCTGAGTGAGCTTTGGGCATTGCTTTGCCATGCATTAAAAGGATGCACATGTTTCCTGCACCTCCTGGTCCCACTGTCCCACGTCACATTGAAATACAGCTTTTGTGTTTTTATTATTTATTTATTTGTAACATTGCTATACCGCCCAATAGCCAAAGCTCTCTTGGCCGTTCACAAAAATTAAAACTACAAAGCACCGCATAAAAACAATATAAAATATAAAAGCTTAAAACTACAGTATAAAAATGCAACCAGAATAAAACCTAGCAGCAATGTAGAGATGTAAAGTACAGTAACAGATTTAAAACAGCAAAGTTAAAAGACTAGGATGCTAAAATTCTGGGAAAATAAAGAGTTCTTCACCTGGCACCAGAAAGAGCACAACGTAGGCACCAGGCAAATTTCTCAGAGCTCATTCCACAGGCGGGGTGCCACAGCAGAAAAGGCCCTCTCCCTGGTATTCCCTCCCCCAGCCTGGGAGATAGTCAACCTTCTGATGAGAGGCAGCTTCTTATGATCAGGGGAGGGTCACAGGCTGCATTTCCAATGTGGTGCTAATGCACAGGAAGAGGAAGCACAGTAAACACACACATCCTGATCCTATGGGACAAAATCATGTTCAAGGCAGCTGACAGCATACAATGCTGCTCAGGGCAAATGCCTATGACCTTTTCAGTATGTGGCAGCTGTGGGGGAGGGGGGGGCAAACAAACCCACGCTGACATCCAGCTGTTTTCATGTCCATGGTGGCCTGAAGGCAAATGGTAAAGCTACTATGCTGAAGCTATAGAGGTGGAAGCCTGATGCATGCTCAGATAGGAGACAGCTTGGGAAGCCTACCTCTGCCGCCTTGAGTTACATAATAGAAAAAAGGCAGGATAAAAAAGTTCTAAAACCAATCTGCCAAATAAATGTAGAGCTGGTTATAAGCTTGCACCATTTTGTGCAGAACCCTCATCTCTTGTGCATCCCTGAACTGGGAACACACGGAGGCAATTTGTACATTGCCTCAGGGTGCATAAGCCATGTTCCTGTGGTTTCTCCCCACGTTGTTCCAGCAATGCATGGAATGAAGAACTCACATGGGCATGCCCAATAAAGTGGTTCCTTTCAAGGGCTGTCCATCACTGAGAAATCCTGTTCATTTTTGGCACAACAGATCCCCTTGGTGCCCTCAAATTGGCATGCATTTGCAGGCTGAGTGGAGGGCCAGTTCCGGAGACTCGGGAACTTTGCTGCCCCCCCTTTTATCCACGAGTTGCGATTTGTGCAAAAACATGGGTGTGCATATTTACAGACTTTACTATTTGTGCAAAATTGTGGGCATAAATGATTTAATTAGACCATTTATGCCTGCAATTTTGTGCAAATTGTGCTATTTATGCCCACGATTTCATGCAAATCATGCTTTGTGCCAATAATAAAAAAAGGAAAACCATGAGCTGGCCCTCCTTGTTATACGATGGGTCTGGCCAGCTTGGGGATATGTGA
Organism: Heloderma suspectum; assembly: GCF_057233095.1. Classification (NCBI taxonomy): domain Eukaryota; kingdom Metazoa; phylum Chordata; class Lepidosauria; order Squamata; family Helodermatidae; genus Heloderma; species Heloderma suspectum. The sequence continues at coordinate 13,767,796 of NC_139460.1, forward strand.
GCTGGAGTCCAGGGTAGGGCGAGCTCTACCCCTGAAATGGATTCCTCCAACATCTCTATTCCTTTCTCATACCAGCATTGCTTTCCCTGGCAAGAGGTGGGTGGGAAAGGAACCACGTCATTGGCCCTGTCCATATGAAGCACCATGGGAAGACACAGCGGGGAAGCCATGCCACCATAGTAACAGTTTGAATTGGTCCTGGGTTTGTAATTACTGGGTGTGAAATTGAAATTCAATCTGGTGTGAGTCTGTGTCTGTGGTTCTCTGAGGTGGTTGTGGATCTTCCTCATTATCTTCTCCAGTATGATCTGCATGAGTTAATCCAATTACAGCAGCTGATGCCAGTCCTTCCTAGATCTGGCACACACAACAGAAAATTAATTTGCTTTCTGCTGGGAAGATAAGATGAGCTCTGGCTGGAGCCAATGAAGGGTTTGTCTAGTCTCTCTCATCCTGTTTCCAGAAGTGTCTGACCAGATCCCTCTAGGAAGCCCACCACCATGACCCCAAAGCACAAGCTCAATAACTGGTATCCATAGGCACATTGCCTCTGACCATGAATGTTCCATTCAGTTATCATGACTAACAGCCACTGATGATAGTCCTAACCTCTTTTGGTTTGTTTAATCCCCTTTTCAAGTCATTTCACACCAGTGGCCATCAAAATGTCTTGCGGCAGTAAATTCCATAACGCAACGACTTTATCACCGTGAGAGTATCTTTCTTTACAACATTAGCAGTAAAGAGTCACATGGATTTTTTTTTTATAATACTGATGATGCTAAAGAAGTGTATATATACTGCTTTAGAGCCTTGCACAACCTGGTGCCCTCCAGATGTTTTGGACTACAACTCCCAACAGCGCCAGGTAGCATGGTCGATGGTCAGGAATGCTGGGAGTTGTAGTCTGAAATATCTGGAGGGCACCAGGTTGGGGGAGGCTGCCTTACAAGAACCCCACATGGTCAGTCAGTATTATTATCCACATTTTACAATTCTGGGGTTGAGGCTGAGATGGAGAGGTTTCCCCAACCCCAAGGCCATCTGGAAAGATGATAGAAGAGGCATGACGCAAACCAGAGACTTTCTCATTCACAGCTTGGTCTCTTTGCCATGATCCTTCAATAGGTCTTCATCATGACCCAGACTGCCAGCTGTCAATTGGAACCACACGGACCACAGCCCCCAAGCTGGACCCCATCAAGGAACCAGTATCCCCACCCTAAAGACCTCACATGCTAAACCTGCTCACTGCGATGGGCAGCATCATGCCCAGGCAAAAGATAACGGAGTGGCATTGCAGTGTCAGGCTCCAGTCCAGAGCACTGCCCCTTTCAGGATCTCTATTCTCCAGCAAGGGGCGGAGCTTTAGAGAGGAAGTCAGGTTCAGGAACTATATTAGGGTTCACCTAACACATGTTGGAACAGGTTGTCTCCGTCTTAGGACCTGTCCCTGACCACTTTCACTTCCTGAACCCGCCTCTTGATCTGTAAGTGGATATTGTTTCTGTCTGGTACTTCTCTTCTCTGGCTGTCTGTTCCCTTCAGAATCCTCTGGGCTCATTCTTGCCAGGGCTGGACAACCTTTTAAAATATGTTGATATTCACTGGAAATGTCGAACAAACACTGTGCTACAAATTTTCAGTATTAATAGGTCTACTGAGCTTTTAATCTGTACCATTTTCTTGATAGATGTTTGTTATACTTTATGAAACAATAAACCAATATCTATCTAGTTCATTAAACCAGGATTGCTGTTTAGCCATAGGCCATTGCAACTTACTTGTTAGCAATTGGCACATAAACAACAAATCATCTTGAACATAAACAGCAAGAGACCAGTATGACCAAATGAGGCCCACTATAAATATTTGACAAGAAAAATAGCATCTCAAGAAATTCATAAATTTATAGAAAACAACCGTTTATAAAATATTCATGGCAAGTTCTGCAAAATTAATTCCACTCACTGATAATTTAAATCAGTAGTCATTAGCTTGGAGTTAAGGAATGTGCCATGGTACACACACACTAACCTGTTCCACTAAGTGGTAAATCACGTCTGATACCATGTTGCAGAGTGTGTATATGTGCAAAAAAAATAATAGCAATAACTTAATTGGTATCTCTTTCTCCCAAACACCCCATCTCTGCAAACACAACAGTATTCACACAAATATGAACTATAAGAGGTCCAACAACTTTGGCCATGATTGTATTTCACAAATTATGTGAAATGATGGAAACACGGAATTCAAAGACAAGACAGTAAAAATTCAGTTTGCAATTTTAGTCTACCAGGTTGCTGGGAGACATAATCCCTAAGCCTTCCCCCCAGCCCTCCTCTTTGTGAGCTCTCAGTCCATGAAGCAAACATGGATTCTACTCACCCCCCCATCTCTCAGCCCCCCAAATAATTTGGGATTTGTGAGTGCTCATCTCAGTCATTGAAAAAACCTTCAGGAGCTCACTCAACTGGAAAGATAAAGATTTATACTGATGGATCTAGGACATGTTTGTCCTCATGCATGATCCATAAATCCTTAATAATTCTCCAAAGAGGTTATTTGAACAGCTGTTGGAAATTCAGTTTTACTTTCTTTGCTGGTTTGGGATGTTTCAAGTGCAGAATACTTTGGTTTCACATCAGCTATGTTTCCATTTCTCAGCAACAAGACACAGCAGTTTTACTTTGGGATCACAGTTTCGGACAGTGGCGCCATCATGGAAGGACTTTGGGGCAGAAGCCAAGAGCCCACTCAGCAAAATAAGTAAGAGGACCCCCAAACACAGGAGGGATGGCTTACCACATTTTGAAGTAAACAAAGTGATGCATGTTACCATCTAAAGAAGTGGTGGGGTGGGGTGGGGGTAAGATCAGTACATGCAGAATCTATTACCTCCAGATTCTGGAGATCAATTTACCCTCCTTCTGTCATTGAGAGCAACTGCCCATTCATTTCTTCAGCAATGCTATAGCTTGCGGGATACAGAATGGAACCAACCTATATCTCAGTCATTCCCAAACTATGGACTACATGCCTTAAGAAAAGTGTTAATTAACCAATTAAAACTCCCAAGGGCCCAAAGAACCCACTCATATAGAGGCTTCCTGTTCTGTCTCTGTCTGATTCACAGCTCACCAAGCATGTTTCTGTTCGGCTAACTTTGTCTGCCTACCTTCTGGCTGGTATTGTGCTATAATTGCTACAGTCTGGCCTGCTCCTTTGAGTGCTGCAGCGGCCTGTTCATGGGTAGCACCACGAAGATCTATTCCATTCACCTGCAAGGGGAAAGAAGAAAACAAAAGCAATATTAGCACATTTCATGGTTCAAATTCATGTGTGGAGGGGGAGGGAGGGACCCGCCATTTTAAGCACTTTTATTTATTTTGTAGAACAAAAGTAAATAGATAAATAAAAGCATGTAACCAGTGAACAACTGTCAAGGTAAACTTACACTGCATTTAAGGCTTTAACATTTTAGAGTTGTAAGGCCCTTTAGTTCAACACCCAGCTCAATGAACCTCTTTCAGCCCGAGAGCCAAATTCAGTTTCAGAGAAGGTCTCATGGGCCTCATTCCAGTAGTGGGTGGGGCTGAAGCCAAAAGGAGCAGGGCCAAAATAACCCAAAGACCAGCATATTTTAGCTTAAAGCTCTTATTTCCACTAACTAAGCCTTAGGAGAGGCAGTTCGACCTTTTAGAATGGGAAAAAAAAAAATGCAAAAGCCAGGAAACCACCAAATGATTGGCAGTCAGGGGACAGGGGATGGGGCCAATCGAAGGGGAAGGAGCCCTGGTCATCTGGGGAACCCCATAGGGCCAGTCTGGGATGCTAGGCAGGCTGGACTTGGCCTGCAGACTTGAGGTTCAACACCCCTGATGTAGAACATAGAACCTACCATCTCCTGAGGTAGTTTGTTCCACTTTCAAATAGCTCTAGTAGGAAATTTCCTCTAATGCAGGGATGGGCAATTTGTGGCCCTCCAGATGTGTTGGCCTACAATTCCCATCAGCCCTAGCCAGCATAACCAATGGCGATAAATTATGGGAGTTATAGGCCAAAATATCTGGAAAGCCACAAGTTGCCTACTCCTTCCCTAATGTTCAGGTGAAATCTGCTTCCTTGCAATCTCTATCCATTGGTTCTAGTCCTGCCCTTTGGAGCAACAAAGAACAAGTCTCCTCCAACTTCTATGTGATATTCCTTCAGATATTTGAAGATTGTGATCATGCCTTCTTTCAATCGTCTCTTCTCCATGCAAAACATACCAAGCTCTTTCAATCGTTTATCAAAGGACTTGGTTTCCAAACCCCTTACTATTCCTGGTCACCCTCTTCTGGGCATACTCTAGTTTGTTAATGTCTTTCTTAAAAGGTGACACCTAGAACATAGGCCTAAGTCTCACGAAATTGCTAAACTGATTTCTGGGTTGTACCATTTCAGACTGCAGGTGGGGGTATTCATGATCAAAGGTTTCCAGCCTATGCATCTCCCTGACATATGGCCTGCCTATCTATCTATATCTATCATCTATCATCTATCATCTATTTATTTTATTAATCGCCCATCTGGCTGGTCATTCAGCCACTCTGGGCGATGTACAACAATAGAACAGTTTTAAACAATAAAATATTACAATAAAGACACCATATTTCTAAAAATACTCTAACCCACCCCAAATGCCTGCCTAAACAACCATGTTTTTAATTCGTGGCAGAAGCTCATTAAAGAGGGGGCATGGTGGAGTTCCGTAGGAAGGGAGTTCCACAGAGTGGGAGCCACCAGAGAGAAGGCCCTCTCCCTCGTACTCACCAACCTAGCTGTCCTGGCTGATGGGACAGAGAGAAGGCCATCCGAGGCTGATCTTGTTGAGCAGCCTGTTTGGTGTTGCTGGAGGAACTCCTTAAGATAGGCTGGGCCAGAACCATATAGGGTGTTAAAGGTCAAAGCCAACACCTTAAATTTGGCCCAGAAAACAACTGGTAACCAGTGCAACTGGTAACCAGTGCAACTCCGTCAGCACTGGAGTGATGTGATCTCGCTGGCGGCTGCCTTTAATCAGGCGAGCCGCTGCATTCAGTACCAGCTGCAGCTTCTGAACCATCTTCAAGAGTAACCCCACACAGAGCGCTTTACAGTAGTCTAGATGAAAGGAGACCAGGGCATGTACTACTGGTGGGAGTTGATGGTCGGGAAGGTAGGGGCACAGCCGCCATATCAGATGGAGTTGGTACAGCGCTGTCCTGCTCACAGCTGACACCTGAGCCTCCATGGACAGCTGGGAGTCCAAAATGACCCCAGGCTGCGGACCTGGTCTTTCAAGGGTAGCCATACCCCCTCAACACCAAGTCAACATCCCCCAACCTCCTCTTGCCTCCCACCAAAAAGTACCTTGGTCTGGTCAGGGTTCAGCTTCAGCTTATTCCTCCCCATCCAGCCACTCACCATCTCCAGACATTTGGACAGGGATTCTACGGCCAACCTTGGTGAAGATTTGAATGAGAGGTAGAGCTGCATGTCATCCGCATATTGATGACACCGCACCCCAAACCTCCTGATGATAGCCTCCAGCGGCTTCACATAGATGTTAAACAGCATCGGGGAGAGGATGGAACCCTGTGGCACCCCACAAGTGAGTGGCCATGGGTCCGAAACCTCCTCTCCCAGTGCTACACTTTGGTACCTGCTGGACAGGAACGACTGGAACTACCGCAATATGGTGTCTCCAATGCCCAACCCCTCCAGGCGGTCCAGGAGGATACTGTGGTCAGCGGTATCAAAAGCCGCTGAGAGGTCGAGGAGGACAAGGAAGGAGCATTTGCCCCTATCCAGAATCTTCCTCATATCATCCACCAAGGCGATCAAGACTGTTTCTGTCCCATGCCCAGGCCTGAAGCCCAACTGAAATGGATCTAGATAATCGGCTTCTTCCAAGTGTGCCTTCAACTGCATCACCACCACTATGTGGAGGTAATGTTTATGTACAGAGCACCTTTCAATCACATGAGCCCCCATCAGGCTTCTGAAGTGGTACAGCTCAGACACAGGTGTAACATCTCAGTAAGAACAAGATCAGATTCCATTTAGCTACAATAAAAGTGCAGAATATGACTTAGAGCTCTGGCAAAATGCATCTTCCTTTTTCTCCATCTTATTCACAGAAAGCAAAAATGGGGAGGGTAAAATGTTGGTTCCCCTTCATGGATCACTGCCTTGTTGTGGTGAAGGGGCTTGCGTAACTAAGTGAAGCCATAAGCTATGCCGTGCAGGGCCACCCAAGACGGACAGGTCATGGTGGAGAGTTCTGACAAAATGTGGTCCACTGGAGAAGGAAATGGCAACCCACTCCAGTATTCTTGCCAAGAAAACCCCATGGAACTTATCACAAGCCTAAAAGATATGACGCCGGAAGATGAGCCCCTCAGGTCGGAAGGTGTCCAATATACTACTGGGGAAGAGCAGAGGGAATTTCCAAGTAGTGCCAGAAAGAGTGAAGCGGCTGGGCCAAAGCTGAAAGGACACTCAGCTGTGGATGTGTCTGGTGGTGAAAAGAAAGTCCGATGCTGTAAAGAACAATATTGTTTAGGAACCTGGAATGAATCAAGGTAAGCTGGAGGTGGTCAAACATGAGATGGCAAGATTGAACATCGACATCTTGGGAATCAGCAAACTAAAATGGACAAGCATGGGCAAATTTAATTCAGGTGACCATCATATCTACTATTGTGGGCAAGAATCCCTTAGAAGAAATGGAGTAGCACTCATAGTCAACAAAAGGGTGGGAAAAGCAGTACTGGGATACAATCTCAAAAACAATAGAGTGATCTCAGTATGAATCCAAGGCAAACCATTCAACATCACAGTAATTCAAGTCTATGCCCCAACCACTGAGGCTGAAGAAGCAGAGGTTGATCGGTTCTATGAAGACCTACAACACCTTCTAGAACTAACACCAAAAAAAGATGTCCTCTTCATCATGGGGGATTGGAATGCTAAAGTAGGAAGTAAAGAAATCACCGGGATAACAGGCAGGCATGGCCTTGATGTACAAAATGAAGCAGGACAAAGGCTAATAGAGTTTTGCCAAGAAAACACGCTGATCATAGCAAACACTCTTTTCCAACAGCACAAGAGGCGACTCTATGCATGGACATCACCACATGGTCAATATCGAAATCAGATTGATTATGTCCTTTGCAGCCAAAGATGGAGAAGCTCTATACAGTCAGTCAAAACAAGACCTGGAGCTGACTGTGGCTCAGATCATGAGCTGCTTCTTGCAAAATTTCAGCTTACATTGAAGAACGTCAGGAAAACCACTAAACCATTCAGGTATGACCTAAATCATATCCCTGATGAATATACAGTGGAGGTGAGGAATAGATTTAAGGGATTAGACCTGATAGACAGAGTGCCTGAGGAACTATGGACGGAGGTCCGTAACTTTGTTCAGGAGGCAGCAACTAAATCCACCCCAAAGAAAAAGAAATCAATGCAAGAAAGCCAAGTGGCTGTCTGATGAGGCTTTACAAGTCGCTGAGAAAAGAAGGGAAGTGAAAAGCAAAGGAGAAAGGGGAAGATATATCCAACTGAATGCAGAGTTCCAGAGAATAGCAAGGAGAGACAAGAAGGCCTTCTTGAATGAACAATGAAAAGAAATCGAGGAAAACAACAGAATGGGAAAGACTAGAGATCTTTTCAAGAAAATCGGAGATCTCAAGGGAACGTTTTGTGCAAAGACGGGCATGATAAAGGACAAAGAAGGCAGGGACCTAACAGAAGCAGATGAGATTAAGAAGAGGTGGCAAGAATACACAGAAGAACTATACAGGAAAGATCTGAATGTCCCTGATAGCCATGATAGTGCGGTCACTGAACTTGAGCCGGACATCCTAGAGAGTGAAGTCAAGTGGGCCTTAGGAAGCATTAGTAACAACAAAGCTAGCGGAGATGACAGTCTTCCAGCTGAGCTATTTAAAATCCTAAAAGATGATGCTGTTAAAGTGCTGCACTCAATATGCCAACACATTTGGAACACTCAACAGTGGCCACAAGACTGGAAAAGGTCAGTTTACGTTCCAATTCCAAAGAAGGGCAACCCCAAAGAGTGTTCAAACTACCGTACAATTGCGCTCATTTCACATGCCAGCAAGGTGATGCTCAAAATCCTACAAGCTAGGCTTCAGCAGTATGTGAACCGAGAACTACCGGAAGTACAAATGGGGTTTTGAAGAGGCAGAGGAACTAGAGATCAAATCACCAACATTCATTGGATCACGGAGAAAGCAAGAGAATTCCAGAAAAACTTCTATTTCTGCTTCATTGACTACGCTAAAGCCTTTGATTGTGTGGATCACAACAAACTGTGGCAAATTCTGAAAGAGATGGGAGTACCAGACCACCTTACCTGTCTCCTGAGAAACCTGTACGAGGGTCAAGAAGCAACAGTAAGAACCAGACATGGAACAACCGATTGGTTCACAATTGGGAAAGGAGTACGACAAGGCTGCATATTGTCGCCCTGCTTATTTAACTTATATGCAGAGTACATCATGAGAAATGCCGGGTTGGATGAATCACAGGTGGGAATTAAGATTGCCGGGAGAATTATCAACAACCTCAGATATGCAGACGATATCACCCTAATGGCAGAAAGCAAAGAGGATCTAAAGAGCCTCTTGTTGAGGGTGAAAGTGGAGAGTGCATGGCATCTGGCCCCATCACTTCCTGGCATATAGAAGGGGAAGAAATGGAAGCAGTGACAGATTTTATTTTCTTGGGCTCCAAGATCACCGCAGACGGTGACTGTAGCCATGAAATTAAAAGACGCTTGCTCCTTGGGAGGAAAGCTATGGCAAACCTAGACAGCATAGTAAGAAGCAGAGACATCACCTTGCCAACAAAGGTCTGTATAATCAAAGCTATGGTTTTCCCAGTAACAACGTATGGCTGTGAGAGCTGGACTATAAGGAAGGCTGAGCGCCGAAGAATTGATGCCTTCGAACTGTGGTGCTGGAGAAGACTCTTACGAGTCCCCTGGACTGCAAGAAGGTCCAATCAGTCCATCCTAAAGGAAATCAACCCTGACTGCTCATTGGAAGGACAGATATTTTTATTTATTTATTCATCTATTTCATTTCTATACCGCTCAATAGCCGAAGCTCTCTGAAATACTGAATATTGATACTGAAAGAAAAAGGAAAGGATCCTCCTGTGCAAACACCGAGTCATTGCTGACTCCTAGACGGACGCTGCTTGCGCTGGTGTTTTCATGGCAGACTATAGCGGGGTGGTTTGCCATTGCCTTCCCCAATCATGACTACCTTTCCCCCAGGAAGCTGGGTACTCATTTTTTACCAACCTCGGAAGGATGGAAGGTTGAGTCGACCTGAGCCAGCTACCTGGGACCCAGCTTCCGCTGGGATCGAACTCAGGTCGTGGGGAGAGTTTCGGTTCCAATACTACTGCCTACCACCCTGCACCACATGAGGCTCAAATATTTTGGCCACCTAATGCAAAGAGAAAACTCCCTGGAAAAGACCCTGATGCTGGGAAAGATTGAAAGCAAAAGGAGAAGAGGACAGCAGAGGATGAGATGGCAAGATAGCATCACTGATGCCATGAATATGAACTTGAGCACACTTCGGGAGAGAGCGGAGGACAGGAAGGACTGGCGTGCTATGGTCCATGGGGTCACGAAGAGTCGGACATGACTTAACGGCTGAACAACAACAAAAATGTTGGTTAATGGGAAACAAACAGAGAAAACAATTTGCATAGCTGGCCACAGATCTCAGCTTCTGTTTGCACAGAATTTGGATGCAGAATTTCCATGCATTTATTTTGGTAAAGAGTATAAGCAATCCTGATTATATTATGCAACTACTGCAGGCTTTTATACAGAGACGCCTCACTGCCTCTTCATTCTTTTGTATCTATGCCTAGTTTGTCAGCTTTGGTATGGTTTAATGTGCACATGTATTCTACACTTTTTGTTTTAGATCTTTACCTTCAGGGCATCACTGTAGGTCTTACATATTTATTATTATATTACTCATCTGTCCTCACCAGTTAGACTCAAGAAGGTAGGAGCAGCAACAAAAATACAGTGCATAACTAAAGTGTGTGTGTGTGTATATGGCATTTGCATAAAATATAGAACCTTACACTCATCTTTGACAATAAAATACCCATTTTATTTGATTTTTTGGAGAAGCCTTGCAGGGCTTTCTTGGAAAACCCCCAGGCTCTGATTTTGGTAGATCTCCAAGGGAAAGCAACTCCAACAATGGGAAGCAATAATGGAGAATGGCTCTCTGCACATCCCAACCTTGGGTCCCAAGATGTTGTTGGATTACAAGCCCCAGCATCCATGACCATTGGCCATGCTCACTGGGGATGATGGGAGTTTTAGCCCAAAACCCCACTTCCATTTGGCATCTACAGGGGCTTCCAGAGGCTGTGACAGGGCAGCACAGAATGGACAGGACAGGTGCAACACAAACAGCTCAGCCTGCATGTGAGCGACCTAGTTGTCAGCTTCTGTACTAATCTGGGAATGATTCCCACCACCATCTCTTTCAAGATAGCCATGCCAGCTCAATGAAAACCCCCCAAAGGCAGGATGCTTCTGAGAACCAGATGCTGGCAACAAGCAAGAGGGGAAGGTCATGGATTTCATGCTCTACCTCCGAGCTTCTTGGAGGCATCTGGTTGGCTGCTGTTGGAAAAAGAAGGGTGAAACTAGATTGACCTTGGTCTGATCCAACAAGACAAGCCCTATATTCTTATGCTGGCCCTGGCATTGCTTCCATCTGCTGAGCAGACAAGCATGGGGAACCAGATGCCCTGAATGAGGTGGCTTTCTAAGAAAGCCACAAACAACTCCTTAATGATATACTTTTTTTTTTTTTAGGAACAGCTGCATTCAAGGCTGGATATGTGGAAAGGTGGAAAGTAGCCAAAACCAGAGGCAGAAGTTGTGTGAACATCTATACCTCTCAAAAAGTCATCCATTCTTTAGCAACTTTTCACATAGCCCTTCAAAGGGCAGGAAATTATTTGTGGGGGATGCATTCTCTTCCACCAACCATTCAGCATAAGGGTAATGCTACTGGATTTGTTTGCCCTCAGTGGCATCATCACATAGGAACAGAGGAAGCTGCCTTATCCCAAATCGGACCATCTAGCTCAGTACTGTCTAGACTGAGTGGCAGCAATTCTTCAGGGTTTCAAGTGGGATTGTTTTTCCAGCACTACCTGGAGATGCTGGGAATTGAACTTGGGACTAGGGATGTCAGAGAAATCCGCAACAGGACCAATTGAGTTCAGCTTGTCATTAATCCGACCACAGATTCTGCAGCAGGCCAGTTTTTCCCCTGTTGGGTGGTTTCTGCAGACTTACATACTGTTTTTCTAACTTCCTGAATTTTGTGCAAATTTTGTTGTTGAAAAATATGCAAATTAAAAAAACGGTCAAAATGCGCACTTCCCTCATGGGTTAAGTCTGAAAATGTGCATTTGGGGGGGATTTGTGCATTTTGTATGTGCGAATTTGCGCAAATTTGGAAACAAAAAAATCCAATTCCGTAGATGGGCAGCTGACTGAACAAAAGGTGCCTGACAATCTGCAAAACACAGATGGAACAGATTTCACACAGTCTGTACATCCCTATTTGGGACCTTCTGCATGCAAGCCACATAACCAAATCTGATTGGCTATTGTGCCATGGTGTCATCACATTCTGATGACACCATGACACATTCACATGATCACATGGCTGGATCATGTCATGAAGGAGAAGAAAGGAACCCCCAACTGGCACTGAATTATTAATCAGATCACAATGTATAATTGCTACGATGCACAAAACATGTGTGAAAATACAGAAGGTGGGTCGTACTTAAAAGGCATTTTGCTCCCCTTGAAAGCAAGGAAGATTGTTTTGCAAGCCAATGTGACACAAGCCTAGGGAGCTCACACACCACTAAGTCTAAGCCTAGACTTATTTACAAAGGGTTCCTCTTGGCACAAGTAAGGCTCAAGCTACAGAGTGAGCTTGGTGGATATTCCTTGATGTCTTAAAAAAAAAAAAAAAAAAGGAGACAAAATCAACCTAAGTCAGTAGCATCAGAGTATAAGCATGCTTAGTGCTTCCCCTTCTGCAACTTTTCCAGCTGAAAATCATCCCCCAGCCTTTTTTACCTCATCCATAGGCAGAAACACACAGGGAATATATGGGAACTGCATCTTTTCCTCTGCATGTGAAAAAGCTGCTTGGACAGCTAGAAAACATTATTAAAGGGGGGAAAGGTTCTGCAGTCTCTTTCTGCACACATACCCCCTGCTGCCTGCCCAGACTGACTTTGCTTTGCTTTGCTTTTCTTAAGGCAAAATAAAATAAAAAAGAGCAGAGGAAAGAAACACAAAGCTCCCTATATGACATAGCTGGATCCCAAGTTACTGAAAAGATTTCTGACATATTTATTTTCATTGATGGTCAGGTGGAATCTATGTGAGAATTATGGACATTGTTTAAATCACAAGGAAAATCAAAAGACATAGTGGTCATTTGGGGCACAATAATGTTCATAGTCTCATCTGGGGATTTACGGATTGTATAAAATCTGTTCTGTCTGTGTCAGGCGCCTTTTGTTCCATAATCCACCCACTGACAAATCAGATTTTTTTTGTTTCCAAATCGGTGCAAATGCGTATTTGTGCAAATGCGCAAATTCCCCACAAATGTGCATGTTCACACTTTAGCCTGTGGGGGAAATGTGCATGTTTGGCCATTTTTTAAAAAAACTGTGCATTTTTCTACAACGAAATTTGCACAAAATTTGAGAAAGTTAGAAAACTGATCCACAAGTCTACGGAATCTGCCCGATGGGGGAAAAGCCGGTCCACTGCAGAATACACGGGTCAGATTCATGAAAATCCAAACCCATAGAATCATAGAATAGCAGGGTTGGAAGGGGCCTACAAGACCATCAAGTCCAACCCCCTGCTCAATGCAGGAATCCAAGTCAGAGAGCATCCCTGACAGATGGCTGTCCAGCCTCGTCTTGACTGCCTGCAGTGTGGGAGAGCCCACTACAGAGTTTAGTATGCCATTTGTGCATTCTGATCAGTAGAAATTTCTATGACAGATTTGATTCTCATCTTTCTGGCGCATCAACTATTCCACCCGAAATGTGATAGCGGAAACTGCAAACACTGAGGAGCAGAGTGGTGGGGGAGCATGCGGAAGGGGTTGCTGAAAACACATCAGAGGATGAGATGCAGTGGAATTCTGACTGGCAGCCTTCAAAAATGAATGTGTTGCTAATTCAGAATGTCTGAACTGGACAAGTAGGAACTCCAATTGAAGTGAGTCAGAGGAGTAGAAAGATGCTTTGGTTGTCACTAGAAACCCTTAGTCCTCACAAAGGCTACCTGGGATAATAATTTCACAATTTCAAACCAAGATGCATCCAAAAACGTATTATTCAAAATGTGCAGTTCTCTAAATTTTCAATGGAATTCCAATAAAAAATGCATTAAAAATGTGCATATTAGGGGAAAATGTATACAAAGATGCATATATTAGTAAAAACAATGTAAAAATGTGTTATATTAGAAATATTACTTGCCAAAAATTAGTATATTGGGCAAAATTACATTTAAAAATGCGTGTATAGGAGAAATGTGTACCAAAACGAGTATGGATTTTCTTGCAAACTTTAAAAAAGATTGTCAAATTATCAAAGTTCAGGATGAACCAAACTTAACACTGAACAAATGAGAAACGAGACTTGACAGATTCATCCATCCCTAATCCATATACCATCTAGGTAGGAATACTAGAGGGCAGGTAGAAGGAGTGAGGGAAACGGATGAATGGTGTCAGGGCTGGGCTGTTGATAACAGATGGAAGCGAGCCCAGAGCCAGGAAAGGGAAGCCATTCCACAAAAGCCAGAAGTAAGGACCAAAGAGCAAACCAGAAAGCAAGGTTGAAGAGCAGGTGAGGACCAAAGAACAAACATTGGTGACAATGGCAAGGATGTAGACCCACTAAGTGAGGAGGCCCATTGCTGTGTCTTGCCTGGAGCCGGCAAAGCTAAATGTGCATGTAGAGATTTTATCCACTTAGGACGCAACCCTATCGAGATACACGTCAGCTTCTGAACTCAGAGGCTGATGCCTATCCAATGCAGGTCGGGTAGAGCACCGAGGGGATCTTCTCCTCCACGCTCTGCCTGCCCTGCATTTTTGGCTCGATGCGCGTCTTCGTGCATCTAGCAGGGGCTTCGGAAAGGGGGTGGGAATGGGCCTGCAGATCCCATAGGAAGCAATGTAAAGGGGCTTCTGCAGTCTCCTCCTCTCCCCACCCTAGGAATGCCCCCTCTCACCCTTTCCATGCTCCATTTTACAAGCATGGAGAGGCAGCCACTGCGGTTCTCCCTGCACAGGCTACGAGGGGGAGGGGGAAGGGAGCGCAGTTTCCTGGCCCCGAGTTTGGAGCATTGTCTACAAACTTGGAACCAGTAAACCGAAAAATCCTGTGGCCCTCTGCACAGTGTTTAGTGGGCCATAGGATTGCTCTCCCTCAGATTTTATTATATTTAGTGGTATATAAGTAATATTAGGTGGTATTTTGGCCACCTAATGCGAAGAGAAAACTCCCTGGAAAAGACCCTGATGCTGGGAAAGACTGAAGGCAAAAGGAGAAGGGGACGGCAGAGGATGAGATGGCTAGATAGCATCACCGATGCCATGAATATGGACTTGAGCACGCTCCGGGAGAGAGCGCAGGGCAGGAAGGCCATGGGGTCACGAAGAGTCGGACACGACTGAATGACTGAACAACAACAACAACAACAGCAAAAGTATTAATTATAAATAAAATAAAATAAAATAAAATGTGTGCATTGCCAGCTGCAGGTTTTTGTGGGGCCTTGCGCAAGACGCTATCAATGGGCACCCTCTCTCAGGGAGGCTGCCTTCTCACCATCATTGTCCCCAGCTGTTATTGCTTCTCCTCTTTCTCACCATTGCTACCACTTGCGTGCTTGACAGGCAGAGAGCCAGTGCACAGGTAGGCAGTGGCATCTCTTGCTCCTCCTTCTCACCACCTCTGTTATCTGGGCCAGAGCGAGAGGCAGGTGAACAAACAGGTGGCCATGGTGAAGAGGAGCAGCAGCTCTTGTCAGTGGACTCCTGCTGGGGTGTGGGTTGTCAGCTGGTGCCTGACCATGCCTACCTCTGGCACCAGCCCTGCAGGTATTAAACTATGGGACCAGAGTAAACCATACCTTTCAGCAATTGCCTATTCTGATTTGGTCAGACCACACCTGGAGTACTGTGTCAAGCTCTGGGCACTACACTTTAAGAAGGGTTTTGACAAATGGGAATGTGTCCAGAGTAGGGCAACAAAGATGGTGAGGGGCCTGGCGATGAAGTCCTATGAGGAAAGGTTGAAGGAGATGGCTATACTTAGTCTAGAGGAGAGACAGTTAAGAAGAGATAAGATTGCCACTTTCAAATATTTGAAGGGTGTCACACATAGGGATGATGGAGAAATTTGGGACGAACTAAAATGAGTTCAGATTTCTGGGAATCTGACCTGCAGAATCCAGCCTCCTCTGGCCAGGCTGAGTCTGTGGGCTTTTGGATCTTTTTTTAAAACGTTCCTAAAATTTACGCAAATTTATTCGTAGGAAAATACGCAAGTTTCTGCTGAGACTGGTAAATATGCGCAATTGAATGGAAAAGTTGAATAGAATGGGGGACAATATGCTAAAAGATATGTACTGATGTAAATCATGTAAATTGTTGCAAACCCCCTTACAGAAGTATTTGCGTAATTTTCTGCATAACAACAACAAAAAATCGAATCCGTCTGTCAACGGACGCTGGAACAAATAACACCACACAATGCACGAAACACATATGGGACTGATTCCACAAAATCCAGACATCCCTAGCCACACGTGGATGATGTTTTCTGTTGCTCCAGTGGGTAGGATCCCACACTAATTGTGTCATTATTATAAGAAAGAAAATTTAGACTGAACACTGGGAATAATTTCCAGACAGTACAAGCTGTTTGGTGATGGAACAGACTGCCTCGAAAAGTGGTGAACTCTCCTTCATTAGAAGTTTTAGGGTGCAATCCTATCCAGATAGGCGGCTGCCTCCGAACTTGGAGGTGACCGCCTATCCAATGCAGGGCAGGAGAAGCACAGAGGGGATCGTGCCCTACACGCTTCTCCTGCCCTGCATTTTTGCAGGAGGACAGAGTGGGGGAGGAGGCTGCTGTACGACACATTGGATGCATCATACAGGCATTTCTGCCCTCCCCACCCAGGAACGCCCCCGGACATGCCCCTTTTCATCTGCTCCGTGCTCCTCTTACGAGTGCAGAGGACGGGGCTGTTCCATGCTGCCTCTGAGGCAGTGCGGAAGTAAGGGGAGGTCAGTTCTCCAGGAACCAACCTTGGAGTGAGGGCTCCGAGGTTGGTTCAAGGAAAACAAGATATCCTGCTGCTGTCTAGCGGCCATAGGATTGCTCCTTCCAAGAAGTGCCCTCTCAGGGATACAGTAGCAGCTGATTTCTTGCATCAGTAGGGGGTTGGACTTGCTGACCCTTGAAGTTCCTTCCAATGCTATGATTCTTAGTCACCCCAGGGAGGAAAAGAAAAGAAAAGTGAATCTCATATATGGATGACAGAGGAGTTCAGTATGTGTATGAATTCTTACACAAAATGATATGATCCAAATCTCTGGGACTATTAAGTGCATCTGAATTTAGCTATTCTCTGAAGTTTGCACTTTTCTGAATTTTGAAATATAGTTTTTGGCAGTTTAAACATATCAAAATATGTAAACATATGCATTTAAATACACACTTTGAGAGAAAATACCCACATAAGTAATATTTTAAGGGGATGTTAAAATTTATTGCAAATGGAATATGGAAATGGAATAGAACATAACTATAGGTTAAAAAAAAGTGAAAGTGACACATTTTGGAAATTGACAGATTTGCCCATCTCTACTGTCTTAGATTTGCAAGCTGCCTCAGGAGTTCTTTTTAAAAGAGAGATGGGGTAGGGGGCGATAAGAGGTTGTATACAAGAAAAATCCAAAATGACTTTTGCATCTTGGGCTACTGCGATTACAGAAGTTAAAAATCCAGTCTTTAAAATACGTCTTTCTTCTCTTTCTTTCTTTTTAATAAAGAAAGGCTTAAAATTTGGCCAGCAGGAGCAAGCCAGAATCACACAGCAGGGGGGAGTGTGTGCATGCGTGCACGCGCGAATGCGCCTGTGGTTAGGCATGGCTGAGAGGAAGGCAGCAAGCAAGCCAAAGAGCACGTGTGTGGGGCTGGCGTGGGAGGTGAAGTGAGCAGAACTGTGTAGGAAGAAAAGAGCTAAACCTGTGCAGCATCAAAAGGAGGAGGGTGGGAGCCTTGAGACAAGAACAGAGGGACAGTACAGACAAAGACAAAAACAGCATGGGTTGATTACTGCAAAGGTCAGGGATGAAATTATGATAGTCTGACAATAGAGAGGGCAGGCCAGGAGCAAATGTGTAGGGGTGGGCAGATGTTTATATATCTGAGAAGCAAGGAGGTGCTCAACAGCAGCAGTCCAGAGAACTGCATGGACTTTTCTAGAAGGCCTTCCTCTTGGAGGCAGAATATGGTGAGCAAGAGGTTGGAAGGAAGAGGTGTATCTGAGATGGGGGTGGGTGGGATTTTAACAGCCAAGCACAGGAGCACAAAATTGGCTGAAAGCAGGGGTGCAGGACTGCAGGACCAGGGGCCAAATCTGGCCCTCCCAAGGTTCCAATCTGGCCCCCTGGGGTTCTCCAGAAGGCCCCTCCCCCTCCCCCTGGCCCTACCCAGTGATCTGACTAAGTACAAGGCAGCTTTATGTGTCTGCACATTGTCATACATACATTGGGGCGCAAGAGATCATATGGACATCTTATGAGGTTGTACCGAATTGACGAGGACCATTTCTCAACCATTCCTGCATTGAAATCGGCTGTTTTGTTTCAGATGGGAAGTGGGGGCAGAGAAATGCAAAACAAATTTTGAGGGCAAGAGAATTAGAGCAGCTGCAATTTTGTTTTCCCAAATTTGGGGACTTTCAATATTTTGGGAAATTCAAAATGGCTGCCACTGTACAAAAGGCTTGCACCCTTTACCACTAACTGGGCGCCACCATAATAGTAGATAGCAGTTGTAAATTGGCTTGGGACTATCTAAAGGCAAGTCTGCTCCTGCATGTACCTGCTTGGACCCTCAGGTCATCTTCAGAGCCCCTCCTCCAGGCGCCCCTCCAAAGGAAGCTAGGTGGGTTGCTACAAGAGAGAGGGTCTTCTCAGTGGTGGCACCTCACTTATGGCACAAACCCCCCAAAGAGGTTCACCTGGCGTTGTTATCTTTTCGGCACCAGTTCTTTTCTACCAGACGTTTTAGAGTCCTAGTTCTAGGTTATTATGGCTGTTTTATCGACTCCTGTCCTGTGCTGTTTATTGTTTTGCATTATATTGTACTTTATTCTTTTAACTATTTGTATTGCATTTTATATTTTTAAGTGTGTTTTAAAATGGCATTTTAGTTTTTTACCTGGGTGTAATCTGCCCAGAGAACAGTAGTTGTTGGGCAGATTAGAAATGTACTACATAAACAAACAAATCTACAGAAAACACACACACACACACACTTTTACGGAGTTGTTCCAGCAGCTCGTTTTATTTGAGAGATGCAGTGCTAAATACTCATCCAAAGAAAGGACAGTGATTGAAGCAGGGCTTGTTAAAAATATAAAGGCACCATTCCATGCAACTTTTTATTAAACCTGATCTACTAGGGCAAATGTATATTAGTTGGTTGTTCCCTGATTTAGTTCTGAATTTTTTTATTGTTATGGTAGTATCCCATCCCACCTTTCCACTTAGGTTATGAGGGCAAACATAATCCCAATTCTAGAACAAGGTTTTACATAAGGGTGTGTGGGTCTTCCGTCGACAGCTGGGTGGCCACTGTACAAACAGAATGCTGGACTAGATGGACCTTTGGTCTGATCCAGCATAGCTCTTCTTATATCCTTATGAGCAGGGGGGCTGAAGACTCTCTATATAGGAGGTATTGATGGATACACAGACACACACATGGTTCACCTCAAATTATTACAGAATTAAGTAAAGCTGTCCCCCTTCTCCAGCAATTTGGGAAGTGGCACAGTTTATTCCAGGGGTTCCCAATGCAGGGTATGTGGGCACTATGGCACTCACAGGGTCCTCCAGTGGCACCCATGAAGCTCTCAACTCCCTGCCCCTTTCAAAACGGTTTTCAAATATCAGCCTTGGAAAAAGTTAGGGGAGTCTTCTTTCTCTCCCTTTCTAGCATTGCTCTTTCTCCCCACTCTACCACTTTGCCTTGCTATTTCTCCCTCCCTTCCAGCTCCAAGCCTCCCTGTTCCCCACCCCTCTTTAGCTGACAGTTTCTCCCCCACCTAGCTTCTAGCCTTGCTCTTTCTCTACTGCTTTGGCTTGCTTTCGCCACCTCCTCCCACCCTCTAGCCTCACTATTTCTCCCCCCCCAACTCTTTAGCTCACTTTTGACTAGCCAGGCCCCTCACGGTGGCCATTTTGTGACTAGCCACATCCTCCATGGGAGACATTTTGTGGTAGTGCCCACAGCAGTTTCTCAAACTCTCAAATATGCCCACAGGTCCAAAAAGCTGGGGACCTCTGGCTTATTCTAAACCAACACAACTTAAATCAGACCTGTTGTGTCCCCAGTGGTGGTGGTGGGGCAATGGGATCTAACCCTTCCCTAAGCCTCCATGATCCCCTTCATAATCCCATTCATGAGCCTCCTACCCCCCCTTCTACCCACTCAAAAGCTTCATTTTGTTCCCTCCAACCAGCTTCCCCCTCATCATCTTTAGCAGCAGCAGCAGCAGCAGGAGAGAGGAATGAAGAGAGGTGACCCTCCCTCTCTCTACTCCTCTCTCCCTAATGCCTGGGGCTCCTATACTGGTGGGAGAAAAATGAGGCAGGGGGAGATTCCCCTCCCTTGTGCCACCACTGCAACAGTGGTGGGTTGGAAGCAAGAGGGGAGAGAGGAGTTGGGCCATTAAAATCCAAGCTAGAGAAGAACCCAGATGGTCATAAAGCATAGCTCATTTTTGAGGTGAGCATTATTTCATTTCACTTCTATACCACCCCATAGCCAAAGCTCACAGAAATTAGAAAACAGAAACATAATATAAAAAACTTTAACATACAAAATTTAAAAACAATTTAAAACAGCCCTCCCTCCAAAAAAAGTCCCCACCCCCAAACAGTTACAATGACATGTCAGGATCTGATAAAACGATTCTGAGTTGATGGAGTTCTTAATTTGAGCCTAGAGATTACAAACTTTTGGGACATCTCTAGTGAGAGCAAAGGGGCCTTAGCACAGTTGGTGGAGTTCATGCTTTGCATGCAGAAGGTTCCACGTTCATTCACCGGTGTCTCCAGGCAGGGCTAGGAAAGAATCCCGCCTGAAACTCTGAAGTGTTGTTGACAGTACTAGGCTAGATGGACCAAAAGTCTCACTCACTAGAGGGAAGCTTCCTACATTCATATGAGAGGCAGGGGAGCAGGCTGGGAAAGTTGAATGTGTAGAGTTTTTCAGGGTGAATGGTAGGGATGTCAGAGAATTTTGCCACGAATCTCGGGGAGGCCAAATGCCAGCGCATTCGCCCCCCCGAAATCAGTGGTGAAACGGTCTGCCCCCCCGCCCCCCCGGGACAGGACTTACCTTGGGCAAATCTCCCTGGCGGCGGCTCCGGCGGCGGTTCAGCAGCAGTTCGGCGGCGGCAGCTGCGGCGGCCAGTCTTCCGACCGGCTGCCACCGCTGCCATTTCCAGTAAAAAAAAAACACGTGATAGGCTACGTAAAGATTTACGTAGCCTATCATGGCTAGATTTTTAAAAAAATACCATGATAGGCTACGTAAATGTTTACGTAGCCTATCACGGCTGAGTAAAAAACAAACAAAAAAAATGCGCATTCTGAGTAAAAAAAAAAAAAGACGCTACGCTATTTGCGTTCCCCTTATTTTTGCCGTAGTCTACATAAATGTTTACGTAGACTAGACGTGCCAAAATAAGGAACGCAAATGGCAGCGCCCATGGGTGCTGCCATTTGCGTACGCGCGGGTTTTTTTTTTTTTTTTACTCAGCCATGATAGGCTACGTAAACATTTACGTAGCCTATCATGGCTGACTGCAGGGACGCAAACGGCAGCGGCTACAACCGCCACCATTTCCAGACCCGGCCGGCCAGGATTCGCTGCGGGAGGGAAGGGGCGCCTCCCCCCCAGCCAGAATTTCGGGGGGAGGGACGGGGCGCCTCCCCCCACCTCGAATCACATTTCGTCAAAAGGTAAGTGACTTTCGTACATCCCTAGTGAATGGAGAATTTAGTGTGATATTATGAGGTTTTCTTCTGAATAATTAAATTTGAATCTGATTCCATGGCCATGAATACTATGATGTGTATTTTTGGTATAAGGAAGCTTAGGAAATTCTTCCTCAACAAAACCACCCCACCCCCCAACCCAATATTTTTTTTTTCCCCTTAACTTCAATGTTTAAATTCCACACTACATTTTGAAATGGTATGGTGTGATGGAATTTATAACCCCAGAATATAACCAAAAAGTCGTACAAGTATCTTCAATCAGAGCATATTCTCTTACTGAATGGACAATGCTGAACATTGTTTAGATTTCCATTCAAACCAGAAGTCTTTTCTTCTAATAGTAGGGAAGGCGGAGAATTCCGCCATGGATCTTGGTGAGGCCGAATGCCAGTGCATTCGCCCCTCTGAAACCCGTGGCAGAACGAAGCCCCCCACCCCCCACCCCGCGAAAGGCGTGCAAAATGGAGCACTTACCTGCTGCTGTTCGCGCTGCTCTGCCAATGGCGGCCGCTTCTGCAGCCACCATTTGCTTCACCATTTTAGCCGTGATAGGCTACATAAATACTTACGTAGCCTATCATGGCTAATGCAGGGACGCCATTTGCGTCCCCGCGGAGGTGGTGATAGGCTACGTAAATATTTATGTAGCCTATCACGGCAAAAAAAAAAGGGAACGCAAATGGCAGCGGCTACAGCGGCTGCCATTTGCATTCCTCTTTTTCTTTGCCGTGATAGGCTACATAAATATTTACGTAGCCTATCATGGCAAAAAAAAGGGACGCAAATGGCAGCGGCTACAGCAGCCGCCATTTGCGTCCCTGCGCAGCCCAGCAGCGGCCGGATGTTGCTGTGGGCTGGCCTGGCCAGCGGCTCTGCAGAATTGCCACGGAGCGGAGCCGGCCGTGGAGGATTTTGGGGGGAGGGATGGAGCGCCTCCCCCCCCCCACCGTGGATGTACGAAACGAAGCAGGTAAGTCGTTTCGTACATCCCTAATAGCCAAATGAATACTGATCCTGTGCTGCCACCTGGTGGAGTTTGACAAAAATATTTCACTGAACTGTTGACTGAACCAAGGCTGTATTCCTGTTGTTGCTTTCCTAGGGGTGTAAGATTTTATTAAATTTGTTTCCCCTGCGTTTTGGGAATCGCCGGGCATCTTTTGTTCCGTCATCCACTGGAATCTTATTTTTTAATCAGAATTTCATTCAACTTGCAGTAATTCACATTATCGCAAGTGAGTACTTGTACAAATGCACACTTGCAACAATGCGCTAATGCACACTAGTGCTACTCCCCCCCCCCAAGTAAAAAGCTGTTCCGCAAGCCCACAGAATCTGCGTGACTCGGAAAAAGCCAGTCCGCTGTGGAATGCACAGGTCAGATTCATAGAAATCCAAACTCATTTGAATACATGTTGGATTTGTCTGACATCCCTAAGCTTCCCGTACTCATGCCTGTTTACACTATAAAGATGCAGTCCACAACCAGAGCACAGGAAGGCACAGGCAGGTGGCTTATTGCTTAGGACACCTCCATGCAATCAGAGGAAGCTGGCTGTGTTTAATTCCACAGCCCAGAACCGGTCCCAGGGCCACGACTTGATGAGAGTCAGTTGCCTGGCTTTTATTTAAGCTTAAAAGCAGCTCAGAAATATGTGCCAGGAGGGATGGGGTTGCTTAACCCTTTCCCCCTTTGTCTGCTCAAAATCACCCCAGAGAAGCTGCTGTTCTTGCTGCAGGGGAAAAGTTAGACCCTATATCTTTTCCCCGGCTGTGTGTGTATGTGGTGGCCAGAATGGGCCTAACTAATGGGGTGGGGTAGTTCTTAGTGGGAAATGGAAGAACAGGAAAGGGTTAAGCACATCCTCCCCCTGCTGCTTCTCCACTTACAGCTGCCGCCTCCTCCATCACTACTTTTCAGTGTTCTTCTTTTTAAGAGGCAGGAGTCTATTCATACATGTCTAGTTTGGCCCTTAGCTGAACAGGCTTGAAACTTGTGGTTCCTTGAGACTGGAGGGGACAAGTTTGCTACATGAGTACTATCTGATCTTGCGAACAACCACTGTTGTACAATGCATCCTAAGTCTGAGAATCATTTAGATAGGAGGACAGATACACAGAAGTAATGAAGCAAAAAATCTGGTTTCTGTCTCTAGGCCATATGCAGGGCTCCCCAACGTTTTTGGACCCATGAGTGCATTTGGGAATTTGAGAAAGTCCTGTGAGCACCACCACAAAATGGCTCCCGTAGAGGATGTGGCTAGTCACATAATGGCTGTTCTGGGGGCCTGGCTAATCAAAGGAGGTGTGTGTGTGTGTATGTGTGTGTGTGTAGAAATAGTGAAGCTAGAGAGTGGAAGGGAAGGGGAAATAGCAAGGCAGACAGGGAGAAGGGAAAGAAATAGTGAGGCTAGAGGCTGGAAGTGGAGAGAAACAGCAAGATAAAGGGGCAAGTGGGAGAGAAAGAGTGAGGATAGGGGCTAGGAAGAGAGACAAAGAAGAAGGGTAGGTATGGGAAGGGAGAGAAAGAGCAAGGCTAGAGGCTGGGAGTGGAAAGGAACAGCATGATAAAGGGGTGAGTGGGAGAGAAAGAGTGAGGCTATGGTCTAGGAAGAGAGAGAAAGAAGAAGGTAGGGATGGGAAGGCAAGGGAGAGAAAGAGTGAGGCTAGAGACTGGGAGTGGAGAGAAACAGCAAGATAAAGGGGTGAGTGGGAGAGAAAGAGCAAGGCTAGGGGCTAGGAAGGGAGAGAGAGAAGAAGGGTAGGGATGAAAAGGGAGAGAAAGAGCAAGGCTAGAGGCTGGGAGTGGAGAGAAACAGCAAGATAAAAGGGTGAGTGGGAGAGAAAGAGTGAGGCTAGGGACTAGGATGAGAGACAAAGAAGAAGGGTAGGGATAGGGAAGGGAGAGAAATAGTGAGGAAAGGGATTGGGTGGCAAGAAATAGCAAGGCTAGAGGCTGGGAGTGAAGACAGGGAGAGAGAGCAAAGGGAAAAGGTTTCAATGGACAGAAGAAGACTAGGTAGGGATGTCAGAGAATTCCGCCACGGATCTCGGTGAGGCTGAATGCCAGTGCATTCAGCCCCCCGAAATCCGTGGCAGAACTAAGCCCCCCCATCCCCCCACCCCGTGAAATGGGCCCGGAACGGAGCACCTACTTGCTGCCATCCGTGCTGACTTGCGAATGGCCTATCACGTACGTATTATGTAGCCTATCATGGCTTAACTAAGGGAACGCAAATGGCGGTGGCTATGGTGGACGCCATTTGCGTTTCCTTTTTTTGCCATTTTAGCCTACATAAATATTTACATAGGCTATTATGACAGGGGGAAAAAAAGGAACACAAATGGCGGCCACTACGCCATTTGCGTTCCCTTTTTTTTTGCCGTAATAGCCTACGTAAATATTTACGTAGGCTATTACGGCAAAAAAAAAGGGAACGCAAATGGCGGCTGCTGTAGCCACCGCCATTTGCATCTGCTGTTTTTTTTTTTTTTGCCATGATAGGCTACGTAAATATTTATCTATCATGGCAAAATACAGGGACGCAAATGGTGGTGGCTATGGCAGCTACCATTTGCATCCCTGCAGGCTGCCCAGTGGCTGGATGTCTGGCTGCGGGCAGCCCCGGCGAGTGGCTCTGCGGAATCTCCACGGAGGGAGGGACGGAGCGCCTCCCCACCACCACGAATGTCACCCTTCGAAAAGGTAAGTGACTTTCATACATCCCTAGGACTAGGTGGGGCTATGAGGCAAGTCTTTCCTTCTCTTCCTGCCTGCTGAACAGCTGATGAGCAGCAAGTTCAGGAAGAGGAAGGAGAACAAGGTTTCAAGTTTTAACATTAAAAATACATTTTTGAAGGGTGCAGGGAGTGGATAGCTTTGCAGGTGCCACGCTGGGGACCCTTCCTTTAATGAAAGCACAGCACGGCTATGCAGGTGAGGTGACTCACCTGCAGGTATGCGTGGGGTCCATTTTCAAGGGCTTCCTTGTTTGCATTCCACGGCCATGTTGAGATACTAGGAAGGTCTTTGAACATTTAGACTGGGGAATACTGGGAGTTGTAGGATGTTTTGCTGTCAAACATGCATAGGATTGTACCCTTAGAGGCTCAGGTGTTTTATTTTTATTTCGCTTTGTTTTAAATTGCTGTCTGTTTTACTCTGACCTTTCCCCCCCCCACACTCCATCTTTTATTATATCTTATGATTCTTTTTATAGTGCAGTTCTTTTCAAACTATTTTATTGCGGGTTTTTTGCTGTTTAATGAGCATGTGTGTGCATGTATGCGCATCTGTGTGTGTTTTTAATATTTGGAAGCTGCCTTGAACTATATGTGGAAAGATGTGCTATAAACATCTCAAATGGATAAATGAAACTGGCTGCTTCTTGCTAGGCTATCGTGGAAGGGAAAAACTGGATCTCTCCCAAGAAACCGGGCCTCAGAGAGCTGCTACCAGTGAGAACAGACTGTCATGCCCCCTTCGGACTCCTCTGGGGATGAAGGGGAATGGCAGGCTCCAGACCCAGGGGAAGTGACCAGCACAGAAGGGGCCCTCACCCCCTCGCCCCCTGTGGAGGTTCCAGGCCCAGTGGCAGTCTCCCCAGAGGATTCGGAGGGCGAAATGTCACTGACCCCCACAGAGCGAAGGCAGCTGCATGTCCGGGAGCAGCGTAGGCCAGCCTCTGTCCGTTTAAGACAGAGAGGCTCTCAGAGGCGGGAGGACCGATTGGATGCCGCTGCCTCCGGTCGTGGCCATCAAAAGGGGTGGGCAGGCTGGGGCTAGACTGCTGAAGAAGCAACATTGTGTCACACGCCGGACCTCAGCCTCGGACCTTGTGCGCCGCCGTGCTTGTGCTCCCTCGTGTGTTTTGGACCTCGGACTGGACAACGGACTTCTCTTTGCCTCGACGCTTTGGACTCACTGCCCGGGTAACACATTCCTTGCTACAAGCCGCTTTTTCGCTTCCCAGCCTGAGACAGGTTTACAACACTGTCATCAGCCTGTGATTCATTTATCGCCGCCAGCTGCGGTCAGCTGGCGGGAGCCGACCCAGGCAATACTGGGCTAGATGAAGTAACAGAGCTGACCTGACAGAAGGCAGCTTTCTGTGTCCCTAAGCTCATCTCTACAGTCTCCCACGGAAGTGGCTGACTGTCATTCACTCCTGTGGAAAAGAGCATAGAGCTGTATTGAGGGGCATCCCTGGGGGAGAGCACAGAGGCTGCCATCTCCTCCCTCCCCAGGAATGCCCCTTGGCATTATGCTATGCCGTCCTGTAGGACAGATGTTAGCAAAGTGTTCAGCACAAATCGAGTCAGCGCTTGAAATGGAGATGTGACCTGCATTTTTTGCAAAAAACAACAACTCAGAACCATCCTCACCACCTCATCAAATGTAAGTAAAAATGCCTCCCCTGGAATGTGTGTTGCCTCTTCCTGAAGCTTTGCCCCCCTTGCTCAATCTCTGGGGAGGGCCTTTGTCCCCTACAAAAGAGGAGAGGCACTCCAAAAGTGCCTCAGAAGTTCCTTCTTGGAACTTTGGCAGAGCCCTTGAGTAGATCTACACCTTTCTTTCTTTCTTTCTTTCTTTCTTTCTTTCTCTTTCTTTCTTTCTTTCTTTCTTTCTTTCTTTCTCTCTCTCTCTCTCTCTCTCTCTCCCCCCCTTTCTTTCTTTCTTTCTTCATTTCATTTCATTTCATTTCATTTCAGAAGTTCCTTCTTGGAACTTTGGCAGAGCCTTTGAGTAGATCTACACCTTCCTTCCTTCCTTCCTCTCTCTCTCTCTCTCTCTCTTTCTCTTTCTTTCTTTCTTTCTTTCTTTCTTTCTTCATTTCATTTCATTTCATTTCATTTCAGAAGTTCCTTCTTGGAACTTTGGCAGAGCCCTTGAGTAGATCTACACCTCCCTCCCTCCCTCCCTCCCTCCCTCCCTCTTTCTTTCTTTCTTTCTTTCTTTCTTTCTTTCTTTTTTCATTTCATTTCATTTCATTTCATTTCAGAAGTTCCTTCTTGGAACTTTGGCAGAGCCCTTGGGTAGATCTACACCTTCCTTCCTTCCTTCCTTCCTTCCTTCCTTCCTTCCTTCCTTCCTCTCTCTCTTTCTTCCTTCCTTCCTTCCTTCCTTCCTTCCTTCCTTCCTTCCTTCCTTTCATTTCATTTCATTTCATTTCATTTCAGAAGTTCCTTCTTGGAACTTTGGCAGAGCCCTTGAGTAGATCTACACCTTCCTTCCTTCCTTCCTTCCTTCCTTCCTTCCTTCCTTCCTTCCTCTCTCTCTCTCTCTCTCTCTCTCTCTCTCTTCCTTTCCTTTCCTTTCCTTTCCTTTCCTTTCCTTTCCTTTCCTTTCCTTTCCTTTCAGAAGTTCCTTCTTGGAACTTTGGCAGAGCCCTTGAGTAGATCTACACCTTCCTTCCTTCCTTCCTTCCTTCCTTCCTTTCTTTCTTTCTTTCTTTCTTTCTTTCTTCATTTCATTTCATTTCATTTCATTTCATTTCAGAATTTCCTTCTTGGAACTTTCGCAGAGCCCTTGAGTAGATCTACACCTTTCTTTCTTTCTTTCTTTCTTTCTTTCTTTCTTTCTTTCTTTCTTTTTTCATTTCATTTCATTTCTATCCCACCTTTTTTCCTCCTTAAGTAACCCAAGGCGGCGTGCATAATCCCCCTCCTCCTCCATTTTATCCTCACAACAACAACCCTGTGAGGTGGGTTGGGCTGAGAGTCTGTGACTGGCCCAAAGTCACCCAGTGTGCTTCCATGGCCGAGTGGGGACTAGAACCCGGATCTCCTGACTCCCAGTCAGACACCCTAGCCGCTACACCACGCTGGCACTTGACTAGTGTTTTTTTTAATCGATACTGAAGTGCACTGATAACTATTGGGGCACCTTGCACTTTCCGTATACCGCTTTTCTAGCATTATTTCCTGCTTTTTATTCCGTATTATCCCAAATGCTGCAGCGTACATCATTGTGTGCACTACTGGGTATAAATGTGGAAGAGGGATATAGCGTAACCATGTTGTGATGTATTGATATGACAGGAGGGGTAGATCTGGCCCTGGTCATTTTGCTAGTTATAAACATAGTTGAACATTTCTCGTTTCCATCTGTTGCTGCAGTATCCTACGGCAGCCTCTTTACGTACTTCAAGACACGAGGCTAATTGTTAGGATAGGCAAGGGCTGCCATTTTCACATCTCCCTTATTACTGGACTGTTATGCATTTTTTTTCAGTAACAGGCCAAGATCAAGAGATTGGTAGGCCCTATTGTTCCTTATTAAGTACAGTAGATATGAGGACATTTTTCTCCCTCTCTCATAATGCTAGAACCTGGGGCCATCCCATGAAGCTGATCGACGGGGAATTCTGGACAGGTAAAAGGAAGTTCTTCTTTATACAGTGCATAGTTAAACCATGGAATTCCCCAGGATTTATTGATAGCTACTAACTTGGACAGCTTTAAAAGAGCCAGTGTGGTGTAGTGGCTAGAGTGCTGGACTGGGAGTCAGGAGATCCGGGTTCTAGTCTCCACCCGGCCATGGAAGCTCACTGGGTGACTTTGGGCCAGTCACAGACTCTCAGCCCAACCCACCTCACAGGGTTG
Organism: Heloderma suspectum; assembly: GCF_057233095.1. NCBI lineage: Eukaryota > Metazoa > Chordata > Lepidosauria > Squamata > Helodermatidae > Heloderma > Heloderma suspectum. Next base: position 13,796,883 of record NC_139460.1, read on the forward strand.
TTGTCGTGAGGATAACATGGAGAGGAGGAGGAGGATAATGTAAGCTGCCTTGGGTTCAGTAAAGAGAAAAAGGGTGGGATATAAATGTAATTAATAATAATAATAATAGGGGATTACACATATTCATGGAGGAAGAGGCTAGAAATGGCTATTATATTGTCTATATATTACCTCCAGTATCAGAATATATACATCTGTATACAGTTGCTGGGGAACACAAGTCTGAGGGCACTGTTGTGCTCATATCCTATTTAATTTCATTTATTTCTGGGCTTCTCATAGGCAGCTGGTTGGCCACTGTGTGAACAGAATGTTGGACTAGGGCTTTGGTTTGATCCAGCATGGCTCCTCTTATGCTCTTAAAGGGCGGCGGGTGTGTGTGTGTGACTGTTATTAGATGAATAACAGTCCAAATTGCCCAAAGTGTTTTGACCGCATAGTCAAAACATCCATACTTTGATAACTTTGGGGTATCTACTGAGAAGGCCCTCTCCTGTGTGCCTTCAGTGGCAAATGGTAACAGTTGATTGGCTGCTTCAGAGTGGACTATATTTCATAATCTCTTACACCGAGGTTTACTGCTACTCACTTAAGCTATGGATAGCTAGCTATAACTTTCTCTGCCTTACAACAAATACATCATTTAATTATTGTGTTGAGTTTTTGTATTTTGGTTTATGTTTTTTCAATAGTTTTTCCATAACTATATATCAAGTAAGACGTGCCAGATTTTTATGGTTCCGGACTTATATACTGAGTCTTGTTTTATGTGGTTAGGAATACCTCTAATTATATACAGAGCATCTCATTTCAAACCCAGACACCTCCCGCTAAGCAGATCTCAAGCAGCAAAGTATGATGGCTGGCTGCTAAAAGTACAATAAATTCTGCTTTGCTTACATGAGGTTGGGAAAGACCTGAGAACATTCTGGTTCAGCATAATGTCATTTTCAATGATATTCTATGGAGCTTTCCTTGGTAGTGAAGGAAGAAGACTCAAGTTCGGGGTTATCGAAGTATGGATGTTCATTTGTGTGCATTTCTCGATTGTTCCAGAAGACATTCTACTCTGTGCCCCTAGCCTAACATGCCAGTGAGATATGGATGGCTATGTGCCTCCCCTTATGGAAGGTTTTGATACTACTAGGCCAGATGTGTGTGCATATGTGCATGCATGCATGTAAGCAGATAGTGTTTCCACTGCCTACTTTAGTGCAGCTTAGGGCAAGACTTGGCACAGCTACCAATGATAAAAACACAAGGGCTAGATCCAAGCAGCTGCTGGTAGCATCTGATCTCTTGACAGCCAGGAAGCAGTGTGGTCCCTCCTTGAGCAGTGACAAATTAGCGGCTTCCTGGCAGTGGCATGGCCATCAAGCTGTGCATATCATCGTTGCTGCTGCTGCTGCTGTTGTTGTATAAACAATAGTATCAATTCAGCATATTCTCACAGGTCCAGACTATCTAACCCCAAAGGTCGGCTGGAACAGTTTTTGCCTGCCTGTGAAAGTTTTTGCCTGCCTCTGCAGACATACCAAGGAGGGTGCCACTTTTGCCTCCCTGGGAAGGGGGATCCAGAGCCTTGGGGCAGCCACCGAGAAGGCCCTCTCCCGCGTTCCCACCAGACGTGCCTGTGATGATGGCGGGATGGCGAGAAGGGCTTCCCCTGAAGATCTCAGGGCATGAGTAGGCTCATAAGGGAGAATACAGTCTTTCAGATAACCTGGACCCGAGCTGTATAGGGCTTTATAGGACATAAACAGCACTTTGAATTGTGCCCGGAAACAGACTGGGAGCCAGTGAAGCTGTTTTAACAGGGGAGCTGTATCCTCCCTGTAGCCAGTCTGGGTCAGCAGTGTGGCAGCAGCTCTTTGAACCAGCTGAAGTTTCCCAACACTCTTCAAAGGCAGCCCCACATAGAGCGTGTTACAGTAATTCAAATGCATACGTGCAACCTGTGGTTTGGGAGTTTGCATGCCTTCAGCCAACTTCCATGCAGACTGCAAGAGCCCTCCTTGTTCCCCAGTAGCGATGGTATAGAAGTCCTAGCAGGGGGTGGACTCTGATGGACTCCCCCCCACACACACGGCCACCTGGATCCCACTCACCAGATTGCATGGGGCTCACTTGCCCGCTCAATGACTGGTGGGAAGCACTGCAAAGCTGTCCATCCCCTTACTAAGCTGCAGTTGTGAGCACAATCGCAGCTCAGTTACTTCCACATATCTGAAGTTGCATCTGTGGCTGCCTTAAAGGGGCAATGACTCAAGATTACAGGCCGAAAGGGCCCTTTACGCCTGTAATCTTGAATCATTGCCCCTTTAAGGCAGCCATAGACGCAACTTTAGACATGCGGAAGTAACTGAGAGCCACGATTGTGTGCACAATTGCAGCTCAGTAAGGGGACGGACTGGTCCGCAGTGCTTCTCAAGTGGTCATCGAGCCATCCCTTAGCGCGGGCAGTGACAGCAGCTCAGCGATTTCCTGAAAGGTCTGGATGGAGGTGAGTCTGTCCATCCCTATTCCCCAGCTGATTTTTACTGATTTTTTTGAGACCTTGGCTGGATTACATCAACATGGAAACACCCGGTAGAGCTTAAAAAATAGACGAAAGAGTATAAGATAAGATTCGAGAAAAATATTTTCCAGTCACCAGTAGATGGACACAGGAGACAATCTTTTGCTGAAACAATTCTGCAGACTTTTTTCTCTAGTAAGGATGAACTTATATGTTATTCTTAGTAAATAAGCAGGTTTTATATGGTTTTTAGAGGAATGTTATACATGCATAAGCCCTTGCGGCAATTTGTATTTTGGTAATGTTTTAATTATGTGTGTTGTCCTATTTGTAATTTTTATTACCATTAATGCTGCAGCCCCCTGAAGAAGGCCTAAAAATAAGAAAAAGGCCAAAACGCATTGGGCTTCCTACAATAATTTTTTTTTTTTTGCATCCTAAGAACCTGTTTCTCTTCTTTGTGATTGACACATACACTTGACTCATGAATCATGTACTGGAGGTTGGGCCCGAAGGGCAGTCTGGGGATTCTGCTCGTGTACCGTCCACCCCGCTGCACGACTGACTCCCTGGCCGAGGTGCTTGAGGTGGTCTCTGATGTGCGTGTACAGTCCCCTAACTTACTGGTGTTGGGGGACTTCAACGTACATTCGGAGGCCATCCTCACAGGAGCACCTCGGGACTTCATGGAGACCATGGCCTCCTGGGAGCTGCACCATATTCTAACTGGGCCCACCCATGTAGCTGGTCATGCACTAGACCTTGTGTTTGTTTCTGGAGAAGCGGGGAGTGATCTGGAAGTTGGGGGTATATCCACCACCCCCTTGTCATGGTCAGATCACTATCTGGTGATGTTGGACTTCTCGGTTCCACAACCCCTCCGCAGGGGTGGAGGACCCATTAAAATGGTCCTCCCCAGGCGTCTTGGGGATTCTCTGGGGCATGCCAACGGCCACTCGGTCGAGACCCTGGTGGGTGGCTGGAATGCCGCAATTACTGGGGCATTAGATCGGGTGGCTCCGAAACGCCCTCTCCCCCTGAACAGGGCTCGGACTGCACCATGGTTCAATCCGCGGTTACGAGCTCTGAAACAGGAGGTGAGACAGCTAGAGCGCCGGTGGCGGAAGTCTCGCTCCAAAGACGATCAGACATGGGCTAGAGCAGTATCTTCAGCCTATCACGTGGCGGTGAAGGCAGCAAAAAAGGAATATTATGCTGCCTCCATCGTGTCTGCAGAGTGCTGCCCCAGGAGGCTGTTCCAAGTGGTCCGGAGCCTGGTCGGTCCTGTGGCTCCGGAACCACTGGAGCATTCTAAGGCCTCCTGTGAGGCTTTGGCAAGGCACTTTGCAGATAAAATTGATCAGATTAGGTGTGTTACTCTGCACACTGTGGATACAGTTAGTGAGCAAGAGGCGGCCTGTGGCAAACCGGTTTTGTGGGATCGGTTCCAGCTTCTTCCTCCTGATGAAGTGGACTAGGTGCTTTCATCTGTAAGGCCGACCACCTGCTTACTTGATCCTTGCCCATCTTGGCTCATTATGAGCTGCAGAGAGAGACTGGGTGAGGGGATCAAGGCGGTGGTGAACACCTCCCTTGAGGAGGGAGTGATGCCATCAGCCCTCAAGGAGGCAGTGATAAGACCGCTCTTAAAGAAGCCCTCCTTGGATCCTCAAGTTCTGAACAACTTTCGCCCAGTCTCAAATCTGCCATTTTTGGGCAAGGTGATTGAGCGGGTGGTGGCGGTGCAGTTGAAGGCACACTTGGAAGAAACTGATTATCTAGACCCATTTCAGTCGGGCTTCAGGCCTGGGCATGGGACAGAAACGGCCTTGGTCGCCTTGGTGGATGATATGAGGAGGGCTCTGGATAGGGGTGAATGCTCCTTCCTTGTTCTCCTCGATCTCTCAGCGGCTTTTGATACCATTGACCACGGTATCCTCCTGGACCGCCTGGAGGGGTTGGGCATTGGAGACACTGTATTGCGGTGGTTCCGGTCCTTCCTCTCCAGCAGGTACCAGAGGGTAGCACTGGGAGAGGAGGTTTCGGACCTGTGGCCACTTACTTGTGGGGTGCCACAGGGTTCCATCCTCTCCCCGATGCTATTTAACATCTATGTGAAGCCACTGGGGGCTATCATCAGGAGGTTTGGGGTGCAGTGTCATCAATATGCGGATGACACACAGCTCTACCTCTCATTCAAATCTTCACCAAGGTTGGCCGTAGAATCCCTGTCCAAATGTCTGGAGACGGTGAGTGGCTGGATGGGGAGGAATAAGCTGAAGCTCAACCCTGACAAGACCGAGGTACTTTTGGTGGGAGACAAGAGGAGGTTGGGGGATGTTGACCTGGTGTTGAATGGGGTACGGCTACCCTTGAAAGACCAGGTCCGCAGCCTGGGGGTCATTTTGGACTCCCAGCTGTCCATGGAGGCTCAGGTGTCAGCTGTGAGCCGGACAGCGCTGTATCAACTCCATCTGATACGGCGGCTGCGCCCCTTCCTTCCCGACCATCTGCTCCCATCGGTAGTACATGCCCTGGTCTCCTCTCGTTTAGACTACTGTAATCCACTCTACGTGGGGTTACCCTTGAAGACGGTTCGGAAGTTGCAGCTGGTACAGAACGCGGCGGCTCACCTGATTAAAGGCAGCCGCCGGCGAGATAACATCACTCCAGTGCTGAAGGAGTTGCACTGGTTACCAGTTGTTTTCTGGGCCAAATTCAAGGTGTTGGTTTTGACCTTTAAAACCCTATATGGTTCTGGCCCAGCCTATCTTAAGGAGCGCCTCCAGCAACACCAGACAGGCCGCTTAACAAGATCAGCCTCGGATGGCCTTCTCTCTGTCCCATCAGCCAGGACAGCTAGACTGGTGGGGACGAGGGAGAGAGCCTTCTCTGTGGTGGCCCCCACTCTGTGGAACTCCCTCCCTAGGGAACTCCATCATGCCCCCTCTTTAATGAGCTTCCGTCGTGCATTAAAAACGTGGTTGTTCAGGCAGGCATTTGGGGTGGGTTAGGGTATTTAAAAAAAAAAAATTATGGTAAAATTTTATTGTTTTAAATTGTTTTATGGTGAGTTGTACATCGCCCAGAGTGGCTGGGTGACCAGTCAGATGGGTGATTAATAAATTTAATAAATAAATAAATAAATGAATGAATCACAAACATGCACCTCTATCAGCGAATTGAGGCCTTTCCACCTTTTCCAACTCTTAGGGTGCAATCCTATGGGGATAGGTGGCCGCCTCTGAACTCAGAGGCAACCACCTATCCAATGCAGGGCAGGAGAAGCATGGAGGGGATTGTTCCCTCCATGCTTCTCCTGCCCTGCATTTGCAGCTAGATAGCCGATTTTGGCTGTCTAGCTGCGGCAAGGTGGAGTGGGGGAGGAGGCTGCTGGATGACACATAGGATGTGTTGTACCGGCATTTCTGCCTTTCCTGCCTTGGAACACCCCCCAGAATGCCCCGTTTTGGCCGCTCTGCACTCCTCTTCAGAGCGTGGAGCACAGCGCAGAAGGGGGGGGTCAGTTTTCTGGGAACCGATCTCAGAGCGCCGTCTTTGAGGTTGGTTCCCGGAAAACCAGATGTCCTATGGCTGTCTAGCCTCTTACTAGTGGCCATAGGGTTGCTCCCTTAAAAACGTCTGTAAGCAAATCTAACCTTTCTTGCTAAAATCCAGCTATCAGTGGCCTTGCTTCAGTAAATAGCTTAATGATAATTGTCCCTGGAAGAGGCTTGCACAGCGTAATGTGAACTTTACTTGGGATGGATATGGACGAATGCATTTATTATCATTATTTGTGCCTGATTAATTCAAATTGTGCTTTATTCTGAAATTGCTGGAGGAAACACATGAAGCCTAATTGGATGATTGCTTCTATTCTGTTTGACCGAAGGAACACAAAGCCAAATTTTGCATGCCAAGACAATGCTAAATAACGTATTTGTCTCTTGCATACAACATGACTGCTGAAATAAACTAAAATACTTTGGCTCCAAGCCGATCATAATTGCATGCCACAATGAGTATGTCCTTCAAGACTGTGGTTGTGGGTGTAAATTACCATTGGCATCTCAATGTGGATGGAAATAGTCATCTCCCATCCACACTTCATAGTGCACATGGGGAATTCACTGGATGCCCCAGCAAGGATTCTTCCAGCAGTGCATCTGCCTTGCTTGATATGAACCTCAGGATCATATCTGGTTAATACATAGTTCAAAAAGATGTTCATGTTCATCAGAGTTCTGCCAAATTTAGCTATTGGCTGCACATGCCCAGGATGATTACAGAGGACATGGTAAACAGATCAAATATGGGCTTTTTAACGTGCCTGATCTGCAACATGACTATTTAAGGCAGAGGTAGGCAGGATATAATCTGCATGCACCCCCCCTGGACCTGTTTTGTTCCCACACACACTGTTGCTGCCAAAATTTGGTGGTGTGCTAGTGATGGCAGCAAAAAAGATGGCAATTTCTCTTTGGAACATGGCACGTCGGGAGCACATATCTTGTTTTAAAGCAAAATTGCACTCCTGGGAGACTTCCAGGAGCAGAATTAGGGATGTGCAATGGTGGGAATTCCATTCTGTTTAAGCCTGATGAGATTCCACAGAGTTTCCATTCCAGAAAGCAGTACTGTAGCAGATTTCCACCCTCCCCCCCTGATCCTTGAAATATTTTATTCTGGAAATATTTCATGCATTTTTCCCCAGGTTCTGCCATTTGCACGAATTGTAATTTACACATTTTTTATTTTGGGATCTTGAAATTGACGCAGAAGGTGTCGTAATATTTTTAAAAAATTATTGCCTATTTCATCCTCCAGTTTGTCACTTCCCGACTGAAGGGATGGGGGTGGGGGTTCTGTGATAAGTTGTTTGATAAGTCTGGAATATAGGACTCAGCTGGGCTAAATGAAATAGTGTGTGGTGAGGATGAAACTGACAAGGATATTGACAAGAGGGGAATATGCTTCTGCGGGGCTCCATCGTGGAGAGGCTGACTTGCCATTAAGTGCACTTGCGCAAGATCGTGTATATATATATATATATTTAAAAACCTGACATTTGCACAAATTTCAAGATCTTCCCCTCCCAAACTGCGCAACTTTTTAAAAATCCAGAATGTGTGTATTGGCTCTATTCGCTACAGGTTAAGTTGATGCCAGCAGAAGGGAAATGGAACAAAATTCGCACACCAGAACTGGAAAAATTCATCAGGTTTTCACCCGGCAAATGGAATTCTCACACCTCCCTAAGCACAATATCACTTTAAAATGGGGGCATGCACTCCTCACATGCTTTGTTTTAAAGAGAAATTGCTGTTTCGTTTTTGGGGGTTTTGCACCACCACCGTACTGCCAAATTTTGGTGGCAAATTCAGTGGTGGCAGTGAGGCTTGTGGCACATGGTACGCTTGGAGTGGTGGGGGACTGGTTGCCCACCCCTTATTTAAGGACGATGGCAACCCCCTCAGTGCAGGCTTACTTGCTATTGTGGTAAAAACTATTTATTTATTTATTTATTTATTGCATTTATATCCTGCCTTTTGTCCTCTTGCAAGGAACCCAAGGCAGCTTATACTATCCTCCTCCTCTCCATTTTGTCCTCACAACAACAACCCTGTGAGGTAGGTTGGGCTGAGAGTCTGTGACTGGCCCAAAGTCCCCCAGTGAGCTTCCATGGCCGAGTGGGGACTAGAACCCCAATCTCCCAGCTCCCAGTCCAACACTCTAGCCACTACACCACACTGGCTCTAGGAAAACTAGAATCACAGAATCATAGAATCATAGAATAGTAGGGTTGGAAGGGGCCTACAAGGCCATCGAGTCCAACCCCCTGCTCAATGCAGGAATCCAAGTCAGAGCATCCCTGACAGATGGCTGTCCAGCCTTGTCTTGAACGCCTGTAGTGTGGGAGAGCCCACCACCTCCCTAGGGAATTGGTTCCATTGTCGTATTGCTCTAACAGTCAGGAAGTTTTTCCTGATGTTCAGCCAGAATCTGGCTTCCTGTCACTTGAGCCCATTATTCCGTGTCCTGCACTCTAGGATGATCAAGAAGAGATCCTGGCCTTCCTCTCTGTGACAACCTTTCAAGTACTTGAAGAGCACTATCCTATCTCCCCTCAGTCTTCTCTTCTCAAGGCTAAAATAGGGATGTACAAAAGTCACTTACCTTGAACAAACTTTGATTTGCGGTGGGGGGAAGGCGCTCCATCCCTCCCCCCGAAATTCTGGAGGGGGGGAGGCGCTCCATCCCTCCCCCCTGAAATTCTGGTGGGGGGGGAGGCGCTCCGTCCCTCCATCCCTGAATCCTGGCCGGCCGAGCTGCAAATGGCGGCGGCTGTAGCTGCTGCCGTTTGCGTCCCTGCAGTCAGACGTGATAGGCTACGTAAACATTTATCACGGCTGAGTAAAAAAAAACAAAACGCGTGTATGCAACTGGCGGCGCCCATGGGCGCTGCCATTTGCGTTCCTTATTTTGGCACATCTAGTCTACGTAATCATTTACGTAGACTACGGCAAAAATAAGGGGAACGCAAATAGCGTAGACGCTATGCTATTTGCGTTCCCCTTATTTTCGCCATAGTGTATGTAAATGTTTACGTAGACTAGACGTGCCAAAATAAGGAATGTAAATGGCGGCGCCCATGGGCATCGCCATTTGCGTACGCGCGGTTTTGTTTTTGTTTTTTACTCAGCCGTGATAGGCTACATAAACATTTACGTAGCCTATCACGGTATTTTTTTAAAATCTAGCCATGATAGGCTACGTAAATCTTTACGTAGCCTATCACTTTTTTTGTTTTTTTCTTTTTTTTACTGGAAATGGCCGCGGCAGCAGCCGGTTGGAAGACTGGCCGGAGCCGCCGCCGCCCGGAGGATTTGCCCAAGGTAAGTCCCGTTCTGGGGGGGGCAGGGGGGGCAGACCGTTTTGCCACCAATTTCGGGGGGCCGAATGCGCTGGCATTCGGCCTCCCTGAGATTCGTGGCAAAATTCTCTGACATCCCTAGCTAAACATGCCCAGTTCTTTCAGTCTCTCTTCATAGGTCTTTGTTTCTAGTCCCCTGATCATCTTTGTTGCCCTCCTCTGAACCCTCTCCAGTTTGTCTGCATCCTTCTTAAAGTGTGGTGCCTAGAACTGTACACAGGACTCCAGATGAGGCCTAACCAGTGCTGAGTAGAGGGGAACTAGTACTTCCTGGGATTTGGAAGCTATGCTTCTATTAATGCAGCCCAAAAGAGCATTTGCCTTTTTTGCAGCCACATCACATTGTTGGCTCATATTCAGCTTGTGATCGACAACAGTTCCAAGATCCTTCTCTCTTGTAGTGTTGTTGAGCCGCGTATCCCTCATCTTGTAACTGTGCATTTGGTTTCTTTTTCCTAGGTGCAGAACTTGGCATTTATCCCTATTAAATGTCTTTCTGTTGTTTTTTTCTGCCCAGCGCTCCAGTCTATCCAGATCACTTTGAATTTTGTTTCTGTCTTCCAAAGTATTAGCTATGCCGCCCAATTTTGTGTCATCTGCAAATTTGATCAGCATTCCCTGAACCTCCTCCTCCAAGTCATTCATAAAAATGTTGAAGAGCACTGGGCCCAGGACTGAGCCCTGCGGTACCCCACTCGTTACCTCTCCCCAGTTTGAGAAGGTCCCATTGATAAGCACTCTTTGGGTCTGATTCTGTAGCCAACTGTGGATCCACCGGATCGTTGTTTCATCTAACCCACTTTGAGCTAGTTTGCTCATCAGGATATCATGGGGCACTTTGTTGAAAGCTTTGCTGAAGTCGAGGTATATGATGTCTACAGCATTTCCACGGTCTACAAGGGAGGTTACTTGATCAAAAAATGAGATCAGATTTGTCTGGCAGGACTTGTTTTTGACAAATCCATGTTGGCTTCGAGTAATCACTGCATTGTTTTCAAGGTGCTTCCAGATGGATTCCTTTATCATCTGCTCCAGAATTTTCCCAGGGACCGATGTCAGACTGACTGGTCTGTAGTTCCCAGGCTCCTCCTTTGTACCCTTTTTGAAGATAGGGACAACATGAGCCCTCCTCCAGTCATCTGGCACTTCCCCCGTCCTCCATGATTTCTCAAAGAGAATAGACAGCGGTTCTGAGAGTTCTTCTGCCAGCTCCTTTATTACTCTAGGATGCAGTTCATCTGGCCCTGGAGATCTGAACTCATTCAAAGTCATGAGGTGTTCCTTGACCATATGCCTATCGATCTCAAGCTGCAATCCTGCCCCTTCAGCCTGTACTTCGCCTTTGCCAGGGGGGTCATAGACCCTCTTTCGGGAGAAGACTGAGCTAGGAATGCAATTCCTGACCTTGAATGGTCTACCTCAACCCCCTTCCTGCCTACCTACCATAGCTATGTGCCAAGGAAGCCTTTAAACATCAGCAGCCCCAAGCTTTGATCCATGAGGCCTTCAGCACCCCAAAGGCAGCTCATCTTCACTAACCCCCTCAAGCCAGACAGCCAGAAGGGGTTGGTCTGGCAAGCTTTCCTTCACCGCCCCAATGCTTTGGGGTGCTCGCTATTGTTTTCTTGCACATTTCCTCTCCTGTCTAACCTAGAGTGACCCTCTCATGGTGGCTTGTTTAACCATTTAAAGGTGGTTAAATTTAGGTGGTTAAGATGCTAAACTGCAGACTGGAAGGTTGGCAGGACAGCAGTTCGAGACCCGAGTGCTGCGTGACAGAGTGAGCTCCCGTCTTCAGTCCCAGCTTCTGCCAACCTAGCAGTTTGAAAGCAAGAAATTGCAAGTAGATAAATAGGTACTGCCTCGGCGGGAAAGGTAACAGCGTTCCGTGCACCTCAGTATTCAGTTATGCCAGCCACATGACCACGGAAGCGTCTTCGGACAGCGCTGGCTCTTCGGCTTAGAAACGGGGATGAGCACCGCACCCTAGAGTTGGACACGACTGGTTGGGGACACCTTTACCTTTTTTAAATTTAGGCCACTCAAGTATCCAACAGAGTAGAGTAGGCTAAAACAAAAAGCCCCCCTTCCTTTGGCCAGTTTAGGAACAGAAACAAAAATCTTCCTACTTGGCACCAAAGAGATGATCAGCTAATTGTTCCATTGACACTTCATTCTATGCCCAGAGAAGGGCCCTAATGACTGGGTTTTAGTTACCTTCTAACCAACACGCTGAGGATACAACAACATGGAGGAAGTCAGTCTCACCCAATGCAACCACAGTTATAGGTGCTGCCTCCCAGCAACAGTGCACGCAAGCACAGCAGCAGAAAACATGGCACCACATTCACAGGAATTATGACCAGGCAACAGAGACTGTAACTATGGTTCTGCCAGGTCAGATGTTAGAACTGTTGCGAGGCTGCGCCCACAGAACTCTCTCTACAAGGTTCCCATGTGTCTGAACTAGCTCACTGAATATCCCGTGTGATTTTTAAAAACAATTATTGCTTACAACATTTTTCTAAGCTGCCTTGAGGGTCTTTCGGGTGGGGAAACCCCCCCCCCAGAGTAAAAGTAGAAAAATAAACGGCCATAAATTAAAATTGCAGGTAGCAGAAGATGTCCTCTACTGTCAAGAGCTGCCAGTAGTTTTAAACTGAACCCTACGGGGATGGGAGATGTAAAGTTGGGGGTAACAATGGACGAAGGCTCATGCACTGCAATGGAGAGAACAGCTCTAATAGCGCCCAAACATGTAGGAAGAAAGCCAGACTATGAAGCCCATTGTCTTCAATGTCTATATACTAATGCCCAGAGTATGGGAAACAAACAGAACGAACTTGAACTCTTAATACAAGAGGGAAATTATGACTCGATAGGTGTAACTGAGACTTGGTGGGATGACTCTCATGACTGGAGTACAACAATGGAAGGATAGAACTTGTTCAAAAAGAACAGGAGGAACAGAAAGGGAGTTACAGTATATGTTAAAAATACATATCTCTGCACAGAAATACAGGAGGATGAGCTTGGTAGCCCCATCGAGCACAACATTGTGATGTGGCTGCAAAAAAGGCAAATGCTATTTTGGGCTGCATTAACAGAAGCACAGCTTCCAAATCCTGGGAAGTACTAGTTCCCCTCTACTCAGCACTGGTTAGGCCTCATCTGGAGTACTGTGTCCAGTTCTGGGCACCACACTTTAAGAAGGATGCAGACAAACTGGAGGGGTTCAGAGGAGGGCAACAAAGATGATCAGAGGACTGGAAACAAAGCCCTATGAAGATAGACTGAAAGAACTGGGCATGTTTAGCCCTGAGAAGAGAAGACTGAGGGGAGATATGATAGCACTTTTCAAGTACTTGAAAGGCTGTCACAGAGAAGAAGGCCAGGATCTCTTCTTGATCATCCCAGAGTGCAGGACACGGAATAATGGGCTCAAGTGATAGGAAGCCAGATTCTGGCTGAACATCAGGAAAAACTTCCTGACTGTTAGAGCAATATGACAATGGAACCAATTCCCTAGGGAGGTGGTGAGCTCTCCCACACTGGACGCGTTCAAGACGAGGCTGGACAGCCATCTGTCGGGGATGCTCTGACTTGGATTCCTGCATTGAGCAGGGGGTTGGACTCGATGGCCTTGTAGGCCCCTTCCAACCCTACTATTCTATGATTCTATGATTCTATGGGTTAAAATAAATGGAGCAAAGGATAAAAGGAACATGGTGGTCAGAGTCTACTACCGGCCACCTAATCAAGGAGAAGACGAGGATGAAACTTTTGAAAAGCAAATAGCCAATTTTTCAAGAAAGCATAACGGGGGACTTCAATTTCCCCGATATTTGTTGGGAGACAAATTCTGCAAAATATGGCCCCTCTAGGAAATTCCTGACTTGTGTGGCGGATAACTTCCTCCTACAGAAAGTAGAGGAAGGAACTAGAGGGTCGGCTATCCTTGACTTGATCCTAACCAACAGAGATGACTTCGTGGACAAAGTAGCAGTTACAGGAACTCTGGGGGAAAGTGGCCATGTTATACATGAGTTTTGCTTGGTAAAGGAAGCAAAAGCCGAGTGTAGCCAAATGTGTACCCTGGATTTTAGGAAAGCCGATTTTAATAAACTCAGAACAATGATAAGTCAGGTCCCATGGCAAGCGACTCTAATGAGAAAAGGAGTCCAAGATGGGAGGGGGGGGAGTTTTTTAAAAAGGAAATTCTAAAGGCACAATTACAAACCATTCCAACAAGAAGAAAAGGTGGAAGACAACAGAAGAAGCCAATGTGGCTTCACAAAAAGCTTAGAGATGACAGGAAAACAAAAAAAGGACACATAGAGGAAGTGGAAGGAAGGACAAGCAACAAAGGAAGAGTACAGGCAGGTAGCACAGAATTGTAGGGATGGCATCAGGAAGGCTAAAGCTGAGAACGAGCTGAGGTTAGCAAGGGATGCTAAAAGCAACAAAAAGGCTTTCTTCAGATACATGCATAGTAAAAGACAGAGGAAAGAAATGGTGATTCAACTATTAAATAAGGATGGCAAAACAATAACAGATGACAAAGAAAAGGCAGAAGTGCTCAATTCCTACTTTGGCTCAGTCTTCTCCCAAAAGAGGGTCTATGACCCCCCTGGCAAAGGCGAAGTACAGGCTGAAGGGGCAGGATTGCAGCTTGAGACTGATAAGCATATGGTCAAGGAACACCTCATTACTTTGAACGTGTTCAGACCTCCAGGGCCAGATGAACTGCATCCTAGAGAAATAAAGGAACTGGCAGAAGAACTCTCAGAACTCTCTCCATTATCTTGGAGAAATCATGGAGGACGGGTGAAGAGCCAAATGACTGGAAGGGGGCTAATGTTGTCCCTATCTTCAAAAAGGGTAAAAAAGAGGAACCTGGGAACTACAGATCAGTCAGTCTGACATCAATCCCTGGCAAAAATTCTGGAGCAGATGATAAAGCAATCCGTCTGGAAGCACCTTGAAAACAATGCAGTGATTACTCGAAGCCAACATGGATTTGTCAAAAACAAGTCCTGCCAGACGAATCTGATCTCATTTTTTGATCAGGTCACCTCCCTTGTGGGCTGTGGGAATGCTGTGGACATAATATACCTCAACTTCAGCAAAGCTTTCGACAAAGTGCCCCATGATATCCTGATGAGCAAACTAGCTCAAAGTGGGCTAGATGAAACAACGATCCGGTGGATCCACAGTTGGCTGCAGAATCGGACTCAAAGAGTGCTTATCAATGGGATCTTCTCAAACTGGGGAGAGGTACTGAGTGGGGTACTGCAGGGCTCAGTCCTGGGCCCAGTGCTCTTCCACATTTTTATTAATGATTTGCAGGAGGAGGTGCAGGGAATGCTGATCAAATTTGCAGATGACACAAAATTGGGTGGGATAGCTAATACTTTGGAAGACAGAAACAAAATTCAAAGTGATCTGGATAGACTGGAGCGCTGGGCAGAAAACAACAGAATGAAATGTAACAGGGATAAATGCCAAGTTCTGCACCTAGGAAAAAGAAACCAAATGCACAGTTACAAGATGAGGGATACGCGGCTCAACAACACTGCAAGTGAGAAGGATCTTGGAATTGTTGTCAATCACAAGCTGAATATGATCCAACAATGTGATGTGGCTGCAAAAAAGGCAAAGGCTCTTTTGGGCTGCATTAATAGAAGCATAGCTTCCAAAATCCCGGGAAGTACTAGTTCCCCTCTACTCAGCACTTCTACTCAGTACTCCTCATCTGGAGTACTGTGCAGTTCTGGGCACTGCACTTTAAGAAGGATGCAGACAAGCTGGAGAGGGTTCAGAGGAGGGCAACAAAGGTCTCTTCTCGATCATCCCAGAATGCAAGACACGGAATACTGGGCTCAAGTTAAAGGGAGCCAGATTCCAACTGAACATCAGGAAAAACTTCCTGACTGTTAAGAGCAATATGACAATGGAACCAATGACTTAGGGAGGTAGTGGGCTGTCCCACACTGGAGGCATTCAAGATGAGGCTGGACAGCCATCTGTCAGGGATGCTCTGACTTGGATTCCTGCATTGAGCAGGGGGTTGGACTCGATGGTCTTATAGGCCCCTTGCAACCCTACTATTGTGTGATTCTATGATTGTATTATTCTATGATTAGAGCCCAAAGCTTGTAGCTCCATACATGGCTATCCGATGTAGTGACCCACCAATTCTACCAGTTGGCTCCTGGGCAGTAAAGGGATTCTAGATACTGGAGTGTGTCTGTCCACCTAGGTTGGCCATAGGCTCTCTTCAAGAGGAAAGGCTATACTGAAGTCATCTTAGGCTAGTACTAAGAGCAATTATAGTCTTTCTTGATTCTGGTTCTGGCTTCCTTACTCTGAATCCTGGCTTGACCACCTCTCATCCCCTTGGCTCTGGCTCCTGGCTTCCACTCAGTGGCTGCCTAAATTTCTTTTTTGTATTGCATAATTTGCACAAGGGCTAGTAACAGCTGGGAAAGGCAAGTGAAGTGCAATTAAACATGCCAGGAAACTGGAATGTTTCATATACCCATGCCAATGTGATGTAGCTAAGGGGACAGCTGACCGACCTACAGGAGCCTCACATGACTCAGCTGAACTACAGAAGCATTATCTGGACAGGCTTTGGAAGCAATCAGAGGTGGGTGGCGTGGTAGTTATGGGAGATAAAGAGTGGAAATTCACCTGTGAAAACTGTCACAGGTGAGAGTTCCAACCCTTGCTGCTAGGCCTAAATCTACTATTTCACTAAGAAGGAGGTGCTAGTGTTGGAATTCACCTCCCATTCTCAGTCCCTTTGGCTACATGGCTGCCAAGGTGGCAAACCTTTATGCAAGGAGCTCTTCAGAGCAAATAACATACACATTTTTATCGACCTACTCCTATATTGTTATGGGAAAAGATAAAAAGAACATAAGAAGAGCCATGCTGGATCAGACCAAGGGTCCATCAAGTCCAGAATTCTGTTCACACAGTGGCCAATCTTGTGGGCAACCCATGAAAAGGAAAGGGAACTGTTTACCAAGTGGTAACTTAGCACAATTTGCAAATATATGTTCTTCTATGTCTGCATTCACATTCCCAGAGGGCATCAGGCTTAATTTGAGATGCAGCTCAACAAGACGTAGTCCCAGATCTCATTGTCAATGTTAAGATACATTCCTGGGGAACATGAAGGAAGCACTGAATCAGTATTTGTAAAGGGTCCTATCTCCCCAGCTGAACTAACCCCATGATTAGCTCCGATGCCTCTTTGATCAGGGGGAACGGCCCAGGTCAGTACATGCAACTTCAGCTCTGGCTCCTTTGAGGAAATGAAGTCTAGGAAACAAGGGCTTGACAGAAAAAGGGGGCTTTCAATGGTAGGGATGTGTGAGCATTTCATTCAGTTTGTTTTCTGATAACAAAGAAGCGA
The DNA here is from genome assembly GCF_057233095.1 of Heloderma suspectum. NCBI lineage: Eukaryota > Metazoa > Chordata > Lepidosauria > Squamata > Helodermatidae > Heloderma > Heloderma suspectum. The sequence continues at coordinate 13,813,764 of NC_139460.1, forward strand.
AATTCTCACTTTCTTCATCAACGGGATAGAAAAAAACGAGATTTTTTTTTTAAAAAAATTGTATGTGGGAGGAAGCGAAACTGACGGATTCATCCATCTCTATTCAAGGGTTGAAGAGAAGAGTGGGGTGTAGTCCTGCATTGAAATCCCTGGCCATGCATTTGATTGGGAGGTGTGAATATGCATTTGTAAGAACAGAAGACCCTGCTGGATCAGAACATAGGTTCCATCTAGTCCAGCATTGTGTTTCCCACAGTGGCCCTCCAGATGCCTCTTGGAAGCCCACACACGGAGCCAGTAGCCCTCCCCTGCTATTGCTCCTCAGCAATTGGTATATAGCACAGACTACACCTGTGGCATTGAGTGTCGTGACTAATAGCCATGGGGAGACCTATCCTTTCATCACGGTGCTTAACCCCCATTTGAAGCCATCTAACAGGGAGGGGGAACCTGGTGCCTTCCACATGGTATTGGGCTTAGGGATGTGTGAATCAGCAAAACGCCAGCTTGCCAAAGTTCTCTGAATTTCGTCTCGGAGCTCGTTCCAACTCAAGTTCATATCAGATTGCAAGCTTTGCTTTATTTTCCTATAGCATGAAAACCCATCGCTACTTTTGTATGCATTTTTCCACATGTACGCATCAGTTGTGTGCATTGTTGAACTGTACGCATTGATTAAAACTTATTTGTGCACTTTTTTCAAAAGTACACCTTTTCCATACGCATTTTCCAAATTTATGAATGCTGTCGAACACATTGTTTTTGGTTGGCGAATCACATTGCAAACTCAGAAATGTGAGGACTTCAACCACAGGTTGCATCCAAGCCCATGTTCAGTCCAGAAAGTGTGAACTGAGTAAAATCCTGATCAAAAATGAATTACTCATAAATCCCCAGTTGGACACAAACTCCCAGAAGCCCCAGCCAGAATAGCCAATGGTCAGGAATGTTGGGAGTTGTACTCCGGCCACATCTGGAGTGCCACAGGTTCCCCACCCTGCCATATGAGCTACTGGCTGCCACCACATGTATCATTTCTATACATTAATTATATGTTGCGTGAAGAAGTATTGTCTAAGGCAGCCTTCCACAGCATACCATCTGCCAGATGTTTTGGACTACAACTACCATCAACCCCAGCCAGCATGGCCAATGGTCAGGGATGATGGGACCCATAGTCCAAAACTTCTGGAAGGCTGGCTAGAAAAATGCCCATCTTTATCCTGATGGGTGGGATAGACACAGAAGAAGGGGTTGAATATTGCATGGAATTTGGGATGAGGAAGGGCTGCAACCCTCTTGTGGGATTTCCTGACAGTGTGGGCTCCTTATTCACTAACTGTTTGGTTTGGCCCTTATATTTCTTCCAGATGCAATCCTTTTTCTTCCCACCTTAGAAGTGAATAAAAGTGCCCACTTTCACTGTCTGCCTTTATGCTTCCAAGCCAAATTCAAAGTGCAAGTTTTGATCTCTGAAGCTCTACACAGCTCAGGACCACAGTACCTGATGGAACGCCTCTTCCAGCATGAACCGACCCGTACACTACACTCTGCATCTAAGGCCCTCTTCCGGGATTCTCCTCCGAGGGAGGCTCAGAGGGTGGCAACAGGGGAGAGGGCCTTCTTGGTGGTGGCTCCCCATTTATGGAATAATCTCCCTGACAAGGCCTGCCTGGCACCAACATTGTCATCTTTTCATCACCAGGTTAAAACTGCCCTCTTCTCTCAGGCATTTGACAGTGTATAATGAGGCTCTTGATTGTCTCTGGCTAATTGTTTTTGTTTTAGATATATGTTGTTGTTGGGTGTGTTATTTGTTCTGCTATTACATGAATGGTTTTATATTTTATATAATGTATTTTAATGGTTTTTAATTTCTGTGAACCGCCTAGACAGCTTCGGTTATGGGGCAGTATAAAAATATAATAAATGAAATGAAATGAAGCACACAGTTAACATAATGTCTAGTTTGACCTTTACATGGATGCACTTGAGAGCACCAATGGGGTGAAGGCTAAATCACTCCCTGATGACTCCAGCTATTGTGAATTAAGACAGCTCCTTTCTGTGTAGCCCTGACGTGGGTCCTGGTTTTTTTGACCACATTAGAGAGACACACTGGAACTGAGAACTGGCTTTGGGAACATAGATTACTCGAGACATGTGCTCACTTAACTGTGAGGATTCTCAAACACAGAAGCATTATCCCTTAATTCTATGCTATCAATGTACAAATGAACCAACAATTATGCTTATGTCATAGGCACTAAATGCGCAAAATGTAGCCAAAGGCTTACAAAGCTTTTTATAATCCGTCGCAAATTTGAGAAATGAATTGTGGATCAGCCATCCAATTCATTAGGAACACAGAGATAACAAGCCTAGCGTAGCCCATCTGAAATCACGTCTGGGATGCATGTCAAGCTCATTCATATACAGTAGATGGCGGACTTGGTCTTTACTTTCCAAACTGCGGCATGGTGCAGATTGCACAAGAAACTACAGCATGGAGCTCTTTGCTCTTTTGAAAAAGAGGGAGGACAGAATTTTAATTCAAATGAATCTGGGGCCTTTTTAATGCAAAGCATGTGCTCTACCACTTAGCTATGGCCCTTCTCTTTGCTCAAGTAAAGCAGCCTGGTGGTGCTTAATACATGAACAAATTACAACGCAAAGGTAACAAAGAAGCCATCACGTACCAAGGGCTGGATCATGGCAGGCTTGTGTGTGAGCCCAAGGCCAGCTGATAGGGGAGGTTACTGTGCTTGAATGATTGCTACTGCCCCCTACCACTACAACCTAAGATTCCTCTTGGGTCATCTGAGCTTGAATGGTGAAAATAACTGAAAGACAGCAGAGAAAAAACCCCAACCATGACAAGTCAAAGTTGTGTTTTTGTTGTAAGATCAACTGAAGAAAAAAGGCCATGACGTGTGTGTTCATGTGGGTGTGTAGGAAATACTTACAGATAAAATTTGATCTCCTCTCTGCAGCTCTCCACTGAGATCAGCTGGTCCTCCCGCTAGGATGAAGGATACAAAAATGCCTTCACCATCTTCTCCTCCTACAATGTTAAAACCGAGCCCCGTCGAGCCCTTATGCAGAACAACTTTTCGAGGTTCTCTGTCAAAACAAAAGAACACTGCTTATCCATTTAAGTGCCCTGGATGGTATATATCCTGTTAAGCAGTTCTTTTCATTTTCTTTCATAACACTGTGAATTTGACCAATGGGATATTTCATTTTTTGTCAACATGACAAGCTTATCTAAACACGGTTGTACTTGTCAATTAAATGTTTTCCTATTAATTCCACCACACAGAAATTGACTGCACCTTGTAAAAGATGTATCAGTTAGTTTCAGTGCATCCTCTTGTCATCGAGGGGGCACAAGGGTTGGGTAAGCAAGCAGAAGAGGTAATTTCTGTGTGTGCACCAATCATACCAATACACTAGGATCAGGTGTAATACCAAATCATGGTCTGTGATACTTTAGACACCAAACCATACTTTCTTTTCTAGATGTGCAGGCTAACCATGGTTCGTGCATTTTCCCTCTTTCCCTCATGCTGGGTACTATCCCAAACAGTGACCTCTGAGGGTGGAGCAAGTCCCAAAACATGGCTTGTTTTGTCTGATATAATGCTAAACCACAATTTGGCCACACATGTTTGCAAACCAGGTTCAACCCATAGTTTCAGGTCCGTATTTGGTGACCATTCACATACCATGGTTGATCAGATGGCATTGGTTCAGACATCACAACAACCATGGTTTGGTCTTACCAATCATGTTTTGGTGTTAGGCCCAAAACCTCTCATCCTCTGCATCTACCTAAGAAATCACCCATAGACATGTTCTGGCATGAGAATTGCTTGATTTTGCCCTTGTAATCTCCTGATGGGATGGAACATGAATGTAAGATTGAGAAAAGATATTGAGCTCTCTTTGTCTGAAGGTCTGATCTGGTAAACTACTATGAAATATCTTGCAGTCCTTCACTAACAAGGTATGAGGACAGAACTCCAGTAAGTATCTGCAAGCCTCCAACTGAACAATGAAGAGCCAAGCTACACATTATGATGAGTGAAACAGTAGACAGAAATGCTATAATGCAGGGATGGGCAACTTCGGGAGGTTGGGGGCCATTTTCACCCTCTGGACCCACCCACCTGTGGGCTTCAATTTGCCAGGTGACCTGATATATATATATATATATATATATATATATATATATATATATATAAAACAATTAAGAAAAAGATGGTGAGTTTCACCTCCTGAAACTCACCCTCTGCACAGCAATGAGGCCTTAAAATGGAGGCTTTTAAAAAGCCTCATTGCTGTGTGTGTGGATATTGGGGGGGGGGGGGCTCTTGCCTCCCAGCAGTGGAGGCTGGTGGCTCCGATTTCCGTGGGGCTATGAATCCATTCTGGGTTTTCGTCAGAACCAGCCAGAACTCCAAAGGAGCTATCCAAAGTGCTGAACCTATTTGGGGAATAGGCTTCAGCACCTTGGATAGCTCCTTTAGAGTTCTGACAGAATGGATTCACCGATATTGGAGTGACCAGCCTCCAGTGCCTTACTGTGTGCTGAATCCCCCCGCCCGCCGCCACCATTTCATTTCATTTCATTTCATTTCATTTCCATTTATTATATTTCTATACCACTCCATAGCCAAAGCTTTCTGGGCTGTTCACAAAACTTAAAAACCATTAAAAGACATTATATAAATTATAAAAACCATTCACAAAATGACATAAAACAAATAACACACACAAACAACAACAACAACAACAACAACAACATATATCTAAAACAATTTAAAACAGTTTTAACATGGCGACAAAAAGCTGACATTGTTGGTGCCAGGAGGGCCTCCATAAATGGGGAGCCACCACCGGAAAGGCCTGCTCCCTTATTGCCACCCTCCAAGCCTCCCTCAGAGAAGGCTCCTGGAGGAGGGCGTTAGATGCAGAGCGTAGCGTACAGGTCAGTTCACGCTGGGAGAGGCATTTTATCAAATAAGCTCACCAGAAATTAGACTAAAAAAGCTTCCATTGATACCAGTGGGAGTTTTTTTTAAAAAGCTTAAGTGCTGGTGGTGGCAGCGGTGGGAGGCTGAGGAGGGAAGAGGGTGAAAGTGCAAGAGAGAGTGAAGGAGAAGGAGACAGAGAAAGGGAGAGAGGTAACAGGGAAGGGAGCCAGAGAGAAAAGGGTTAAGAGACTGAATTGAATGGATAGATGGGGAGTGTGAATAGGTATTTGTGTGAATAGGTATGAGTTTTGGCCAAAGCACACATTAATTATTATTTTCAGCTGTTGAAGGGGGAATCCAGATTTGGATTCTATCATGTGGGGCACAGGGGTTTTATTCCTTTCCGTGCCCAGATATGGGCCTGATCCAGATCATATTCCCTGTGCCTGCAAAATAGCAATCCATAAATCCAATGAAAGCCCCCTGCCCCCACCCTAGGTTCTTGATATGGATCAGGCTGCTTTAGAGTAAAAAACTAAAAATGACATATTTCCTAGCTACATCCTTAAATTGATGTCTGTTTTGGCCCTGCGTGTGAGAGAAAGAGATTGTGGGGGTGCACCACCTATCCCCTTTTAGCTCTGGCCCTGCTCACTGCTGGTAAGTCCCCCCTCCCAAGGATTTCCCAGGAGGATATGTAGTCCTTGGTCAGAGAAAGGTTCCCCAGCTCAGGTTCCTCACAATTGTGAAAGAGTTTACATTCTCTGGGGATTTCCATTGGCCAAGGATCTTATAGACATTTTACACATTACTTCTCAGAATGAAGTGATAGTCTGAGATGGAAGAACCCTGCACTGTACCACTTCACATTGCGGGTGGGGGTGTCAAATTTTTGAATGTTCTTTCATGTAAAACAAAAAAATTCAGGAGGTCCCTCAGTATCCCCTGTTTCTTCTGAGCTTAGCTGCAGTCCTCACTATAACTGGGGGCAAATGAACTTTCCCAATAACAATGCATTGCTCCCTGTTGTAATGCAAAATGCTTTGGGGTGGCTTGGTCTTGAACACGCAAATGAGACCCATTCAATTGTTCATTCGCTTTAGAAAAGGCCTGTTCCTGGAGCTGATGAAAACGGATAGAACTGGTGTGTTGATATGGGTCAACACAGCTGCCTGGATTTTTGGCCTCTCCTACGGGGTGTGGTCATGGGGCTTGCTGTGATGAGCACCTGCACTTCAAAATTAGCAGAGCAGATGGTAGGTGAGAACTGCACGTTGCTCTATACATGTAGCCAAATGAGGTGGGAATAAGGTGGCAAAATTCTGATGGTAGAAGGACTCTAACACTTCAGGCTGTAAGTAGGGGATGACATGTTTAATATTGCCCTGTGTAAAAAGGGAAAAAAGGAAAAGGAAATCAAACAAACAAACAAACAAACAAACCACGCAACTCCTTACAAGTAGAAAACTGGCATGTCAGACAGATGATTGTGCTAGAGTTGTTCTCTCCGCTCAGCTAATTTTCTTGTGGCAGGGACTGTTATGTAAGGGAGAACTTAAAAAAAGATAGAAAAACAATCCCCAACCAGCTACTTGAAGTGATACAGTCAACTCTTACTACCTCAGAACTCAGCTACCCAATTCTGCGGCATGCATAGACAATTAACTGAATAGAATGGATGGTTATAAAATATATTTTCTGTATACTACCAGTAGGTGGCGCTGATAACTTAGTTACTGAACAGGCCATCCATCCATCCTCCCAAAAGATCAGTTCTTGCCTTTCCAGAGTTAAACACCTTTTATTCCATTTTCATTTAGTTTTACTCTGTTTTTATTTGTCACCAGATCTGGGGTATTTTAGATCAGTGAAGGCTTGAACTGAGTTTCTGTGGGAGCAATATTGGTCAGGTAATGCTTTCTGGAGTTGCATACTGAGAAACATAGGAATAACAGAGAGGAAGGGAGTTAAAACTGTCATCACAGAGGGACCAGTTCACCAGCAGGTTCCCCTGAGTGCAACCCACTGAAACAAATAGGGATTACATCAGACATTTTAATGAGGGATGCATTGGAGAAGCTCCCAATGGACTACTTGTAGAACATGTAGTTTGATAAAGATGGAGTTATAAAAGCCTCTGTGGTCAACAATGCATAGAAGTCAGAGGGGCAGTGGGCTTGCTTACTGGGGCATATTCCATTTCAATATCTTCAAGGCCTTTTTCTAGAGCAGTGCAATTTTTTATAGACATGAGGGGAAAATAAGAATTCAGTTTGGATATGGGGATGAGATAAAGCTTTACTTTTGGTTCAGATATGGTTCACAGAGGCTCTGTTTAGTCTGAGGAGACTTGGGTAGCAGAGAGGCCCACCTCAGCTCATTTTTAAAAACCTTGGCCCTGAAAAAAATCATGGAATTCCTTGCAGAAAGGATAGGGTAAATATTTCATGGGCAAACATTTTCAGCTCCAAAGGTGTTCTTATTTTCTGCCCCTCTCAACAGCTACTTTGGCACCATTTTTAAGAACAAGATTTGTCTTCTTGCTGGCTATCTGATCCAGCCAATCAGAGATCATGTAATAAATACGGAGTCATGCTGTCAGATAGCCAATCAGGATTTTACTATCTGACAATATCACAAAGTCAAATTAGAGTGAAGGTAATGCTTCCTACCCATACTCTGAATTGACTTTTATTCACCCCATTTTACAGGCCCCCTGACCTATTGCCAAAATTGGGAGCACGTATTTTGCAGGGAACAATGTTTTTCATGAACTTTTGTGTGAGCCCTATACAAATGTGCAAATGCTCAGCGAATGGGTAGAAGGTACCTCTACTTCTGAAACTAAGCAGGTCTGTACCTGTAAACTGCCCCGATAAGAGCCTGCCAGGAGAACCATATAGAGAAAGACTGTTCTGAGCTCTTCAAAGGAAGAATGCAATATAAGAGATACAAATAATATTTAGCTTCTAGTATGCACTCATACTTAAAATATTGCTTATTGATAAATGAAACGCTAAACACATGTAAAGTAGCTCTGATCCAAGCAAAACTTTAACGTTGGTCCCTCTTACCCTTCTATAGAAATACTCCGTTGTATGCTCACTGTGGGTGGCCTTGTGACTGTGCTGTGCTGGGAATGACTGCATGGACAGGAAAGAAAGAAAGAACAATGCATTAATAAAACCAGCACCAACTGTTGCTCATGGAACCCCTTGGCCTTACTGTAATTAGAGCTACAGGACTAGCCAAAATAACACACAGATCTGGGATCCAAGTGAAGTATTATGAATGCACGAGGGACAAATGTGTAGATGGCTAGATCTCCATTTGAGGCTTTTCATGAGAGCAGTTCCCCTTGATGAAGTAACAAATCACTCTTTAAACTGAACACTTTGGGAAAGGACCATAGCTCAGAGCACATGATTTGTATGCAAAAGTCACAGATTGTGTGCCCAGCATCTCCAGTTCTAAAGATCAGGTGAGGGTAAATAATACTAGGTTAGAATAACGGTTAGATGATTAGTTTGATCTTGTAGGTCAGGTTCCTCTGTTCCTAACTACAGTTTCTCTCAGGCAGCGGCAACTGCTGCAGCAAAAATGATAAACCATGATCTGACTCATGCACACATTTCTCCCATGTGTATGCATGTCACTCTCCTTAGGATCCTGGCTTAGTGTTTATTTAAGTTATCACAAAGCATTCCTTAGGTATCTCCTTTTCTACAGCACAGTCCTATTCTCTGTTTTGCCTGCAAGGTACATTCGGTGGTGGTAGTGCAAGGCCTGTTCTACAGGTGCAAGAACTGTCAGTGATGTGGCACTGGCCACACTTCAGTGCAACATGGTTGGAAGACACTGCTATCCCTGAAGTAGCCGTTGCAAAATCTGTAGAATTCACAGCTCCCACATAGAGCCATTGGTTCATGCAGTTGGTGCTTCCACGTGTGCCTGGCCAGGCTGTGAGCTGAACTGATCACACAGGAGTTCACTGACTATAGCAATGTGGTGGCAAACACAGGATTAGCTGGGACGGTCCACCACAGCAACATGTATTTGGAAAATGTAGGGATGAGGGAGAAATTCATTCGCATTTCAATGCGAACTTATTTGCACATCCCAAACCCAATGAATGAATTGAAGCGCAGTAATAGGTCAATGTTTGCACTTTTGAAATGTTGCAGTGCAGTTTTTTTGATTAAAAAATGTGCCCCCAAAGGGCATATTTTGTGAAAATAATTAAGTACAAAAATATTAGGGAAAATTGCTTGCAAAACTGCATATATTAGGCAAAATTGCATACAAGACTATAAAATGCATATAAAATGCGTACAAAATATGCACATAAAATGTGCAAATTAGGAGAAATGAGCACAAAAATGTTTACAAATATTTGTGTGGACTGCAAAAAAAAAAAAAAAAGCGAACTGTTGCAGAAACTGAATGAAATGAACTTAAGGTTAGAAAAATGAGAAATATGAGGCATCGAAATTGACAGATTCGTCCATCCAGTGCCCATGCGTAGAATCTCTTTGTTCTTGCAGGCATTCCTTGATGTTGAAAATAATGGGTCAGCCCCTCTTGCATCAGAGTCTCATGGAAGTTTGGGCCACAGCCAATCACCCCAGAGGGGATCCGCCCTCCGAAGTGCACAAAGGCTCCATTGTGCACAGATTATTACATTCCAATGGAGGGATGTGTAGATGGAGCTGCTTATCCTATTGAAACAAATGAGACAACCCTCGCAAGAAGAAGAGCTCTGTGCTCTGTACTGGAGGACTCACCCTGACTGCTTGATTGAGGCAATTGGGATATAATGAGTAACCAAAATATTTTAGAAACACAACAACACAGAACCAATGAGCCTGATGGAAATTAAAATGGCTGGTCTCCTTTTCCCCATTGGTACAGATGACTTTGACAAGTTAATTGAACGGAACAGAATATGTAAAGTGGGCCAATGAGACTGAGCTGGCGGTTAACACAGATACTTTGATGCAATGCAAGTCAAACACAGTTCATTTCCATGACTCTTCTGGGAAAATCAGCTCTGTCTGTCTGACGTCTTGATGAGGCTTTGAAAAAGAGCACCTTTTTAGACTCCTTTTCCACCTGCGGAAGTACAAAGCAGGGCTACCAAACAAGTCAGCCTATAAGAGTGTCTTCATTTTTTTTTTTAAAGTAAACAAGCCATAGAAGTTTAACTCACTCTGTCCAATTTAAGGATGGGGCAGAAATGTGTTCAGTTTGCATTTGAATGCGAACTTTCCTGACTTCACGTTTTCAAATCACTATTCGAACTGAAACTCAGTTATCCTCCAAACTTTGCACTTCTCCAAATTTTGCAATGGGATACTCCAATAAAAAAAAGCATACAAAAACATGTATAGTGGGGAAAATGGCGTTCAAAATGCTTTATATTAGGAAAATTGCATGCAAAAATGTGTATATTAGCTAAAAATGCATAAAAAGACATGTATAGGAGAGAAGTGTGCACAAAAATGCTTTGGATTTTTCATGTGAACTTTTGTGAAAAAATGAATTATCAGTGTTCAGGTTAAACTAAACTTAAGAGGAGAAATTCTCCAAATTTGTGATGTACCTAACTTAAGAAAAATGAGAAACTGAGAGAAATTGAAATTGGGAGATTTGTCCATCACTAATTAGGCTTAAGACGTATGCTAGCAGTTCAGACCAACACATAACGCCCACAACTAAGAGCAAACATGCAACCCAAAGAGCCCTACATTTCTGCCTAAATCCACTAATCATGGAGTAGTGATGAGTGACACAACTATCCCCTTGTATGCCTAGGCTATTTTATGAACCTTGCATCTTTATATTGTTGGAGGCTGTGAGCTTCCCTTCTTCTCTGTTACTCCAGTGGAGCAAAACACATCAAGTAATCTTTGTTTAGTAGCTAGGAGCTGCAAAGTTAACTCATCCACAACAATGTCCCATCATTTTGTGAAGTGTTTGTTAACTTATGTGATTTCAGTTCTTTGCCTGAGGTGTGCTCCCTCCCTCCTGACCTGGAGTGCACATTTAAGCCCCCTTTCTTTTTAGAAGGGGGAAAGAGGACAGACTGGATTCTGCACTATCTTCACTGAAAATAATTGCACAGCTATTGAGCATAGGCTTTAATTAGATCGGAGAATCATAGAATAGTAAGGTTGGAAGGGGCCTATAAGACCATCGAGTCCAACCCCCTGCTCAGTGCAGGAATCCAAGTCAAAGCATCCCCAACAGATGGCTGTCCAGCTTCATCTGGAATGCCTCTGGTGTGGGAGAGCCCACCACCACCCTAGGAAATTGGTTGCATTGTCATTTTGCTCTAACAGTCAGGAAGTTTTTCCTGATGTTCAGCTGGAATCTGGCTTCCTGTAACTTGAGCCCATTATTCTGTACCCTGCCGTGGGATGATGGAGAAGAGATCCTGGCCTTCCTCTCTGTGGCAACTTTCCAAGTACTTGAAGAGCGCTATCATATCTCCCCTCATTCTTCTCTTCTCAAGGCTAAACATGCCCAGTTCTTTCAGTCTCTCCTCACAGGGCTTTGTTTTCAGTCCCCTGATCATCTTCAAGAGACTGTGTGCAGCAGATATACTCCATTCAGATCCTGCCCTGCCCTGCTCTCCTTCCTTCTGGTCTATTTACACCAACTAACATCAATATCGTCAAACAAACACAGTTGTTTCAGGATCTTCAGAAGAAACGGAAACTGAATGCCCCAAAAGGCTCCTTCTGCCAGTTTAAGAGGTGACAAAAAAAGTACACTTTGGTGCAATCTTATAACCACTTACCTGGAAGCAAGCCCCACTGAACTAAATGGGACTTACTTATGAGTAGACATGTATAGGATTGCACTATTCATTGATTCCAGTCTATATGAAGATTTAAAGCATGCAAAACCACATCAGTCTCAAAACGTAAGTAGAAAGGGGGGAAAAGGGCTCCAAGGTAGAAAGGAACACAGAAATAAAAATGAAGAATGGGCTAAAAGAAAATGAGAGTGGAATATTGTTTCGTATTGAATTAGATACCATATTCAGTAACGGAATCCCATCACAAACATAAGTTAGGGCTGTAATTTCATCTTGGCACACTGCTAAAGAAGAAGAGATTCAAACATACACACACACTTGGTATTACAAGAGTGCCTTCTGGGGCTTACAAGCTTATTAAATAAAGGCAAAGATGCTTTGCGTCCCATAAAAGGGTTGGGAAGCTAGTTTAGGCAACTGTCACTGCTATTTTGTTAATTTTGGTCTGATAGTCACAGGACTGCATACAGTTCTACAGTCAGCACTGTTTGTGAAAGGCACATATGTCTTCTTAGGTTATATCCCCAATATATGGAATCTACCGTCATATCAAGCATTATGGATACTGACATTTATATATGTATATGTGTATGTGTATATGTATGTATGTATATATGTATGTATGTATGTATGTATGTATGCATTATATTGGGTTTGTAGACTGTTTGTTAATTTAGATTATATCATTATCTAATATTTGTAATCCACTGATGTTGACATTTGCATTTATGGTTTTCCCCCCTCATTGAATTGCCGGGGGTGGTGGTGGTTCCCAATAAAATTGAGAAAAAAAGTATTCTTTTTAAATTAATAATAGCAGTAATAGTACTGATTAAGGTTGCACTCTGATGAAAGCTGATTTAGGGAGAAAGCCCAATAGAACATAGTGGGACTTACTTTTGAGTAAATTGTCACAGGAATACACTGTAAATGTATTAGCTGTAGGGCTGCCACAAGACATTTTGCTGCCTGAGGCAAAGGACAGATTGGCGCCTCTTCCCATTCTATATACAATACATATGCAGCAATAAGATTAAAAATCAGCCATTTAAAATTAGAAAATTGTGTGTGTGTGCGGGGGAGGGGGATTGTACTGGGAATGAATAGGAAGAAGCCTCAGCTGTGACATCTCTGGATTTATCTGTAGGTTTAATGAAACAGAGCCCTATTGTTATCTGTGTGATGTTAGAGGGTGTGCAATTTGATACTGTTGTTGCACATGTAAAGGGTATGAAATTAGGGGTGCCACTGACCAGTTTTAAAGATTCTCCTGGAAACTGAAGTGATATTGGGGACAGCTCGCTTGGACCTGTGAGAATAGGATGAATGGATACTATATTTCTTGTTGTCTTTTAACGTTTTGATATTTTATACAATTTTAATATTATTGATGATTTAATTACATTTTTAAACTTTTGTATACTTCTATTTATACTTCTATTTACAGGTTTTAATTGTACGAGTTTTAATGTTGCAAAGCCACCTTGTGTCCCAGTATTGGGGAAGAGGCGGGATATAATAATAATAATAATAATAATAATAATAATAATAATGTGCAGCAGGTAAACCCAGGTTTGGTGTCAGCATATGGCATGTTCAAGTAGGTGCCCAGGGTCCTAATGCCCCAGCAAGGCCCACCACTGGCACATGCCTGGGGGGTGGGGGGCATTTATATCTTTTAAAAAAAACCCTCTGGTGCCCCAACCTGTATGGCTGGGCCTGGGGATGACCAGTAGAATTTCCCACAATGCCCCAGTGTAGAGCTAAATTCACTGTGGGAAATTTAAATAGTGGCTCTATTTAAAAAAAAAAAAAGGACAGAAGAGGACACAAATCTGCATAAGTTGTGTATGTGTCAGGTTACATGTATAGATGTGTGAAGTTACATGTATAGAAGTCATTATTATAATTTGAATAGAAATACAGTAAATCTGTACAGCCCTTCAAATAGAGGACTGTCCTTTGTAAAATAAGATACATGGCCACCCTAGCGTTATTGGTGCTGCCCACTACTGTCACCAGGTAAGCCTGCAGCATGTTGTAAGCTTACCAACAGAGGAGCAACCCCATTTTGCCAACAGCCCCCTCAAACCTGGTGGTGGTCCTAGGTGGACCTTTTTGTACCATTATAACTCTATGAAGGGGGAAAAAAAAGATATATTTTCTGGACATTTCCCCAGTATACTGTTTTTAAAGAGCCTGGAGCCTCTGCTTCAGGAGCTGGCACCCTTTACCTGAAAGCTCAGGGCAATTTTGTTTTCACAAAAGCCAGATCTGAAAAGCAGAGAAAACAACCAAATAAACTGAGGACTGCTCCCTAATGTATTTAACAGGCATTTAAAAAGGGGGGGAGGGATCCATTTCACTGAAGCAGAACCTGATTTGGTTGTTGCTGCAGATGATTTCAAACTTACATTAGTTTTTTGTTCAGGGCTTAATTATCACTACACCAACTCAAAAACCACCTCTGTAGTCTTTCATCCTGGTAACAAACAGCCAGGATATATTCAGTATTAAAAATAATGGAAGTGTATCGGCTGTGACACATAACTGAGGCCTAGTGATTGTGTCACGTAACTGAGGCTTAGTAGGTGTGTCCCATAACTGAAGCTTAGTAGCTGTGTCCCATAACTGAGGCATAGTAACTGTGTCATGTCTAATCCAACCATCCCTATTTACCAGGGGCAGTCCCTATTTTTTGGTACCTGGAAAATTGCTATTCCTATTTTGTCCTGATGATTATCCTATGTAGGGAGATGTCTTGTTAAAACCTTGCTATGTGACTTGCTAAAGTTGTCATTCTTCAGGGTTTAGCTTCTTCCCCAGGGTCTCTCATAGTTTCATTTCTAAGGGGCAAATTAGATGGGACACTAAACATGTTACTTCCTGCTATGACACAATACTAATACTAATAAAAATAATAATAGCAGGAGCAGCAGCAGGCACAGCCCCCCCGCCGCCCAATTTTCCCCATGTGCAACAAACCTGACAAAAATTGGGCCACCATTACACCTGCCTTTAAAAGAGACAGACAGACAGACTGACAGACACTGCAGCAAGTGACATGTTTACCTTCACATCTAGTTTGGCCATAAGTGAATGCATCTTGCAATGGACACTTGTGGTAGTAGCATCTGAATGTTTGCATATGAGCACTAAAGCATCATGCAGGAGCCTGGCTGCTATTTCATCCACATTCTAACCTGCTGATAACAGAGTCAAGGACAATGGTGTTTTTCTAGTATATCTTTACCCCAAAAGAATAAGCACAATCTTGGCTTTTAAATCAATGGAGTAAATGAATATGCCACACAGCAGGAAGAGTAGAACCTTCAACAGCGCTTTACGATGGGGTTGGTGGGATTTGCCCAAAGATCCTTGGTATGTGAACTGCAAGGCCACAAGCAGGTCCCTGTTTTCATTGGTGAAATGTTGGGGGTTACAGCATCAGGCTGCACAGGTGTCAGGACTGGAGCTCGCTGCTGCCCTTCAACTGGTGACTTGAGGATGTCAGGTGGAGACTGAGCCTGCATGCAGCACCCAGTTCTGGCCAAAGCAGGGAACTGAGGAAAGACCAGCCACATAACAAAGGGCCAGTGAGGGTCATGCGTGACACTTTTTATAAAGTTCTTGGGGGCAAGATTGCTCACTGGTCCAAGCAACTAGGACCACCAACTAACGTTATCAATACCTTCAAACAAACACAGTTGAAGGTTCTGGCTGTAGGCTGCCCTTGCTTTGCTCTCAAATCCACAGTAGCCCACTCTGGTCACCACAAGAGCTACCAATGTTGTAACAGGCACAAAACTACATATATTCCTGCTTTGGGGGTGTGGGGTGGGGAGCCAATAGCACCAAATACCTATGTTAGTTGGTATCTCTTCTGTGAGGTTGATTCCCTTCCTTCACTTTGGGAGAACCATTGATGGGGAAAGCAGCCATCTGACAGCACCCGAATAGACTTAAAAAGAACACTCCCATCCGCTGAAAGCCCTGATTGGCTTCTGTACATTAAGACAGTGATATGCATCTCAAAACAAAATCTACATGAGCAGCACGGTCCCCAAGAACTGGTATGGAATGGTTTGATACAGTGGATTAACGCAGCCCATGCCTGTGCTGTTGCTGAATCTTTAATCCCTTAATTAAAGCTAAATTCCATCCTGCGGTGCTGAGCTGATACACATCTCCCCAAGAGGCAGGCTTTCCCCAGCATGCTTTCTAGGATGCCTCTGCTGTACCCCTTCATTTTTTGTCTTGGCATACTGCAGAAGCAAATATTTCATTATGAGGACAGGGAAAGCATCATCCTTACAGGGAATGAATCAGATCTGTTCTGTGCAGACATGATTATCCCATGGCCTTTTCAAAGCCTGATCCTAAGAGCTGCCTTGAGGGAGATTCCTATGGTGTTGTTCCTGGCTTTATCCTTTTAGAGCACTACTAAAAACTACTAAGAGAAAAGAAAACATCAAAGTAGCCTAGGATTTCTCGTGTACCAGACTTTCCTGTATGTATTCCTTTGTTCCTTGCAGTGAAACTGAAGATCCTTAGGAGGCTGCTGTATAAATGGGTGGGGAATGTAACAGAGGCAGGGAACCAGATTTTGTGGGACTCCAATTCCCATCAAACAAAGCCAGCATGGCCAATAACTAGGGAGGACGGGATCTGTAGTCTAACTACATCTGGAGGACCACAGGTTTCCCATCCCTGGACTATAAGAGAAGCATCCTGAATCAGCATCCTGTGTCTTACAGAGGCTAGCCAGATATGCCTGGGAATCCCATAAGCAGGGCTTGAAGGCCAGAGCCTCGACCTCCTGTTGCTCTGGTACTCAGTGACATGCTCCCTCTGAACATGTAAGTTTCATATAGCCATCATATATCAATTTCAGTTCTTTGTGAATATGAGTTTCTAGAAAGAATCTTGCCTGGTAGACATAGGCACACATAATGCCTGACACTACTAGGCATACTTACGTATGTATTGGCTTTTTTAAAACCTGGTTCTTCTATCTAAAATTTAAGAGGGCCTTACAAAATTCGAACTCCAGAAAAAATAATCTCATAAAACAATAAATGCAATTTATTGCAATTTAAATTATGCAATTTATAAATGCAAGAATGCAGCAAGCAATTAAATGAAAACACATCAACAGAAGGAGCCAAAGGCCTACTGAAGTAAAATTGTCTTCACTGTTCACATCAAAGGAAATGAAGACAGGACCAAGCAAACCTTCTTAACATTAGTCACACTGCAACTCATGTCCACTTCTGATAGTGGAGAAATATGGAGCAGGCTCCCAATAGTAATATTAGCATTTGGGCAGGTTCATATGGGAGGAGACACTTCTTAAGGGAACCAGTGTGGTGTAGTGGTTAGAGTGTTGGACTGGGACTCAGGAAACCTGGGTTCTAGTCCCCACTTGGCCATGAAGCTCACTGGGTGACTTTGGGCCAGTCACTGATTCTCAACCTAACCTACCTCACAGGGTTGTAGTGAGGACAAAATGGAGAGGAGAACAATCATGGGTTCCTTGGAGGAAAAACATGAAATATAAAAGTAATAATGATCATGATGATGATGTATGAATAAGGTCTATGCTGTTTGTAGATAGATAGATAGATAGATAGATAGATAGATGATAGATAGATAGATAGATAGATAGATAGATAGCATTTCTATAAACTTCTTTGCACTGAGAGGCAGCCAAAGCAGTAAGATTTGTTACTCTCAAACAAGAGTAACAAAAACCTCTGGATCAATGAAGCGCTGTCAAACATCTTTATCCCACATGGCTTTTCAAAATGCCCCAACCTTTCATTACACTGTTTTATTACACTTGCACCTATTTTGAATGAGAAAAAGAAACCAGCCACTCCCAGTCTCCCCCATGTCTCTAGTCACCTACTCGCCTCCCTCCATTTATGACCACTGAAGCCTGTTGAGCACAGGTTGCTGACCTTGACCCAGATGAGCCAATGGTCTCACGCCATATAAAGCAGCTTCATATGTTCATTATCTTCCTTTCCACCTTAGATGTCTCCATGGCTGTCAGCTCTCCAAACTCAACCCTACTGACACAAGATATCACATTGCTCTGCCAGTGAGGTGGGAGGTGAAAGCCAATTGAACTCAAGCCTTTGTGAAGGGAGCTTTGCTGTGTGGGTGGAAGATGGAGCCTAATTCCCATGCGCTTGAATGATGCCCATGCATTCTAGTATGAGGAAGTGAGGAAGAAGCGCATGCAGTACCTGATGATCTCAGAGTCAGGGAGCAGGCCTATGTGGTAGTGGGGATAGGGAGCTGAAAGGAGGAAACCTTTGTCACACTCGACAGGGGAATAGTGCCTAGGAGAAGGTAGCTTATCACAGAATTTGTTCACAGTGCTGTAAACGGGTTCAGGAGGCCTGGTGATAACAGAGACAAGAATAAGAAATTAGACAGGCGTTAATGTGCACGAACCATTGATTGCATGGCTAATTGTACTCTGAAGCATGCAAAGAAGATCAACGAGAGAAGGGTTATATACATGTACGAAGGAAAAAAGAAACGTTTGTTAAGTTACGATGCGCTAGTCACAAAGATTAAGAACGTGATATACACAGTACTGTACACAAGACAGCTAGAGAAAAAGAAACCGGCGACTAAGCTGTACCATAACATTAAACTCTTAGCCTGTGAGCTGGGCTAAAAGGCTACTTCTTACCTTCTGGAACCCAACAGACATGGCTTTTCCCCCCACCCTGAAAGATCTTTGCTTTACTAGTATATTTCTGCTAAAAAGCTGGACACACAGCGTTATCATCTTAGCGATAAAATTAGGAACACACATTCACAGCACAGAGATAACAATGCGTATGTGCACTCATTAATTGTAAAGTTGAAATGCATTTGGAAGCCTCTCTTGCATACATCCATGTGTGATGCATTGATGGATTGTGGGAAAACAACATGCATGACTCCATTCTCTACAACAGTGGCTCCTAATCTGAAGTCCTCGAAGCAATAGCGATCCATGAGGCCAAAATTGTCCACAGTTGGCTAGTTGAAACATGGACCAGGTAAACCAGAACAGTCTAGCCTTATGCTGCTGCAGCAGTGCCTTCATAGAAAATTGAAGGGGCCATGTAAGGCAATGACCTTCCCTTATTCAAAGTTGCTGATGATTCAAACTGGATAAACTCAGCCCAAACCCCAACCCACAGCATGCCCATTCATGCTTCTCTGTGGTATAATTTAGTAATAGCACAGGATATGAGCAGAAGATCAAGTTGTTTCTTTGATCTTGGATTCCCGCTGGGCAATAGTTTTAATACTGACACCAGGGCAGCAGATGGCGATCTTAGCTCAGGGGCAGAGCATGTGATTTCACTGATTTGGATGCAGAAGGTCCAGATTCCATCCTTGGCATCTCTGGTCAAAAGGATCAGGAAACAAGTGATGAGAAAGACTTCTGCCTGAGACCCTGGAGACTGCCAATCAGAGGAGGCAATATTGGGCTAGATGGACTGAGGGTCTGGCTCAGTATCAGGGAGCTTCATATGTTGATATGGCCCAGGTAAAATGTGAAAGAAATGTTGATTTGAGTGTTGATCATGATCCATAGGTCTGGAAACCACGGTTCTAGACAAGGAGACCTTCCAATGGCACAGTGGACAATAGGTGACATCTTTCATAGTAACACCATATAATCGAGAAACTAAGGAATACACTGTATATGTTATGCATAGTTAGTTTAAGAGTGCTATTTTCATTGCTTTCAGGCCAATCATTTGAACAGATGTTGATCAGCTTCATTGTTAAAGTACACAATAAGCAAGGGAAAAAGTACAGTCCATTAAGAACCAAAACAAGCATGCTGGACTACATTGTAGAACCCGATCCCAGCACCCCAAAGTCTCAAAGAATAGACCTTTCACCATCCACAGTTGGGGCTTCATCCTGTAGGCAGCAGTGGTTGCAATGTCAGAGCCAAGCTTTCTCCTTCTTGTTTTTCAGAAACAGTTTCAGAAATCCAGGCCAATATTGTGAAAGCACATCTGCAGAGGATTCTCAAAAACTCATGATTGTAGGATGTCTATATAATTCAGCCCCCACATCCAGACATACAGTCTTTTTTGACAATATTTACTCTACATTCTGTTGGCTAACATGATACACTGAGCAGTCAAGTGATTACAGTGTGCCTCATGCTGGAATAAAAGACCTTTCAGCCAGAGAACAACACTTTAAAAAACAATCACAACAAACCTCTATTCATCGACAAAGAATAAAATCAGAATAAAATCATTTTGAGTTCATTTAGAAACAGTGCAATGAAATAACATGATGTTCAGCTTTAAAACCCCATTTTTCAGAATGCCCTGAAACAGCATTAGAGAGTCTTAACAATTTAGACACAGGAGGAATTCATCCTGCCCTTTGGAGTGTTTTCAAAAATACTGGACTGGGAGCAAACAACAGGGCTGTTTTTTATGCATGTTCCATGCCAAGTCTGTAGGGCAGGGCTGCAGAGCCTCAGGCCTGAGTCCCAATCTGGCCCTCTGGGGTTCCCCCAGTAGCCATACTCTCATCTCTTGGTCCCACCCCCTTTTCCTTGATCACCAAATATTTGGTGGTTTCCCAGCATTTTTCCCCACTCTGAAGAGTTGACATACCTCTCCTTAGACTTGATTACTGGCGGTAAAAGCTTTAAGCTACAACATGCTGGGTTTTGAAAAAATATTTTGGCCCTATCCCCTTTGCCATTGGCTCCATCCACCACTGGAATGTGGCCCCTGAGAGATTCTCCAAAATAGAATTTGACCCTTAGGCTGAAAGAGGTTCAATACCCCAGCTCTAGGGGTATCATGGAGTGGAAAATACCGCTCAATGTGTTCAACATATCTGGGCTGGTCTTCTAAAATATTATCAAAGTATTATTATATACTCTCTCTGGGATCCATTTTAACAATATAATCTTCATGAGGTTGTTATCCGGCCACCTCACATCCCACCCCAACTCTCCTACTTGACTCCTGGCTTAGGCCTAGACTTTATAACAAGGCCTCCAGGCCTACCACAATCCAACCAGCCCCACCTCGCACACTTGATAGCACTTAATGCAGCTACAGTTGTACAGCAGCAGTGCTGAGTCAATTCCATTCACGTTGCCACTGTTAATATATGTGTGCCCCATTGATAACTCCTGGACACAGAAGTGTAGTATCATCACCATCATCAGGCAGACCTGTTGCTTGCTAGCCTGTTTGTTTCTGCACCAACGTACAAAGAGCCAGCAGAAACCCACTAAAGGATTGACATGGAACACACACCACAGCTTTCTCCATTGTACATTGCTTATGAGCTTCCCAAGAGAATTTGGCTAGGAAGTGGTGGGCTAAGTAGATATTTTGTCTGATCGAGCAAGTTACATTTTCAGGTTTTTATAGCATTCACACAGCCAGTGTGGTGTAGTGGTTGAGTGTGGGACTGAGACTCGGGAGATCTGGGTTCTAGTCCCCACTTGGCCATGAAACTCAGCTCACTGGGAGACTTTGGTCCAGTCACTGACTCTCAGTCTAACCTACCTCACAGGGTTGTTGTGAGGATAAAATGGAGAGGAGGAGGTATAAGCTGCCTTGGGTTCCTTGCAATAGGAAAAGAGGTGAGATATAAACGTAAAGATTAATTTTTTAAAAATCGGACAAAGTAAACATTTGTAAAGCTTAGCATAACCTAGGACCTGCTTCAGGAGTGGGTTTACATCCTAAATCAATTAAACCAGGGGTGCCAATCATCAAAAGGTGTTGTTGTTGGTATGTTTTCATTTTAGCTTACCATGTAGGCTTTCATGCTTCAAATTGATTTTTCCTGTGAACCACCTATCATAAATCATATACCAGCATTTTTTTTTAAAGAAGTAAGAACCATGTAGTATTGATTTTGAAGGATTTTGCTTCTTTTGGAAAATAACACACTTTAAAACAAAAACAAAACATTTTAGTTCAAATTACTTAGGCTGCGATCTCATATACCCATACCTGGGGGTAAGTCCCATTGGATACAGTGGGTCTTGCTTCCAAGTAGGATTGCACTCTGAGTCAGTAATAAAACTGAGTTGACTGAGTTTTTCAAGCCCTCCCTCCCCACAACATTAATATTTGTTACATATGAGACCTTGAAAATATGTAGAAAGCTGATGTATAAATGTTTTTAATATGGTAACAATTCCAATTTATAGGACAAAAGTTGTGGAGGGAACCGCTTCGGAATTCCATACTGGAATATCAACATTTTCTAGCTTTTGGAAATTCACTGTAACATATGTCTAAATATGAAACATTCAAAAGAAAAGGTTGATAGGTTCTAATCAGGAGATTTAAAGTTTGGTGGTGTGGCAGAACAGTTGAAAGTTGTCCTATATGCTTAACTGACTTCATTAAAAGGCTAACTTCCATGACCATTTATGACATAGCAAAGTCAGCACCAGTTGACTATTTCAAGGATGCTGACCTGGTTTTGTGAATGCTATAACATAGATTCAAATGACAACTGTGTTCTGAAAATTCGTAGGAAAGCATGTTGAAACCAGATACTTTCTGAAGCATTCACAAAACTGGTTTCATGTGTCAAAAACCACGGAAGAAATCAAACTTCTTTGAATGATGAAAAAACATGTTGTGTGACTCTGTCCAAAATACAGGATTGCCTCCATGTGGAGTACGGGCCTATCCTGCATCTTATAGAGGGCTTATTTTACAATTCCTATAGCTCAGAACATTGGCTAGGAACTATAGAACCACACAAGCCACCCCACACACCAAGACTTTTCTCTTTCCCCATGCTGCCACATGGCAAAGTGCTTCTGAGACGAGGTTCAAAAAATGTTTGTGATAGGGGATGAATGTCTGCTTTTAAAAGAACCAATGTAAACATATTCCACTGGCTGTTCTCTGGTTCCAGCTGTAGTTTCCTTATTGATGGCATGTGATGCTAAATGACCGCACTCTCAGTACTGTGGCAGATTCCAAAGACAGCTGTAGCAGGGCATGCCTGTTTCTTTGTACTTGTGTGTTATCACATGTGGTTTCTGAATATCATCCAGCACACACACTCTATGTCCTTTAAGCCCATAGTGTTAACACAGCTAGTGCAACTCCCCAGCACAAAATGCCTTAAAAGCCCCTTAGGCAGAGGCGACAACATGGCTCCTTGGCCATTTTAAGCCTCTTCCTTTCCAAATGAATTTAGAAACATATTATCTTCATTGATCAGAGAGAGGGTCTGATGGTAACTACAGTAGTCTTTGGGAGTAACTGAGCATTTATGACCTGAATTTGAACAGGGTATCTGGAAATAAGGTATACCATTACCAGTGCATTTTACTGGACACCAGTGCTGGAGAACTGGTGACTGCACATCCAAATTTTGAGTGTAGAAGAAAGCCAACAGCGAAGTGACTGCGAGCAATTCACATAAAATAGTACTAATACAATCAGGCAGAGTTCACATATGTTAGATTTGTGTGGATTCATCTGCCAAGGGCAGATACTGTTACTTTTTTGGTGGAAGGAGAGACACTGCCCTTTCAGTGTGCAGCAGGAGAGAAAATGCAAAGTTTCTAACCTTGGTATAAGAGTCACAAAGCAAGCTAGCATCCAGATGCAGCTTAACAGTGAGTTGGAGAAGGTGATGCACAACAGTGATGGACAAGCAAAGTATTTGATCAGAGGGATTCTGGAATGGAAATCAGAGGCAACGGGAAAGGCAGAAATCATAGTCAGTACCCACGCTGGATCACAGTATTGAATGATACAACTGAAGATTGTTCATTTTTATTTTAGATGGGGCTATGCAAGGGAACAAGCATGGAGGCATGTTATAGGTAAGGTAAAAGAAAGTAAGATAGCTTTATGTCAGGTGAAGGTGAGGAAAGATCTGGGTCTAGCATAGCTCCTAATGTACGAGGGGATTGAGAAATTATCTGAATTCAAAACCAAGGCCCAACGATAGTTTTTAAACATAAGAGCCTTATGCCAAATATGGACTATGAGAAAATGAGGGACCCAAAATACCTGGGGTTGCCTCTTCTCTCTCTCTGCTTCTGCGATACCATTGCTTCTCCTCAACCCTGAGTTTTGTAAGGGGAAAAGCCTCACTTCGTTCTCACATGCTGAACCTCCCAAGCCTATTTTCATTTCATTTCAAAGTTTCTGAAGTTGTATTAAATGAGTGTGAACCACTCCACCAACACTAACTGAAATCCCACCCCACATATTTGGTAACAAGGAGGAGCAGAGATTCCTGTTTGGATGGTGTGACTTCTCTCTGCTCTCAATATGTTGTTTTAAAAGTTACCAAATTGTATCAACTATGGGAAGTGTAATGAGTCCAAAGCTGCCCCTGATAGTACAGCCAACACCTTTGATCCACCAAATGGGAATCACTTGGGTTCTTTTCCCCTTTTCTAGCTGAAGAGGCCAGGTAAGTGTGGAGTGATGTGTGCCCATGTGAGTGGTGGATGAAGGCTAAAAGAGATGTTGGGGACCACCAGTGTTGCTCCAATTTCATCCCATGATGATGGAGGCGAAGTATATGAATCATGTGTGTGTCTGTCAAATGAAGACTGCAGAATCCGAAGCGATGGCAAAGACAGGTTTAAGGTCAATTGAGGTCTTCCGGGGCTACTTCTCATATTTATGTCTGTTAGATTCCCACCACTCATTATTATAAACTATATGCTCACTAGTTCATGTGACGTTGTATCAAGTGCACAAGTGGATTTCTAGAAGTCCTTTGAACGGCAACATTCCACAACTGATTATAGATATTATGGGTCCTTGGGAGACACTGGATAAATGCAGACAACCATTTCCCAAGCAGTAAGTTACCACACATCCATGCCCTATCTATCTATCTGTCTGTCTGTCTGTCTGTCCGTCCGTCCGTCCGTCCGTCCGTCCATCATCTATCTATCTATCATAAAAAAAACAGGGAAGGAAGGAATGGTAATTCACCTCGCCATTTGGCAGGATCTTACAGAGAGCCTATACAGATGATCATTTTCCTTACGTTATGGAAGCATTGTTATGTTATCTTACGTTAGGAAGCATAAAAATCTTACGTTAGGAAGCATTACACTTCAGCACCTGAGGTGTAGCAGAATCTTCCTTAACCATTTGGCAGGTTGATAACAGATGCTTGTTAATTGTAGCCCCAGTCATGTGGGAAGCAGATATTGTGAGGATGGAGACGGGCGGTTGGAAATGAATGAATTATATGAACACATGGGAAGGGCTGATCTCAGAACTGACTCCTTGGGAAGGACTTGGGTGTTTGCTGCCATGTGGCAGAGTCATTCAGATGCAGTCCAGAGACATGTGGGATCTGCTCATTGAAATGCAGCTCCCATGTGGCTGTAAGCCATGGACCACCAAGCTACCCTAAGGCAAAAGAGCTTATCCTGGGCCAGCTAGGTCATCTGGATGGGCTCGGATCACAGGCTTATCAAGTGGTTATATGGACATTATGGTAACTTACCAAACTGGGAAATGGTTGTCTTTGTATTCTACTTGTGGGGACTCCTCTTAAAGTGCCATGAAGGCACTGACCTGCAATCCTGTGCATGCTTACTTGGAGAGTAAACCCCGTTGAACCCATTGAGGCTTAATTCAGAGTAAGTATGCATAAGATTATGCTGCATAAACCACTTCATATATGTTGGTTTCTCACAAGGTAATGAGAAATAGCTTCAGTTTTAGAAAAACCACACGTGTGCCCTATTTACTGGCAATCCTATGCTTTGGTTCCAGTTCTCCCATCCTACCACAGGGTGACAAATACAGTGGGAAACCCAGAAAAAAAATGGTGGCTCAGAGTCTTTTGGAAGGAACAAAGATATGTGATTAAATTAAGGGTAGTTTATGTAAATATAAAAACAAATGTGGCAAATTGAAAATAAGTAATAAAATCTTACGTTAGGAAGCATTAACTCTCGAAATGGATTTAAAGATGTGCAGGGAACCAAATTAAAAGCCGTTAAGAAAAAAAATGTAAAAAAGAAAAAGGATAATCACTCTTTCAAGATTGATCCATGTCACTTTATCCACAACCAAAATGCTTTCAAAGACCCAACAGCTGCTCAGTTTATGTCTTTTATTGTGATTAACGCAAATACAAAGCATTTGTTACACTTTATGATTAGAAATAGATTACATAACAAATGCAAGCCCCCCACCCCCACAAAGCATATGGGGATGCTATTCCCTGTTCAGTTTGTACACAGTTGTCTTTTTAATGTCAAACATTTAATTTTACATTCTCAAATACGCCTTGGGACAAAAGGGTTCACCATTATTCTATACATCATTCAAAACGGGCTGTACCTGGTAATCCTTCAAATACAAATACAAATTAACTTTCTGGCTGCTGGGTATATATGCCTCATTTTTACAGAAATCTGACAACCGTATTTAAATGCCTTTGGTCGAAATGATTCTACTGTCCAAAGATTTGAACAGTGGGAGTACATGTTAATTTGCAAAACAAAATCAAATACTGAAGTTACACCAGGAAGTTCTGTTTACTTATACGCCAGCAACCACTACGAAATGACTATGAACACTCAAGTTCCCATCTTTAAATATTAAGTCTAAATGGCTTGAAATAGTACAGGCAGAAGAATATGAATAAGTGGGATAAACACACCAGTGTATGCAAAGGCCACCTAAAGATGGAGATTTATATCTCATATTTGAAAATCCTCTTACCGCAACAGATGTGCCCCCTTTTCAGATTACCATTTTTCAAGACAGTTTTGGACAGAAGCTAATTTAGTTCATTTTGCATACATTGGGTTGGATCCAATTTAGGCATAAGTAACTTAAGTCCCATTGATTTCAGTGTGTGTACTCTTTAAGCATGACTAAGTCTGGATCCAACCTATTCGGATTTCAAAACCACACCAGAAGCATTATCATTATACAAGTCCCTTTCTACTTGAGTGGATCACCACATTAACGTATCATGATATGGATGTAGCATTAACCTATCTTGATATAACTATTCAACTGAGAGTTTTAGAAGCAAACAAGCTAGATGTGTTGCTAGTGAAAGTCTTCTACTATGAAGTAACATACTACAGCCTCATTATATTCTCTTAGTTTTGTTTTAAGTATATAGCCATTCTTCCATTATTTCCCTTCCTCCTGGTTTTTTGTTTCACTTTGAACCTTATACTAACTCTTTATCCCTTCAAACTTTTGCTATGAAGTAATTTCCCCCCTCTCCTATTCTGATGATATGAAGAGCAATCCAAGGGCAAGGAACACTCTTGACGGAGGGCTCCAATTTCAGAGGCTCCATCCTACGGGCAGGGCTGGAGAATTGTCTCTCTATCCTCCAAAAAGGGAATTTATGTTAGATGGGTCTCGGAGCCCATCTAACTTTCCCTCTGTGTCAGGGGTGTGGTGGCCTTTGCTGGGAGAGCTTAGGATTCCTCCATCCCCACCCACTGTCATGCCTCTGAAACTCCCATTTCTCCTCCTCTACAAGGTTGGAGTTGCGACCTGGTAGAGGAAGCCACCTCAGAAACCTCCATGGTGGCTGGGAGGAACCAGAAGGAGGACTTCGACTTTGGAAAACCCCTTCCGAGGTCACGGCTCTCTCTAAGACTAAGGGGGAGGGGTCTATACAGTCCTATGGGATGCTGTCTCAGCACATAGGATTGCTCTGTTAATCTGTTTTGGGAATTTCTTTGCTTGGGAAAGGGCCCTTCACATGGTGAGCTTTGAAAAGCAGCACTTCAGTTTTTGTTCAAATACTTCACTGCACCTTTTTGACCCAAAACGTTGCCTACAAAGCACCTAGAATCAGAAATAAACATTACACAAAAATATTATGCAATTAATTTTCAGAATGTATGCTTCATCTTCTTACCAGAGTTTTATGGCTAAGAAACAAAAGCGCACGCACATGCACGCACAGCTTGAAAAACACACACTGGTAACGGAAATCCATAAAAATGTAAAACAGCCTAGGAAAGGTAGAACACGCAGGCCTCCTGGCAGTGACAGCAGCGGAGGGACATGTGGCTGCAGCCTTCACACCACCATGCATGAACTAGGAGGAGGATTCAGAGCACCATCGTTGCCTCCACCACACGACACGGCTGTCACTGCCACCTTCAAGGTGTCATTTCGTGCCCCCAGAATTTGGCACCCAGGGCAGTCGCCCTGCTCTACCTCCCCCTCGAAGCAGCCCTGAGAAGTTGCTGGACTAGATCAGCCTTTGGTCTGATCCAGCAGGGCTCTTCTTATGTTCTTAATGATGGAAGCAAAGGTGCGAGGCAAACATATTTTGTGAGGAAGTTCCACAATGTGGGCAATAGCCACAGAGAAGGCTTGCTCACTGATAGCCACCCGCTTGTCTTTTGGAAGCCAGGTGGATCCAGAAAAGGGCCTCCAAAGAAGTTTTTAGCATACGGGCAGGTTTAAGTGGGAGGAGGTGGTCTATCAGATACCCTGGTCCTAGGCATATATAAGACAATTAACCAATAGTTAATTGAATGAATCAGTAACACACAAAAGAAAAGAAAGAAAAAACAGCAAACAAGAGACCCAACTGAGCATGCAATGAAAGAAGCTGCTTCAGACTGAAAGAGCCTCACATGCTCTCTGACATTTTGTGCCTGGCGTTGGAAGGCTAGCCATAAGGGATTGGAATCAACTTCATCTAGGAGGGAGTTCCAGAGCTTTGCTACCCCAGTGGAGAAGGCCCATCCTTTATTGCTCCCCCTTCCAACACTGTAGTTCAAATGGTGAGGAAACCTAGAGCAACGGCTACAGGGATGGTCTTAAAGTGCAGATAGGTGTCTGTGGGACGATGTGGGCCTTTAGGTATCCTGGATGGATCCAGAACAATCATTGTTCTACACTGCCTTGAAGGCCATTTTGATGGAAGGGTGGAATAAAAGTTCATCAGCATCATCAGCATCTGCATGGATAGCTATCTGCAGGATATTGTCATTCTGAGATATCCTCTTGCAGAGAAGAGAAGAGAAACATTAAGAACAAATGTGCTCTGTGTGCATGGACTGGGGAAAAGTCACCTCATTATAGCTTTACTACAGAGAAACTGAATGAGGGAAACTCAGCTCATTAAAGACGCCCATGGAGCAGTACTGAAATTCCCATTATTCACGAGTGAAATCTACATTTGTCTTGTTCCCCTCCCAGCTTTTTTTCCCCTTTACTTTTCTTCGCTAAATCGGAACCCCTCCAGTGCTGCCAGGACACTGCTGCCTTGCTCAGTTTCAAATAATCAGCATTCATACCAAATATTTCAAATGACGAAGGATCTGACCTTTGAGGCAACAGGGGCTCATTTCAGCAAGGCAAGGCTTTCAGTCATAGCGTCCCATTTACGTAAGCAAACAAGAAATTGGTTGCTATTGATAAAGAGAAACTCCCTGGCACTTTCAATCTGAGAGTGCTTTTCGGCGCTTCCATTTTTCATTTGCTCTTTATGGCTTATGCTACATGCAACATTGTATAACCAAATAACCAAACATGCATTCTATGGCAGAACAGAGCTGTTTTTATGAACCTAAAAACAGGAATTTAGGAATCCAAGGGCTGTTTTTAATAATCTTCAATACCCTGCCATAGCTAAGCCTCAATAGTGAAGTATAACTTTGCTAAGCTTCTGATTTTCATGCTTTCTATCCCCAGGGGCCCTTTCCCATGGCTGTAGAGAGGACCCCCTGCGTGCCCACCACAGAACTCATGAGCATAGCCAAGGATTCCAGGGCATATTTTAAGATGCACACTCAGTTCATGCAGGAAGATTAGTAGTAGGCAAGGTGTATTTCACGCATTTTGTCCACTGCTCCTGACTGAGCATTCCCTTAAATGCTTCTGAGGAACTCCAGGCTTGAACCCTGATAACACAGTTTCAAAAGAGGTGCACTAGGGCTAAAATCAATTTCATATGGGCCAGCTTCAGAGACGCAATGTTCCAAGTTCAATAAACTATGGTTTGTTGTAGCAGGAATGAGCTATAAGCTTGAAAAAACTCCCTCTTGTGCATCTGCTCCAGAACAGACTTTCAGGTTTTCAGGAGAAACCACAGTTTCTCTATGATGTCCAACCTTGGAAATTGTGGTTGAAGTGCTCTCTGCAAGGCAGGTTGGCAAGCCATGCTTAAATCACAGTTTGCCAGTTCAGACATCACGAAACTGTGGTTTAACAAAGCAGGAAGTCTTCTTTTCATCCAGGCACATGAGTGGAGGGGGGAAGAGAGGGTGCTTTTGCTCCCCCCCACTCCAGCAAGCACAGCCTATGCGATGATTTGCAAAAGCTGAGTAGGAGGCATAACGTACAGTTTCCATGTTCCTAATCTCTCTGGACTACAGGCTCCCCTTTCTTTCAATTTCAGTTTAAGCCAAAGAAGGATAAACATCTGAATTCAGCAATAATTGTAGAAACAATTCAAGTTTTAATCTAAATATAGTCAGACGTTTCTTACAAAACAGCTATTTCTAGCTTCCTCAGTGAAAGTAATTATTCTCCTTCCCAGAACCCCAAGATCACTAGGGTCAGATGGTGTGTTCTTTCCCAGTTGAATGAAATAATATCTGAAATCCTATCTGAAATAAAGACATATCTACATGATGTTGATGGCTGGTGAACTAGGTGGCAGCTAATGGCATATTTCCTGACTTTTATTCACACATCTACTACTTTGGAATTATTATTTGATTTAACTGAAATAATACTATGGCAATAATATCATCATAGTATGGGGAAAACAGTTCTAACACATATGCATAGTACAGAATTATACTATATTTTCCAACACAAAACCATGCTGTTATACAGTGAAACTTTGAATGAAATGCATTCTTCAAAACCAAACAATTGAAGTTGCAGAATAAGCTGTAGCAATTGGCTTACATTACAGAATGAAAGTTCATATGTAACGAGAAAATATTTGATTGAAATTAATATTGAAATGATTGGAAATCTTTCTGGTCACCAGCAAGAAGTTGGCAATCAAGAGCCAGTATGATGTACTGTTTAGAGTGTCGGACTTGGACCAGGAGACCTGTGTTCAAATCCCTGCTATGAAGCTCACAGGGTAAATTTGGGCCAGTCACTTTTTCTCAGGCTAACCTACCTCACAGGGTTGTTGTGAAGATAAAATAGGAATGAGGGGAGAACCATGTGGACCACTATGGGCTCAATTTCAAAGGAGAGGGTCAGATCAAGGGCACATCAATAGAGATACAGGATCTCTGAGGAAAACATCTTTCAAGGGATACCAACTAGGGAAGTCGTGGGCATTCGCAGACCCCGCTGGCTGGCTGCCCCCACTTGTCACACCACACTTGCCGCTGGATGGCCTGGCAACCTCTGTGTGGCTCCCTGGTCCCCTAGTGAGCTGCCATTTTGCGTAAAAATGGCGGCTCATTATTGTGCATAAAAGGTCTTTTATGCAAATGGTGTCTGTAAAGCTGCCATTTATGCAAGATTAGAGGTGTGAATGGTCCATTCACATCAGGGGACTAGGCGGCTGTGCAGAGCTCATTGGGCACTCACCAGGCCATCCAGGGGCTCGCACAGCGCAGCGAGCAGGTGTGGGAGGTGGTGAGGGTTCACTGAGCACCCGGTGAGCGTGGACGGAGGTGAGTCTGTCCATCCCTAGTACCAACCTGGTTTCAGTGGTTGATGATATTATTTCCTTCAGTAATGTATGTCTTTGGGGAATCTGATGGATGAGGCCCTAGCCTTTGAGTTTCAAGTGACATGGCACTGGTAGCTCAGTATGGCTATACCCATGCTGGGGGTTGGAGTTGATGGTCTTATAGGCCCCTTCCAACCCTACTGTTCTATGACTATTCTATGATACGCAATTTGGTCAAAAAGCTCCACCTGCTCCTACAGGACAATGTATGGTGTGTGGGAGGAGCTGGCTCAGAAAACTGGGTGGAATTCTCTACCTATGGAAGCATAGGCCAGAGATCAGAGACAGTGCTCATTGCCTTCACACAATCCTACCAAGTCTCAAGTAGGAGATTGGTTGGCAATAATGTCAGATGGCACAATGGGTTTTCCGGGGAATCCTGACACTTTGTGCTTGAGGCTCTACTACAATGACAATAGCATGAGCTGGCACGATGGCTTTTCCGGGGAATCCCGACGCATTGTGCTTGAGGCTCTAGTACAATGACAATAGCATGAGCTGGCACGGTGGCTTTTCCGGGGAATCCTGACGCATTGTGCTTGAGGCTCTAGTACAATGACAATAGCATGAGCTGGCACGATGGCTTTTCCGGGGAATCCCGACGCATTGTGCTTGAGGCTCTAGTACAATGACAATAGCATGAGCTGGCACGATGGCTTTTCCGGGGAATCCCGACGCATTGTGCTTGAGGCTCTAGTACAATGACAATAGCATGAGTT
The DNA here is from genome assembly GCF_057233095.1 of Heloderma suspectum. Taxonomy (NCBI): domain Eukaryota; kingdom Metazoa; phylum Chordata; class Lepidosauria; order Squamata; family Helodermatidae; genus Heloderma; species Heloderma suspectum. Next base: position 13,846,013 of record NC_139460.1, read on the forward strand.
GGCATGGTGGCTTTTCCGGGGAATCCCGACGCATTGTGCTTGAGGCTCTAGTACAATGACAATAGCATGAGCTGGCACGGTGGCTTTTCCGGGGAATCCCAACGTATTACGCCAGAGGTCTCTTGCACTAGCACAACATGTTCTACTTTAGCATTCATGTTGCATTGGATATTTCCTAAGGCTGGGAATCCCCCAAATCACTGACTTTCTAAAAGATCTTTCCTGATTCTGATTCTAACATTCTGGTCAGATAGCCCTGGATCGCCTTTTTTTCTGCACCCTCTGTGTACTCAGTTTGGCTGCCTTGATCATCTTTATTTTTTTTTTAAAAAACCCAACAGATTACACTAGTTTTCCTGTGTAAGCAAAAACTGTTGGTTTATTTTTTAAAAAATCATAGCACATGCTCAGCATCTTTTGTTACCTAAAAATTACACTGCAGTGCACAAGGAAAATAGTTTAACAATGAATTGTTAATATTAAAAATGAAATAGGATGAAGAAGCAAGGGGGCAGATATATTTAAGAAGCAGAATCAAATACTAATGCAATGAATTAGTGGTGTGAGTTGGGGGGGGGGATTTCACCCTCAGTTCCTCTCTGAGTGATACTTTAGGCTCACCTGCAGAAAACGCACATGGCTGTATTAAATTGCAGTATATAGTTCTCTCTCTCTCTAGTTTCCTGATGGAAACAAGTAGAACAGAAATAGGCCACCTCCATGGTTGGAAAGTGTATGTATCACACATTCCATAGATCACCATCATCATGGCTACCATGCAAAGCGTCATTAAGAAGGGGCAGTGTTGGCTCTGTGTCTCTACATTTTTGCTGTTGTGTGTGCGCACATGTGTTTTGTACACAGAGCTACATGAGAAAATAACTACTGCAGAAGGGGAATGAAATTGATCATGGAGATGATTCTCTAAAGGCTGAAGTATGGACTGTCCAAAGATTATGTATCCCACAATATACAGTCGGAGCGGAAAGCAGTGGTTAGAACTAGGGATGGATGAATCTGTCAATTTTGATTTCTAACTTTTCCAGTCTTAAGTTCGGTTCATACTGTTTCCACATCATTTTGAGAATTTTTTTTAGGTTGACACAAAAATCTGTATGCATTTTTGCGTGCATTTCTCCTAATACAGGTGTTTTGTATTTCACCTAAGATATGCTTTTTTGCAAGCAATATCCCCTAAGATAAAGCATTCTGAACACTACTTTCACTAATGTACAGATTTTTTGTGGGTGTGTTTCCCTAATATGCATTTTGTAATTTGAGAACTCCATTGCAACATTTGGAGAAGTGCGAATTTCAGTTTCTATATAGGTTCAAAAGTGCAAAATGAAGTTTGCACTAAAATACAAACCAAATGAATTTCTCCCCCCATCCCTAGATAGGACAGAGAAAACTGCTTTACACAACGTCAACCTATTTGTCTATCTAGCTCAGTATTCTCTACTTTGACTGGCAGCATGTTTCCAGCATCTCGGGAAAGGACATCTGCCTGCTACCAGGGTCCCTTTTTAACTGGAGATATCAGGGATTGAACCTGGGACTTTCTGTGTGCAAAGCATGTGCTTTCTCAGTGAGCTATGGCCTTGTTATTTTGCAGTCAGAGGTATAATGTTACAAAGACTAAGGAGAGAAAGCAGAAACTTCTACTTGTATCTGAAAGTTTTAAGACTGGCCTCTCTTGGAGACAAAATTTCTGGGCTGGATGAACCTTTGATCTGATCAAACAAGGTTAATATGGACATTCTATTCATATGGAAAGTACTTCATTTTTCTGAAGCATTATATAAATATTAGCATGAAATATTTTCTGACAATAACATGGCATAATTTGTTTACATAATTTATGGACAGTCGACTCCAGCTTGGTGCATAATTTCATACTATTCGTGGATTGATTACTCTTTTTTTTTTAATAGTATTTCCCCAAATGCATATGAAACCATTCTTCTCCTTTCCAAATGCATGATGAGATAATGCCAAAACTTTACATTATTTAGTATTTCTCATCTACAGGTTACAAACTCATTACACAAGCTAACAAATGCTCAGTAGCAATTTTGTATAGCATCAAGAAAACTGCAAAAAGCAAAGATTTAAGATGATGTTAAAATAATAATAATAATAATAATAATAATAATAATAGTCAGCAGCAGAGAAGGGAACCAAGGCTGTTTTTCTAGATCCCAATCTAACCACTGGTACATGCTGCCTTTTGTTTCTTATTGAGCAAACTGAACAACGTGAAAATATTCACACTGAATAAATAATACGACATTTAAGCAAGTTCAGAAGCTGGTGCCCATAAATCTTGTATTTGAGCACTTAAAGTTACTCTAAAAGAAGGCATAAGATCTTCTCCCTTTCCAGCAGGTAGAAGTGAACAAAAAGAATAAAAGGGGTTTCTTATTTTGTCTCAATGATTTGATCGTATCTCTTGCACTCATGAGACTCCCCCTATTGGCTGGCAGTTATCCCTGTTCCAGTGGGACACACCTACCAAGGGAAGTCATATCTGCAAAAAGAGAGAGAAGTCACTAGGGCCAAAATCATAAAGGGACCTAGGATATGAAGCTTTGTTTTGTGCAATGTGCTCTCATCAGGACCACTTCACTCAGTAGATTTTTGAAAATATCTACACGTTTGACGGCACTGTCAAAAAATCAGACATGATGGTTTCTTCACACGGATGCAAGCCCTTGCAATGTGGATCGAATGGACGCCTGCAAAACTTCACCCTTCTGTTTGTGGTGAATGAGTGCATGACTTTACTAGAGACTGAGACCAACGACCGGATAGGATCTCCCCCACAGTGGTCCAGATGTAGCACAGTTCTAAGGCAGAGCTCAACAACATCTGGAGGGCCACACTTTCCCCACCTCAACTCTAGGGCATTGCGGCAGGGGGGCCGAAAAAAATGGCTAGGGATCTCTAAACCCAGTGTGTCCTTCTCGTAGACATGTCATTCATAAATGCTGAAAACTAGTGCATGGGAAAAGGGGAAGGGCACGTGCATCTTCCTGGTGGGGAGGGATGTACTGGGAGTAAAGATATATAGTGTTGACCACAAACAGTCCAAACTATCAGGGTGGACATGTGCATTTGACCCTACATGGCAAAAGGCTCCCATAGAGGATTGAGGTTGGTTCCTTTGTAGCTAGGCCCAAACAAGCTAACTGAGCAGACCACAACAGGCAGCTATAGAATGAAACCAAATCTATCTATATGAAATTTTCATCTGCAAGAGTCACATAATGGACCTTTGTGTAATTTCTTCTACAGAGTTTACAGAGGCTTAGTTCGATGTCTGAATAGATGCACTTTTGCTTCTACTGCTATGGCAGCAGATGAAAGAGGGTCCGCTGTCCAATTCAGCCTCAGTGTGTGCATTTCAGCTCCTCAAAAACAGCAAGTGCAAAGTAGGGATGTTGGAGGAATCCATCCAGGGGGTGGAATTCACTGAGCTTTCAACAGTTCACCCCCCCCCAGATTTCGGCTTCCTTACCCGTGAGCTGGCCTAACTTGATCTGCATCAAGTTGGGTCAGCTCATGGATTTTCTGGGTTTTTTTCCTCGTCAATAGAAAGTTGCGCAAATTGTGGGTATAATTGGCATAATTTGCTCAAAATCCAGCTGGAATTTGCACGAGTTAAACAAATCCTGGCTGGAATTTGCACAAATTATGCCAATTGCACCCACAATTTGTGCAACTTTCTATTGACAAGAAAAGGAAAAACCCTGCAAAAATTTCCCAGATTTCTGGGAAAGCCCGCAGCTTGGCTTGCAAAGCAAGCCAAGTTAGTCAGGGAGCAGGGATCCATCAGGCCCCAAAAGGGCTGGATTTTCAAGGATGGACATCCCTAGTGTAACAGAAGATGAAGGGGTGGGGTCGGGGGCATTGACCGAGGATTAGCAGATCCCCCAGTAGGAGCACCTTAGAGGTGAGTATGGAGGCCTGTGGGCCAAGGGCAGAGTAGGGTGACATAAGGGTGGGATGAGCACAAGTCCAAAGGACCAGATGTTAACAACACAGAGGAATAACGGGATGGCAGGGGGAAATTTGGAATTGCAGCTGGCATTGTATGCAGCATGCAATGAATGGACGAATGACAGGAAAATTCATGATCTTCAGTAAGGAGATAGCATAGGAGGGGAAGAGACCAGGCAAGGCCCTTTAGGCAGAGAACAGGACAAGGAAAAATCAAGGTTATGTCGCTAAGGACAGTAGTGATGGTAGGAGAGGTTATTGAGGATGCTCTTATTGTCTACCCCTGTCATGCAATATTGTGTGGCCCATTCTTCTCTAACCAATAATTACATCATAATGAGGACCATCCATCCATCCCCCTCCCAAGGTTAAAATAAGAACATACCCTTCCCAATTATCTTGAGAGACAGCTAGATGGATGGCAGATGGATGCCCCTTCCCCGTATAATAAGATTGTCCCATTGCTTATGCACTGCTGATGTTCTGTTAATGGTATTAAAATCATCCTCCCTGAAGCAAGTCATCAATCAAAGGCACTCAAGTAAAGATGGATATCTGACCTGGTATAGTCATCCTCCACTAGCATGTGCTTTGGGATAGGCGAATATCTTCCCGGTGAAATGGGGGCCAAAGACGCCTTGTATTCTAAAGTGCCATTGTTGCCTGAAGACAATATATGGTTTTCCATAGGCGGGGAATATGCTAAAAGTAAAGGCACATAGAGTAACCATTAGTGAAATCCAACATTATGCGTTTTAGTGCAGCATCGTTTACTTTATTTAAAATACGTATTTAAAATATTCCTATCCCAGCACTTTTGCTCATACATACTGCTTTACTGTTTTAAATTGTACCATTGTACATCGCCCAGAGTGGCCGGGTGACCGGCCAGATGGGCGATTAAAAAATTTAATAAATAAAAAATAGATAAATACACACAGGGAAGTTAAAGCGATTTGGTAAAAAATGGCGTTTAAGAATGCACTCCTGTGCACATTTAGACTGAAAAAAAGTCCTACAATTCCAAGCATTCCCCAGCCAGCCTCAAAAAACTAATTGAGTCCTATCCATGTTTAGACAGCAAAAAGTCCTACAACTTATTGAATCCCTTTAAAATAAAAGACAGAAGAACCGAAGAAACGCTTGAGAGAATAATCCAATTTTAATGTTTTGCCTCAAAGAAAATAAAATCAGGACCACATAAAATGTCTCTGGGGAGAGTATTCCACAGAGTGGGGGCCACCACAGAGAAGACCTTCTCCCTTGTTTCCACCTGTCTGACCTCTTGAGGGAGGAGCAGTGCCAGTTCCAGGTTTGGGGCCTCCTTTGGCAGGACTCTCTCAGAAGTCCCACCACTCCTTCTCCTTCTCCTCCTTGCTGCCACTTGCTTGCTTGACAGGCAGACAGCCAGTGAGCAAGGAGGCAGCAGCATCTGCTTCTCCTCCTTCTCACCACCACTGTTGTCTGGGCCAGAGCTGGAGACAGGCGAGTAAGCAGGCGAAGCAAGTCCAGGGGGCTTCTGTCAGTGGGCCCCTGCTGGAGTGAGGGTCCTCAACAGGTGCCCTGCAATGCCTGCCCTTGACAATAGCCCTGACCTGGAGCAGGCCTCAGCTGGCAATCTCAAAAAATGGGATAGGTTCCAGTGAGAGACAATTACTAAGAAAACAAGTTGGGAGGTAGACTCACTGAGGCCCCTAAAAAAAATCCTGTTCCATTGACCTAAATGGGTTGAGGTTAACTACACCAGTTTCAGGGCTGGAGTACATTTCTGGCAGTGGAGTCTGGTAGCTCCGATGTCAGTGGGGCAGTGACTCCGCCCTGGGTTTCAGTCAGAACCAGTCAGAACTCTGAAGGAGTGATCCGAGGTGCTATTTGGGGGATAGGGTTCAGCAACTTGGATCACTCCTTCAGAGTTCTGAGTGTTTCTGACTGAAACCCAGAGCGGATTCACTGCCCCATGACATCAGAGCCATCACCACTGGTTTCTGGGCTGCTTCAGGGACACAAGAGGGCTTTGGATCCTGTGAATCCAAGGCCTCACTTGATCCACCTCAACAAACTCCCTTCTGCCCTACCACCATTGTACAGTAGAGGAGCAATGGTGGAGGATGACTCCACTGCCACAACGAGGAGGCATCCAGCACAGGAACTCCTTTTCCAACTGAGGACTTCCCTCTCTACCAATGGAGAGGACAGCCCATAATATCCTGTAGGTTCCTGGGATTCCTTTCCAGGGACCATACAATTGCAGCCTGAATTGCAGACCTAATAGAAACATCTTTATCTTAATGATGTTTACCGATAAATTGGAGGCACACTGATGCAAGCATTGCCTAGACTCCAACTCCCTTTCATCCCAACCAGCATGGCTAGTGGTCTGCGGTGATGGGAACTGAAGTCCAACAACATCTGGAGGGCCACACCTTCCTCACTCCTGCTATAAAAGACTGAAGGCACAATCAACATCCTGTTTTGCTATCCCAGCAATGAATAACCAATTGCTGATTTTGATTGAGACAATTGCATTTGTGCCTTCCTTCCTTCCTCAGTCCTTACGCAATGTGTTAATCTAGTCATGATTGCATATTCATGTAATTTATTTTCCCATTCTTCAGTTGTGGGAATCTATCCCTCTCTCTGAAATACTTAGCATACAGAATTCTAGCTGCTGCTATTATGGAACATAAAACTCTCAACACCTGTTATTTACAGGCTTTGCATATGCCAATAAAAATGGCAAAGGCTCAGGAGATGTTTTCATTCCTTGTATAATTTAAAAATTATGTACAGTTAATATTAATTACCCCCTTCATGGATCACTGCCTTGTTGTGGCAAAGGGGCTTGCGTAACTCAGTGAAGCCATAAGCTATGTCGTGCAGGGCCACCCAAGACGGACAGGTCATGGCAGAGAGTTCTGACAAAATGTGGTCCACTGGAGAAGGAAATGGCAACCCACTCCAGTATTCCTGCCAAGAAAACCCCATGGAACGTATCACAAGGCTAAAAGAGATGACGCCGGAAGGTCGGAAGGTGACCAATATACTACTGGGGAAGAGCAGAGGGAATTTCCAAGTAGCGCCAGAAAGAGTGAAGCGGCTGGGCCAAAGCCGAAAGGACACTCAGCTGTGGATGTGTCTGGTGGTGAAAAGAAAATCCGATGCTGTAAAGAACAATATTGTTTAGGAACCTGGAATGTCAGATCAATGAATCAAGGTAAGCTGGAGATGGTCAAACATGAGATGGCAAGATTGAACATCGACATCTTGGGAATCAGCAAACTAAAATGAACAAGCATGGGCGAATTTAATTCAGGTGACCATCATATCTACTACTGTGGGCAAGAATCCCTTAGAAGAAATGGAGTAGCACTCGTAGTCAACAAAATGGTGGGAAAAGCAGTACTGAGGTACAATCTCAAAAACAATAGAATGATCTCAGTATGAATCCAAGGCAAACCATTCAACATCACAATAATTCAAGTCTATGCCCCAACCACTGATGCCAAAGAAGCTGAGGTTGATCGATTCCATGAAGATCTACAACACCTTCTAGAACTAACACCAAAAAAAGATGTCCTCTTCATCATAGGGGATTGGAATGCTAAAGTAGGAAGTCAAGAAATCACCGGGATAACAGGCAAGCATGGCCTTGGTGTACAAAATGAAGCAGGACAAAGGCTAATAGAGTTTTGCCAAGAGAACATGCTGATCATAGCAAACACTCTTTTCCAACAGCACAAGAGGTGACTCTATACATGGACATCCCAGATGGTCAATATCAAAATCAGATTGATTATGTCCTTTGCAGCCAAAGATGGAGAAGCTCTATACAGTCAGTAAAAAGACCTGGAGTTGACCGTGGCTCAGATCATGAGCTGCTTCTTGCAAAATTCTGGCTTAAATTGAAGAACGTAGGGAAAACCACTAAACCATTCAGGTATGACCTAAATCATATCCCTTATGAATATATAGTGGAGGTGAGGAATAGATTTAAGCGATTAGATCTGATAGACAGAGTGCCTGAGGAACTATGGACGGAGGTCCATAATGTTGTTCAGGAGGCAGCAACTCAATCCATCCCAAAGAAAAAGAAATGCAAGAAAGCAAAGTGGCTGTCTCATGAGGCTTTACACAAGTAGCTGAGGAAAGAAGGGAAGCAAAAAGCAAGGGAGAAAGGGGAAGATATACCCAACTGAATGCAGATTTCCAGAGAATAGTAAGGAGAGACAAGAAGGCCTTTTTAAATGAACAATGCAAAGAAATCAAAGAAAACAACAGAATGGGAAAGACTAGAGATCTCTTCAAGAAAATTGGAGATATGAAGGGAACGTTTTGTGCAAAGACGGGCATGATAAAGGACAAAGAAGGCAGGGACCTAACTGAAGCAGATGAGATTAAGAAGAGGTGGAAAGTATACACAGAAGAACTATACAGGAAAGATCTGAATGTCCCTGATAGCCATGATAGTGCGGTCACTGAACTTGAGCCGGACATCCTCGAGAGTGAAGTCAAGTGGGCCTTAGGAAGCATTACTAACAACAAAGCTAGTGGAGATGACAGTCTTCCAGCTGAGCTATTTAAAATCCTAAAAGATGATGCTGTTAAAGTGCTGCACTCAATATGCCAACACATTTGGAACACTCAACAGTGGACACAAGACTGGAAAAGGTCAGTTTACATTCCAGTTCCAAAGAAGGGCAACGCCAAAGAGTGTTCAAACTACCGCACAATTGCGCTCATTTCACATGCCAGCAAGGTTATGCTCAAAATCCTACAAGCTAGGCTTCAGCAGTATGCGAACCGAGAACTACCGGAAGTACAAGCTGGGTTTCGAAGAGGCAGAGGAACTAGAAATCAAATCGCCAACATTTGCTGGATCATGGAGAAAGCAAGAGAATTCCAGAAAAACGTCTATTTCTGCTTCATTGACTATGCTAAAGCCTTTGATTGTGTGGATCACAACAAACTCTGACAACTTCTGAAAGAGATGGGAGTACCAGACCAGCTTACCTATCTCCTGAGAAACCTGTACGAGGGTCAAGAAGCAACAGTAAGAACCAGACATGGAACAACCGAGTGGTTCAAAATTGGGAAAGGAGTACGACAAGGCTGCATATTGTCGCCCTGCTTATTTAACTTATATGCAGCGTACACCATGAGAAACGCCGGGTTGCATGAATCACAGGTCGGAATTAAGATTGCCGGGAGAATTATCAACAACCTCAGATACGCAGATGATACCACCCTAATGGCAGAAAGCGAAGAGGATCTAAAGAGCCTCTTGTTGAGGGTGAAACTGGAGAGTGCAAAAGCTGGTTTGAAACTCAACATTAAAAAAATGGAGATCATGGCATCTGGCCCTATCACTTCCTGGCATGTGGAAGGGGAAGAAATGGAAGCAGTGACAGATTTTATTTTCTTGGGCTCCAAGATCACCGCAGACAGTGACTGCAGCCATGAAATTAAAAGACGCTTGCTCCTTGGGAGCAAAGCTATGGCAAACCTAGACAGCATAGTAAGAAGCAGAGACATCACCTTGCCGACAAGGGTCCGTCTAATCAAAGCTATGGTTTTCCCAGTAGCAACGTATGGCTGTGAGAGCTGGACTATAAGGAAGGCTGAGCACTGAAGAATTGATGCTTTCGAACTGTGGTGCTGGAGAAGACTCTTACGAGTCCCCTGGACTGCAAGGAGGTCAAATCGGTCCATCCTAAAGGAAATCAACCCTGAGTGCTCATTGGAAGGACAGATACTGAAGCTGAAGCTCAAATATTTTGGCCACCTAATGCGAAGAGAAAACTCTCTGGAAAAGACCCTGATGCTGGGAAAGACTGAAGGCAAAAGGAGAAGGGGACGGCAGAGGATGAGATGGCTAGATAGCATCACCGATGCAATGAATATGAACTTGAGCACGCTCCGGGAGAGAGCGCAGGACAGGAAGGCCTGGCATGCTATGGTCCATGAGGTCACGGAGAATCGGACACGACTGAACGACTGAACAACAACAAATATTAATTACTACTCCCACTGCAATAGTCTGTGTATTTCCATTTGCATACATGCATCAATGGAGGGCCCCAAACTCCATGGCACAGCCTTTGTTTTCCATGGATATGGTTCCAGGCTGAATCTCCAGTTATATGCACTGACGGTGCAATCCTATGCATGTTTAGACACCAAACAGTGGAACTGCAGTGGGCAGTGGAGGAGGGACAGAGCGGTCTGCTCCTCCTCTGCCAGTTCACTTGATTTTTAGCTGTGGAGGAAGGACAGTCCCTTCCTCTGCAAGCAGCCGAGAAGTTGGCAGACAAAGGAGGGACTGATTAGTGGAGGAGAGGAGTCCAGTTTGGGGGTGGAGCTCAGCAAGTTTTCACTAGCTTCACCACCCGGATGCCAGTCCATGGACCCCTGAACTGGCCCAACTCAGCGAGCACTGAACCGAATCTGGCAAGCTCGCAGTTTCTCAGCTCCTCTTTTTCCCATGGGCCTCCATTTTGCATAAAAATCACAGGCACACTACTTACATAAATCGCCAATTGTGTAAAATGGCAGCCATAAATTGCACCATTTACACAAAATTACAGGCATAAATAGTTTAATTGACCAGGAGCCAGTGAAGCTGCTGCAGTTGGGGAGTTGCATGTTCCCTGTAACTGGCCCTGGTCAACAGTCTGGCCTCTGCATTCAGGACCAGCTGAAGGTTCGGAAGAATTTTCAAGGGCAGCCCCACATAGAGCATATTGCAGTAGTCCGAATGGGATGTAACTAAGGCATATGTGATGGTGGCCAGATCAGACATCTCTAGGAATGGGCAAATTTGGCGCATAAACCCCCTTGGAAGCAGATAATGACACATAAATACGACAGGCAAATAATTACTTACGATGAGTAATATCTGGTGGGCCATAAGGATCAGTCATGTAAATGGTGGTTGGCTTCCCAACTTTTAAATAAACTACGTCAGATGTATTCTTCAATATTGCTACTGCTTCTTCATGCGTTACTTCTTCTAAACTGTAATTATTTACCTAATGGTAATAAATAAAGAGAAAGATGCATTAGGCTGGTGTGATACAGGCATTGGAAACTGGAATGAAACTACTAATCAAAAGGACAAATGCTTACCCAAGGAATACAAAAAATGATTACAGGTAAGAAGTTGTGTAGCTCTAGAGAAAATCCCATTAGGATCTAGAATGCAAGCTGGTGGCATAGCTACTGTACTAGTTTCAAGGGCTTGTGGAGAAGTTTCAAAATGAGTACAATTTGCAAATGTCCTTTGCTAATCAAAGTGCAGCTTGATTGATTGAATGCCATCAGGCTGGCACTTAATGGCCATTTGAACTGGAGAACTTTGATAGGGGATTTGACTTCACTGGAAATTGCTGGTGGAACTTCTTGCTGTATTTGGCCAAATGAATCTAATGCTCCTATTGTCCATGGAGTTTCTCCTGCACTTTTTATCATTCCTAACCAAATGAAAACACACACACACACACACACACACACACACACAGTGACAAGTTTCTTTGAAGCTCTCAACTGATCTTCCTTTTAATCTAGTATCTATTTCTTACATTTATACCTGGCTTTCTTCCAAAGAACGTAAGAAGCCGGATCAGACCAAGGGTCCATCTAATCCTCCAGCATTCTGTGCACACAGTGGCCAAATTGCTGCCTGTGGGAAACCCATAAGCAGAACGTGAGTGCAATAGCACCCTTCCAGTCATGTTCCCCAGCGACTGATACACGCAACTATACTGACACTGGAGCTCATCGTGGTGTAGATGGTTCTCCTACTTTAGCCTTATAGCAATCGTGTGAGGTTGGCTGAACTGAGAGAAAGTGAGTGGCCCAAGATCAATCAGTGACCTTCATGGCTGGGGGGACAGGGGGCTGAAGCTGGGTCTTGCCTGTCCTAGTTCAACACTGTGACCACTACAAGACACTGGTTCCAGCCAATTAATTTTCACTAGGGATGTACGAATCCCTTACCTTGTTCTGGGTGGGGGCATCTGCGGTGGGGGGGAGGCAATCCGTCCCTCCCCCCGGAATCCTCCCTGGCTAGATTTACATAGCCTATTACAACAAAGAGCAGGGGCGCAAATGGCGTAGTGGACGTCATTTGTGTCCCTGCCTTTTGCTGTGACAGGCTACATAAAGATTTACATAGCCTATCATGGCAAAAGGCAGGGACGCAAATGGCGTCCGCTACGCTGGACGCCATTTGCGTCCGAAGAGAAGCAGCAGTGGATGGCGGAGGGCAGCTGGATGGACTGGACCTGCTGACGACCAGGTAGGGTCCATCCCGGGGGAATTCCACAGGGTGGCGGGGGGGAGTCTGTTCCGCCACATACTCCGGGGGCCCGGATTCTTTAGAATCCGCCACAGACTCACTGGAGTCTGCGGCGGATTTCTCCGCCATCCCTAATTTTCACACACTCATCTATTTAAATAAAAGTACATATTATCAAAACCTGATGATTTTCCTGAGATAGGAAAAGAAGTTTAAGAAAGCTCACAATTTAATAAACAAACATTACCATTCATTGACATAAGAAGTGTGCTCTCCTGCCTCCTACAAAGAGTGCAGGCATGAGCAGCTTTGTGAGTACCCTGAATGAGGGGAGGGCAACTTGGATGTGGTGTTCCCATGCACTTTGGTAGCTTAGGGCATGGCTTGAAGGGTTAAATAAGCTCACCCCATGTGGTGAAAAGATTCATTTAATGAATCTAAAAAAAAAATAGTGTAGAGCTGGAAAACATGCAGAAAAGGGCAACTAAAATGATCAAGGGGCTGGAGCAATTTCCCCATGAGGAAAGGTTACAACTGCTGGGATTCTTTAGCTTGGAAAAAAGGCAAGTAAAGGGGGACATGATAGAGGTGTACAAAATTATGCACGGTGTGGAGAAAGTGGATAGGGAGACACTTTTCTCCCTCTGTCATAATCCTAGAACCCAGGGCCATGCCATGAAGCTGATTGGTGGGAGATTCAGGACAGATAGAAGGAAGGACTTCTTCACACAGCGCACAGTTAAACTATGGATTTTGCTACCAGAAGACATAGCGATGGACACCAATGTGGCTAGCTTTTAAAGGGGGTTAGGCAAATTCCTGGAGGATAAGCCATCAATGGCTGCTAGTCCTGATGCCTCTATGCTACCTCCAGTAATCAGAGGCAGTGTGCCTATGTACACCAGTTGCTAGGAACATGAGTGGGAGGGTCCTGTTGCACTCATGTCCTGCTTGTGCGTTTCCTGTGGTTGGCCACTGTGTGAATAGAATGCTAGACTAGATGGACCTTTGGTCTAGTTCAGCATGGCTCTTCTTATGTTCTTATGACAAGTTTAGGGATGGATGGACTCATCTGCGGCCATGCTTGGTGGGTGCTTGCCGAATTGCTACTATTACCTGCCGCCAGTTACCGGGCCGCATGAGCCCTGGAGGGCTCGGCAAGGGGTCCGGAATTGTCCTGCAGCCACTTGCTCCCTGATGCAAGCCACCATTTTTAAGCAAGATGGCGGCTCCATAATTTCCATATTTTTAATGTTGCGCAAAATGGCAGCCAGGCAGGGCTATTTCCGCAACATCAGAGGCTAAATCTCTGAGCACCCTGCAGCTCAGCGAGCAGTGTCCGGGGAGCCCAGCAGGAGGGAGTCCGTCAGACTCCACCCCACTTTCAGGCGCTCATAACATCCATAGATATGTTTATGTAATGTAATATTAGCAAATTGTAAAATAAAAACTTTTAAAAGGAGAAGCTTCCAGGACAAGTTTGCTAAGACAGGATAGGAGCATTTTGGGTCATCGTCCCAGCGAAATGTTTGGGACCCCTATTTGGTACCAGTTGCAGTCTCTTCAGAATTTTGCAAAGCCAGCCCTACATCAAGTGTGTTTCAGTCTGGATGTGACTCAACAGGGCCAGCTCCAGACTTGGGGCCCTCAACAAATTGCGCTCTATGCCCCCCCCCCGATGCCAGCAACTCCCTGGCCCCAGGCTTATCCCTTTTTGCTCAGCTGAGAAGTCCAAGAGCCAAATCAACACTCAGACTAGAGGCTGCATTTTCAAGGCTTTAATTCCATTTACCCTAATGAGGCATACAGATGCAAATTGCTAGAGACTCACAGAACACAAAAGAAACAGCCCTCAAGGAGTTCAAAGGAAAACTACAAAAGTTGATCTCTGTTTGGGAAAAACAGCAGCGAGCTCTCTTAACTTAAGGGGTAGGAGGGGAAGATCTCCCCCCCCCCAACACTTCCAGGAGCAGCTGTTGATACCGAGCCAATCGGGCAGAGTGCCAAAGTTCAGCCCCTGCGACTTTCCGCTTGTGCCTGCATTTGCTAGGGGTGTACGAACCCCACTCACCGTTCTGGTTCTGGGCGTCCACAGTGGGGGGGAGATGATCCGTCACTCCCCCGAGCTCCGTTCCGCGGCTCTTCTGCGGAGCCACCGGCCGGGCTCATCCGCAGCCGGACTTCCGTCCACTGCCAGTCTGCGGTCGCAAATGGCGTCCGGCGTAGCGGATGCCATTTGCGTCCCTGCTTTAGCCGTGATAGGCTACATAAGTATTTACGTAGCCTATCACAGCAAAGAGCAGGGAAGCAAATGGCATCTGCTACACCATTTGCATCCCTGCTTTAGCCATGATAGGCTACATAAATATTTACGTAGCCAATCATGAAAAGAATAGCGATGCAAATGGCGTAGCAGATGCCATTTGCATCCCTGCTCTTTGCCGTGATAGGCTACGCAAATACTTACATAGCCTATCATGGATAAAGCAGGGACGCAAATGGCGTCTGCTACACCAGACGCCATTTGTGCCTGCAGACCGGGGCAGTGGACGGCAGTGGATGGACCGGACCAGATGGCGGCAGGTAGGGTCTGTCCGGGGAGAATTTCATAGCGTGGTGGAGGGGAGTCGTCCATTCCACCATGGACTCCGGGGGAGGTTCTTTAGAATCTGGCCTCATTGGAGTCCATGGCAGAATTCTCCGCCATCCCTAGTGTCTGCGTCTTGAGTCTAAAAGTTCAGGTTGTTCTTCCTTCGCCTCCCTGTCCACTATCACTCCCAGGGATGTGAGAAGGGGGGGGGCTCTCCATGCAGCTGTGCCTCTGAAGTCTGGGAACGTTCCTCCCCCACATGCTGCAGCTCTTCTTCAGAATCTGAGCTACTCTGACACTCTATATGCTCAGAGGCAACCCTGACAATCTGCCAGCAGTGGTGGATAGCTACTAGCTACTTTTTTTTTAAAGATACTCCAGGGTACTGGGCCTGCCATTTTAAATTACCCAGAAATCCCCAGAATTATGCTACGTTGGTGTCAGGATTCCTTTTGCCCCCACTGAACTTCAAATGCCAAATGAAACACAGACAAAAGTCTTCAATCTACAGCTTTTAATCCATTTCTTCACAGTGTCATACAGATGCAAATTCCCAGTGACTCTCAGTCTACAAGGAAATGCCTTCAGGGGGTTCAAAAGGTAGCTGCGAAAGTTGTCCGCTGTTTGAAAGGAAAGCAGTCTCGCTAGCCTAACTTAAGGGGTGGGGGGAGCTCTCTCTCTCTCTCTCTCTCTCATGAGGTCTCTAGGTGCAGCTGTTCACGCAAGGCCAATTGGGTAGACCGTCTAAGTTCCATCCCGGCCTTATCCCTCTTTGCTCTGCATCTGGGTCTGGCATCTATTAATTCACTCCTCAAACCTGCCTCTCCCTGTTCACAGTCTCTCACGGTGTGTGTGTGTGTGTGTGTGTGTGTGTGTGTGAAGAGGGACCTTCCTCCTCCAGCTGGACCTTCAAAACCTGAGGAACCTGCCTTGCCATGTCTGGGCTAGCCTGGGAACATACCTCTCCCATGTCTGGTGGTTCTTCTTCAGAATCTGAGCTACTCTCCCACTCCCTGCACTTAGAAACACTCCTGGCAGTTGGGTGCTGGGGACACTGCAAATGATGGTGCAGAGACCCACTCGCCATCATTTTTAAAAATATGGCAGTGCTTGGAATGGGATCACAGAGCATGTCAGCACCGGTGGACCATGCTGGAGCCCCAACAGAAGCCTGAGGGTAACAGCTGCTGATGCCAGGCCTGTGGCTAAAAAGTAAAAATTACCATAGTGAAATAGTTGCTTTCTAGGAAATGACACAGGCATAGGATTTTCCATCAAAAATGGTTAGGGGATTTTGGGCCGACAATTTTTTGTGTGAATACTATTGGTGGAGAGAATGGTTGGAATCTTCCTGAAGTTATGTCTGTGAACCTAAGCAAGTCTGGGAAAATTTCCTGGATGAAAGACTGTGAGGAAGGAAGCCCCATCTTTGCTGCTCATGGCTCCACAGGGAAAAAAGGGGGATACAAAGGCAATCAATAAATAATCCCTCATGTTTGTTTTATAGTGTGCATCCCTAGTTGGCCACTTTCAGTCAATTTGGAAACATTTCAGCATCATCTTTGAAGATAAGAGGCTCTCAACAACTTGGGTTCCTCCGAGCAACTTTTGTTTGCATTCAAGAAAATCAAGCTGGCAGGAATGTCGGAAGAACGAGTGGAAGGCATGCAAAGAGTTCCGGGGAAACGTACAAATTTTATTTAAATTTCTTGCTCAAGTGGAAAATTGCCCTTTACATCTGCTGTGCAGGGCTCATTGGGATTTGATTGGATTGTAACTAAGAGGGAGAGAAGTGCCAATTTTTGCCATGGCAAAGTTTTGTCCTTTTGTGAAAAACCCTTCAAAAATCATTTTGTTCTTCTAGTGTATGTTGAAGTGCAACTTGAGTGAATATTCTCCAGGGAACATCTGCAAACTGGCGGGCCATAATTGGTCTATTGCTGCTTATTCATGTGGCCTTTTTAAAGCTCGACGTGATTTGGAGAGCTCTAAAAAACCGGAAGCAGCTCTTTTTGCTGAAGGCCTAAAAATTGCTTTAAGAAAGCAAGCCTATTGTTTCACCTAATTGTCTCTGTATTGTCTCTCAAATTACAAAACTGAATGGGTTGCATCTGGTGTTGAGTGGGTGTAGTGGTGGTGATGGTGGGGGAACAGTTGATGCAGTTACATGTCTTTGTCTTCCAGAAAGCGAGGTTGCTGGTGGCCTTGGCAGTATCTGGTTCAATAGGTCAATACGTTTCTTTTGGAGAAGGAACCAACACACACACACAATCATGTGCTATCAGCCAGAACTTGACCAAAAGGGGCATCATCATCTAGGGATGGGCGAACTCACTTCGGCTTGCTTCGCCATGCGCCAGACCCTCGCCAGCCACCCAACCCTGCTTGTCACGTGTGGCAAGCCACTGGGTGTTTCACAGGCACTTGGAGAGTGGTACATGGCATCCCACTCCTCTGTCAAGCTGCCATTTTGTGGAAAATGGCACCTTGCCCTTTTCTGTAAAGGGCCCTTTTGCACAAATGGTGGCTGTAAATAGCCCAATTATGGCACATTACAGGCCTAAGTGGTCTAAATAGACAATTTACACCTCTGAAGTTGCGTAAATGGGCCTCTTTAAGGATGCCACTTATGTAAAATCGGCCTTTACAGACAAGGTTGAGGCATCATTTTGCACAGAATGGCGGCTTGGAGGTGTAGTGGGGACCACCACGCTTGCTCAACTTGGCACATGCTGAGTCAGGCAAGCATAGTGTAGGGGTCCACAGATTGGCATCCGAGGGGCCAAGCCAGCAAGAAATAGCCAGCCCTCAACATCCCTGTCATCATCTGAGGAGACAAAGTTATCAAGGACTGTCACACATAAGTGTGGATTCTGCAGTCTTTGCTGTGGAAGACACTCCCATGGGAGACTCAACAGATGTGGTGGGGCTGGGAGGACTCAGGGGTATTGGCCCTACAAGAAGCTGATGAGGAGGACAACTTTCACAAATGGAATATACCTTGCTGAGCATTAGGGTCCTCCAAGGAGGCCGTCTTTTGGGAGCCAGCCTGTTCACAGTGCACTGTGGGAAGGACATTGCAGGCTCTGGGATTTGGAAAGCCCTCAGGCAAGATGTCCTCAGCAGGAACCATTCCCTAAGTTGGCTCATGTCCTCCTCATGACTGTCACTGCTGCCTGTGTGCTTGGTCTTTCTGTTTGGGCCCAATCTGTACTGCCACACAGAGGGAGACAGCGAGGCAAGTGGAGGCCATGTCTCTTTCTCTCACAACTTGCTTGGAGGGGACAGGCAAGGAAGCCACAGAAAGGAGCAGCACAGCCATGGTTGACAGTGGCCCCCCTGCTGGGATGTAGGCCTTGGCAAGTGCCCAGCTATACCAATTCCTCTCCCTGTCCATGGGTAAGGAGCAAACTCCTAATTGGCCTCCTCTTTTCCCCCTTTTCCTCCCTTCTCTATCTCCCAGATGTCCCCAATGACCTTATTTCCTCTAAAGGCTCTACCTCCTGTTCCTCCCTTGTCTGTCCTGTTCTCCTTCCAGAGGTTGCACCCACTGCCTCATGCAGCATTAACCCTTGCTGTTCCTTTCAGTTGCTCGAAGGCTTCAGAAAAGGAAGGGGCACAGTTCTGGGGCTCATCTTCTCCCATGCTGCTCTGCTTTCCAGGGGCCTGAGACCACAGTGTAGTTGGTGTTCTGTTCTAGATGGCATGGTTACGGTGTCACTAGGGATGCCAAAGAAATCCACAATGGAACCAAATGAGTTCGGATTTTGTTTAATCTGACCAGTGGATTCCTCAGTGGACTGGTTTTTCTCAAGTTGCACAGATGCCACAGACTTGCTGACTTTTTTTTTTTTTTAACTTTCTGGAATTTTATGCATGTAGTCATAGAAAAATATGTAATTAAAAAAAAACTAGGCAAAAATTTATGTATTTATTTATTTCATTTCTATACCACCCAATAACCGAAGCTCTCTGGGCGGTTCACAAAAATACGCATTTCCCATAGGTTAAGACATAAAAAAAGCACACGTGGGGGGGATTTGCACATTTCTGCAAGTGCGAATTTGCACAAATGTGAATTTGCGCAAACTTGGGAAAATGGGAAAAATCTGATTCCAACAATGAGCAGATGGAACAAAAAGTACTTGACAATCTGCAAAACGCAGACATAACGGATTTCACAAAATTTTATTTATTTGTTTGTTTGTTTCATTTCTATACTGTCCAACAGCTGGAGCTCTATACATCCCTAGGTGGCACCGACCTGTCATTGAAAAAGAATAGATCTGCTGAAGTATGATTTCTTTCAGGGTGCCTGCACACAGCAAGGAAGGAATAAGGAAAGAGTATTTTTTGTCTTGAACCAGTGGATTCTGTACAACTCAGTCTGAATACACATTATATTACACTCACGCCATCCACACACACATAAACGTTTGATATCAACTTCTCACCATAAGGAGCCGGTCTCCAACTTGCAACCTCCCATCCTTCTGCGCTGCCCCGCCATCAATAATTTTAGTAACGTAGATACTGTTGTCTCCGGGGATGTGCTGATTCCCCACACCTCCGGCAATGCTGAACCCCAGACCTAAGGAAGAAAACAGGGGAGGAGAGGCTTTATTCAAATTGGACTATGGATATAATATAGGTCAAAGCATTTTTTGGCCAAGTGTTTGCCAGGCTGGTGTACATGGAGATCCACGTGTGCTATTGTTGGAGGACTTTAGAGTGGCCATGTGTCTTTTTTTTACGGAGAACAGTCCTCTGTTTGAAGATCTGCTAAAGGACTGTCCTCTATTTTGAAGGTGTCCTCTAGTTGAAGGGCTGTGTATTTCTATTTAAATTATAGTAATGATTTTAAAATGTGCGCCTTTATATATAAATTAGCATATACACATTTATGCAAATTAGTGCCTTCTTTTGTACTCTTTTTTGGTGATATATTTCCTCTTTTGGGGAGGCTGTTCATAAGTGGCCACCACAGAGAACTCTCAAAAGCAGAATTCATTGCGACAGAAAAGGTGCATATGTACACTGGGAGCTGCCTTGTCAGGCGTCAGATCATTGATCCATCTACCACAGTAGTGTCTGCTTTGACTGACAGTGACTAACTAGGTTCTCAGGCAAGGCTAGCCATGATTATTTCTCCTATCCCTGCTACATCAGATCTTTTAACTAGAGAAGGCAAAAACTGAACCTGGGACCTTCCATGTGCAAAGCATGTGCTCTTTCATCCATGTTTGGTGGCGGTGGTGGCTGTTAAAACAAGGGATGAAGGGATCCCATCAGTTCTGCTACACAATTGCTCCAACATTCTGGTATCATTCGCATTCCATTCTAGCAGGAATTTGGGACTCCGGACCATTGGCAATGGATGCAACCTGACAATAGTAACTACAAAAAATGAAATCCATTGTTTGTACTCCCTCTGCTAATCCCAAATATGAGCAGGAATGCATGATCTCTGAAAATGCTCACAAATTTATTTATTTATTTATTTATTTATTGCATTTATACCCCGCCTTTTTTCCTCTTGCAAGGAAAATTCCTTTTAAAAAATGTGCACTTCAAAACCCATGCATTTTCATGCTTTACCGTCTGTGGGGGAAAGTGCGCATTGGGATACATTCTTTTTTAAAGTGCACATTTTCCCCATTTGAAATGTGCATTTTCCCATTCAAAAACAAAACAAAAACCGGTGCAATCAAACATGGGAAATGAGGCCAGTCAAGCTTCAAATGGTGTTCAAGAGTATTGTGCTGATCATAGAAATCTCTCATTTGCTTATTCCTAGGGGAATCTCAAAATCAGGGGTAGAATCTGATAGAGGCTGATTTCATTAGCATCCCTAGTCTAATTATTTAAAAAGAAAATTGTCATTTTCTGAAAATCAGTTCTATCATTTAATTTGATTTTGGGTGGGTGGGTGGAGAATGTAGACCTTTTTTTAAGGGTTCATCTCTTCAGAAAGAAGGGACATCTCTCTGACACTTCGCTATACCCTGTGGCCGGGGTCCTCAAACTTTTTTGGTCAGTGGATACATTTGGAATTTCAGAAAATCATTTCAGAATTTGAATGGCTACTTAAGAGTAGGGATCTCAGATAAATCCATCTGGGGGCAGCAGGTGGTGGTGGAGTTTGACAAGTTTCCCTAGGCTCAGCCCCTCAGACTTCATTTTGGTTCCATTGGAAGGACAGATAATGAAGCTGAAGCTCCAGTATTTTGGCCACCTAATGCGAAGAGAAAACTCCCTGGAAAAGACCCTGATGCTGGGAAAGACTGAAGGCAAAAGGAGAAGGGGACGGCAGAGGATGAGATGGCTAGATAGCATCACGGATGCAATGAATATGAACTTGAGCACGCTCCGGGAGAGAGCGCAGGACAGGAAGGCCTGGCGTGCTATGGTCCATGGGGTCACGAAGAGTCGGACACGACTGAACGACTGAACAACAACAACAAAAGCACCCAACCCAATCTGCAGTGAGTCGGGCCAGTTCACGGATTTTCTGGGAATTTGGCACATTTTTGAAGGTCCCGCAATTTGCACAATTTTCTGAGCAATTTGCAGAAATTATGGCTGAATGTGTGTAAATTATGGCCAAATTTGCATAATTTGTGCAAATTTGGCCGTAATTTGCACGTGTTGCTCAGAAATTTGTAGAAATTGCAGAACCTCCCCCACCCCACGCACAAATATGCCAAAGGTTCCTGGAGTTGAGGGAACAGCCTGTAGCTTGGCTCGAAGATGCAAAGCAAGTCCTATATGCTGTGGAATGCTGTCGAGCCAAAAAAGAAATGGATTTCTCAGTGACAGACATCCCTACCTCAGAGCAGCGCCATTTCAATGGCTAAAATGTTGGTCAGCCAGGCAGGCTAGCTGGCTGGAAAGCCTGCCTGTGTAGTTACAAACTGCCCTCCCTCCCACTGAAACTTGCCCCTTTTACAAAAAAGAAGGGGTCCCCCAGCCCCAGACTTGCACAGAGACTTGCACAGAGAAGGAAAGGGGAGCAATCTGGGCTTTGTTAACATTTCTTGCAAGTACTCACAACACCCCTTTGTACTCACAAAACATCCCCTCCCCCAAGTGAACAGGTGGTTGTTTGCCCATCCTTAGGCTCTCAGGTGCAATGAATATGGACTTGAGCATGCTCCGGGAGACAGCGCAGGACAGGAAGGCCTGGCGTGCTATGGTACATGGGGTCACGAAGAGTCGGACATGACTGAACGACTGAACAACAACAAGGCTCTCAGGTAGAGGCATTTCCACCCCTGCCATCTGAAATTTTTTAAATGGAGATGACAGGGATTGAACCCAGGACTTGTGCATGTGAAGCATGGGCTCTAGTATTATCTCTTTGTTTATCTAGACCGCTATGAGTGCCCAGCAGTGGTTACTGAGGGCCCAGACAGAAGTCTTTCTCAGACCTGCTGAGATCCTTTAACTCAGGGGTGGGCAGTGTCTAGAGGCTGAGCGGGACATATTGCCCAACTGGAATGAACTGGGGCCAGCCCAGCCCCTGCCCAAATTGCTGGCACCAAAATTTCCAAGGCAGTGGCAAAAAAGGAGAGTTTCTCTGAGAAAACAAGGCACACAGGAAGCATGTGCCTCATATACCAGCAGAACTGTGCTCCCAGGAGGCTTTCGGGGCTGAGATTCTCTTTCCAAAAAGAAGCGCGCCGCTCGCATACTTTGTTTTCTTGGAAAATTGCCACTTTTTCACCACAGCAGTGGCAAATTTGGTGACGGTGGGGGAGGGGGAGGGGAGCAGGTCACAGAAACAGCCATGGGGCTCATGTGACCAGCAGGCTGCACGTTACCCACCCCTGCTTCAATTGGAGCTGGTGGGGATTGAACCTGGGATGTTCAGCATGCACACCATGTACTCTACCCCTGAGCTATGAGCCACATGCTCATGGAAGGTCTAGATTGAATCCTCTGATTGATTGATTGATTGATTGATTTATAAAAGTAGATATATGCCACTTCAGAGTCCTAAAAAGAGCCTCCAAACACAGCTCACAAAAGAACAAAAGCAAAATGTACAATTAAAACAAACAGTTCAAATACAATAAGCTTAGTTTCTCTAAGCCAAGCATTGAGGCTGCCTCTTTAAAACATGGTGCATTGATGTACTAGGAGATGTATCTCAATGCAGCAGGTGCTTTGACAGAATTGTGGCAAGAAGCTGTAAGCTGAAGCTGTTGCCATATTATGTATGTTGCCACACAACCTCTGTGCACCTTCACAGCTGTCAGGGTTGGATCAGAGCCCATAGAGCCCCAAAGCAGTTCTGATTCTGAGGAAGAGATAGATACTGTGGGAGAGGAACCCGCGCACTGTTCAGAGGTGCCGCCGGGGGGAGAGTCCCTCCATGCTCACATTCCTGAGAGTGGTAGTGATCCTGGCAGGCAGGGGGTGGGACAACTGTAGCTTCAGGATGCTAGGCGCTGGCAAAGGGACAAGCGGAAGATGGAGGGCACCGAGAGGAGGCACTCAGCCCGCTTGGCGCAACATCAACAGCTGCGCCCCGATGCCCCGGGGAAAGGCATGGACTTTCGCCCTCTAGCCCTTAAGTTCAAAGGTTTCCCACCTCTGTCCTCCAAATGGAGATCAACTGATTCACTAAGGCTAGAAACCCCTGGTAGGCAGCTCTTTTATGTTTCCCTCATTAGTCTCAGGCAGTTAGCATCTGTAAGCGTCATTAGGTTGAATGGAAATAAAACTTGGAAAAGAACCCTATCATCTCTGTGTTGATTCTGGCTACTTGAGGATTTCAGAAGGCAGCAAGGGTGCTCCTGACAATAGCAAGCAATAATAAATACTGTGTTCAAAACCAGTTGTGAAGCCCCAAGTACCATGATTGGATCTGAACCCATTTAACAGTTGGGGGAAGAGATTGTCTGAGGAGGCAACTGATACATGTCCAGGGAAATCTATCTGAACTGAAGTGACAGGGCGGAATGATATAAAGCGATTGTTCAACATGAGAAGGAGCCAGTCGCTAGGGATGTATGAGAATTTTGTTTCTGATCACAAATCACTTGGAAATGCCTTGTTCACAATCCTGAATGCAAATGGGAATGCATTTTCTCTGAAATTGTTCACAAAATCCCAAACTTAACTTCACGTTTACAAAATGTGAACATGAAAAATGCACAACTTTCTCAAAATGTGCAACTTTCTCAAAATGCACAACTTAACTTTCTCAGAATGCACAACTTAACTTACTCAAAATGCACAACTTTCTCAAAATGTGCAACTTTCTCAAAATGCACAACTTCCACAAAATGCACAACTTTCTCAAAATACGTACATTTCAAATCACTCACGTTTTAATCTATGGGGGAAATTTGGGCACTTTTGAAAATTTGTGCAAATTTGGGAATCATTTGCAGAACTTTCAAGTACAATAACTGTTTTGCACAATTTCCCTGTTCACACAAAACAAACAGCAATTGCGAATACGAGCGCAAATCGAGGAGAGACAAGCAGCAAGCTGATATTCACACCATCTTGGTGAGCTCGAACATGGCTCATTCTCCCATCCCTACCAGTCACTACATTTCCGCTGAGTGTCGTTTGTTCCCTTTTAATTGATAACCACTGGAATCAATTTCAGTCTAAAAGAGAACATCATGACATCCTTACAAACAGTTGGCAGGCAGTATTCCAGCCAGCAGACCTCTAACTGATAAAACACAAAACTGTTTGCATCACTGCATTCTTCTGGCTACTCACCCAATAACCCTGAATATCTCCTACTTGCCGAATGATATGTGTGTTGAAAAGTTTGCATCCCTTTCGGGAAACAATATATGAGTGCGCAATGTCTCTTTAGAGTCTTGTGACTGCTCCGTTAACTGGATTAGATGGGTGTCTCTTTACCCCTGCTTTATTCCTGGGACTAAATCCACCTTAAAACAATCAAGGCGCTATAGTTCTCACCATCTATTGCAAGGGTGGGCAACTTGTGATCCTCCAGATGTTTTGGCCTACAACTCCCATCAGCCCCAGCCAGCATTGCAAATGGTGAGGGAGCATGAGAGTTGTAGGCCAAAATATTTGGAGGGCCACAAGTTGCCTGCCCCAGACTTAGGGTACAATCCTATGCAGGTTTAGACAGAAAAAAAAGTCCTACAACTCCCAGCATTCCCCAGCCAGCTATGGGGAACCATAGCTATGCTGGCTGGGGAACACTGGGAGTTGTAGGACTTTTTTCTGTCTAAACCTGCATAGGAATGTGCCCTTACTGGATTACCTGGCAGTAGGCTCTTGTGTTAATATTAAGGAGGAGGGATCTAACTGGGGTACCAAGAGAAACTCTGCAAGCTTCCAATGGCTACCCACTCAGCTCCCCAAAGAAGACCGAATGCTGAGCTAGATAAACCATTGATCTGACTCAAGGAAAAAGTTCTATTATATATTTTTTTCCATCAGAATTTATTCCTCTGCATTTTTCCACCTCAGTGCTTCTACTCTGTGCATTGTAGTATTAGCATGCAGCTCCAGTGGGAAATGAAACAAAAACAAAGTGGGGGAAACAGCAATTTATTCCAGGTCACTAGACTGATGGCAGCTGTCTCTTTTTCCTATTAAGGTCACATGGCATACTCAGTCAAGGGAGTGGGGGAATCATTTACCCTGGGTAGATGAAGAAAAGTGGATCTATAAACTCACATTTGCAATCTATGATCACATCAGCCATACAAGGCAGACCACTGAAGACCTGAGTGAAGCACATGATTGCATGAAGTTAGATTTATACCTGATGGATCGTCCTCAAATTGAGTTTTAAACAAAGATGCTTTGAGAATTTTTAATTCAAAAAGTCAGTGGATGTAGTGGTTAGAGTGTTAGAGTAGACTGGGACTCTGGAGATCTGGGTTCTAGTCCTCACTCGGCCATGAAGCTCACACTGGGTGACTTTGAGCCAGTCAGTGACTCTCAGCCTAACCTACCTCACAGGGCCGTTGTGAGGATAAAATACAGAGGTGGAGGAATATATAAGCCCCTTGCGTTCCTTGCAAGAGGAGAAAAGGTGGGATATAAATGTAATCATCGTTATCATCGTCATCCAGGCACTGTATTGGTCCATAGCAACAAAGCCGTTCCAGAAGTTCTCATCTCCACCAGGACCAAGCCTTTTGTAAAGCTAATGGGTTGCCCATTCGAAACCAAGCTGCCCCCAAATATGTTGGATTACAACAGGGAACACCATATTGTTGCTGGGAAAATTCATCCTCTCCCCGGCTTCCTGCTCCCAGCAGTGACGGTGAGGATAGCAGCTACACTCAGAGGGAACAGGGAATTCTGAGGGTGGGTGGGTCTGATGATGTTAGCATCCTTGCTAATCGAGAAGTGGCGGGCTGCATCTGTGTGAGCACTGGCTCTGGTACACCACTGTTGGGTAACATCCTACCTTCAAGCAGAGTTTTGTACTTTGCCCCGGCCACTGTCACTACTCAGACCTGCCTGCTAGCCCCCATCAAAGTGCCCAAGCGAACAGCCTGATCTTGGAAAAGAAGGAAGTATACAAAAAGGTGGGGAAGGCTCACTGCCATTCAGTAGAGGCCCCACGAGGCATCCCCACACCTGGACATGATGGGCCATTGTTATATGTCATTTCCTGCCATAATCCTCAGCAGGAAATAACTCTCCAAGCATTGATTTCAGACAGGGGGAGGCCTTACTGAGCCTCCCCTATGTGGTAGTGACCCTTCCCTACAGGCTTAACCCTCTCCCTTCTCAAAGGTTAGGCTGTTTTTGTTGTGTGTCTTTTGCATGGGTAAGGCAGGAGGGACTGGCAGGGAAAAGGCCCCCCCCCCGTTTAGACTGTTCTAGCGTTTCCCATTGAATGCTAACCCTCCCCCAGTTAACACAACTGCTTGTTAACTGGGGCAGGGTGAGGGTGAGAGGAATGTTCACATTTGAGAGGAATGCTCAAAAACCAACAAGGCCTAAATGGCTTTCAGGCCAAGTTGCTAAGGCTTTGCGCACATCATGAGCTTCAAATGTGCTTGGACAGGTGAGCCATAAAACAGACTCTCCAGGTTGGGCAACAAGAAGGTGGAATCCAGCTCTACTTGCATGGTTGAGCAACCAACGTTATCATCCACATGCACACAGCGCCTAAAAATTAACAACACGGACATGCTTTTTCCTGGGATACTCCATACATTGCCCCTCCCCGCGGGCTTTTTGTTGTTTCCCTTCCCCCAGTCAGCCAGCATTCTGAGGCCGCTGACTCAGTTCTCATTGGGCTGTTTTGGTTCCGGCTTCATGCCCCATTGGGGGTTTTGTTCTACAGGTTTTTTAATGCTTCTGCAAAACTTGAGGTTTCCCCAAGCTTGCTGATATATTCCTCTCATGCATGGGTGATCAGTATTACTTATGATGGTGATCAGTATTACTTATAAAAACATCTCTCTCTTTCTCTCTGCAGAAAATGTCATATTTTCAAGGTACTTCACATACAGGACCTCAGGAATTTAACCTGAGATCCATGAGCAAAGCATGTGTACTGCCAGAGTTCTGCTATTCATTCATTCATTCATTCATTCATTCATTCATTCATTCATTCCCTTTCTATACCACCCAATAGCCAGAGCTCTCTGGCGGTATATAAAAATTAAACTGCCCGGACCTTAAGATCATCCTCAGCGGCCCTTCTCCATGTGCCCCTGCAAAGAAAGTGAGGTGGGTGGCTACTAGGAGGAGGGCCTTTTCTGCTGTGGCACCCCGGCTGTGGAATGAGCTCCCTAATGATGTTTGCCTGGCACCTACATTGTATTCCTTCTGGCGCCCGGTGAAGACCTTTTTATTTTCCCAGGGATTTTAGCATTTTAGCTTTCTAGACTTTTAGCTTTGCTGTTTTAAATCTGTATTTTCAATCACTGCATTGCTGCTAGGTTTTACTCTGGTTTTATTCTGGTTGTATTATTATACTGTGGTTTTAATGTTTTAATATTTTATATTGTTTCACCATGTGCTTTTTGGTTTTAATTTTTGTGAACTGCCCAGAGAGCTTCGGCTATTAGGCAGTATAGAAATGAAATAAACAAATAAATAATAAATAAATAAACACTTTAAAAATACAATATTGTACATAATATAAAAACCATTTACATACAGATAGGTACACACACACACACACACACACACAATCACACACACAATCACACACACATACACGGCTTGGGACTGCAATACCTGATGGCACGTCCCTCCTGAAGCGAACCTACCCATACACTATGTTCAGCATCTAAGGTCCTCCTCCAATGAGGGAGAGGGCCTTCTCGGTGGTAGCCCCCCATTTGTGGAAAAAGCTCCCTGATGCAGTCCGCCTGGTGACAACATTATTATCTTTTCGATGCCAGGTTAAGACCTATCTCTTTTCCCAGGCATTTGGCAGCACATGATGAGTTTTAATTTGTCCT
This sequence comes from Heloderma suspectum, assembly GCF_057233095.1. NCBI lineage: Eukaryota > Metazoa > Chordata > Lepidosauria > Squamata > Helodermatidae > Heloderma > Heloderma suspectum. The sequence goes on from NC_139460.1 coordinate 13,874,343, forward strand.
GGATGCGTCTTTAGTTATGACTGATAGTTCAATGTTGTTTTTAGTTATATGTTGTTCATGTATATTGTCTATGTGCTTTTATGTGCTTTTTTGTAAATGGCTTTTAAACTTTTTATATTGTATTTAATGTTTTAACTTCTGTAAACCACACAGAGAGCTTCGGCTATGGGGTGGTATAGAAATGCAATAAATAATAATAAAATAATAATAAATAAATGTTAACAAATAAGAAATCCCAGGAACCAATTAAAAATCTTATCATATGCTGCCAAATTTATGCTATGGCATTACGAATTCCATCGCTGGGAAATCCGGCCCTTCTGGGGCTCACCAGAGTTCCGCAGTGTGCCCAGCTCACCTTTTATCTGCAAGCCTAGCTGCAGGTTTTCCCTGAACTCTTAGAAAAATTTAGTATGTTTTGTGTTTGTGTCAGCTGCAATTTTTGCAAATAGAGATTTGCACAAATTACAGCCAAAATGTGTGTAATTTGCACAAATTACAGCCACAACTTGTGTAATTTGCACAAATTATGACTGTAATTTATGCAAACTAAGAAAACACTGGGAATCCGCTAGCTGGCTTGACTTGCTGCAGGCTGAGTTGGGCCAGCTAGTGGAAGACAAGCCGAAGTCCAGGGGTCCAAGATGATAAAAGCTCGTCGAGCTCCATCCCCAAACCAGATACCTCTACCATCCCGATGTGGCATGCCCCCATTCTGTGCACTGGATTGCAAATCGGCTATGTGCCCCCTTAGAATCACAGAATTAGAATGTACCTCAAAGGTAATCTGGTCCAACCCCCTGCTAATGTATCCCTGCTAATGTAGGATGTACGGATTCCCCACCATCCGTTCCAGTGGGGAATCTGCCTGGGGGGAGGTGATCCATTCCCCCCTCCACCGCAATCCTGTGGAGTGGCTCCGCTCCATGAGGATTCTGCAGAGCTGCCCGGCTTGAGAACCACTTACCTGGACCCATTCGCCTCCACGCTGATCGCCATGTTGCTTAAAAAAATGGTGATCGGCAGGATGTGCCCATAGACTTATACACAAAATAGAGCCGTGAATCTTGAGTATAAGTCTTTAAAAAATGCCGATCGGCAGGATGTGCGCATAGACTTATACACAAGATTCACAGCTCTATTTTGCGTATAAGTCTATGGGCACATCCTGCCGATCACCATTTTTTAAAGACTTATATCCAAGATTCATGGCTCTATTTTGCATATAAGTCTATGGACACATCCTGCCAATCGCCATTTTTTAAAGACTTATATGCAAGATTCACGCTCTATTTTGCACATAGGTCTATGGGCACATCCTGCTGATGGCCATTTTTTAAGCAACATGGCGACTGGCGCAGAGGCGAATGGGTCCAGTTAAGCCTAAAGCCAAGTGCCGTTCCGCGGGGAATCCTCCTGGAGTGGAGGTAAATGGGACCGTTCCACTGTGGATTCCAGAGGCCGGATTCCAAAGAACCTGGCCTCATTTGAATCCGCGGCAGATTTCTCTGACATCCTGACATCCCTATGCTAATGTAGCAGAAATTCACTGCTACAGGATGCCTGATAGGTGGCTGTCCACCTATTTAACCAAGGAGAGTCTGCCACCTTCTGAAGTGGTCTATTCTTCTCATATCATCAGAAAGTTCTTCCCAACTTTTATTTGAAACCCCTGTTCTTGTGATTTGAACCTGTTGGTTCAGGTCAAATTTACTCCATCATCTATGCATCTTCACATATTTGAAGATGGCAAACATATTGCCTCCTAATTATCTCCTCATCACACTCAATGTACCCAGCTCCTTCTATCTTTCCACATGGGACTGTTGGGACATGGTCTCCACTCATAAGCCATGGTCTCTGTGTCACTCTCATCTGGACATGTTCCAGATTATTGATATCCTTCTTAAATTCCCTCTTAGAAATGTTACAGAAATGTTATATTCTCTTGAAATTTCAACCCATGCTCCATCTGAACACAGCCTTCCAAAATCTCCTTGATTTGGTGGCAAATCTAGTCCCTACATTATTGTTGCCAGGATCATCCTGATTTCATGATGGGGACTGCTTATAAAATTCTCCCTCTCTGAGTTTCTCCGCAAATGTGGGGATTCTGAATTATCTCCAAATAATGCTGCCATGGAGTGGCATCAGTACTTTAGTGAGCCACTCTTTGACTTTTTTTTGTTCTAACTTTAAGAACATAAGAACCTAAGACGAACCCTGCTGGATCAGACCAAAGATCCATCTAGCCCAGCATTCTGTTTACATAGTGGACAACCAGCTGTCGACCAGGAACCCACAAGCAGGACACTTTCCTCAGACCACCATGCAGGCACCATTTTCACTCCACACCTTCTTTCTATGCAGCAGAATACCAATGTGCATTGGTGCATATGAACACTGACCGAAACCAAACCAGAAGGAATCCTCATTAGGGATAGGGAAGAATTTTGTTTCAGTTTAGTTTTGATAAGAATTTACTAACATGTGCAAAGTTCTCCATATTTGGGACAAAAGAACAAGATTTAGAAAAAGTGAATGTGAGAGAAACTAAAATGGACTGATCCATCCATCCATCCATCCATCCATCCAAGTCTAGAGCTTTGAGTACTTAGCTCTTAAAAGTAAGGGTATGAGTCCTTGTGTATTCAACCATGTTAGTGCTGAGTTCAGGTTGCCACCTCTTTTTTTTTTTTTTTTGGACAGGTTCCTCATCATTAACAGCTCTATGGCAGGTAGGTACAACATGATCCTCTCCATGTGTATTGGAGAGGGCCATGTACCTGTACCTATTGAATAGGTACCTGTACCTACCAGCTTAGGCTGATATACCAGCTATACCCTTATCTGGAGAGAGATAGCCTAACTACAGTTATTCATGCTCTGATAACCTCTTCCAGATTACTGCATTGTGTTAGATGTGGGGCTGCCTTTGAAAACAGTCCAGAACTTTCAGCTGGTCCAAAACAGGACAATAAGATTGTTAACAGGGACTGGCCAATGCAATCATATCATGCCAGTACTTTTCCAGCTGCACTGGCTGCCAGTCCACGTCTGGGCCTGATTCAAAGTGCTGGTATTAATATTCAAAGCCCTAAACAGCTTGGGGCCTGGTTACCCGATGGATCTCCTCCTCCGATATGTATCTGTCTGGACCCTAAGATCATCTTCAGGGGTCCTCCTCTGGGAGACCCTGCCAAACGAAGTGAGGATTTTCTGCGTTGAGGGCCTTTTCTGCGTTGGCACCTTGGCTGTGGAATGAGCTCCCTAGAGAAGTTCGCCTGGCGCCTACGCCGTACTCCTTTCGGCGCCAGGTAAAGACCTTTTTATTCTCCCAAGAATTTTAAACTTTTCACATTCTAGTCTTTTAGTTCTGCTGTTTTAAATTTGTCACTGTATTTTAAATCTCTGCATTGCTGCTAGGTTTTATGCTGGTTGTACTCTTATCCTGTAGTTTTAATGCTTTTATTTATTTATTTATTTATCCATAATATATTTTATATTTTTATTGTTTTTATGCTGTACTTGTGGTTTTAATTTTTGTGAACCACGCAGATCGCTTTGGCTACTGGGTGGTATAGAAACGTTATAAATAAATAAGTTTGGCTGGTGCAGATGGGTGAGGATTTCATTCGATTCATTTCTGGATAAAAACTGACCAAAATTCATGAAGTCCTTCATATTTGGGCAAGAAGGAAAGAACTTGAGATTTTACAAATCTGAATGCGGGACAAAGCAAAACTGACAGATTTTCCCATCCCAAATCATCACACTATTGAACAATTAACCTATAAGCACTGGTACACATCAGCAAGTTTTAAGGAAAAGATCAACGACCCAAACTGAAAACTGCAGCAAACTGTACATGCATGCACTGATTCTGAAATTAATTTTAGAAAGTCTCCAACTTAAACCAGAAGGCAGGAGGAGCAGAATGTGGAGGCAGGCCCAACCTTTGGAAAAATAACACAATGGAATGGGGGACATCTGCCAGTCCCCATTTTTGGGAGAGACATCCGACAAGGACTCAAAGCACCAGCCGTTCCTTAAAAATAAAACACCCCAAGAGGACGATCAGATGCCGTGGGATTATGTTATCATGGTATTAGCAAGCAGGCACAATTTTTCCACATAAACTGAAGTGTTCCTAATAAAATCACGCAATGCAGCTAACCTAGAAATCAGACCGTCGCCATGTTCAATTAGCCATGGGCGTCTGCTGCCAAGGGCACCCTGACAAAACAGAAAATGTGCAGGAAAGGAAACTGACTGAAAGAGGAACGATTAGATCGATGATTTTTTTTTTTAAAAGTCTCTCACCTACATTGTTTCTTCCTGTCAAAGGTGTTTTTATTGTTGTTTTTTCAAGTTAGGTATGTGGGAAAAGGCCACTTTACACCCCCCACAAAAAGGGTGGGGGAGAGAAGAAAGCAATTGATGCAAAATAGTATCTGTTCTTCAAATATGTGCACTATTTAATGAAGAGCCCAAGATGTGCATGGAGCCTGAGGGAAGGAACCAGAAGATGCTGGTTTGCCTTCTGTTCATCCAGCAAACTTTTCAGTCGGTTGATAAAGAAGGGCTTCTTAGGATGCCTTCACCCACTCACCTGAAATGCAAGTTTTCCAAACCATTTTGATTTCGATGCTGTGGAAAGCCTGCTGCTTCTCTCCCCACACCAGAGAGGACCTCATTTCTTTCTCTGTTTTTTGGCAGTTTTGTCATAGGGAGCTGCCTTAGACCAGGCAGGCTATGTTTCTATTATTTAGACCAGTATTGTGTCCTCCACCCTTTCCCAACCTGGCATCTTCCAAGTGTGGTTGGACTGCAACTGCCATAATTCCCAGCCAGCATGGGAATGAATGATGAGAGTTGCAGTCCAAGCACATCTGGAGGGTGTCAGGTTGGGGAAGGCTGGTCTACTTTGACTGACAGGGCCTCTCCAGTTCTATCAATGTAAAAAAATGCACATATTTAAAAATGTGCACAAGCATGCACACATTTGGAAAAAAACAACAACCTCACACCGCATTGCATACATTTCTAAAAGGTACACAAAAATGAACAAATTTGGGAAAATGTACACAGAAAAATGACATGGAATCATAGAATCATAGGGTTGGAAGGGGCCTACAAGAACATCAAGTCCAACCCCCTGCCCAGTGCAGGAAGCCTGATTCCCAGGCGGTCTCCCATCCAAGTACTAATCAAATGAGTCCCAGTATTGGGGAAAAGGCAGGATATTATTATTAATAATAATAATAATAATAATAAAAAAAAACAACCGGAACCCTGCTTAGCTTCCGAGATCAGATGAGATCAGGCACATCATTTGCATCTTTCTTTGGGTTTTTTTTTTTAGAATAATCAGTACAGAAATGGGATGTAATGACTTTTGGTGTTCAGATCGGTGACTTGCTCAGAAATGGACCAGAATTGGCCACCCCTAACTATCATGCCCAGAAAGTGGACGGGGGGGGGGAGGAGCACGTGAAGGAGAAGTGAGGGAGAAAAACAGATAGAGAGCAGAGCATACACCTGAGGCATGGCTTCCGCCCTAGGGATGTATGAGAACTTAGTTTGGGTTCATGTATACTTTGAATTTGCCCCATTCACAACCCCGAACATGAATGGGATGCAATTTCCTGGAAAACTTGTGGTCATGTTCAAAAATGTGCATTTTCATGCTTTTGTCTGGGGGTGGGGGAGTGTGCATTTTGGGTGCATGTTTTAAAAATGAATATTGCAATGCTCACTTTTTTCAGTTTGTAAAGGGAAAAAAAATTCACATTTGTGAATGGGAACAAGCGAAGCCAAGCTCGGAGATGAAAGTAGGAGAATCTCGATCAGCTTGAACCTCACTGAAGCTCATTGATTCTCACTGAAGCTCACTGAACCTCCTGATTCTCACTAAACCTCACTGAATTTCACTGAACCTGATTCTCACTGAAGCTCACTAATTCTCACTGAAGCTCACTGATTTTCACTGAACCTCACTGAGCCTCACTGAGCCTCACTGAACCTCACTGAACCTGATTTTCACTGATTCTCACTGACCCTCACTGTTTCTTACTGAACCACTGATTCTCATTGAACCTCACTGAACCCCACTGAACCTCACTGTACCTTACTGAACCTGTTTCAGTTTCTCACTGAACCTCACTGATTCTCCCATCCCTACTCCAGCCCAATCATATCCATCATGCATGGACAGATCTCTCAGGATGTCTTCTTTTTCCCAGTGTGCCCTGAGCAGAAATAAGATGAATCCAGAGCAAACGGCCCAAGATGACTTATGCAAGCCAGCAAAATCACACACAACAGGAGAAGGCAACACTGAATAGGGATGGCAGGGCACCCGGTCATGTCCGGGAGTCCAACAGACTTCCCTCTCGCCCACACCAGCGAGCCATGCTCACTGAGCCCCTGCCCCTGCTCACCTCGCGCCCCTGTGCTCACTGAGCAGACACCTGCGATCAGGTGACGCAGCCCTCTTTTGCATACAACTAGATGTGCACATATTTTGTGAGTGCCTTTCCCCCCACAAAATGGTGCTTGCGGTGCTTGCTGACAGCTCCCAGGTGAGTACAGGTGGCTCGGCGAGCACAGGGGAGCACGAGTACGGGTCTGGAATGTGCGAGCGGGGCCAGGGCCTGGGCAGGCACCTGGCGAAACAGGGCGGGGGAGGTATCCATCCATCCCTAACAGTGAAGCTGTGGAACTCCCAGTCTAGGCCATTTTTGTTGTTGTTGCAGCAGCCATTTGGGTACAGCACCTTGGATAGCACCTTTAGAGTTTTGGCTGGTGGTAACTAAAACCCAGAATGGAAGCACCGCCTGTCCAGAACTGGAGTCACCAGCTGTCACTGAATCACAGTATGCCATACTTGGGAAAGCCTCCAGTCCAAACTATTCCAGATCTGCTTTCCACTCACCCTCTTCTCTGTAAGGTGAGATGGAAATTTAATCAGCATCTAAATGAACAGCAAAATTCAAGAGCTAATGCATATGTTTCCAAATAAACCACATATCCAGAATTCTTGGATGATCAAATCAATGTTTGAAAGGCCAGGGGGTAAAAACTACAGCTTTTTATAACACCATTTAAAAAAAGAATAATAATCTCTCTCTCTCTTTCTCTCTCTTTCTCTTTCTCTTTCTTTCTCTCTCTCTCTCTCCCCCTTCCTTCCTTCCTTCCTTCCTTCCTTCCTTCCTTCCTCTCTCTCTTTCTCTCTCTTTCTCTTTCTCTTTCTTTCTCTCTCTCTCTCTCTCTCTCTCTCTCCCCCTTCCTTCCTTCCTTCCTTCCTTCCTCTCTCTCTCTCTCTCTCTCTTCCTTCCTTCCTTCCTTCCTTCCTTCCTTCCTTCCTTCCTTCCTCTCTCTCTCTCTCTCTCTCTCTTTCTAACAATGAGTAAAGCAAAATTGTTCCAGGCAGCAAAACTGAAAATGAAAACCTTGCAAGGATTTTGCTGTCAAAGTGCAAGCATTTAATTTCTTTTTCTGCAATGTACTTATAACATCAAGCTTAATTATTCTTACTGCCCTTATCAAAGCTTAAAGCATATGCTAAATTTAGTTCTTTTCACCTATGAATTCTTAAAAATTGAGTGCTGCACCACAGACCTGTTTAAATCCAGCCCTGTTCAAATTTGGTCTTTGCAGAAGATTCGGCAGTGAGGTGGGCCTGTGTTTTAAAGGGGGGAGCGCAGCCACATGCTTGTGGTCTGCATCTCCCTACATCCCACCCAATATGCTTCAACCATGGTAGTCCTCCTCCTCTCTTGCTGGAAAGTCCCTGTGCACCCTCTACTGCAACACTGGGTTTGAGAGCCAGTCCATGAGGCCTACACCCAAGAGAAAACAGCAGGCTGAATCTACATACCCTCAGGAACACATCAGATATCCAGATCCTGATTCTGGCTTTTTATCTTGGTTTGTTAGCCAACATTAAGCCAGAGTTCCCTGATTTGGATGTAATGGAGAATCCTGGTTTAATGCAAGCCAGGATCTCTGTACAAGGAGAGGAGGGAGAAAAGAGTGCACAGACATGGTGTTCATCTGTGGCTTCATAACCCATGGTTCATGAAGCTGGGGATGGAAGTCCAAATGTGGCCACAGTTTGACCTGCCATAAGACAGCTTTGTATGTTCTTACATACTGTTGTTCTTAAGTTTCCTATGAATAGTCATGTTTGTTCAGTTTTTGTTGTTACCTTTCGGTCCTTTGAACAGTTTGATTTCCACCACAGTCTCCAGAATAGGTCTCCTTCGGCGGACGTACAGCCGCACTATGGAACCAGCCTCCTTGAGGGCCTCAACGGCTTTGCTGTGTGAAACCTCAGATACGTCGACCTCGTTCACTCTCAAGATACAGTCATTGACTCTGGGGAGCAGGATGACAATAAAGCAGAGACTGAACATTCTAATTTCAAAAGGAGAACATGGCTTGTCAGCACCGCAGAGAATGTTCTAGGGTGATCGGAATGTTTTCTAGGGAATGGAACCGGCACAGATATACAACAATAGAAAACCTTAGCCCCATTTACATAGGAACAAATTAAATATTTCTGAAGTCTCCTTTGGGAAAAAAACAAGAACACCCTTCCTCCCTTTGTAGTCAGCATGCTACCTGCTAGCTCTATTTAGAAAAAAGGGCAACTTTACTGTAATGAAATTGCATCAAAAGCCATACTGGAATTTTACTCCGTAAAGAAATTAGTTATTGAGATTAATGCACCTAAGGCAAGCATCCTTTCTACATTCAACACTTTATAGCTTTCACCCCGATGCAAAAAAATATGCCCTTTGCTCATTTTAGTCTGGTTTGAAGTGTGTGTGTGTGTGTGTGTGTGTACACATACATATCTATATCTATATCTATAAATAAAAACACATAATAGTGCATTAAGGTTTAGGATAGCATTTTTCGCAAAGATAGCATTGGATTACTAGTCCTATGCTTGTGTTTCCCTAGAGTAGGGTGGGTATGTATGTATGTATGTATGTATGTATTTATTACATTTATATACTCCTCCATATCAAAACAGACCTTGCTGCTTTCCAGATGTGTTGCCCTGAAACCCCCACAATCCCTCACCATTGGCTCTCCTAGCTAAGGCTGATGGGAGTTGTAGGGCAAAACATCTGGAGAGCCATTTGTTACCCACCCCTGCCCTAGAGTCGGGGTCTATACAGCCAAATGCATAGCTAGCACATTGTGGATGCTAAACAAGGAGGAGAAGAAGGCAACCAGTAGAAGAAAATTATTTCTGCGAGAATTGCAAGAATTAAAAAAAACAGTGTCACTGCAGGGACTGCCAAGGGTTCATCTTTCCACATGCACAAAGCAAGATGAATCCAATCAGTTGATGGATTGATTAAGGGTGCAATTCTATGGGGATAGGCATCCGCCTCCGAACTTGGAGGCGACTGCCTATTCAATGCAGGGCAGGAGAAGCACAGAGGGGATTGTCCCCTCCATGCTTCTCCTGCCCTGCACTTGTGGCTAGACAGCTGATTTTGGCTGTCTAGCTGCAGAAAGGTGGAGCGGGGGAGGAGGCTGCTGAACGACATGTAGGATGTGTCGTACCAGCATTCTGTCTTCCCTGCCCTGGAACACCCCCTGGAATACCCCGTTTTGGCCACTCCATGCTCCTCTCCTGAGTGTGGGGCTGTTCCGTGCTGCCCCCAAGGCAGCACGGAAGGGGGGGAAGGTCAGTTTTCTGGGAACAGATCCCAGAAAACCACATATCCTATGGCTGTCTAGCTGCTGACTAGCTGCCATAGGATTGCTCCCTGCTCAGATTTTATTCTGCAACCAAACTCAATAGCATTCTAACTATTTCTGCAATTCCATATTTAAAGTAAATGGAAAATAAGATTCTGGTGGTCTTTCTGTCTGTCTGTCTGTCTGTCTGTCTCCTTGTTCTTATCTTAACTGTAAGCAAACCTCTGTTCTGGCCCCTTTTTGCTGGGTATAGCAACATTAAACTTCTACTCTAATCCTAACTGTAAACCCCCTCAGGGGATTGCAGCCCTTTGGTTGAAATTGGCTGAACTGTATGAAAAGCCACTACACCCAAAAAGATCTCATGCATGATAACCAGTCCAACATACATACATAGAGAAGATCCCATTTGGAATAAATTATCAGATTAAGTCCTTCGTACCAACTCCACTACAGTATCTTATATCCCATTATGTTCCACTGCTGTTTGCATAAGGAAGAAGAAAGTTTTTTGTTTTTTTAAATTACACTGCATACGTAAATTGGCTAACCATTACAATGATGTCTGTGTTATCTCCCAACATTGTTTTGTGAATGGCAACTGTACGTTTTGCTTTCTAATTCCTCTGACAACACAGTCTTCACCTGGTGCCAAAATGTGTACAGAGAAAGGCACCGTGCAGCACATAGAGTCAATCCCATGCACGATTAGATGGGAAAAAGTCCTGCAACGCCCAGCATTCCCCAGCCAGCATGGACGAGAAATGCTGGGAGTTGTAGGGCTTTCCCCCATCTAAACATGCATGGGATTGCACCCTAAATAAAGACCTGTGGACTACAGCACAATCTTTTATGGTACTTGGATAGAGAAGAAAAATCTGCTTTCTTCTGGATGAACAATGCATGGTTAGAAATATACCTTCAATGGTAGGCATTGCCAGCGCACACGGAATAACAGCAGCAGCGGCTTTGGAAATGTCCTTCCATTCCTAGTCAGGAAGATAATGTGCCTCGCTAATAAGATACACACATGAAACAAGACAACACAGTTTTCGTTGACAGAGGGATTCCACTGCAGCACAACGACTCATTATATGCTCAGCACTCAAGCCAGAGGTGCAACTGGAGCCAGAGAACTGAAGGTGTGGTGCCCTTGCTTTTTTTTAATCTTCCAGTCTTTCCACAGATAGTCCAAACAGCAATTTTGTCACAGCTCGGTGGATGTTAATCATCAGCCTCCACCTCGAAAGCTGAATTTCAGGCTCTGCTACAGCTGGCTTGCCATTCTGGAATTTCTTGGCCTCTCTGGGGAAGGCTGCCTTAAGCAACCTGGCACCCTCCAGATATGTCGAGGGATGCTGGGAGTTGTAGTCCAACACATCTGGAGGGAAGGCTGGAGAAAGGCTGGTTGGTTGGTTTGTTTATTTATTTATTTGTTTGAAATATTTCTTGGCCGCCTTTCAGGGCAGAAGCCCTCCCAAGGCGGGTTACAACAATAAAATGCATAAAAACAGTTACAATATTAAAAGCAATAAAAACATAAGAACAATAAAGGCCAACCATTGAAACAACAATTAAAACCAACAATGATGTTAGCAGCAGCGGTAGCAGTTATATTAACAGAAGGCCAAGGTAAAAAAATCTGTTTCCAAGGCCTTCTTAGACGTCTGCAGTGACGGGGTATGGCGGACCTCCGACGGCAGCTTGTTCCAAAGATGGTTTAAGGAGTCAGGAGTGTCTCACATACATCATACTCAGAGGTCCCCCCCCCCCCGGGTATACATGGCACAGTAAGCTGCAGCCAACACAGGCTTCTTAATGAGCATACCTATATACTACAAATGTTCAGGTATTTACACTTTACATTTTTAGGTGTACACCTAAACCCAGGAGTGCTTTGCAGGTGTGTCTGATCCTAGAAAGCGTTCCCTCATTCTGCTCTCTTCAGTAAACCACATGGCCCTATTTGTTTAGGAATCAGTAGCTAATACCAGTTGGTGGAGCTTTGCACCCCTGCTCAAAACATAATGAGCTAAGAACCTAAGAGCGGATTCAGATGATCCACCTTGCCTACTGTGCAACTGATTTCCGGAATCTTCTCAAAGTGAGGAAGGTGCAATCATGTTGGTATGTCCCAGGGCATGGTCTGAAGGCACATGAGGCAGCCACTTCGCTAAGCAGGTCTGGGTCTGGTCGGTGCTTGGAGGGGAGACCACCTGGGAACCGCATGTAGCCACCTTGAGTTCCAGGATGGAAGAAAGGTGGGATATAAACGCAATAAATAAAATAATAAATAAATATGTCCCACGTGGTTGCCACCCCATCAGTCAGGGATTGGGAGGGGGTATAAAGGAAATGATTTGGTGGGGGAGACTTGATTAGGGATGGGCAAATGAGCCAAGTCTGAGATTCTCCGAACATCTGAACATTGTCTTGCCACTGGTCTCATGCACATTTCCCGTCTGTGTTTGCAATCGCTGCTCACTCTGCGCAAACAGGAAAATTGCACAAATTGAGCAGTGACCAAATGGGACATTTGCGCCAATCAGATGGGCTGATTCACTCTACAGAGGAAATTTGAGAGCCAGTGTGGTGTAGTGGCTAGGGTGTCAGACTGGGAGTTGGGAGATATATTTATTCATTTATTTGATTGATTGATTGATTGATTGATTAGCCACCCATCTGGCCAGCTACATGGCCACTCTAGGCAGTGTTGTTGTTGTTGTTCAGTCGTTCAGTCGTGTCCGACTCTTCGTGACCCCATGGACCATAGCACGCCAGGCCTTCCTGTCCTGTGCTCTCTCCCGGAGCGTGCTCAAGTTCATATTCATTGCATCCGTGATGCTATCTAGCCATCTCATCCTCTGCCGTCCCCTTCTCCTTTTGCCTTCAGTCTTTCCCAGCATCAGGGTCTTTTCCAGGGAGTTTTCTCTTCGCATTTGGTGGCCAAAATATTGGAGCTTCAGCTTCATTATCTGTCCTTCCAATGAGCAGTCAGGGTTGATTTCCTTTAGGATGGACTGATTTGACCTCCTTGCAGTCCAGGGGACTCGTAAGAGTCTTCTCCAGCACCACAGTTCGAAAGCATCAATTCTTCGGCGCTCAGCCTTCCTTAGAGTCCAGCTCTCACAGCCATACATTACTACTGGGAAAACCATAGCTTTGATTAGACGGACCTTTGTCGGCAAGGTGATGTCTCTGCTTCTTACTATGCTGTCTAGGTTGGCCATAGCTTTCCTCCCAAGGAGCAAGCGTCTTTTAATTTCATGGCTACAGTCACCATCTGCAGTGATCTTGGAGCCCAAGAAAGTAAAATCTGTCACTGCTTCCATTTCTTCCCCTTCTATATGCCAGGAAGTGATAGGGCCAGATGACATGATCTTAGTTTTTTTAATGTTGAGTTTCAAACCAGCTTTTGCACTCTCCTCTTTCACCCTCAACAAGAGGCTCTTGAGATCCTCTTCGCTTTCTGCCATTAGGGTGGTATCGTCTGCATATCGGAGGTTGTTGATAATTCTCCCGGCAATCTTAATTCCGACCTCTGATTCATCCAATCCGGCATTTCTCATGATGTACTCTGCATATAAGTTAAATAAGCAGGGTGACAATATGCAGCCTTGTCGTACTCCTTTCCCAATTTTGAACCAATCGGTTGTTCCATGTCTGGTTCTTACTGTTGCTTCTTGACCCTCGTACAGGTTTCTCAGGAGACAGGTAAGGTGGTCTGGTACTCCCATCACTTTAAGAATTTGCCACAGTTTGTTGTGATCCACACAATCAAAGGCTTTAGCGTAGTCAATGAAGCAGAAATAGACGTTTTTCTGGAATTCTCTTGCTTTCTCCATGATGCAGCGAATGTTGGCGATTTGATCTCTAGTTCCTCTGCCTCTTCGAAACCCAGCTTGTACTTCCGGTAGTTCTCGGTTCGCATACTGCTGAAGCCTAGCTTGTAGGATTTGGAGCATCACCTTGCTGGCATGTGAAATGAGCGCAATTGTGCGGTAGTTTGAACACTCTTTGGCGTTGCCCTTCTTTGGAATTGGAATGTAAACTGACCTTTTCCAGTCTTGTGGCCACTGTTGAGTGTTCCAGATTTGTTGGCATATTGAGTGCAGCACTTTAACAGCATCATCTTTTAGGATTTTAAATAGCTCAGCTGGGAGACTGTCATCTCCGCTAGCTTTGTTGTTACTAATGCTTCCTAAGGCCCACTTGACTTCACTCTCGAGGATGTCCGGCTCAAGTTCAGTGACCGCACTATCATGGCTATCAGGGACATTCAGATCTTTCCTGTATAGTTCTTCTGTGTATTCTTGCCACCTCTTCTTAATCTCATCTGCTTCTGTTAGGTCCCTGCCTTCTTTGTCCTTTATCATGCCCGTCTTTGCACAAAACGTTCCCTTGAGATCTCCAATTTTCTTGAAGAGATCTCTAGTCTTTCCCATTCTGTTGTTTTCCTCGATTTCTTTGCATTGTTCATTTAAGAAGGCCTTCTTGTCTCTTCTTGCTATTCTCTGGAACTCTGCATTCAGTTGGGTATATCTTCCCCTTTCTCCCTTGCTTTTCGCTTCCCTTCTTTCGTGAGCTACTTGTAAAGCCTCCTCAGACAGCCACTTGGCTTTCTTGCATTTCTTTTTCTTTGGGACGGATTTCGTTGCTGCCTCCTGAACAATGTTACGGACCTCCATCCATAGTTCCTCAGGCACTCTGTCTATCAGGTCTAATCCCTGAAATCTATTCCTCACCTCCACTGTATATTCATCGGGGATATGATTTAGGTCATACCTGAACGGTTTAGTGGTTTTCCCGACGTTCTTCAATTTAAGCCGAAATTTTGCAAGAAGCAGCTCATGATCTGAGCCACAGTCAGCTCCAGGTCTTGTTTTTACTGACTGTATGGAGCTTCTCCATCTTTGGCTGCAAAGGACATAATCAATCTGATTTCGATATTGACCATCTGGTGATGTCCATGTGTAGAGTCGCCTCTTGTGCTGTTGGAAAAGAGTGTTTGCTATGATCAGCATGTTCTCTTGGCAAAACTCTATTAGCTTTTGTCCTGCTTCATTTTGTACACCAAGGCCATGCCTGCCTGTTATCCCAGTGATTTCTTGACTTCCTACTTTAGCATTCCAATCCCCTATGATGAAGAGGACATCTTTTTTTGGTGTTAGTTCTAGAAGGTGTTGTAGGTCTTCATAGAACCGATCAACCTCAGCTTCTTCGGCCTCAGTGGTTGGGGCATAGACTTGAATTACTGTGATGTTGAATGGTTTGCCTTGGATTCGTACTGAGATCATTCTATCATTTTTAAGATTGTACCCCAGTACTGCTTTTCCCACCCTTTTGTTGACTATGAGTGCTACTCCATTTCTTCTAAGGGATTCTTGCCCACAATAGTAGATATGATGGTCACCTGAATTAAATTCGCCCATGCCTGTCCATTTGAGTTCGCTGATTCCCAAGATGTCGATGTTCAATCTTGCCATCTCATGTTTGACCACCTCCAGCTTACCTTGATTCATTGATCTGACATTCCAGGTTCCTAAACAATATTGTTCTTTACAGCATCGGATTTTCTTTTCACCGCCAGACACATCCACAGCTGAGTGTCCTTTCGGGTTTGGCCCAGCCGCTTCACTCTTTCTGGCGCTACTTGGAAATACCCTCTGCTCTTCCCCAGTAGCATATTGGACACCTTCCAACCTGAGGGGCTCATCTTCCGGCGTCATATCTTTTAGCCTTGTGATACGTTCCATGGGGTTTTCTTGGCAAGAATACTGGAGTGGGTTGCCATTTCCTTCTCCAGTGGACCACATTTTGTCAGAACTCTCTGCCATGACCTGTCCGTCTTGGGTGGCCCTGCACGGCATAGCTTATGGCTTCACTGAGTTACGCAAGCCCCTTCGCCACAACAAGGCAGTGATCCATGAAGGGGCTAGGCAGTGTACAATACTAATAACAAATTTACATAATCAACTGAACAAAACAACAACAAAACAACACTGCTCTAAAAAAAAACCTAACCCACCCCAAATGCCCGCCTGAACAGCCAGGTTTTTAAAGCCCAGCGACAACTCATCAAAAAGGGGGCATGGCGGAGGTCACTAGGGAGGGAATTCCATAGATTGGGGGCCACCACAGAAAAGGCCCTCTCCCTAGTCCTCACCAGCCTAGCTGTCCTAGATCCGGGTTCTAGTCCCCACTCAGCCATAGAAGCTCACTGGGTAACTGTGGGCCAGTCACAGACTCTCAGCACAACCCACCTCACAGGGTTGTTGTTGTGAGGATAAAATGAGGAGGAGGAGGATTATGGACACCGCCTTAGGTTCCTTAAGGAGGAAAAAATGTGGGATATTATTTATTTATTTAATTACATTTATATCCCCCCTTTTTTCCTCCTTAAGGAACCCAAGGCGGCTTACACAATCCTCTTCCCCCATGTTATCCTCACAACAACTCTGTGAGGTGGGTTGGGCTGACAGCCTGTGACCAAAGTCACCCAGTGAGCTTCCATGGCTGAGTGGGGACTAGAACCCAGATCTCCTGACTCCTAGTCCAACACTCTGTCCACTACACCACACTGGCTCTCACACTGGATATCAATGTAATAAATAAATAAATAAAATTTGTGCAAATCAAACTGGGAATCGGAAACAAGACAAAAGCGAGCACATGTTTGACCATTTGCAAATATCTTCGGCTGTCATGTGCTCGTGCTCGGATGCTCATGCTTGTGCTTCCAACGGAGCATGCTGGCATGTTTTGCAAGCAAAAACAAAGTTTTCACACAGTTCTAGACTTGCTGCTCCCACCCATGCAATGCTAATATTCAAAGACATCACCTCCAGCACCTGACCAAAGAACCCGCTGTTTGAAGTGATGACAGAGTTCATAGTAGGACTGTTGGGAAGGACAATGTGACTCAGCCATTTGCAGGAAGGCTGGCAGAATGTGACTCTTGCAAACATTCATGAGATCTGAGGGGAGGGACCACAGCTCGGAGGGAGAGCACATATTTTGCATACAGAAGTTCCAGGTTCAGGCCCTAGCAGCTCTGGTTAAAAAGGATCTGGTAGCAAGGAAAGGAAAGGTTCTTCCTGTGCAAGGACCGGGTCATTGCTGACCCCTAGAGGGACGCCGCTTGCACTGGCGTTTTCATGGCAGACTATAGCGGGGTGGTTTGCCATTGCCTTCCCCAGTCGTGACTACCTTTCCCCCAGCAAGCTGGGTACTCATTTTACCGACCTCGGAAGGATGGAAGGCTGAGTCGACCTGAGACGGCTACCCGAGACCCGGCTTCCGCTGGGATCGAACTCAGGTTGTGGGGAGAGTTTCAGCTGCAATACTGCCACCTACCACTCTGCGCCACACGAGGCTCTCTGGTAGCAAACCATGTCCTAAGACCTGACACAGCCACTGCCAGGCAGAACAGACAATACAACGCTAGACGGGCAGATAGTCCCACCTGGTATAGTCCCAGTATTCTAGGTCCCATTCATTTCAGTGGACTCTCTGCAGGAGAATTTCCCACTGGACTGTGCATTGACTCCCCCCCCCCCGCCCCAATACCATTCTAATTTTCCATCTACTCCCAAAGCATATTTTCACAGTTCGATGTCACATGTGCACATTTTTTTTTTAGGAGTGGGGGCTAATACTGTATCTCACTCCTGAGTTATTACAAAAGCAACTATTATACTTTCAAGATTCCTATTGCCCAAACCTACATTTGTCAGTGAAACAGGTACCACGGCAAGCAAGCACCAGGTTGAAGCACGAATTCAGTAGAGCTCAGCAAGCTGCACACTGAGAAAAAAAGCAGGTGAGGTACTTCTTCAAAAGATACGGTGCAAGTCTAAAGAACTAATACGCCACGACAGAAAGAAATGAACATGTCAGCAGCCTGGGACGGGTTATCCCTGCCCTGCCACTCCTGCCTATGCAATAGAAGACAATGCAGGAAGGGATGGATTCCTTTCCACCTTCGCCTCTCTGGATCTCAGGAAAGGTCAAAAGGCTTAAAAGAGGCCTATACTTACTCCTCATCCCTGGTATTAACAGGTACAGTGTGTTCTCCAAACTCCAGAGAATGGAAGGCATTTGAATTCCTCAGAATATGTTTCAAAGATGCTGTTCTGCATGAAAGGCGGGAAACCCAAGTTTGAAAGCCTCATATGGAATGTGCGTCCCCACTAGGTACCGCTGAGGGAAGAGAAGAAGCTCACTTCTCATTTAAGAAGAAATAACAGAGGCGAAGAGAGGAAACCTCCGGAGAGTTACTTGCCACCTGCCAATCTGAGTGTCAGAAAAGCAGCTCAACACCCAACACGGGTTCATGTTTATGCAGGAAAACTGGTTGCAACGCATACCTCCCAAAAGGCTGAATTCCAAATTTGGTGTGTTGCAAGCAGCTTTCATCTCTCTCTCTCTCTCTCTCCCTCTCTCTCTCCCTTTCTCTCTGGTTCTTCTAGAATTTGACAAGCACACTAACAAATTAAAGAGTCACAATAAGCCTGCAGGCCAAAATTCCACTTTTTTTTTTTTTTTTTACAAAGAGACTTAATCACTCAGAAGCAAGAGGATTCTCCACCCTCCAATGGTAGAGCAGTGAACTGAGAAAACTGACTTTGCAGCCTCTTGTTCAAACAAGTTCAAAAAAACAAAATAGGACCACACCTTTTGTCGGTGCATTCATCAAAACAAGCATGCCAAATTACAGCACGTTCCCCCCAAATGGGCACTTTGGCTCTTAACAGAGAAGGTGATTATACATTGTTACAGACTACAAAGAAAGGAGGTGCATTTCCCAATACTTGTGGTGTTTGCAGACATCCAAGTTAGTTAATTAGGGCAGAGCAAGGATCACTGCCTTGTTGTGGCGAAGGGGCTTGCGTAACTCAGTGAAGCCATAAGCTATGCCGTGCAGGGCCACCCAAGACGGACAGGTCATGGCAGAGAGTTCCGACAAAATGTGGTCCACTGGAGAAGGAAATGGCAACCCACTCCAGTATTCTTCTTGCCAAGAAAACCCCATGGAACGTATCACAAGGCTAAAAGATATGACACCGGAAGATGAGCCCCTCAGGTCGGAAGGTGTCCAATATACTACTGGGGAAGAGCAGAGGGAATTTCCAAGTAGCGCCAGAAAGAGTAAAGCGGCTGGGCCGAAGCCGAAAGGACACTCAGCTGTGGATGTGTCTGGTGGTGAAAAGAAAATCCGATGCTGTAAAGAACAATATTGTTTAGGAACCTGGAATGTCAGATCAATGAATCAGGGTAAGCTGGAGGTGGTCAAACATGAGATGGCAAGATTGAACATCGACATCTTGGGAATCAGTGAACTAAAATGGACAGGCATGGGCAAATTTAATTCAGGTGACCATCATATCTACTATTGTGGGCAAGAATCCCTTAGAAGAAATGGAGTAGCACTCGTAGTCAACAAAAGGGTGGGAAAAGCAGTACTGGGGTACAATCTTAAAAATGATAGAATGATCTCAGTACGAATCCAAGGCAAACCATTCAACACCACAGTAATTCAAGTCTATGCCCCAACCACTGATGCCGAAGAAGCTGAGGTTGATCGGTTCTATGAAGACCTACAACACCTTCTAGAACTAACACCAAAAAAAGATGTCCTTTTCATCATAGGGGATTGGAATGCTAAAGTAGGAAGTCAAGAAATCACTGGGATAACGGGCAGGCATGGCCTTGGTGTACAAAATGAAGCAGGACAAAAGCTAATAGAGTTTTGCCAAGAGAACACGCTGATCATAGCAAACACTCTTTTCCAACAGCACAAGAGATGACTCTACACATGGACATCACCAGATGGTCAATATCGAAATCAGATTGATTATGTCCTTTGCAGCCAAAGATGGAGAAGCTCCATACAGTCAGTCAAAACAAGACCTGGAGCTGACTGTGGCTCAGATCATGAGCTGCTTCTTGCAAAATTTCGGCTTAAATTGAAGAACGTCGGGAAAACCACTAAACCATTCAGGTATGACCTAAATCATATCCCTTATGAATATACAGTGGAGGTGAGGAATAGATTTCAGGGATTAGACCTGATAGACAGAGTGCCTGAGGAACTATGGACGGAGGTCCGTAACATTGTTCAGGAGGCAGCAACTCAATCCATCCCAAAGAAAAAGAAATGCAAGAAAGCCAAGTGGCTGTCTGATGAGGCTTTACAAGTAGCTCACGAAAGAAGGGAAGCGAAAAGCAAGGGAGAAAGGGGAAGATATATCCAACTGAATGCAGATTTCCAGAGAATAGTAAGGAGAGACAAGAAGGCCTTCTTAAATGAACAATGCAAAGAAATCGAGGAAAACAACAGAATGGGAAAGACTAGAGATCTCTTCAAGAAAATTGGAGATCTCAAGGGAACGTTTTGTGCAAAGACGGGCATGATAAAGGACAAAGAAGGCAGGGACCTAACAGATGCAGATGAGATTAAGAAGAGGTGGAAAGAATACACAGAAGAACTATACAGGAAAGATCTGAATGTCCCTGATAGCCAGGATAGTGCGGTAACTGAACTTGAGCCGGACATCCTAGAGAGTGAAGTCAAGTGGGCCTTAGGAAGCATTACTAACGACAAAGCTAGTGGAGATGACAGTCTTCCAGCTGAGCTATTTAAAATCCTAAAAGATGATGCTGTTAATGTGCTGCACTCAATATGCCAACAAATTTGGCACACTCAACAATGGCCGCAAGACTGGAAAAGGTCAGTTTACATTCCAATTCCAAAGAAGGGCAATGCCAAAGAGTGTTCAAACTACCGCACAATTGCGCTCATTTCACATGCCAGCAAGGTGATGCTCAAAATCCTACAAACTAGGCTTCAGCAGTATGCGAACCGAGAAGTACCGGAAGTACAAGCTGGGTTTCGAAGAGGCAGAGGAACTAGAGATCAAATCGCCAACATTTGCTGCATCATGGAGAAAGCAAGAGAATTCCAGAAAAACGTCTATTTCTGCTTCATTGACTACGCTAAAGCCTTTGATTGTGTGGATCACAACAAACTGTGGCAAATTCTTAAAGTGATGGGAGTACCAGACCACCTTACCTGTCTCCTGAGAAACCTGTACGAGGGTCAAGAAGCAACAGGAAGAACCAGACATGGAACAACCGAGTGGTTCACAACTGGGAAAGGAGTACGACAAGGCTGCATATTGTCGCCCTGCTTATTTAACGTATATGCAGAGTACATCATGAGAAATGCCGGGTTGGATGAATCAGAGGTCGGAATTAAGATTGCTGGGAGAATTATCAACAACCTCTGATATGCAGACGATACCACCCTAATGGCAGAAAGTGAAGAGGATCTCAAGAGCCTCTTGTTGAGGGTGAAAGAGGAGAGTGCAAAAGCTGGTTTGAAACTCAACATTAAAAAAACGAAGATCATGGCATCCGGCCCCATCACTTCCTGGCATATAGAAGGGGAAGAAATGGAAGCAGTGACAGATTTTACTTTCTTGGGCTCCAAGATCACTGCAGACGGTGACTGTAGCCATGAAATTAAAAGACGCTTGCTCCTTGGGAGGAAAGCTATGGCAAACCTAGACAGCATAGTAAGAAGCAGAGACATCACCTTGCCGACAAAGGTCCGTCTAATCAAAGCTATGGTTTTCCCAGTAGTAATGTATGGCTGTGAGAGCTGGACTATAAGGAAGGCTGAGCACCGAAGAATTGATGCTTTCGAACTGTGGTGCTGGAGAAGATTCTTACGAGTCCCCTGGACTGCAAGGAGGTCAAATCAGTCCATTCTAAAGGAAATCAACCCTGAGTGCTCATTGGAAGGACAGATACTGAAAGTGAAGCTCAAATATTTTGGCCACCTAATGCGAAGAGAAAACTCTCTGGAAAAGATGCTGATGCTGGGAAAGACTGAAGGCAAAAGGAGAAGGGGACGGCAGAGGATGAGATGGCTAGATAGCATCACCGATGCAATGAATATGAACTTGAGCACACTCCGGGAGAGAACGGAGGACAGGAAGGCCTGGCGTGCTATGGTCCATGGGGTCACGAAGAGTCGGACACAACTGAACGACTGAACAACAACAAAGAAACATTTGCCAAGAAAATAGGAATATTCAATTTTAGGAATATATCCAGTGGTTTCATTGCTGTTTTTATTGTGCTTTTATCACTTTTAATATCATATTGGTTTTATGTGTTCTGTTCCTGTACACAGCCTTGGGGGGCTTCTGCCGTGAGAAGTGGCCAAGAAATATTTTAAATAAATAAATAAATAAATAAATATTGGAGGATAATATGAAAATATTGAGAGGGCTTATTGAAGGGAAGATGGGAAAGGTTTGTTTGCCACCAGCAGAGAACAAGAAGCAGTGGGTCAAATTGCAGCAGCGCAGGACAACAGGTTTGCAAGGGAATGTGCTGTAGCTCAGGGCATGTGCTCTACATACAGAAGGTCTCAGGTTCTGTCCCTGGGACCGCCAGATAAAAAACAATACCAGACAGTAAAAGCTGGGGAAGATCTAAGAATGAAAGAGCAGCTTTGCTGGATCAGACCAAAGGCCTGTCTAGTCCAGCTTCTGTTTCCCATGGTGGCCAACCAGATGTCAATGGGAAATCCACAACAAATAGGACATGAGGGCAAGAGCCTTCTCCCACTATTGTTATCTCCAGCAACAGGTCTTCGGAGGCATGCTGCTTGGGATGTATGGGAAATCCACTCTGACACATTTTTTTTGTAATGGATTTCTTCAGACTACAGCCCCTGGAAAACAACATGAACTAAATTTGAGTCCAAAACTGTACATTTGAGGAGCTGCGATGCATTCTGCAGACCAAAAAGAACGTGTTTGATGAAATGCACACTTTTGAAACATGTGCAAAGAAAAACATGCACATTTCAAAAATGCACATAAACACACTTCAGTCAATGGGTGGATGTCTACAAAAATGTGTACGAAGTGTACACAAAAACATGTACAAATGTGTACAAAAATTCTGTGTGTTTAAAATAGGGCTGTGCATGGATCCCCCCCTCTTCACTTCAGATGCTGCTTCTGACCTCCCGAAGCAGCCCCACTTCACTTCAGACCTATTCAGACCCCATCTGCTTTGACTCGGATACAAATCTGAAGCAAGATTCAGACACCCTAATGACTTGTTTTTGGTCTTTTCCCATTGACTTTCATGGGAAAACAAAAATGGCCATAACTTTTTCAGTTTTCATGGTAAATACATGAAATTTGGGGACCTCTCAGCCCAACTCCCTGCTCAATGCAGGAATCCAAGTCAGAGCATCCCCAACAGATGGCTGCCCAGCTTCACCTTGAATGCCTCCAGTGTGGGAAAGCCCACTACCTACCTAGGTAATTGGTTCCATTGTCATATTGCTCTAACAGTCAGGAAGTTTTTCCTGATGTTCAGCCAGAATCTGGCTTCCTGTAACTTGAGCCCATTATTTCGTGTCCTGCACTCTGGGATGGTCGAGAAGAGATCCTGGCCTTCTTCTCTGGGACAACCTTTCAAGTCCTTGAAGAGTGCTATCTTATCTTCCCTCAGTCTTCTCTTCTCAAGGCTAAACATGCCCAGTTCTCTCAGTTCTTCACCTTAAAGATGAATACATTTATTGCTGCATAAGCCCTCATGGACAAAAGTCCACCTCAGAAGATGCATGAAGTGTAATCCTTGGTTGTCACGTAGATCATGAGATGGATATATCTCCACTCCATTCAGCTACATTTGGCGCCATCCATTGTAACAATTTCCAGAAGGGTGGTTGTGTTTGTTCCCAGGGACTGTGGGAGCTCGTGCTTCTGATAGGAGTTACAGACCCCCAAAATATGTGAGTAAATGTCTACTTCACACATGCGAGATTACGTGTGTACACATGCACGCACGCACACCATGCTGTCACTGTTGAGGCACGATAGAAAAGCCCCAGTGTGAGTGGTTTCAGAAATGTTGAAAATATAATTTCAGAATCAAAATATGTTTTCCTTTCTTTCAGGACTCATGAAATGGTATGCATGGGATGGGATGGTCACATGTGAGACTGAGAGGAGACCTGTTACAAGTTTATTCTGGGCCCCCAAAATGATGCTGAATCTATATAATGACCTGTGTATGGGACGGGAATGGATGTGTGACATTTCCTTCACTGACTAATACTAAATTCTGTAAAGCCCTTAATAGATTTCCACCCCCACCCCTCTCAGTGATTACAGGGCTATTTAATCCTCATAATTGGTACACCAGAGCACAGAGCTGCTGCTGAAACATCATCTGGGTTAAGCCTCACAATACCCATTTTGGCTTTTGCAGCATTTTCAACTCCTCAGTGTAATTTCCCGGGAGAGGGATAGCAATCAACACAAATTGTTAACTGTTTAGTAGATTGAAAGTCACTAGCTAGGACTTGATTTTCTTTTAACGCATACAGCTTCTGCTGCAACTTCATCAATCAATAAATATTTTGGAACTAATGATGGGTGAGCTCCCCCTGGCTCAATCTGATTGACTTAGATTAAGATGAGCGATTTCTCCCCCACACACACACCATATCAGGGGGGAAAGCACAACTTAATCTGAGCTAAACATGAGCAGGAGGGTGCTGTTGCATTCATGTCCTGCTTGTGGGTTTCCTGTGGGTTTCCTGTGGGCAGCTGGTTGGCCACTGTGTGAACAGAATGCTAGACTAGATGGGTCCTTGGTCTGATCCAGCAGGGCTCTTCTAACATTCTTATGCTGGACTAGATGGGCCCTTGGTCTGATCCAGGAGGGCTCTTCTTATGTTCTTAACCCCTGTCTGTTTCAGGGATTTCAGGGGTCCAAGAGCCCACTTGGACTAACAGACAGCTTCTCCTGGGTCTCATAACCTGGGTACTGGAGCTTCACCCACGCCAAGGCTGGCCACTTCTGATCTGATTCAGTGTGGCTTTTCATGTTCTGATGAGTCAAGCCAAATCTAGTCTGTCTCAAGCTGAATCAGGAACAAAACAAGGTCTGATCCTTACCCTGCCTCTACTCCCATGATTCTGGGAGTCCCCTCCTTTCTCTCACTTCCTCTTAGGCCTGGGCTGTGGGCAGCAGTCTGAGATGAAGACAGGGACCATGGGACAAGAGTCAGTCAGAACCAAAGGACCAAAACCAGAAGGCAGGATTGAGAAGCAAGCCAGAAGTTGGGAGCAAAGAACAAGTCAGTAGTACCAAAGAAAAACAAGATACCAGAGCAGGCTTCCAGAGGAAAACCTAGGAGGCTAGTTCAGAAGCAAGCCAGGAATCAAAAGAATAAGCAAGAACCCAGGAACACATCGGACCTCAAGAAGACCTTGCTGCTTGAACATCTCAACTAGAAGAGGAAGTCCTCTTATACTCCTCCCTGCCCAGAAGGATCCAACAGCCAGCCTCTGTGAGCAAAGGTACTGCACTGAAAAACTGACAGCTGCAGCTCAGTGGCTCGCCAGTGGAGTCAACTGTCAGGATCCTACCACAGCTGCCTTAAACTAACTCAGACCAGTGCTCTACCTAGCTTAACATGGCCCACACTGACTGGCAACTGCCCTCCAGGATTTCTTGCCCTACCTGAAGGTGTCAGGGATTGAACCCGAGACCTTCTGCATGCAAAGCAGGTGCTCTACCACTAGGCATGTGCGAATCAGCAAAACGCAAGCTTGCCAACGTTCTCCGAATTCCATGTTGAAGCTCGTTCTGACTTGAGTCCATGTCAGATTGTGAGCTTTATGTTTTTCTTTCCATGTGAAAATCCATACGTGTTTCTGCACGTCTTCTTCCAAACATAAGCATCAGTTGCATTCATCCTTGAAATCTACACATTCTTCTCCCACCGATTAAAGTATATTTATGCACATCTTTCAAAAGTACGAATTTTTCATGTGCATTTTTCAAATGAACTCATGCTGTCAATAGGGATGGGCGGATTCCCTACCTTCTGGTCTGTGTGGGAATCTGCTCTCAGGGGGAAGCGATCCATCTCTCCCCCTGTAATCCGTCTGGGTCGTCTCTGCTCCACAGCAATCCTGCAGAGCCGGCTGCTGGGTCTGCATCGCTGGCGATACAGCCGGCTGCCATTGCCGTGCCATATCGCTGGGCTAACTCCAGTCGCAAGTGGCGTCCACTACGCCTTCTGCAGCCATAAAGCTGTTAGGTTAACCTAAATGCAGCCATTTACAGCTGCATTTAGGATAATCTAACAGCTTTACGGCTGCAAATGGCATCCACTACTCCATTTACGTCCCTGTTTTTTCATGTGATAGGCTACGCAAATTAGATATTTGCATAGCCTATCGTGTGAAAAAACAGGGACGCAAATGGCATAGCGGACGCCATTTGCGTCTGGAGTTAGCCCAGCGATACAGCATGGCAATGGCAGCCGGCCGTATCACCAGCGACGCAGACCCGGCGGCTGGCTCCACAGGATTGCTGCATGGAGGAGCCAACCTGGACGGATTCCGGAGGAAGGCGGAGGTGAGTGCCCCGTTCCACCAATTTCTTTGGAATCCCTCATTGGAGTCCATGGCGAAAATTCTCCGCCATCCCTAGCTGTCAAGCACAATATTTTTGGTCTACGACAAATCACATTGCAAGTTTGGAAACATATGTTCTTCGACCGCAGATTGCCTCCGAGTCCATGTTTAATCCAGAAGGTATGAACTGGGTAAAATCCTGATCAGAAATGAACTGAAATGAATTTCTCATACATCCCTATCTACCTCTGAGCTATGCCCCACTCCACAGATCCCAGAAGCTCCTGACAATCCCTCAATCATTCCCCTCTTTTGAACAAGCTACCAAGACAGGCATATGAGTACCAACCCTAGAGACACATTTGCCCTGATGATGGTTTAACAATTTGGGTGGAGAGTGGATACCATGGGCTGCAGTGGGTAGGCTTACATGTTCAACTGGAACACTAAAAAACCCTCAACTTATTTCGGGGCAAACAGGAGAGTGTTTGTCCATCATGAGTAATAAACGTCAGTATCCAGACAGGGCATTATCTCTGAAACATGAGTGCATAAAGAAGACTTACATTCAAGTGGATGAAAATATTGGAATTATTCAGTCAAAGAAGAATGAAAGAACAGAAAGAAAACTAATTTTACTGAGTAGAATTATTATTATTACTACTACTACTACTACTATTATTATGTATATACTGCCCAATTGCTGAGGCTCTCTAGGCAGTTCACAACACTTAAAACCATAAAAATACAACATGATACAACATGATAAAAGTTTAAAAGTAGCATATAAAAACAAAGTAAAACTCAACAGTAGTTACAACCCAGGGAAAGCCTGGTGAAAAGGTATGTTTTTAGGAGGTGCTTGAAAGATGTCACAAGTTGTCCCAAGTTGTTGTCCCAAGCTGGTCCCAAGTTGTTTAGGGCTTTATCTCATAATAGCAACCTTGCACATGGCTTGGTAGCTAATAGGCAGGTAGCGGGACAAGGAGAGAAGAGGTGCTAGGTTTTATTTCAGTTTTTATTTTTATGTTTATTTTATGCTGTGGTTTTAAACATTTAAACATTTATATTGTAGTATGTTGTGTTGTATTTTATGGTTTAATTCTTGTGAATCGCCTAGAGAATTTTGGGCATTGGGCATGTAAGGAACATAATAAATACATATAGGAATAGGATGAAATGCTATGCCCCTATCTACATCAATATGGTGAACAGCTTGCAATTAAAAGAAGTAACATTTAGCCCAGTATAATGAATGTATCAAGCGCATCTTTATGAGGCCTCTAGATTAATTTTCATTACAAACTCATGCATGGAGAATTGGATGTCTCCCAAATATTTCCCCAGTGATCTTGAAAACACTTCCAAAGCCAGGCTGGCATCAGGATCATTTCTCTTCAGTAAGCAGCAAAAGAAAGAAAGAAAAAAATAATCTGCCAAGATATCTGAAATAGTCTAACTTAAAAGAGCTCATAAACATTCGAACATAAAGCACAGCATTATGCAGAGACCGTTAATGCAGGTTCTAATTTACAGCTGCCTGCCTGCAAAGCAAAGCAAGGATTTGGGGGGAGGGGGGCATTTTAATGGAGCGAAGGGCTTCTCTCTTTAAAAGCTTGCAGCTCAATTATGCGCTGAGCTAACAGCATTGTCAGTAGGGACGCATGAGAATTTCATGTTTGCAAAACAGTTGAACAAGCCCCGAGCGCAACCCTGAACACGAACGTGACTGCATTTTTTGGAGAAAATGTTTGCACCTTTCTGAACTTGTGAGCCCATTTAAAAATGCACACTTTTCACGCTTTACTGAATGGGAAAAAACTGGGTGTGCACTTCTAAAAATGTGCATTTTTCTCAATTGAAAATGCACATTTTTCCTAATCGAAAAAAAATATATACTTGTGTTCAGAAACCCGAATGAAGCAAACTGAGCTTGGAGGGGGAATTCAGGAGAGCCCGGATGACCTTGAACTAGGGATGTACGAGAATGACTGACCTGTTCACGGATTATGTTTATGGGGGGGGAGGCATTCCGTCCCTCCCCCCGGAATCCTCAAACGGCCGGCTGTGCTCCGTGGCAGCTCCGCGGAGCAGCTGGCCAGGCCCAGCCAGGCCAGAGCCGTCTGCAGCCGGATTTCCGGCCGTGGAGGGCTCTGGGTAAAAAAAACACAAAACCCGCGTACACAAATGGAGGTGGCTACGGCCGCCGCCATTTGCGTTCCTTCTTTTTGGCCGTCTTAATCTATGTAAATATTTACGTAGACTATGACGGCGAAAATAAAGGGGAACGCAAATAGCGTAGTGGGCGCTATTTGCGTCCCTTTTTCGTTCCCCGTTTTAGCCTACGTAAATCTTTACGTAGGCTAAAACGGTGAATCAAAAGGGGACGCAAATAGCGCCCGCTACGCTATTTGCTTTCCCCTTTATTTTTGCCGTCATAGTCTACGTAAATATTTACGTAGATTAAGACGGTAAAAAGAAGGAACGCAAATGGTGGCGGCCGTAGCCCCCGCCATTTGCGTATGCGGTTGTTGTTGTTTTTAAACCCACCCAACCATGATAAACATAAAGGTTTATGTAGCCTATCATGTCATTTTTTTTTTTAAACCTAGCCATGATAGGCTACGTAGCCTATCACGTCTTTTTTTTTTTTTTTACACAAGCTTGGAAATGGCAGCGGCGGCAGCTGGTCAGAAGACCAGCTGCCACAGCCGCCGCCTCCCGGAAGATCCACCACAGGAAAGTTTCGTCCTGGGGGGGATCTGCGGGGGGGGGCGGGGGGGGCAGGCTGTTCCACCAAGGAGTTCAGGGGGCTGAATGCACTGGCATTCGGCCTCACCAAGATCCGTGGCGGAATTCTCTGACATTCCTACCTTGAACATTGCCTGCTCGCCCATCCTGAATTGTCAGACATCTATAAAAAACAAAACAGAGCAACATAGCAGGTGTGTATGGATGCCAGCAGTGGGCTGGTAAGAATTTCGGAACAATACACAGGGTTGTTGTAATAGGTGCAGAAAAGGGCAATCAAAACTATCAGGAGGTCAGAGTACTTACTCCACAAGGAAGGGCAAAAGGGTTTGGGGCAATTTAGTTTAGGGCAGGAGTAGGCAAACCTTTTGGTCCATGGGCACATTTGGCAATTTGAGAAACTGTCCTGGGCAACACCACAAAATGGCTGCGATGGGAGCTGTGGCAAAGGGCAAGTAACCTGCCCCAAAGACTGAGTCCAAGGAGAGCACAAGTCACTGGCAGCTGGTGACTCCACTTCTGGAGGGGCCATGATTCCATTCAGGGTTTTAGTTCCCCCCCCCACCAAAACTCTAATGATGCTATCCAAGGTACTGAACCCATTTGGAGGATGGGGTTCAGCACCTTGGGTAGCACCTTTCAGCACCTTGGATAGCACTGTTAAAGTTTTGGCTGGTGGGAACTAAAACCTTGAATGGAATCACACCCCTCTGGAACTGGAGTTAACAGCTGCAATTGGCACAAGTGGGAGGGTGCTATTGTTTTTGCTTTTGGGCTTCCCAGAGGCTTCTGGTTGGCTACTGTGGGAAATAGGGATCAGTATCCAATGGTGTCATTCCACAAACTCAAATAGCGCCAGTGGAACTCTGGTTAATCTTTCAGTTGCACAAGTAGTTGCCCATTATGCTTGCACAACTGATTGGGCAAGCAATCATGCAACTGGTTGCAAAACAGGCTGCACATGCAGAAGGCGCAGCAGGTTGCACAAGAGGTTGCACAAGAGTTATGTGCAATGGGTTGCACAAGTATAATGCACAACTGCTTGCACAACTATGCTTGTGCAAACATCACTTTAGTTGGGTTTAACTTGTGCATAGTTAAGA
Organism: Heloderma suspectum; assembly: GCF_057233095.1. Lineage (NCBI taxonomy): Eukaryota > Metazoa > Chordata > Lepidosauria > Squamata > Helodermatidae > Heloderma > Heloderma suspectum. The sequence goes on from NC_139460.1 coordinate 13,904,389, forward strand.
ACCTAGTTTCTGCTAGCACAATGGTATTTGCAGTAATGGAATGACACAGTTGGATACTGCCCAGGATGATGGACTAGATAGGCCTTTGGTTTGATCCAGCAGGGCTCTTCGTATGTACTGAAAGGGTCTATTTAGCTCTGTGTTCAACCTCTGAAACTAGCCAACCTGATGCTTCCAGAGCAGTAATTCTCACTCTTTCTCATGTGTTAGGAGAGAACTGCTAGTATGTTGCAAGAAAATTAATTCGACATTAAAGGCTCCCATGAAGCTAGAGTAAGCTCTGGCAGCAGAGATTGTAGAGTGGGTTTCTGCATGATTAGGTCTCCTGTCTTCCACTCAGCCTCTGCTGGGCTGTGGATGAGTTATTCCGCAGTAAGTCCAATTTGATCCATCAATCACTGCCAGAACTACTAATTCTGTGTGCAGCTCTCCCATGTGGTGAACTTTTGAACTGCAGTTGGCACTATTTCCAGTGAAGTACCTTCAGGACAGGACCTGGTCTGAAGTCAAGGATGGAAAAAAGCCTATCCCCACCTTACCTTTAGCTAGGTCCCACAATAAAATGCTGCAATGTGGAATTCTCCTGTTTAGGGTTCCAGCTCTGCCATCTTCCAGGGTACTCAATTCCATGCCTGCACTTCCAGCTTTCTATGTTATCTCCCCTCCAACAGCCAATATTCTGCAGCCACTGAGCATGCTCAGTCATCGTTGTGCTATTTTGGGGGAGGGAGTCCCCCTCCCTAGGAGTTTTCCCACTTTAAAAAAGTGTACTTCTGCAAACGGTAGGGTTCCCCCAAGCCTGCCGATATCTCCCTCTTGTGTGTGCATGGTGCCATTTTGGCTACATTAGGTTCCAACACTTGGAGAATGAGTTTGCTATTAGTACATTGGATTTATCACAGTCAGATTTCTGAAACAGATTGGCTCTACACTTGACCACAGTTTGCTCCTCCACAGAGCTCTTTTCCAAACCGCTGAGTCATATTGACACAAAGGGTTCTCCCATAAGTGGGTTGCCATGCCTTGAGTTTCTTTCAAACAGCCTGCTCTTCTCGAGCAGGATTCTCATTTACAAGAGATTGAGTGAATCGCTATAAAGGATGGCAATGATGGAAAATTGGTTTCCTTGCTTTACCCTGGCAATCAATTTGGTTGCACAGTTTCTTTTTTAAAAGAAAATAAAAATATAAGGCAGGCAGAGTAAAGATTACACAGTTGGAAAGAGAATTAGATGTATTTTTCTTCACTATACCCCAGCTTCATTCACTTAACTTAAGGCTAATTTGTAAGTTGTATGGGAAGCCTGCAGGAGGAATTCTACTTCTTTTTTTAAAGACTGAAACAGCAGATTCCCAAGCAAACTTGAGTTTTGGCTGTTTGTGTTCATGTTTCTATTACTTTTCAGAGGAATCTGGTGGACCACTCTGGAGAACAGAATGCTGGATGAATTAGGCCTTTGGTCTGAACCAGTATGGTTCTTCATAGGTTTTAATATTCCTTACGCTGTAGCTAGGGTTGAATGTACATTTGACTTGAAAAACACCGAGCCTTTGTGAATGCTCTGTTCACATGCTTGCAAAGACTCGTGGGTGATTGAAGTGCCTGCCACCTGGGGATGGGTGGATCTGTCAGTTTCATTTTCTCCCCCATTCAAATTTTTAAAATTCTTTCTCTCCTGAATATGAACTTCACAGATTTGGGTAAATTCTTATAAAAAACAAACTGAAATGAAATTCTCACCCATCTGCACCAGCCAAGTTCAATAGTTTCAACTATTCCTAGCATGGAGAAGAGGAGGATATCCCTGCCTCCCATAAGAACATAAGAAGAGCCATGCTGGATCAGACCAAGGGTCCATGTAGTCCAGCATTCTGTTCACAACTTCACACAGTGGCCAGTCATGAGTGTAATAGCACCCCCTACCCCTGGTCATATTCTCCAGCAACTAGCAAAGTACCTTTGATACTGGAGGTAGAATATAGCCATCATGACTAGTGGCCATTGACAGCTTAATCCTCTATGAATTTGTCCAATCTCCTTTTAATGCCATCCAAATTGGTGGCCATCACTACATCTTGTGGGAGTTAACTCCATAGTTTAACTATGCACTGCGTGAAGAAGTACTTCTTTTATCTGTCCTGATTCTCCCACCAATCAGCTTCAAGGGATGACCCCAGGTTCTAGTGTTATGAGAGAGGGAGAAAAATGTCTCCCTATCCACTTTCTCCACACCACGCATAATTTTGTACACCTCTGTCATGTCTTTCCTCACTCACCTTTCCTCTTAGCTAAACAGTCCCAGATATTGTAGGCCTTTCTCTTAGGGGAGTTGCTCCAGCCCCTTGATCACTTTAGTTGCCCTTTTCTGCACCTTTCCAGCTCTACAACATGCTTTTTTAGGTGTGGTGACCAGAACTGTACACAGTATTGCAAGTCTGGTCGCACCATAGATTTGTATCATGGCAATGTGATATTGACAGTTTTATTTTTGATTCCTTCCCTAATTACGCCTAACATGGAATTTGCCTTTTTCACAGCAGCTGCACACTGGGTCAGCATTTTCATCAAGTTGTCCACCACAACCCCATGCTTCCAAATCACATGAAGTACTAGTTCCCTTCTACTCAGCACTGGTTAGGCTTCATCTGGAGTACTGTGTCCAGTTCTGGGCACCACACTTTAAGAGTGATGCAGACAAACTAGAAAAGGTTCAGAGGAGGGCAAGGAAGACGATGAGGGGACTGGAAACAAAGCCCTATGAGGAGAGACTGAAAGAACTGGGCATGTTCATCCTTGAGAGGAGAACACTGAGGGGAGCTATGATAGCGCTGTTCAAGGACTTGAAAGGTTGTCACAGAGAGGAAGGCCAGGATCTCTTCTTGATCATCCCAGAATGCAGGACACAGAATAATGGGCTCAGGTTACAGGAAGCCAGATTCCAGCTGAACATCAGGAAAAACTTCCTGACTGTTAGAGCAATACGACAATGGAACCCATTCCCTAGGGAGGTGGTGGGCTCTCCCACACTGGAGGCATTCAAGATGAGGCTGGACAGCCATCTGTCAGGGATGCTCTTGGATTCCTGCATTGAGCAGGGGGTTGGACTCGATGGCCTTGTAGGCCCCTTCCAACCCTACTATTCTATGATTCTATAATCTCTTCCTTGGTCAGTCACCGCTAGCTCAGATCCCAACAGTGTACATGTGAAGTTGGGATTTTTTTGCCCCAGCATGCATCACTTTACACTTGTTTACACTGAACAGCATTTGCCATTTTGATGCCCAGTTTCCCAGTTGGAGAGATTATTTAGGAGCTATTTACAATCCCTTTTTGTTTTAACCATCCTAAATAATTTGGTGTCATCAGGAAACTTGGCCACCTCACTGCTCACTTCATGTAAGTGTTAAGATTAGGAGCCTGTCAGAAAAAAAAGAGGTGGCAACATGAATCTAGCACTAGTATGGTTGGATACTCAGGGATTCAAACCCAGACTTTTAAGCACTCAAAGCCCTGGGCCAGCATGGACGAGTTTTAGCTTCTCCCATATTCAGTTTTTTAAAACAAATTTTGCATAGATTATATTAGGGATTGGCGAATCTGTCAGTTTCGCTTTCTCCCACATCCAGATTTTTAAAATCTCAAGTTCTCTTCTGAATACGAAGATCATTGTGGATTTTGGTAAATCTTATATAAAAAAATCACTGATATGAAATTCCCACTCATCTGTACCAGCCAAATTCAATACATACACCTATTCCCAGCATGGAGAGGACCGTGTTTTACCTGCCTACCTATAGCTGTTACAGATGAGAAGCCTGTCAGAAAAAAAGAGGTTCCCTCTTCGTGATTATTTATTTATTATATTTATATGCTTCCCGATGGCAAACATTCTCTGGGCAGCATACAATAAAATTTCTTCTTTATTATTACAAATGTAACAATGTAAAACCATAAGATCTAACACGTCATGAGGTCAGCAACAGCAGATGAAGTCGTACAGTGGTCCATCATGTATGATGTCAAGTTGATTGTGTATTTATCTGAAGAAAACATTTATTGCCCCACCCCAATTCAGACTGTACTCAAGGTGATTCATCTGCTGAAAACCCATCACCCACAAACCATCACACATGAAATCGAAAGCTGTACAAATTACTGGCAACTCTCCAACTTAAATAAACGCACAGTCTTCCATCTTATTTATTAACAATTTAATTAAATGTATTAACTTTAGCTTTGATCTGACTATACTGATTGGAGACCCATTTCAAAATGAAACTTCAGAGCCCCACAGCACAAACAAATGTCAACATTTGAATTGTTAAACTTGTTAGAGCCTGTGGGGTGTAGCGGACAGAATTTTGGCTCTGTACTGGGATTCAAAGGTTGCATCCAATGTTGGTCCTACTTAGAGTAGACCCACTGCAATGATTGGGACTTAAGCTAGATTAACAGTGGATACAACCCCAAATCCCACTCAGCAATGAAGACCACTGGCTGTTCTTGGGCCAGTCGATATGTCTGAAGTAACCTTTCTAGTGGGGTTATTGTGAGGATATTTCCCTTTACTCACTGGAGGAACAGCAGGAGAAAAATGTAATCACTATTGGCAATCCTTCAGTTGTCCTCAGGCTCCATTAGCTCCAAAATACAAATATAAACGTTAAATTTTCAAAGTAAGAACTAATGCTGAAATGGAGACCCATTAAAAATTCAGGCCAAAATGAAAGGTGTTTTTGAGGTGCAGCTCTTGGGGGGGGGGGATTCTCTGCATGCCTCTGAAATAGGGATGTCAGAGAATTCCACAACGGATCTTGGTGAGGCCAAATGCCAGTGCATTCGACCCCCCAAAATCCGTTGCGGAACGAAGCCCCTGCCCCCCCAACCCACGAAAGGTGTGCAGGACGAAGTTCCCGCTGCCACCACCCCACGAAAAGGCACGTGAAACGGAGCACTTACCTGCTCCTGTCCATACTGCTTTGCGAATGGCAGCCGTCCTGCAGCCACCATTCGCTTCCTCCTCTTCATAGCCGTGATAGGCTATGTAAATACTTACATAGCCTATCACAGCTAATGCAGGGATGCCATTTGCATCCCTGCGGAGGCTGTGATAGGCTACATAAGTATTTACATAGCCTATCATGGCAGGGGGAAAAAAGGCCCAGCGTACGCAAATGGCGGCAGCTACTTCCATTTGCGTATGCTGGGTTTTTTCCCCCTGCTGTGATAGGCTATGTAAATATTTATGTAGCCTATCATGGCTCAATACAGGGACACTTACTGTTGTTAGCTGCCTTGGGGCTTTGTCAATGAGGCTGTAAGCCACCACAATGGGTCTCAGACATCTTACCTCCTGTACCACCCATACGCAGGTGCCTCAGATGGCCAGGCAGCAGTGCCAGCTCCAGGTTTTGGAGGACCCTTGGGCAAGACACTAGGGATGGACGAAAGTCTCTTACCTGATCCCGAAGCTTGCTTCGCGGTGGGGGGGAGGCGCTCCATCCCTCCTCCTGAAATTCTGGCCGGGGGGGAGGTGCCCCGTCCCTCCCCCCTGAAATTCTGGCCGGGGGGGAGACGCCCGTCCCTCCGGCCGCGAAACCTCCGCTCTTGCTGGGATGCAAATGGTGGCGGCCGTAGCCGCCGCCATTTGCGTCCCTGCAGTCAGCCGTGATAGGCTACGTAAATGTTTACGTAGCCTATCACGGCTGACTTTTTTTTAAAAAAAAAGCGCGTACGCAAACGCGGCGCCCATGGGCGCCGCCATTTGCATTCCTTATTTTGGCACGTGTAGTCTACGTAAACATTTATGTAGCCTACGGCGAAAATAAGGGGAACGCTATTTGCGTACGCGCTTTTTTTTTTTTCAAAGTCAACCGTGATAGGCTACGTAAACATTTACGTAGCCTATCACGGTGTTTTTTAAAAATCTAGCCATGATAGGCTACGTAAATCTTTACGTAGCCTATCACATTTGTTTGTTTTGTTTTGTTTTGACTTGGAAATGGCGGCGGCGGCAGCCGGTCGGAAGACCAGCTGCCGCAGCTGCCACCACCGAACCACTGCCCAACGGGCGCTGGAGCCGCTGCCGCCAGGGACATTCGAGCAAGGTAAGTCCCATCCCGGGGGGGGCGGGGGGTGGCAGACCGTTTCTCCACCAATTTCGGGGGGCCGAATGCGCTGGCATTCGGCCTCCCCGAGATTCGTGGAGAAATTCTCTGACATCCCTACAAGACACTCCCTCAGTGAGTCTACCTTCTTACCACTATTGTCACCAGCCGGTATTGCTCCTCATCCTCGTTCTCATCATTGCTAACCCTTGTTTGCTTGGCAGGCAGAGAGCCCGGGAGCAAGTTGGCAGTGGCATGTCCTGCTCCTCCTTCTCACCACCACCATTATCTGGGCCAAAGCCAGAGGCAGGTGAACAAGCAGGTTGCCATGGTGAAGAGGAGGAGCAAGTCCAGGGGGGTCTTGTCAGTGGGCCCCTGCTGGGGTGTGGGCCCTCGACAGGCGCTCAACCATGCCTACCCTTGACACCAGCTCTTCCAAACAGACTAGGATTTATACCTCAAGGGCAATGATTCCAGCCTCGAGGAAATCATTTGACCCATCTCAGCTTTCATACTATTAGCTGACTCCACAAACCAATCAGCACATACCAGGCCCAATGAAACGCATGAGGCCAAGGCAGTCTGGGCAATTTGTCACTAAGGGTAGGCTTACGTTGTCTTGCTCCCAATTCCCATCAGTCTGACATTGACTGCACTCTCTGCTGTCCCTGGTCCCTTCACTCCTTTCCTGCAGTGGCCTATCCAGGAGGAGGAGAGCCAGACCTGACATAGGTGAGAAATACATTTAGAAAACAGATACATAAATTACCGGAGTCGTCCGTCCTCTGCTGCAGCTCCTCCTGGTATAATCTTAGTAATAAATATTCCAGGGTCGTCCCCGATGTGTGGGTTATCTGTTCCTCCAGCAATACTGAAACCCAGGCCAGAATTACCCTGAAGAAAAAGGGTGAGGGAAGTAGAGAAAAAGAAAACACCATCTGTTATAGAAAGATCAGCCTCTGCTATACAAGTTAGACTGTCTAATGGTAACAGAAAACCTAACAAATAAAGCACCTGGCTGTTTAAATTAAAGCTTTGGGGAATGCTTGGCCTTGAAATCAAAGTACCAATGGGTTTTAGTAGGAAGAGAAGATTTTGCCCACAGAATGCTAAGTGCCACATATTGATTCACTCCCCATTTGCTAAAGAGTTGTACTGTTTTGGCAGAAGGGGCCTTTAAAGTGTATCACTTCAATCACCCAAGTTGAGTTTGTCATTGCAAAACATTTCTTGCCTTTACTAAGATAAATTGTAGAGGGATTCCAGTTTCTCTTCACACTATTTTCAAAAGCATCCTAAAGATAAATAAATACATTCTCTCGACTATCTGCTAAATTGCTTTGGTTATAAATGCTATTTTAAGGAACACTGTGGAATTCCATGGGGGGGGGGCTCCATTTCCTATATGGACATAGCCAAGGTCTTTAGCCAGAGTGAGCAGTGGGGGGGGGGGGTTGGCATTGTTGGGCACCTGCCAAGGTCCCCCTGTTACTCAGGTTCCTTTTGGGTTCAGGTGCTGGGGACAGAGAGCTTATAAGGGATGGGAGTAAAACTTTGGTTTACAAGCAGGCCTGTCATTCCTGGAGGGCAGAAAATGCCTGGAGTCAGATGCAGACAATCATGCTGACAAAGTTGTGGACAAGCCATGGAACAATGGACCAGTAAGAGAAGTTACAGCGTCTGTTACTCCCTGCTGCAGCTAGCAGCTCCATGAGTCCACGGCATTCCCATGCACCCTGATAAGGACTAGGGTAACAACAGCTACCTAAAAATATGAAAAAAGTCTTAGAACATCCTATTTTGTTTAATCAATGGACTGCCATCTTGGCGTCTGTATCAGACATTTCAATGGATCTTTGATTATGCCTTATTCAGCAAAAACTTTTGTTTCGGGTCATTTGGACACCACAACAGCTTTTTAATAAAGGCTTGTCAAATCTGGCTAATTGTTGGAGGTGTAACACAGTCAATGCTTCTCTTATTCATACGTTTTGGAAATGCCCAATGGTTGCCTCCTTTCGGGAGGAAGTTGTTATACAGATAAATTTTGTATTGGAAAGCTCTTTAATATTTACTGATGTAAATGTTCTTTTAAATTACTTACCTGCTTCTTGGAATGTAACGCATGGTCAGCGTAAATGGATTTTTCATGCCCTTTTGGTTGCTAAAAGACTGATATTACAATATTGGAAGGATAAAAGCCCACCGCCTATAACGCAATGGCCTGAAGACCTAACAACACTAGCAACATTTGAAAAAGTGGTATATAGCCGTAACTTGCAGATGGACTTATATATGTGGATATTTGGTCTGCTTTTACTGAAGTGTATGTGTAACCTATTTTCCCCCTTTTTTCCCTCCCTCCCTCCCTCCCTCCCTCGCTCCCTCCCTCCCTCGCTCCCTCCCTTTCTTTCTTTCTTTCTTTCTTTCTTGAATATTGTAATATTTGAAACTGAGGATTTTAGAATATGTTGTTGTATTTTGTTCTTTTTGGTTTTATTATGTTTTTGTTTTGTTAAAAACTCACAATAAAAAATTGGGAAAAAATATGGAAAAAGATTGGTTTTGCAGGTAGGGATGGGTGAACCAAATAGACCATTTACGCCTGTCATGTTGCATACATGGGCTTCTTATGGCCACCATTTACATAAAATCAGCCTTTACGGAAAAGTCTGAGCCGCCATTTTGTGCATAATAGCGGCCTGATGGAGAAGCGGAGAAGCGGGGCCCACCGCACTTGCCCGACTCAGCACGCACGGCAAGTGCAGCCGTCCATGGACTTCAGTCCAGGGGGCTGAGTTGGCAGTAATCCGCCACACTGGAGCCCCCAACTGGACTCTGCTGCCATCCCTATTTGCAGGTTTCTGCCCACTCAATACGTGTTTCACCAATCCAGAACCAAATTTCTGGTTGGCAACTGGAAAGAAGGAAAAAGCCCAATCAGGAAGCAGGAAAGTTTAGGGGAGTCAGAGAATCAAAAGGCGACTGCACACTAGGAGAAGGGCTTCATGCATTTCTTTCTTTTGTTTTTTCCCTTTTTTGCATAGCTCTGCTTTTTGTTTCGTTTTTGCCAGTTTTGGCACCTTTGGGGCCATAGTTCGTATTTTTGCCTTCTTTTTGAGAGAACAGTGAATTGCTTACTTTGACCATGTCCCTTCTTCCATTTTTAAAACTAAAGCTAGCCATAGTTTCCGAACCAGCTTTTTGGGTCTAGAGGTTTGGCTCTTGAATAACTTGGAGCAGATTTCGTTTTCCCCTACTGTTTTATTTTACTCACTGGTGAGGCTCAGATTTCGCCACCTTTTCATATTAAAACATTTCCTTCACTTCCTACCTGGGTTAATTTTCCCATCTGGACTTTGCTGAGTGCTACACCTTGGACCCTGGGAGAGGACTCCTCCAATCTTCCTCTAGATCCACAAATGCCTATTCCTCAGATCTCCGCTTGGAATACGTAGCTATAACTTTCATTTTCATGTCCCCTTCCTTTCCCCAAAGGTTTTGACTACACTGTTATACAGTTGGAAGCTTTAAGAATTACACTGAACTAATTTGGACTGGTAGAGTCTGGGTGGAGGTAAGTAACAATTCAAACTGCTGCTAGTTTGGCCTACTATAACGTGTGTACGTCATAGCTATTCCATTTGATGCTCTAATACAGTTTTCCTAATATTGTTTTCATTTTGTTGGCCACCTTGGCCTCACCGAGGAAATACGGAATGCACATGTTTTAATCAAATACATACATGAATGGATTGGAAAAAAGGTTTTGGGGAAAAATGGCTGCAAATATGTTCAATTACGCCTTTTGCTGCTGCAGAAAGTATTTGCAAAATATAGCATTTAGCTTCATTCAACTCTCCTCACACCTCTATGGCATTCTCTTCTATTACCCTTTTGTCCCCACGTTCAGTTTTAATTACAACATTATGATTCCTTGGTAGATATAAATTAATGATACAAGGCGGAGGTGCGGGAGGGAGGAAGCAAGCTACAGGCTTTTTGAAATGAATCAGTGCTCTTTCCCAAGCTCTATCTAGAACATTGTGTGAAGCATTGTGAAGTCTACTCCAATTCTGCCCCATGCGAGCAACCTAACAAACAAAAGGGTCAGCACCTCGTGCTGATGCTCCAAGTTCCTGAAAATTGCTAGTAATTAATCCCCTTGCAAACCTTGACCCGATCAACAGAGTCTGTAAAGCTCAGTTGCTCTGGCTTGTTCAGTCATTGAGCAAATTCCTCTACAAGGCATTACAAAAAAAAAGAAAAGAAAAGGGAGGGGAGGGGAGGGGAGAGTTGTGTGAAAGATTAGCCTTGGTTCTTCCCTCCTCGGAAAATTTAAGGGTCTTCTAAATACCATAAGGTGTTAAAAAGGCACAGCACAGCTGTCACAAACCTTCACAGGCTGAACCAAAGTTTCTTAATTAAGAATTTCCAGGTTAAATATGACTCAAAATTGGGATGAAGGGGTTGAAACTGGGGGTGGGGCATAAGTGTGGGGGAAAATTTCAGGGAGGAGAGTATAATTATATTAATCAGTTTCAAGGGTGGGGGTTACTGGGTACTGATGGCAGCCGTGTCCCCCCCCCCATGTGATTTCGCTGCCTCAATCACCAGCAGAACTCCTTTTGGAGGCCACCAGTGGAGGCCATCATCCCCCCCCAAGTAAGAGTCCAAATGCTAAATTTGATACAAAAGAACAAGACTTTGTCTCAGCTTTAGTACTGCAACAAGATGACCTGACCCTTAGATGTCTTGCCAAGCTCCCTTGCTTTGGAAGGAGCAGATAAATTTATTTTATTTTATAATTATTAAATTTCTTAATCGCCCATCTGGCCGGTCACCTGGCTACTCTGGGCGATGTACAACAATACAAACAGTTTAAAATAATAAAATTCCACATTAAAACATCGTATTTCTAAAAACAAAACAAGGATCCCCCCCCCCCCGCCCAATGAACTGAACAGCGTAAGATATGGGATATTATGCAGTCGATACATCGCTGAACTCGCCACTCAGCAATGGCGAAATAAAGAGATAAATAAAGATAAATAAATAAAGAGATAAAAGGAAGCTCTTCTTCACACAGCACATAGACGAACTGTGGAATTCGCTACCACAAGACACAGTGATGGCCACCAGTTTGGATGGCTTTAAGAGGGGGTTAGACAAATTCGTGGAGGAGAAGGCTATCAATGGCTACTAGTCCTGATGGCTATATATTGCCTCCAGCATCAGAGGCAGTATGCCTATGTACACCGGTTGCTGGGGAAACTGGGCGGGAGGGTGCTGTTGCACTCAAGTCCTGCTTGAGGGTTCCTGGTCAACAGTTGGTTGGCCGCTGTGTGAACAGAATGCTGGACTAGATGGAGCTTTGGTCTGATCCAGCAGGGCTCTTCTTGTGTTCTTAGGAAGTGAACCAGACAAGACTGGATTGGACTACAGCCCCTGGGAGTCCTGGCTCAATCAGGAGATGTATGTGCAGGAATCCCGTATTCAGATAATCAGTGGTGCAGTGGTACATTTTGAAGCGCAGACACTCCTCATGACACTCCCCACAGCCACACCCCCAAGGAGAGTCCAAATACGCTGCTGGATCTCTGGATCCATATCAACAAAGCAGCTCTAGGAGTTTTCATTTCCACCAGCAGTGGGTCTTTTGTAAAAGCTAGTGAGTCTTCATTGCCCATTCAAGACCACGCCATCCCAAAATGCTTTACATTACAGCAAGCAAATATATATAAAGGAGAGGATAAAATGGAGAGGAAGAGGACCTTGTGAGCCACCTTCTGTTCCTTGCAAGAGGAAAAAAAGGCAGGATAGAAATGTGATGATGATGGAAAAAACTCATTTCCCTCCAGCTACTCTGAGGATTGTAGCTAAGCTCTGAGGGAACTGGGAAGACTGAGGGGGGTGGTGGCAGGTGATGCCAATGTCCCTGCTAATAAAACAGTGCCTGTGCTGCATCCCTGCAAGCCCTGGCTCCACTGCACCACTGCAGATAATCCCTAGTGGCTGAACTTGAACTCAGTGTCAAGGCTAAGAGCTTGTGTGGGTGGTGATACTGATTCGGCTGGCCCCTCGCTAGGGACGTGCGAGCCCACTCCTGCACTCGGCAAGTGGCCTGCACTCACCCTGGCGGCCTCGTCGAGCTCTGTGGTTGCCATTTTTGAAAAATAAAATAGCGATCGCAAAAACGCACATATTTGCATATGCATGAACATGCGCATTTGCGGAAATGCGCATTTTTGCACATGCGCATTCAACAAATTCAGCTCGATGAGGCTGCCAGGGTGAGTGCAGGCTGCTTGCAGAGCACGGGCAGGGGGCAAGCGGGGGTAGGGGCTCAGCGAGCGGGGCTCGAGGGTGTGGGCAGCGGGGGTTCTGCCAGATTCCTGGACGGAATCGGGTGCCCACACCATCCCTAACCCTCGCCCTCTGTATCAGTGTCAAAAAACCCCTGGTGATAGTCTGGCTAATGATGCTAACTGTTGCTCAGCGTAACCTATCTTGAAAGGAATCTCTACCACCGAACTTCTTGGAAAAAAGGATCGGTACAGTACAGTGGAGGCTGGTGGCTCCAATTTGGCGGGGCTGTGCATCCATTCTGGGTTTCAGCCAGAACTCTAAAGGAGCTATCCAAGGTGCTGAATCACCCCCCCCCCAAATGAGGCCAGCACCTTGGATAGCTCCTTTATAGTTCTGGCTGGTTCTGACTGAAACCCAGAATGGATGCACTGCCTCACCAAAATTGGAATGACCTGCCTCCATTGGCAAGGCAGACAAATAAATTAAACCAAACCTTTTCAGTTCCTGTGCCAGAAACAATACCAGCTGCCACTCCCTCTAATTCAGAGAACAAAAATATCAGCGTGCCGTGGGATTTTTTTTTTTTTTTTTTTTTGCGCAATCCATTCTGCCTGGGGGGACTATAATTTCTCAGTTTTCCATGTATCCCCCATCATCTGTATCTCTCCTTGGACTGAGAGTTCTGAGATTTCTCCGTTGGCTCCTTATGCCACACATTGCTACCTGCTACAGCCCCGCCTGTAATTTTCAACTCCCCCCACCCCTGCCACTTGTCGAGTTTGACAAGTTTAAGAAGGATGCAGACAAACTGGAGAGAGTTCAGAGGAGGGCAGCAAAGATGATCAGGGGACTGGAGTGGAAACAAAGCCCTATGAAGAGAGACTGAAAGAACTGGGCATGTTTAGCCTTGAGAAGAGAAGACTGAGGGGAGATAGGATAGCACTCTTCAAGTACTTGAAAGGTTGTCACAGAGAGGAAGGCCTGGATCTCTTCTCGATCATCCCAGTGTACAGGACATGGAATAATGGGCTCAAGTTCCAGGAAGCCAGATTCCGTCTGAACATCAGGAAAAACTTCCTGACTGTTAGAGCAAGACGACAATGGAACCAATTACCTGCGGAGGTGGTGGGCTCTCCCACACTGGAGGCATTCAAGGTGAGGCTGGACAGCCATCTGTCAGGGAAGCTCTGACCTGGATTCCTGCATTGAGCAGAGGGTTGGACTCGATGGGCTTGTAGACCCTTTCCAACCCTATTCTATGATTCTATGACTGAAGGTACAGTCCATTCATTGCGCATGCACAACACACAAGGAAGCAAGCACTCTACATGCGAGTCCTTGCTGGCTCTTTCCACAGGCTCGACATCTGAGCCTGGCAACACATGGCGTAAAAGCAGCTTTCCCTGAATTGGTACCCTCCAGATGTGTTGGATAGCAGTTCCCATAATTCCCATCCAGAGTGGCCATTAATAAATTCTTATCAAAAGCTAACTGAAACAAAATTCTCACCTGTCTGCACCAGCCAAATTCAATGGGTAGAGCTATTCTCAGCATGGAGAGGAATACCTGCTTGCCATATAGCTGTTAAAAATGGGGAGCCTGCCAGAAAAAGAGAGGCGGTGACCCTAATTCAGGGCTAACATGGATGAATATACAGGGATTCAAACCCAGAATGTTAAGAACTAAGTGCTTGAAGCCCTGGGCCTGGATGGATGAATCTGTCAGCTTTGGTTTCTCCCACATTTGTATTTTTTTTTAATCTCAACTTCTTGTTTGTGTCAAATACGGAGTGCTTGCAATTTTTTTGTTAGAATATGAATGCATAGCTTTTCAGGAAGCCAAATTCTGCACACCTATAGGTGCTGCTCTGAGGAGGTGGGATTGCATGGAAGAATCGATTCCTGTCCAGCTGTACAGATCTAGACGCTTTCACCAGAGTAGGCACAGCTATTAACATCTGGCATATTTTTAAGTTCTCTCTCAAGAGTTGTTATGTATTTCTTTGGGACTGTGTGTGTTTTTGCTGCCGATGCATTTTGCTGCTCTTATGACTGCACCAGTGACAACACAGCATTGAAAAAAGGCTGAGCAAGAAAGCTGAGGCACCCACTGAAATGCACGGCAGCTGACTATAATCAAGCATGAAATGTTTACACAGAAGCTTGGAGCACTTGTCCATCAAAAGATTGCTTCCGGGCTATGTGCAAAGCCTGGATGCTAAAGGAAGAAAATGTTCAATAGCTTGGAAGCCAAGAAACCATGCTTGGAGTGGATTCTGTCCTACACAGGCCTTGGGGGTAGCAGCTCATACCCCCCACCCACCCAAGGCTGGATTCATAGGTGGGATGAAACTCGAGCAAAGGGCTGGATGCTCCCGATCTCCTCTGACCTTAGAAGCTAAGCAGGGTCAGCCCTGGATAGTACTTGGATGGGAAACCACCTGGGAATGAGGTTTCCTGCACTGAGCAGGGGGTTGGACTCGATGGTCTTGTAGGCCCCTTCCAACCCTATAATTCTATGATTCTATGAAATATCCAGAAATCTCAAAAACGAAAATAGAATTTGATGCTCTGAACAAGGGTACCAAATGCAGCAACTGGTTTCTGATAGGGATGTTGAAGAAATCCACAATGAATCATCGAATCATAGAATAGTAGGGTTGGAAGGGGCCTATAAGATCATCGAGTCCAACCCCCTGCTCAATACAAGAATCCAAGTCAGAGCATCCCTGACAGATGGCTGTCCAGCCTCACCTTGAATGCCTCCAGTGTGGGAGAGCCCACCACCTCCCTAAGGAATTGGTTCCATTGTCGTATTGCTCTAACAGTCAGGACATTTTTCCTGGTGTTCAGCCGGAATCTGGCTTCCTGTAACTTGAGCCCATTATTCCGTGTCCTGCACTCTGGGATGACCGAGAAGAGATCCTGGCCTTCCTCTCTGTGACAGCCTTTCAAGTACTTGAAGAGTGCTATCATATCTCCCCTCAGTCTTCTCTTCTCAAGGCTAAACATGCCCAGTTCATTCAGTCTCTCTCATAGGGCTTTATTTCCAGTCCCCTGATCATCTTTGTTGCCCTCCTCTGGACCCTCTCCAGCTTGTATGCATCCTTCTTAAAGTGTGGTGCCCAGAACTGGACACAGTGCTCCAGATGAGGCCTAACCAGTGCTGAGTAGAGTGGAACTAGTACTTCACGGGATTTGGAAGCTATGCTTCTATTAATGCAGCCCAAAATCGCATTTGCCTTTTTTGCAGCCACATCACATTGTTGGCTCATCTTCAGCTTGTGATCGGCAACACTTCCAAGATCCTTCTCGCTTGTAGTATTGTTGAGTCACGTATCCCCCATCTTGTAACTGCACATTTGGTTTCTTTTTCCTAGGTGCAGAACTTGGCATTTATCCCGATTACATTTCATTCTGTTGTTTTCTGCCCAGCACTCCAGTCTATCAAGATCACTTTGAATTTTGTTTCTGTCTTCCGAAGTATTAGCTATCCCACCCAATCTTGTCATCTGCAAGTTTGCTCAGTATTCCCTGCACCTCCTCCTCCAAGTCATTAATAAAAATGTTGAAGAGCACTGGGCCCAGGACTGAGCCCTGCAGAGCCCCGCTCATTACCTGGAACCAAATGAGTTCGGGTTTTTGTGAATCCAACCTGTGGATTCTGCTGCTGACCAGCTTTTCCCCCATCACAGGCAAATCCTGCAGATTTGCGGACCATCTTTCTAACTTTCCTGAATTTTGTGCAAATTTCATCATAGAAAAATACACATTTAAAAAAAAAACCCAGCCAAAAATGCTCATTTCTCCCATAGTCTAAAGCATGAAAATGCACATGGGAGGGGAGTTTGCACATTTGCACAAGTGCGCATTTGCACTAATTTGGAAACTATAAAAATCCGATTCTGTCGATGGGCAGACGACAGAACAAAAGGCTCCTGATGATCCACGAAACACAGACAGAATTCCTCTTCCTCTTCAGCATTTCAACCTCCTTCTTCACCTGCCTGTCATTCTCATCCAGACAACAGTGGTGGTGCAAAGGAGAAGCAGAAGAGACCGACTTAGCCACTGACTCTCTGCCTGTCAAGCAAGCACGCAGAGGCGATGATGAGAAAGAGGATGACAAGCAAGAGCAGCTGGTGACAATGGTGGGGAGAAGGTAGATTCATGGAGGGAGGGGTATGGCTGGGGGTGACTTGCTCAAGGGCAGTAGAAAACCTGGAGCCGACACTGCACCAAACATCTGTCCTCCTCCTGATATAGTCTTTTTCTCTCAAAATCTGCAGCACCGCCCTATTCTTTAACATGTTTTGATACTTTTTTGAGCTCAGGAACATATCGGGTCATTCAGGAAGCGCAAAAGATGGTAGATGCTGAAGTTCTGATCCACATGTTAGTCGGGAAGGGACAGACCAAGTCAGTTGGCATCAGAATTCACAAAGACTGGATTCCTCAAGCATCCCTGCTAAGACCAGCCTTAATTCTGAAACACCGTATGCAACAAGGGGTAGATTCCCCACTCCCATCCCAGAACCATCATGTTTTGGAAACTAAGGATGTACGGACTGTGAAAAATCCATTCCAGAAGGATCTGATATGTGGGCCCCTGCTGGGGGGTGTGCCCTCAGCAGGTGCCCAACCTTGATGCTGGCCCCTGTTTGGGTGGGGGTGTTTCCAGATTCTTACTGGTTAGGGGGTAGCTGATGGTTGTTGGGTGGTGTCCCCCCCCCCATGCACACACTTTCTTAATGAAGCCAAGACTTCTTAGGAAGACTGGGAGCAATAGGGAGGCCACACAGCACTGGGCTAAAGCCTGGACACTCCCAGTAGCATGTCTGGAAATGTCTATTGGGAACCACATCCCCCACCCCTCCCAGCCATCAGTGGATGCTCCCATGCCTACCTGTAGGAGCTTCCCAGACCTAAGAACTGGGCCTTGACTAATGCAGCCCCCTGTGGCATTGGTTCCCCTTGGAAGCATAGGTTTGGGAATGGTGGATTGGCGGCAGGAGGGCTGACAGACCCTCAATGTGTCCCCAAGTGAATCAGACTTGATCTTAAACAAGTTAACAGGCCCGTTCCAAATTGACACTAGGGGAAGCTCACCGACCACTGCAGATTACCTCAGATGCCGGACGAATGTTTGCCGATATCATTTTCTTGGAGCAAGCTGTGCTGTTGCTGCTAAAACCTCCTAAAGCATATGGGTGAGTCAGAAACTGGCTGCTTTGGTCTGACCCAGTAGCACAGCCAAGGAAGTCTTAGACAAAGGCTTCCATCCATCGACTCTCCTTCCCTTGCGTCCCGATTTCGACAGTCTATACTGCTGATAGACACACGAAGGGACCCCTCCGTTCCATCACAGCAGGAGCACGTTCTCCACCGCTGAGTAAACATAATCGATCAAGCAGATTGCAGCTCAGGGCCCAATGTTTCTGCTTATGAGGCTTTATGTTTACGACACACGCTCCTTCTCCCAAATCAATTACTCAGCCTACTTCCAAAACAAGAGAAAAACAGCAGGGGAGAGCGAGGAGCGAACAAGCGGGAAAGAAAAGTAGAAGGAGTTGTCTGCAATCTTAACTGATGCCTTCACTTTTTTGCCGTCTTTGGGCTTTGAAGGAGATGAAGATGATGATGATGAATTAAATCTCTTTGATGCCTTTCCCAGAAAAAAAAAATACTCAAGGCATCTCTTGCAACAAAAATCAAACCATGCAAAACTTTAAAACAGGTAAAAACAATTGATAATAAAATACCCCAACTGATACAATGACTAAGGGAGAAATCCCATGGCCCCTAGACATTGTCTGACCGGCCATAGCATACTGGGGATTCCCTCCTCCAAGGTGGGAGAGCTTTCAGAAGGGGGGAGTTGGAGCTCTGCCCCTGCTCCCTAGCAGCCAGTGCAGAAAGAACCACACCGCCCCCTTGAGCCTCCTTCCCTTCCCTTCTGAAGCCCCATCACTAGACTGGCAGTGAAGCCCGTCTAGTGAAAAATGCAGGGTGGAAGGACGGGGAGGGAAAGTTCACCTCTGCTGCTCCTCCTGCCCTGTACTATATGATCGGAAGCCTCTGAATTTGGGGAGTCCCGATCATCGAGGGCACAATCGATAGGGTTGTGCCTTAAATTAAAAAGCCCATAATCTGCCATCAAATGCCTAGGGATGGAGATTGCGAGCACAGGAATAGGGTGCTCTCAACAGCCTAATTCTCTCACAAAAGATCCTTCATGTTGCAAATATAAGAGTGGAACTGTGAAAATTTCACTGGTCCAGGAGGGAGGGAATGGAGCTCAGAGGGACTGTGCTTTCGAAGCCAATTTCCCCCCCCCCCTCTGTCTTTTAACTGATCAGGTGACAGTGTTCCTTGCAGTTTAAAGCCAGGGTGGGCAACATGTAGCCCTCTGGATATTGTTCGAATGCAGCAGTCATCACCCCTCACTGTGCTGGCCAGGGCTGATGGGAGTTACAGTCCAACAACATCTCGAGGGCCACAGGGCACCCATCTCTGCTTGAAAAGTTCCTTTTGGAGGGATGATAACCCTGACGGCAAAGGTACATTTTGGAGAAGCTCTCAGGGGGCACATTCCAGTGGTGGGCAGGGCCAAAAGAAAAAGGGGTGGGGTCAACAATGCCAGCATATTTTTAGCTTAAAGCTCTTAATGCCAGTAGCTAAGCCTTAGGAGAGGCATTTCAGCCTCTTAGAATGGGAGGGGGGAGGACTACACAAAAGCTAGGAAACCACCAAATGACTGATGGTCAGGTGGAAAGGGGTTAGGAACAGGGGAAGGGGTGTGGCTTTCTGGGGAACCCCATGTCATGCCTCCCTTGGACTCCTCTGAGGATGAAGGGGAATGACAGGCTCCAAACCGGCCCCCTGTGGAGGAGCCATGCCCAGCTGCAGCCCCTCCAGAGGATTCAGAGGGTGAAGTTCCACCGACCCCAGTGGAGTGAAGGCAGCTCCATGTAAAAGAGCACCAGAGGCGAGCTTCCAGCTGTTTAAGACAGAGAGGCTCCCAGAGGCCAGAGGACACTGTTTCAAGATGCTGCCATTAAAAGCAGGAAGCAGGCAGGGACAAAGCTGATGGAGAACAACATTGTTTCTATGCGCCAGATCTCGTCAGCCCTGCCTTGTCCCCGAACCTGAACCACAGCCTTGCTCATGAATCCCTGTGTGTAGACCTTGGATTGGAATAAGGACCTCTCTCTCTGCCATGCTGTCTTGGATCTGTCGAATTGGTAAAGCCCTCCTGCTTTACCCACCGCCTTTCCTAGCCTTGGACAGGTTGACGACCTGGCTTATCTGTCAGTGAGTTATTGTTGCTGTTTGCCAGCAAGGATTGACACCCCAGAGGGCCTGGGACCTTGGCTCTGAGGTTCTGCACCCCTGTCTTGGGCCAACCCTTCCCCATGGCTGTTTAAGCAGAAGAGGAAATTATCTCTATGTGTTCCATGAGATACAGCAAGTAGGGATGGACGGACTCCCTACCTTCTGTTCTGTTGTTGGGGTCCGTGATGGGGGGGGGAGAGAGCTGATCCGTTCCTCCTCCCCAGAATCCTCCAGAGCAGCTCCACATCTGGAGGCTTTCAAGGAGCCACACTCAGGCTTTGTAGTGTTTGTGATGCCATTACTGTATTCCTGGGAGAAATACAGCTGCAAATGGCATAGTGGACACCACTTGCGGTGTCCACTATGATTTTTTTTTACCTAAATAGATCCATAAACGGCTGCAATTAGGTTAAACTCAGGGCTTTACGGGCGCAAGTGGTGTCTACTATGCCATTTGCGGCTGTATTTCTCCCAGGAATACAATAATAGCAGCTGCCGTTACTGTATCGCAAACACTACGGAGCTGGAGTGCAGCTCTACGGAAAATCCTCCTGAGCTGGAGGTAAGTGGTTCCGTTCCGCCGCGGATTCCACAGGATTCATTTGAGCGTGGGGCGGAATTCGCCGACATCCCTAGTGGCAAATGATCCAGATAGCACCCACCCATGCACAGAGGGTTTGTTTGAGGTAGCCGACCCCTTGCATCTGGGTACTGGCCTGGCAAACATTTTGCCCGTCTCTTCTGGCATTTTGACACTATTCCGCTGACCTCTGCAGCTACAGCCCTGAAAGGCCATCACGGCTCAGAAGGGGGCCTTCACATCAGAGCTCCTACACTCCGCGATGCCCTAGCATTGCAAGTTAGACAGGCACCAATCTTTGGGAGTCGTCTGTGTCTACTGAAAACATCCCTTTTCCAATAGGTAATCCCAGCAAGGTAATCTTTGTCCCGTGTATGAAGGCCTGCTTTTGTACATCACATATACATTTTTTAAATATAAGGGATCCATAAATAGTGTGAAATAAATAAATAATACATAAGTAGCACTAGTAAGCAGTGAAGGCTGGTTTTGGAGGGGTTGCCAATCCATTCTGGGTTTCAGTCAGAACCAGCCAGAACTCTCAAGGAGCTATCCAAGGTGCTGAGCTTATTTTGGGAATAGGGTTCAGCACCTTGGCTAGCTCCTTTAGAGTTCTGGCTGGTTCTGACTGAAACCCAGAATGGAATCACTGCCCCACCAAAATAAGAGCCACCAGCCTCCATTGCTAATAAGGTCCCATTCCATTCCTCTTATTTTCTGCTCCTGTGCTTCTGGAGAATTCTCTCTCTCTCCCTCCCCCTCCCTCTCTCTCTCTCTCTCTCTCTCTCTCTCACACACACACACACACACACACACTCATACGCTTATGTCTAGTAGGCATCCCTTTTTTACCTGGAGAATCCCATTGCTTTCTCTTCACTGGCAAAAAGGGGGCACCTAGTTATGCACTGGCTTGTTAAGAAGAGTGCATGGGTTAGAAAAACATAGGGGCGATCTGGTTCATGCTGGCAGGAATAATAGGAAATTCACCATGGCATTTAGCACAAAGCGGCAACATTTAGGTGCTGTGAAAGCAACATCTCAAGTAGATGATCACCTAAATCAAAAGCTGATTACATCTGAAAACATGTGGCTGAGATCCTATAGGCACTTAATGTTTCTACGTGCACTGAAATCAATGGAACCTACTTAGGAGGAAAAATGACTTTAATAGATGAAGCAAACAGCTGAATAATCTCCACCTTCAATGGCATTTTAACTGCCTATTGAATGGTATCAGAGATTTGCTTTATCTCAGGACTCTGGTCTCTGATCTATTAAAATGATTTGAAAAGGAGAAACCATTTATTTTTACTATGGCTTCAAGTGCTTAGCTCTGAGGATGCGCATTCTCAGTACCAAATTTTACTTTTGCATTTTTTGTATTGACAGCAGAGAGATTGACTTCCAAGGGACACTTTCCAGAAGTCATTTGTAAACTTAATGGCAATATATATAGCCTGGGGTAAAAAAAGAGAGAAGAATTATTGATGTGGTTCTTAGGGATTGGCATATGTATATATGTGCAACAAATCAAACGAACGCTTCTGCTATTAATACTCTTCTCCTCTCAGACCACTTTGTGGTGTCCCTAAATGCCTTATCTTTTTAAAGAAAATGACACAACATCACTTGATTTGACCAAAGATTTATCTGATGGTTTATTGTAAAAGCAAATCTTAGGATGTGAAGGGTTCATCTAATCCAGAATTCTGTCTTCCTTTCCAAATGCCTCTGGGACACTCCCAAGTAGGACATGAAGTTGACCGCTGACACAGCTAAGTAGAACTTTCTGAGATGTTCATATTTCTGATTACCAGCTGTTGGGGGAGTAGGGCTGTTCAGATTTTGTTTAATCCATTCTGTGTTTCATGGATTATCAGGTGTCTTTCATTCTGTTGTCCACTCACTGACAGAATCAGATTTTTTTTCCCCTTCAGAAAAGTCTGCAAAGACATCTGCTACGTAACTTCCTCTGGCATGTAACATTTTGTGTAATTTTGTCAGTTCAGCATACCTGGAAGAATTCAGGCTGAAGTCAGGGATAATTCCCAGATGCCAGTTTCCTCTGCTTGTGTAATACATTTTTCAACCACCCCATGGCAAGTAGGTTGCCAAGCTGCAAAGTGAGTATGCAGTCTGAGAGGTCGGTGCTTCTGTGCCTCCCACCCCATTCTTTCCTGGGTCTTCCCCACCTACAGTGGACAAAACTGAAGTCCAGGTTGCTTTGACATCAATCCCTGGGAAAATTCTGGAGCAGATCAAAAAGCAATCAGTCTGTAAGCACCTTGAAAACAATGCAGTGATGACATGAAGCCAACATGGATTTGTCAAGAACAAATCCTGCCAGACGAATCTGATCTCATTTTTTGATCAAGTAACCTCCCTTGTGGACTGTGGGAATGCTGTGGACATAATATACCTCAACTTCAGCAAAGCTTTCGACAAAGTGCCCCATGATATCCCGATGAGCAAACTAGCTCAAAGGGGGCTAAATGAAATAACGATCTGGTGGATCCACAGTTGGCTACAGAATCGGACTCAAAGAGTGCTTATCAATGGGATCTTCACAAACTGGGAAGAGCTAACGAGCAGGGTACCCCAGGGCTCAGTCCTGGGCCCAGTGCTTTTCAAAATTTTTATCAATGACTTGGAGGAGGAGGTGCAGGGAATGCTGACCAAATCTGCAGATGACACAAAATTGGGCAGGATAGCTAATACTTTGGAAGACAGAAACAAAATTCAAAGTGATCTTGATAGGCTGGGTAGAAAACAACAGAATGAAATGTAATAGGGATAAATGCCAAGTTCTGCACCTAGGGAAAACAAAAAGCCAAAGGCACAGTTACAAGATGGGGGATACATGGCTCAACAACACTACAAGCGAGAAGGATCTTGGAATTGTTGCCAATCACAAGCTGAGGATGAGCCAACAGTGTGACAACTCGGGATGGCGGAGAATTTCTCCATGAATCTCCGGGAGGCCGAATGCCAACACATTCGGCTCCCCAAAATTGGTGGTGAAATTCTCCGCCCCCGCCGGGATGGGACTTACCTCCTTCGAATGTCCCTCTCGGCGGCGGGTCCTGGCAGCGTTTCGGCAGGGGCAGCAGCCGGTCTTCCGACTGGCCACCGCCGCTGCCATTACAAAGTAAAGTAAAAAACAAAAACAAAAAACGTGATAGGCTACGTAACGATTTACGTAGCCTATCACGGCTAGATTTTCAAAGTCAGCCATGATAGGCTACGTAAATCGTTACATAGCCTATCACGGCTGACTTTGAAAAAAAAAAAACCGCGTACGCAAATGGCGGTACCCATGGGCGCCACCATTTGTGTTCCTTAGTTGGGCAGGGGTAGCCTACGTAAATCTTTACGTAGACTACCCCTGCCCAAACCAGGAATGCAAATGGCGGCGCCCATGGGCGCCGCCATTTGCATACGTGCTTTTTTTTTTTTTCTTTCAGACAGCCGTGATAGGCTACGTAAAGATTTACGTAGCCTATCACGGCTGACTTTGAAAATCTAGCCGTGATAGGCTACGTAAATTGTTACGTAGACTATCACGTTTTTTTTTAATTTACTTTTTTATTTCGCGGCCGGGGAGATGGGGCGCTCCCCCCCAGCCTGAATTTCGGCCGGGAGGGGCGGGGCACCTCCTACCCAGCCTGAATTTCGGGGGGAGAACTGGAGCACCTCCCCCCCCCAAAAAAGCTGCGGGACCAGGTAAGGGACTTTCGTCCATCCTTAGTGACAACAAAGGCAAAGGCTATTTTGGGCTGCATTAATAGAAGCATAGCTTCCAAATCCCAGGAAGTACTAGTTCCCCTCTACTCAGCACTGGTTAGGCCTCATCTGGATTACTGTGTCCAGTTCTGGGCACCACACTTTAAGAAGGATGCAGACAAGTTGGAGAGGGTTCAGAGGAGGGCAACAAAGATGATCAGGGGACTGGAAACAAAGCCCTATGAAGAGAGACTGAGAGAACTGGGCATGTTTAGCCTTGAGAAGAGAAGACTGAGGGGAGATATGATAGCGCTCTTCAAGTACTTGAAAAGTTGTCACAGAGAGAAAGGCCAGGATCTCTTCTTGATCATCCCAGAATGCAGGACACAAAATAATGGGCTCAAGTTACAGGAAGCCAGATTCCGGCTAACATCAGGAAAAACCTCCTGATTGTTAGAGCAATAGGACAATGGAACCCATTCCCTAGGGAGGTGGTGGGCTCTCCCACACTGGAGGCATTCAAGGTGAGGCTGGAGAGCCATCTGTCAGGGATGCTTTGACTTAGATTCCTGCACTGAGCAAGGAGTTGGAGTTGATGGTCTTATAGGCCCCTTCCAACCCTACTATTCTATGATTCTATGATCAGGGGACTGGAAACAAAGCCCTATGAGGAGAGACTGAAAGAACTGGGCATGTTTAGCCTTGGGAAGAGAAGACTGAGGGGAGATATGATAGTGCTCTTCAAGTACTTGAAAGGTTGTCACAGAGAGGAAGGACAGGATCTTTTCTCAATCACCCCAGATTGCAGGACATGGAATAATGGGTTCAAGTGACAGGAAGCCAGATTCCGGCTGAACATCAGGAAAAATGTCCTGAATGCTAGAGCAATATGACAATGGAACCAACTACCCAGGGAAATGGTGGGTTCTCCCACACTGGAGGCATTCAAGATGAAGCTGGACAGCCATCTGTCAGGGATGCTTTGACTTAGATTCCTGCATTGAGCAAGGGGTTGGAGTTGATGGTCTTATAGGCCCCTTCCAACCCTACTATTCTACGATGCTCTGATTCTATGATTTTCTCCCATGTCACATGCATTATTGAAATGGAAATGTTCGACCTCTGAGCTGCAATCTGGAAACTCAAACCCACACAAAATTGTGTGTGTGTGTGTGTGTATGTGCGGTGCATGGTTTTTAAGGGGTCTGACATGTTTGGCTACCCATCTTGCATAAATGGAAAGCTGGATTTCTTATCCCATTTGCATGACATTTCAAAAGAGAAATGGATTTGAATCCACCCTAAATCATGAGGAATTGGATAATTGTACAGTTGGAAGGGGCACTGGAGGTCATTTAGTACAACCCCCTGTTCAGTGCAGGACGCAACTGCAGAAATCTTGACAGATGGGCTGTCCAGCCTCTGCTTAATGCCTCCAGCAGCATCACATCTTTAGAGCATGTATTCCACTGTCAAACAGTTCATACCATTAGGAACTTTATCCTAATGAAAGAAGTAGCTGGATACAGACCAGCCTTAAAAATAATTGTACTGATCATGTGGTTTTAATTTTTGTGAGCTACCCTAAGAGCTTTGGCTATTAGGTGGTATAGAAATGTAGTAAAACAAACAAACAAACAAATAAATAAACAGCTTACTAGCCCAGGAATGCTGCATATAGTCAACCAACCGCAGAAAGCCAAAGTGTCACTGTTTGACACTGCTCAGCGTCAAAGACTAAACACTACTGCTTACCGCTGGAGAACTGATAAAATCCAAACAATAAATCCCACTTGAAAGCATCTATGTGAACAACATTTGCTATGGAGAACAGAGTGTGTAGATTTAGCACTCTGTTACCATTATAAAGAAAACGTAATCCTGCATGAATGAGCCACATTCTAAAATCCATTTTGCTCCAGGGAAACATTATGCATCTCCTCCAATAATCAAACAGGATCTGATAGCAGGAAAAAGAATCGTTTAATGTTCAGAAGAGTAATAATTGTGGATTGAATTATTGGTGTGTGTTTGTACAACATTAAAAAGGCAATATATTAAAATTCCTTACTGTGCTCTTCTTCTGACTGTAAATAGTACAGTGTAACTCAGGGAGCTTCTGTGGAATGTCTAATATAAAAACAACTATTCCTATTGCTACAGCTAATGCAGTGTGGGGGATATAAGAACTGAGCTACACATTACATTAATAATGTGTCAAGAAAGCCTCAGCAAAGGCCATTTTGTGCAAGATGGAAGGAATTGCCAACTGGTGATCTCTAGCAGCTAACGTTGCCTGCTCCACCACCTCCCATCTGTTAGGGGAAAGTGGCCACTGGAGACAACAAAAGAATGGATAAAGCCTAGCCAGCTGAAAACCCATTCACTCTAGGCAGGAGCTGCTCAGCTGGGGGTGAGCCTGATACAACTCTTTTCTTCTTCCCAGTAGCACAGAGGTAGAGGCTGACCAATCATTTCAAACTTCTCTAGTCTTTCCTGGCTGTAGGAACAAGCTTGTGGTGGAATCTTTCAGAGTTCTTAGTTGGGTTGCTTTTTTTCTGATTAGGTTAATGTGTAGCCAGTGGAGGTCGGTGGCTCTGATGTCATGGGGTGGTGAATCTTCTCTGGGTTTCAGTCAGAACTCTATAGGAGCTATCTAAGGTGGTGAACCCATTTTGCGGATAGGGGTCAGCATCTTGGATTGCTCCTTCAGAGCTCTGACTGAAACTCAGAGAGGATTGACAGCCCCACTGAAATCAGAGCCACCAGCCTCCAATGTGTGTAGCCTAGCTCAAGATACTGAGCCAGGGAGTCACTTCTTCAAACCTCATCTTGGTCATAGATTGATTCTAGGGATGTCAGGGAAATCCACTGCGGATTCAAATGAGGAATCCGCAGTGGATCGGGACCGCTTACCTCTAGGGATGGCGGAGAATTCCGACATGGATTTCAGTGAGGCCGAATGCACTGGCATTCGGCCCCCTGAAACCTGTAGAGGAACGGCCTCCCACCCCACGCCCCCCCACGGAATCCCTCCTGGGACGAGCTTACCTGGGGCGGATGTTCCTGCGGTGGTGGCTCCAGCGGTGGCAGCGGCAGCTGGCCTCTCGGCCAGCTGCTGCGGACTCAAATGGCAGCCGCCGTAGTGGCCGCCATTTGCATCTGGCCAGGCTGCTGTGATAGGCTACCTAAGTATTATGTAGCCTATCAAGGCAAAGGCAGCCACGCAAATGGTGGCCACCACGCCATTTGCGTAGCTGCCTTTGCCATGATAGGCTACGTAAATACTTATGTAGCCTATCATGGCAACAACAACAAAAAACCTGTGTACGCAAATGGCAGCGGCTACAGCGGCCACCATTTGCGTTCCATTTTTTTCGCTGTTTTAGCTTATGTAAATATTTACGTAAGGTATTATGGAGAAAAAAGGGGGAACGCAAATAGCATAGTGGGCGCTATTTGCGTTCCCCTTTTTTTTCGTCATAATAGCTTATGTAAATATTTACGTAGGCTAAAACAGTGAAAAAAAAGGAACGCAAATGGCGGCCTCCATAGCTGCCACCATTTGCGTACATGGGGTTTTTTTTCCCGGAAGGCTGCCTAGTGGCCAGATGTCTGGCTGCAGGCAGTCCCGGCCGGCGGCTCCACGGAATCTCTGCAGAGCAGAGCTGGCCGGATCAGGATTTTGGTGCAGAGTGCAGAGTGCTGAGTGCAGAGCACCTCCCCCCCACGAATCACCCCATCAAAAAGGTAAGTGACTTGTGTACATCCCTACTTACTCCACTCCAGGAGGACTGGAGGCGGAATGGCACTCGGCTGGCTTGTTTGTTTGTTTATTTCATTTCTTGCCAGCCAGAGCCGTTTGCCTCCTCCCTGTCCCTGCTGATCGCCATGTCTTTAAAAATAAAAAAAAATGGCAATCGGGAGGACGTGCCCGTAGACTTATACGCAAACAGAGTCATGAATCTTGTGTAGAAGTCTATATGTCCATAGGCTTATATGCAAGATTCACTGCTGTATTTTGCATATAAGTCTATGGGCACATCCTGCTGATTGCATGTGAAAATCTGATCGCACCAAAAAAGTTTGCTGATTTGGGGAATGTAACTCTGGCTTGGCTTGCAAATGCAAGCTGAGTTGGGGGGCTCCACGGGAATCCATTGGGCCCCCAAAGGGCCAGGTTTCCTAGCAACAAACATCCCTAATTTTAATGGAATTGTTTTTAGTGGGTGCTTTCTATCTTAACTTTGCTGTTCTTAGCTTTCTCTTATTTGTTGTATTTTTTATTCTTATTTGATCGTCATTTTGATTTTTTATTGTGTCTTAGCTAGTTTTTTTTGTTAAACGTATAGACTTTGCTGAGAAAATGCTTTAAACAAGGAAACAAACACATTACATTCATAGCCCCCCCCCCATTCCTCCAAGGGGCTCTGGGTAGGGATGGGCGGATTCCCTACCTTCCAGACTGTGGGGAATCCACCCAGGGGTGGGGGAGGTAATCCGTTCCTCCCCCTGGAATCCTCTGGAGCCAGCTCCTCTCCACGGTGATTCCACGGAGCTGCATGCCAGCTCAATATCACTGTGAGGAATGAATACAGCCACCAATAGGGATGTACGAAAGTCTTACCTGGCTCCATGCTGGGCAATCTGTGGTGGGGGGAGGTGCTCCGCCCCTCCACCCAGAATCCTCCCCATCTGGCTCTGCTCTGTAGCGGCTCTGCGGAGCCTCCAGCCAGGGCCGGCCACAGCAGTAGTTCCGGCCATGGCCAGGCTGCTGCGGCTGCAAAAGGTGGCCATCATAGCGGCTGTCATTTGCATCTTTGCAGTCAGCCATGATAGGCTATGTAAGTATTTATGAAGCCTATCACGGCAAAGAGCAGGGACGCAAATGGTGGCTGCTATGCCATTTGCGTGGCTGCCTTTACCATGATAGGCTACGTAAATACGTGTGTAGCCTATCATGGCTGACTGCAAAGACACAAATGGCGGTCACTACGACAGCCACCATTCATGGCCGCAGTAGCCTGGCAGCAGCCGGCCAGCCGGGAGACCAGCTGGAGCTGCCGCCACTGCATCCACCGCCAGAGCCGCCTCCACCACCACTGGAGCTGCCGTCACTGGAGCCACCGCCAGGTAAGCTCCGTCCTGGGGGGATTCCGTGGGGTGGTGGAGGCGGGGAGGCTGTTCCACCATGGATTCCAGAGGCCCGGATTCTAAAGAATCCAGCTTCACTGATGTCCATGGCGGAATTCTCTGACATCCCTAGTAGGGGTGCACGAAACCCACTTACCTGGTCTTGCAGCTTTTCGTGGTGGGGGGGAGGCACTTCTCTGCTCTCCCCCCAAAGTTCAGGCCGGGGGGGAAGCTTCCCACCTCGCCCGGCCGAAATTCAGGCCGGGGGGGAGGCTTCCCGCCTCGCCCGGCTGAAATTCAGGCCGGGGAGGAGGCGCCTCGCCTCGCCCGGCCACAAAATAAAAAGTTTTTTTAAAAAAAACAAAACGCCCCCATGATAGGCTACACGACGATTAACGTAGCCTATCACGGCTAGATCTGCAAAGTCAGCCGTACTAGGCTACGTAAATCATCACGTAGCCTATCACGGGTGACTTAAAAAAAAAAAGCGCGTACGCAAATGGCGGCCCCCATAGGGAGCCGCCATTCGCATTCCTTATTTGGTCACTGTAGTCTACGTAAATCTTTACGTAGACTACAGCGACCAAATAAGGGCAACGCAAATAGCGTTGCCCTTATTTTCGCCGTAGTCTATGTAATCTTTATGTAGACTACAGCGACCAAATAAGGAACGGGAATGGCGGCTCCCTATGGGGGCCGCCATTTGCGTACGCGCTTTTTTTTTTAAGTCACCCGTGATAGGCTACGTGATGATTTACGTAGCCTATCACGGCTGACTTTGCAGATCTAGCCATGATAGGCTACGTTAATCGTCACGTAGCCTATTACGGGGGCATTTTTTTTTTTTAGTTTTATTGGAATGGCGGCGGCAGCAGCCGGTCGAAAGATCGGCTGCCACCCCCGCCCCTGATGAAGACCCGATGAACCACCGCCAGGACCCACTGCCGGGAGGGACATTCGGGAAAGGTAAGTCCCGTCCCGGGGCGGGGTGCGAGGGGAGGGGGGGATGCGGAGAATTTCTCCCCGAAACTTGTTCGGGGGGCCGAACACGTTGGCGCTCGGCCCCCCGAAGTTTCGGGGAGAAATTCTCCGCCAACCCTAATCCCTAGCCTCAAATGGCATAGTGGATGCCACTTGAAGCTGTAAAACCCTTACCTAATTGCAGCCATTGCATTCTTGATGGCCTGTGTTGCCCCGGCTGTGGGTGTTGAATTCTTAGGTTAGAGGTGCCAAGATAGTGATAAATCAGATTCAAAGGTTTACTTACAAGGATACTTTATTGGGTAACTTACAGCACACAGGCATACCCAATGGTTGGATCAGACACCTTCTCTGAACCATGAGCCATTGGGTCAAATGGGTTTTATACAATACATGTTAGCAGTATAACAGCAGCAAGCACCTCCTGGCATTCATTCCCAGCATAAACTAACAGCACTTGGTTCTCAGCACAGCCACCTGTAAACAAACTTGGCTTCCCAGGCAGAGTGCTTGATAACGCTCTCACTGATTAGTGTGGAATGTGCTAGGCCACGCTATCAGCCCTTTGAATCATCTTCACATGCTCAGAAGCTTACTAGCAAGGGAATTGCAACAATACTGAACTTAAACAAGCATTATGGATCTCTAGGCCCCTCTAACACTACAGAAGACTTGGCTACGCTCCTGGGGCCAATACATGGCCCCACCTCCCTGCGATCCATGCTTGGGGGTAACGTCTGTACAGCAAGGAGCTTGCTGTACATGAGTAAGCTCTCCTTGTGACCTGGTTGGAGCTCTGCATGATCAGCTAGCCAACATTGCTTCACTTACAGCAATTACATCAACTACTTCATGCTACATTCTGGCCCCTGTCCTGTGATGTACTTTGGGAAGCTGAATGTGCATTCAACACCCTTCCCTGGCTTAAAATTACTGCCAGATGAACTTTTTAGAGCTCTCAGCACATTGCACATTCATGCCTTAGCTCCCTAGGTATACTGAACTGGCACAGGCAAATGCTGTTTAGTTAAGCACATCGTCTGTCATTCTGGGCAGTCTTTGCAAGACAGTGTTTTGTGTCTGTGTGTGTGCATGCGTATTCTGGGTTGTTGTTTTGGGGTCCATATTCTGTGCCAAGCCCACCTTCCCCCCCTTGCACAAACTCCAGTGATAGATACATTCTGTAAAATGAGTGCCTTTGTTTGCATTCACCCATGCTGCATAATTGATTCTGTCTCCAGGGGGAAGATTTCCAACATAGAAGTTAAGGGCCTGCCAATTTGAACAGAGGTCTCAAACAGTTAGAACTAACCTGTCGGTTGACATATGGAAATGCCTTATATTGAATCAGATCATTGGTCCATCTAGCCCAGTATTGTCTGGTCTGACTGGCAGCAACACTTCAGGAAGAGGTATTTTCTAGCCCTGCTTAAGAACATAAGAAGCGCCCTGCTGGATCAGTCCAAGGGTCCATGTAGTCCAGCATTCTGTTCACACAGTGGCCAATCATTTGCTTGTGGGAAACCCTCAAGTAGGACATGAGTGCAACAGCACCCTCCTGCCCAAGTTCCCCAGCAACTGGTGTACATAGGCATATTGCTTGATGCTGGAGGTACCATATAGCCATCAGGACTAGTAGCCAGTGATAGCATTATCCTCCATGAATTTGTCCAATCCCCTTTTAAAGTCCTCCAAATTGATGGCCATCACTACATCTTTTGGAACTGAATTCCATAGTTTAACTATGCCCTGTATGAAGAAGTACTTCCTTTTATCTGTCCTGAATCTCTGACCAATCAGCTTCATGAAATGACCCCAGGTCTAGTATTATGAGAGAAGGAAGAAAAGGTCTCCCTCTCCACTTTCTCCACATGATGCATATTTTCATAGAATCATAGAACAGTAGGGTTGGAAGGGGCCTACAAGACCATCGAGTCCAACCCCCTGCTCAATGCAGGAATCCAAGTCAGAGCATCCCTGACAGGTGGCTGTCCAGCCTCATCTTGAATGCTTCCAGTGTGAAGGAGTTCACCTCCCTAGGGAATTGGTTCCATTGTCATATTGCTCTAACAGTCAGGACGTTTTTCCTGATGTTCAGCCGGAATCTGGCTTCCTGTAACTTGAGCCCATTATTCTTAACTTGGTGATGAAAAGATGTCAGTTCGGTGCTGCTGGGGAGAGAATTCCCACAGTTGGGGGGGGGTACACCACCAAAAAGGCTCTCACCCTTGTTGCCACCCTCAGAGCCTCCCTTGGAGGAAGGCCTCAGATGCTGATTGGAGTGCATGGCTAGCTTCATACTAGGAGAAGTGTTCTATAGAGTAGTAGGGTTGGAAGGAGCCTATAAGACCATCGAGTCCAACCCCCGCATGTTATAGAGCAGTTGGCTGATTGCATTGGATTTTGCATTGGAGTTGGCTGACACAAGGTATCGCTGATTGCATTGGATTTGGCTGCTAGGTCTTAATATGTGAACACATGCACAACAGGAGAAAAAGAGGTGAGCCATCATAGGGAACATCCTAGAAAAGGGGTTTTGAACCTCTTTTAGCCTGAGGACTGAATTCCATTTCCAAGAAGGTCTTAGGGGCCACAATCCAGTGGTAGTTGGGCTGAAAGGCAAAAGGGGTGTGGCCAAAGTACCCCAAATACACGTATATTTTAGCTTAAAGCTCATCCTGCCAAGAACTAAGCCTTAGGAGAGGCATTTTAGCTACTGCTGTGACAAAATTTCTCCCATGTTATTTTCAACCATTCTCATTTAATTTGATAGAAGAGAAATTGCTTTTGAAAAGAAATTCAGTGGTGAAGAAATTTTGGGGAAATTCTCAAGGGCTGGGCACGGTTTTCTGGGGCTTATCTCACTTCTCAGCCACCTTAGGAGGTGGCTGAGGAGTGAGAACAAGGGTCCTGCTTTTTATTGTACAATCACTTCTCTGGCTGCCTGTGGCCTCCTCAGCTTCCTACACTTCAGTTAAAGTCCAGGGGAAGACATCATGCTGTAATTCCTCCCATAGGGCCTTTTCCGATCAGGATGTGCAGACAGCCCAGGAGGCTACCTGTGATTAGGTAGGTCCCCAAACACCACAAACATCAATTATAAAACATCCTGAATGAGGCAGAACAAGGGAAACCTCTTTCGGGGGGGGGGCAGAGAAAACGTTCAGGAAATTAGGGGACAGATTTTGGCAGAGCACTAACTCCACTGCATCCCTGGAGTGAGAAACAACACTGCCCCCTCCTGCATTCTGGTGGATGCAAACTGGGGGTCAAGACACTTGATACTGTTGGAGCACAAACCCCCCAAACCCCTGACTAAAAAAGAAAGAAGCTGTGCTACAAGCCCTGCCAATGGGGAGCAGTACCTGGGAGAAACAGCTGAGAATTTCTCCTCCCCCTGGAGAAATGCAGTGAAATTGTCCCCCAAATTTCTCTGCCCGCAAATAAGGTAGAGAGTTTCAAGAGGCCATTTGTGCACAGCTCTAATTTTATAACCTTTTAGAATGGGGAAAAAAACTATACAAAAGACAGAAAACCATAAAAATATGGGTGGTCAGGGGAAAAGGTGTAGCCAGAAAGAGGCATGGCCATCTGGGGAACCCACATTCCTCATGATGCTCCGGTTCCTGATGCAAAGTTGCCCATCACAACAACTGACAGTAATGTAGTGCTGAGAGTAGGGATGTAAGGATTGTGTAAAATCTGCTCCATCTGTGTTTCATGGATTGTCAAGTGCCTTTTGTTCTGTTGTCCGTCCATCTATGGAATCAGATTTTTTTGTTTCTGAATTTGAGCAAATTTGCATGTGCAGAATGCGTAAATTCCCCCCAAATGCACATTTTCATGCTTTAGCCTATGGGGGAAAAGCACATTTTAGGCCATTTTTTTTTAAAAAAAACCATAGTTTTCTATGATGACAACTGCACAACATTCTGGAGAGTTAGAAAAATGCAAGTCTGTGGAATCTGCCTGACAGGAGAAAAGCCAGTCTGCTGAGGAATCTGCAGGATGGATTCATGAAAATCTGAACTCATTTGGTTCCGTTGCGGATTTCTCCAACATCCCTACCAGAGAGTTATTCACATGGCTGACAATTTAGTATGCCTCCCCCCTCGAGACACATGCATACACATGCACACACACACTTGTGCAAGAATTTTTACATCCATCTGCCAATTGTTATTTTTTTTCCTTTGGTGGAGATTAAATTGGATGGAATCAGACAAAAGGAGCTCTCAGGATAATTGTCCATAGCAGCAGAACAACAATATTTGCACTGGAAATTGAACCTGGAAGATTACCCCAGCACCCCTAATTGCAAACTTTTAAATCTCTGAGACTCTTAGTGGAGAATTCTCAGAAGTCCCAACAGCTCCAAGGGAAAGGAAAGATCTGCTATAACAATTAGCGTGTGCATCACCAGCTACTTTTCATAATCGCAGTTAATGTGAGGCTTTAGAGGGAGGTGGGGGCAGAGAAGAAAAGAGATTTAAAACTTTGAAAATGAGTGAATCAGCCAAAGCTCCCACAGATGTGTCCAGGTTTGAAATGTCAAAAGTAAACAACAGTTCCTAAAACCATCTGTTGAACGTTCTGTCAAGATCTAACCAGCTGGTGCTTAGCAAATTCATGCAGGAAAGAAAGGCAAGTTTTCAGATACTGACTAATGATATTAGAGAAAGAATGCTATACAATTTTAAGTGTTCAGGCTCCACTGTGCATCCTAGGTCTCTCATTCTTTACCAAAACCCTGTAAAGCGGGGCATTGTTATTTATTTATTTGTTTGTTTGTTTGTTTGTTTATTTATTAAATTTATTAATTGCCCATCTGGCTGGTCATCCAGCCACTCTTGTTAACATTCCTTCTAATACCAGTTTTGGGTGGTCTAGTGCCCATCAAGACAGCACTACTCTGTCTTAATTATACTGAACCGATGCACAACATATGCACATTGGGGAGAGGTGCTGGCACAATTAATGTGGCAGTGCTGGTGAGTTCAGATGCCCAGCCCATAGCTCCACTCAGTGTAATGATATCTGTTTGTATCTAGTTGTGTTGTATGGGGGAACTCATTTGAGTGCTACACTGATTAGAATAAAAGGACTCACCTGATACAGTAAAGGCGGAATGTAAGTTTGTATTGTGACTCACTCAGTAAAAGCTGTCTTTGCAACCTTGTGTTTGGAGTGTTCTGTTTATGCCTAAGAGAACACCAAACATTACACTCAGCACCACTGCTGGATGACCAGCCCAGTCCCTGCTGGCCATAGAGGTGGTGTGACATGCCAGGGCTCCTAGAGCTTGGTACTTGTCCCGGTATGCCATGGACTGTTGCTAAATTCCCTCTGTTCTTTTAACCTCCACTTTCTGCTTTTGGAACTTTGTATTATTGGACTGTTCTACTCATTTCTGGCCCACTTGGAGACCTGGTCACCTACAGTCTCTCCCTCAGTGGATTTTGATACTGGAAAACTCAGGAGAAACTCAAAGGCTTTTGCACATCAGATGCCTGTAAGCTGCAGGCAGCCCCAATCTATGTCTGGTGGTCCAAGCCCACCCCCCACCCCCAGAATAAAAGGAAAATGCTCTAGGAATGGGCTCTATTCCTGCTGTAGAATCCTCGCTCCCAGAGAGTCCCCAGAGCATCCTAGGGAGCAGTGCTTGAAGCCTCCTCCTTGCTTCCTAGGATGCTCTAGGAGTGAGTCTTCTATGGCAGGAACCATAGAGCCTGTTCCTAGAGTGTTTTCTCTTGTGTTGGGTTTCTTGTCAAGCCTTGAACCCCAGCCAGATGCCCACAACATCCCTAGCACAATGTCATCACTGATCATGAACCTTGCCTTCCAATTTCCTGGGTTTGTGGATCTTGAGCCAATATGTAATAGCTTAACTCTGGTCTTAAACTGGCAGGTTTTTTGATCATAGGAATATATATATATATATATATATATATATATATATATATACACACACACACACACACATACACACATACACACACACACACACACACATACACAGAGTACTGTGCAAAAGTCTTAGGCCACCACCAGCTTTGTTGTTTTAGCAAAGTTTTAATGACCATCCATAATTATTTTTCAGTCTCTGTATTAAGATACAAACAGAAAATACAAGAAATATGTACAGGCAAAAGTCAGTATTTAGTGTGACCTCCCTTGGCTCTAAGCACATCTTGAACTCTTTTGGGGAGACTGTCCTGAAGTTTTCTGAAATAATCTTCTGGTATATTATACCAGGCTTCTTTCAGCACTTCCCAGAGTTCTTCTTTAGCTGTAGGTTGTCTTTTATTTCTTTCTCCGTCCAGGTGATCCCATACTGCCTCTATAATATTCAGGTCTGGACTCTGTGGAGGCCCATCCATGACTGTCAGTGTTTTATCCACTGTTTTCCTTGCTAAATATGATTTCACTGCATTAGCAGTGTGCTTGGGATTGTTATCATGCTGAAAAATGAAACCATTCCAATCAGGCACTTTCCAGAAGGAATGGCATGATGAATTAAAACCTGTCTGCACTTTTCAGCATTCATGATCCCATCAATACAGACAAGATCGCCAACACCACTGGTAGAAATGCAGCCCCAAACCAGGACAGACCCTTCACCATGTTTCACTGAAGACTGCAAGCACTCATTCGTCCATCTCTCTCCAACTCTTCTTCTCATATATTGTCGACGATTGGACCCCAAAATTTTGGATTCATCACTCCATAATACTCTTTTCCACTGATCCTCATTCCAATCTTTGTGAGCTTTAGCATATCTTAGCCTTTTCACCCTGTTCCTCTTCCACAAAAGTGGTTTCTTGGCTGCTACCCTTCCACGAAGACCATTCCTGGCCAGGCACCTGCTGTTACTCTAGTGTAAGGGGAGGTCACACTAAATACTTGCCACTTTAGCCTATGGAAGCTGTTTTTTCTTTTTTTTTTTCTATTGTTGAATACTGCATACAAATTTCCTGTATTTTCTGGTTGTATTCTAATCAAGAGACTGAGAAATAAATATATATGGTCATTATACCATTGCTAAAACAACAAATCTAATGGTGGCCTAAGACTTTGGCACAGTACTGTGTGTGTGTGTGTGTGTGTGTATTCCTATAGACAGGTTTCCACTTCTTAGAAACATACCATTTCATATAATATAGTATTGAAATAAGACGGAGTGCACTTCACTGAATCCTCCCCTCCCCTAATCAAGTATTTCAGTAGAGTATTTAAAAAACAACAACCCTTTTTGCAATATTTATAGAACACATCAAATTGACATGGAATAAACCTGATCCAAGCATCCTTCCCTCATGTGATTAATATAGCATGAGGTAGAGAATAGGGCCATGCTGTCACTATTGCGTTCCATTCCCACAGTGGCCATGTATGTTTGGGTGAATGTGGGAAGGGCGTTACAGTCTGCAATGGGGAAGTCTGCTGAATACATGTTCTGGAGCCCTGTGATCTGGAGCCCTGAATGATCAATTGAATAGCTGGCCCCTTCAGCACAACCCAGCCTCCAGAGTTCCTCTTTGTTCTCTTCACTTGGCTAGGAGAAACTGTGCTGCAGGCCTGTAGCTAAAGCTCTACCAATTACATTACCGACACATAGGGATGGGCACATCTTTCAATGTTGCTTTCTTTCTCTCAGTTTCTCATTTTTCCAAACTTAAATTCAGTTAATCCCAAATGTTGACAATTTATCTAGTCTTAAGTTTGGTTTGTCACAAATGTCTTTTTTGTTTGTTTGTTTGAAGTTCACCTGAAAATTTATAAGCATTTTTGTTTTAATTAGGAATGGGTGAACTCACCACTGCTCACCCTGTCTGCCTCTTGCCGGACTGCCACCAGTCACCTGACCCCATTCACCATGCACAGTGAGCCTACAGATGGTCCATGGGTGATCGGTGAGTGGCGCAAGGCATCCCACTGCTCTGCCAGTCACCATTTTGTGCAAAATGGTGGCTAGAATTTTCCCACAAATCCTCCATTTTTCCCACAAATCCTCCATTTTACACAAATGGCAGCTGTAAATAGGGCCATTTATCCAAAATTACAGGTGTAAATTGTCTAATTAGGAAGGAGACCACAAAGGGTTGCAAGGCACTGTGGGCAGGAGTCCCACTGCTGCACACCAACCCTTCGTTCTCTCCTTGCAAGGACACCACAAGGGGTTGGTGGGTGGTGCAAAACCTTGAGCTTGGCCAACTCTGTGCACACCAAATTGGGCAAGCCCAGGGGTCTGTGAACTAACATCTGGGAGACTGAGGTGGCAGTATTGTTCTGAGCATTGAGGCACAATCTAAAGCTCACACCATCCCTACTCAAATACATGCATATTTCTATGCATTTTGCCTAATATACACGTTTTTTCAACCAATGTTTATAATGTCACACATTTTTAACATTATTTCCCCTAACATATGCATTTTTCTGTCAGTTTTTTAAAAAATTGTAGAACTCCATTACAAAATTTGGAGAAGTGCTAATCTTATATAAGAAGAATGTGGTAGTGTAAGGTTTATTACTAAAGATCTACAAGACTGACTTGGCTAATTTTTGTTTTAAACAGAAGCTTGAGCAATGTAGATGTGCAGAAAATTTTGAAACTTGAAAAAAGTTCAAAGCTTGAGCTTTCAGCAGCATGAGAGAAGAGACGAGAGAGAGAGATGAGGCAAAGGGGAGGTTAATGCATGTGCCCCACACTTTGCATGTAATGTAACATGTGACACAGTATGTGCATGCATGTGTAATAATGCTTACTCCTGTGAGCTCTTAGAGTGCTGGGTAGGGATGTACGAAAGTTACTTACCTTTTCGACAGGGTGATTCTCGGTGGGGGGGGTGGTGTTCCTCACCTCCCCCTGAAATCCTGATCTAGCCGGCTCCACTCTGTGGACATTCCGCGGAGCCGCCGGCCAGGGCTGCCTGCAGCCGGACATCCGGCCGCTGGGCAGCCTTCCTGAAAAAAAACCCTGCATACGCAAATGGCAGCAGCTATGGCGGCCGCCATTTGCGTTCCCTTTTTTTCACCATTTTAGCCTATGTAAATATTTACATAAGCTATTACGGTGAAAAAAAGGGGAACGCAAATAGCATAATGGGTGCTATTTGCGTTCCTTTTTTCACCGTTTTAGCCTACGTAAATATTTATGTAAGCTATTACGGTGGAAAAAAAGGAACACAAATAGCGCCCACTACGCTATTTGTGTTCCTCTTTTTTTCGCTGTAATAGCTTATGTAAATATTTATGTAGGCTAAAACAGCGAAAAAAAGGGAACGCAAATGGCGGCCGCCATAGCCGCTGCCATTTGCATACGCATTTTGTTGTTGTTGTTGTTGCTGTGATAGGCTATGTAAGTATTTACGTAGCCTATCACGGCAAAGGCAGCTACGCAAT
Source organism: Heloderma suspectum (assembly GCF_057233095.1). Lineage (NCBI taxonomy): Eukaryota > Metazoa > Chordata > Lepidosauria > Squamata > Helodermatidae > Heloderma > Heloderma suspectum. The sequence goes on from NC_139460.1 coordinate 13,943,964, forward strand.
GGCATGGTGGCTGCCATTTGTGTGGCTGCCTATCACAACAGCCTGGCCGGACGCAAATGGCGGCTGCTACGGTGGCCGCCATTTGAGTCCACAGCAGCCAGCCAAGAGGCCAGCTGCTGCCACCGGAGCCACCGCCAGAGCTGCTGCCGTCAGAACATCCGCCCCAGGTAAGCTTCGTCCCGGGGGGGATTCCACAGGGGGGCGGGGGGTGGGAGGCCATTTCACCATGGGTTTCGGGGGGGCGAAACCGACAATGCCAGTGCCTGACAATGCCAGTGACATGCCAGTGCATTCGGCCTCACTGAAATCCATGGCAGAATTCTCCGCCATCCCTAATGCTGGGCCAATGAAAGGACAGGCACATAACGTTTGGAAAGGAGCTGATGAAAAGTCAGTTGGTGACAGAATAGGAGAAAGAGAAGGTGAGGAGAAAGAGCTGAAAGGAGACCAGAGGGAGACCATAGAAAAATCTTATATCACATGTTTTCAACCTCAAACTCAAGAAATGATAAACAATCGTTTTAAAAAGAACATATTTTTCTGTTTTCACCTTTGCCGGTTTATTTGCAGTACATTTATTTTAAAAGTGTAAAGTTGTTCCAATAGCAAGGGAAACGGGCAAAGATATTTTTATCCAATTATTCTCAGACTACTAGCCCCCATGGTGACATGGGATTTGCACTAGTGTCAAAAGAGAACTCTGGTTCGATTTGCATAGCAGTTCAGAAGTGTAAAATTCAGTACATTTTCATTAAAATGCAAATGGAATGAATTTCTCCCCATCCCAACCAACACTTGTGTGGTAATACAGGTGGGTGCTGTTGCACTCCCGTCCTGCTTGTGGGCTTCCCATTGGGGCATCTGGTTGGCTGGCCACTGTGGGAACAGAATGCTGAACCACGTAGGCATTTTGTCTAATTCAGCAGGGCTCTACTGATGCTTTTATGTTTCAGCCTTGAATCAGTAGCCAAGGTTTAACGGACAACACAACTGGAATTGGTGCAGTCCTCCTGTTTCTGGACCCAGTATAAACCCCACTGAAATGAATAAGAAAGCCCTCCTCCTGCATGGCTCCTGCCCTGTTCAAATAGCTTGCCCGTGCAGGAGCAAGTTCAGGGGATTCTGCCTTATGACAAGGGGGAAAAAAAGTATAAGTTGTTCCAATGCACGAAACAATGGAACTGATATAATTGCCCTCAATCCAAATCCTTCCATACAGCAATTACTTTTTATAGTGCCTTTATTACTGGGACTAGAACAGAGTTATGGCTTACTTTAAAGGATGCTCTTTAAGAGTGCTTTAGGGCAGTACATTTTGTTACTACCTGCCAGGCACCCTGATGCCTCCCAAGATCTCCTATTTCTGCACATTAACAGAATAAATGCCAAGGTCTATCGGGTGGTGAAAGCAGAACGTCAAAAATTCTGTGGAAAAGAGTGGGGAGAGATAGTGGGCATTTTACAGTGCATGCCTAAAATGAAGAGACAAACCACAAGAGAATGCTGACCATTCTGCATACCCTTTGGCAAGGGTTCAAAATGATGGAGGTGTACTAGCAGATGTGGATGCAATTTGGGAGGGGATAATTCTAGATCCCCCTTCATGGATCACTGCCTTGTTGTGGCGAACGGGCTTGCGTAACTCAGTGAAGCCATAACCTATGCCATGCGGGGCCACCCAAGACAGACAGGTCATGGCAGAGAGTTCTGACAAAATGTGGTCCACTGGAGAAGGAAATGGCAACCCACTCCAGTATTCCTGCCAAGAAAACCCCATGGATCATATCACAAGGCTAAAAGAGATGATGCCGGAAGATGAGCCCCTCAGGTCAGAAGGTGTCCATTATACTACTGGGGAAGAGCAGAGGGTATTTCCAAGTAGCGCCAGAAAGAGTGAAGTGGCTGGGCCAAAGCCGAAAGGACACTCAGCTGTGGATGTGTCTGGTGGTGAAAAGAAAGTCCGATGCTGTAAAGAACAATATTGTTTAGGAACCTGGAATGAATCAAGGTAAGCTGGAGGTGGTCAAACATGAGATGGCAAGATTGAACATCGACATCTTGGGAATCAGCAAACTAAAATGGACAGGCATGGGCGAATTTAATTCAGGTGACCACCATATCTACCACTGTGGGCAAGAATCCCTTAGAAGAAATGGTGTAGTACTCATAGTCAACAAAAGGGTGGGAAAAGCAGTACTGGGGTACAATCTCAAAAACAATAGAATGATCTCAGTATGAATCCAAGGCAAACCATTCAACATCACAGTAATTCAAGTCTATGCCCCAACCACTGATGCCGAAGAAGCTGAGGTTGATCGGTTCTATGAAGACCTACAACACCTTCTAGAACTAACAACAAAAAAAGATGTCCTCTTCATCATAGGGGATTGGAATGCTAAAGTAGGAAGTCAAGAAATCACCGGGATAACAGGCAGGCATGGCCTTGGTGTACAAAATGAGGCAGGACAAAGGCTAATAGAGTTTTGCCAAGAGAACACGCTGATCTTAGCAAACACTCTTTTCCAACAGCACAAGAGGCGACTCTACACATGGACATCACCAGATGGTCAATATCGAAATTGGATTGATTATGTACTTTGCAGCCAAAGATGGAGAAGCTCCATACAGTCAGTCAAAACAAGACCTGGAGCTGACTGTGGCTCAGATCATGAGCTGCTTCTTGCAAAATTTCAGCTTAAATTGAAGAACGTAGGGAAAACCACTCAACCATTCAGGTATGACCTCAATCATATCCCTTACGAATATACAGTGGAGGTGAGGAATAGATTTAAGGGATTAGACCTGATAGACAGAGTGCCTGAGGAACTATGGACAGAGGTCCGCAACATTGTTCAGGAGGCAGCAACTCAATCCATCCCAAAGAAAAAGAAATGCAAGAAAGCCAAGTGGCTTTACAAGTAGCTTTACAAGGAGGCTTTACAAGTAGCTGAGGAAAGAAGGGAAGTGAAAAGCAAAGGAGAAAGGGGAAGATATATCCAACTGAATTCAGAGTTCCAGAGAATAGCAAGGAGAGACAAGAAGGCCTTCTTACAAGCTGGGTTGCGAAGAGGAACTAGAGATCAAAACATTTGCTAGATCATGGAGAAAGCAAGAGAATTCCAGAAAAATGTCTATTTCTGCTTCATTGACTACGCTAAAGCCTTTGATTGTGTGGATCACAACAAACTCCGGCAAATTCTTAAAGAGATGGGAGTACCAGACCACCTTACCTGTCTCCTGAGAAACATGTATGAGGGTCAAGAAGCAACAGTAAGAACCGGATATGGAACAACCGATGGGTTCCAAATTGGGAAAGGAGTACGACAATGCTGTATGTTGTCACCCTGCTTATTTAATTTATATGCAGAGTACATCATGAGAAACGCCAGGTTGGATGAATCACAGGTTAAGATTGCCGGGAGAATTATCAACAACCTCAGATACGCAGACGATACCACCCTCATGGCAGAAAGCAAAGAGGATCTAAAGAGCCTCTTGTTGAAGGTGAAAGTGGAGAGTGCAAAAGCTGGTTTGAAACTCAACATTAAAAAAACGAAGATCATGGCATCTGGCCCCATCACTTCCTGGCATATAGAAGGGGAAGAAATGGAAGCAGTGACAGATTTTACTTTCTTGGGCTCCAAGATCACCGCAGACGGTGACTGTAGCCATGAAATTAAAAGACGCTTGCTCCTGGGGAGGAAAGCTATGGCAAACCTAGACAGCATAGTAAGAAGCAGAGACATCACCTTGCCGACAAAGGTCCATCTAATCAAAGCTATGGTTTTCCCAGTAGTAATGTATGGCTGTGAGAGCTGGACTATAAGGAAGGCTGAGCGCCGAAGAATTGATGCTTTCGAACTGTGGTGCTGGAGAAGACTCTTACGAGTCCCCTGGACTGCAAGGAGGTCCAATCAGTCAATCCTAAAGGAAATCAACCCTGACTGCTCATTGGAAGGACAGAGACTGAAGCTGAAGCTCAAATATTTTGGCCACCTAATCCGAAGAGAAAACTCTCTGGAAAAGACCCTGATGCTGGGAAAGACTGAAGGCAAAAGGAGAAGGGGATGGCAGAGGATGAGATGGCTAGATAGCTTCACCAATGCAATGAATATGAACTTGAGCACGCTCCGGGAGAGAGTGGAGGACAGGAAGGCCTGGCGTGCTATGGTCCATGGGGTCACGAAGAGTCGGACACGACTGAACAACAACAACAATACACAACCAGTTGCACAACATGTTGTAGAAGCATAGCGCACAACCGGTTCATCCAACAAGTTGCACAATGAGTTGCACAAGTGTAATGTGCAACCTGTAACTTCAACTGGATTCTCCTCTTGTCTCTAGTTCAAAACCTAGTTTCTGCTAGCACAGCATCATTTGCAGTAGCGGAATGACATAGCTGGATAATACCCATATGCTAATTACAGAGAATCTGGCACTGGGGTATGCTATAGGCCCCTCTAGATTATTTTATTTTATTTATTTGTTTATTTAATTTATTAATCGCCCATCTGGTCAGTCACCCAGCCACTCTGGGCGATGTACAACAATAAAAACAGTTTACACAATAAAATTCAACATTAAAACATCACATTTCTAAAATTACCCTAGCCCACCCCAAATGCTTGCCTGAACAACCATGTTTTTAATGCATGGCAGAAGCTCATTAAAGAGGGGGCATGGCGGAGTTCCCTAGGGAGGGAGTTCCACAGAGTGGGGGCCACCACAGAGAAGGCCTTCTCCCTCATCCTCACCAGCCTAGCTGTCCTGGCTGATGATGGGACAGAGAGAAGGCCATCCGAGGCTGATCTTGTTGAGCGGCCTGTCTGGTGTTGCTGGAGGTGCTCCTTGAACCTCATAGGATTTTAAAGGTCAAAACCAACACCTTGAATTTGGCCCGGAAAACAACTGGTAGCCAGTGCAGTTCCTTCAGCACTGGAGTGATGTGATCTTGCCGGCGGCTGCCTTTAATCAGGTGAGCCGCCACGTTCTGTACCAGCTGCAGCTTCCAAACCATCTTCAAGGGTAACCCCACGTAGAGCGCATTGCAGTAGTCTACTCTAAACGAGAGGAGACCAGGGCATGTACTGCCAACGGGAGCAGATGGTCGGGAAGGTAGGGGCGCAGCCGCCGTATCAGGTGCAGTTGGTACAGCACTCTCCGCCTCACAGCTGACACCTGAGTCTCCATGGACAACGGGGAGTCTAAGATGACCCCCAAGCTGTGGACCTGGTCTTTCAAGGGTAACCGTACCCCACTCAACACCAGGTCAACATCCCCCAGCCTCCTCTTCTCTCCCACCAAAAGTACCTTGGTCTGGTCAAGGTTCAGATTCAGCTTATTCCTCCCCATCCAGCCACTCACCGTCTCCAGACGTTTGGAAAGATATTCTATGGCCAACCTTGGTGAAGATCTGAACGAGAGGTAGAGCTGTGTGTCATCCACATAGTGATGACACCCCACCCCAAACCTCCTGATGATAGCCCCCAGTGGCTTCACATAGATGTTAAATAGCATCGGGGAGAGGATGGAACCCTGTGGCACCCCACAAGTGAGCAGCCATGGGTCTGAAACCTCCTCTCTCAGTGCCACCCTCTGGTACCTGCCAGAGAGGAAGGACCGGAACCACCGTAATACGGTGTCTCCAATGCCCAACCCCTCCAGGCGGTCCAGGAGGATACCGTGGTCAACTGAATCAAAAGCCGCTGAGAGGTCGAGAACAAGGAAGGAGCATTCGCCCCTATCCAGAGCCCTCCTCATATCATCCACCAAGGTGACCAAGGCCGTTTCTGTCCCATATCCATGCCTGAAGCCTGACTAAAATGGATCTAGATAATCGGTTTCTTCCAAGTGTGCCTTCAACTGCATCGCCACCACTTGCTCAATCACCTTGCCCAAAAAAGGCAGATTCGAGACTGGGCGAAAGTTGTTCAGAACTTGGGGATCCAAGGAGGGCTTTTTTAAAAGCAGTCTTATCACTGTCTCCTTGAGGGCTGATGGCATCAGTCCCTCCTCAAGGGAGGTGTTCACCACCGCCTTGATCCCCTCACCTGGCCTCTCTCTGCAGCCCATAATGAGCCAAAATGGGCAAGGATCAAGTAAGCAGGTGGTCAGCCTTACAGATGAAAGCACCTTGTCCACTTCATCAGAAGGATGAAGCTGGAACCAATCCCACAAAACTGGTGTGCCACAGACCACCTCCTACTCACTAACTGTATCCACAGCGCACGGAATAACACTCCTAATCTGATCAATTTTATCTGCAAAGTGTCTTGCCAAGGCCTCACAGGAGGCCTTAGAATGCTCCAGCAGTTCCGGAGCAACTGGACCGACCAGGCTCTGGACCACTTGGAACAGCTTCCTGGGACAACACTTTGCAGACACGATAGAGGCAGCATAATATTCCTTTTTTGCTGCCTTCACCGCCACATGATAGGCTGAAGATACAGCTCTAGCCCGTGTCTGATCACCTTTGGAGCGAGACTTCCACCACCGGTGCTCTAGCTGTCTCACCTCCTGTTTCAGAGCTCATAACTGCAGATTGAGCCATGGTGCAGTCCGAGCCCTGTTCAGGGGGAGAGGGCATTTCGGAGCCATCCGATCTAATGCCCCAGTGATTGCGGCATTCCAGCCACCCACCAGGGTCTCGACCGAGTGGCCGTTGGCATGCCCCAGAGAATCCCCAAGCGCATTCAGGAATCCATTTGGATCCATAAGATGCCTTGGGCGGACCATTTTAATGGGTCCTCCACCCCTGCGGAGGGGTTGTGGAACCGAGAAGTCCAACGTCACCAGATAGTGATCTGACCATGACAAGGGGGTGGTGGATATACCCCCGACTTCCAGATCACTCCCCGCTTCTCCAGAAACTAACACAAGGTCTAGTGCATGACCAGCTACATGGGTGGGCCCAGTTAGAATATGGTGCAGCTCCCAGGAGGCCATGGTCTCCATGACGTCCCGAGGTGCTCCTGTGAGGATGGCCTCTGAATGTACGTTGAAGTTCCCCAACACCAACAAGTTAGGGGACTGCACACGCACATCAGAGACCACCTCAAGCACCTCGGCCACGGAGTCAGTCGTGCAGCGGGGTGGACGGTACCTGAGCAGAATCCCCAGACTGCCCTTCGGGCCCAACCTCCAGTACATGCACTCAGCAACCTTGGTCTCCTGGAGAGGGGGTCTGGTGAAGACCAAGGACTCTCGGTAGATAACAGCCACTCCCTCTCCCTGATCCCCAGCCCTCGGCTGCTGTGCATATGAAAATCCGGCTGGATACAGGGCCACAAGAGTTGGCACAGTGACCTTGGCCAGCCAGGTCTCCGTAATATATGCCAGGTCTGCACCCTCGTCCAGGATCATGTCATAGATGAGGGAGGTTTTCTGGGTAACAGACCTGGCATTGCAGAGCAGCAAACGAAGGCCAGAAGATGGGGTCACACCTCCCCCAGCCATCCTTTGGCTCTGGACAGGCCCGGAGCAGGGGACAGATACTACACATCTCTCCCTTGTTCCCCTTACCTGGCATGGCCTGCCCCGCACGCTCCGCCAGTGCCTGCCGCCCAGCCTCGGTATGTTCTGGCCCCCACACTCCCCCCACTGCCTCCATCAGGTGGACACATGCCCCCTCGCTCCCACCTATCAGGCAGGCTACCCACCCCTAACAACACAACAGAATCCCCCCCCCCAATTTAAAAACAATTTAAAATCCCCTTTAAAAATACTGCCAGGCAGGAGTCCAGGGTGGTGATGGCGGCGGCGGCAGCAGGCGCGGCGGCAGCAGGCGCAGCGGCAGCAGGCGCGCCTCTTCCCCAGTGGTGGTGGTGGCTTCTCCTGCAGGCCCTGGCTCTCCCAGGCCACCTCAGCCAGCCAGCTTATGTAGCCCCTCCAGGAAGGGGCAGGTGGAACAGTCAGCACAGCTGGCTCAGTACCTGGGGGCCTGGTCCTGCAGGGACTGGCAGTCTGCCAGGCAGAAGTCTACAGGGAAGGCCTGGTGGTGGTGGTGGTGGCAGTGGCAGCAGCAGGCACAACAGCAGCAGGCACACCTCTTCCCTGGTGGTGGTGGTGGTGGCGGCTTCTCCTGCAGGCCCTGGCTCTCAAGTTTAGTCTACTTTAAGAGATCAGGCACTTTTTTCTTTGCTTCTAATAATCTCAATCCATATCAAGGGATGCTTTGATGTATCTTAGTCCGCAAGGATGATGAAAACCGGAATGAAGTGAACATGGAAAATCCTATCTGCCTTTCACTGCCACACTACTTGTGTCGCTAGCAGGGTGCTACAGCGCCAAGCGAAGAGCGCATGGAAACTATCTTCTGGATGATGAGCCTGTGGTTCTTACTTGGTCTGTGACTTTACCCTAGATAACACCAGAGCACCAAATATCAATATCTGAAAGCTTCAGGTTTGTCTACTGGGATATATATATATATATGTATGTATATTCACACACACATACACACAGAATTTTATTAAAATTGTTGTTAGCTGTTTAAATTGTTCTTAAAATTTGTATATTTAAATTTTTATGCTGTATTTTATCTTGTGAATTTTTGTGAACCTCCCAGAGAGCTCCGGCTATTAGGCGGTATAGAAATGAAATTAATAGCGATAGTGATAGCGATACTGATAGTGATAGTGATGATGATTATGATGATAAAAGTATTTGTTCATACAAAATAAAACAGGATAGATCTAATTGGCCAAAAGAGGATAGGTAGATAGATAGATAGATAGATAGATAGATAGACAGATAGACAGATAGACAGATAGACAGATAGACAGAGCAGTAGACAGGTTAAGATAAAAAACAGAAGGAATATTCAATTACATCAAAACGGTAAAATGTACAGCAACCCAAGAGCATAAATTATGCATGTTTCTTTACTAATCCAAAAAAATCCCAAAGGAAAAAATCCAAAAGTGCCTCTGAGTATGGACTGTAATAATTATTTATTTATTGTGCAGATCTCTAAAATGCTTGAGGAGTAAAAAAATCAATTATTACTCAGATCTCTAAACATGCTCTACGCTGACAGCCGATAGAACAAATGAGTTTCAACAGAAACAGAAACAGGATCGACTAAGAGATCAATTGCTCCTGAGGAAGAGACCTAGTCTTGAAATGTGTAGAACATTTTTAGAGATCTGCACAATACATAAATTATTATTACAGTCCATACGCAGTAGCACTTTTGGATTTTCTTTCCTTTTTGATGTCTTGTGCATACAGGCTACAGCACTTTCCCTTGCAGTTTTCTAATCTTTGCTAATCCATAATTATTCCACAAAGCTTTGAGAGGCGTGAAAATTCAACAATTCAATGCAAGATTGGACAATGTTGCCATGTGTTTATTTCTGTTATATTTACCAGAAATCTTTACTGAACAGAAAGATTATTATATGCTTATGCGGAAGTCAGATCTATAGCGTGAATTGCTGGTGCATATCTATCAAGTGAAATTTATTTTTCCTGGGCTTAACCCATTTGACCACAAAAATATACATGACATTGAGCTAGACTCTATTCACAGCAATGCCTTTCCACAGGCCCCCAAGTTCTGTGAGTGATATTCTCTCCCCAGCCTCAAACTACCATGCTTTTTGGCTATGGCCTTCACTCATAAAAGGAAGGAGGTGAGCAAATGGTTATCAAACATCATTCAAAATTTAACACTCGGGATTATAGCCTGCATAATCAATTATCTATGCAAGGTCAGGCTGCAATGGTTGACACAAATCACATTGGCCTTCTTACTAGGTAAACAGATAACGTCATGCATTTATTAAAAAATAATGTGGCACTCAAAAATATTACCCTGGGAGCTTGTGTGCTGCTCAGTGACCTTTTTATGCACCAATTAATAGACAGCAGCTAGAAATGCCCAAATAACTCACAGCCAGAAATGCCTACAACCATCACACATTAATCCTTTGCGATGACGACACGCTAGAAATGGCACTGTTAGATGCATTCACTTTCTTTAAAACCTTTCATTAAAGATAACCCATGCATCACTTGTGCCTGTTTTAAAGAGCATGTATAAATTGAAGTCTAATATGCAGATGTATTGAAATAGACCATGTAACTGCAGGGAGTGCTATAAACAAACATCATAGAATCATAGAATAGTAGGGTTGGAAAGGGCCTACAAGGCCATCAGGTCCAACCCCCTGCTCAATGCAGGAATCTAAGTTAGAGCACCCCTGACAGATGGCTGTCCAGCCTCGTCTTGAACACCTCCAGTGTGGGAGAGCCCACCACCTCCCTAGGGAATGGGTTCCATTGTCGCATTGCTCTAACAGTCAGGAAGTTTCTCCTGATGTTCAGCTGGAATCTGGCTTTCTGTAACTTGAGCCCATGATTCCGTGTCCTGCACTTTGGGATGATCAAGAAGAGATCCTGGCCTTCCTCTCTGTGACAACCTTTCAAGTACTTGAAGAGCTCTATCATTTCTCCCCTCAGTCTTCTCTTCTCAAGGCTAAACATGCCTAATTCTTTCAGTCTCTCTTCATAGGGCTTTGTTTCTAGTCCCATGTTCATCTGTGTTACCCTCCTCTGAACCCTCTCCAGTTGTCTGCATCCTTCTTCAAGTGTGGTGCCCAGAACTGGACACAGTACTCCAGATGAGGCCTAACCAGTGCTGAGTAGGGGAACTAGTACTTCTTGGGATTTGGAAGCTATGCTTCTATTAATACAGCCCCAAATAGCATTTGCCTTTTTTGCAGCTACATCACATTCTTGGCTCATATTCAGCTTGTGATGGACAACAATTCCAAGATCCTTCTCGCTTGTAGTGTTGTTGAGCCAAGCATCCCCCATCCTGTAACTGTGCATTTGTTTTCTTTTTCCTAGGTGCAGAACTTGGCATTTATTATCCCTATTAAATGTCATTCTCTTTTTTTCTGCCCAGCGTTCCAGCCTATCAACAACACTTTGAATTTTGTTTCTGTCTTCCAAGGTATTAGCTATCCTGCCCAATTTTGTGTCATCTGCAAATTTGATCAGCATTCCCTGCACCTCCTCCTCCAAGTCATTAATAAAAATGTTGAGTAGCACTGGGCCCAGGACTGAGCCCTGCGGTACCCCTCTCGTTACCTCTCCCCAGTTTGAGGAGATCCCATTGATAAGCACTCTTTGAGACCGATTCTGTAGCCAACTGTGGATCCACCTAATCGTTGTTTCATCTAGCCCACTTTGAGCTAGTTTGCTCATCAGGATATTATGGGGCACTTTGTTGAAAGCTTTGCTGAAGTTGAGGTATATTATGTCTACAGCATTCCCACAGTCCACAAGGGAGGTGACCTGATCAAAAAATGAGATCAGATTCGTCTGGCAGGATTTGTTAGGGGTGTATGAAGCCCCGTTTACCTGGCTCCGCCGGGTTCTGCAGGTGGGGGGAGGTGATCTGTTCCTCCCTCCAGAATCCTGGATGGGGGGGGAGGCGATCCATTCCTCCCCCCCCGGAATCCTGCTCGGCTGGCATTTGGCCTCACCGAGATCTGTGGTGGAATTCTCCACCATGCCTAGATTTGTTCATGACAAATCCATGCTGACTTCAAGTCATCACTGCATTGTTTTCAAGGTGCTTACAGATGGATTGCTTTATCATCTGCTCCAGAATTTTCCCAGGGATTGATGTCAGACTGGCTGGTCCGTTTGTTGAAGAGAGGGACAACCTTAGCTCTCCTCCAGTCATCTGGGACTTCACCCGTCCTCCATGATTTCTCAAAGAGAATAGACAGTGGTTCTGAGAGTTCTTCTCCCAGTTCCTTTATTACTCTAGGATTCAGTTCATCTGGCCCTGGAGATTTGAACTCATTCAGAGTAATTAAATGTTCCTTGTAGGGATGGCGGAGAATTTCTCCCTGAATCTTCGGGAGGCCGAGCACTGACGCATTTGGCCTCCTGAAGTTGGTTGGGAAATTCTCTGCCGGCCCCCCGCCCCCCACGGGACGGGACTTACCTTCGGCGAATGTCCCTCTCGGCGGCGGGTCCCGGCGGCGGTTCGGCGGCGGTTCGGCGCGGGCAGGGGCGGCGGCCAGTCTCCCGACTGGCTGCCGCCGCTGCTGCCATTGCAAAAAAAAAAAACTAAAGTAAAAAAACCCCCAAAACCCGTGATAGGCTACATAACGATTTACGTAGCCTATCAACGGCTAGATTTCCAAAGTCAGCCGTGATAGGCTACGTAAATCATCACGTAGCCTATCACGGGTGACTTTGAAAAAAAAAAAAAAAGTGCGTACGCAAATGGCGGCGCCCATGGGGTGCCGCCATTTGTGTTCCTTATTTTGGCACGTCTAGTCTATGTAAAGATTTACGTAGACTACAGCGAAAATAAGGGCACGCGAAAATAAGGGCCCCCCTATGGGGGCCGCCATTTGCGTACGTGCTTTTTTTTTTCCAAAGTCACCCGTGATAGGCTACATGATGATTTACATAGCCTATCACGGCTGACTTTGGAAATCTAGCCGTGATAGGCTATGTAAATCGTCATGTAGCCTATCACGGGGTCTTTTTTTTTTTTACTTTTTGTTTCGCAGCCAGGGAGACGGGGCGCTTCTCCCCGGCCTGAATTTCAGCCGGGCGAGGCGGGGTGCCTCCCCCCTTGGCCTGAATTTCGGCCGGGTGAGGCGGGATGCCTCCCCCCCCTCGCCTGAACTTCGGGGGGAGAAGCGAAGCGCCTCCCCCCCACCACGAAGCCAAGCTGCGAAAAGGTAAGTGACTTTCGTACATCCCTAGTTCCTTGACCATATGCTTATTGATCTCAAGCTGCAATCCTGCTCCTTCAGCCTGTCCTTCACCTTTGTCAGGGGGTCATAGACCCTCTTTTAGGAGAAGACTGAGCCAAAGTAGGAATTGAGCACTTCTGCCTTTTCTTTGTCATCTGTTATCATTTTGCCATCCTCATTTAATAGTTGAACCACCATTTCTTTCCTCTGTCTTTCACTATGCACATATCTGAAGAAAGCCTTTTTGTTGCTTTTAGCATCCCTCGCTAGCCTCAGCTCATTCTCAGCTTTAGCCTTCCTGACGCCATCCCTGCAAGTCTGTGCTACCTGCCTGTACTCTTCCTTTGTTGCTTAGCCTTCCTTCCACTTCCTATGTGTATCCTTTTTTGTTTTCAGGTCATCCCTAAGCTTTTTGTGAAGCCACATTGGCTTCTTCTGTTGTCTTCCACCTTTTCTTCTTGTTGGAATAAGCTTGGCTAAGCCAAAACTGGATCACTTTTAGCTTAGCCAAGCTCATGGAAAGGGAGGGAGGGAGCAGATCCAACATGAGGTCTTGCACTGGGGATGAGAGCGGTCAATCAAGGGAAGGCAGGATTTTGGCAGCACGTCGACTCCTCCTCTTTCATGCCAGCTTCACCGCCTTCCAGTTGATTTCTGGGCTCAATTCAAAGTGCTGTTTATTCCCTTCAATGGCTTAAAAGGTTTATGACCATGAGGCTTAAAGGGGAGGGCTCCTCTTCCATGAGACTGCCCAACCACTCTGGTCAGCCAAGGGGGCCCTTTTGCATGTCCCACGCAACCAACTGGAGTACGGTTGGCAGAAATGTTTGAGCCAGCATTCTGAGTTGCTGCCCTAGGCTGTGAAATTCCCTCCTCTAGGAGATCCATCTGGCTTCTGACTTGGAAGGCTTTCATCACCACTTGAAGACCTTTTTGTCTTGGCAGGCTTCTGGCCATCTCTTCTGAACTTGGGATGGATTTTTTTTATCCGCTGCTCTCGTTTTGTCTACACACATTACATTAAAGACGTGCCTTTTGTTCTTTTTTACTCTGGTGCAGGAGTGTTGAAACTTTTTCAGCCCAAGGGCTGAATCTATTTTGCAGAAGCTCTCAGGGACCACATTCTCTGGTGGGCGGGGCCAAAGGCAAAAGGGGCAGGGCCAAAAATATCAGCACATTTTGGCTTTAAGCTCTTCCTGTCAGTAACTCAGCCTTAGGAGAGGCATTTCAACCTTTCAGAATGGGGAAAAGCCCACAGAAATGCTAGAAAACTACCAAACTGGTTTGGAGGAAAGGAATGGGGCAAGGAGAAGGGATGTAGGCATCTGGGGAACACTGGAAAGGTGGATTGGGACCCTGGGCCTGACATTATGCATCCTTTCTCTGGTGTAAGTGCAGGGGACCCAAATAAGTTCAGGTCCCTAGAAAGGGGGGTAAGGGGTCTTTAACCTCTTCCCCCCATGATGGTCCTGATCCAGATCAGTCCCCCCATGCCTGCAATTTATAGTGCCAAATAGTGATGCATTAAACAAATGAGCTACTATTTGGTAGGATTGTACGAAACCCACTTACCGTTCCATCCAGGCATCCTTGGGGGGGGGGGAGGTGATCCATCCCTCCCCTTGGAATCCTGCCCGGCCAGCTCCACTCCGCAGCGAGCCCGTGGAGCCGCTGGCTGGGGCCTCCCACATCTGGACTTCCATCCACTGCCGGGCTGCGGCTGCAAATGGTGTCCAGCACAGGGGACGTCATTTGCATCTCTGCCCTTGGCCGTGATCACAGCAAAGAGCAGGGACGCAAATGGCGTCCCTGCTCTTTTTGTGATTGGCTATGTAAATATTTACATATCCAATCACGGCCAAGGGCAGGGATGCAAATGGCGTCCACTACGCTGGATACCATTTTGCTTCACAGCCCAGCAGCGGATGGCTGCGGAACTAGGGATGGACGAAAGTCCCTTACCTGATCCCGACGCTTGCTTCGCGGTGGGGGGGAGGCACTCCGTCCCTCCCCCCGAAATTCTGGCCAGGGGGGAGGCACCCCGTCCCTCCCCGCCAAAATTCTGTCCGGGGTGGAGGCGCCCCATCCCTCCGGCCACAAAACCTCGTCTCCTGCCGGGATGCAAATGGCGGCGGCCGTAGCCGCCGACGTTTGCATCCCTGCAGTCAGCCGTGATAGGCTACATAAATGTTTACGTAGCCTATCACGGCTGACTTTAAACAACAACAACAACAAAAGCGCGTATGGAAATGGCGGCGCCCATGGGCGCCGCCATTTGCGTTCCTTATTTTGGCACGTGTAGTCTACGTAAACTTTTATGTAGACTACGGCGAAAATAAAGGCAACGCAAATAGCGTTGCCCTTATTTTCGCTGTAGTCTACGTACATGTTTACATAGACTACACGTGCCAAAATAAGGAACGCAAATGGTGGCGCCCATGGGTGCCGCCATTTGCGTACGCGCTTTTTTTTTTTTTAATCAGCTGTGATAGGCTACGTAAACATTTACGTAGCCTATCACGGTGTTTTTTAAACATCTAGCCATGATAGGCTACGTAAATCTTTACGTAGCCTATCACGTTTGTTTGTTTGTTTTACTTGGAAATGGCGGCGGCAGCAGCCGGTCGGAAGACTGGCCGCTGCCGCCGCCGCCGCACCA
The DNA here is from genome assembly GCF_057233095.1 of Heloderma suspectum. Taxonomy (NCBI): domain Eukaryota; kingdom Metazoa; phylum Chordata; class Lepidosauria; order Squamata; family Helodermatidae; genus Heloderma; species Heloderma suspectum. The sequence continues at coordinate 13,959,357 of NC_139460.1, forward strand.
CCGCCGCACCGCCGCCGGAGCCGCTGCCACCAGGGACATTCGAGCAAAGTAAGTCCCGTCCTGGGGGGAGGGTGGGGGGGTGGCAGACCATTTCTCCACCAATTTTGGGGGGCCAAATGCGCTGGCATTCGGCCTCCCCGAGATTCGTGGAGAAATTCTCTGACATCCCTATGCGGAACGAAGACGGCGACCCAGACCAGCCGCTGCCAGGTAGGTTCCATCCCAGGGGGATTTCAGAGGGTGGCAGGGGGGTAGTCCGTTCAGCCACAGACTTTGGGGGGCCAGATTCCAAAAGAATCCGGCTTCATTGGAGTCTGTGGCAGATTTCTCTCTGCCATTTGCGTTCCTTATTTTTGGCCATTTTAGCCTACGTAAATATTTACGTAGGCTAAAATGGTGAATCAAAAAGGGACGCAAATAGCGCCCGCTACGCTATTTGTGTTCCCCTTTATTTTCGCCATCATAGTCTATGTAAATATTTACGTAGACTAAGACGGCCAAAAATAAGGAACGCAAATGGCGGTGGCCGTAGCCGCCACCATTTGCATACGTGGTTTGTTTTTGTTTTTACCCAGAGCCCTCTGTGGCTGGAAATCCGGCTGTGGGCGGCTCTGACCTGAGCCTGGCCAGCTGCTCTGTGGAGCTGCCGTGGAGCACAGCCGGCCGTGGAGGATTCCGGGGGGAAGGAATGGATCGCCTCCCCCCCGTCGAGGATTCCAGGGGGAGGGACGGAACGCCTCCCCCCCCATCATCAACATAAGCCGTGGAACAGTAAGTGACTTTTGTACATCCCTACTCGCTGGTCCCCGGATGGCACTCGAGCCCCTCCCACGCTCGGCGAGCAGCCTGCATTCACCCTGGCAGCCTCATCAAGCTCTGTGGTCACCACTCGGCAAGAGGGGCTTGGGGGTGCGGGCAGGGGGGGGGGTTCTGCCAGATTTCCAGGCGGAATCAGGTGCCTGTGTCATCCCTACTAGAGGATAATGGCAGTCAAAGACAGGTCCTTCAATACCTGAAGGCTAGGAGCTCCTGCAAAGACTCCAACCAGTTATAAGCAACTATGGTAGATGTTTCACAGGTATTGGAGCTGTGTAGCTTTAGGACCTGAAGGATGCCTAGGGTTTATCAGAGCTCAATTTTTATTTTTGTTTTTTGCACCAGCAGGGGGGCATATCAACTTGACATTGTCCTTTGTAGAACATGGCCTATAACTCTCTTTACACAGGGATTTGAGAGGATGTTCACAAAGATAGTAGCAATCCTTTTGGGTCTGCAACACAATCCAACTGCATTTGAGTGTGAAAATGTTGTTTAACTGTCACTTTGGTTCTGTTCAGAAGCCCCCCCCCCCACGCACATACACACTTGTGATGCTCCTGCTCTGGGTTCTACCTTCTACAGCCTCCACCCAATGAAACTGAGAAGAAAACCCCCTCAGGACATCTGCCGCCACTGGGCCAGTGGTCCTCATGGACACACCAAGCCTCAGCCCCTTTACTGTCTGGGTTAAAGAGACACCCAACATGGCTAAATTCATTCCCTCTACCCGATACCAGAGAAGTAACAAGGAAATATGTTTTTCTAATGGTAGCACAATAAGACAAACCAACATATAGGATTTTGTAGTTAAAAACAAACAAATACGAATGCATTTAATACAAGAGTTATATATTATTAATCAATCTATGCTTGGTCCTAACCTACCTACCTTCTCCCCCCTTTCTAAATCCTATTTCCTAAACCACACTGAATAGATGTAGTTTCTTCAGTTCCTAACACGCATTGAGTAAACACATGGGGGGGGCAGGACAAGTGAACCCATTAGAGCAGGGGTGGGCAACATGTGCTCCTCCAGATGTTTTGGCCTACAAATCCCATCAGCCCTAGCCAACATAGCCAATAGTGAGGGATCATGGGAGCTGTAGACCAAAACATCTGAAGGGCTATATGTTGCCCATCCCTTTATTTAACGCACACCCGCCACACCAATGTGTCCACTAGCCATGCCCCCTGACAGCAGCATGTGCATAGGGTTCCTCCACCTGAATGGGACCCCTGATTGGCTAGGGTCGCTGTTTGTGCAGAGGAGTCCTGCACATATACATCTGTACAGGCATAACCACCCCCTTACCCTGAGCCCAAACACACAGATGTCAAGGGACACATTGGCATGGGGGGGGGGATATGCTCCTCCTCCCACATTCATTGAAAAGGTCTGTATAATAAGATACACTTCTAATGAAGGGAAGCATGCTCTGGTCTCTCCCATCAGGCAGGGGAATAAGGGATCCTGGAAGACTGCACCCCTCTCTCCCAGTAAGAATACCATGGAAAGGGAGAGACCTGTCTGACCCAGACATCAACCAAGGACTAGCCACACACCCCTTCTGGGAGAAAACACTCTACTCCACCAGTCATCCTGAGAAAATTGTTGGCCTCACCAGATAGTTGCAACAATTGTGCCCAAGGAAAGAATATAAGGAAAGGGAGATAAACCAAGGGCTGGCCCAAGATAGTTGGCTGGGGTGAAGGAGAGGTGGGTGGCATGGGTGCCCATCTCAGTGCAGGATTCCAGTGGACCACATGCAACCCCAGAGCTGTTCCTGCCAAGTCCCTGCCCCCACTGACCCCCTCCTGTGCTTGTTGAGCCACCCACAACTTAGATCATAGAATCATAGAATAGTAGGGTTGGAAGGGGCCTACAAGGCCATCGAGTCCAACCCCCTGCTCAATGCAGGAATCCAAGTCACAGCAGCCCTGACAGATGGCTGTCCAGCCTCGACTTGAATGCCTCCAGTGTGGGAGAGCCCACCACTTCTCTAGGCAATTGGTTCCATTGTCGTATTGCTCTAACAGTCAGGAAGTTTTTCCTGATGTTCAGCCGGAATCGGGCTTCCTGTCACTTCAGCCCATTATTCAGAGTCCTGCACTCTGGGATGATCAAGAAGAGATCCTGGCCTTCCTCTCTGTGACAACCGTTCAAGTACTTGAAGAGCACTGTCATATCTCCCCTCAGTCTTCTCTTCTCAAGGCTAAACATGCCCAGTTCTTTCAGTCTCTCCTCACAGGGCTTTGTTTGCAGTCCCCTGATCATCTTTGTTGCCCTCCTCTGAACCCTCTCCAGTTTGTCTGCATCCTTCTTATAGTGTGTTGGCCGGGCTCTGTTGGCCTCTGTCGTTGATTGTCATGTTTGAAAAAACATGGTGATGGCAATACTGCGCACACAGACTTATACACAAAATGGTGCCTTGAACTGCCCTTATATGCAAGATTCACAGCATCATTTTGTGCATAAGTCTATGTGCGCAGTATTGTGATCACCACATTTTGAAAACATGGCGATCACGGTGGAAGAGGACAGGGCCCAGGTGAGTGAGGGCAGCTTGGTGAGTGGGTGTGGGGCTTGAGAGCGGGTCTGGGGACATGCAAATGGGGACAGGGACCGGGCCGGCACCCAGAAGGAGAAGCTAGTGCCTTGTCCCATTCCATGTACAAAACCCATCCTGACTGGCTGTTGAATCTTACTTCAACACTGGAGATAGAACAGCATTCCTCCCCTGCTCCTGAGGGCAGCAGGGCAGCTTAGGGAGTTCAGGGCAGGGAGGGGTAGCCATGGAACTAGGTGTAAATCAATGGTAGACACCATACTGCCCATGGACACCAGTGAACCCCCGGATACTTTTCTTGGCACCTGCCAATGTGCCCTACCCCTCCCACTGTTATTTTTAAATTTATTATTATTAACACATTATCTTATTGGCAGCTGGGATTGCTGTGAAATAAGTTTCTGTTGGAGCTGAAACTGTGGGCTTGAATTAGGGATGTACAGACTGTAAAATCCGCTCCGTCTATGTTTTGCAGATTGTCAGGTGCCTTTCGTTCCGTCATCCGCCCACAGACGGATGCGAATATTTTTTTTTCATCTTGCAGAAAAATACAGAAATAATTACGTAAATATTTACATAAGCATTTACGTGAGTATTTACATAATTTACCCCAGTACGTAACATTTAGTGTATTGTCCCCTATTCCATTCTACATTTCCTCAGCAGAAACTTACGTCTTTTTCTACGGATTTATATGCGTAAATTTTCGGGAAAGTAAAGAAATCATCCGAAAGTCCACAGACTCCACAGGGCCTGAGTGGGTTGCTCAGCAGTGGATTCTGCAGGTCGGATTCTTAGAAATCCGAGCTCATTTTAATCCGTCTCAAATTTCTCCAGCATCCCTATTTTGAATGAGTTGTTAAGTATGTTGGGGTTCAGACCCCGCCTCTGCCTTGTGCTCAGTATTTGGGCAGGTTACTTGTCCTTTACCAGGCCTCCTATATGGCAGCCATTTCATGATAGTGCCCAGGACAGTTTCTCAGATTGTCAAATTGCCCATGGACCCAAAGACATTGCCTAACTGTGGCATGAATGTCTGTTTACAACTCATCATTTCATTTTGTCTCCATTACCCTGCTCTCCCTGCTCTCCCTTTTCCCTCCACTCCCCTTCACATGTATGCCATGTCCTTTTAGACTGTAAGCCAGAGGGCAGGGCCTATCTCCCATTTCCATTTCTGTACATACAGTATCTTCCACCAGCACTGCATTGAAATTTCAACTGAGCAGTTTTGGGAGACAATTTTTATCTGAAAAATGGGACAATAGCATAATAAACATATGCTATATAAATGCAATATATATATATGTTATATATACAGTACTGTGCAAAAGTCTTAGGCCACCACCAGCTTTGTTGCTTTAGCAAAGTTTTAATGACCATCCATGATTATTTTTTGGTCTCTGTATTAAAATACAAACAGAAAGTACAGGAAATACAGGCAAAAGTCAGTATTTAGTGGTTTTCCCAGTAGTAATGTATGGCTGTGAGAGCTGGACTGTAAGGAAGGCTGAGCGCCGAAGAATTGATGCTTTCGAACTGTGGTGCTGGAGAAGACTCTTACGAGTCCCCTGGACTGCAAGGAGGTCAAATCAGTCCATCCTAAAGGAAATCAACCCTGAGTGCTCATTGGAAGGACAGATACTGAAGCTGAAGCTCAAATATTTTGGCCACCTAATGCGAAGAGAAAACTCTCTGGAAAAGACCCTGATGCTGGGAAAGACTGAAGGCAAAAGGAGAAGGGGACGGCAGAGGATGAGATGGCTAGATAGCATCACCGATGCAATGAATATGAACTTGAGCACGCTCCGGGAGAGAGCACAGGACAGGAAGGCCTGGCGTGCTATGGTCCATGGGGTCACGAAGAGTCGGACATGACTGAACGACTGAACAACAACCCTTGGCTCTAAGCACATCTTGAACTCTTTTGGGGAGACTGTCCTGAAGTTTTCTGAAGTAATCTCCTGGTATATTATACCAGGCTTCTTTCAGCACTTCCCAAAGTTCTTCTTTAGCTGTAGGTTGTCTTTTATTTCTTTCTCTGTCCAGGTGATCCCATACTGCCTCTATAATATTCAGGTCTGGACTCTGTGGAGGCCCGTCCATGACTGTCAGTGTTTTATCAGCTGTTTTCCTTGCTAAATATGATTTCACTGCATTAGCAGTGTGCTTGGGATTGTTATGCTGAAAAATGAAACCATTCCCAATCAGGCACTTTCCAGAAGGAATGGCATGATGAATTAAAACCAGTCTGTACTTTTCAGCATTCATGATCCCATCAATACGGACAAGATCGCCAATACCACTTGCAGAAATGCAGCCCCAAACCAGGACAGACCCTCCACCATGTTTCACTGAAGGCCGCAAGCACTCATTCGTCCATCTCTCTCCAACAGTTCTTCTCACATATTGTCGACGACTGGACCCCAGAATTTCAAACTTGGATTCATCACTCCATAATACTCTTTTCCACTGATCCTCATTCCAATCTTTGTGAGCTTTAGCATATCTTAGCCTTTTCACCCTGTTCCTCTTCCACAAAAGTGGTTTCTTGGCTGCTTCCCTTCCACGAAGACCATTCCTGGCCAGGCACCTGCTGCTACTCTAGTGTAAGGGGAGGTCACACTAAATACTTGCCACTTTAGCCTATGGAAGCTGTTTTTTCTGATTTTTTTTTCTATTGTTGAATACTGCATACAAATTTCCTGTATTTTCTGGTTGTATTCTAATGAAGAGACAGAGAAATAATTATATATGGTGATTATACCATTGCTAAAACAACAAATGTAATGGTGGCCTAAGACTTTTGCACAGTACTGTATATGTGTGTGTGTGTGTGTGTGTGTGTTTGTGTGTATGTATGTATATATATATATATATATATATGTATGTATGTTATATAAATGCATGCATACATATGTGCATACATACATTGGGAATCTTAGCCAGAAACTATATGCAGAAACATTACACTGTAATACTTAGGACTGCTACATGATGAATTCCCAAATTTGGGGTTTTTCACACTTTTAAAAACAACATGGCAAAACTTTTTATATGGGAAAAAACTCCCTCTCGTAATATATCAAGAAGTATTTCGGGACTTAAGTTCCATCAGCAATCTTGTTCAGCAGGATTTTTGCATAGTTATGTAATGTGAATTCCACTCCAAATAGGTTAATTGAAAATGAGGGATTATATCCAGATAATTGCTTTACTCATGTTGCTAACAAAGTCATCTTATCTCTGCAGTGCAAGGAACAATTAACTTACCCTTTCCAATGTAATTTCTTCAAATTCATATTCAATTTCTGTTCCATTGACCTAAAAATGAAAAACAGAGTAATCTATTAATACCTGTGGGAGATATAGAGGGAAAGTCCTGTGTTTTGATGAGAGTAAGAGTTCTTTCAAGTGTGATGAAATGAAAAAGAGAGAGAGAGTCAGTAATCCTTTGTCAACTGGAATAAATAAAGAGCTCCATGCGTGGGAGAACTGGATAGCATTATACAAATGAGAGAAGTTTCTATATGACAGTTGATATGGCAAAACCTTGCAATATTTTATCTCTCTGGTACACATAGGAAATTGTTATAAAATGGCAATCCTGTGGCATCTGACCCCTTGGAAGATACATAAAATGGACAATTCATTGATCAGTCATGATTAATATCTACTACCTCCAGGATCAGAATCTCAGTCTCATAAAGGTTCTTGCCTTTCCATCACCAAGTTCATCCTCTCCCAGTTCCATAAGAGGTTGTTTTTTCCCTTTACACAAATCTGAGCATACATTTGTGCGTAGTTTTTTTTCAAATGCACACACTTTTTGTGGACATTTTTTCAAATGTACACATTTTTGAATGCATGTCACCACGGGATGTACAATACTTTTATTTCTGTTCACAAATCATGTGAACATGTTCCATTTGCAATCCTGAATGTGAATGAGAACAGGAGTGCTGGGGGAAGGGGGGAGAAATGTTTACAGATTCTGGAATTTGCAATCACATTCGAAAAATGCATGCATATTTTTGAAATGCACATTAGAAAACAAACACGTTTTCACACTGTAGTCAATGTGGAGAAGTGCGGACTTTTGAAAAATATGCACAGAAATGCACTTTTCTCAGTCGAATGAGCTGAAAACAGGACTAAAGCAGGAGCGGGATGAAACGAATTTCAACATGATTTTTGGAGCATTTAGGTGAGCTTGAAAATCACTGGTTCTCCCACCTGTACTGCCCCCACTGACCAAAGCAAGCTTGTGTGCATTTTAGGAATGTACGCAGTGCTTTCTGGACATTTTTTCAAATGTGTACATGTTTCGAAAGCTTTTTTTTTTCTATTCCATGGAACACATTGTAAACTCGGAAATGTATGGAAATCTGATCACAAATTGTGTTCGGTTCGAAGAGGTGTAGATGAGGTAAATCCATAAAAATAAAAAATAAAAACCTTGATGGAACAAATTTCTCACCCATGCCTACTCTATACCAGTCACAGGGAACATGAATGGCAGGGTGTTATTGCCTTCATATCCTGCTTGTGGTCTTCCCATTCTAGTTGCTCACTGTGGGAAGGTCCAATCCAGCGGGGTTCCCCTTATGGTCTTAGGACACTCTTGGGCAACCCACTGCCCACAAGCCCCATGCCTCACTCAGTGATCTTCCCTGCCAATACCCTAGTCACCCCCCGAATTGCCCCCTGAATTGCCCCCTGCAATCATAGGAGCGACATTACTGGGGCCTTCCCTGTTGAAACCAGTGCCTGCTGCTCACTTCCTGCCCCCACTGCCAATGGAGCACCCACCACTGCTGCCCACAGTCTGCCTTCCCCCTGCTCCTATTGGCCCCCTGCCCCAAGAAGAGGATGAGGTGGCCCTGGAGCAGTGGCTGCCAAGCATCAGGCTTCTAGGCTGGCACTGCAGAAGCCTTTTCTCTCTCTCAGATTGGAGCTGCACATTGGCCACTACTCTCCAAGAGGCAAAAAGGCCAGCTGCCATAGTGGCCGAGCTGGGCTCCTGCTGGGGCCACACTCCCACAGCCGCTTGCCTTGTGAGTTGAGGTTAGCTGAGGAGGAGGAGGGAGGTGAAGGAGGAAGAGGCAGGGCAGCATGCAGCTATATTGTGCCCTCTCCCTGCAGCCAGCCCAGCTCTCCCATGCAGCAGAAAGGAGGTGGGGGAAGGGCAACCTCTCATATCTCCCCGCTTCCGGAGTATCAAGTCAGCAGAAGTGGGTCATCAAGTTGCAAAGTGCACAGCGGGGCCTTTCTCTGCTCAAATTTCCATTCATTCATTCATTCATTCATTCATTCATTTTATTTCTATACGCTCCATAGCCGGACCTCTCTGGGTGGTTCACAAAAATTAAAAACCATTAAAATATATTATACAAACTACAAAAATCATTTACATAAAACATATAAACAGATAGCACACATCCAGACAACATATATCTAAAAACAGTTTAAAAAATTTGTGGTTCAATTTTGTGAACCGCCCAGAGAGCTTCGGCTATTGGGCGGTATAGAAATAAATAAATAAATAAATAAATAAATAAATAATAAAATAAATAAAAACAATCCCCCAAAGGCAATCCAGCACCTGATTAAAACTCATTATATGCTGCCAAATGCCTCAGAGAAGAGGACAGTTTTAATCTGATACCAAAAAGATAATAATGGGCTTTGTCGTGATTCACGGACACCCCCCCCAGTGTTCAACAGCATATGTACGTTTCAAAAATGTGTACATATCAAAATGTGAACATTTCAAAATGAGTACCTTTCAAAAATGTGGACATTTCTAAATGAGTTCATTTTTAAGAAGTGTACATTACAAAATGAGTACAATTAAAAAATGTGTACATTTCAAAATGAGTACATTTCAATAAAGTGTACCTTTCAAAAAAGTGTACATTTCAAAATGAGTACATTTCTAAAAAGCGTACATTTCAAAAAGAGTACATTTCAAAAATATGTACATTTCAGAATGAGTACCTTTCAAAAATGTGGACATTCTAAATGAATACATTTTTTAAAAAGTGTACGTATCACTGCCTTGTTGTGGCGAAGGGACTTGCATAACTCAGTGAAGCCATAAGCTATGCTGTGCAGGGCCACCCAAGATGGACAGGTCATGGTGGAGAGTTCTGACAAAATGTGGTCCACTGGAGAAGGAAATGGCAACCCACTTCAGTATTCTTGCCAAGAAAACTCCATGGAATGTATAACAAGGCTAAAAGAGATGATGCCGGAAGATGAGCCCCTCAGGACGGAAGGTGTCCAATATACTACTGGGGAAGAGCAGAAGGAATTTCCAAGTAGCGCCAGAAAGAGTGAAGTGGCTGGACCAAAGCCAAAAGGACACTCAGCTGTGGATGTGTCTGGTGGTGAAAAGAAAGTGTGATGCTGTAAAGAACAATATATTTAGGAACCTGGAATGTCAGATCAATGAATCAGGGTAAGCTGGAAGTGGTCAAAGAGCAAACACTTTTTTCCAACAGCACAAGAGACGACTCTACACATGGACATCACCAGATGGTCAATATCGAAATCAGATTGATTATGTCCTTTGCAGCCAAAGGTGGAGAAGCTCTATACAGTCAGTAAAAACAAGACCTGGAGCTGACTGTGGCTCAGATCATGAGCTGCTCCTTGCAAAATTTCAGCTTAAATTGAAGAACGTCGGGAAAACCACTAAACCATTCAGGTATGACCTAAATCATATCCCTTATGAATATACAGTGGAGGTGAGGAATAGATTTCAGGGATTAGACCTGATAGACAGAGTGCCTGAGGAACTACTGACGGAGGTCTGCAACATTGTTCAGGAGGCAGCAACTCAATCCATCCCAAAGAAAAAGAAATGCAAGAAAGCAAAGTGGCTGTCTGATGAGGCTTTACAAGAAAGAAGGGAAGCGAAAAGCAAGGGAGAAAGGGGAAGATATATCCAACTGAATGCAGAGTACCAGAGAATAGCAAGGAGAGACAAGAAGGCCTTCTTAAATGAACAATGCAAAGAAATCGAGGAAAACAATAGAATGGGAAATACTAGAGATCTTTTCAAGAAAATTGGAGATCTCAAGGGAACGTTTTGTGCAAAGATGAGCATGATAAAGGACAAAGAAGGCAGGGACCTAACCGAAGCAGAAGAGATTAAGAAGAGGTGGAAAGAATACACAGAAGAAGTATACGGGAAAGATCTTAATGTCCCTGATAGCCATGATAGTGCGGTCACTGAACTTGAGCCGGACATCCTCGAGAGTGAAGTCAAGTGGGCCTTAGGAAGCATGACTAACAACAAAGCTAGCGGAGATGACAGTCTTCCAGCTGAGCTATTTAAAATCCTAAAAGATGATGCTGTTAAAGTGCTGCATTCAATATGCCAACACATTTGGAACACTCAACAGTGGCCACAAGACTGGAAAAGGTCAGTTTACATTCCAATTCCAAAGAAGGGCAATGCCAAAGAGTGTTCAAACTACCGTACAATTGTGCTTATTTCACATGCCAGCAAGGTGATGCTCAAAATCCTACAAGCTAGGCTTCAGCAGCATGTGAACCGAGAACTACCAGAAGTACAAGCTGGGTTTCGAAGAGACAGAGGAACTAGAGTTCAAATCACCAACATTCGCTGGATCATGGAGAAAGCAAGAGAATTCCAGAAAAACATCTATTTCTGCTTCACTGATTATGCTAAAGCCTTTGATTGTGTGGATCAGAAGAAACTGTGGCAAATTCTGAAAGAGATGGGAGTACCAGACCACCTTATCTGTCTCCTGAGAAACCTGTACGAGGGTCAAGAAGCAACAGTAAGAACCGGACATGGAACAACTGATTGGTTCTAAATTGGGAAAGGAGTATGACAAGGCTGTATATTGTCACCCTGCTTATTTAACTTATATGCAGAGTACATCATGAGAAACGCCAGGTTGGATGAATCACAGGTTGGAATTAAGATTGCCAGGAGAATTGTCAACAACCTCAGATATGCAGATGATACCACCCTAATGGCAGAAAGCGAAGAGGATCTAAAGAGCCTCTTGTTGAGGGTGAAAGTGGAGAGTGCAAAAGCTGGTCTGAAACTCAACATTAAAAAAACGAAGATCATGGCATCTGGCCCCATCACTTCCTGGCATATAGAAGGGGAAGAAATGGAAACAGTGACAGATTTTACTTTCTTGGGCTCCAAGATCACTGCAGATGGTGACTGTAGCCATGAAATTAAAAGACGCTTGCTCCTTGGGAGGAAACCTATGGCACACCTAGACAGCATAGTAAGAAGCAGAGACATCACCTTGCTGACAAAGATCCATCTAATCAAAGCTATGGTTTTCCCAGTAGTAATGTATGGCTGTGAGAGCTGGACTATAAGGAAGGCTGAGCGCTGAAGAATGGATGCTTTTGAACTGTGGTGTTGGAGAAGACTCTTACGAGTCCCCTGGACTGCAAGGAGGTCAAATTAATCAATCCTAAAGGAAATCAACCCTGACTGCTTATTGGAAGGACAGAGACTGAAACTGAAGCTCAAATATTTTGGCCACCTAATGCAAAGAGATAACTCTCTGGAAAAGACTCTGATGCTGGGAAAGATTGAAGGCAAAAGGAGAAGGGGACGGCAGAGGATGAGATGGCTAGATAGCATCACCGATGCAATGAACTGGAGCACACTCCAGGAGAGAGCGGAGGACAGGAAGGCCTGGCGTGCTATGGTCCATGGGGTCATGAAGAGTCAGACACGACTTAACGACTGAACAACAACAACAACATTTCAAAATGCGTACATTTCAAAATGCGTACATTTCAAAAATGCATACAGTTGATGCATACATTTGGAAAAGCACACATGGAATACACGTGGATTTTCATGCAAAAGAAAACCTGGTGGTCATAAGTTGCCATAAGATACCACTGTTGCAGAACCCAGAGTCAGAGAGACCACGGAGTGAAGGAAAAAGAGATTCTTTATTTAACGCGTGGGCTTAAGGCTGGAATCATTTCCAAAGAGCCAGAAGCCCCGAAATACATCAGCACATTGTTTTTATAGACATTGTGACACATATGAAATGGCTCCTCCTCCCCCTCCCATGTGGGGTTGCAGTCCTCAACATTTCTTCTCTTAGCACTATTGTTTATAATACAAGAACTGGGTTATAGGGTAGCCATGATAAGGAGAGAACAGAAGAGAACAGCAGAGAACAAGATATACAATTGTATGACCTTTGACAAGATAAGGAATTCCTGTGTCTCGTCAGCTTACAACAATATATTCAAGGGAGAAAGAGCTCAGCAAGAACATGAAGCATGAGACTGCATGAGGCTACTTAGTCTGACCCCTGATATGGCTGCTACACCACGTTCCAATAACATATTAGTTCCAGGTAATATAAATTAGGAGACAGGTTATGAAAACTTTCTTTCCAAAAGGATTTGGTATTTGATGGTGTAGGTAGGAGAAAACAAAATGGTGCAAGGAACAGTGGTGTTAGAATTTTGCATTCACTTGATGCTTTGAAGATGCCACAGGGATCAAGGACTTCCTCCAGGAGTCCCATGCATGGCCAGTGAGGCAGACTTACTAGTTGCAGTGCTACAATGACATTTTAAACTATCTCAGTACAAAAAGTTTATTCCCCAAACTGGTGCTCTCCAGATTCTTTGGACTTCAACTCCCAGCCTCCCCAGTCAGCATGGTCAATGGCCAGGAATGCTGGGAGTTGTAGTTTGAAATATCTGGAGGACACCAAGATGTGGAAGGTTGGTCTAGCAATATTGTGTCTAGGTTGATGATTTAGCCATCTCCTTCACCTCACCTCACATACAATGCCTCAAGTATTCCCTCATTTATTACATCACTGATTTTTGACCCTGTGCACTTGACCAGACTTTGGTATATTCACCAAGTGGAACATAGGAACATAGGAACATAGGAAGCTACCTTATATCCTGTCCAGTATTGCTCTTTAGGGTTTCAGGCAGGATTTTTTCCAGACTGACGTGGAGAAGCTGGGGCTCAAACCTGGGACCCATGGATCCTAGGACCTTCTGCATACCAAGCATGGGACCTGGGACCCATGGATCCTAGGACCTTCTGCATACCAAGTATGTGCTCTACCACTGAGCCACAGCTCTGTTGCTGGTGGCCCCGTGCACCTCTCTTGGCCTCACCACGGCCAAGACCATCCTTGGCTGCCTGCAAGTCTGAAAAAAATGGAACACTACTATATTTCTGATACAATATCTTGCAAAACGCACCCCCCAAAAAACCCCAATGTCATCAGGTCTCAAACCATTTACTCTGTACTAGTCCAATCGAAGTGAGTGGGGATTGCTCATGGGGTTAAGCAGCTTAAGGATGGTGGCCTGCATTGAATAGATACGTGGGCAAATGCTCGCTTATCAGAGCACTGGAGCATGAAAGCTAATGCTAGCTAGGAAGTGCATTTCCTTAGCTGGTGTCTCCAAGAGGTCTTATTTCTAAAGTTCTTTGAGTCATTTCTTCCTAGGGGAGGTGATAATATGGGATCTTTCTGCCCCAACAAGAGGTCCTGTTGCTGATTGACAATTTGCACAGCATAGTATTATTATAACTTTTGTACACTTTATCTTAAAATAAATATGCTTTAATAAAGGAATAAATTAGCCTCAAAATGTTATCAGAAAGGAGATTCCAAGAAGGGCACCCATTGTGACATTTCCCAGCCCCTCTTCTCATTGTGGAGGAAGCAGCTGGAGCCAGGAGAAACCAGGAACCAGGAGAAAACCATATACTGGAAATGGTTCACATAACCTCCTGCCTGGACTGCGCTTCAAATATTCCCCACTCCCTATTGGCTGTCTTGAGTGCCATTTTTGGCAGAAAGGCAGGATGTAAATTGAATGAATGAATGAATGAATGATATTATATAAGAACTCTGCAGCAGCTCAATTCTCGCATATGGGATCTGGCTCTCAAGAAGAGCCCATCTCTCAAAGACTACTGAACATAGGGAGTATCCTGTATAGCACTGGTGGGGGGGGGAGCTTTCAGAAGGGGTCAGGCTTAGAAATCACTTGTGTGCACAGATCTTACCATCCAGTCATTTGGATATAATGTTTTATATATTTTAAATTGTTTTATTGTGTGTTGTTTGGTTTTAATTTTTGTGAACTGCCCAGAGAGCTTCGGCTATTGGGCGGTATAGAAATAAATAAATAAATAAATAAATAAATATAAGCCAACATTAATAATCAGTTATGCTTAAAATTATCCAATCGGGCTGAATCAGCCCTTTAACTCCCAGCCCCCAGCCCCCCCAAACCCTGCATTAAGAATTATAATTCTAATTGAGATTACGTCTTCCACCCAACCAACCTTGAAAAACAAATAAGTAATAGAAAGGAAAGTCACGCAAAGATATGCAGCAACATGCCATTCTCATTTCCCCCTCCTGTGATGTCTAATATTTGTTCTTTTCACCAGACTCACTTTCCAAATCACAATACAGATGGCTAAACATGGGGGGAAAATTGGTGCAAACATCCCTCCCTTTGATGCTCTGTTTTCAAAGATTTTTATGTAACTCATAATACACAGGTTTTCTGAAGTTATTTTGCTTTCTTGTTTTGTGGTATCTAATCGCTGCCATCTTTCTCAGTTGTTCCTATCCCCCCCTCCACCCCCCAATGCATAAAAGTATTGTTTTTATTTAAGATCAACATGAAAGGTGCGAGATCCAATCTAGGTTTCCAGCTTACGAACATTGTTCCATAAGGCTTTTCATTGCTTCACTGCATACAGTCAAGTTTCCTTTGTGTTAAATTGCTATTAACTGAGTGAGGGGGAAGACGGGGGGGGGACAAAAGATGTGCACTGATTATCTAAAGTAGCTTTTGCATTCATATGAGATCCAGTTACACAGGGGTGGGCAACTTGTGGCCCTCCAGATGGTTTGGCTTACAACTCCCATCAGCCCTAGCCAATGGTGAGGGATGATGGGAGCTGTAGGCCAAAACATCTGATTATTGTTCAGTTCCCACAGAAGGGGCAGATCTGTCCACACTACAGATCTAAGGCTTCAGTTGGCTTTAGCTCCCTGCTGAGACAACATCCTCCTATTGTCCTAGTATCAGATAGTACCAGCCAGCAGGACCCATTTGGAGCTATCCAAGGTCCTCGTTTATCCCTGCCTCGATCTTGCAGCTAGCTTCCCATAAATGCTTCAAGGAACCAAAGAATGGGATAATATTCAGGTAAGCCAGTATATCTGGAACTGGATATCTTGGTGTTATAAATGGATAAAGAGGAGGTGAATTTATGTAAAAAGTGCTTTACATGTTTGAAGTTACAAATTTCATCTCAGTCTTTTTGAGAACCTCCTGGGTAGGCTGATATTATCTCTATGTTGCAGATAAAGATTTTGAGAGAATAGAGTTTTGCCCAGTACGACCTAGTGAGTTCATGTTGGAGAGATTTGTACTGGAAACATCCCAAAGCACAGCTCACACTGCTAGCTAAAGCACAACGACTCTAATTTTCATAGCCAATATTATGTTTAACATTATCATCTATATGTTTTTAAACCTAGCAATATAATTGATTCCCCAATGTCTTTTTCTCATTTCCAATCAGTGCTCATTTGGGAGATACATGTAGTAGCTTTCATGAGAAATCTGACCCCTCAAAAGCATTTGAGACTTTTACTGCAATAGGAAAAAAGTGCCACGTAATTGGTTTGCCAGGATTCAATAACACCAGAATCACTCCAGCGTTGTTTAATGTATTTACTTGATACTTTCATAAATGTTTGACTTAGTTTGTAATCTAGTCTGCTCTGTACTTTCAAGGCCTCAGGGAAAACTGGCATATGACTCAGCATAATATGCAGAACAAGACAACACCCAATGTTCACTCTTGACCATAACTTTTTTTCCAATCAATTGAATGATCCATATTGTCCTAAAAGGATGGTTCTGAAGGTAACTGACCTAGTTCATATGCAGTGTCCATCAAAGCCACACCCTGGGTTTGTGCACTCCCCCTTCCAAAAACACAGATTGGTACATGAATATTATTGGACTGAGGGTTTAGGACACCTTGATTCATATCAGTATTGGTCAACTGATGGCTTGTGAGCTCCATCATCCCTGCCATGATTCTGTTTGGGCCTCTACTCCTCCATGCATCGGACTAGAAGTGGCCAGTGATCCTCTTATTCTGCTTCTGACCTGACAGACCTCAGTTCAAGTGTGAAAAGAGAAGACAGTTTGGGGTACGCCATCCTTTTATGCTGGGATGGACAGCTGCTAATGTCTTCAGCTTGTGGTCCCTCACTAGTTTGGGTAAGGGTATCTGAAGATGAATAAGGTTATCTTGGCTAAGGGCATCTGCCAGTATCCCCAGATGAAGTTGGCCATCACCACTGCAGACTGTTCTGACTGCTCATTCTTCCCAAGTTACACTGATACTAAGATTTGCAGTAAGGTTTCAGTAAAAATAAAAATGCCAGAATTAGGGATGGATAGATAAGTCTGTTTACAGCCCATGTCATTTTTGCACATGTCCAGTCATGAATTCATTCAGTCCCATGTTCAGCTTTTTTAAAAGTGCATGAAAATTTGCACTTAAATTGAATACATTATCCTACAAAATACACAGTTTTCTATGCCGTGTTCTCT
This sequence comes from Heloderma suspectum, assembly GCF_057233095.1. NCBI lineage: Eukaryota > Metazoa > Chordata > Lepidosauria > Squamata > Helodermatidae > Heloderma > Heloderma suspectum. Next base: position 13,976,402 of record NC_139460.1, read on the forward strand.
AAAACATATATATTTGTGCACCCCCCCTCCCCAATACACATATTTGTATGCATTTTTGAGCAGAGAACTGCACTGCAGCATTCAGAGAAGTGTGCAATCTGATGCCCTTCGGTAACTGTGTTCCAAGTTGCACATTAGGTCAGGAAGTGTGAATTGGAGAGGGACATGGCCAGCACTGAGAGAAGCAGCCAGTCTTCCCATCACTGGCCAAGTCCCAAGGGCTTTCAGCAGCATGCCTAATCCCTATGGAGCTGGCACACAGCGCATGAAACCGCTTGTCAGGCACTAGGAAGAGTTTCAGTTCGCATATTGGTTCGAAAGTGTGAAATTAAGTTCACATTAAAATGTGAACCAAATGTATTCTTCTCTCCCATTCCTAGCCCTGGTAATTTAGAGACCGGTTTGAGCTACTGTTAAATATATTTCCAAAGGTATAGCCATAGAATATTTCCAGAGGGATAACCACGTTGTTTTTGCTGTTGCAGCAAAAGCAATAGAGTCTTGTGGACCTTAAAGACTAATGATTTTATTATGGCATGAGATCTTATGGACTGCAGTCCACTTCATCAAATGCATGATGTGTGGTCCTGACTTACAGGTGTATATACACAAGGCTGTGACGGTGGGGAGATGACAAACAGTGAGGTCAGAGGGAAATGAAATGCAGACAGTACAGTGATAAATTACATTATTATCAGCTGCCATTACAGAAACCGTTGCTGGTGATAATAACACAGGCATGGGTAAACTAATTAAAACATGTAGTGCAGAAAGAAACCTTTATCATGGTTTATGTTGTGGAAGATGAGCAGGTGAATGAGTGGATGGGATTATTAGGTCCTGTAATAGTTGTGGCCAGAATGGATATGGGGGAAGAGTTGGCATCTGGGTTTCACGATTTGCCCTGTGAAGGTTTGATTGAAATAGGAAAAGTTGAATAAATTTTGCTTCCTGGTGCCATAGTCCTAAACAGAATATACACTGCAACCTAAATCACCCCCCTCCCCGCTGCCGCCGGTGGAAGCATGGCTAAAGAACAGTATACACAATTCTAAAATAAAATGCACATTCTGATGCATTTATCTGCTGTTTTTAGGTATAGATGCTGTTTCTTTCTTTGTCGTATTGTAGGTCATGATTCCCCGCCCCCCGAAATGTGAGATGAATTACAATATTTGCTCTGCTCTCTGTGCATGTGGGCGAAAGACTGCCAGCAGCCCACAAGAGTGTTGATCATTATTCCTGGAGAGAAGCTGGCAGAAAATTGCAAAGTTCAAGGCTTTGCTGTCAAGACACATAGAGGCTTATAGCCATTAATCCTCCAGTATCAGGTAGAGTATATTAGTGTAGGGTAAAACAAACAATTACACTTCAGTCTTGATTTCCCACCCTGAGCTGTCTCCACAGAGTACGGAAATTACCTCGCGGAGTCTGCTTGGGATCACATTTACCTTCCAATTGAGTCAATCTTCAGTAGAAAATTATCGGATCAAGTATTCATGAGACCAAGTTAATTTGCGCTACCCACGGAGAGATTCTTTTTTCTAGTTGGTGGTGACGAGAGACGTTCCTTGCTTGACTGAGAGCAGATTAAAATTTGAGCTGGTGATTCTCATTAGCTCATTGTAGTATGGTCAGTGAATCCCTCTATTATATAAAATATAGCTTAAAAAGAGGGGAGACAGATTCTGAGCCGTGATTCAGGTTTTATCAGTATGGATAGCCAAGGAGTCCACATAGTCATTTGCTTCACACATATTTGAATGCCATAATAATGCTGCATATTGTTCACAGCTCTGCTTTTTAAATAATTGAGACATCATGGGTTTCCTTAGAATTAAGACTGATACTCACCAATGTCGACAATTTACAAAAACACCCTGCGAAAGTTTGAGGCCTACAAGGGCAAGGAAAAAGGTCAGGCCTAGAGGCCTGCAGTTTTTTTGTTGGGAGGGAGTATTCCTGAGAGGAGTAGTTTCTTTTCCCCAGTTAAGTTTCATTTCTTCAGGTTTGAAGCAGTACTTTCAGTTTTGGGGAAGGAGGGTATTAAAAGAGAGAGTCAGAAAGACCAGAGCAGTAAGAGCAGAACTGAGGAGACCAGAGCCTGAAGAAGTAACAGGAAGAAGCAGCCTGGAGAAGTCCAAGTACAGCTAGGGTAAAGGAACTTGCATTTTGCAACTTTTATGTTCTCTTAATGCCTTTTGTATCACTCAGCTCCATTGTGTAAATACCTTTAGCTGTGATTTGCTTGCTTTAATTTGCCAGTAAACTGCTGTGGTTAAACCCGCTGTGTAGATTACCAATCACCCCACACCTACAGCCTAAACCCCATGTTACTGGAAAGGTAAAAGTAAAAGAAGGAAGGTGGGACTCTGAAGGAGGCAAGAGATCCTTAAGGAATTGCTCAGGGGGTCCAGGTCGTAAGGAGAACCCTGACACACCCACACTGAGACTCACTGTAGCGCAGTGGCTCAATATGACAGTAGTAAGCTAGGAAGTTTCTGATTCAATCCCCATCTCACCATGAAATTTTGGTGTAGGTTGTGGCCTTTGGAAAGCCACCATCTCTCAACCCGCCCCCCATTTACAATGCAATGATAATATTGAGACTCTTTACCCTTGTCAAGCTGCTGCCCCTGCGTAGCTGGCCTGGAATGGGAAGGGAAGACTGGAACCAACTATGGACACATAGACTTATACGCAAGATTCATGGCTCTATTTTGCATATAAGTCTATGGGCATATCCTGCCGATCGCCATTTTTTAAAGAAAAATGGTGATCGGTGTGGAGGGGAACAGGTCCAGCTAAGCCTCCCTCAAGCCGGGTGGCTCCGTGGACTCCTCGTGGAGCAGAGCCACTCTGGAGGATTCTGGGGATGGGGGAGGAACGGGTGGATTCCCCACTGAAATGGAAGGTGGGGAATGTGTACATTACTAGGACCAGGAGCCATTTGTCTTCTGTGAAAATGGGAGACCTTTCTGTGATCTTCAGGGCTTGGGCAAACCATTGCTACTTTTCAGGGGTGGGGTGTTTTACCATGGTAATGATGAGGCAGCAGAGGATTGCTGCCTTTTATAGCAGGGTGCGGGATGTCTGGCCCTCCAGATGTTTTTGAACTACAACTCCCATCATCCCTGATCACTGGCTGAGGTTGATGGGAGCTAGAGTCAGACACAGTTTCTCCACCTGCTTTATAGAAAAAAGATTTGCTACTGATACAAGTGGGGGAGGAGCTACAAGTAATTAACTAAACGACAAGTAGTCGTTTAGACTACTGTAATGCGTTCTATGTGGGGTTACCCTTGAAGACAGTTCAGAAGCTGCAGCTGGTACAGAACGCGGCGGCTCACCTGATTACAGGCAGCCGCCGGCGAGATCACATCACTCCAGTGCTGAAGGAGTTGCACTGGTTACCGGTTGTTTTCTGGGCCAAATTCAAGGTGTTGGTTTTGACCTTTAAAACTCTATATGGTTCTGGCCCAGCCTATCTTAAGGAGCGCCTCCAGCAACACCAGACAGGCCGCTTAACAAGATCAGCCTTGGATGGCCTTCTCTCTGTCCCATCAGCCAGGACAGCTAGACTGGTGGGGATGAGGGAGAGGGCCTTCTCTGTGGTGGCCCCCACTCTATGGAACTCCCTCCCTAGGGAACTCTGCCATGCCCCCTCTTTAATGAGCTTCCACTGTGCATTAAAAGTGTGGTTGTTCAGGCAGGCATTTGGGGTGGGTTAGGGTATTTTAGAACACGTTTTTATTGTAGATGTTTATTGTTTTAAACTGTTTTATTATATTCTGTACATCGCCCAGAGTGGCTGGGTGACCAGCCAGATGGGCGATTAATACATTAAATCAATACATCAATAAATAAAATGGCAGCACACCACTGTTGCTGACTGGAAACAAAATGGCTGACAGGGAGCAATGCTATGTCATGGCAGTTTTTTTTCTGTAAAGAAAGCGTGCAAGTCCGCCACCTCATTTTTGCTCTGTAAGCCCCCCCGCCTGCCAATAACCTATTTTTTTCCAGACCCCAAAGATCACAAATTTCTTTTGGGGCTGACTTTATCACACCTCCAGCCCCCAAAATGATGATAAGAACTTGTCCTGTACCAGATGATATGGTAGGGGTGTTGAACCTCAGGTCTGCAGGCCAAATTTGGCCTGCATGGGGTCCCAATCTGGCCTGCAGGATTTCCCAGAAGGCCGCATCCCATTCCCCTGGCCCCAGCCCATTTCATCTGACTGCCAATTGTTTGGTGTATTCCTAGCTTTTTCAGGTTTTTCCCATTCTGAAAGGCTGAAATGCTTCTCCCAAGGCTTTGTTTCTCACAGTAAGAGCTTTTAGCTAAGGTACGCTGGTAGTTCTCCCCAGCCCTTTTGCCTTTGTTCCTGCCCACGACTGGAACTTGCCCCTCAAAAGCTTCTCTGAAGTGGAATTTGGGCCTCGGGATGAAAGGGGTTCAACACCCCTGCCGTATGGAATCTCCACCGAAAAGAGTAGCGACGCAAATGGAGTCCGCTACACTGGACGTCATTTTCGTCCGCAGTCTGGGGCAGTGGACGGATGGCAGCGGATGGACCTGGACCGGCCATCAGCAGGTAGGGTCTGTCCCAACTTTAGTTTGCGGGGTGGCGGGGGGGGGAGTAGTCCGTTCCACCACAGACTCCGGGGGAGGGCAGATTCTAAAGAATCTGGCCTCATTGGAGTCTGTGGTGGATTTCTCCACCATCCCTATTGCCATCATAATCTGTTTCAAGGCTCCCAGATACTGGAAGGATGCTGGGATAGATAGGCCATTAGTCTGATTCAACTGGGATGGTTCTTACTCGGATGACTACCACTCTTTCCTAACTATTCAGTTGTCCTGCATATTCTTAAGAAGAGCAAATCTGAGATACTGACATACTCTAGCTGATGTAGGAACACCACCAAAAGTAAAAGCAGACCCTATCAAAAATTGGGGCAGCAAAAAGAAACTCCAGCATTTCCTGAGCAGCATACAAGGCAGGAGACAGGGAGTGACTGAATCATGCACAAAATACATTTCACAATGGGTGCCCCAACCATGCACAAAATAAAAATCAGGCACTCATATGAGCAACAGCAGACTAATCATGAATTAAAATGTATAGCCAAACCACAGAGACTATGTAGGCTTCTGTAGTCTTTAACTAAAAGCCGCTGGAGAATAATTCTTTGTGCGCTATTCCAGTTGCCCATCAAAGGAATTCCCACAACTTAAGCTCAGCAAGCTAAACCTACTCAAATCACTGAACCCAGAAATGAGGCTAATTAACTAGTCCTTTTATGATTTGCGGCCGTTCTCGATTATGAAGTGCTGCCTATCACATGAAAAGAAGGGAGATGTCCTTTACCCATTCAGACTGAAGGACAAACACAGCCAGCCAGGGGCATGAGAAGGCACGAAAGTGAAAAGGCTTGCAGACATTTCTCGATGTCAGACAGCAGCCATACTTTCAATTCAAAAATCCAAACTATCTACATCTTATTTCTGAATGTCTAAGGCTGAGCATGGGAGCAAAGCTTAGAAGCTTTCTAAGATATCAGAGACATGAATCTTGGCTTCAAAGGAGGGGCAAACTGTAAGTTCAGTGTAAACACATGTACCAGATGCCATCAGGCTTATGCAGGGTCAGCGTCAAGGTTAGGCATGGTCAGGCATCCGCCAAGGGCCCACTGACAACAGCGCCCCGGAGTTGTTCTTCTACCATGCCATTGCAACCTGCTTGTTCACCTGCCTCTTGCTCTGGCTAGGGGTGTACTAAATCCCCTTACCTGGGCTCCACGGGGCTCCGTGGGGGGGCAATCCGTCCCCCCCCCGGAATCCTCACTGGCTGGCTCCGAAGTGCAGGCGATACGGCCACCATGCCATATCGCTAGTTGAAGGGAGGGAAGTGACTGTGGATGCAGATGGCGTCCAGGACGCCATTTGCGGCGGTAAAGGCCTTAGTTTAAGGTAAATGCAGCTGTAAATGGCTGCATTTACCTTAAACTAAGGCCTTTACCGCCGCAAATGGCGTCCTGGATGACATTTGCGGCTGCAGTTAATCCGCACAGCCAGGGATATGGCAATGGCAGCCGTATCACTGGTGCTCCGGAGCCAGCCGCAGGGAGGATCCGGCCGGTGAGGATTTCTTCAGGAGGCGGAGGTAAGTCTCTTGATCCTCCATGGACTCCAGGGGGCCAGATTCTTTTGAATCCAGCCTCACTGGGATCCATGGAGCGTGGAAGATTTTTCCCTGATCCCTAGTTCTGGCCCAGGAAACTGTGGTGGTCAGAGGGAGGACAGCAGATGTAGGGATATACGGCCCATGTAAAATCTGCTCCATCTGTGTTTTGCACATTGTCAGGCACCTTTTGTTTCATTGTCCGCCACAGACGGATGTGGATTTGGGGGGGAGGCATGCAGAAAAATATGCAAATAATTATGTAATTATTTACAGGAGGGTGAACTTGGTAGCCCCATCGAGAGCATCTGGGTTAAAATAAATGGAGCAAAGAATAATAGGAACCTGGTGGTCGGTGTCTACTACCAGCCACCCAATCAAGGAGAAAACAAGCATGAAACTTTTGAAAAGCAAATAGCCAATGTTTCAAGAAATCATGATGTAGTAGTAATGGGGGACTTCAATTTCCCTGATATTTCTTGGGAGACAAATTTTGCAAAACATGGCCACTCCAGGAAATTCCTGACTTGTATGGCAAATAACTTCCTCCTACAGAAAGTAGAGGAAGGAACTAGAGGATCAGCTATCCTTGACTTGATCCTAACTAGGGATGGTAGAGAATTCTGCCAAGGATCCCAGGGGGGGCAAATTCCAGTGAATTCAGCCCCCTGGAATCTGTGGCAGAATGGAGCCCCCTGCCCCTCCACCCCGCGAAACGGAGGCTACCTGGCTGCGGCTCCGCCTCCGGCGGTGGTGGCAGCAGTGGCAGAGGCTGTGGCTGCTGCTGGGCTGCTGCGGATGCAAATGGCAGCCATCGTAGTGGCCACCATTTGGGTCCCTACGCTGGCCCCACGATAGGCTACGTATATATATATATATATATATATATATATATATATATATATTTACGTAGCCTATCACGGCTAAAGCAGGGATGCAAATGGTGTCCCCTACGCCATTTGCGTCCCTGCTTTAGCCATGATAGGCTACATAAATATTTACGTAGCCTATCACGGGCTACCATAGGGACGCAAATGGTATCCCCTACTCAGGACGCCATTTGCGTCTGCACCAGCCCAGCAGCGGCTGGAGGCCCCGCTGCGGGTTGGCCCGGCTGGAGGCTCTGCGGCCTGGCTGCGGAGCAGAGCCGGCCAGGCAGGATTCTGGGGGGGAGGAATGGATCGCCTCCCCCCCATCGAGGATTCCGGGGGGAGGAACGAATCGCCTCCCACCACCTGCGGAACCTGGCAGAGCCAGGTAAGCGGGGTTTCGTACACCCCTAAAACTAACAGAGATGACTTAATGGATAAAGTAGCAGTTAGAGGAACTCTGGGGGAAAGCGACCATGTTGTACTTGAGTTCTTGGTTCTAAGGGAAGCAAAAGCCAAGTGTAGTCAAACGCATACACTGGATCTTAGGAAAACCGATTTTAATAAACTCAGAACAATGATAAGTAAGGTCCCATGGCAAGTGACTCTGATGAGAAAAGGAGTCCAAGATGGGTGGGAGTTTTTAAAAAAGGAAATTCTAAAGGCACAAACAATTCCAATATGAAAAAAAGTGGAAGATAACAGAAGAAGCCAATGTGGCTTCACAAAAAGCTTAGAGATGACTTGAAAACAAAAAAGGACACATAGAGGAAGTGGAAGGAAGGCCAAGCAACAAAGGAAGAGTACAGGCAGGTAGCACAGAATTGCAGGGATGGCGTCAGGAAGGCTAAAGCTGAGAATGAGCTGAGGTTAGCGAGGGATGCTAAAAGCAACAAAAAGGCTTTCTTCAGATATGTGCATAGTAAAAGACAGAGGAAAGAAATGGTGGTTCAGCTATTAAGTAAGGATGGCAAAATGATAACAGAAAAGAAAGAAAAGAAAAGGCAGAAGTGCTCAGTTCCTACTTTGGCTCAGTCTTCTCCCAAAATAGGGCCTATGACCCCCCTGGCAATGCTGAAGTACAAGCTGAAGGGGCAGGATTGCAACTTCAGATCAATAGGCATATGGTCAAGGAACACCAATTACTCTGAATGAGTTCAAATCTCCAGGGCCAGATGAACTGCAGCCTAGAGTAATAAAGGAAGTGGCAGAAGAACTCTCAGAACCACTGTCTATTATCTTTGAGAAATCATGGAGGACGGGGGAAGTGCCAGATGACTGGAGGAGGGCTAATGTTGTCCCTATCTTCAAAAACGGTAAAAAGGAGGAACCTGGGAACTACAGACCAGTCAGTCTGACATCAATCCCAGGGAAAATTCTGGAGCAGATGATAAAGCAATCCATTTGTAAGCACCTTGAAAACAATGCCGTGATTACTCGAAGCCAACATGGATTTGTCAAAAACAAGTCCTGCCAGACAAATCTGATCTCATTTTTTGATCAAGTAACCTCCCTTGTAGACCATGGGAATGATGTATACATCATATACCTCGACTTCAGCAAAGCTTTCGACAAAGTGCCCCATGATATCCTAATGAGCAAACTAGCTCAAAGTGGGCTAGATGAAACAACGACCCGGTGGATCCACAGTTGGCTACAGAATCGGACTCAAAAAGTGCTTTTCAATGGGACTGGGGAGAGGTAACAAGTGGGGTACTGCAGGGCTCAGCCCTGGGCCCAGTGCTCTTCAACATTCTTATTAATGAGTTGGAAGAGGAGGTGCAGGGAATGATGATCAAATTTGCAGATGACACAAAATTGGGCGGGGTAGCATAGCTAATACCCTGGACGACAGAAACAAAATTCAAAGTGATCTTGATAGACTGGAATGCTGGGCATGAAACAACAGAATGAAATGTAATAGGGATAAATGCCAAGTTCTGCACCTAGGAAAACGAAACCAAATGCACAGTTACAAGATGGGGGATACTTGGCTCAACAATACTACAAGCGAGAAGGATCTTGGAATTGTTGTCCATCACAAGCTGAATATGAGCCAAGAATGTGATATGGCTGCAAAAAAGGCAAATGCTATTTTGGGCTGCATTAATAGAAACATAGCTTCCAAATCCCGTGAAGTACTAGTTCCCCTCTACTCAGCACTGGTTAGGCCTCATCTGGAGTACTGTGTCCAGTTCTGGGCACCACACTTTAAGAAGGATGCAGACAAACTGGAGGGGATTCAGAGAAGAGCAACAAAGATGATAATGGGACTGGCAACAAAGCCCTATGAGGAGAGACTGAAAGAACTGGGCATGTTTAGCCTTGAGAAGAGAAGACTGAGGGGAGATATTATAGTGCTCTTCAAGTACTTGAAAGGTTGTCACAGAGAGGAAGGCCAGCATCTCTTCTCGATCATCCCAGAGAGCAGGACATGGAATAATGGGCTCAAGTGACAGGAAGCCAGATTCTGACTGAACATCAGGAAAAACGTCCTGACTTCTAGAGCAATGGAACCAATTACCTAGGGAGGTAGTGAGCTCTCCCACACTGGAGGCATTCATAATGAAGCTGGACAGCCATCTGTCAGGGATGCTTTGACTTAGATTCCTGAATTGAACAGGGGGTTGGACTCGATGGTCTTATAGGCCCCTTCCAACCCTACTATTTATTGTAAGTATTTACATAATTTACCTTAATATGTAACATTTAGCGTATTGTCCTCCATTCCATTCAACTCTTCCTCAGCAGAAACATACGTATTTTTCTACGGATTTATATGAGTAAATTTTGGGAAAGTAAAAAAAAAAATCCAGAAGTCCACGGACTCCGTGTTAGGGATGGCGGAGAATTCCGCCATGGACCCCAGTGAGGATGGATTCTAAAGAATCCAGCCTCCAGAGTCCATTGCAGAATGTCACTACTCACCTCCGGACCCATGCAGAGCTGGATCCTCCTTGCGGCGACTCCACAGAGCCGCCGGCCGGCTCCGCAGCACCAGCGATACGGCCGCCATCGCTTTGCTGTATCACTGGCTGAGGCTGACTCTGGATGCAAATGGCATCCGCTACGCCATGTGCAGCCGTAAAGCTCTTAGATTAAGCTAAATGCAGCTGTAAATGGCTGCAAGGAGGATCCAGCCAAAGAGGATTCTGGGGGGAGGGATGGATCGCCTCCCCCCAAGGGCAGATTCCCAGCCGGAGCAGCAGGTAGGGAATCCGCCCATCCCTACTCCGTGTGGCCTGAGGGGGTCACTCTGCAGCAGATTCCACAGGTTGGATTCTTAGAAATCCGAGTTCATTGTAGTTAGGGTTGGCGGAGAATTTCTCCCCGAAACTTCGGGGGGCCGAGTGCCAACGTGTTCGGCCCCCCGAACAAGTTTTGGGGAGAAATCCTCCGAACCCCCCCACCCCCCGCACCCCCCCCGGGATGGGACTTACCTTCACCGAATGTCCCTCCCGGTGGCTGGTCCAGCCGGCGGTTCGGCGGGTGTTCGAGCGAGGCGGGAGCGGCAGCCGGTCTTTCGACCGGCTGCCGCCGCCGCCATTGCAATGAAAGAAAAAAAAAAAGCCCCCTGATAGGCTACGTGACGATTAACGTAGCCTATCACAGCTAGATCTGCAAAGTCAGCCGTGATAGGCTACGTGAATCGTCACGTAGCCTATCACGGGTGACTTTAAAAAAAAAAAGTGTGTACGGATAATGGCGGCCCCCATAGGGAGCCGCCATTCCCCTTCCTTATTTGGTCGCTGTAGTCTATGTAAAGATTTACGTAGACTACAGCGACTAAATAAGGAACGCGAATGGCGGCTTCCTATGGGGGCCGCCATTAGCGTACGCGCTTTTTTTTTTTTAAAGTCACCCGTGATAGGCTACGTGACGATTCACGTAGCCTATCACGGCTGACTTTGCAGATCTAGCCGTGATAGGCTACGTGAATCGTCACGTAGCCTATCAGGGGGCGTTTTTGTTTTTTGTTTTTAACTTTCGCGTTCGCGGCCGGGCGAGGCGGGAAGCCTCCTCCCCGGTGTGAATTTCAGCCGGGGCGAGGCGGGAAGCCTTCCCCCCTGGCCTGAACTTCGCGGGGGGACCAGCGAAGCGCCTCCCCCCACCGCGAACGTCCTTTGAGGACAGGTAAGTGACTTTCATCCACCCCTAATTGTAGTCCATCTCGAATTTCTCCAGCATCCCTCCGCAGATGCCACTGCCTGCTTGCTCACTGGCTGTCTACTGTTAAGGAAGCAAGTAGCAGCAATCATGAGAAAAATGAAAAGGGCTGATAGAAGCTGGTGACAAAGGCGGTGAGAAAATAGACTCACTGAGAGAGGGGGCTCATTGAAGGTGTCTTGCCCAAGGGGCCACAAAAACCTGGAGCTGGCACTGGGCTTACGTTTAAAAAAGCATCTACCAGAAGTTGAGATCATGGGCAGGAAGGCAGTGTTTGAGAGGGCTGTCTTTCCCTTTCTGCTGTCTCTCTGCTCGAAATCACCCCCAGGCTCTCCCTCCATAGGGTTCCAGATTTCTGCACACACCCTCACCCCAGATACTGAAACCCTGAGAGGCACAAAGAAGCCTGGGAGGTGCTTCTTAAAAATCCGCCTATGGCAGAATTCTCTCATCTCCCCACCCATCATGACAAGAACTCTATTGGGATGGATTAACCAGTAAGCTAAATGTGCTACAGAGCAGCACCCAGACAATATGGGCACATTTCTTACTGCCAGACGAGGGATGTACGAAATGTACTTACCTTTCCGCGGATTATGTTTATGGTGTGGGGGGAGGCGTTCCGTTCCTCCCCGCCGGAATCCTCGATGGCTGGCTGTGCTCCGCGGCTGCTCCACGGAGCAGCTGGCCAGGCCCAGGCCAGAGCTGTCTGCAGCCGGATTTCCAGCCGCAAAGGGCTCTGGGTAAAAAAAAACACCCGCGTACGCAAATGGTGGCGGCTACAGCTGGCGCCATTTGCATTCCTTATTTTTGGCCATCTTAGTCTACGTAAATATTTATATAGACTAAGATGGCCTAAAATAAGGAACGCAAATGGCGGCGACCGTAGCTGCTGCCATTTGTGTATGCGTTGTTTTTTTTTAACCCAGCCGTGATAGGCTATGTAAATCTTTACGTAACGTATCACGTCTCTGTAAAAAAAAAAAAAAAAAAAACCCTCCAGACTGCAAATGGCAGTGGCGGCAGCCGGTCGGAAGACCAGCTGCTGCAGCTGCCGCCGCAGCTGCCGCTGCCTGGAACATCTGCCCCAGGTAAGTCTCATCCCGGGGGGGATCCGCGGGGGGCAGGGGGGTGGCAGGCCGTTCCACCACAGATTTCGGGGGGCCGAATGCACTGGCATTCGGCCTCACCGAGATCTGTGGCGGAATTCTCTGACATCCCTATGCCAGACATGGATAGGTTCATGGGCAACAGGGCCAGAACCATGGTCAAGCACCAACCCAGGGCTCACAGCCCAGCAAGGCCCCACTAGAGTTGCTCCTCCTGTTCACCATTGCAACTTGCTTGTAGGGATGGTGGAGAATTTGTCCATGAATCTCGGGGAGGCCGAATGCCAACGCATTCGGCCCCCCGAAATTGGCGGTGAAATTCTCCACCCCCCGCCCCCCCCGGGATGGGACTTACCTCCCTCGAATGTCCCCCTTGGTGGCGGGTCCCAGCTATTTGCGTTGCCCTTATTTTCGCCGTAGTCTACGTAAATCTTTACATAGACTACCCGGGCCCAAATAAGGAACGCAAATGGCGGCGCCCATGGGTGCCGCCATTTGTGTACATGCTTTTTTTTTTTTCAAAGTCACCCGTGATAGGCTACGTAACGATTTACATAGCCTATCACGGCTGAGTTTGGAAATCTAGCCGTGATAGGCTACGTAAATTGTTACGTAGCCTATCACGTGTGTGGTTGGTTTTTTTAACATTTACTTTTGTATTTCGCAGCCGGGGAGATGGGGCACTTCTCCCCGGCCTGAATTTCGGCCGGGCGAGGCGGGGCGCCTCCCCCCCCAGCCTGAACTTCGGGGGGAGAACCGAAGCGCCTCCCCCCCACCGCGAAGCAAGCTGCGGGACCAGGTAAGTGACTTTCGTACATCCCTACAAGTTGCTTGTTCACTTGCTCTGGCCCAGAGAACAGTGGCAGAGGTGAGAAGGAGAAAGAGTAGATGCCACTGCCTTCTTGCTCACTGGCTGTCAAGCAAACGAAGTGGTAGCAATGATGGAAAATTGGACAGGGAGCAATAGCAGCTGATGACAATGGTGGTGTGAAGGCAGACTCACCAAGACAGCCTTGCCCAAACCTGAAGATGACACTGATGGGCAAACAGGGAATATTCCTTGGCAGCATTAACATAGGCCCTAGGTCATAAGGGAAAAGGCTGACTTTGGAAAAAAGAAATCCAGTTACAATGGGGGAGGGGTGTGTGAAAAAGGTCATGTCTGTTAGTTTTTAAATTTTATTTTAGTTGGAGTGCAAGAGAGGGCCTTTTCAGTGGAATCTACTAGGCTCTGGAAGGCCTTGCGAAAGAAGGGCCGTCTAGCTCTGTCTCTCATTACCTTCTGCAAGCAAGCAAATACATTTATATTTAGACTGGCCTTTGGCCCATAAGTGATTTGGAAATATGCTGTAATTGCATTTTCAACTGGTTGTTTTGATTGGTACGATGGATGTCTCTCTCTCTGTGTGCATGCACGCCTATGTGTCTGTGTTGGGTTAAATTTCTGAATTGGTAGCCTGATGAAGAGTAGACAAGCAACTCATTTAATGATGAGGTAAGTACATTATCTCATCCCATCTCATCTCATCTCATCTGTGTGGGGGGCCTATGTTCTTCCTGAATTAGAATCCCACCTTTGCAGAAATCCAGGGAAGAAATCATTTCAGAGCTGACTTCCTTCTGAAGAATTCGCCCATCCATGCCACCTCTGTTTCCATCCAATCCGCAGTGGGCAGAGTGAACAATTCTCTTCTCTTACCTTTGTAAGTTATTTTTTCTGTCAGAATGTGCTGCCGTAGTCTACTTTTCTTTAGGCTAAATAAAATCTACTCAGTCACAGCCACCGTTTTAGGTGCTAGCAATAGTTTATCGAGATGTTTACAAACCTGATTTAATATGCACTCAACTCAACAGAAAAGCTTTCACTACTATTGATGGGCTTTTACTCAGAGTTTGAGTAGCTAAGTGCATTGCTTATTTTCTGACCAATATTTTCCCCCTTTTTCTTAAGGCATTCAAAAATAACGCAAAGGCCAAAGTAGACATGTTATTTTTATCCCATGTGATTGATATGTGGCATTTCTCAAGAGACGTGATGTAATTCATTTTCCCTCTAGAGCATTCATGCCCTCAAAGGATTTCAGTTTCTCTCATTCATACACACACACATACACACACAAACTTTTCTTTTTTGCCATGTTGAAACTGTTGCTTCATTTTTTTCCACTGCCCATGACAGACATGCTCATGCAGTCATGAAAGTGTATGTGCCATGGAGGCAGGAGTATCTACTATGCCATCTTCTCCAACCTGTACTACAATTCTAAACAACCCCAGCCAGCATTGCCAATGGTCACGGATGATGGCAGTTGTAGTCTAAATTAGCTTCATCTCAAATTTTGAGGCTTTCTCCAGTCTTAAGGTCAGTTCATGCTGAAATGTGAGCATTTTTTTAAAAAAAGTTTGCATGAAAATCTACACATTTCCCCTAACATACGCATATTAACATTATTTCCCCTAACATCCATAGTTTTTGATTGGAGAACTTCATTGCAAAATTTGGAGAAGTGTGAATTTCAAAGGATACCTGTGTTTCTGTTCACACAGTGGTTTGAAAGTGCAAAATTAGGTACATTCCCATTAAAATGTGAACTGGACTAATTTCTCCCACCCCACCCCCCACTGCATGCCAACTTCCTCATTTAAATCCTGCCCCCACCAGCTGTTTTCTGGGCTGGCAGGAGCACAGTTTGTATGGGGTAGGTGGCACGTTGGGGAGATACATCTACACACTACTTTGTTTAGCCCATAAGAGCCATATTCAGTACTTGTCAAAGTACTTGTCAATTTCCCCCCTCCCCTTCCCTTGGGAAGCACAGAAGTGGATGATGAAATTGACAAGGAGAGCAATCCTATGGGGATCAACGGTTGCCTCTGAACCCAGAGGCAACTGCCTATCCACTGCAGGATGGGAGGAGTGGTGAGGAGCGCATCTCCTCCACACTCCAGCCACCCTGCTTTTGTGGCTAGACAGACAAATTCAGCTGTCTAGCCACGGGACCTCGGAGAGCAGGGTGGGGAGGAAGTGTACAGCACTTCTGACCTCTCCATCCCGCCCTTCCCATTGGGGCGGAGTGTGGGGCCAATCTGTGCTGCCTATGAGCCGGTGCAGGAGGGGGTGCAGGTCAGTTCTCTGAGAACCAGCGTTGGAGTGCGGGCTCCAAGGTCAATTCTAGGGAACCAACCAATCCTATGGCCATCTAGGCACTGACTAGCAGCCATAGGATTGCGCCCAAGGTCTCTGACAACTACAGTATATGGTGGGCTAAATGAAGTAGTGTGTGGAGATGAAATTGACAAGGATGTTGACAAGAGAGGAATATGGATATATATATAGCCTCTGCAGGGCTATGTAGTGGACAGGTGGACTCGCGATCGTGCACGCTTGCACAACATTGCCAATGAAAGAATATTTTAACAAAATTATGACCCCATTTGTGCAAATTTCAAGATCCCCCCAAAAGATCCAATTTGTGCAAATTGTCACTATTAAAAAACAAAACAAAAAACTGAATCCGTGTATTGGATTGACGCACTGCAGAACAACACGATGCCAGTGGGAGGAAACGGGATGGAATCTGCCAAGGCCGGACCAGAAAAAGGCATTGAGATTTCAGCCCCAAACTGAAATTCTCATAAATCTTTACTCTTTGGTAGTCTAAGTCAAAGTAGACCATTCACGCCTCTGATCTTGTGTAAATGGCTGCTTTACAGCCACGGTTTATATAAAATATATTTGACAACAAGCCACCATTTTTACACAAAATGGCAGCTCGCAGAGGAGTCAGGTGGCCACATGCCACTTGCAGTGTGCCCATGGACCACCCACCGGCTGAATCAGGGAACCAAACAGGGGCAGGTAAGTGGTGGGGGTCCAGCAGGGGCATGCAGGGCAGGTGTGGGGTGGGTCGCCTATCCCTACCCTTTCTCTAATGAATTTTTTTAGTTATTATGTCTTGGCCCACATTTTAAATGACCTCATAGCTCCATCTACCCATATGAAATATCTAAAATGGGTAGTGAGATAGTACCAGCATCATGCTCCCTTTGACAGAGGAATTCTGGGAGGTGTTAGCTTTTTTTCTGTCTAAACTTGCATAGGATTTCACTCTTAGTTGCTCCATCACAATCCTGTAACCAACTGTATGAATGCACAGGTTGATCACAAAACCAGAAGTGCTGTTTCAAAATAAGGGTGGGTGGGGGAAAGGGCAAAGTTGAAAAAGATTGTCTCTGGATATATCCAAGTTTCATTTGCAAAACCATTAAAACAAGCAAGCAAACAAACAAAAAAACCAGTATATTTTAAGAGAATTTATTGTTCTTACTTTTTGTGGCTCAAAATAACCAGAGATATGATGCTCCTAATATGATTAGAAAAGCAAAAAAACAAAAACAAACCCAATTTACTTCAGGAAATTATATCTCTTAGTTCAGTGTTAATGCTCCCAAGGCATCTCACGATGGTATTAAAATAATTACAATCAACATAACACAAAAAAAATTGTGTAGCAGAGCAGTTAAAGTATGGCCATACAACCATAGCAATAGCAGAATTAACACAGAATCAGATAATTGTCAAATTTGTATTATGTATGAGAGGATTTGCTTTTTTTGCTTTTTACATACTCTGTGTTACAATGCATTGCTATAGCTTTTCCTAAAAAGCAATTCTGATGTGATCATTTTATTTTAATGCTTCAAGAATCTTCTTGTGCAGTATTTTACTGAGGCATGCATGCCCTTTTGCCCATTGCTAAAAGCCTAAAACACCACAAAAAAAGAAGTTGATACAACTATATGTTTGATTCCCATCAACACAGAGAAGTACATGAGTAAAACACTGATAAAAATTTGAAAGAGATTTTCAGAAGCATTCTTAATGGATCTGCGCAGCTCAAACACATTGGGCACTAATGCAGCTCATGCGCCAGTGGGACCCACCGTTGCCTCACCAGGGAGCCAGTGCTTCCTAGGGATGTCCATGGGAACTCTGGTTCTTTTTTTGGCCCAGCAGAATTTGTCTAGGACTTGATTTGTCCTAGTCTGCAAGCTGAGCTGTTGGATATTTCCTGAACTTTGGGAACATTTTTGTACATTTTGCAGAGGGAATGTTCTGCAATTTGCAGAAATGTCTGAGCAATTTGCGCAAATTACAGTCAAATTTGCATAAATTACAGCTGATTTTGTGGACATCACTCAAAGTCAGCTGTAATTTGTGCAAATTGCTCAGAAATTTGCACACATTACTGAGCACACACACACACACACACCCAGGGCGCAAAATTCCCAGACAATCCACAAACTGGCCCAACTTGCTGCAGATTGATTTGGGTGTCACAATGTGAGGTGAAACCAAGTCCAGGAGGCTGAGTCTAAGGAAACCTGTTGAACTCCACCCCCCAAACAGATTTCTCTGACATCTTTAGTGCTTCCTAAAGCAACCAGAAATGAGCTAAAATGTTTGTTTCCAAAATGGAAGAGGTCAACAGAGTTAGCACAAGGGAACTCTTCTGACCTTTCCTGTTCTGGAAACTGGCATTCTGATTCATTTCCTGGGCTGCTGTAGGAAGCGCTAGCTTCCCGCTGTGACGGCAGTGGGACCTGCCGGCACAGTGTTACCAGTGGATATGCAGCAGCTAGTGCATTGGACTGGGAACCATAACCTCTGCTTAGGAGAAGCGGAAAAGAGCAGACAGGAGAAGAGCAGAAAAATCTATTCTCCTGCACAACCAGGAGGTATGCTGTGTCTGTCTGCTGGCTGGCTGGTGCAGTGTAGCTTGTGTACTCTCCCAGGACACAGTCAGCTGCACTGGTTGGTTGTGGGGGCAAGCTTGGGTGTGAAATAGAGAGGGAGGTTCTACACTCTGCTCTGCGCTTCAAGCTCAGTGATGCACCAAGTACAATTAAGCGCAGTGGAGGCTAGTGACTCTGAAGTCATCAGGCCTTTGAATTCACCCTAGGTTTTAGTCAGAACCAGTCCAAGCTCTAAAGGACCTACCCAGGGTGTTGAACCTATTTTGGGGATTGGGTTCAGCACCTTGGACAGCTCCTTCAGAGTTCTGACTGGTTCCGATTGAAACCCAGAGTGGATTCATGGCCTTACTGATATCAGAGCCACGGCCCTCCGCTGATTAAGCGATGCCACCACCCCACCACTGAATGACAATCCTTTAAATTTGTTTTAAAAGTAGATGGGTTTGAAGATAACTACATCTCTTAAAAGATTCTGTTAAAAATACACTGGTAATTTTAGCCTTAAATTAATGGAGAACAATGCGATCTGATGCTCGGAACCACACTAACCATTCAAGGTTTTAAAACTGGAAAACCCTGCCCTTCCAAAAATGAGAAAATGTAATGTCAACTTACGTAGGGAATAGTGTCCAATGTATCTGTGTTGACGATTATAGGAGCGGGGCTAGCCTGCAGGGAAAAAAAGAGAAGAAAATACATTTGTAATACTTGATAATCTATGCCAGTCAAAATGTGCTTCAAGGCTTTTGTTAAAATGTGGCTTGAATCACACCAATGACAAATAAACAAACAAACCAATCCATGATGCATTAGAAATCAACAATATATGTTCATAATATACATGAACAGAGGATCACCATTTGTGCTGTGGTAGCATTGCACAGAATTCAAACTGCCCCAACATTCCAAAATACAAAGGTTCAAATTCTGAAAACTTCTAGAATAAGGCACCCAAAGTTCACCAGAGTTGACTGCATAACTCTGGCAGCCATAGCAATAGGATGAATCTGTCCATTTCAGTTTCTCTCAGTTTCCTTTTGTTCCATTCTTAGGTTTGAGTCATCTCGAACTTTGAGATGGTTTAGAAAAAAAGCTTGCAGGAAAATGCATAAGATCCTAATACATCCATTTTTTCCTAATATACACATTGTGTTTGCAAGTAATCTCCTTATATAATGCATTTTTAATGTTATTTTCCCCTAATATATCCATTTTTTGATTGGAGAACGCCATTGCAAAATTCAGAGATGTGTGAGTTTTGGTTTGCGTCATTGTTCAAAAGAGCGAAATTAAGTAGGTTTGCATTAACATTTGAACTGAACAAATTTATCCCCCATCCCTAGGAAGCCAACCACATCACCATGGCTGTCCCAACACACAGCTGAGCTGAAGGACAAGATGGTGCCCTGCATTCCATAGAGATAAGCCAACTTGATTTGCACTTATTTCAACAATAGCAATGAGACAGTGTCCTCCAAGTCACCTGAGAGTGGCAGGCTAGGTTAAGAGGCTCATGGCAGGCCATGTGGCACACACAGCTCTGTCGTCCAACTGACAGAGGATGGCCGGGGACACAGGAGAAATGGCCTGGAAGAATGTGCTGCTGCTGTTCTCCCACATCCTACACCATCTGCCACCCAAGGTGGCTGCATCATTCTACCTAATGGTAGGGCAGACCATGCCCATCACCAGTTTCAAGAAGTCTTCATCGTGAGCAAGTTTCACATCAAAATCTAGAAATCCATGCTAATCCCTTCATATGCTAATCTAGGTTTCACCGTGTACAATCAATGGTAACTTTTAATGGGTTTGGACCTTTAAATAGTCAGAGGAATGCACCTGCAGGTGGAGGTTGCTGAGCTTTCATCAGCATTGAGTCAGGCCAGTTCGCAGATTTTCGGAGTGTGTGGGTTATTTGTGTAAAAATAAATTTGTGCAAATTTCAGCCACAGTTAGTGTAATTTGTGCAAATTTCAGCTGTGATTTGCCCAGATTACATACATTGCATGTGTAATTTGTGCAAATTTCTATTTACACAAACAAACAAACAAAACCAAAGAAGTTTCCGGATTTCAGGGAAAATGCAGAGCTTGGCTTGCAAATGCAAGCTGTGTCAGGGGTGCCAGAGAAGTCTGGTGAGCCTAAAAAGGGGCAGATTTCTCAGTGATGAACATCCCTACCTTTAAAGCATTAACAGCTCAATCCTATACATGTCTATTCAGAAGTAAGTGCTATTGATTTCAGTGGGTCTTCCTCCCAGGAAAATGGGTGTAGGATTGTGTTGTAAGTGATCTCTATGACCTGGATACCTGTGAGAAGGTTTATCATTATAATACCCATTTTGAGGGGAATGGTGGCGGAAAGCATGAGGGTTAGTGCAGCCCTGCAAAGTATCCCAGTCTTGTCATACACATATTTGTGGTGGAGGGTAGAGAAAGAGTGCATGGGTAGGAAACCTCAGGCTTGTAGGCCAAATGTGGACCTCCAGACCTCTCAGTCCAGACTTCAGGCCTCTCCCCAAACCAACTACAAGCTGATGGAGGGAACCATGCATAAGTTGGACGAAGGAGATTACCTGGATGCAAATGGCTCTTTTTCCCCACCGCATACTGAATTAAAGTAAGAGTCACATCAGTAACTTTGTGTGTTTTTGGCTCTGGCCCTGCCTAGTTTTGAGTCTGGCCACCCCTACTGCTGGAACTCAGACCCCTGAGAGTTTTTGAATGAGGTAATGTGCGCCACAACAGGGAAAAGGTTCCCCACCTACAGGATAGAGTATGACAACTCTGCAGTGTAGTCCAGTATTATTATCCCATCTCCTAGTCTGTTTGTGTGCTTAGAAAAATGCAGTGTGTGTGTGCATGCGCATGCGCATGCGTGGTGGGGGTTGGGATGTTAATTATAGGGCTGTGTGAACCCATCCCTGTCGGGGTTCTCCAGGTGCCCACCAAGCCCCTGCCCCTGCTTGCCAGTCCCCAGACCACGCTCGAGCCCCTCCCACTCTCAGTGAGCAGGGCTTGGGGGTGTGGGCCGAGGGGGTTCCACCAGATACCTGGACAGAATCGGGCACCCGCGCCATCCCTAGTTAATCACAATAGCAGTGCTAGGGGGAGGGATTGGTGATTCACTTATTTCCCATGCATGGGGGGGGGGGAATAGGAGTATTATCATGTTGTCATAAAAATACCTTGAAGGGAAAATGTTCATCCCCCATCCCCTCAAGCCATTGATGCAATAAACTTTGGGACCCCTCACCCTCCCGGCCTGTTTTGTCCTAAACAAAACCTGAAACAACCATGTGCAGACTTAGGATTGTTAACCCATCGAGCCAACCTTTCAGTTGGGCACAGTGTCATTCTTGATTTCTCCTATCTCCATGGTGATGCTCTATTTTAAAATTAGTGAGGGGGTGCAACAGGTTAAGCTGTACACATCGCCTGTAAATTTGTAACCGGCCTTTGTTTCACATAGAACCCCAATCTGCCTTTCTGGCTCCTAGGAGTAACACTGCATCGTGTTTAGTATTGGGCAACCTTTGTTTTGCCCCTGCCCAATATCCTAAAGCCACTGCATCACCTCTGCGGGAAAGGTCCTAGTCTTATTTGGGAAAAGTTTTCAGTTGGAGTTAGAAGAAGCTAGCCTTCCTTTCTGAAGTCCATGTTCTGCAAGGAGGACATAAAGAGATCCCTCTTGTGAGTTTCTGAATCAGTCCACTCTAATGGTAAGCCCATGGTTGTCAATAGGGTGGCTGTAACCTCTCCCTTTTCTATTAATGTATGTGTTTGCAGTGTTAAATGTGACCCAGGTAAGATAGTGTTAATACAGTGCTAGGGAGGGAGTTAAAGGTGGGACGGGCTTGTGTGTGAGAGAGGTTTCTGAGGGTATAAAAGGGAGAGCTGTTCTTTAGTTAGATAGGGACTTGGGAATTGAGGAAGCTATATCTAGTGAGTGGGCTTTTGGGAATAGGGTTCAGAAGAGGTAGAGTAGGCAGGTAGGTTAGAACCAAGTATAGATTAATTATTATTATTGTTAATACTAATACTACTACTAATAATTGTTTCTAATATTAAATAATTTTTATTTGTTTCTTTTTAACTACAAAATCCAATGTGTTGGTTTGTCTTGTTGCGCTACCATCAGAAAAACATATTTCCTACCTTGTTACTTCTCCTGTATTGGGTAGAGGGAACCAATTAGGCATATTGGGTGTCTCTTTACCCCAGAGAGAAAAAGGGGGCTGAGGATTGGTGTGTCAGTGAGGATAACTGACCCAGTGGAGGAAGATGTCCAGAGGGGTTTTTCTTAGTTTCATCAGGGGGAAGCTGTAGAAGGTGGAACCCAGGGCAGGAATGTCACTGTAGCTATGTGGCCACTTTTACAGAGGACAGTCCTCTATTTGAAGAGGTGCCAGAGGAATGTCCTCAATTTGAAGCACTGTCCAGTCCAATTCTGGTTTAAAGATAAACATATGAGCTGTTCCCCATCAATATTTAGCACCTTCACAGCAGACTGAACGGGCAGACACACAGGTCACCTGGTCACATTATGGTGAGATGTACTAACTTTCTATTTAAATCATAATAATTTCTAAATTTGCACATACACACACACACACACACACACACACACAAATTAGCATATGCAAATGCATGCAAATTGCTCTCCATTTTTGTCATCTCATTTGGTGATTTATAAGTAGCCACTCTAATTGCCTTCCTCACACTTTCCACGCCCCTCTTCATAAACCCTGTTCCATTCCCCCCCGATCATAATCCTCAGCCCCATTATTTCCCCCTCCCTCTGAATCCCAGATCTTACTGACCCCCACCCCCCACCTAGTGCTTCTAACCCCTATGCCTTAGGTATGGTGCACAAGGAAGAATAATAGTTCATTCTAAAATAGGAAAGGAAAAGTTTGAATACAACTGTAATTTACAGCACAATCCTATGCATGTATCCTCAGTAGTAGTAATTCTTATGATAATTACTTATATCGCTGTTCGTTGCCTTGGGAGGACTTTGTCCAGAATATTAAAAGTAATAAATATGTCTCATGGTGGAGCATACTTCCAGGTAAGTGTGTATCATTTTATCATTTTCATTATTATTATCATTACATTCACATCAGAGTCAGAGATGAAAATTCCCTTTCCCAACCCATCACATGATTGAATAAGTAGCAGACAATTTGCATGATCTGAAATATTAGGCTAGGGTTGTGCACGTCAGCAAAACTCCAGCTTGCTGAAGTTCTCTGAAGTCCATCTTGAAGCTTGTTCCAACTCCAGTCTATATCAGAAGCCTTGTTTTGTTTTGCTTTTTGCAAGAAAATCCATGTGTATTTTCCCAAATGTCTGCATTAATTGTGCACATTTTGAAATGTACACATTTTCCTCCCATGGCTTCAAGCCTATTTGTGTACATTTTCCAAAGTACGTATTTCACACGGTCATTTTTCAAATGTATGCGTGCTGTGTGGAGTGTAATTTTTTTATTGGTCTATGAATCACATTGCAAATTTGGAGATGTAGAGACCTCAACCACAGATTGCATCTGAGTCTGTGTTCGATTTGGAAGATAAATCCTGTTCAAAAATAAACTGAAACAAGTATCTCAGGTATCCATACAGTAGGCTGTCTGAGCTGAAATATGGCAACCCTCTCCAAACTACAGATTACTATCGGCAAGACAGTTCTTAAAGAATGGTATCTTGGTTGCAGAGAAGCAAAATTTGCTTGACCCGTGACCAATGCTGGCTTATTTATTTACTTTTTCATTCCATTTATATCTGAATTTCACTTCAGTGCCCTCTTTTCCCTCTCATGTTCTCCCATTTGGCAATTTATGTTCTTCTGCCCAACGTCCTGATCTGTGTTTTTAAGCATTTTTTCTTTTGCTTCTAACCCAGCCTCTTGCACACTTCCCCTGTACCCTGAGTAGAGGTCCTTTTCCTTCCTTCGGGCAGATCTTTCGTTCCCTCCAAGTTGATATGATGCAAAGGCTTCCAGCTGGGTTGTTTTATCTGCCTGCACATAAGGCAGCTGACAGTTGCTCTGACAGATTGGAACTCTACTGCTGGGGCAGAACTAGTGCAGGCCGTCTTTTACAAAGTGGGAGACAAATAGAATTTGGCTTGTTTGAGGGAGGGAACAGGGAGGACTTGTAAGTGGAGGGGAGAGACTAGGGATGATGGAGAAGTTCGAGACGGACTAGAATGAGCTCGGATTTCTAAGAATCTGACCTGAGGAATCCGCTGCGGAGCGAGACCCTCAGGCCCTGCAGAATCCATGGACTTTTGGATGTTTTTTTTGTTTTTTTTACTTTCCCAAAATTTACAGATGTTCATTCGTAGGACAGTACACAAGTTTCTGCTGAGGAAAAGTTGAATGGAATGGGAGACAATGAGCTAAATGTTATGTACTAAGGCAAATTATATAAATTGTTACAAAATCTTTTATGTAATTATTTGAGTATTTTTTCCAAATGACAGTGGTACCTCCAGACTGGATTACTGCAATGTGCTCTATGTGGGCTGCTCTTAAGGCTGGTCTGGAAGCTGGAGTTAGGGGAGAATGCAGCAGCTTGGTTATTGTCGGGAGCTGCCCCTTTTCAGTGTGCAACTCCTTTGCTGAGGGAACTGCACTGGCTGCCTATCCACTACTGGGTCAGGTATAAGGTATTAGTACTAGTGTACAAAGCCCTAAACAACTTGGGACCAGGATACCTAAGACAGCACCTTCTCCCTTACCAACCTGCACGGTCACTGAGGTCATCGGAGGGCTTGCTCCTGGTGGTTCCACATGTACCTATGGCCAACTGGAGTCCACCAGGAGAAGAGCCTTCAGCGTGATGCCCCCCTTTCTTTGGAATTCCCTGCCCCTGGAGGTCAGGCAGGCACCAAGACTGCATTGTTTCCGGCACCTCCTGAAAACAGCACTGTTCCAGGAGGCATTCCTTAATTGACTAGTTACAATTTTCATTGGTACTGTGTTTTTGTTGTTGTTTATTTGTTCAGTCGCTTCCGACTCTTTGTGACTTCATGGACCAGCCCACACCAGAGCTTCCTGTCGGCCGTCGCCACCCCCAGCTCCCCCAAGGTCGAGTCCGTCACCTCCAGAATATCATCCATCCATCTTGCCCTTGGTCGGCCCCTCTTCCTTTGGCCTTCCACTTTCCCTAGCATCAGCATCTTCTCCAGGGTATCCTGTCTTCTCATGATGTGGCCAAAGTACTTCAGTTTTGCCTTTAATATCCTTCCCTCAAGTGAGCAGTCTGGCTTTATTTCCTGGAGTATGGACTGGTTTGATCTTCTTGCAGTCCAAGGCACTCTCAGAATTTTCCTCCAGCTCCACAGTTCAAAAGCATCTATCTTCCTTCGCTCAGCCTTCCTTATGGTCCAGCTCTCACAGCCATAGGTTACTACGGGAAATACCATGGCTTTAACTATGCGGACCTTTGTTGTCAGTGTGATGTCTCTGCTCTTAACTATTTTATCAAGATTTGTCATTGTTCTCCTCCCAAGAAGTAAACATCTTCTGATTTCTGAAAATTAAAGTATAATTTTAATGTGGTGTTTTAATCTTTTTATTCTTTTATTGTTTTATTTCTTGTGTTCACCGCTCCAAAATCTGTTCTAGTTATGGAATGGTATACAAATATTGTATATGTTGAAGTGCTCTTCAACATTTTTATGAATGACTTGGAGGAGGAGGTGCAGGGAATGCTGATCAAATTTGCAGATGACACAAAATTGGGAGGGATAGCTAATACTTTGGAAGACAGAAACAAAATTCAAAGTGATCTGGATAGACTGGAGTGCTGGGCAGAAAACAACAGAATGGCATTTAATAGGGACAAATGCCAAGTTCTGCACCTAGGAAAAAGAAACCAAATGCACAGTTACAAGATGGGGGATACGTGGCTCAACCACACTATGAGCGAGAAGGATCTTGGAATTGTCGTCGATCACAAGCTGAATATGAGCCAACAATGTGATGTGGCTGCAAAAAAGGCAAATGCTATTGTGGGCTGCATTCATAGAAGCATCGCTTCCAAATCCCGGGAAGTACTAGTTCCCCTCTACTCAGCACTGGTTAGGCCTCATCTGGAGTACTGTGTCCAGTTCTGGGCACCACACTTTAAGAAGGATGCAGACAAGCTGGAGAGGGTTCAAAGGAGGGCAACAAAGATGATCAGGGGACTGGAAACAAAGCCCTATGAAGAGAGACTGAAAGAACTGGGCATGTTTAGCCTTGAGAAGAGAAGACTGAGGGGAGATATGATAGCACTCTTCAAGTACTTGAAAGGTTGTCACAGAGAAGAAGGCCAGCATCTCTTCTTGATCATCCCAGAGTGCAGGACACGGAATAATGGGCTCAAGTGACAGGAAGCCAGATTCCGGCTGAACATCAGGAAAAACTTCCCGAGTGTCAGAGCAATACGGCAATGGAACCAATTACCTGGGGAGGTGGTGGGCTCTCCCACACCGGAGGCCTTCAAGACGAGGCTGGACAGCCATTTGTCAGGGATGCTCTGACTTGGATTCCTGCATTGAGCAGGGGGTTGGACTCGATGGCCTTGTAGGCCCCTTCCAACCCTACTATTCTATGATTCTATGAAATAAATAAATAAATAAAAACCACCCCCCAGTATAAAAACAGGTAACACCCATACAACCTGCCACCCACAAATTATGGAAAGACCAGCAAAAACAAGTGGGCCTTCACAGCCTAAGGTGCCAGGTTTGATCCGCAGCATCTCCAAGTAGGGCTGGAAAGACCCTGCCTGAAACTCTGGATAGCTGCTGCCAGTCAGTGTCGACAATACTGGGCCAGATGGCCCAAGGGTCTGACTCAGAATAAGGTCGCTCCCCATCTTCCTCTGTAACCCCTGACGGAAGTTGATTCCATTTTTAAAGGAAATAAAACCCACTGATTTATAACTGTATGCAATGCACCACTCATAACTGGTGCAAAGCATGTGCTTTGTACTCCAATCTCGGTTCCCAAGTACAAAAACATTTCTTAGCGCCCAGACAAGCATCAGACATGTCAGCTTCTGTAACACTCCAGTGAATGACCAGAGACAGTCAACTGTGGTCTGCCGATGGGCCAATCCATGATTTACCAGGGGGAAAGAAAAGATATATCAGAAAAGAAGTGCATCGCTCTCCTGTGTTATCAATAACATATGTAACCATGCTAGCTGCAATGTGCGAAATATCAGGCGGCACGTTGCATGTTTAGGGATGGGAGGAAATTTCATTTGGGCTGCATTCTTAAGCAGGCCAGCCACATTCACAGTTCCTGGACTAATACATATCCTGATTGGTACACAGCGATCCTTTGGATTGCTCGCATCTCCAAATTTTGCGACACAGTTCTTGGCTCAAAAACTGTGAGTATAAAAAAGGCATCAGTTAGGGAAGTTTGCATAAAAATTGTGGATAGTTGGGGAAATTGCATTAAAAATGCATGCAAAATAGACACAGAGTGGAAATAAGACTTCTCTGTCCAGCCCTGTGCACAATGCTTTAGTGTCTGTATCATTGCATTTAGGAACAACTTAGGAAGGTGTCTTATACAAAGGTGTCTTATACAAAGGCCAGCCTACTAGTCCATCTGCTCTGATTGGCAGGACGTCTCCAGGATCATAGGCAGAGGTCCATGGAAGGCCCTAAGTTATATGAGAGATATTTACAAGGGTTGCGATACGGGCACAGTCTGCTCTGTCCCAAACCCTGGTAATATCAAAGGCCAACGTCGGCACGGCACAGCAGCCATGTTTATTCCTGTGTTTGCCCACATTAGCATATATCTGGGGCACTGGGACTTGGAGAGGAATGGCAGGGGAGAGTTTTGCTCCCCTCACCCATAAACTATGGGTGTGCCTATCTTATTTTGTTCACATCCAAGAAGGCTAATGGGTGAGGAGAGCTGGACACTCTCCCACCTTACTTTCTAGTGTCTGTGCGCCCCAGGCACCTCCCTCTTAGCACTAAAGCATGGGGAGGTGAAGTGGGTGAGAGCTCAGATTTCATCACTCAGCCAGCATGGTGTAGTGGCCAGAGTGTTGGACTGGGATTCAGGAGATCCGGGTTCTAGTTGCCACTCGGCCATGGAAGCTCACTGGGTGACACTGGGCCAGTCACAGACTCTCAGCCCAGCCCACCTCACAGGGTTGCTGTTGTGAGGATAAAATGGAGAGGAGGAGGAGGATGTACGCCTTGGGTTCCTTGGAGGCAAAAAGGTGGGATATAAATGAAATAAATAAATAGATAGATAAAATACAATTCAGTGGAGGCTGGTGGCTCCACACCTTGGAGAGCTCCTTTAGAGTTCTGACTGGATTCACCACCCCACTGACAGATTCACCACCCCACTGAACAGATTCACCACCCCACTGACATCGGAGCCAGCAGCCTCCACGGATACAATCTATCCACGAATGGGGCAGGAACACAACAGCATGACTGCCCCGTCACATGTATTCTGGCACTAATTTAAGGCCGCAAGAGCAGCTCTGCCAGGCCAGACCAGAGGCCACTCTAGTTCAGCATCCTGGCTCCTACAGTGGCCAACCAGACACACATGAGAAGCCCACAAGCAAGACGTGAGGGCTCTGTTAGTGCCAGCTCCAGGTTTTTGAGGGCCCTTGGGCAAGGCACCCTTAATGGGCCTCCCCGCTCAGCAAGTCGGCCCTCTCACTGCCGTTCTCACCAGCTGCTCTTGCTCCTTTTCCTCCTCTTCCTCCTCCTCCTCGCTACCACTCGCTTGCTTGACAGGCAGAGAGCCAGGGAGAAAGCAGGCAGCGGCATATCCTGCTCTCCCTTCTCACTGCCACCATTGTCTGGGCCAGAGCGAGAGGCAGGGGAAGAAGCAGGTTACAGTGGTGAAGAGGGAGAGCAACTCCAGACGGCTCTTGCCAGTGGGGTTTGGGCCTTCAACAGGTGCCCAACCATGCCTACCCTTGTCACCAGTCTTGGCAGCCCTCTCCCACTGTTGTTCCCTAGTGATGAGCAGGAAGGTGCTATGCATTTTTGGCCTGATGCAGCAGGGTTCTTCTTACATTCTTAGGTTTGTCTGCATATTTTATTAAACAAATGCATGAACTGCAATATTACCCAGCAATAAAGATAAAAGATAAGAAATTTATCTAGACCAGAGCAGACATCTTCAACTGCTTCTGCATGTGGCCTGAGGAGTCGAACCACTGCAATTACAAAGCAGATCTCTCCCTTTCCTGGCATTTCTTGGCAGCGGCTTCAAATTAGCAATGATGATTCATAGAGAACAGTAAGCTTGACTCTGATCCACCGAAGGACAATATAAATGTCAAACGAGAACCACTGCAGATTGTGAACAAATGTGTCATGCGCCTAGATTTCCAGTTTGCAACACATAACATTTACATATGTTTCACTAGTTTTAATTTTTATGGCTTTAACTGCCCTGAGAATGTCAGTTGTTGGGCAGTATACAAACATTGCTAATTAGGGATGGGCGGAACGCTTACCTGCCGTTCCGCGGGGGGATGCGCGGGGCGGGGAGGCGATATGTTCCTCCCCCCTGGAATCCTCACCGGCCGGCTCTGCTCCACGGCAATTCCATGGAGCCGCTGGCCGGCTCCAAAGTGCCAGCGATACGGCTGCCATGCTGTATCGCAGGTTGAAGGGAGGGAAGTGACTGTGGATGCAAATGGCGTCCTGGACGCCATTTGTGTCTGTGCTTTTTATTAACGCGATAGGCTGCACAAATATTTGTGTAGCCTATCGTGTTAATGAAAAGCATGGAATGAATGAAAAGCCATTTATGGCTGCATTAACCTTAAACTAAGGCCTTTACGGCCGCAAATGGCATCCTGCGTCCACAGTCACTTCCCTTCAACCAGAGATACAGCATGGCATGGCAGCCATATCGCTGGCAATCTGGAGCCGGAGGATCAAGCCAAAGAGGATTCCATGCGGAGGCAAGGGTAAGTCTTCTGTTCCGCCACGGACTCCGGCGGGCCGGATTCTTTAGAGTCCATGGCGGAATTCTCCCCCATCCCTACTGCTAATGATTAATAATTAATTAATAATAACTAATACAATAAATATATTGCAGGAGTAGGAAACATGGTGCTCATGGGCACCGATGTGCCCCTGGATGCTTTTGCTGGTGCCTACCAAGGTGACCTAACCCTGAAAATCAACACATTTTCTTACTGGCAAGCTGGGATTGCTGTGAAATAGGTTTCCACTGGTGCTGAAAACTGTGGGTTAAAAGCAGTGGAGGCTGGCCTCTCCTATTTCAGTGGGGCACTGAATCCACTCTGGGTTTCAGCCAGAACCAGTCAGAACTCTAAAGGAGCTACCCAAGGGGATAGGGATCAGCACTTCGGATAGCTGAACCAGCCTCCACTGGTTCAAAGGACTTGTTTAGTGTGTTGAGGCACAGATGCTACCTCTGCCTTTTGGGCCGGTCACATGTCTATTGCCACATCTCACATGGCCACCATTTTGTGATGGTGCCCAGGACAGTTCCTCAAATTGCCAAATGTGCCCATGCCACAGGCCCAAAAGGTTGCCTGCCATGGCTCTATTAAGTTCTTAGTGCTGATCACTGCAGGGCTTCGGGTACTTGTTTAAATTGATTTTATCTGTACACCACCCTGAGATCTTAATGACATAGGGTGGGATACAAATGCTATAAATAAATAAATAAATAAATAAATAAATATATAAATAACTCCACATTACATGAATCTACACAGAATTTGAGCCAACACTGAATATAGAAAGAATGCTATGAGAACAGCACTGTGGAAGAAAGTGTTCAAGATTCCATACTTAGGCCAACACTTAGGACATGTAGAATTCCTGTGTAATCCCTCCCCACCCAAGTTTCAAAAGCAATACATACTAACAAAGAAACAGTCATGGAGTTTATGATGCATTTTACTCGTTTAGGAAATTAGGATCCCAAGGCTTTAAGAGAAAGGGGACTAAAATTAAGCTAGCAAGTATAACAGTGGCACTAAATAAATGTATAATGTGCTTACATTTAGAATACTGTCAGTCATAAGAACATAAGAAGAGCCATGTTGGATGAGACCAATGGTCCATCTAGTCCAGCATTCTGTTCACACAGTGGCCAACCAGCTGCCCACAGGAAACCCACAAGCAGGACATGAGTGCAGGCCCAGGCTTAGGACAAATAGTGCCCTGGGCAAAGACTGCCTTTGGGGCTCCTCCCCCCCCCCCGGCAGTTTTGCAGGGCCACCCAGAGGATTTATGGGGCCTGGTGCAGATGGGATGTCCATTGAGAACGGCACTGCTCAAAACCTTGATCCCTCAGCCACTGTGCCACAGTTTGCAGAAACCAACAGTCGAAAAGCCACATTCTGAGCAGCGGCGGTCCATTATGCAACAAAGGTTCAACGTATAATATTTTTTGTTCTGTAGTAGGGAAGCCATGAGAGTCTGTGGTGTGTGTGTGTGTGTGTGTGTGTGTGTGTGGAGTCCGACAGACTCCCCCTCCCCTGCCCTCCTGGATCCCACTCACCAAACCGCGGGGCACTCATGGACCCACTCCTCGAGCGCCCTGCAGTTCGGCGAGCACCTGGCAGCTGCCCTGTATCCTGGTGAGCCGCCATTGTGTGCAGCAATGGCAGCTTAGGCGCTTCTAGGTAGTTAATGTTGCATACCTGGAGGCTGTAAAGGGCTCCATGAATGCTTGTAATGTCATGTAAACAGGCCCTTTATGGCCACCAATTACACATTTCCTACCCAGAAGCGCACGAGCCACCACTGTCGCACACAAGCGCAGCTCGAGTGCTTGCAGGGACGGGCAGTGGCATCGAGTGCTTGCAGGGACGGGCAGTGGCATGAGCTTGACAAGCGCCTGGCGAAGTGGGTGAGTCCGTCCATCCCTGTTTTGTAGCAGTTCCTTTCTTTTGGTAAGCATTCCTTATTTTAGAATATCCATTAGTTTTATGTTTAAAAATAATAAAAAGTATAAATAAAACAGGTATCCAGGTGACCTCTTACAGCTTATGGCTTTATTTTATTATTATTTATATAGAGCCATAGAATCATAGAATAGTAGGGTTGGGAGGGGCCTATAAGACCATCGAGTCCAACCCCCTGCTCAATGCAGGAATCCAAGTCAGAGCATCCCTGACAGATGGTGGTCTAGCTTCATCTTGAATGCCTCCAGCATGGGAGAGCCCACCTAAGGTATTGGTTCCATTGGCATATTGCTAATTGCTTTAACAGTCAGGAAGTTTTTCCTGATGTTCAGCCAGAATCTGGCTTCCTGTCACTTGAGCCCATTATTCCGTGTCCTGCATTCTGGGATGATCAAGAAGAGATCCTGGCCTTCCTCTCTGTGACAACCTTTCAAGTACTTGAAGAGCACTATCCTATCTCCCCTCAGTCTTCTCTTCTCAAGGCTGAACATGCCCAGTTCTTTCAGTCTCTCTTCATAGGGCTTTGTTTCCAGTCCCCTGATCATCTTTGTTGCCCTCCTCTGAACCCTCTCCAGCTTGTCTGCATCCTTCTTAAAGTGTGGTGCCCAGAACTGGACACAGTGCTCCAGATGAGGCCTAACCAGTGCTGAGTAGAGGGGAACTAGTACTTCCCGGGATTTGGAAGCTATGCTTCTATTAATGCAACCCAAAATAGCATTTGCCTTTTTTGCAGCCACATCACATTGTTGGCTCATATTCAGCTTGTGATCTACAACAATTACAAGATCCTTCTATATAGTGCTTATAGTGTTTACACCTTACAGTATTTGAAGTGCTAAGTGCCAAATGTAATGTTGCCACAAAGTCAAGCTGTGTTCCCCTGATTTTTATCTAGCGCAAATGACATCTAAGTGTAAACTGAAAAAGAAACAAACTTTAAAGCTAATTGAAGGAAGATCATTTTTGTAGTTAGTGCCCAAACTTCTGCTGCCCCTGTATGTCTGCCATTGACACAACATTACATTTCTGGAAAACCCCAAGCTGCCATTTTAATGCAAAATGGCAGCTTGCTAAGGGGATGAATGGCCGCTGGATGCTCGCAGACCACACGGAGGTTGGTGTACAGGCCCGGTAAGTGCACGATGGCTCAAAGAGCAGAGGCCAGGAGGTCAAGCGGGGTGGGGGGGGGTCTGCCAGACTCCACCCCCCTCTCAAACTCCCACAACCTCTGTAGAAGCTTCAGAGAAAGTTTACAGACACTTGCTTTCTGCCACCCTAGCTCACTGCAGACGGTACCTTCAAAACACACAGCCACTGAGCTCAGCTTGGCACCCACTCAGCTCGGCACCCCAAGCAACTGCCCAGTTCACCCACCCCTAAGTCTAGGCTGGCCCTGCATGAGTGCAACAGTGCCGTCCCACCCAAGTTCCCCAGCAACTGGTATACATAGACATACTACCTCTCATACTGGAGATAGCATATAGCCATCAGAACTAGTCGCCATTGATAGCCTTCTCCTCCAGGATGCATGTCTATTCATAAGTAAGCCCCACTGAGTTCAATGGTGCATACTCCCAAGTGTGCATAGGACTGCAGTGTCTACGTAGTAGAGATGGTTTGAGACACCTGGTGATGGTACAGCAGTGGTGGGCAAGCCACAGCCCTTGGGCCGCATGCGACTCCGTGGCCTTTTTTGCACCTCCACTGCATCCCCCACCAAAATGTAGCAACCTGGTGGTGGCCCAAAAGTGGTCTGCCAACAAAATGACGTGTGACAGTTGCAAAAAGCGGGCTATTTTGCTTTAATGTAAAGTGTGGAGGGAGCACACACCTTGTTTTCCAGAGAAAAACGTCCCCCTGGAAGCCTTCTAGGAGTGTGATTTTGCTGTGCTATAGAAATGGTTTGGCAGATGTGGGTTTTCTCACCTAACGTAGCCCTCTGATGTAAGCAACGCACATGCATGTATATCAGAACTGCAACACAAGGCTGCTTCACACATTTGCCACCGGTCTATCCATGTGTTGAGGTGGGTGGGTGGCACATATGCCCTGTCACTCACTCTACACTTGTGGGAGGGAGGAGCTCACGTGCACGAGCATGGGTGCCATCCCTGCATAGTACCATGCGGAGAGCCTACTCATTGGAGCAAAGTACTGTGCCTCAGTTACCCAAGGGCTGAACCGTCAGGTTTGTGCATGCAGAGAAGACTGGTGTGACAAAGTCTGAAAACCCGCTATTGAGCAACCCCTCTTTTTAACTCACAACCTCAGGGCGCAGTCCTATTGGGATGGCCATGAACCTCTGAACTTGGAGGCTTACAGCCATCCAATATAGAGTGCAAGGAGCGGTGGAGGCAATCTTTGCCCCTACGTTCCTCTCACTTGGTATTTTGACTAGATGGGCTTTTTTCCTATCTAGCTGGGGCTCTGCAGAGCAGGAGGGAAGGAGGCTGGGGAGGCCTGGGGATATGGCATGAGGCAGCCTCCCCTTTCCCCTCCCCTCCCTGCCCCCCTGCACACCTCCTCTCCCTCCTCTCCAAGGCCACTTTTGTGAGCTCAGAGAGGCAGACAGCATGGTTCTCTCCATGCCTGCTGGGAGGGGTAAGGGGTAGGGATCTAGGATTCCTGGGTCCAAGGTCAGAGCACTATCTCCGACTTTGGACCCAGGAATCCAAACTATCCTATGGCCCCACACACTCTATCTAGGGGCCATAGGATTGCTCCCTTAAGTGTTAATTTAAAACTGACTTTTCAGTTATTATATATATAACATCACATACCTAAACGTTTAGTCTCATGCAGCAAATATTCCAGCATAATTGTGAAAAACTATCAGCAACACGATAAGTTCTGACACAAATCCATTAAGGTGATCCATTTATAATGTGCAAGAAATGTCTACTCAACATTTTTTTTTCTTCCTCATGAAACTGCCTATGATAGGGCTATGGCAATAAAATGATGTGTTATACAGAAAAATCAATCTTAATAATGCACAGCTACCAAGGAATGCTTAAATTGTGTTACAACGTCAATGTCTACCATGCTTCTTGCATTTTTCTTTTTTAAAATAATAATAATAATAATAATAATAATAATAGCAGCACTTTACTTTCCAATATTTTAAAGACATGTGTTTGAAAATATCTATAAATGTTGTGACATTCTTTATGAAGTGAAAATAAATCGGCATATCGGTACAATCCATCCCCTTCTATGCAGGAACCGCATGCAGGTACTTGCAAGAGGGCATCTCTGTATTTGTAACCAGTTTCCTGCCTCCCTTGGTGGCCCCTGATCTGGTCACATTAATGTCCTCAGGCTTTAATGGGGGCTCCTCTATGTCTCCTATAGGAATGCCTGCCACCTAGAAGTGGTGCCACTACTGAAAAGGCCCTCTCCCTGGTATTTATTTATTTTATTGATTGATTTGATTTGTACCCCGCGTTTCTACCAGGAAAAAATGGCACTCAAGGCACCGCATTACCCTACCATGCACAGAGCAAACGTATTTATGTTGGATAGGTTGCTTTTACTTCTGGGCTAACGCAGTCTATAGTACCATTGGCTGTCTTGTGCTAGGTGATACTGGGCTCAGACGTTGTACCATGATGGCCAAACTGGAAGCCCTCTGAATCTGAACCAGGGTCCAGTTTCCCAGTCTTACTCCCTATGCCACCAATCCCTTTTCAGGCTTGACAGCAGCTACTGACAGGACCCCTCCCGAGCTTTGAGAGTCAGGTGATCAAAGAGAGTCAATCCCTATGCAACTCATTCATGGGAAGCAACAAGGCTTTCCATCTGTGCTTTCCAGATCTTTCCTCTGCTTTCTCTCCTACTACCTGCTTGCCTTTTTAAAATGACACTTATACTACTCTTCCCCCAGAAAGCTCAAGGCAACCTACATGGTTCCTTCCCTGATGATGAGTTTTATCCTCACTAGAACTCTATGAGGTAGGTTAGACTGAGAAAGACTGGCCCAAAGTCACCCAGTGGGGACTAGAACCCAGAACTCCCAACTCCCAGTCCAGCATTCCAACCCAGCTGTCCACAATCCTGTGACCTCCAGATGTGTAGCACTGCAACTGCCATCATTTCTAGCCAGCACATCCATCTGGAGGTCACCAGTTTTTTGTTTTTGTTTTAACTCTAACCACTACACCACATTGGCTTTTCCATCCTCACTTCCTACTCTGTTCCTTGGCCTGAGCTGTCGAATTGCAGCTTGCCACTTCCCCACTCTTATGTTTTTTGTTTGTTTATTTGTGTTATTTATTGTATTTTTACCCCTCTCTTCAGCTAAAAAAAGCCCCCCACAGCAGCTTACACAGCTTATCTTAATAACAAGATAGTTTCTGTCCTCAGGCTTACAGTCTAAAAGGCAAGACACGCAACAGAAAGGGATTGGGTGGGGAGAGGAAAAAGCAAAACTCAGGCACCAGTTCTTAGCTACATGCCACTGGACTCGATTCTTTTCCTGTGCTCAAACTCTGTATTAGCCAGCTGGGCAAAAACTTCATTTGACTCCTTTTTCTGTGAAGAACTTTTGATAAGAACTTCCCAACATGTGCAGATTTCTTCCTAAATGGGGTTGGGGGGTGGGGTTGGGGAGAGAACTTGACATCATTACAAAAATTCAAATGTGGGAGAAAGGCAAGCTGACACAGATTCAGCTGTGGCCCAGGGCTTTGAGTGCTGAGCTCTTAAAAATCCAGCCTTGAAACCCTGTGTATTCAACCATGCGTGCGGTGCCTCTCCCCTGCCTCACCCACCCCCACCCCAGATAGGCTGCTCAACTTTAATAGCTAAATGGGAGGCAGGTACAACTTCACTCTCCCACAATAGGTGGAATAACTGTACGTATTGAATTTGGCCAGTGCAGATGGGCTCTATTTGTTTGAATAACAATTTTGCAAATTTCTAAGTAAAAGGGATGGAAAGAACTTCAATTTAAAAAAAAAATCAAATCTGGGAGAAAGTGAAACTGACAGACTTGTTCATCCTTCCTCTACACCTTCCCACCTCCGTATGAATACTTCCTTGCCACTAGAACCCAATCCTCCAACAATGCTGGTACTGAGTGCCTAGTCCACAGTATCACATTTACTCATGTTCAGTTTGATATAATTAACAACCTCATAGAATCATAGAATCATAGAACCATAGAATCTTAGAATAGTAGGGTTGGAAGGGGCCTATAAGACCATCAAGTCCAACCCCCTGCTCAATGCAGGAATCCGAGTCAAAGCATCCCCGACAGACAGCTGTCCAGCCTCGTCTTGAATGTCTCCAACCTTCACATCTATCACCGAGATATTCCATCTGAACTCAATGCAGGCTAAACATACAAAATCTCCTTTCAAGAGACCTCTGAATAAAGAAAGAAGGTGGGAGGAGTGAGCCTATTCATGTTCTCCCACCCCTTCATACTCAAAGAGAGAATAGAAGCCTGGCAGAGTAATTATCCCCACACCCATCTCTGCTGTATTTTTTGGTGGCTGAAGCAAGTGAATATAAAAAGTTAATAGATGCCCATTCAAAAAAGGAGGGGAGAATAAGAAAAGAAAAAAAAAAGTAAAATGCCAAACAACAAGATAAAAGGTAAAGCTGATGTAGAATAGTGAACATACGGAGGTACACAGCAGGAAATCTCCAGTTGAAATCTCACCTTTGCCATGAACACATTAGGTAGCCATAGGTAAACCTCTGACTCAGACTTGCCCCCCCTACACACACACACCACCTCCAAAATGGCAATAATACTACTACTAACCTACACTGCAAGGTTGTTGTAGGGACTAAAGCAAGATACCCTTCAGCATTGTATAGATTCTTATCATTCTCATCATCATTATTAAAATAACCTATATCAGGTCACTATACAGGTGGGATGGTCTGGCCCTGAAGGGGTTGGATGGAAATGCTCAGTAAAGGGATTTTGGCATGCAGGGTATGGAAGAGTGACACACTGGGGTTGGATGGTGGTGGTGGGCAATTGTTTTAGAAGCTAACCACTGGTCCAAATAATCCCCTCCAAACATCAAAACTGGCAAAACAAATGAAAAATGAACAGGTATTTGTAGGGCGTTGGTAAACATTTTGCTATTCCTCTGATGCCAATAGAACTGTGGGTGCTATGAAGCATGGAGATTACAGTAACATGAAAAGATACGATAGTTTCAATAATATGAATTAAAAGGCTGCAACATTACTATGAATCAGAGCTCTCTGGGAGAGTTCCAGTCCTTGCAGATATACATTTTATAAGAGAATATTACAGAAGAAGCTTTACCCACTACATGGGGAAAGTAACTCCATTATTTCAGTTGGAGGACATATAACCCAGAGATATTGAGCACCTAAAACAGTGAATACAAACAAAATTGGATTCTAAGGCTTCCATGAGTATCGTC
Organism: Heloderma suspectum; assembly: GCF_057233095.1. Classification (NCBI taxonomy): domain Eukaryota; kingdom Metazoa; phylum Chordata; class Lepidosauria; order Squamata; family Helodermatidae; genus Heloderma; species Heloderma suspectum. Next base: position 14,014,855 of record NC_139460.1, read on the forward strand.
ATCAATATACAAGAAGATGAAGGATATAGTGTAGGATCTCCAAAATACATTTCTGAAATTGAATAGAGTAAAACCGAAAGACCAAAAATAGTTTGTTACACTTGTTTGTCATTCACTTGCCTCTACTCCTTCAGCCCTTCCCATGACATTATTTCTGTTTCTTTAACATCATTTCTTCAGTGTTTCCACTGTTGGCAGAATCCTTCACAAACTCTTCCCTGACATTCATGTTAGGCTTGCTACCACATTATGCATTTAGAGAGTTGGGAGGGTGCACAAGTCAAATCTTATGGTTCAGCTCTTTCATCCTAATCTGAAAATTATGGCTACCATGCCATGGAATAATTAAAATATATACACACAACTAGATGCTCAACTTTTGTGTGTGTGCAAACTGTATTTTACCCAATTTCGTATACCAAATCATATCCACTCGGGTGAGCCATGCATGCACAACAACTAACTGTATAGCATTAAGACAACAAAAACCGTGATGCAGCATGATCATGGATAGGGGGGAAATGACAATGTATGCATGGGACATCTGTAGCTTTCAATTAAAGCAGGGAGCTGACAGAATCATTAGCTGCTGCTATTAGTCATGGGGGTTATTTATTCTGAAAACTGCCTTGCAAATAAGGACTGAAAATTGGTATGTCAATGTAAAAGCAATCGGTCAGTAAAAGAAGGAATGGCAGAGCAAACTGAATGGTCAGAAACTCAAATTGGAAGTCAAACTGGTGGAAGTGGAAGCAGAATTCCACCCTGCAGGTGGTTGTATGTGGTCAATTTCATTGGTCCAGCCATTGTCTATCCTGATCAATTCACTTGTCAATTTCTCTCCCATCTGCTCCAAAAAAAAAATGCCTCTTTGGGCCAAAGTTTATCAAGTGCCGCCTTCCCTGACCCTTTAAAAAGTTTCCAGGTCAGGCTTGATTGCTGATCTGGGCAATTAGGAGAAACTGCTTCTTGCTAGCTCTAAACAAATTTCACCATGACCCCCTCTGCCTTTGCCTTACCACATCCTCACCTAAACAGGAACTGAATCTGACAGGGTGGCAATAACGGTATAATCAAATGTAATTTGATGCAAACCCACCATGCCACCACCCCACCCCTTCTCCACTGAATACAGCTCTTAGGTTTCAAAAGATTATTCCCTGCACAACACTGCAAAATTGATCCAACCTTGGCAGCAATGTAAACAGCTAGTAGGGAGGGACATCAAGGATCCGCATACACTCCAGGGGGCCTTTGGACTTTTCCCCTCTTTGAACAAGAGATTCTCACTCTGCTGTGTTTTCAAACGCAATATGACAAACTACTGTTCAAGAAATATGACAGAGCATCCCCCTAGGATCGAGTATCAAATCTCCAACAAAAGTGATCACATGAGTAGAATAACTTTTTTTTTTTAATGGATGTTATCTACTTTCTGTATTGGTCTGAATTTTTGTTTTAAGCAATGGATTTACAGTAGGGATGGGCAAATCTGTCAGCTTCAGTTTCCCTCAGTTTCTCATTTTTCCTGTCATAAGTTCAGTTTATCCCAAACTTTGAGAATTTTTCCGTTCTTAAGTTTGGTTGTTCCTGAACTTGGAGAATTAAAAAAGGGGAACAAAAACCTCTGCATGAAAATGTGTACACATTTTTATGTGCAGTTCTCCTAACACATGCACTTGTGAATACAATTTTGCCTAATACCTTCCTGTGATTTGTAAAAACCATAAAACTTCATGAACTCAGAAATGAAAATCATTAAGAAAAAGCTGGTATAAGTTGAAAGATTTAGCAGCAATGGTAATTGATCAACAGACTTCACTCAATCAATATGTGCTTTGAAGTCATAATAATTTAAGAAGTGTCTTGCAGTGATGTTGAAAGTGCATTGTTAATACACCTCTTCAGGGAGCTCATTCCATATCCTTGCGGCAACTTCAAAAGTAGTTCAGCAGCAACAGTGTTCAAACATTTGTTTACACATTTCAACAGTGGTTCTGATCTGACCCCTAATTGGAAAGTTTGGCAGCAGTCTGTTTATTGGAATGAATTGAGAACTGTGTTTATCCAGCTTAAGGCATCAAATTGATTTTGAGTCATCTGGGGCTAACACTTTCCAATTAGTTTAAGTCACTGTTACATAGGGATGTTGGAGAAAACTGCAATGGAGTCAAATGAGTTTGGATTTCTTTGAATCTGACAATGGATTCCGCAGTGGACTGGCTTTTCCTGAGTTGCACAGAATCCGCAGACTTGCAGACCAATTACTTTTACTTTGGTGCAATGTGGCAGGAAATCCATGGGAGAAAGTGCTGGGTCAGACGCCTGATCCTGCAAGGAGACCTCATTTTATGGCCCAGGGGCCTTTCTGGAGGACCCACGGGTAGCAGGCATGCAGCAGTACAATACAGCATACTCACAGTTTACTGGGACAAGTGATAAGGAGTGGGATCAGGAGCTCAGCTTGGGCAGTGTCATCAGACACAAGACAAGTTACACAGACTGAGGACCAAGCTCTGAAGCCAGGCCTTCAAAGGGCCTGGTGGGCATAAGAAAGCCCATAGTGGCAACCAGATGGCCCAATGGAAACCAAGCAGGACATGATTGCAATAGCACCCTTCCCTTCATGTTTCTCAGAAAGCAGACAATGATTGGTCCTTGAGGTCAGCAGATGGAGTGCTCAGGTGGGCTGGTACTGCACCTAGATAATGCCTCCAAACCACAGAACCCAGTCTGCCAGGCTGTCATGGGTCAAAAGGGCACTGGTGGTTAGGGATGGATGGATCTGTCAATCTTGCCCTCACCAAGATTGTTGAGTCATTTGAAGTCAAGCTCTTCTGCCCTGTTTCTATGTGAGCTTGTGATATTTTTTAGGGCTGTGCACGGACCCCCCAATCCACTTTGGATGTGACTTCAGACCCTCCTAATCAGCCCTGCTTTGACTCGGACTGATTTGGACCCCCTCCGCTTCAACTCGGTTCTGGATCCGAAGTGAGATGAGGATATCCAGGCCACTCGGTTGGGTGTTTTCCAATTGACTTGCATGGGAAAACACAAATGGCCATAACTTTTTCAGTTTTCATGATAAATATATGAAACTTGGAGACCTCTGTGCGGACACGGAGGGGATCCTACTTGGCAAATTTCAGACAGTTTGGACCAGTACTCTTTGTGCTAGGTGCAGCTGAACTTTGAGGTTTTCCACAAAAACTCTCAAAGCAAAAAGCTATACCTCTCAGTGGATCCATAGTATACCTCAGTATACCTCAGCCACTGCCCCCTGCCTGCTGTGTTGTCTATGGATGTGTTTCCATGACAACAGAGGGAGACACTAATAGAGGAGTACTAGATAAAAGGAATCAGCTTTGCTGCAATGTGGTCCATGCAGGGCTCCACGAGCAGGTTCTCTGCACCAGTAAAAATTGCTTCACAGAACATACTTCCTGGTGGGGGTTGGGGTTGGAGTGAACATCATCTGACTGGCAGGGGCTGCTCAACTAATAAGAGAGGCCTCCCCCTCTCTCCCCCCCGCTTTCTCCTTTCCCCTGAAAGTCCAGATGCACCTGCATTTCAGGAGCAAGCCTCATTGACCACAATAGGAGTTACTTCTGAGTAGTCAGACATATGCTTGGGCTGGGAAAGGGAGCAGTAAACACAAAGGCGCCTGAGTAAAATGAGGATCCAAAAAATAAAACAAGGGATCCTCCTGCTTACATATGATTTTTAAAGGGGAGATCCACAAAACCACCATCCAATCACAAAGCACATCTGCCTCCACCGACTAAAGCAGAAAAATAATGGATCTGCTTGTGGGTACAACCATGGTGGAAAAAAATGGATTCGAGGCCGGGATCCTTAGGGATCCTCATGATTTTTACAAGGAAGATACCGCCAAATACCTTCATATCACAAAGCACATCTATAACCATGGATTGACAAAAAACATAGATTTTCGGGCTTCATAGCACTGTCATGTTACAAAGCCATGGATAAGACACACAATTCAATATGGATCCTCTGAATGTTTACATTGAGTCCACCCTGCCCACCCACCCCCCATCAAAGCATAGAACTCATCTTTGTCCAAGTCTGCACACTAAAAATCCCAGATCTTCTGCTTCATCTCAAATATGAAAAATCATATGAAATCAAGAGGATCCCTGCCTCGGATCCCTGTTTTTGCACCATGGTTGTACCCACGAGTGGTGAATCTGTGATTTTTTCTGCTTCAGTCCATGGAAGCAGATGTGCTGTGTGAGTGGATGGTGGTTTGGGGAGTCTCCCCTTTAAAAATCGTATGAGATCATGAGGATCCCTTTTTGATTTTATGGATCCTTGTTTTACTTTCTTCCAACACAAAGTCGGAAACCAGCCCCCATTTTAATCCACAGGATCTCGATAATGAAGGGGCGCTTTGCCTTGTCAATTGAGGGGGTAAATTGCTGGTGGAAACACCCCCAAGGACTGCTAGCTGTCTCCTGCTCACGAGGAGGAGACAGCTAGCAAGAAGTGGCAGGGACATGCACCTCTCCTCCTCCTCCTGCCTGGGCGATTCACAACACTTTTTGCATATAGGTTTATGTGCAGATAGACTTCCAATCACCACGTTTTTAAAGAACATAGTGATCGCGGTGTAGGCAGAGGAACCGGCAAGTGGAGCAGAGGATGGGGAGGTGGGGGGGATTTTTCACTTCTCATAACTTTAAGTAACACCACCAGAATGATCTCTGTCTCTGAAATGCAGCCGTTTTTCTCCAGTTATTCAATCTCCCCCCCCTCTGATTGGAGATTGCTGGGTTATGTTCAGCCCTGATTTGACAACTAGAGTTTCCATTCAACTAAGCTCCCTCCCTCCCTCCCTCCCTCCTCCTCCTCCTCCTCCTCCTCCTCCTCAACACTTTGCCGAACTTTCTGAAGTTGATACTTTTGGCTCAAGGCTGTCTGGGTTGCTCAGAACGAATCACCAAGTCAGACGAGGTGTAAGCTGCTTTGCTCCAGGGTGCTTTGTTGTTATTCTGCTCTGCCAAGTACCACATGGAGGCACCTCCAAAACAACCCGCTTTGACTCCTTATTCGGGCTTTGGGCTGAAGCGGTGCACAGCCCTAATATTTTTTAATGTACACATTTTTCGTAATGTTCACACTGATGTACATAACTTTTGTGTGCATTTTAAATGTACACAGTTTTGGACACATGTACATTAGTGATGCTGTGGGAGTCCAAGAAGGGGGTGGAGTCCAATGGACTCCCCCCCCCCACTTAGCCTCCTGGACACCCCCCCATTCTCTGAGCTGCCACCACTCACTGGACCTGTAATGTTGTGTAAATGGCCCATTTACGGCCACTGATTATGTAACATAACATATCCTGAACCCCCTGAACTGCCATTTTTAGGCAAAATGGGAGCTCACTAAGAGGACAGGAAGCCCCGCAGCACTTGCCGGGCATTGATCAGGTACTCCAGTGGCTCACACAGTGAGCAGGGGTGGGTGCTGGCTCACTGAGCCCCTGGCAAAACTGGAAAGAGGTGGGTAGGGATGTACAAAAGTCACTTACCTTTTCGCGGATGTGATTTGTGGTGGGGGGGAGGCACTCCGTCCCTCCCCCCGGAATCCTCGATGCAAGGGGAGGCGATCCAGTCCTCCCCCCCAAGAATCCTGCCTGGCTGGCTCCACTCCATGGTGGCTCCGCTGGGCAGCCGGCCAGGGCCGTCCGCAGCCGGAGTTCCAGCCGCGGACTGGCTGCTGCGGACACAAATGGCGGCTGCTGTAGCGGCCGCCATTTGCATCCAGCCAGGCTGCCGTGATAGGCTACACAAGTATTTACGTAGCCTATCACGGCAGGCAACCCCCCCCAGCATACACAAATGGCGGCGGCTATGGCGGCCGCCATTTGCATTCCCTATTTTTCACCGTTTTAGCCTACGTAAATATTTACGTAGGCTATTATGGCGAAAAAAAAGGGGAACGCAAATAGCGTAGTGGGTGCTATTTGCGTTCCTTTTTTCCCCGCCATTTTAGCCTACGTAAATATTTACGTAAATATTCTGCCATAGCCACCGCCATTTGCGTACGCTGTGTTTTTTTGTGTTTTGTGATTTTTTTGCTTTCCGTGATAGGCTACGTAAATACTTACGTAGCCTATCATGGCAAACAGCAGACGCAAATGGTGGCCGCAGCAGCCGGTCGAAATGCTAGCCACCGCCACTGGCGGAGCCACCACCGCTGGAACATCCACCCCAGGTAAGCTTCGTCCCAGGGTGGAATCCGTGGGGGGGCGGGGGGTGGGAGGCCATTCCACCACAAAGTTCGAGGAGCTGAATGCCAGTGCATTCAGCCTCACTGAAATCTGTGGCAGAATTCTCCGCCATCCCTAGAGGTGAGTCCATCCATCCCTAATGTACCCATTGACTAAAGTGTGTTTGTGTGCATTTTGGAAATGTATGTGTTTTTCCTTTGAGCATTTTTCAAATATTCATATATTGAAGGCAACAATGGCTACTAGTGCTGATGGTTCTATGCTACCTCCAGCATCAGAGGCAGTATGACTCCATACACTAGTTGCTGGGGATAATGGGCAGGAGGGCGCTGTTCCACTCATGTCCTGCTTATGGGTTTTCCATGGGCAGCTGGTTGGCCACTTTGTGAACAGAATGCTGGATTAGATGGACCCTTGGTCTGAAGCAGCAGGGCTCTTCTTATGTTTCTATTCTTTTGTTATATTCTATTGTTGTTGTTGTTTGCTTTTTGCAGAATGTATTGCAATCTCAGAAATGTACAGATTTCTGAGTGCAAAGTGCATTTGGATCCATGTTCAGTTCCAAGAAGTGCAAATTGGGTAAATCCGTTAAAAAAAACAACACTCGATAGAGCCCATTTTGCACACATGTCCCAGTTCAAGACACACATCCACACACCTTACACTAAAGGTGTAATACTATGCATGTGTAGACAGAGAAAAGGCCTACAATTCCCAGCATGCTTTCTCTGTCTAAACATGCATAGGATTGTGTCTTTAGTGAATCTGACTTCTTTTCTCATCCCATAACTCTCTTTTCTCTGAAATGGCACCCGCTTTGCACACAGGACCCCCAAATTAAGAGGCCATTCTGGCCTATGCTTCACACTGATGTTGTGTCCCCCAGGCAGATGGCCCCCAAAGAACACTTGCTTCCAAATTCACCATGCAGAACAATGGTGGACATAGAATGAAATGTAATGAACAAGATTGAGTTTGTCTTGTCCTTAAATTGGATCCCTGTAATAATTCATCAAAGCCAATTGTGTCAAAGCCATCCACCGATTACATTTGCTTGGCAATCATGTTCCATATCCTTCAGAAGAACACCACACACAAAGAAAGAAAGAAAGAAAGAAAGAAAGAAAGAAAGAAAGAAATCAGCCGAAAGCATTTTCAAATAAAATGAGACTGAACACTACTCATTATGTAGAGAGGGAATTCTTCTTTTTTATGAAAGGTGTCACTTTGTTCACTCATGCAATAAAACATGCTGTAGACGAACTGAGAAGATGAATAGCTCGTAAAAATACAATCAAAAGTGACAGCTTATCTTCACTCCTTCGCAGATTCATCAGCTCAGAAATATTAAAAATTTCACTGGTTTATCTCCTGGAGTAACTTGACAAGGGTGCTTTCAGAATGTCATTTAGGGTGCCTGGTCTGAGAGTGCTGTGTTTATAACACTAGTGTTGATGCAAAAACAGTCACGGCATGACGGCAACTCATTATGCTTAAATGTTTCTTAGCAGATCAGACTTCAACTCTCAAAAGCTGGCATTCTCTAGAGTTAAGGGGCAAGACACCTTTATTTCATTTTCAGTGGGATGATTTCATAGCCAGAGAGCTGCTTTACAAGATGCAGGGGGCAGGGGGCAGGGAAGGGAACCTATTTCAATTTTCAGCAATTAGCCACAGATCAACAGGCTCGGTGAAGCTGGCCCGGAAGTGCTTCCCTCCTCTGTAGCTTGGCAGCAGCACTGCTAAGTCCACCTGATGACATACCAACTTCCTTGGCCAACAGATGCTGAATGGAAATGGGGCTAGATCAAGGCACAGCATTAGTCCCTGGAACATTCCTGGGTGACATAGATAGGGGCCTCCGTGGGGCAGCTGTCTTTCTCCCCAGGAATGCACCTGGGGACAATGCTACACCAACATGTAACGTCACTCCAAGGGGCATTCTAGCCCTCATTTTTCAAGGAAATGGCAGTCATAGGGTGGGAAGCAAGAAAACTATGCTTGCTACCTTGCAAGATCACCCCACCTGTAGTTCAACTCCTGCAACTGAACTTCAGGGACAATTGCACACAATAGTTCAGTAATGATTCAGAACTGCATGTGGTATGGGGACCCCTCCACTTGGACGAATAGAGGGGACACTCTGGGACATTGGGCCTCGGACAGATAGTGGGATTCCAGGTTCCAGCTCTCCAGAAGTTGGGAGCTATGAGGTTGAAAGGGCTGAAAGGCAAGCTAAGTCTATAGAAAGGGAGCAGACGAGCATGGGAGAGACTCTCAGAAAGGAAAGATGAATAGGAGTGAGTGGCGAGCTTGCCTTCCACTTCCAGTCCATATCAGGTGGCCACCTTTGTTTGTTTTTTTCTTTTTGTATGAAAATCCGTGCATATTTTTGTGCATACTTTTCCAATTGCACACATCAATTGTGCACGTGTACACAGTTTTGTACACATTCTTCTCCCATTGACTAAAGCATATTTAGGTGCTTTTTTCATGCACAATTTTCAAATGTACGCATGCTGCTGAACACATTTTTTGGGTTCACGAATCACAATGTCAGCTCAGAATATTAGACTTCAGCCACAGATTGTGTCTGAGTCTGTGTTCAGTTTGGAAAGTTTGAAGAGAGCCAATGTGGTATAGTGGCTAGATTGTTGGACTGGGAATTGGGAGATCCGGGTTCTAGTCCCCACTCAGCCATGGAAGCTCACTGGGTGACTTTGGGCCAGTCACAGACTCTCAGCCCAACCCACCTCACAGGGTTGTTGTTGTTGTGACGATAAAATGGAGGAGGAGAACTATGTATGCCACTTTGTGTTCCTTAAGGAGGAAAAAAAGGTGGGATATAAATGAAATGAAATGAAATGAAATAGATAGATAGATAGATAGATAGATAGATAGATAGACAGAGCATAAAATCCTGATCAGAAATGAACTGAAACAAATTTGCCATACATCCCAAGAGATAGCAATTGATGCTCGCTCTCACATAGGTATGATGCTTATTCTGATGGAGGTATGGATGTCAAAAGAGGCTTCTGAGTACTGTACACCCAAGGTCCTGAACACAGGCCTCATCTCTCTTCCCCTTCCCCACCCCCTCACTTTTGTTCCTCATTGCTGGGTAGCTTCTCGGACCTGAGCTTATGATAGAAGGGGAGGGAACAGTGGGCCAGTGAGTGGCACAAAACACCGCCACTATAGAATACACATTGATATTCTCACATTTGTGTCTTGACTAGGGATGTCACGAGAGTCCACGGACTCCCCCTCATCTGCCCTCTGGGATCCCACTTGCTGAACCTTGGGGTACTTGAGGACCCGCTAACCAAACACGCCATGGCTCAGTGAGTGCCCAGCAGCTGCCCATCCTCCCTAGTGAGCTGCCACTGTGTGAAACAATGGTGGCTTGGACATTTCTGGGTAGGTAATATTGAGTACTTGGCAGCTGTTAAAGGCCCATTTAGGCACCATTACAGGAGTGAATAGAGCATATATGCCTGTAATGTTGCGTAGATGGCCCCTTTATGGCTGCCATGTATGCAACAATATCTACCCAGAAGCACCCAAGCCACCATTTTTGTGCACAATGGTGGCTTATTAGGGAGGACAGGTGGCCCCACGGCTTCATTGGGAGCTCAACGGGCTGCAATGAAGCTTGTGCAGTGCTGCGAGTAGGGGCGGGTAATGGCAGCAGCTTAGCGAGCTCCTGATGAAGCCAGGCACAGGTGAGTCCATCCATCCCTAGTCTTGACTGAAAGACTGGTAGCTGTTGACCTTCCACTCTCAGGTAGGAATGTCCACCACTGGGAAATCTGGTTCTTTTTTTTTGGCTCAACAGAGTTCCACAGCATGCATTACTCGCTTTGTATCTTCAAGCCGAGCTGTGGGCTGTTCCCTGACCTCCAGGAACTTTTTTGCAAATTTTTGGGAAGGTTCTGCAATTTGCACAAATTTCAGAGCTATTTCCGCAAATTACAGCCAGATTTGCGCAACTTGTGGCCAAATTTGTGTCATTGTGCAAATTTATAAGAAATTTGCACAAATTTGGCTTAAAATGCAGAAATTGCTCAGAAATTTGGGCAAATTGAAGAGACTTCCCCTCCCCCAAATGCACAAAATTCCCCCCAAATCCGCGAACTGGCCTGACTCGCTGCAGATCAATTTGGGTGTCCCATTGGGAACTGGAATGAAGTACGCGGGGCTGATCATAGGAAAAGTCATTGAACTCCACCCCCAAATGGATATCTCTGACACCTCTACTCTCACCACACTGCGTCAGTCATATAAAGACATCTTACAGCCTACAGCATCTTGCATCCCCAAACTGAAACACAAATTAAGTATAATAAGATACTTTTTCTTGGGCCAGTTCTGCTGATATTCAGTCTCCACATTACACACAGTTCTTTCATCCATTTCTGCTTGATGAAGATGCAAAGGTAGCTGATGAAGAACCATGTAATGCGAAAATCCTGTATACTTTTGCACCACTAGAAGTTGTTTCAATCAAAGATATTTACGTTCACAAAGACCAATATGGCAACAATGCTATATCTACTGAGCCGCTGCAGATACTAATTTGGGATCTGACCACTAACATTGTGCCTCATTTTATTACATAGCTTCTTCATGCAAATGGCAATAGAGACATTGTCAGTGAAAAAGGCAGTAGGAAACACATACACCAAAAACAATTCCAGTTTAGAGAAGATATACAGATAATGTAGACATGTAGATGGGTAACTGCATATTTCTGACAGAGCAAACTTTTCTAGATGCACATGAAGAGGAAAACATGTATGTCAATAATACCAGTTGGCATTATCACATAAGAAACATGCATGCTTCACCCAAACATAACTTCACTCAAGCATACATTTTTTTCTTTTAGGCATTTCAAATCATAATTTCAATGTAACACAGCAGAATCTGTCTGGGGCCAATTAAAACCTAACAATGTACCACACGTCAGTATTAACATCCCCAGAAAGCAAACCCCCGTCATGCCTCATTGCCTAAGTGAAGAAGACACTGTAGGCAGGAGCAACAAACATGATTAAGGTGCTCAGAAAGATTGACAGCTTTTTCTACATAATGGCAACAGAACGACAGAACTGTCAATAAGGCTCGATGAAATGGAGACAGAAGGGCTGGAGAAACAGTCAGGACAAGAGAACCATCAACATATATTTGAAGGGAAAAAAGGCACACTTGGCATGAAAATTATTCATTTTAGTAGAGCAAAAATAGTCAGCTCAGCTGTGCAAAAACTATACAGGGAAAAATATTCAAAGCCATGCAGAATATGGGGCAGAACACATGGCCTTTGACTAGGGATGGGTGAAATCACCCTCAATGGCTACCAGCCCCTGCTCGCTGCACACAGTGAGTTGCCAGGTGGTCTGTGAGTGCCCGGTGATTGGCATGCAGCTGCCCAATCCCTCACTGAGCCACCATTTTGCATAAAATGGTGGCTCAGCCTTTTTCATAAAGGCTGATTTTACATAAATGGTGGCTGTAAAGCAGCCATTTATAAAACATTACAGGTATAAATGGCCATTAACACCTGTAATCTTGCATAAATGGTCACTTTACAGCCACCATTTGCATAAAATCAGCCTTTATGAAAAAGGCCAAACCACCATTTTGTGGCTTGGCAAGGGATCTGCAATCCCCATGCTTGCCTGACTCAAGCATGGGGATCCATGGACTAGAGTCCAGAGGGTCAAGCTGATGATTTCTCATGGGGCCTCGAGCCCCAGCCAGACACCTGTGACATCCCTACTTCTCACACAACTTAGAAAGCACCTCCACTCTTCCCTCCTTTTATGATCCAGGGCCAGCACTGGGGTCAGTATGGATGGGTTTCTGCCAAAAGCCACATCCTGCAGGGCACTCCAATCCAGCCCATGCAGTCTCCTGGGATTCCTCTGGGATGCAGGACATAGGCTATAAGTCCCACCCCCTGGTGCAATCCCCTTGGAGGGCATTCCCCACTCTGTGAGCTGAGATCAGAGATAATAGCAGAGATTCCCCTGCTGGCGCATGTCAGACTTGAAACCCCTATTTTATCTCTGATCTCATATAGCAGCAGGGGTGGGGGTGGCAGGAGTTGGGATTTACCCATGTGAGGGTGAGCGGCCACTCTTCCCTGTGCGAGTGAGTCCTGCCACCCCTTATCACTGCTGCTGTCTCCAATCTCAGTTCAGAGATAGCAGCAGAGACGCAGGGTGGCCTGGTTCCCTTTCTCCATGCTGGAAGGGGACACAATTCTGTGCCTCCTTCCAGCATGAAGAAAAAACAAAAAGTGGGGTGATGTCAGAGGGCCATGCCTCCTGACGTCATCCAGATTGTGGTGAGCCTGGTGGGGGGCAATCCAGCCCACACCCCTAAACAGTTCTGCACCTCCACTTTACACCCCTCCAATATACAGACTAGAGATGTACAACCCCCCCCCCCACTGTCCAGTCCATGGAGGGGTGTCCATCCATGGAGGGGCCATCCATGCTTCTCGGGGCCCCATGGAATCCTTAGGAGCCCAGCTGCATCTGCTGCAGTTCGTGGAGTGGCTCTCCGGCTCCCTATAAGATGTGACACGCTAATGGCAGTTGCCATTATCCTATCGCAGGAAAAAAATACAGATGCAAATGGCGTATTGTACGCCATTTGCGGCTGTAAAGCACTCACTTTGACCTAAATACAGCCATAAATGGCTGCCATTTAGGTCAAAGTTAGTGCTTTACAGTCGCAAATGGCGTACAATATGCCATTTACAGCTGTATTTCCCCCACGATAGGCTAACGGCAGCCGCCATTAGCATATCACGTCTTCTAGGGAGCTGGAGAACCATCCCGCGGGAAATCCTCCAGACCCGGAGGTAAGTGCATCCTCTCTGCCGTGGACTCCAGAGGTCAGATTCTCTGGAATCTATCCTCATTGGAGTCTGTGGAGGAATTCTCCGACATCCCTAATACGCACACACTGAAATTGTGCCCATGCCTGTGCGACTACATTCCAGATGCTCATCAAAATAGCAATGGATGCACCATCAGGACAGAGATGGAGAGGGTGGGAGAACTGCATCTTCCCCACCACAAAACAACACTGCAGCCTTGAATGCTGGGAAAATGGAATATCTCCCAGTCAGGATAAGAGGGCCCTGTGCTGTAAATGAGAAACAAAGTGGCCACTTCAGATTTGTATGGAACCAATCATATGAATATTGCAGGTTTCAACTGCCGTTGGATACATGGGGATAAATGAAAGTCTGTAGTTAAAACGGAATTACTGCAGCAAGATTGAGCAAAGCCCATTTAAGAGAAAGTTCAGAATGTATTATTTAGCTGGTGGCTCCATAAAACATTTACTAACAATGTGCCAAAAACAACAACAACAAAAAGAAATGCATCGGCACAGTGAGAATCTGAAAGACGACTCTTTCAAGACAGCTCTCTAGGAGGATACAGTAAGAGCTCTCTAGGAGGATGCAGTAAAAGCTATCATACCAGGCCCCATGTGAGGAAGCCCATTAACAAGAAGCTATATAACACAGGGAGTTTTGTGACCTAATGATTAAGAAGGGTATCCACCATCACACATGGTGGATACAATGAGAAAGAGATAGGTCACTTGTCACTACACCAAAATGTGTAGCGAACTAAGCTAGCCATCATCCTTCCCAATCAAGAAGAGAAAGAGAAGACTGTGTTTGGGTTGTTTGCTGTCCCCTTCTATTTGTGGAAAATAGGAGCCATATTACAAATACACATAGTGTACGGTATTACAAATATGCACTCTATTACAATCTTACAAAAGGATTTTTGAACCAGCCTTTCCCGCAGTAGACATGTAAACTGTCTGTGTAGGGGAAACATTTGTTCCGAAATACCTGGGGACACTGATGAGGGAGTCCTGATTGGTCATGGCTCCTGCCTGATCTGTGTTCCCGAGGGTTTAAGAATGCATGCTCACCCTTCGTATTTAGTGCGCTTACCCCAGGAAACAGCTGTGCACCTGCAGCAAACATAATTAAAGCTTAAAGGACAGATTGGTAAGGACTATTGGCAGATTGGTAAGGACTCATCTCTGTCTGGGGCACTGGGGAGCTCGAAGAGCGCCCCCCCCCGCTTGCGCAGCCCAGCCCCGTGTGGTGAGCCTCCCTTCTTGCCCCGGCCCTGCCCACTGAGCTGTGTGAGCCACCCGTTCCCTGGGCACTGAGGACCCTGGCAGTCAAGCCCTTGTGTTCTATGTGCACAAGGGCTTGACTGCTGGAGTCCTCACCACCATGCATGCTCCACGCACTCTAGCCATCTCCTCCTCACAAGGAGGAGACGGCAACTCCGGGGTGCTCCCGGCCACTCTGCAAGGTCCAGGATGCTTGGCGGCCAGGTCCCTCAGCACCCCATAGGTTGATGAGCGGGGGCCAGAGGGCCAGGTGCAGGGGAGTCTGACGGCCTCCTGGACCAACCCAAGTGATGACGACATCCCTACAGGTTGGTCAGTCTGGGGACATAGGGTTGTTACTTTGGACTGAAAAAGCCTGAGCTTCTGGACTGGAGGGATTGGAAGCACTGAAATCAGTATACATAATCCTCAAATTCAGGCCAGGTATACATGTCATAGGACAGGAAGGCCTGGCGTGCTATGGTCCATGGGGTCACGAAGAGCTGGACACGACTTAACGACTGAACAACAACAACAACAACAACATACCTGTCATGCCCTGGTGAGGCATAGGCTGAGGGGGTGTTGTGCTCAGTGCCTTAGATGCATCCCATATGGGTCTCAGAATACTTTCTGCACCATTGCCCTAATTCAGGGTTAAGGAGGACTCACTTCTTCCTTGGTTGCAGACCTTTCCATCGCTAGTCAGCTGCAATGTCCTCTCACCCTGGATCCAGCACTACCTGTTCTTTTCTCTGTATCTCCCCATTCTTTATCCACTTCTAAGGAAACCACTTAACAACTCAACAGTTTCCCCTGCCAATTTCGGCAACAACATGAAAGCAGAAGACCTCAAAAGCCAGAATTGATTCAACATAATCCATCCCAAAGAGTATGCAAATCTGAAAGAAGAATTTCCTTTCATCTGTCCTGTACCTCCTGCCATAATCAATTTCATTGGGTGACCTTGAGTTTGAGTATCATGAGATAAATAGAGGGGGAGAATCCTACCCTTTGTGCCATTCATAACGTTAAGCTCGCTCCATATTTCCGAGTGGTGAGAAGTTCTATGGGTGCAATGTTTAGCCAAGTTTGGTTTCCTTTGGAAGGAGGTCAACTGGAGGCTTCTTGGTGTTGAGAAATATACAGATATAGAGCCTGAGAATCAGTGGAAGCACAGATTAAATGCTCCAACACACACCTGAAGTCCACGGCTCCAACATCAGATCACCAAGTATGCAGCCAACACGCAGAGATGCTAACAGATCTCGCATTCGGACACAGGGAGCTGCCTGTTCTTCTGTAACTTTTTCTGTCTCTGTCTGACCCAATCTGCACTTCCTCTTCACGCAGAGCCCCCTATAGCACATCATCCTTAAATGGAGTATGTGTGGTGGGGGACAGGTATCCACCTTCCAGGTATGTCCTAACCCAGCTTTCGCTCATCTGGTGCCCTTCAGATATGTTGGAATACAACTCCCAGCATCCACCAGCCAGCACAGGAGTTGTCCAACACATCTGGAGGACAGCAGGATGGCAAAAGCTGCCCTAAACAGTCAGAAGGCCAGCTGCTGACAACAATCACCTAGCCTTGCTGATGAAAGAAAGGTACCTGCAATTTTGCCATGTCTATTAAGGCAGTCTGCAGCAGGACACCTGGCTTCATTCATCCTCTCCTGCCCAAACTTCCAACTATCAATGGAGGCTGGTGGATCTGATTTCGGTGAGGCTGTGAATCCATTCTGGGTTTTAGTCTGAACTCTAAAGGAGCTATCCAAGGTGCTTAACCCTCTCCCCAAAATAGGTTCAGCACCTTGGATAGCCCCTTTAGAGCTCTGGCTGGTTCTGAATGAAACCCAGAATGGATTTACAGCCCCACTGAAAACAGCGCCACCAGCCTCTACTGCCAACCATCCTTTTATGAGCCTCATATTAACAAGCATTCATTTATTTCTAAGAGGAAAGAGGAAAGTGAGAAACAGAAGTGGCATTGGCCCCCTTCTCCTGCTTCCCTGACTTTTAAAACATTCTCGTTTAAATACCTATCACTTCCAAACTCCAGCATTCCAAATTACCACATTCCCTTACCTGTGCTGAAAGATGGCAAGTTTCTTTTTCATTCTTTTTCAGAAATGACAGCGTTTTCAGTAGAAAAAAACAGCCCAGACCATCAGAAATGCCTGACTTTGGCATTCTGAAAGATGTACTTCAGATGAAGCCCTGCCACAGATGTGTGAGCAAAGGGAATTTAGATGTGTTATGTAAATTTCCTAATCAGACTCAAGCTATCAGATTGTTATTTCACAAATAAAATGTTAATCAGAACTCTTCTTTTTTGATGGATAAGGAGGGTTGGAACGGAGACAGATGTTTCATTGTGGGATAATCATATTACCACCCTACTGCATTTTTCCATGCAGAGAAAAGTAGGGCTGAGCTGTCAATTCCTCATTTGTTTTTGTGTGTGTTCGTTTTTGCCAATGCAGAAAAGAGAGTCCTGGTTTTGACTTGGATGGGGAAGGAATTCCCAAAAATCTTCACCTACATCGCTTTGAAACTGGTGCTTGCAACTAGAGATAGTGGAGAAACTTGTTCAGTCCATATTGTATCTAATTTTGCACCAGGTGAACTGAAATGTAATAATCCATTCAAATTCGCACTCCTCCAAATTTCGAAAGGGATTTAAGCATTCCAGTCAAAAAATGCTTACAAAAATAAATATATTAGGGGAAATAATGTTCAAAAATGCATTCTAGTAGGAAAATTGCTTGCAAAAAAGTCTATATCAGGCGAAACCTTTACAAAAATGCATATTTTGGGAGAACGTGCACAACAATGTTTATGATCTCTCATGCAAGCTTTAAAAAAATTCTCAAAGTTCAGGAACTGAAGTTAAGATTGGAGAACTGTTCAAAGTTTGAGATGAACTGAACATATGATTGGAAAAATGAGACACCGAAAGAAAATTGACAGGTTCATCCATCTCTGTTTGCAACCATAGCTTCCAGTCGTGGGTGGAAGCAAGGAGCATTATTAGCTCTTTACTTGATGTGATTTACAGAAGTCAAAGGTAGTCATGGAGACCTCCAAGGTGACAGCAGCCAGAATAACCCCTCAGTGCCACGTGGTGGCAGCAGAATTTCCACATTGTACATCCCACCCACAACTTCCTGAGCCTTTCCACACAGGAATAGTAACATTATTTTTTACAATTTCATGAGTATTGGAAACTTGAAGCAGACTTGCCAGATGGCTTCATATGCTCTAATGGAGAACACAGAGCACAAACTCTTTTCAACCCTTCTGGAATGTTCTCAGCTTTAGTTTGGAACACCTCATGCGACTTAACGATGTTCAAGGTGGAGCAGTAATCTTTAGCAGTTTGGTCGTCCCCTTTATGTTCCAGTTGTGCTCAACACAGAAGCTTGCTTGTTGGCTTCAGAACACAAGAACAGCCCTAATGAAACAGACCAAAGGCCTGTCTAGGGCAGCATTCTGTTCAAATGATGGCCAACCAGATGCCTGTGGAAAGCCAACATGTAGGACATGAATGCAATAGCACCCTCATAAATGTGTTCCCCAGCAACCGGTAAACATAGGCACCCTGCCTGCGATACTGGAGGCAATATATAGCCAGCGTGACTAGAAGCCATTGCTAGCCTTAACTTCCATGAACTTCTCTAATCCCCTTTTAAAGCCATCCAAACTGCTGGTCATCACTACATCCTGTGGTAGCAAATGCGATAGTTCAACTACGCAATGCATGGAGAATTACTTCTGGCTTATCTTCTTATTCCTCATTTCTAGATGTAAGCAAGCCTTAAGTACTTGTAATGGCCTTTGCCCATATTTTCCCCACCCTCCCCTTAATTAATTAATTAATTAAGTAATCATCTGTTTATCTCACCTTTCAGTTATATTCCCACCATGGTGATTTACAGAAAGAACAAAAAAAAAATGCAATGTAATTTAAAACAAACAAACAAAGAACTACAAGCCAAACACAGTGAAATCTGTTGGTCTCTCTCATTAATTCATTCATTTATTTATACACTATCTACTTAACATTGAAAGTTCCTTGGGAAGCAGGGACTTATGGGTATTTGTATGTACTTGGTAAAGCACCGGCGCATGATCCGAAGACACATAATGGATCCACCTTGCCAAAGATAATAAGCAGGTCCGGATCTGGTCAGTGCCTGAATGGGAGGCCACCAAGGAACCCCACGTAAGCTGCTTTATCAATAAATAAGGAAGCAATATCCTGTCTGGCTTTCCATGATGGAAGAAAGGTGGGATATACATTTACTAAACTAAGAAAAGAAAAGAAAAAAAACATGGATGGTGCAATATGTATGGACATGTGTATGTTTAAAGTGATTAGAATTGGTTTTCTTCTATTAATATTTCAGCTGTACATTTTACTGGAGTAAATTTGCATTAAAAAAGGAATGTCTCTGAACTAGGGATGGGAGAATCAGGAATGTTTCTCTGACCTTCACTTTGAAGCTCAGTTCAGCTCACTCTGTTTTTCATTTGTGACTTGTTTTTCAGTTTGCTGGCACAGGAAAACTGTGCATTTCAAATGGGAAATGTGTGCATTTCTGTTCATACTTTTCAGAAGTGCACTTTCCCACAAGACTAAAGCATGAAAAGGTGTTTTAACAACAACAACAACTACTACTACCATTATTGAACTGTTAACCATTATGAAACAGACACAGCCATTATTTTGAAGGCAATAGATTAGCCTTCCCTAAACTGCTGCCCTCCAGATGTTTTGGATGACAACTCCCAGCATTCTTGACTACAGGTTTTGCTGGTTCGGGCTGATGGGAGTTGAAGTCCAAAACATCTGGAGAGCATGAGATTGGAGAAGGATGAAAAGGCCCTGCTACACAATCTCAGTCCACTCTCTAACTTGATTCTGAGCAACACTCATTTCACACAGAACCAGTGTTGCGGAGTTGTGGATAGGATGTTTTACTTTGACAAAGGAGACATGGGTTCAAAGCCACACCTGGCCCGGAAATCTCCCGGGGTGACCTTCAGCCCAATACTGTCTCTCATCCTAATCTACTTCACAGGGGTTATGGAACTAAAATGGGATAAATCCTATGCATGCTGCTATGAGATCTTAATGATATAGGGTGGGATACAAATGTTTTAAATAAATAAAATAAACACAATAAATAGGTTCAGTGAGGGAGGGAGGGAGGGAGGGAAGGAGGAGGAGGAGGAGGAGGAGGAGGAGAAGCAGCAGCAGCAGCAATTTTGCAATAAAACAACTGCTCAACAAACTTGCCTCTTATACCCACACGGTCCCAATTAATGACAACAGCCAATATCAGATGCTTCAGAAGAAAAATGAAATGAAACCCCAATGTGGGTAATTAAAACAAAACAGCTTGCATATAGGAGATGTTTATTCTCAACCTGGGTGACTTTGGGGTTGTATGTGTATGCTATGCCCTCAGGCATGAGGGAGGAGGATGGATTATAGTCTTTACCTGAAGTCATCACTAAAGAAACCATATGGTATGGCTATTGAGGTATAGACCAATTCAATCCTTCCAAAGGTCCTAAGAGTTCCATTAGTGGAAGTGTTATTCGCACATTGACAGAACTCTCATTAAAAAAATAATAATCTTGCAAAACATGTGCAGGTTTGACACTACCTCTGGGAGAGCCAAGGAAAGCAACCAGCAGCCTTGACCAAGGATGCTGTCATGGAAGGATGCAACAGATGCTGTATATTTTTCAAAGGACACAAGAGAAATGAGCCAGTCTAAAAGACAAACTGTGCTACTTATAGTTCTGGTCTAAGTTACAGTGGGAAGGTAAGAAAATGAAGATCAATGATAGAAAATATCTTTTTGCAAACACAGCATACTGTTGCCACACCCGATAATCAGCCTGTGAAACATGGAAGCCCACAAGGTGATCAGTAAAACTATTTGAGGACTCTGTCTGGGATTGCAGATAGGGCTAGAGTCTCCCTCATAGGGTCGCCACTTTATGATTCACCAAAAAAGAGACAAGGTACCACCACATAAGAGGACAAAGGCAGGTGACAATTTGCACAAAATGTTCATATGCTGGCTTCGATGTATAGATGCACATTTAGAAATAATTACTATAATTTAAAGAGAAATAGAGTACATTTCACCACAGTGCAAAAGAATGTGACCACATCACCTGAGTGCTGCCTATTCAGTCTGCTGTTCGGGTGCTAACAGTGGATGGGCCACAATTCTTATGGTGGTTCATAGGGATGGGTGAATGAGGAATGCTTGAGCTTCCCAAGTTTCTCCAAACATCAGCTTGTTGTTCATCTCTCCTTGATTTGCCCTTGTGTTTGTGACCGCAGTTTTTTGTGCAAACAGGAAAATTACACAAAACTGTCAACTATGAAGCATTAAAATTGGGCAAGCAATTCCCAAAGTTGTGGAAAATTTCAAAGATGCGCAATTTTTCCCCATAGATGAAATGTGTGCTTTTGGAGCAAGTTGCACATTTGGAGAAAGCTGTGCATTTTGAGAAAGTTACACATTTTAAGAAAGTTGCACATTTCAAGAACATTGCGCATTTTGAGAAATTTGTGCATTTTGACAAACTTGCACATTTGGAGGAAGTTGCACATTTGGAGGAAGTTGCACATTTGGAGGAAGCTACACATTTTTCAAGTACATATTTTGTGGACATGAAGGCAATTTTGGGACGACATTTTTGGAGAAAATGTGCTCCCGTTTGCGTTCACGTTTGGGATTGTGAATGAAGCATTTTCAATTGATTTGCAAACCAAAATGAAATTTTCATACATTCCCAGCTCTTTATGTCTAAATCAGAATTGGACAGAACAGCCATTCATATAGAGGATGCCTTCAAATAGAGGACTGCCCTCTGTAAACGAGGACCCATGGCCACCCTAGTCCTGCATCTGGCAGGGCACAAATACATGGGACATAAGTTACTTTCAGGTTGTTAGGTTAGAAATTTTATGGGCCTGTCCTACAAGAAACCCTCAAGACAGAGAGTAGCAAAGCAGCATCCTGCCCTTTTGCAGAAGTTGTGTTCCATTACTGCATCAGTTCTCATATGGAGTCTCTGTTCAAGATCCGCATGACTCCTTTTAAAAAGAAACAGAAGTATCAGCTCACCACCACATCCATTCTGCACAGGGTCAAGGCTAGGGGTCTATACAGCAAGGGTGGGCAACTGGTCCAGATGTTGCTGGACTACAACTCCCATCAGCACTTGCCAGCACAGCCAATGGTGAAGGACAATGAGCTTCTAGTCCAATAGCATCTGAAAGGGCACACTTTCCCCATCCCTGCTGTACAGCATGGGTGGGGAACTTCCAATGGCCAGTGGGGCTGACGCCAGAATTGTGTGGGGTTCAAACCACCCCACAGTCTCTCTTTCTTTCTCTCTGTCATGCTCACACGCACACATCCATTCACTCTATCCATTCATTCCCTCTCCACCTTCCTCCCTCTCTTTCTCCCTTAGCTCTCTCACCTTCTCTCCCCCCGTTTCCCCCCTCTTTCTCTGCTTTCCTCCCTAACTGCCTCCCTTCTCAGTCTGCCTGCCATGCAGCAATCAATCAATCAATCAATCAATCAATCCCTAGTTTGGGGGAAAAGCTCCCACTGGGGTGAATGAAATAATTTTTAAAACTTGAATTGCTGTATAGGGATAATTGAGGTGGGTGGGTGTCACAGTATGTAGTCAGGGTGGGGTTAACCCTTGCTTCTCCAGCAGAGACACCCCCCCCAAGTCCCCCAGCCAAAAGCCTGACTGTTTTCCAGTGTGTATGGGGGGGGCAGGAGGGGAGTCCGCTGGCCAGATGGGCAGGCCCTAGGGACTCCAAGAAGCAAGCAGTTAGTCAGTCAGTCAAAATGCTATAGGAAGCCACCTTATAACCAATGGAGGCTGGTGGCTCTGATTTTGGCAGGGCTATGATTCCATTCTGGCTTTCATTCAAAACCAGCCAGAACCCTGGAGGAACTATCCAAAGTGCTGAACACATTTGGGGGATAATGTTCAGCACCTTGGATAGCTCCTTTAGAGTTCTGGCTGGTCCTGATTGAAACCCAGAATGGATTCACCGCCCCACCAAAATCAGAGCCACCGGCCTCCACTGCTTCACCCCTGGGTCCGACTAGCTCAGTATCCTCTTCACTACACTGACTGGTACTGGCTCTGCAAGTTCTCACGCAGAACTAATCCTGTATCTCCTACCTGATCTTCCTAATCTCTGCCACCTGATCTCCGGAGTTTCCGAAAGGAGACTTTCCCAGCCCAACCTGGATATCCCAGGCATTGAACCAGGGGCCATTTGCATACAAGGGCCAGGGAAGGTTTGTCCAGTCATAACAATGCTCATCTTATATTTGATGTACACACAAGAAGCTCCCAAGACTCATAATTCTGGGTTTAGAAATGTGAGTCTCTGTGATATTAGTATTTTCTGTATAAAACTAGTGAAATGTTGTAGTGGTTGCTTGTGTGTCTGTGTGGGGTGGGGTAGGGTAGGGTGGGGTGGGGGGGCGCTGCACCTCCCCCAAAGTATGTTTCCACCCTCACAACACAGTAGAATTGCATGGTTGATTTAGTTCTTAGACAGCTCTTTGAAAATCTAAAGCACACTTCCATGTCGGAGGAGCAAAGGCCAAGAGGAATGCGTCTATCCTCACGACACAGATTCAGCCCCCTTCAAAGCCAACTTCACTTTAACATCTCCCATGAGCACTCCAACAGTTAAAGGTCAGTTGCCTTTTCCATTAAAACTGCATATTTCATGGGCTTGTATCATCACCAGTTTCAGTTTTAAGACGCAGCAGCTTGTAGATTTGGCAGCCACAACCCAACTTCCCCCTCCAAAGGAACAGTACAATTTGTGTCCCAAGACAAAGGAAGGTCAATACAAAAACACACAACAGCAGCAGCCTTATACCCAATATGGATTTTAGTCTCTTGAGCAATTAAAACCTCATGGTAAAGTTTATTCCCAACAATTGCCCTGATAGGGCTGAAAGGTGCAATTAATATCTTAATAAACCAAAGAAAATACAAGTATCATGTCCTCATGAAATCCACTGTGAAAACTAAGCCTAGCATTAGACAGTAAAGGTAAGGAGACCAGCAGTTACTTGAGCATGGCACAGTTTGCACAGAAGATTATGGACAGCAGGTAATTCATTGACATTTGGAGGCGGACATCTAAAGCTGGGTGTATGAAACTGACAAACCAGAAAACCATTCAGAATCCCTTCTCCACTTCCCCTTCCAAATACTAATTCTTTTAGTTCTAGACTGCTATCCCTGTAGAAAGCTCAGAGCAGCTTACATGGGTCTCCCAGCAGTCTCTCATCCAGGCACTTGTTAGCATCACCGATGTTATAAGTACTCCTGGCTCTGCAAGCTGTTGGAGATGAGTACATAGTCCAGATCAGCTAGATGTCAATGCCCAGAACAGCAAACAGACCAGAGGGGCCAGAGGCAGGTATGTAGCCAAGGTCTGGCACATGATTTAATTCCAAAAGGTTGAAGTCCAGGGGAAGGAAGGAAGGAAGGAAGGAAGGAAGGAAGGAAGGAAGGAGAGGTGCCACAGGAATCTCTATGATGACTCTTTGATGTGTTGTTCAGACTGGGGAACCAAGCTTGAAGCAACAGTTTCTAGGAGACCATGCAAGCTCCGAGAATCATAGAATCATAGAATAGTAGGATTGGAAGGGGCCTACAAGCCCACTGAGTCCAACCCCCTGCTTAATGCAGGAATCCAAGTCAGAGCATCCCTGACAGATGGCTGTCCAGCCTCATCTCGAATGCCTGCAGTGTGGGAGAGCCCTCTACCTCCCTAGGGAATTGGTTCCATTGTCTTATTGCTCTAACAGTCAGGAAGTTTTTCCTGATGTTCAGCTGGAATCTGGCTTCCTGTAACTTGAGCCCATTATTCCGTGTCCTGCACTGTGGGATGATTGAGAAGAGATCCTGGCCTTCTTCTCTGTGACAACCTTTCAAGTACTTGAAGAGTGCTATCATATCTCCCCTCAGTCTTCTCTTCTCAAGGCTAAACAGGCCCAGTTGTTTCAGTCTCTCTTCATAGGGCTTTGTTTCCAGTCCCCTGATCATCTTTGTTGCCCTCCTCTGAACCCTCTCCAGTTTGTCTGCATCCTTCTTAAAATACAGTGCCCAGAACTGGACACAGTACTCCAGATGAGGCCTAAGCAGTGCTGAGTAGAGGGGAACTAGTACTTCCCGGGATTTGGAAGCGATGCTTCTATTAATGCAGCCCAAAATAGCATTTGCCTTTTTTGCAGCCACATCACATTGTTGGTTCATACTCAGCTTGTGATTGACAACAATTCCAAGATCTTTCTCGCTTGTAGTGTTGTTGAGTCATGTATCCCCCATTTTGTAACTGTGCATTTGGTTTCTTTTTCCTAGGTGCAGAACTTGGCATTTATCCCTATTAAATGTCATTCTGTTGTTTTCTGCCCAGCGCTCCAGTCTATCCAGATCACTTTGAATTTTGTTTCTGTCTTCCAAAGAATTAGCTATCCCGCCCAATTTTGTGTCATCTGCAAATTTGATCAGCATTCCCTGCACCTCCTCCTCCATGTCATTAATAAAAATGTTGAAGAGCACTGGGCCCAGGACTGAGCCCTGCGGTACCCCAGTCGTTACCTCTCCCCAGTCCTCTTGGCTTCCTACCTCACCCTGTCCTGGAGAACTGGGCTGATGAGCTGCAGTACCCCTATCTGGCCATTATTTGGGGTGGCACTGCAGCACAGCAAAGATCATGTCAAAAGCTCTCTCTGCCAGTGGTGCAAGGAGTACGATGCCTAGGCCATACTGCCTGAGTCCCTGGTTTGAGTCCCTCAGAATCTTTCATGTTCTCAGACTAATAACTGGGCAGGTAATTTGTAAGGTACCTTCACATCACAAGAGGGGGGAGGTAAACAATTATGGTTAAGACTTCAGATGCCCCAGAAGCTTCAGGACACACAAGTCAGTCAATCATTGCAGTTGGAGTCTATTCCAAAAGGAGAATCAGGTACTTCATTTAGCAGCACCAGGGACTCAGGCCATGGCATTTCTGTTGACTGGAAAAACTACCCAGGTCTCACCAGATCCACCTGGTGGACAGCCCACCCTTGAGGATATCAGAGATGGTCCCTCTTTCAAAGCTGCTAAATACAAAAGGAGAGCCCTGCATGGATTAGATTAAATGGGCTATCTAGTCCAGCATTCTCTTTCCCCAAATAGTCAACCATATGCTCCTGGGAAGTCAAAAGAAGGACATGAGTACAACAGCACCCTCCCACTCATGTTCCCCAGCAACTGGCATACAGAAGCATGCTGGCTCTGATCCTGGAGGTAGCATATAGCCATCATGACTAGTAGCTATTGATAGTCTTATCCTACCATTTTCTTGGAAAACAGATTTAGATGGATAATAGGCCTAATAACCTTGTAAACACAAGAAGGATTTAAAAAAGGGGGGCAGTGATTCTGAAATACTCTCTCCTGCTAACTTCTTCCTAGGGATGTCAGAGAATACTGCCACGGATCTCGGTGAGGCTGAATGCCAGTGCATTTGGCCCCCCGAAATCCGTGGCAGAACAAAGCCCCCACCCCCCCAACCCATGAAAGGCGCATGAAATGGAGCACTTACCTGCTGCCGTCCGCACTGACTTGCGAATGGCAGCTGCCCTGCGGCCGCCATTCACTTCCTGATCATAGCCGTGATAGGCTACGTAAATACGTGACAGGCTACATAAATTTTGAGCCATTTTAGCCTACGTAAATATTTATGTAGGCTATTACGGCGAAAAAAAGGGAACGCAAATAGCGTAGTGGGTGCTATTTGCATTCCTTTTTTCTCTCTCGCCGTAATAGCCTATGTAAATATTTACATAGGCTAAAATGGAGGGGGGGGAAAGGAACGCAAATGGTGCCCACTACGCTATTTGCGTTCCCTTTTTTTCGCCGTAATAGCCTACGTAAATATTTACATAGGCTAAAACGGCTCAAAATAGGGAATGCAAATGGTGGCCGCTGCAGCCGCCGCCATTTGCGTATGCTGTTTTTTTTTGGGGGGGGGGCTTGCCGTGATAGGCTACATAAATAGTTATGTAGCCTATCACGGCAGCTTCGCAGGATGCAAATGGCATTTGCATCTGCAGCAGCCCGTCAGCGGCCAAAACTCTGGCTGTGGATGGCCCTGGCCATTGGCTCCGCAGAGCTGCTGCGGAGCGGAGCCGGATGGTTTAGGATTTCGGGGGGAGGTGCGGAGCGCCTCCCCCCCATCACGAATCACCCCATCGAAAAGGTAAGTGACTTTCGTACATCCCTACGTTCTTCTTACAGAGTGGAGGAAGGAACTTGAGGATCGGCTATCCTTTACTTGATCCTAACCAACAGAGATGACTTAGTGGATAAAGTAGCAGTCATGGGAACTCTGGGGGGAAGTGACCATGTTATACTAGAGTTCTTGGTTCTAAAGGAAGCAAAAGCCGAGTGTAGCCAAATGCGTACCCTGGATTTTAGGAAAGCCAATTTTAATAAACTCAGAACAATGATAAGTAAAGTCCCATGGCAAGTGACTCTAGGGAGAAAAGGAGTCCAAGATGGGTAGAAGTTTTTTAAAAAGGAAATTCTCAAGGCACAATTACAAACAATTCCAACAAGAAAAAAGGTGTAAGACAACAGAAGAAGCCAATGTGGCTTCACAAAAAGCTTAGAAGTGACCTGAAAACAAAAAAAGGACATGTATAGGAAGTGAAAGGAAGGCCAAGCTACAAAGGAAGAGTACAGGCAGGTAGCACAGAATTGCAGGGATGGAGTCAGGAAGGCTAAAGCTGAGAACGAGCTGGGCTGGGCACCACACTTTAAGAAGGATGCAGACAAACTGGAGAGGATTCAGAGGAGAGCAACGAAGATGATCAGGGGACTGGAAACAAAGCCCTGTGAGGAGAGACTGAAAGAACTGGGCATGTTTAGCCTTGAGAAGAGAAGACTGAGGGGAGACATGACAGCACTCTTCAAGTACTTGAAAGGTGATCACAGAGAAGAAGGCCAGGATCTCTCCTCTATCATCCCAGAATGCAGGACACAGAATAATGGACTCAAGTGACAGGAAGCCAGATTCCAGCTGAACATCAGGAAAAATGTCCTCACTGTTAGAGAAATATGACAATAAAACCCATTCCCTAGGGAGGTGCTGGGCTTTCCCACACTGGAGGCATCCAAGATTAGGCTGGACTACCACCTGTCAGGGATGCTTTGACTTGGATTCCTGCATTGAGCAGGGGGTTGGATTCCATGGTCTTATAGGCCCCTTTCAGCCCTACTGTTCTATGATTCTATGATTTCAATTCCATCAGCTAATGCATAGGCTGTTCTCCATAGTTACTAGCTGAGTATCTGACAGAATTTGGCCTACCTGCTGATAACCAAGAGCAGATCAGGGATGGCATATGGTGGAGCAATGATTATAAATGCCAGCCAATTTAAAAAGTCAGTTCAGAACATCACAGCGTGTGCTTACACAGGTTGTAGCAAAACAGTTCAGTGTCCCAGTGTATGGTTATCACCTAGTTGAAACCAATAACTTTAACTCTTTCCCCTTCGACTTTGACTTCCCTGTAAGCACCCTCATACGCTGGAGGATTCAGGTCTTCCTCAAGAGATGCATTCCAGGAAAAGCAGTGGGGCTGGTGACCTCAAAACTACAAGCATACATATGCGGGATGACACAGACTGCACAAGAAACTTGGAATAAGCCTTTCAGAGCAGAAATCAGGATGTTCCTGCCACTTGGTGGTACCAGCAGAGCTAATGTAAAAAACTGGTACCTTGGGGGACATCTGAGAAGGCAACTGTCTTGCTCTCATCAGCAGTGGTGATACTGGCGGGGTGATACTAGAATAAATAGTGCAGAAACGATGGCAAAGAAAAGAAAGGATTTTCCTTCTCAAACTTTATAAAATCCGTATAAAAATATCCCCATAAGTGATCAATAATGTTTGTTCAACTCCTACTCCTGAATCACTTCCCCATCACAGTCAAGAGAGGTCCCACTTAGCGACTGGTGAAGCGTATTTCCAGTTCATGCATTCAATCATAAGTCTGTTCTGACTTGTTTCCACATAAGTCTGCGTTGTTGCTTAAAAATGCAGGAACAATTGCAATTATTTTCATAAGCATTACCCCCTGAGATTTGCATGTTTCTTATGCAGTTTGCTCTTAAATACATATCTTTGTAGTTTTCTGAGCTGAAAACTGCACCATAAAACTCAGAGAAGCACAAAATCCAAAGGATAACCACACTCTGATCCTCATATTAATCCGGAAAGGATGAATTAGGTTAGTTTGTTTTAAGCTTTGGCTATTGGATGGTATAGAAAAGGAATGAATGAATGAAATGTGGAATGAACAATATTCTTCCCCATCCCTAGTACCATCACAAAGCTATGTGGGAGGGGAAGGCAACAGCCTCTGTTTGAGAACCCTGTGTGTTTTCACCATGGGTAACAGTCCCCAAATACAGCATTCCCCACCCCCACCCCCCGCCCAGGGATGGGAGTAACAAAAAGGTTATCTGAATGCAAAAAATCTCACTATGATATCAGTAGCCAGGAGGGCAATCCCTCCCACTGTCCCCTCTTCAAATTTGAGGATAGGCACCAGACTCCAGTGGGCAATCAGTATAGTGCTGCCGATGCCCCCCCCTTGCACAACACCCAGCCCCCCCCCCCAGCAATGCCCTGCCAGTCAGCCCTCCCTCCTGCTTTACTTGGCAACAATGGCAATGGCTCCTCTTCCTCTCCTCTCCTCTTCTACATCCTCCTCCTTGCCTGCCTGTCTGTCCCCATTGGCAAAAGAAGCACCCTGACAGCTGGCTGGCTGAACCTGCAGCCCCTGAAACACACCATTTTAAATTGGTTCATATCTTCGCTACTCAAAACCTAAGTACAAATAAATAAAAATCTTTAAGATGGCGTGCCACGGGACCTACAGGCTCCATTGGCCATCTGCCACAGCACTTCCTTTTGCCAGCGGGACCAGTCGGCCAGGGGAGGAGGAGATGGAGGAGAGAGAAGGAGCTGACGCCGGTGCCATCTGACCCTGGCAATGGGCCCTTCCGGGGAGGGCTCGGCCCTTCAGAGCCTGTGGACCTTGGCAGATGCCCACCTGTGCCAACCAGGCCTGTTCAAGGATTCCAAAGTGGGGCTGAAGACAGCGAGCTAGGCCACGCTACAGATTTCAGACATTCCCAGCTCAAGCGGGGGAAATAATATGAGTCACGTTTGTCACTTGATTGTTGAGCCTGAATGTGTTTGGTGGAGAAAAAGAGAAATGAGGAATGGAATATGCTAAGAGTACCACAGAGCCAAAGTGTCCCTTCTCATCAGCTTGGGAAAATATGACATCCATAGACTGCTATATTTGAAAGTTACCTAAAGATGAAAGGATGTAGCATAGATACCCAGAGATGAATAGGGGATAAGACATCTTCAGAGTAGAACTGCTGCTGTTTTGAAAGGGGAAACAATAGGGTTAATCAACCCCGAATAGAAAGAAATCTGTACAGGAAGAATTTTGGTTAAAAATCAGCTGAATCAGTTCTTCCTCTATCTGAATAGCACAGCAGCTGGTTGATATTATCAGTATTCAGGAAACTGATGGCAGCCTGAAACTTCGATATGATGGAGGCAACTGATGGGCCTCCAAGGCCTAACCTAGGAGTCCTATTAATGATATTCATTTAAGCAAATTTTAGGCCACTTTTCAAAACTAAAAAAGTTCTCTCAAGGTGGCTCACAATAAAAGATGTAAATACAATAAAACACCCAATTACTAAAACCATAAACATAAACGTAGAATTATCCATAAAAACCTGAAAGCTAAAAGAGCAGCATAAAATACATCATAACATCAGCCGAACAACTTCTCTAATACTCCAGAATTAGAACAACAACAATAATTAAACCAACCTCAAACCAAAAGAAGATTGAAACAGAAATGTCTGTAGGGCCTGCCTAATACAAAACATGGAGGGGGACAAATGTTCATCTCTCTCATGAGGGAGTTCCACAAACAGAGGGCCACCACTAAGAAGGCCCTCTCTCATGCCACTGCCAACCGGTTTGTACCTACCGGCAGATCTGTGAGCAGGATCTCTGTAGCCAATTTCAAATGCAGGACAGGTTTATATGGGTCCAAGTGGCCCATCCAGTAAAGGTCAAAAGCTGCACTATGAAGTGGGATCTGAAGGGAATAGGCAGCCAAATTTAATACTGGAGTGAGGTGCTCCAACCCCCCCCCCCCAAGATCCCAGCCACCACATTTTGCAGTAGTTGACATTTCTGTACTGTGTTCAAGGCAGCCCCACATAGAAGGCATTACGGTAGTCTAGCTGGAGCTGACCAGGGCATGAGTAATTGAGGCAAGGTGCACAATCCTTAGGTATGATTGCATATCAGATATGCTATAGAAATTGTGAATGTCACTATCAGAGAAGGAAGCTCACCCAGGAAAGGAGGTCAGGAAGAGAAGGAAAGGGGAGTTGAATATAAGGATACAAGATGTTCAGTTGGTTCATGTTTAAGGCAACCCATAAGCAACAATATAACATCAAATGTCTGACTAGCAAAGCATTGTGGCTTCTTGGAAGAACATTTGTCTCAGCAGTTAGGCACAGTTTAAAGCTATGGGACAGCATAAGGGGATTTTGATGCCATGTCACTACATGAGAAATTAGAAGATTCTACATCAAACAGATTTTAAGCCAATTTCCAGATTGGGTAAGAGAGTCGAAAGGGACCTTGGCAATCATTTAGTCTAAATCAGGGGTGGGCATCTTGTCGCCCGTGACTTAATTTCAGAAGTCATTTGCGAGCAATCTGTTCACAGCTCTGGCGAGTGCAATTTGCCCCTCCCCCAGAAGCCCACTCAGCAAATGGGGAGGAGAGAAGGGGAAGAGAGAAAGAGAAAGGAGGGGGAAGAGGGGGGAGAGAGAGAGAGAGAGAGAGAGAAGGGTGGCACTTTGGGATCTGCCTCTGGCTCCACCCACTACTGGCTTCAGACCTGCCCACCAGCAGCATCTTACAGTTGACCCCCAAGAAAATGTGGCTCTTTACCCCCCCCCCCGACCTAAATGAAGCTTTTACAATACTTTAGGCACTTCGGAAAGCACACACACAACTTATTTAAGCCAATACACAAGTATAAGTAGTTAAAACAAATTCTAGCCATCCCCAAATGGCTAGTATTTGTCCCCCCCCCACTTCATATTTGCCAAACACTGGACTGGATAGGGATGTAGGAGCTGAGGTCTACCCAGAAGTACTTAGCCCCCACCCCACCCCCATAGTGTGGGTGTCACCCTTGAAAAAAGAGTAGTAAAGACTCGAATGAGTAGTAGTTATTAATCTCAGTTCCCCACAGCTTTCCCCCAGTGAGCTCAGGGAGGCATAAATGGTCACCTGCCCCCTGATGCCACCATCCCTTGTAGTTTAAGCTAAGCAAGGATTTGAGCCCAGTTCAAATTAGGGATGCTGGAGAAATCTGCTGCAGACTCAAATGAGGCTGGATTCCATAGAATCCAAACTCCGGAGTCCGCAGCGGACTGGCTGCACTCACCTCCGGGTCCATGAGGTGGCTCTCCAGCTCCCTATAAAATGCAATACATGAATGGTGGCTGCCATTAGCTTATTGCAGGAAAGTTACAGCCGTAAATGGCATATTGTATGCTATTTGTAGCTGTAAAGCACTTGTTGTTGTTGTTCAGTCGTGTCCGACTCTTCATGACCCCATGGACCATAGCATGCCAGGCCTTCCTGTCCTGCACTCTCTCCCAGAGTGTGCTCAAGTCCATATTCATTGCATCGGTGATGCTATCTAGCCATCTCATCCTCTGCCGTCCCCTTCTCCTTTGGCTTTCAATCTTTCCCAGCATCAGGGTCTTTTCCAGAGAGTTTTCTCTTCGCATTTCGTGGCCAAAATATTTGAGCTTCAGCTTCAGTATATGTCCTTCCAATGAGCAGTCTAAATCAGGGGTGGGCATCTTGTCGCCCATGACTTAATTTCAGAAGGGTTGATTTCCTTTAGAACTGACTGATTTGACCTCCTTACAGTCCAGGGAACTCGTAAGAGTCTTCTCCAGCAAAATTAATCATAAAGGTTATTAATATATAGATTGCCAAACCCTTACTTTTACCTAAATATAGCTGTAAAAGCTGTAATTTAGGTATAGGTGCTTTATGGCCGCAAATAGTATAAAATATGCCATTTATGGCTGTAATTTTCCTGCGATAGGTTAATGACAGCTGCCATTGGTGTATCATGTTTTATAGGAAGCTGGAGAGCTGCTCCGCCAACTCCAGTGGATGCGGCAGGGATCTGGAGGACTTTGCAGGGTCCCAAGCAGCCCGAATTCCCCTACAATGCCCCCCTGGACTGGACAGTGGGGGGGGGTTGTACATCCCTAGTTCAAATATAATAGATCACAATATCTATTTTGATCCTCCCTCTCTCCCTCCCAGCCACACCCCCAACACATACCCATCATGCCAAGAAAACTATGTGAACTGGTCCACCAATAGGAATGGCCGGCCACCACTGAAAGGCAATTGTGATTGGAGGAGAATTCCTGCCCTTCTCTGTTGACATCATCAAGATGGTGTTTTTAGGAGGCAGCTCAGCAAGCCAGCACTGTGGATGTGCATGGTTGCTGATTGGCTAGTCACCCCCCTTGATGTCAACACCCCACAATCAGGCAGCTAGCCAATCAGCAACCATGCACTCGCACAGTGATGACTGAGGCACCCCTACTTCCAAGTGTCACCTCCTGATGGTTACCAATGAAGGGCAGGACTTCCTGGTCCCTCTTGATTGCTCCACAGTGGTGGCTTCCAAGAGCAAACCATTTCATGGGCTGCCTTATACTGATGCTGCCTTATACTGAGTCAGACCATGGGTCCATCTAGCCCAATATTGTCAACACTGACTGGCAGTGGCTCGCCTTTCAGACAGAAGGTTTTTTTAAGCCCTACCTGGAGATGTAGGGGTATATGAAAGTCACTTACCTGTTCGCGGATTATGTTGATGGTGGGGGGGGGGGAGGCGTTCCAGGCCCAGCCAGGCCAGAGCCATCCGCAGCCGGATTTCTGGCCGCGGAGGGCTCTGGGTAAAACAAACAAACAAAACGCGTACGGAAATGGCGGCTACGGCCGCCGCCATTTGCGTTCCTTCTTTTTGCCGTCTTAATCTACGTAAATATTTACATAGACTATGATGGCAAAAATAAAAGGGAACGCAAATAGCGTAGCGGCCGCTATTTGCGTCCCCTTTTGATTTGCCGTTTTAGCCTATGTAAAGATTTACGTAAGCTAAAACGGTGAATGAAAAAGGGATGCAAATAACGCCCGCTATGCTATTTGTGTTCCCCTTTATTTTCGCCGTCATAGTCTATGTAAATATTTACGTAGATTAAGATGGCAAAAAGAAGGAACGCAAATGGCGGCGGCCATAGCTGCTGCCATTTGCATACACATTTTTTTTAACCCCACCCAACCATGATAGGCTATGTAAAGATTTATGTAGCCTATCACGTTATTTTTTTTTAAAAAAACCTAGCCATGATAGGTTACGTAAGTCTTTACGTAGCCTATCATGTCTTTTTTTTTTTACAAGCCTGGAAATGGTGGCAGCAGCAGCCAGTCGGAAGACCAGCCGCCGCCACTGCCCGGAAGATCCGCCCCAGGTAAGTCTCGTCCCGGGGGGGATCCGCGGGGTGGAGGCAGGCCGTTCCGCCACAGAGTTTGGGCATTCGAGATCCGTGGCGGAATTCTCTGACATCCCTATGGAGATGCAAGGAACCGAACCAGGGACCTTCTGCACGTAAAGCAGGCGCTCTGCCCACTGAGCTATGGTACCACCCTTCTGGTGGGCCACAGTGATGCATCCAATATGCCAGTGGAAACATGCTAATCAGAGAACAAAGGAACTGCCTCTAGAGCACCCCATTGGGGGTGAACCAAGCCAAAAGGCTTGGGGCTGATTAAAAACTCTGGGGATACAAACCATCTTGTGTAAAGGCTCCAAAACTGATCAGAAGTTGAGAACTGAACCTAGGGATGTGCGAACTCACCCCTGTCAGGGTTCTCTGGACTCCTGCCCAGCCCCTGCCCCCGCTCACCAGTCCCCAGACTGTGCTTGAGCCCTTCCCACTCTCTTCAAGCAACCCGCATTCAACGCAGTGGCCTTATCGAGCTCTGCAGTTAGGGATGTCAGACAATTTCGACACGAATCTCAGGGAGGCCGAATGCCAGTGAATTTGGCCCCCCGAAATTGGTGGTGAAACAGTCTGCCCCCCCGCCCCCCCGGGATGGGACTTACCTTGTGCGAATGTCCCTGGTGGCAGCGGCGGCGGTTTGGCGGTTCAGCGGTGGTTCGGCGGTGGTGGCTGTGGCAGCTGGTCTTCTGACCGGCTGCCGCCGCCGCCACCATTTCCAAGTTAAAAAAAAAAAAAAAGTGATAGGCTACGTGAAGATTTACGTAGCCTATCATGGCTAGATTTTAAAAAAACACCGTGATAGGCTACGTAAATGTTTACGTAGCCTATCATGGCTGAGTGAAAAAAAAAACCCAAACCACGCTTACGCAAATGGCGGTGCACATGGGCGCCGCCATTTGCATTCCTTATTTTGGCACGTGTAGTCTACGTAAACATTTACGTAGACTACGGCGAAAATAAGGGCAACGCTATTTGCGTTCCCCTTATTTTTGCCATAGTCTACGTAAATGTTTACGTAGACTACACGTGCCAAAATAAGGAGCGCAAATGGCGGCGCCCATGGGCGCCGCCATTTGCGTACACGCGTGTTTTTTTTTCACTCAGCCGTGATAGGCTACGTAAACATTTACGTAGCCTATCACATCTGACTGCAGGGACGCAAACGGTGGCAGCTACGGCCGCCGCCATTTGCGTCCCGGCTGGCCAGGATTCGCGGCAGGAGGGATGGGGCGCCTCCCCCTGGTCAGAATTCCAGGGGGGAGGGATGGGGTGCCTCCCCCCCGGCCAGAATTTCAGGGGGAGGGACGGAGCGCCTCCTCCCCACCGTGAATCACATTTCGGGTTCAGGTAAGGGACTTTCGTACATCCCTATCTGCAGTCACCATTTCTAAAAAAAATAAAATGGTGATCACAAAAATGCACACGTTCTTGTATGCATGAAAATGCGCATTTTTGCAAACGTACATATTCTCGTGTGTGGAATGTGCATTTTTGCAAAGGCACACATTAGTGTGTGTACAAAAATGTGCATTTTTACTAAAATGTGCATTTTCGCGCATACCCAAATATGCGCAATTCAGAAAATGCACATTTTCGCATATGCGAATATGCGCATTCACAAAATATGTATTTTTGCTTGTGCGCAAATTTGCTCATTTTTGCGATTGTCATTTATTTCTCAGAAAATGGCAACCACAAAGCTCAACAAGGCTGCCGAGGTGAGTGCAGCCAATTCGCCAAGCTGGGGGCGAGCAGGGGCTTGGTGAGCGGGGCTCAAGGGGGGAGGCAGGAGCAGGTATGCTGGATTCCTGGAATGAATCAGGCAACCGTGCCATCCCTAACTGAACCTAGCCCCAATGGGTTAGTATCCTACGATTGTGTACTTCTGGCACAAGCACAGATGCATTTTTAAAACATTCCATTCACAGGACGCTTATCATTTGCCAGCACTCAGGTGCCAAAGGGTTTGTGTGCCAGCCATGGAAAGAGATTGCAGGGCTGGAAAACGTACAGAAAAGGGCAACTCAGATGATCAAGGGACTGGAGCATCTCCCCTATGGGAGAAGGTTACAACAGCTGTGATTGTTTAGCTTGGGGAAAAGGAGGGTAAGGGGAGACATGATAGAGGTCTACAAAATTATGCATGGTGTGGAGAATGTGGATAGGGAGACATTTTTCTCCCTCTCTCAAAATACTAGAACCCAGTGGGGTCATCCTATAAAGCTAACTGGTGGGAGATTTGGGACAGAGAAAAGGAAGGACTTCTTCATAGAGTGCATAGTTAAACTATGGAATTCACTACCACAGGAAGTAGTGATGGCCACCAGTTTGGATGGCTTTAAAAGGGGGTTAGGCATATTCCTGAAGGAGAAGGCTATCAATGGCTACTAGCCTTGATGGCTATGTGCTACCTCCAGTATCAGAGGTAGTGAGGCTATGTACACCAGTTGCTGGGGAACATGGGCAGGAGGTTGCTGTTGCACTCATGCCCTGCTTGTGGGTTCCCAGTCGACAGCTGGCTGGCCTCTGTGTGAATAGAATGCTGGACTAGATGGACCCTTGGTCTGATCCAGCATGGCTCTTCTCATGTTCTTACGTTCTAAGAGTCAGCTGGGTTTTCCCAAGGGAAAAAGAACTGTCCTGGCTGGACAAGCCTTGAACTAGGGTAGCTAACGTAAAACCTATCTCTAAGGCAACTAAAAGAGGTGATCTGCATCCTGCCTAAGTCAATGGTGAAACTCCTATTGACTTCAGCGGCAGTGGACTGCGTCCCCTCCCCTTGGTATTATTATTATTATTATTATTATTATTATTATTTATTACATTTATTAATCGCCCATCTGGCTGGACACACAGCCACTCTGAGCGATGTACAGAATATAATAAAACAGTTTAAAACAATAAAAATCTACAATAAAAACATGTTCTAAAATACCCTAACCCACCCCAAATGCCTGCCTGAACAACCACGTTTTTAATGCACAGCGGAAGCTCATTAAAGAGGGGGCATGGCGGAGTTCCCTAGGGAGGGAGTTCCACAGAGTGGAGGCCACCACAGAAAAGGCTCTCTCCCTAGTCCCCACCAGTCTAGCTGTCCTGGCTGATGGGACAGAGAGAAGGCCATCCGAGGCTGATCTTGTTAAGTTGCCTGTCTGGTGTTGCTGGAGGCGCTCCTTAAGATAGGCTGGGCCGGAACCGTATAGGGTTTTAAAGGTCAAAACCAACACCTTGAATTTGGCCCGGAAAACAACTGGTAACCAGTGCAACTCCTTCAGCACTGGAGTAATGCGACCTCACCAGCGGCTGCCTTTGATCAGGCGAGCTGCCGCGTTCTGTACCAGCTGCAGCTTCCGAACTGTCTTCAGGGGTAACCCCATGTAGAGCGCATTACAGTAGTCTAAACAAGAGGAGATGGGAGCAGATGGTCGGGAAGGAAGGGGCGCAGCCGCCGTATCAGATGGAGTTGATACAGCGCTGTCCGGCTCACAGCTGACACCTGAGCTTCCACGGATAGCTGGGAGTCCAAAATGACCCCCAGGCTGCAGACCTGGTCTTTCAAGGGTAGCTGTACCCCTTCAACACCAGGTCAACATCCCCCAGCCTCCTCTTGTCTCCCACCAAAAGTACCTCGGTCTTATCAGGGTACAGCTTCAGCTTATTCCTCCCCATCCAGCCACTCACTGTCTCCAGACATTTGGACAGGGATTCTACGGCCAACCTTGGTGAAGATCTGAACGAGAGGTAGAGCTGCGTGTCTTCTGCATATTGGTGACACCGCACCCCAAACCTCCTGATGATAGCCCCCAGAGGCTTCACATAGATGTTAAATAGCATCGGGGAGAGGATGGAACCCTGTGGCACCCCACAAATGAGTGGCCACGGGTCTGAAACCTCCTCTCCCAGTGCTACCCTCTGGTACCTGCTGGAGAGGAAGGACCGGAACCACCACAATACAGTGTCTCCAATGCCCAACCCCTCCAGGTGGTCCAGGAGGATACCATGGTCAACGGTATCAAAAGCCGCTGAGAGGTCGAGGAGAACAAGGAAGGAGCATTCACCCCTATCCAGTAGCTTAATCTCCATGAAATTAACTGCACGCACAGTAATACATTTATAAATAAGCAGCCATCTACAGGAGCCAATAGTAATGTAGATTATTAGGAAGATTGGGTAGGGGGAGGAGAGAATCTACCGGGTCTCCAGGCCTACAGCATAATGAACCATATCCTTCTTTTTAAGGCTGCTGGATGTATTCAGCAACACAGGAGTCACCACTTCCATGAACTCTGTAAATATGACTCCAGTGGCCATTTTGCAACTGTCCTTGCTGTCTTGCTTAATTACATATCATCCAAGGATACAGCAAGCAGGAATACGAAACTCAAAAACAGCATAAGAACGTAAGAGCATAAGTAGAATCCTGCCGGATCAGCCAAAGTTCTGTGCGTTCTCAAGAGGGGATGGATCGTGTTCATAGATAGCAGCACTAAACATAAGGAAGAGAGTTTGCTAGAAAAGGAGTTGAGAAAGAGAGAGAGAGAGAAAGAGTTTGATGGGTCAAGGAGCTCCATCCATGGCAGAAAGAGAACCAAGGACTTTGCAAGGCCCCTCCTGCTTGTCCCCAAACTAATTGGGCTTTCTGGGGGTTCACGTTCAACCCTTGAATAACCTCAGATGTGTATGTGTATGTGGGAGTATATTACAAATGTTTGAATTGGAGGACTTGATAAGCCCAATTCCTGCCCCTCTGTCTTCCCCGATGGCCTCTCTTGCCCTCTGCCACTAGGTTCCTCCCTTCCCCTACTTGGGGCAAACAGTGGGGAGGGAAGCTGGCAGTGGGGGGGGGGGCAGCAGAGTCACACAGGTGGCATGCCAGCCCCTTTCTGAGAAACCCAGCTCAAAAAGGGAGAGCCCAACTCGAAATGGAGCTCGCCTATTCGAGAAGTGGGAGTTTGTGTTTTGATCTCCGCCCTTCCAAATACTTGCCCCAATTCCTAGTTTGCAAAATATTCTAAGAATAGGCAGGACTAGATGGGGGGGGGGGTCAACAAGTCCCCCTCATGATAAGTAGCTTATCCCACTACTTATCCCTCCATTGCTTGATCTCTGTTGTTCTGAGGTCTCCAGTGGGGTGCCCACCTCTTGGTGCCCAGCAGGCTCCCTGCCTCTCTTGGTGCCTCTCTCTTTAAGAATTTTATTTCTTAAAATTTGAATTTAAAAAAACCCTGGGAGGATTGCATGCTGTAAAGTGAAGGTTTGCCCTCCAGTGAACAACCATACATTCATTGTATACTATTTTATGTAATAAATATAATGCTCCCCACAAGCTGATTCTGTTGTATATTCCAAAGCAGCATATTTAATGTAATGAAATTGCACTGATGCTAGTCATTTTCTAGAGTCTCTGCACATTTCTGCATGGTCCAGTAGTTCTTCTGGTGCCTGTATATAACTTTCAAGCTAAAACAACTTAGGGAGCAATCCTATGCTTCCCAAGACCACGTCTGGGGCACATCGGATTTTTCAGTTTCTGGGATCCGAAGTTGGAACTGGGGCTCTAAGCTTGGATGCCGTCCCCCTCCCCCTCATAGCTAGCATGGCTCCCTCCACACCGGCTATGTCTCCACATCTGGAAATAGAGTGCGGAGGCAGGGGAAAGGGGGCGGTCTAGTATGCAGGGAGGGGAAGAGACTGGGGAAGCTGTGTTATGCAGCTTCCTATGCATACCCCAGCCTCCTTCCCTTCCGCTCAGAAGCCCCATGGCTAGACAGGCAAATCGCCCGTCTAGCAAACATGCAGGATGGCTCCGGCCACCCTGCATTGGCCTGCACCCTGCACCTCTGACTTTGGAGGCTGCCGACTATCTCGAAAGGATTGTGCCCTTAAAGGACAAGTGCAAAACACTCCAAATGAACATTAGTCATCCTTCAGATCCAGTACAGACTGGCTCAAGCATTCAAAATACAGATGTGTGAAGTGGTAGCTTGCATGGCTTCCTCAACATAATAGAGATAAGGTAGGACACAGAGAAATACGGAGCAGAGGGAACAGCTGCTAAAACAGAAGCCCATAACAACACATTTGCTTTTAATCTTTGAAAAGCTCTGAAACGGATACATTTTCATAGATTTCACATTGAAGCCATGCGCATCGTTGCAACAAAGGATGTGGTGAGGGCATCCACCCTCTCATTTCTGCTTGAAATCAGGGGTCTGTCTTGCATTATCTCTCATCAAAAGATAGTGTAGCCACTGAATTTTACTGAGAGAAATATTTTGAAGTGAACCTGGTCCCAGACTCAGTCTTCCACTTCCAAACTAGGGATGTACGAAACGACTTACCTGTTTCGTTTCGTACATCCGCAGTGGGGGGGAGGCGCTCCATCCCTCCCCCTGAAATCCTCGACGGTTGGCTCCACTGAGCCGCCAGCTGGGGCAGCCCTCAGCGACATCCGGCCACTGCTGGGCTGCACGGGGACACAAATGGCGGCCGCCGTAGCCGCCGCCATTTGCGTCCCTTTTTTTTGCCGTGATAGGCTATGTAAATATTTGCATAGCCTATCACCAACTCCACAGGGACGCCAATGGGATCCCTGTGTTAGCCGTTATAGGCTACGTAAATACTTACGTATCCTTACTATCACAGCTAAAATGGTAAAGCGAATGGCAGCTGCAGACGCGGCCGCCATTCGCAGAGCAGTGTGAACGGCAGCAGGTGAGTGCTCCGTTTTGCAGGCCTTTTGCGGGGGGGGGGCAGGGGGCTTCATTCCGCCATGGGTTTCGGGGGGCCGAATGCACTGGCATTCGGCCTCACCGAGATCCGTGGTGGAATTCTCCACCATCCTTATTCTAAACTGGGGTTAAGGCTGGAGATAAACCCTACCTTAAAGGGTTTTTGTGAGATTATTTGTGATACAAGATTTGGAGGGCCACAAGTTGGCCACCTCTGATTTAAAACCACAATACAACATAAAAACATCTATTCAGTAAAAAGACGAATAAATAAATATATGTCCCCAAACCCATATTAGGGTAATACCTTCACTGTGGGCAACTCAAAGGTCACCACAAATGGGGAAGCTTTCAAGATCTCAAAAGCTTGTACATTTCTTGTGAATTCAAGTTTGTCTAATAAAGATATGGCCCTAATATGAATTTGGGGTTTGTTCTTATGAGCAGCACAACTGCCTTTGCTTTTTGCGTAAGAAAGATACAGAGGCAATAAAAAGACATAGGCAAGTGAAACTTTTCGGGAAAGGTAGTATATCAATAATAGACATTATTAAATTGTTTATATCACAATACAAATGGTTTGCAATTGTAAATTACAATACAGCAGCACTCCACCCCTATCCTTAACCAACCACTTCAGTTTTGTTGATGTGACTCAGGGTGAATGTATTGATTCTCAGATATCCTTTTTAAGAACTTGTGAAAACAGGACTATGAATTCCTATTACCAGCCTCCAAAAACCAATTCAGAAAGATTGCACTTAAAAAACCACCTGCTTATTTTTCTTATGGACTTTTATGACATTATCATTTAATTTTAACCAAACATTTTGTACAAAGATGCTTTTGGGTCTCATATGCTGATTGTAAGAGGAAATGAACTCGTTAGCCTCTAACATGGTTTTCCACTTCTATTCCCAAATGGTACAGAATAAACTTACTGGTTTTAAAGTTCACTGTACAAGTAATGAACATTTTGGAAAGTGTGTTTGGAGAGAACCACCACAGTACTTGGACCAGCTCCTATAAAAAGAGTCCATTAGAAATCATTAAATATCCAGATAGAAATAAACTTAATACCTTCTTACACCAATCAAAAACAAGCTTACTGTTGAGAAACATAAGAATAGCTTTCTTGACTGGATCACAAATCCATCAAATCCAGCTTCCTTTTCTAGATGCAGCCCACCAAAAGCCTCCTTGAAGCTTCCCAACACAGCTTGAAGGATGGTTGAAATTTCCTTTTCAGAGCAGTTTTGATAAGCATTTACCCAATTCAGCAAAGTTCTACCTATTCAAGACAAAAAAGAACTTGAAATTTTAAAAACTCGAATGTAGGAGAAACCAGAATGGACAGATTTATCCATCCAGGCCCAGGGCTTTGAGAGCTTTGCTCTTAAAAGGAATTGAATCCCTGTTCATACAGCAATCTTTATGGCACTGAATTAGGGCTGTCACCTCTTTTTTCTGACATGATCCTCATCTTTAACAGCTTTATGGCAGACAAGTAGACCATGGTCCTCTCCAGACTACGAATAGCTGTACCAATTGAATTTGGCTGGTGCAGATGGGTGAGAATATCTTTCAGTTCATTTTTTTTTTTTTTTTCCAATGACCTTCATATCCAGGACAGAAAGAACTTGAGACTTTAAAAATACAAATGCAGGAGAAAGCAAAACTGACAGATTCAACCATCCCTAGAAACAGCTGCCCTTCCTTCCACTGTCCTGCATCATCTGGTTCCAAGGTATCCTGCTTCTAAACATGGAGGCAGAAATGGGTGAACGAACAATGTTTGAGATCCCCAAGATTCTCTGAACATTGTCTCGCCACTCATCTTGTGCCCAATTCCCATTCATGTTTGCTTTGCGCGAACAGGAAAACTGTGCAAATCGAGCAGCAATTGAATGGAAGAGTTGCACAAATTTCCACAAATTTGAGCAAATTTTCTCCATAGGCTAAAGTGGGGCTGATTCAGTCTACAGAGGAAATTTGCGCAAAGTAGGAAATTTGTGCAAATCAAACTGGGAATCGGGAAGAAGACAAACATGTGTGCTGGGCAGAAAATAACAGAATGACATTTAATAGGGATAAATGCCAAGTTCTGCACCTAGGAAAAAGAAACCAAATGCACACTTACAAGATGGGGGATACGTGGCTCATCAACACTACAAGTGAGAAGGATCTTGGAATTGTTGTCGATCACAAGCTGAATATGAGCCAATAATGTGATGTGGCTGCAAAAAAAGGCAAATGCTCTTTTGGGCTGCATTAATAGAAGCATAGCTTCCAAATCCCAGGAAGTACTAGTTCCCTTCTACTCAGCACTGGTTAGGCCTC
Source organism: Heloderma suspectum (assembly GCF_057233095.1). Lineage (NCBI taxonomy): Eukaryota > Metazoa > Chordata > Lepidosauria > Squamata > Helodermatidae > Heloderma > Heloderma suspectum. Next base: position 14,058,161 of record NC_139460.1, read on the forward strand.
ATCTGGAGTACTGTGTCCAGTTCTGGGCACCGCACTTCAAGAAGGATGCAGACAAGTTGGAGAGGGTTCAGAGGAAGGCAACAAAGATGATCAGGGGACTGGAAACAAAGCCCTATGAAGAGAGACTGAAAGAACTGGGCATGTTTAGCCTTGAGAAGAGAAGACTGAGGGGAGATATGATAGCGCTCTTCAAGTACTTGAAATGATGTCACAGAGAGGAAGGCCAGGATCTCTTCTCGATCATCCCAGAGTGCAGGACACGGAATCATGGGCTCAAGTGACAAGAAGCCAGATTCCGGCTGAACATCAGGAAAAACTTCCTGACTGTTAGAGCAATAAGACAATGGAACCAATTACCTAGGGAGGTAGTGGGCTCTCCCACACTGGAGGCATTCAAGACGAGGCTGGACAGCCATCTGTCAGGGATGTTTTGTTTGACTTGGGTTCCTGCACTGAGCAGGGGGTTGGACTCGATGGCCTTGTAGGTCCCTTCCAACCCTACTATTCTATGATTCTATGAGCACCTGTTTGATAATTTGCAAATATTTTTGGCAGACACAGGCTCCCACTCGCATTCAGAGCTTCAAACAGGGCATGCTCATAATTTTTTGCAAGCAAAAATGAAATTATCATACAGCCCTATATGGATGTTCACTTTAGCTACACATAGCTAACAGCCATGGATAGACCTATCCTCCATTAATTTCTGTAAGGTGTTGTTTTTCAAGCCATCTAAGCTAATAAGACTCTAAGGATGTGGTGCACCAGCTTACAAAGTTAATTCAACTTCATGTTCAATACACTCATGGATGCCCTTAACCAGGGCACAGCCCTCCTGGTTTGCTTCCTGTTCAGCCTCCCATTCATTTCAAAGATGGGGGCGGGTAGAAAAGCTTGCTACATGATTTGTGCCTGTTTCTTCACCATGTTCTGTTCAAACCCCCAGTGAGATAATTTCAGGAAGCATCTAAATAAAAATGGGGGCATGGATTACCTTTGCATACACATGACTGTTGCAGGACCTTAGCTGTTGGTTAAAAAAAAATAGTGTGTGTGTGTGTGGGGGTGTGTGTGTTAAAACTGGCAATGATAATGGATTTGTCAAATACGTAGCAATTTTAATAAACAAAACTGCTGGGACAGGTTTGACCTTCAGATGTGGGGAAGATATGGGAAACGCATCCTATGAGGAAAGGTTGGAAGAGCTGGGCATGGTTAGCTTGGAAAAGAGGAGATGGATTGCCACGACACATAAGAACCCTCTTCAAGTCTCTGTCACATGGAAGAGGGTAAAAATGTGTTCTTTGCTACCCGAAACAGGCTTAAGTTACAGGAGGGTAAAATGTCATTGAACATTAGGAGAAACGTCTTACCATGTGAGCAGTTCAGTGATGGATTACCATTGGGGGAAGGGGTGGGGAGATCTCCCTTGCTGGAGGTCTTCAAGGAGAGGCTGAACAGCCTTCTGCTGAGGATGCTAGCTCTGCCATTTCCTTCACTGAACATAGGTTAGACTAGATGGCCTCCCAAGACCATGATTTTATGTAGGAATGGGTGAAACCACCAAAGCCTCCACTGCTTGGAGGACGTCTTCTGGCCACCCGACTATGTTGGGTGCCCTGTGCAAGCCACTGGACAGTCTGCGGGTGCCCAGCGAGCAGTGGCCAGCATCCCCCCATCCAACGAGCTGCCACTTTGTGTAAAAATAGCAGTTTGGCTGTTTACAGAAATCACGGTTTGCGTGAAATGGCAGCCATAAATAGCTCAATTTTCGCAAGTGGCCATTTCCGTAAATAGCTGAGCTGTCGTTTTTATTCAAAATGGTGGCTCGCGGACAAGCAGGGATCCCTGTGCTTGCCTGACTCGGCACATGTGTGGTCAGGCAAGAACAGGGATCTCCAGACTGGTGTCCAAGGGGGCCGAGCTAGTGAGAAATGTCCAAACTCGAGCCCAACTAGACTCCTGTGATGTCCCTAATTCTACATAGGTGAAGTTATACTAGTCCACTCTTAAAGGACAAATGTGTCTGGAACCCTGGTTGGCATGGGGGGAAGAGAGGAGATGCAACAGGAAATCAGCAGGTGGGGAAAGAATTAAGATCGCACATACCCTTGCCACTGCTCTGCCCCTCCAAATCCCTCCCTCCCAAAGAACCTTTTCTCTAAGGGCACAATTCTATGGAGACAGTCATCAGCCTCCAAGCTCGGAGGCTGACATCTATCCAATGCAGATCAGCTGGAGCACAGAGGTGGTCCTTGCCTCCCTGCTCTGGCCTCCCTGCTCTGGCCGCCCTCAGGGATGGTGGAGAATTTCTCCACGAATCTTCGGGAGGCCAAGTGCCGACGCATTCGGCCCCCCGAAATTGGTGCGGAAATTCTCCGCTGGCCCCCCGCCCCCCCCGGGATGGGACTTACCTTCGGCGAATGTCCCTCTCGACGGTGGGTCCCGGCGGCGGCTCGGCGGCGGTTTGGCGGGGGCGGGGGCCGGTCTCCCGACCAGCTGCCGCCGCCGCCATTACAAAATAAAAAAGTAAAGTTAAAAAAAAACACAACACACCCGTGATAGGCTACGTGACGATTTACGTAGCCTATCATGGCTAGATTTCCAAAGTCAGCCGTGACAGGCTACATAAATCATCACGTAGCCTATCACGGGTGACTGTGGAAAAAAAAAAGCGCGTACGCAAATGGCGGCGCCCCATGGGCACCGCCATTTGCGTTCCTTATTTGGACAGGGGTAGTCTATGTAAAGATTTATGTAGACTACAGCGAAAATAAGGGAACGCTATTTGCGTTGCCCTTATTTTCACCGTAGTCTACGTAAATCTTTACGTAGACTACCCCTGTCCAAATAAGGAACGCAAATGGCGGCACCCACGGGGCGCCGCCATTTGCGTATGTGTTTTTTTTTTCAAAGTCACCCGTGATAGGCTACGTGATGATTTACGTAGCCTATCATGGCTGACTTTGGAAATCTAGCCGTGATAGGCTACGTAAATTGTCACATAGCCTATCACGGGTGTGTGTTGTTGCTTTTTCTGTACTTCTTTTTCGTGCCCGGGGAGACGGGGAGCTCCTCCCCGGCCTGAATTTCACCGGCGAGGGATGGGGTGCCTCCCCCCCGGCCTGAATTTCAGCAGGGTGAGGCGGGGCGCCTCCCCCCCTCGCCTGAACTTCGGGGGGAGAAGCGAAGCACCTCCCCCCCACCGCGAAGCAAGCTGCGGGACGAGGTATGTCCCTTTTGTCCATCCCTAGCCGCCCTGCATTTTTGGCCTAGATGGGCAATTTTGGGGAGGGGGAGGGAAAGGGCCTAGAGACTCAATAGGAAGCTGCATAAAGCAGCTTCCATGGTCTCCTCCCCTCCCTGTCCCTGGGACCGCCCCCATTTCCCCATCTCCAAGTGCAGAGATGTAGCCATCTCAGAGAGAACTGCACTGGCTACGAGAGGGCAGGGAGGGGGTGGGGAGCACAGTTTCTGGGAACCAGGGTTGGAGCCCTGGCTCCGACCATGGTTCCCAGAAGGCTGAAAAATTCTATGGCCCTATGACAGTGTCTAGTGGCCATAGGACTTCCCCCTAAGATGTGTTTGCACATAACAAGTAGGTTGGCCCCCAAGAGATGGTGGTAGCTCCTGGTATCAGTGAATGATCTGGGTGAAGGAAGGTTAAACACACACACCTCACCGTTACATTCCACCCAGTGGCAACTTCCATACTTTCATTACCATTTTCTTGATCGAAAGTAACCAGTGATAGGTGCAGTCACTTAAGCTTAAGGCCAAACAAACTTCTGAGGGCCACAATCATCAGACAAAATAAAACCTTTGGAGTTAAATAAATAGAATTATTTTCCCTTACCCAAGGCTGCCAGCTACAGACTATTTGTTAGAAATTCACGAGAATCCTAGATTTATGCCATTGCAATTTCCTGGAGTAGGGTCCTTCACAGTCTTGAAATATTTGTGCAGTTGTCACTCAAGGTACTTCTTCAAAAGTGGCCTTCCCTGCTGGGACTTTTTGGATTGTAAACTTTTTGGTGGGCCAAAACCAACCTTTTCCATCTGTTTCTCTGCAAATTGATGGTACTAGCCACATAAATGTATGAATGAGTGAATGTAGTGAGCTCCATTTTACTTTTTAAACATTTCTTTTAAAAAAGAAGAAAAAGAAGAAGAAGAAGAAGAAGAAGAAGAAGAAGAAGAAGAAGAAGAAGAAGGTGAAGGTGAAGCTGGAGGGGGAGAAGAAGGAGAAGGAGAAGGAGAAGGAGAAGGAGAAGACTTAGACATTCAACTGAGAGCCAGTGTGGTGTATTGTTGAGAGTGCTGGACTGGGAGCCAGGAGATCCAGGTTCTAGTCCCCACTCAGCCATGGAAGCTCACTGGGTGACTTTGAGCTAGTCACAGACTCTCAGCCCAACCCACTTCACAGGGTTGTTGCTGTGAGGATAAAATGGAGAGGAGGAGGATAACGTAAGCCGCCTTGGGTTCCTTGCAAGAGGAAAAAAGGCGGGATATAAATGCAATAAATAAATAAAATAAATAAATAAACTAGAGGAGGAGGAAGAAGAAATAGACGTACACATTCAACTATATTCATATGACATTTTCTTTTAAGTTCCTTTCCATTTCAGAAAGCTGAAACCTACTCTGTCTCCCCAAATTTAACACTGCTGGCAGACAAAATGGACTGATAAGTAGAAAATAGAATTTTCAATTATTATCCTTGATTTTCCCATAACAAACTGTGCTGCATATTTGTTTGTTCTCTTACAAAAAGCCCTTAGGGGGATACCAGGGCTCAGGATAATCAAAATGTGTGTGTGTGTGGTGCAGGGGGGGGGAACCCTGCTACCGTAAATGATACTATACAATATAAATCCAATACTGCTATACCCACATGCAGTGTTTTGTTGCTTTTAAATTTAGTGAAAAACAATAATGTAAACAACATAAGAACAACAACAACACTGTTTTATTGGAAATCCAGTCCATTCTGCAAAGAAAGCATTTATTTGTAGGAAGTGCTTAGAAGAAACTTTATTCAATACATTGTCACACTGAGACTACAGTCCTTAGCATCACTCCATTATATTAATTCAGATAACACACACACACAATTTGGGAGGAAAGTATGCAGTAGCTTTTGTACATACACACACAACCATTTGTGTATGTGTGTGAAAGGGAGAGAATTGTGGAAATATTTTCAGAATTATCAGCCGTAGAAGAGCTAGCATGCTTTTACCTTTACATTGCTCAGATATATCTAGCATAATAACTGTTAGCATAATTCAATCTAAGTAACTGTGCACAGAGTATAAATTAAAATTCCAACCCAAAACTAATTCATTATAAATATTTGCATTACATACATACACACACACACACACACACACAGAACAAATGAGAAAAGCTGTATGATTTTTTTATGTAGTTCTATGATCTTGCATGTCTTCCTCCCCATTCCTCAAAATATATTTCAGTAATTTTGTTTTCCCTTCTTTTTCAATTTTTTTTTAATCCACAAAGAGATGCATCAGTGTAAAAGTATCATAAAAGGAACTCACACCCACATTTTCATACACAACACCGGCACGTTTCTTTCTACAAAGCCACAGCATGCCTGCCAAGAGCACTTCTTACGGCCAACCATCTACAAAAAGGGTACATTTAAAGAGGCAGGGGGAAGCATTTGGCGATATCTTCAGGTTTCCCAGATGCTAGAACTTGCAGAATGATGCCTTTTAAAAATGGGCAGCTCATCTTGTTACCCCCCCCCCACACACACACACACGCACGCACAAAGCTTTGCTAAGCAACATTTGAGCCCTTCCTTCAAAACTTTACAATCCCAAAAGCAATGACTAACTTTTCTTTTGGCCTCGACTCTGAGAGTCCATCAACTCTGAATGACTTAGGAAAAAAAGAGGCTCACCTGTACTGGCTGATTCCAGCTGTGGGGGCAGGTACAATCCGACCACCAGCCCCCTCCGGCCGCCTTTGCCTTAGATAAGGTTTTAGGGGGGCTTTTCTGTACATTGTCCCACGCTGCGCTACATTTAGCCCTGGGTTGTGTCGGTGTTGGACCCAGGGGTCCAGAAGCTGGAGGAGACAACGCCTGATGGTGGTGGTGGTGGTGAAGATGATGATAACAGTGCCCCTGAGAGTTCTGTTGCCAACCACAGGCACAGTGGGCATCCTTGGGTAGCGTAGGCACACCTCTGGCAGGATCAGTCCCCTCAGACCCCCTGCAGCAGCTGTGCTGCCTAGGAAGGTATGCGTTCATAGTGCTCTGTTGTCAAGTTCTTCCCCCACCCCCTCTGTCTTCTCTTTTCAGCAGATGCAGAGTCCTGTGCTGTAGACCCTCCGAGTCCAAGAACCTTTGACAGCTGCTGCTATAAGCGATGGATCGTGGGAGCGGGGAGAGTAGAGCTGCACAGCATCATCTGCTAGCTAGTAGCTCTTTGTCAATAGATGACTCAACTCGCAGAGCAACTTGACAGCAGCCCTGCTCCAGGCAGGAGCAATCAGTGCTCTACACAGCTGGGTTTACAAGGCTGAACTACAAAACCTTCCCTTGTTGGGTGACGGAGGAAAGGGGGAAAAAAATCAAAGTAGGAACCAAAAATAAAATTAAATAAAAATTATATAGCTGTAAAACTGAGTTTTTCCTCCTCCTCCTCCTCCTCCTCTGCGTCTCAAGCACAAAACACAAGTAAGCTTTTTGCTAAAGCAGATATGCATGCAACTCTCACCAGCAGAACCTTTCCCCTCTGGAAACAGAGCAGCTATTCCATGATAACTTGAGGTTAACACACCTAAGAGCCATCGAGAATCATCTCTCCCAACTCCTCCTTTTGCTTGGAAAAAAATCGGTAGCAAATTTGAGCTTGGCTAAAAGGGCTTGTGCCACAGAACCTCTGAAATAAGAAGCTGACGGGGGAAACACACACACACACCACAGTTTATTTGCTTCACTTACCATCTTTCTCCCAAGCAACTCGAAATGGTTTGCAGTTTAAAATAATAGCTGAAAATCTAAGGAGCATGGTGCAAAAGTAGAAAGGAAGGAAACTGTCAGGGAGGAGCAATGGGAAGCTGTTGAGTTTGTGCCAGGGGCCGCATGGTACCAGGAATCCAACTGGGAGGTCAAGCCAGGAGCCAGAACACACCATTGGAGATGGCGGGGGTCTGACGAACAACCCTCCCCACCCATGCCAGTGAGCTCCTGACCCTGCTCACCCCTGCCACACTCGCCAAGCTGCCTGTACTTACACATGCACAAAAAGGGATGGCCCATAGATGCAAGAATACAGGCCCTGTAAATGCCTGTATTCTTGCATATATGGGCCATTCATGGCCCCCTTTTGCGCACAACTAGATGTGCGCATATTTTGCAAACACTGTTTTTTTGGTAAAATGTCACCTGTGGCACTCACCAATGGCTCCCAGGGGAACGGGTGGCTTGGCGAGCTTATGTGTGGAGGGTGGGTCTGGCAGGACAGGGGCTGGGCAGGTGCCTGTCCATCCTTATGCACCATAGCCAGAAAGACAACTGTTGTTTAGAAAAAGCCCAGCCTAAACATGAAGACTTGATGGACTTATAGGATAGCTATAAGGATAGCTAGACTGGTGGGGACGAGGGAGAGGGCCTTTTCTGTGGTGGCCCCCACTCTGTGGAACTCCCTCCCTAGGGAACTCCATCATGCCCCCTCTTTAATGAGCTTCCGTCATGCATTAAAAATGTGGTTGTTCAGGCAGGCATTTGGGGTGGGTTAGGGTATTTAAAAAAAAAATGGTAGAATTTTATTGTTTTAAATTGTTTTATGGTGTGTTGTACATCGCCCAGAGTGGCTGGGTGACCAGCCAGATGGGCGATTAATAAATTAATAATAATAAAAGACTTTATGGACTTCCGTGTTAAGAAGAGCCAATGGCCAGCGTATCTCTTTGAAAGCAGTAAAATCAAACTATTGCATCATGATGACTATCAATATGTAAGACTTAACATTAGGACGGTGCTTTCAGGTGTTCAAGGCTCTTCACAAGCATTAGCTAGTTGTAATCCTTACAACAGCCCTGTAAGGTAAGCCAATATTATTGTCCCTCATATTGCAGATGAGAGGACTGAGCCTGAGAAACAGTGTCTTTCCTGAGGCCACCTAGTGAGTCCATGGGAGAAGTGAGATTCAAAGCTGGGACTTCCCAGTTCGTAGTTCAGTCTCTTAGCCAGTATGTTAAACCAGCTCCTATGAGAACAGAAGGTGAGGCTTTCTAGGAAAAGAGTTGCAGAATTATAAGTCGATGAAGTGAGAAGGGATGACTCAGCTTCCCAATAAAAATTTGCATTCTTCAGCAGCAGCATTATTTTTTTCATCAAGAATAGAAATTTGTTTTTAAAAACCATTTTAAGGCTATTTGTAGTACTGAAATGGTCTGGTTTGGTATAGAAGTTAAAAAGGTCAGACTGGACGGATTCTGGAAGAATTATGTTTGGTTTAAGGATGAATAGCTACCACACGCATGGTTGGTAACAACTCCCAGAGGCAAAGTTATAATTAGCATAGGAAGGAGGGAAGATAGTCTGATACAGGAACCAGTTCAGTCCCTAGATTCAATCCTTAGATTGAAGCAGAGATTTAATCCCAGTGAAGTCAACCGACTTGAACAGCATAAAATAAGGATGGACCCTTACCTGGTCCTGCAGCTGTTTTCAGGGGGGGGAGGCGCTTTGGTTCTCCCCCCGAAATTCTTGGCGGGGGGGAGGTGCCCCACCCCTCCCTGCCGAAATTCAGGCCGGGGGAGGAGATGCCCCATCCCTCGCCGCCAAAATTCTGGCTGGGGGGGAGCGCCCCATCTCCCCGGCTGCGAAATAAAAAAGTTATGAAAAAAAAACACGTGATAGGCTACGTAATGATTTACGTAGCCTATCACGGCTAGATTTTCAAAGTCAGCCATGATAGGCTACGTAAATGTTTACGTAGCCTATCACGGGTGATTTTGAAAAAAAAAAAAAAGCATGTATGCAAATGGCGGCGCTCATGGGTGCCGCCATTTGTGTACACGGTTTCCCCCACCCAAAGTCACCCGTGATAGGCTACGTAAACATTTACGTAGCCTATCACGGCTGACTTTGAAAATCTAGCCGTGATAGGCTACATAAATGATTATGTAGCCTATCACGTTTTTTTTTTAAACTTTACTGGGAAATGGCAGTGGCGGCAGCCAGTCTAAAGACTGGCCACTGCCCCCGCTCCCGCTGAAACGCCGCCGAAACGCTGCCTGGACCCACCGCTGAGAGGGACATTTGACAGAGGTAAGTGCCATCCTGGCGGGGGGCGGGGGGGTGTCGGAGAATTTCCCCACCAATTTCGGGGGGCCAAATGTGTTGGCATTTGGCCTCCCGGAGATTCGTGGAGAAATTCTCCGCCATCCCTTGCATAAAACCTACGAACCATTAGACCTAGGAAATGCGGCAGTGTTGGTTTCCATATCATACTCTAAGCCTGAATACAGGTATGCAACTGAAATAAATGTCTGCTCTGCCATGTCCCCTGGCCCTTGGCCTTTTTCAGGGCACAGGAGAAGAGTTTGCCAAAGACATGGCTCAGGCTGCTCTTCCAGGGGGAGGACAGTTGATGCTATATTCAGCCCCGTGTCACCGCCAGCCAGAAGACATAGCCTTGGCTTCATCCCCTGAGTCTGAGGAAGAACCACCAGCAGAACCTTCATCTCCCAGCCATCTGAGATTACAGAATGTGGTTAGGTCCCTTTAGCAGCCCAGTCAGCTCCTCCAGAGGGGGTGGAGCTGATCATATTGCAGATCATGGCTGCCTACATAAGGCTTCAGCTGGCTTTAGCTTACTGCTGAGACAACCTCATCCTATGATTCTAGTAGGAGAGAGCACCAGCCTCCAAAGCTCACTCTGAGCTATCCATGGTCCTGTTACAGCTACCCTTTGAAGAAGAGGGTTTCTGCCCTTACTTAGCTTGTACTGCTTGCTGAATTTCCCCTGACTAGATTCTACTTACTTATCACAACTTTTCCTGCCAAGTCATAGCTGTTCTACCTAGATTGGACTTGGACTCTCCTTGCTCAAATCTAGCCCTGTCATATTTTTATTGATTTTATTTCAGAGAATTTCTATATGCTTTTAATAATAATAATAATAATAATAATAATAATAATAATAGTAGTAATAGTAGTAATTATGATGATGCAGCTTAATAGCCAAAGTTTCTCTCTCTCTCTCTCTCTCTCTCTCTCTCTCTCTCTCTCTCTCTGTTTGTCATCATATGCCTGATTGGCTAAGTTAGACCTCATGCTGATGAGACAGAAAATGCCAGTTCATCTATGGTCAGAAATATTTACATTGGTTAAAAGAAATGGCCTGCATCTACTGAAGCTGCTCTAGGATTAAAGCAAATCACTCTGGCTGCATCTATCTCAAACACTGTGTACATACAACCTAAAAATAAACATCTAGACAAATTTGCTTCAGGCAGAACACACAGATGGGAAACAAAGGCACATCTGGGGGAAAAAATACTAATCATGTTCTGAGAGGAAAAGCCAGGAGCAAGGAGAACACCGAGTTCGAATGGAACAGATTTCCCCCTCTAGCCAAAAGTGTAAAGAGACAGAGACCAATGAAAGTGTAATCACTTTAATGTAAACTATGGCTATAGAAAGAATATTTACACTTATTTCAGGGATTACAAAAATATCCCTATAATGGTCAGAGAGAGAAGCATGAATTGTATATTTCATGGAGAATAAGGCCTCATGGAGGATAAGGCTATGCCTATCAGTGCATACTAGTCACTAGTATTACGTCTAGCATCAGGGGTACTGTGCCTCTGAATACTAGTAGAAATGTACAGGAATTTCATTTATCTTCACAAGTCATGCAAACATGTTCCATTCACAAACCTGTAAATGCAAGCAGGAGCACAATTCTCAGGAATTTTTCAGAATGTTCTGACCTTGTGTTTGCATTTGTAAGTGCACACTTGTGCAAGTGTGCACTTCTGAAAATCTGTGTTTGTGCAAGTGCGTGCATCAAAAAATGCATCTCCCCCCCCCCAAGAAATCTACATGTTCATGCTTTAGCCTGTGGGAGGAAAGCATGTATTTTTCCTGGTAAAAAAAATTGCACATTTTTTCCCAATTGAAAGGGGGTGGGAAATGACACATTTGGGAATGTGAATGAGGCAAACCAAGCTTTAAGGATGAATTCGGAAAACTTAAACTATCTCAAATATTGCATGTTCATCGTGGGTTGGACTTGATGGTCTTATAGGCCCCTTCCAACCCTACTATTCTATGATCCTTAAATACCAGTTGCTAGGATAGGGGTGGGTAGACTTCAGGCTTGTGGCGTCTATTATGTATAGACAGTGCCAGCTAGGGATGTCGGAGAAATCCGCAATGGAACCAAATGTGTTCAGATTTTGATGAATCTGACTGGTAGATTCCACAGAGGAGTGGGCCATCCCTTGTCAGGTGGATTCTGCGGACTTATGGACTGTTCTTTCTAACTTTCCTGGTTTTGTGCAAATTTCATTGTAGAAAAATACATAGGCACACAAATGGCCAAAATGTGCATTTCCCCCATAGCCTAAAATGTGAAAATGTACATTTTGGTGGATATTTTAGGCACATTTGGGGAGAATTTGTGCATTCTTGCATGTGCAAATTTGCACAAATGCTTATTTGTGCAAATTTGGAAACAAAACAAAAAAATCAGATTCTGCCAATGGGCAGATGATGGAACTAAAGGTGCCTGACAATCCATAAAACATTGACGGAACAGATTTTAAACAATCCATACATCCCTAGTGCCAACCCAGGTCTATCCTGCACAGATGCCTCTGAAGGATACCATGCTCAATGGTACTGAAAGCCACCAATTGGTCCAGCAGAACCAACAGGGGCAGATGATCACCAATGCGATCAAAGCAGTCTCTGTCCCATAACTAGGCCTGAAACCAGATTGAAATGAATCTAGGTAATCTGCCTCATCCAGAAACCCCTGGAGCTTGGAAGCCATCACACTCTCCATCACCTTGCTCAAGAATGGAATATTGGAGACTGGCTGGAAATTATGCAATATTGTGGGAGACAGGGAGGGTTGGGTTTGTTGTTGTTTTTAAAGAGAGGTGTTACCACTACATCCTTTAGTCAAGATGGAATCATAACCTACTTTGTTTTTTACTAGAACTCTGAGATCCACCAACCAAAGTGTCGGGCTCCCAGCTGACTTGACCTCAGGGGTGTCCTCTTTGACAGAGGAGGTTTGGGATTCTGCAGCAAACCCCACTCCCACAAAAGTTGTGGGGCAGCCAGAAGAGCCTTGGCACAGAGTTGCCCTGCCTGGGGTCCCAGAGAACTCCTTCAAACCCACCCCAAGCTCTGCCACACCTAGGGATACACAAGAATGTCATTCCTGCTTGCAATCATGCAATCATGATACGGCCTCAAGTCAGAACGAGCTTCAAAATGGAATTCAGAGACCTTTGGTGAGCTTGAGTTTTGCTGATTCGCACATCACTACATAGTGTCATCCCATGACATTGTGGGGAAGCAAAATGGTGACCAACAGAACCTGGTGGAGGGCATCTCCAAGTTTATGGGCCCCATCATTAAAACTTGCCCCCTCTCCCCTACCCCCAAAGTTGACTCTCTCACCCTTTTTTGAAGCCTATGAAATCAGGTTTTGAGTTTGTTTTGGGTTTTTTTAGCCCATATTCCAAATAGAAAGATGATCAACAGAAAACAACAGCAGAAGAAAACACAAACATGGACAGGCTAGGAATCAAAACTATGCAGAAACAAAAATGACATAACCTGCTTACAGAATGTCCAGAAGGAGCAGATGCAAACAGAGGGTTCAGATAACTCCTCCCCCATGCATTAGCAGAATGTGTGAGGGGGGTTGTGAGGAGGTTTGGACTAGCATTGCCCCACTGCTGAGTGTAGTAGCCACATCTCCCACCATCTGCTCAATATGTGGATGACAGGGTGGGGGTCATGTGTCTGCTCTGGATGGGAGTGTGGCTTTTCCATCCAATGCAGCCTTGCAACACCCATCATGCATTCTAATTGTCTGAGCTCCCCTTAAACTAGGGATAGATGGGTCTGTTAATCTTGGTTTCTCAAAGTTGCTCATTTTTTCTATTTTCAGTCCAGTTCATCTCAAACACTGAGAATGTTTCATTTCATTTTTAATTTATTATATTGCCCCAGCTGAAGCTCTCTGGGCGGTTCACATTTTTTTAAAAATACATTATATAAAGTATAAAACCATTCACATAATGACGTAGAACAAATAATGCAACAACAACAACAATTATCTAAAACAATTTAAAACAATCAGCCAGAGATAATCAAGAGACCCATTGTATGCTGCCAAATGCCTGAGAGAAGATGGCAGTTCTAACCTGGCATTGAAAAGTTGACAATGTTGCCGCCAGGTGGGCCTCATCAGGGAGATTATTCTATAAATGGGGGGCCACCACCAAGAAGGCCCTCTCCCTTGTTGCTGCCCTATGAGCATCCCAGAGGAGGGCCTTAGATGCAGAGAGTAATGTATGGGTTAGTTCATGCTGGGAGAGGCGTTAGGTACTGTGGTCCTGAGCCATGTAAGGTTTTATAGGTCAAAACCAGCACTTTGAATTGGGCTCAGAAGCATATAGGCAGCCAGTGCAACTGGGCCTAAGAGTGTTCAAAAAGAACACACACTTGGCATTAAAATTCATAAACATGTTTGTGCCCATTTTTCCTAATACATGCATTTTTGTATTCAGTTTTTTTCTAACATAATCCATTTTTTGCAAGCAACATTCCTAATATAATGCATGTTTGCACATTATTTCTCCCTAGAAACACATGTTTTTGTATAGAGACATGAATTGAAAAATTCAGGAAAGTGAGGATTTTGAAGGATAGCTTTTATTTATTTATTTATTCATTTCATTTCATTTCTATACCACCCACTAAAAATTGCACAGTTTTTCAAAAATGTTAGGTAACTTTGCATAAGAATGTGAGCTAGGCAAATTTCTCCTCCATCCCTACCCTAAATGCATAGCCCCTTGAAGGGCATTCCAAAGCTCAAGAACAGCAGTTGTGATGGCCTGCTTCTCATGGAAGCCAATCTGGTTTCTGAACATTATGGTTTACTCATAGGGATGGGCAAACTTACTGCAGCCTGGGTGGCGTGCCACTCACCGGGCCCCACCCGGCCACTTACCCCCACTCACCATGTGCAGTGAGTTGCCAGCGGTCACCGAGCACCTGGTGAGTGGCGTGCAGCTGCCTGATCCCTTGCTGAGCCACCATTTTGCATAACAATGGCAACTCGGCTTTATCCATAAAGGCAGATTTTACGCAAATGGTAGCCATAGAGTGGCCATTTATGCAAGAATGCAGGTGTGAATGGCCATTTTGCGGCTCGGCTAGGGATCAGAGATCTCTGTGCTTGCCCAGCTTGGGTGCTCAGCAGTGGCACAGGGCATTCATTTGTCTGGCTGCAAACGCGGTAGGGATGTCAGAGAATTCCTCACGAATTTTAAATGGGATTGAATTCTGACAAATCCGGTCCGTAGAATCCTCCTCGGAACAGGGCAGCCCAGTCAACCTGTAGCAGCCATATCGGGGGTCAGACTAAGTAGCCTCATGCAGTCTCATGCTTCATGTTCTTGCTGAGCTCTTTCTCCCTTGAATATATTGTTGTAAGCTGACGAGACACAGGAATTCCTTATCTTGTCAAAGGTCATACAATTGTATATCTTGTTCTCTGCTGTTCTCTTCTGTTCTCTCCTTATCATGGCTACCCTATAACCCAGTTCTTGTATTATAAACAATAGTGCTAAGAGAAGAAATGTTGAGGATTGCAACCCCATGCGGGAGGGGGAGGAGGAGCCGTTTCATATGTGTCACAATGTCTATAAAACCAATGTGCTAATGTAAATCGGGGCTTCTGGCTCTTTGGAAATGATTCCAGCCTTAAGCCCGCGCGTTAAATAAAGAATCTCTTTTTCCTTCACTCCGTGGTCTCTCTGACTCTGGGTTCTGCAACATAAATGGTGCCGTGACTCGGATGTGGCAGGCTCTGAGCCAGACAGGTGGCAGTTGCCTGCTCTTGATCGCCGCACCGGGAAGACGAGCTCGGCGCATGCCTCCCTTTCTTGGCGCCACCGACCTTTTTGTCGAGTGAATGGGAGAAAGCCTGCACCGGGATCGCCCAAACGGCAGCGAGCAGCAAGAGAACCTTGGGAAGCGGAGGAAGGAACTTGAGCCCTGCCTGTATCGCAGCTGCAATTGAGTTGAAACCCACATTGGAAGCCTTCAGGAGAAAGGCAAGTATATGGGAAAAAGAGGGCCCCGCCTTTAGGGAGAAAGGCCACTGGGCAGAAAAAAAGAGGGCCCCGCCTTATGAAGAAGGTCAGTGTTGGTGGTATACGTATACAAAAGAACCTACTCCTTGCGGGTAGAAGGGGGGCCTGATCACACCCCCGAGTGGGCGCCAGTACCTAGCACGCCAGTACTCAGTAGGAAGCTGAGGAAGCTGGGGAAGCCGTTTTCCGCTCTGGTAAAAAGTGGGAAAAGTGGGTGGCAGGGACATATGGATGTAGTGGAGAGATTGATGATTGTGTGAGTGGCTACTGCGGTTTCTGACGCATACCGTTGACCGTCCGGGTGCCCAGGCCAGTAGCAAAGTGCGTGGTGTGAAAAATCCTCTTGTGTCAGCCAGTGAGACCCCTTACTCACTGACCAATTCCCATTCCCTAATTGTGTCTGTCTTCAATTTAGGAGGGAGGCTATGGGTGGTGGGGGAAGCAAACCTTGCACGCCCTTGAGATGTATGTCAAACAAAGAAGGAAAAAGGTTTTTTTTTAAAAAAAGATTCAGAATAGAAAGAGAGAACAGCAAAAAGCTCAAGGTCGAGCTGAGAGGAAAAAAAGAACAAGATCTGAGGCTGTTAATTAGAAAAATGTTGCAGGACAGTCTGGCTTTTAACAAAGCGTGGGAGCGTGAGAGTGTAAGGCCGAAGAAGTAGCTGTTAGCCTAGTGTGCCGAGAGAGGGGGGGCAGGAAAATTGCCCACAACGTTCTGAGTTGTACAACATCATCACCTCGCCTAATTGAGATAAAATCCCTAAGAAATGGAAACTGAAAATGAAGACCCAGAAGATGAAGGCAAAATAGAAAATAAAGGTGAAGAATCAGCCCCCAGAGCACAGGCTAGACCCCTCTTCGAGTGAAAAGTGTGCCATAAGACTGTCCCAAAGCAGAATGAAGCGGAAAGACCATGTTGAAGATCTCTGTCAAGGTAACCGTGTTTAGCTTTGAACTGTGTTAGAATTGCATAGAGCCTGTAGCTACTGACCATCAGCTATATGATTTCTGAAGAGCGTAACCATTAAGCTTTTGCCGTGGGATTCCCTGCAATGAAGAAATCTCACTGATTTGAGTGTCCAGTGTTACACTGCCTAAGTGTGTGTGCTAAAGAGACCGAGAAACCAGACAGCATGTTCCTGGCCAAGCCAAAATCACGCTACTGCCATGCTCCTGGAAGCTGCAATAAACTGTGTAAGCTGGGAGACCCAACCTGATTGAGAAGAAAAGAAAATATTGGAGCAACTGTCTTGAAAAACAATGAGATCTGTGTAGCTGGCTGGCTGACGCTGTCAGTGATGTTACAACTTTAAGACTGTTTTCCTGTTTGAGACCCCAGCGAAAAAAGCTAACCCGAGTTATTTGTTGCCCGTGCCAAAGCAAGAATTTGGTGGCCCTGTACCTCGTGTCCTGTTTTGAGCTTGAGATTTACAAATACAAACAAACTGAGAAGCTTGCCTTTGAAGTCCTGCAAATCACCCCACCGCCTTCCCGAAGATTAATAGCTGCCTGAAAAATGCAAGTATAAAGCGATGCCCATCACCCCCCAGCGTCCTGAGTTTCGGCACTCAGTGTTTCAGTGCTTTCGTGTACCAGGTTAGAAGGAAAAAAAAAAAAGAGTAAGTTTTTAAAATGTCTGTGAGAGAACCTGACAGAAGTAAAATAAAATTTACAGAGGAGTTGCCCAGGTTAAAGTGTCACGGCTAGAGAGCTGAGCTGTGCCGCTCTGTTTAGACAGAGGCCTTGCTAAAAAGTTAAAGGCCCTTGTCTGTCAAAAAGGGTGTAGGGCCACACTTTCCCTTTTTAAACTCATGCAAAAGTAGAGAGCCTTTGCTAGAAACATCGCATCTTCATTGCCCAGAGCCTTCACTGTTTGCCTCCATCATCATCTGGGCTTTTTAGAGACACTCTGCACATGAACTAAAATTTTAAATTGTCAAAGACTTGCCATGGACAGTGCTGTGAAGCTTTTGATAAACTTAAACTCTCATCGCTGTGGACCATGTGTCTGTGTTTGTAGTCAGCTCAGTGTACAGCAGGCTAAGTTTGATCTGTGACTTTTAGATTTCCTTCTGCCAGAACTCATGCAGCATAGAGTTGCCGATGCAAAAATGGTGACCTAGAACTCTGCGTGTGTGGGTATGCCCGTCCCTTGATTTTAATGAGCCCTGAGCTTTCAGCCAGAAGACCAGTATGATTGCTGGATCTGCTCCATCATGCCTTACCATGCAAGAAGTGTTTTCCATTCATTGTGTTAAATTGCAGAAAAAGTTTGTTGTATATATTTTGTGATTTCTTAGATATCATAAAGTATATGTGATATTTGCAGATTAGTGTTAGTTGCAACTCCAAATGATACTAAGTGTGGTTCCCAATAGATGACAAGAAAAGAAAGACAAAAGCAAGTAGAAAAGAAGGAATAGAGAAAGTAGAAGACAGATAGAGAAGAGAGAAAAAAGAAAGAAAAGGCAAGAGGCAAAGAAAAAACATTTATAAAAAAGAAGCGTGGCCATAGTTGCCCCCATGATAAATTAAAAGCAGCTGATTGTGCCTGGAGCTTATTACCTGGGGTAAAGTAGCCACAATAATGTAATAGTTCTTTAAAATAAAGAAAATGTAACTAGAAGGAGAAGAAGAGCCTATCCCAAATGTATGTCATTGGGACTAGTGTAAGGCAGAAAGGTTTAAGTGAGTAAGTTTAACTTGAAAAAGACGAATAAAGAGACAAGGCTGGTGCATGGAGCAGAAAGTTTTATATAAAAAGTTTGAAACATGATCTGCAATACAGGCAGATCAGCAAAGATAAAGAAAGCAAAAGAAAGAAAAAATTTGTCTTCCCATACTAATAAATAAAAGTGTTATCAAGCACTTTGGGAAGCGAAGTTGTTTACAGGAAGCTGTGCCTGAGAACCAAACACTTCTAGCCTATGCTAAAAATGCTTGCTAGTGTTGTGCTGCCTCATGGGTAACATGTATGGTATAAAACCCATTTAGCCCAATAGCTCGTGGTTCAGAGAAGCTGTCTGATCCAACCATTAAGTACGCCTGTGTGCTGTAAGTTACCCAATAAAGTCTCCTTGTAAGTAATCCCCCCCTCGCTGGAATCCCAAAACACAAGTTGGGCTAGAGCGCCTCACCCAGTATCAAACCCTGCTGTTAGAAGCCATGAAAGCAGGTATAAAGAAGTCAATTAATATGACCAAAGTGTCTAAAGTGCTGCAAGGTGCCACCGAGGCCCCAGAGCGTACTTGGAGCATCTTTCAAATGCCTATCGCCAGTACACCCCCCTCGACCCAGAGGCCCAAGAAGACGTAAACGAAAAAAGAAAAGAAGAAGACCCGGCAGAGGCAGAAGATTCTTAAAAAAAAGAACCAGTGTGCCCAGTGTGGACAAGATGGACATTAGTGGCATGAATGCCCAAATAAAATAAATCAAATACACAAAGGAAAAAACCAAAGAGGCCAGAATGGGCGAAGAGGGAGACAGCTTGAGAGGGGCCGTGACATTGACTGTGAGGGGCAGTGACATTGACTTCATGATTGACACTGGAGTGGCATCAAGAGCAAGCAAACGTTAGCCTTAAACAAGAAGTCCAAACACTGAGCAAAGGTCTTCAAGCCCAGCGTCGCTTTGTCTTAAAAAAATAAGCCATTCCCATCACAGAAGTTCATCCTTTCCAACCAAGAGTTAAAGTATGAGTTAAAGAGGGAAAAATAACCCTTTGACTCCCAGATGGAAAGAACTCAGAACTGTCATACTTTCCACCCCCGCAGCTATAAAAGCAGCTAGAATTAAACCCTGGATACATTGGACACGAGTCAAGAGAGCGAGAGGGGGAAAGTAGACCATAAACAGAAATCCTGAAAATCCTTTAAAAATCATTCTGAAAAAGCAGTAAGAAGACTCAGGCTAGACCTTACTGTGGACACACCGGGAAACTGTCCCCCTGCGTACGGTCAGACCTGCAACTGGAGAATTGAAGAAGGGGACTAGACCCTACTGCAGCTTGCCAGGTGAATAGCTGCCCAGCGTACGGTCAGATCCCAAAGAAGATCAAACATGCGTGTTGTAGTGTTAGTAGTGTTGCATTGTGTTTCCTTAATAAGGTGCAAAAAGGGGGGTCTGCCCCTGGAAAAAAAAGTTTGTCCCAGTGATTTGCTGATAATTACTGGCTTCACCTGGCTAACATCACGAGAGTAAAACATTTTTGTTTGCCAAGAGGTATACCTGCAAACAGGCTTATTAGCTCTTGCCTAATACCTGTCTGTAGACATCCTGGGAAAATTCAAAAAGATACCATGTTAAGAGTTTATGGTGTAAGTTTAACTTATTCCCAAAATGCTAATTGGGGCGTAGTTGCAAAGATCCTACCCCCTACAGAGTTCACTCTACGCACCCCCATCATTGCTGAAACAAATGCTACGTGTGCACAAATGCTTAATTGTCAAAAAATTTTCCAGAAAATACAAAGCTATCCCTGGCCCCCTTCCACTGTAATAAAATTCAAAACATATCTTTTAATGATGCCCACATACTTTTGCCTCATGGATGGTTTTAGACATGTAATTCCCGCACTTGGTCATTCATTCCTGCCAACTTGTCTGATAACCACCCATGTTGCCTCAGCCGCCAATTGAACTGGTGCCAATTCTTCCCCTGTAGCCCGAGAAAATCCGTCAACGGCAGCCTCGAGCACTCCAACTAACTAAAAATTGTAATAGTCATGTGCAGTTATATTCTGACTCAGAAAAATTGGCCTTAACAATGTCACTAGTTGGGGTTCCAGGTTTAGCCTTGGCTAATGGTCTAAAGAACAACTGGTTAGCTTGCAGCTTAGCCAAAAGCATAAATGCCACCTCACAAGCATTGTCATTGTTAAATAAAGAGTTGCGTGATCTAAGAGGTGCAGTTCTAGAAAATAGAGCTGGTATAGATTACCTCTTCCTTCTTCATCATTTAAGTTGTGAGACACACCAAAAGCTCTGTTGTTTTAACTTAACTGATAATGGCAATGCTGTAGATGAACAGATCAACAAGCTGCACAATATAGTAGCTAACAAAACAATAAGACAAAACAATTAGCTAAATTAGTTAACCCCTTGGCTTCCAGATCTTAGCTAGCTTAAAAGCATTGTTCATCCTAATTCTACCAGTATTGTTCATAAAAGTTCTGTTATGTCTCTGCGTTCCTTGTCTTATGCGCTGTTTAACCAATCTGTTTTATGTCTCAGCTAGTAAAACTGCTGCCCTCTATGCTCTAATAGCCCAACAAGAGGCTAAGTAATATGTATGTCACAAAAAGCTTTGTATAGTTATCAGTAATGCTATAATTGTAATGAAATTATGCATTTAAGGGGGGAATGTAGCAGCCATATCGGGGGTCAGACTAAGTAGCCTCATGCAGTCTCATGCTTCATGTTCTTGCTGAGCTCTTTCTCCCTTGAATATATTGTTGTAAGCTGACGAGACACAGGAATTCCTTATCTTGTCAAAGGTCATACAATTGTATATCTTGTTCTCTGCTGTTCTCTTCTGTTCTCTCCTTATCATGGCTACCCTATAACCCAGTTCTTGTATTATAAACAATAGTGCTAAGAGAAGAAATGTTGAGGATTGCAACCCCATGCGGGAGGGGGAGGAGGAGCCGTTTCATATGTGTCACAATGTCTATAAAACCAATGTGCTAATGTAAATCGGGGCTTCTGGCTCTTTGGAAATGATTCCAGCCTTAAGCCCGCGCGTTAAATAAAGAATCTCTTTTTCCTTCACTCCGTGGTCTCTCTGACTCTGGGTTCTGCAACAAACCCAGACCGGAGCTCACGCAGACCCATTTTTTTTTGTCTGCCGAATGGCGGATTTTATGAAAATAATCATGAAAAGAAATACGTAAATTGGAAATGAAAGAACGCAAACAGCTTTACCCTTTTTATGATAATAAATAGGCATTTTCCCTGTGACCCGAGGCTTTCTTTCGCTGGGGATGAGTCGCGAAGTCCACAGAAATCCTCCATCTTTTCTGTTTATTGTCTGTGGAGGTGAGGTAAGGGGAGGGGAGGTCAGGTCTGGTGAGGTCAGGTGAGGTGAGGTCAGGACAGGTCCGGTGAGGTCAGGTGACTGGAAGTTACGTGGGGAATCCCTACGAAGGGCTTTTATGAAAACAGGCATTTTCCCTATGACCCAAGGTTGACGGAGACCAACAGCGGGCGTGCAAAAAGGATTTTTTGGTGGCACTTAAGGAATTATTTATGTAAGTTCGGGGAGCCAAAAAAACCTGGGGGAATCCGGGGCATGCAGACGGGGTGGCCCTCGGGTCTGCGGAACCCTTGCGGAGCAGAGACACTCTGCGAGGATTCTGGGGGGAGGAACGGATCACCTCCCCCCCCACGGATTCCCCACCGGAACGGACAGTAGGGAATCTGTACATCCCCATGACCTGGTCTCCATGCGAGCCCCGTTTCAGCGCAAGATGGGGACTCTGTATTTTTGCAGACCTACTGCAGTGAACAACAGTGGCAATGAAGGGCCATTTCAACCATATTAGAGGTTGAATATGGCTTCCATAACCCCTTATGGCCACCTTGTGTGCAACAGCAGATATATGAAAAATCGGAGTCCCCATCTTCCACGAAAATTGGGATCACATGGAGACTGGGCAGCGGTTGGAAGTCCCAGCCTCTTGCAGGGGGTTAGGGGTGCACGGAAGTCCCTTACCTGTCCTTGAAGCTTTTCGTGGTGGGGGGGAGGCGCTTTGCTGCTCCCCCCGCGAAGTTCAGGCCGGGGAGGAGGCGCCTCGCCCGGCCGCGAACTAAAAAGTAAAAAAAAACAAAAACGCCCCTGCGATAGGCTACGTGACGATTAACGTAGCCTATCATGGCTAGATCTGCAAAGTCAGCCGTGATAGGCTATGTACATCGTCACGTAGCCTATCACGGGTGACTTTAAAAAAAAAAAAGAGCGTACGCAAATGGCGGCCCCCATAGGGAGCCGCCATTCGCGTTCCTTATTTGGTCACTGTAGTCTACGTAAATCTTTACGTAGACTACGGCAAAAATAAGGGCAACGCAAATAGCGTTGCCCTTATTTTCGCCGTAGTCTACGTAAAGATTTACGTAGACTACAGTGACCAAATAAGGAACGGGAATGGCGGCTCCCTATGGGGGCCGCCATTATCCGTACGCGCTTTTTTTTTTTTTTTAAGTCACCTGTGATAGGCTACGTGACGATTTACGTAGCCTATCACGGCTGACTTTGCAGATCTAGCTGTGATAGGCTATGTTAATCGTCACGTAGCCTATCACGGGGGCGTTTTTTTCTTTTCTTTTCTTGGAATGGCGGCGGCGGCAGCCGGTCAAAAGACCGGCTGCCGCTCCCGCCCCGCACGAACACCCGCCGAACCCCGAACGGAGGGGGTGCGGGTGGCGGGGGGGTGCACAGAATTTATCCCCGAAACTAGTTCAGGGGGCCGAACACGTTGGCGCTCGGCCCCCCAAAGTTTCGGGGAGAAATTCTCCGCCAACCCTACAGGGGGTGGAGGTTTGCTGCATGGGTTTGGGGGCATGGACAGGGAGGGTGGACCCAGTCAGGCACCTGTGCCATCCCTACTCGCGCCATCCCTATTTACCTCAACTGACAATAACATTCAAGCAGAGATTTTTCCCAGCCCAGCTGCCTGAGATCCTTCTTTCTGGAGATGCCACAGATGTGCTGCCCCTTGAGCTAAATGCCAACCCCAAGATGGCCTACTAAAACAGTGCTAGAATCATGAAAAATGCTCAAAAATTCTGCAAGCAAAGCTGTGTGTCTTTTAATATCTTTAATCTATTACGGATCCAGCTAGAGGCTGCTACTTTCCACACTTTCCAGTTGAGAACCTTCCCCACTAGCTTCAACATGTAGGAATTTGATGGGGGTGGGGAAGCTAACATTGTATTTAAGGAGAGGAAAAAATGTAGTGATTAAAAGCTGTGCTAACCAAAGGCATCTTAATTAAAGATTGAAAATTATTCTACCATTAACCACAGGAGGATTCCTGTAATCATAAAGTTTGAGCTAAATTAAATGCAAGGAAGGAGGGTGTAACTTCTTAACAGGCATATCTGACTGAACACTAATTCAGATTTTATATCTTGTATAGGAAATGGATAGTTGATGGAGCCCATTTTCACCTTCCTTGGGCAACATTCCATACAAGACGAGTGGACAGCCATCTGTCAGGAATGCTCTGACTTGGATTCCTGCATTGAACACGGGGTTCGACTCAATGGCCTTGTAGGCCCCTTCCAACCCTAATATTCTATGATTCGAAGACTGAGGATTTTAGAAATATAACCATCACAGAGGCTTTATTCCCAAGTTTAAGCATCTCTGGCCAAGACAGATGAATTGGTCAGTTTTGTTTTCTCTTGCATTCAATTTTTTTAAAAAACTGAAATTATTATTTTTTTCTTTCTATGAAGAAATTGGTGATTTTTAATAGGCTCTTGCCAAACGATAAACCAAATGAAATTCTCACCAATCTGCCCAAGTCTTATTCAAGTCTTATTCAAGCCTTATTCAAGTCTTAAAAAAAAGGTAAAGGTAAAGGTGTCCCCAACCAGTCGTGTCCGACTCTAGGGTGCGGTGCTCATCCCCGTTTCTAAGCCGAAGAGCCAGCACTGTCCGAAGACGCTTCCGTGGTCATGTGGCCGGCATGACTGAACACCGAGGTGCACGGAATGCTGTTACCTTTCCCGCCGAAGCGGTACCTATTTATCTACTTGCAATTTCTTGCTTTCGAACTGCTAGGTTGGCAGAAGCTGGGACTGAAGACGGGAGCTCACTCCGCCACGCAGCACTCGGGTCTCGAACTGCTGTCCTGCAGACCTTTCGGTCTGCAGTTCAGCGCCTTAACCACTAAGCCACCGCGGCCCCTTTATTCAAGTCTTAGTCAAGTCTTATTATTATTAGTCTTATTATTAGTCTTATTATTGGTCATATTAGTCTTATTATTAGTCGGAGGGAGCAATCCTATGGCTGCTAGACAGTGGCTAGACGGCCATAGAATATCGTGTTATCCGGGAACCGACCTCCCCGCACTTCCGCATTGCCTCGGAGGCAGCGTGGAATAGCCCCGTCCTCCGTGCTTGCAAGAGAAGCGTGGAGTGCCAAAAAGGGGCATGTCCAGGGGCATTCTGGGGACACATCCAGTGTGTCGTACAGCAGCCTCCTATCCCGCTCAGCCCTCCTGCAGCTAGAGAGCCGCAATTGGCTGTCTAGAAGAAAATGCAGGGCAGGAGAAGCGCAGAGGGAATGATCCCCTCCACACTTCTCTTGCCCTGCATTGGATAGGCAGTCGCCTCCAAGTTCGGAGGCCACCGCCTATCTGAACAGGAATGCACCCTTATTATTCAAGTCTTATTTTCAGTCTATTGAAAAGAAATTGTCAATTTTTAGTAAGTTCCTATTAGGGATGTACGAAAGTCACTTACCTGGTCTCGCAGCTTGCTTCGCGGTGGGGGGGAGGCACTTCGCTTCTCCCCCCAAAGTTCAGGCCAGGGGGGGAGGCTTCCTGCCTCGCCCGGCCGAAATTCAGGCCAGGGAGGGGGCTTCCCGCCTCGCCCGGCCGAAGTTCAGGCTGGGGAGAAGTGCCCCGTCTCCCCGGCCGCGAACTTCAAAAGAAAAGTAAAAAAAAAAAAAGCCCCGTGACAGGCTACGTAACGATTTACGTAGCCTATCACGGCTAGATCTACAAAGTCAGCCGTGATAGGCTACGTTAATTGTCACGTAGCCTATTACGGGTGACTTAAAAAAAAAAAAGCGTGTACGCAAATGGCGGCCCCCATAGGGAGCTGCCATTCGCGTTCCTTATTTGGTCCCTGTAGTCTATGTAAAGATTTACGTAGACTACGGCGAAAATAAGGGCAACGCTATTTGCGTTTTTTTGTTTTTTTTTACTTTTCTTGTAATGGCGGTGGCGGCAGCCGGTCGAAAGACCGGCTGCCGCCCCCGCCCCTGACAAAGACCTGCCGAACCGCCGCCGGGACCCACTGCTGGGAGCGACATTCGTGAAAGGTAAGTCCCATCCCGGGGGGGTAGCGGGGGTGGCGGAGAATTTCTCCCCGAACAACCTTTGGAGGACCGAATGCATTGGCACTCGGCCCCCCGAAGTTTCGTGGAGAAATTCTCCCCCATCCCTAGTTCCTATCAAACAACGAACCAAATGAAATTCTCACCAATCTGCCCAAGTCATATTCAATAAGTTAACCTATTGCTAGTATGGAATAGTTTGGACCATGACATGCCTGCCTACCATGTAGCTGTGAAAGGTAAGGAGCCTATCAGAAAAAAGACGTGTGAACCATAATTCAGCACTGCAAACATGGCTGTCTATACAGAGATTCAAATTCAGACTTGTAAGAGCTAAACAGTGTCATTTTTGCTTTTCCCCATATAGATATAGACATAGACATAGACACACACACATACGCATACATATAATCTGACGTTCTTTCCATCCTGTTCATGGAGAAAGTTGTGAATTTTGGTAAGTTCTTATTTAAAAAAACAACACAAAATGTAATTCTCAGCAATCCTTAGCGAAGAGTACCATTAAGGAGGCTGAACGTGTTGGGCTTTTTGTTCATTTCTTTTAAAAATCAGATCCAAATAACAAGCCAGCATGAGTGCATCAATTAAGCATTGGGGGCGGGGAGGACCCTTGATGAATCATACAATTTAGTTAAGATCCCTTCTTGCACAATTTAGATCAATGAACATTTTTTGCTCATGTAAAGGATTGAAGTCACATATTTAAAACTGTGGTATGGTGTGAACAAAATCTGGAAAAAAAATACGGAAGGAACGACAGACTGCTAGAGCTTCTTTGGTGCCATTTTGCAAACAAGATCAGGAGATGTGGAAACCCAAAAACTAAGGGGAAATTTGGATAGAGAGAATATTGCAAGCGGCCCTTCCTAAAATGACTGTATGAAATGATAATGGAGCTTTCTCTGTGCTCATAGAATACACACATCAGACTGGGAAAACTCAATTTATGATAATGGCCACTAAATAAGTTATAAAGCTTTTTGCAGCAAACAGAAGGGGGAGGGAACAGTTGCACACCACAAAACTGGCACCAGAGCAATCACTATAAAGCTGGCTTACTGCAGTTGTAGTTTCTGCTTCCTTAAGCTCAGTCTTCCTCAACCTGGTGCCCTCCAAATTTGTTGTATGTAGTACATCAACTCCCATTACCTAGGGATGCTGGAGAAATTCGAGATGGATTAAAATGAGCATGGATTTCAAAGAATCCGACCTGTGGAATCCACTGTGGAGCGACCCCCTCAGGCCACGCGGAGTCTGTAGACTTCTGGATGATTTTTTACTTTCTTGAAATTTACGCATATGAATTCATAAGAAAATAGGTAGGTTTCTGCTGAGGAAACGTTGAATGGAATGGGGGACAATACCCTAAATGTTTAGCACTAAGGTAAATTATGTAAATACTTACGTAAATACTTATGCAATTATTTGCATAATTTTCCACATGATGAAAAAAAAAAATTCGCATCCGTCTGTGGGTGGCCAATGGAACAAAATTCACCTGACAATCCACGAAACACAGACAGAGCAGTTTTTACACAGTCCCTGCATCCCTACCATCACCCCAGCCAGCTGACTGGGGATGGTGAGAGTTGTAGTCCAACACAGCTGAAGGATACCAGGTTGCTTTACCTTCACTGTCATCTGTGGATCTTCAGTGTTGCCCAACTACATATCCCATAAAACATCACTGTAATTGCTCAAGCCACACTAGATTTCCAATGTTTTAAAGCTTAAGCAATTGAGAAAAAAAGCTTAAATATATTCCTTGCCCTACCAATACTTTGAAACAGCCAAACAAAACAAACAAGTAATGCAGTGTGCTGTAGAACTAGTTTGGGGAAGTCTGGTACCTCGACCTTAGGGACAGGAGAGACTAGGGATATCCATTGCTGGGAAAGGGCATTGCCGGCCCTTTGGGGGCTCACTGGAGTTCTGCAGCATGCCTGACTTGGCTTGCATTTGCAAGATGAGCCATGGGTTTTTCCTGAAATCTGGAAACTTTTCCCCATTTTTTTTTAAATTGCAGAAGGAGACATTTGCACAAACTGCAGCTGCAATTGGCATAATTTGCACAAATTGTGGCTGAGATTTATGCAAATTACACAAGTTGCATCTGCAATTTGCACAAATGTCTATTTCCACAAATTAAACAAATGTGGAAAATACACTAGGTGGCCTGACTCGCTGTGGATTAAGTCAGGCCAGCTAGGGGAAGCCGAGCCAAAGTCCAGGGGCTAAGCCGATGAAAGCTTGTTGACCTCCCTCTGCCCCAGCCAGATCCCCCCGACATCCCTAGGAGTAACATTATCTGCGGGGAAACAAAATCATCCATCATATCAATTTGTGTCATTTCTTTTTATTGTTTCTTGCAAACATTGCATGTGGTTGCTCTCTCTCACCCAGATCTGACTGGAACCTCTTCATCTTCCTGAGTACATATGTTTGCAAGCTCACCATCATGGCTGGTTCTGGAAACTACAAGTCCCAGATGGTGATATCACAAGGTGCATGAGCACACTGTCATCAACAGGCATGTGCCAACATAGTGAGCCAGAGAGAAAGTACAGGATATGCTGGAAATTGCAAATGCTCACCAAGAGAGGCTTTAAGTAGCGAGCTGAAATTACCCGATTGCTTCCAAATGTCTCCTACATTTAGGATCGCCACTGTCAGGAACTGCTGGGGTTGAACTGGGAAGCTTTGAGCTTGCATGCAGATGCCCTGTGTGGGGAGACACTGAACTGTTGTTGCAACTTTTGCATAGGCAGTTCAGTATCCTCAGACCCTGGACTGACCCAGCCCAACTAGGGATGTACGAATTGTGTACCTTCAGTGCCGCTTGACTTCCACAGTTTGCGGCCAGTGCTCTGTTCCACCATTCACAAGCCCTCAGAATTTTTCCCTTTTTTTTCCGCTCCGAAAATTATGAAGATAAATCCGTACCGACAACCGTAATTCTGGTGCCCAGCCGTCTCCGTGAGTCTGCATAACTTCTGTAAGAATCGCTATTTTTCGTAAATATTTACATATTTTTTTAAAAATTGAAATCCTCCTTCTCTGTTTACTTTCAGCCAAAACACTTCCTCTTCCTAGGGGCTTCCCAAAAGAAGGCTGCCTTAGGTGTGCCTGAGTGATAAACTCTTTGTTTAAAGCAACACTGTTTTAAAGAAAGAAAAAACTTTTTAAAATGACCATGCTGGTGCTCTAATGGTTTGGACTATACAACTTCCATTATCCCTAACTATTGCCCATGCTGGCTGGGGCTGATAGGAGTTGAAGTCCAAACTATCTGGAGGGCACCAGCTTGAGGAAGTCTGGGGAAGCCTGCCCTAGCTAGACCTGTTCAGCTTCAGCAGCAGAACTGAGTTGTAGGTCTTTAAACCATCCTTCCCCCAAGCTGGCAACCTCCAAATGTATTGGACCACAACTCCCATCATGCCCAGCCATCATTATTGCCCAGCCATGCATTATTACAGCAATCCTTATAGCATCCTTCCCCAAGCTGGTGCCTTTTATATGCATTGGCCTACAACTACCAGCATTCTCTTGCCAGCATGACCAATGACCATGCTGACTGGGGATGATGGCAGTTGTAGTCCAACACATATGGAAGGCACCAGTTTGGGGAAAGCTGCTTTGGACTATTCTTGAGATAAGAGGAAGGAGAGTTCTAGCTGCATAAAACTTTTGTTCGTGCCCTACTTGGGAAAAGTTGACAGACTACATGAACATGGAATTGTATCGAGAACGCAAAATGTATTACCTGACTTGGAGGAGATATGCTGTCCAAACAGACACTAAAGGAACAGCTATTGCATTGAAATAAAAAGCCACAAGACATGCACATTAGCCTGCAGCTGGAACTGAAGATGATTCAAACAGAAGTTTGAAACTCTATCTTGGATTCTGTTGAACATGCAAGGATTTTGAGGGTTTCCTGTGCAGCTCAAATAAGATATGAGGGCATCAGTTCCCAGGTAGAAGAGCCCAATCAAGTAACAGAGGCTTTCTCCCTAACATCATATGGATCTGATCATGGAATATAACACACAGGACTGAAAACTACTTCACATTTTTAGGAGGAGGGGGGCACTAACGTATTCAACTATCACAGCTCGGTGCACCATGCTACCTAGGATGCATACCCTCGGGATCTCTTGCAATATTGTAAAGGCTTCTGGGGTCAACTCTCAGATCACAAGTGGCTGTGCATAATCCTTGAGCTGCAGTTAGGGATGGATGGACTCACCGGAGTCCATGCTTGGCAGGTGCTCAAGCAGCCGCCACTGCCACTTGCCAATCCGAGCCAGCCTGTGTGAGCCTCTGGAGGACTCGGGGAGCAATCTGGGAGCACTCTGCAAGCCCCCATCTTTTTATGCCAGATGGGGTTCTGTATTTTTGTATGTTTACTGTTGCGCCCAACGGTGGCCGTGAAGGGCCATTTCCACAACATCGGAGGCCTCCAATGTTGTGGAAATGGCCCTTTACGGCTGCTGTTGTGCGCAACAGCAAATCTAGGAAAATAGAGACCCCCATCTGGCATAAAAGATGGGAGCTTGAAAGGAGGACGGGCGGCTGCTGGTTGTGAGTGGACGGGTCCGATAAGTCCCAGTCTCTCGCACAACTCAGAGGGAAAGGGCAGTGGCGTGCCGAGCTGGATTTGGGTGGGGGGAGTCTGATGGACCCAGGTGGGCACCTGCACCATCCCTAGCTCAGCATCATCTTTATCTAACCTTTTCCCTCCATCTCCTTCCTTGATTAGCAGTGGAGGCTGGTGGCTCCGATGTCAGTGGGGCTGCGAATTCACTCTGGGTTCGCTCTGGGTTTCAGTCAGAACCAACCAGAACTCTAAAGGCGCTATCTGAGGTGCTGATCCCTATTGCCAAAAGGGGTTCAGCACCTTGGATAGCTCCTTTAGAGTTCTGGCTGACACCTGTAATGGATTCACAGCCCCACTGACATCGAAGCCGCTCGTCTCCACCATTCA
Organism: Heloderma suspectum; assembly: GCF_057233095.1. Taxonomy (NCBI): domain Eukaryota; kingdom Metazoa; phylum Chordata; class Lepidosauria; order Squamata; family Helodermatidae; genus Heloderma; species Heloderma suspectum. The sequence goes on from NC_139460.1 coordinate 14,088,633, forward strand.
TCGTTGTTGCTTTCTCTGCCTATGTCTCTTGGGGATTTTCTTAAATTAAGTCTGATAAAAAAAATCTGCTGTTTCCCCACCCCAACCCCCTGCTTCTCAGCCTTTTTGAACATAACTACCTCTTGAGCTCGACTACTGTTGCTGTTAGGGATGGATGAGTGCCCGCCCAACCCCTGCCCCCGCTCATGCACTGCCAGACCTGCACTCCCCCCGCACTTGCCAAGCCACCCATACTCACCTGGGAGCTCTTATGTCTGTATTCTTGCATTTAGCCCCCTTTTGTGTACAACGAGATGTGCACATATTTTGCAAGCGCCATTTTTTTTAAGGCACCAGCAGTGCACGCTGATGGTTCCCAGGTGAGTACAGGTGGCTCAGCAAGCATGGGGTGTGTGTGAGTGGGGGCAGGAACCTCACTCAGCTTGCATTTGCAGGCCAAGCTGCACCTTCCTCCCCAAACTCCCTTGAGCCAGCCATAATTTTCTCAAATAGAGATTTGCAGAAATTACAGCCACAGTTTGTATAATTTTTGCAAATTCTGGCCACAATTTGCACAAATTTTGGCCACAATTTGCATGGATTATGCACTTTTAAAAATAGAGAATAACATGAACTTAAAAATATGGAATAAAATGAACTCCATAGGATAAAGCGGACTGAAGGCCAGGGGGCTGAATTAATGGAAGCTCATCAAGATCCATCCCCTGGAAGGATTTCTCTTCTGTCCCTAGTGTGGTTTAGCCCTTTCCTCTCATGCTATGTTCTTCATAAAAATCAAACGCACACCTCAGTACTGAACAGAATCTTTCATTATCACCATTCTTACAGCATTCCTTAAATTCTCCTTCACAAATTCATTAAAACTGGCATGAGAAAACCAAGTTCTATTTTAAGGAAATGCCTTTACTTCTATAAAAACAAAAAGCAAGCAAGCAAGCAAGCGAACAAACAAAACCTGCTCCTTTCCCCATGGGTCATGAATATTTCATGGACTGGGCTCTAGTCTGTTTAATGATGTGTGTGTGTGTGTGTGTGTGTGTTTTAATTGGGCATCATTTTAGAATTTTGTTAATAGAGATTAACTGATCTGTCCCCTGTGAAGTAGGAACTCAATACTTCCCCAACTATGCTGTTGATTTTCACCCCTTAGAAATCATTCATATCCATTTCCACATCACAATGTATTTTGGTTATGATGAGTCCTTATTCTTTGTGGTTAAATCAATTCTGATTGATTCAGAAACTGTCTGCCTCCCCCCATCCCCCACCCCATCCCCATCTTATAGGGATGTACAGACTGTGTAAAATCCGCTCTGTCTGTGTTTTGCGGATTGTCTGGTGCCTTTCGTTCCGTCATCCACCCACGGACGGATGCAGATATATTTTTTTTGTCATGTGGAAAATTACGCAAATAATTACGTAAATATTTACGTAAGTATTTACGTAAGCATTTATGTCAGTATTTACATAATTTACCCCAGTACGTAACATTTAGTGTATTGTCCCCTATTCCATTCTATGTTTTCTCAGCAGAAACTTACATCTTTTCCTATGGATTTATATGCGTAAATTTCAGGAAAGTAAAAAAAATCACCTGAAAGTCCATGGACTCCGCAGGGCCTGAGGGGGTCACTCCACAGCGGATTCTGCAGGTCGGATTCTTAGAAATCCGAGCTCATTTTAATCCGTCTCGAATTTCTCCAGCATCCCTAACTGTGCATAGTGACGACGAGGCAGAAAAACCAGCATGAAATAGTAGGAAATGCTGCCTGGAATCCATAATGCTAATAAGCTTAAAGTGTGACTGGTACTTAGAGAAGTGTGAATCAGCAAAACACAAGCTCATCAAAGTTCTCTGAATTCCACCTCGAAGCTCATCCTGACTTAAGTCCCGGATTGTGAGCTTGTTTTTCTTTTCTTTTTGCATGAAAATCCATGCACGTTTATTGTGTATTTTTCCAAATGTACATATCAATTGTGTGCATCTTTGAAATGTATGGATTCTTCTTCTATTGATTAAAGTGTATTTGTATGCATTTTTCAAAAGTACACATTTTTTCATGTGCATTTTTCAAAGGTATATATTTATGTATTTATTTTATTGCATTTATATCCCACCTTTTTTTCCTCTTGCAAGGAACCCAGCGTGGCTTACATTATTCTACTCCTCTCCATTTTATCCTCACAACAACAACCCTGTGAGGTAAGCTGGGCTGAGAGTCTGTGACAGGCCCAAAGTCACCCAGTGAGCTTCCATGGCTGAGTGGGGACTAGAACCCAGATCTCCCAGCTCCCAGTCCAGCACTCTCACCACTACATCACACTGACTATATGCTGCTGAATGCAATTGTTTTGGACTGCAAATCACATTGTAAGCTCAGGAATATACAGACTTTGACCACAGATGGGTTCCAAGTCCGTGTTCAGTCCAGAATGTGTGAACTGCGTAAATCCTGATTAAAAATTAAAAAACTGAAATGAATTTCTCCCATATCCCTACTGATACTACAGTTCTTTCCATAAACCACCCTTTTAACTTCCAGATATGCTGGGATCCAGGACTTCAGTACTGCTATTTTACACTTACATCTACAGACAAATGAATCTGTCAATTTCAGTTTCTCTTAATTTCTCATTTTTTCAATCTTAAATTTGCTTTGTCCCGAACTTGGAAATGTTGGGAAGTTCAGTTAATCCCAAATTTTGAGTGTTTTTTTTTAATTGCATGAAAAATCATACTCTGTTTTTGTACGCAATGCATTTCTGTAAGCAATTTCCCTAACACAGACCTTTTCCTAGTATGGGCTGTTTTATCAGTCTCACTGCAATTGGAGGCACATTTGCTGGGAACATGAGAGAGGGCCTTCTTTGTGGCCACTCCTATGGTCTGAAACTCCTTACCAAGGGAGGCTAGGTTGGCCTCCTCTTTGTTGTCCTTCTGCCAGCAGCCCAATATGTTTTTATTCAAGCAGTCCTTTGGTGCTGTACATTTCTTTTATTGTTGTGTTTTTGTATTTTAAATTGGTTTATGCTATGTTGTAATTCAGCTTTTGTTTTTGATCTGTAATTTCTTATTGTTAGCTTCCTTGAGAGCCATTTTTGGAGGAAATGCAGTATATACATTAAATAAATAATGCACTATTGTCTGCATTTATTTAATTAGAGAATTCCACTGCAAAATTAAGAGAAGTACAAAGTTTTGAAAGCTAATGGAGTTTTGGTTTGGGCATTGAGGTTAGGTAAGTTTGCATTAAAATGTGAACCCGATGAAATCCTCCCACATACCTACATACAGCGGAACAAAATTCCCACCACATTTAGCACCCCATTTGCAGCACCAACTTGTGGGCAGGGGGAGGATTTCAGGAGGACAGAAAATATCCACTCCAAGATTTGGGGCTCTTACCTGTTGTGTTGCAGTGGCAGTAGATGATGTTAATTCCTTTTTTCAATGGCGAGAGAGCACTATTTTGAGCCATTTCTTTCCCCCACACACACAAATTTGCAATTTTTAGTACAATGCTATCTGAGGAGCTCTTCTGTCTACACAGAGGCACAAAATTATTTTAAATAGAAGGAACCACAAACATCTGTCCCAACCACATAACAGGTAAGAGCCCCAAATCCTGTGCAACCTCCCCTCCATATCATCCCATTTCACCCCTTGACTCATCCCCATTTTGCCCATCCTTTTGCCGTCCACCCCCCGAATTTCAAGCCAAACGTTCTCACTACTGAACTTTCAGCTCAGTGTATACGTTTTAGTCTAACATCGATCATTTTGGAGAACTCTACCATGTCATAAGATGGAAGACTAGTTCCCCTCTACTCAGCACTGGTTAGGCCTCATTTGGAGTACCGTGTCCAGTTCTGGGCACCACACTTTAAGAAGGATGCAGACAAACTGGAGGGGGTTCAGAAGAGAGCAACAAAGATGATCAGGGGACTGGAAACAAAGCCCTATGAGGAGAGACTGAAAGCACTGGGCATGTTTAGCCTTGAGAAGAGAAGACTGAGGGGAGATCTGATAGCGCTCCTCAAGTACTTGAAAGGTTGTCACAGAGAGGAAGGCCAGGATCTCTTCTTGATCATCCCAGAGTGCAGGACATGGAATAATGGGCTCAAGTGACAGGAAGCCAGATTCCGGCTGAACATCAGGAAAAACTTCCTGACTGTTAGAGCAATACGACAATAGAACCAATTCCCTAGGGAGGTAGCGGGCACTCCCACACTGGAGGCCTTCAAGACAAGGCTGGACAGCCACCTGTCAGGGATGCTCTGACTTGGATTCCTGCATTGAGCAGGGGGTGGGACTCGATGGCCTTGTAGGCCCCTTCCAACCCTACCATTCTATGATTCTATGACTGCATATACAAAAGCCAATGCATGATGGGGAAAGTAAGCTGGAACTGGTCTGCTTATTATGCTAGCGTTGTGTATTTAGGGAGGCTCTGATATGGAGTGGGGGTCATTCAGAAAAGTGATTGTGCTGATCTTTAGCTAATTTTTTTTTAATTGACACATTCTTTCACTGCTACCTGCTTCTCCCACTGATTTCAGTTGTAGCTAGATCAGAGGAGAGTCATCTGTAAACATTTGCTCAAGACTCTGGCACATCCCATCCACAGCATGATACCGGCTCCCTCCCACTGTTCTTAATGGCAGTTATTCATCTTATACTGCAGGAACCTTATTCATTTCCAAGCAAACCTTCCGAAGCAGCTGAATGAATGCACAAAGGTAAAAAATAGGGAAGGGTAAATCAGTCTATTACTTCTAGTCCAAGATACTTCTGTATGTGTTCACCCATAAATCTGCCCCATTTCATTTACACATTACATTTTTTAAAAAATCTGCATGTAAATTTGATTTGATAGATATATTTAAATATGCAGTATTAATAAATATTTTAAATTTTGTTCTTTGTTTAGGGCACAATCCTATGAGGATCGTTGGCCACCTCCGAAGTTGGAGACGACCTACTATCCAATGCAAGGCGGGCAGAGCATGGAGGGGATCTTCTCTATGCCTAGATGGTTTCAGTTGTCTAGCCGGGGTGCCTCAGAGCAAAGGGAGGAGGCCAGATGGTGCATGGGAAGCATTGTAATGGCACTTCGGCCATCCTCTCCCCTCCCCAGAAACGACCCCTTCCCCCCCTCTCCATGCTGCTCTTATGAGCGTGGAGCTGGGAATGAACTGCACCACCTACAAGGTGGTTAGGGAGGGGATGGGGAGGCAATTTTCTGGGAACTGACCTTGGAGTGCTGGCTCTGAACTTGGTTCCCAGAAAACAAAAAAAATATATGGCCGTCTAGCCAGTGTCTAGTGGCCATAGGATTGCACCCTTAATGACTTAAAAATTGGGTCTTTTATTGTGCCTTTTGTTTTAATTTCATTTCTAAACCACCTTGGAATAAGTATTATTGCCAGGAAGGGTGGTATATAAAAGCCTTAAGGCACAATCATATGCATGATTAGACAGAAAAAAAAAGCCCAACAACTCCATGCAGGCTGGGGAATGCTGGGAATTGTAGGATTTCTCTCTCTCTCTCTCTGTAGACAGACAGACAGACAGACAGACAGACAATAGTAATATATCAATTTCTAATGGAATGTATTCCATCTTTGATTTTTTAAACAATCCACAGGACTCTTCCACTATCATTTTTCAACCAGGATATTTTGTGACATGGTAGCTATTAGCAATGAATAATTTGAAGTGACTTTCCCATTGTTTTCCCCATAATTTTTATTTATGTTGCCTACCTATAGCCTGCTTTTCTTAGAAAAAAAAGGACTCAGTGCAGTATCATTCAGCAGAACACACTTTTTAAGTGCAGAAAGTGTGTGTGTGTGTGTGTGTGTGTGTGTGTGATAGAGAGAGATCTAATATTATTTTGCTGAATATCCAAAGTTAATGGAAGAGTACAAAATGAGTCCCACGTAAAGGCCACAGGGCATCGTGACCATTCCAAAGAAAGCCATCACAGATGACATCAAATCTCTTCTATTGCTACAAAGTGACAAATTATAACTGGTCTCTCTAGTCTATTCCAAAGAGATACTCCTGAGGGAACAATTCAAAAGAACAAAATGTGATGCCGGGCTTTATTTGTTTTACATAAATGTATTGAGAAAGAAGCTATATGCTTTGGAAAGATTAAGGTCATCATTACAAGACAAAAGGATGCTGTGCAAGAAGTGGGAGGAACATGAGTCAAATGACTGAAAACCAGTGAAAACATTTATTTAAGATTCAATAATGTGCACGATGAATTCAGATGTTTTGTACCTAGTACTGACTGAATACCATCCATAGGGATGGCGGAGAATTTCTCCCCGAAACTGTGTTCGGCCCCCCGAAGAAGTTTCGGGGAGGAATTCTCTGCACCCCCCCGCCCCCCGCCCCCCCCCCAGGACGGGACTTACCTTTCCCGAATGTCCCTCCCGGCGGCGGGTCCGGCCGGCGGTTCGTCGGGTCTTCGTCAGGGGCGGGGGCGGCAGCCGATCTTTCGACCGGCTGCCGCCGCCACCATTCCAATAAAAGTTAAAAAAAAAACACGCCCCCGTGATAGGCTACGTGACGACTAACGTAGCCTATCACGGCTAGATTTGCAAAGTCAGCTGTGATAGGCTACGTAAATCGTCACATAGCCTATCACGGGTGACTTAAAAAAAAAAAAAAAAGCGCGTACGCAAATGGCGGCCCCCATAGGGAGCCGCCATTCACGTTCCTTATTTGGTCGCTGTAGTCTACGTAAAGATTACATAGACTACGGCGAAAATAAGGGCAACGCTATTTACGTTGCCCTTATTTGGTCGCTGTAGTCTACGTAAAGATTTACGTAGTCTACAGTGACCAAATAAGGAACGCGAATGGCGGCTCCCTATGGGGGCCGCCATTTGCGTACGCGCTTTTTTTTTTTTTTAAGTCACCCGTGATAGGCTACGTGACGATTTACGTAGCCTATCACGGCTGACTTTGCAGATCTAGCCATGATAGGCTACGTTAATCGTCACGTAGCCTATGACGGGGGCGTGTTTTTTTTTAACTTTTTATTTCGCGGCCAGGCGAGGCGAGGCGCCTCCTCCCTGGCCTGAATTTCGGCCGGGCGAGGCAGGAAGCCTCCCCCCCAGCCTGAATTTCGGCCGGGCGAGGCGGGAAGCCTCCCCCCCCAGCCTGAACTTCGCGGGGAGAGCAGAGAAGCGCCTTCCCCCCACTGCGAAAAGCTGCAAGACCAGGTAAGTGACTTTCGTGCACCCCTAACCATCCATAGTTCGTATGTTTTTGCACCTAGCATCAGTTAGTGGACCCCAAGAAAGCATTTACTTAAGATGCAATTGAACAGCATCTATCCCCGAAGCTATTCAATATCTACATGAAACCGCTGGGAGAGATCATCAGGAGGTTTGGGGATCAGTGTTATCAGTACGCTGATGACACCCAAACCTATTTCTCCTTAACATTTTTATCCAAGGAAGGTATGACTCCTCTGAATGACTGCCTGAAGTCGGTAATGGGCTGGATGAGGGAGAACAAGCTGAAGTTGAATCCAGCAAGACAGAGGTGCTCATCGTGAAGGGTCCTATCCTAATTCAGGTATTGAGGTATGTCGACCAGTTCTGGATGGGGTTACATTCTCCCTGAAGGAGCAAGTTTGTAGACTGGGGGTCCTCCTTGACCCAACCCTACTCCTGGCACCCCAGGTGGAGGCAACAGTGAGAAGTGCCTGTTACCAACTTTGCCTGATATGCCAGCTACACTCATTCCTGGAACATGTGGACCTGGTAATGGTGGTGCATGTGCTGGTAACCTCTAGGCTTGATTTCTGCAATGTGCTGCACTTGGGGCTGCCTTTATATTTAGTTCAGAAACTTCAACTGGCACAAAATATGGCAGCCAGGTTGGTCTCTGGGACATCCCGTGGAGACCATATTATATTGGTTTTAAAATCTTTACACTGGCTGCCAATTTGTTTCTGAGCAAAATATAAAGTGCTGGTTCTTACCCTTAAGGCCTTGCATGGTCTTGGTCCAAGGCACCTTGGGGAGTGCCTTCTCCCCTACGTCCCAGCCCACCACCTAAGGTCCTCTGAGGGCTCTCCGCTGCAGCTGCCTAATGTGAGATTGGCAGCCACACGCGAGAGGACCTTCTCCTTTGCCGCCCCTCAGCTGCGGGACAACCTGCTGGTTGAAATGTGCCTGCTGACCTTGTTGAAGGTTTTTAAGCAGGCATTAAAAATGCTATTGTTCCAGCAGGCCTTCCCTTTTGAGAACTCCTGTTCCTTCGGCCGACTTTTGTATACTCTTCTTTAGGGATGTCAGAGAATTCCGCCATGGATCTCAGTGAGGCCGAATGCCAGTGCATTCGGCCCCCCGAAATCTGTGGCGGAATGGCCTGCCACCCCCTGCCCCCCTGCGGATCCCCCCTGGGATGAGACTTACCTGGGGCGGATCTTCCGGGCTTCAGCGACTGCGGCAGCGGCTGCGGTGGCGGCAGATGCGGCAGCAGTGGCTGCGGCAGCTGATCTTCCGACCGGCTGCTGCCGCCGCCATTTGTAGTCTGGAGGTGTGTGTTTTTTTTTACAGAGACGTGATAGGCTACATAAAGATTTACGTAGCCTATCACGGCTGGGTAAAAAAAAAAAAAAGCGTACATAAGTGGCGGTGGCTACAGCCGCCGCCATTTGCGTTCCTTATTTTTGCCGTCTTAGTCTACGTAAATATTTACGTAGACTATTATGGTGAAAATAAAGGGGAATGCAAATAGCATAGTGGGCGCTATTTGCGTCCCTTTTTGATTCGCCATTTTAGCCTACATAAATATTTACATAGGCTAAAACGGCGAATCAAAAAGGGACGCAAATAGCGCCCGCTACGCTATTTGCATTCCCCTTTATTTTTGCTGTCATAGTCTATGTAAATATTTATGTAGACTAAGATGGCGAAAAATAAGGAACGCAAATGGCAGTGGCCATAACCACCACCATTTGCGTACGCGGTTTTTTGTTTTTTGTTTTTTTACCCAGAGCCCTCCGCGGCCGGAAATCCGGCTGCGGACGGCTCTGGCCTGGGCCTGGGCATGCGGAGCACAGCCGGCCGTCAAGGATTCCGGGGGGAGGGAAGGAACGCCTCCCCCCCCCCCCATGAACATAATCTGCGGAAAGGTAAGTGACTTTCATACATCCCTACTTAGTGTTGGATTTTTTTAAAAAAATGTTTTTAGATCAAAGTTCTTTTTAGTTATATGTTGTTGGTATATATTGTCTGCATGTTTTTATGTAAATGGTTTTTAAATTTTGTATATTGTATTTTAATGTTTTAACTTCTGTAAAGTGCCCAGACAACTTTGGCTGTAGGAAGAAGAAGAAGAAGAAGAAGAAGAAGAAGAAGAAGAAGAAGAAGAAGAAGAAGAAGATGATTCTAGGGGAAAAACCCACTGGTGGGCACTGGAATGTCCATGTGTAATTTTCTATGACCTAGTTATTTGATAGCCCTGCTCTGGGATTTCCCCATCACCACTCATGGTTGTTTGTTTTTGCTCCCCTAAAATATTCAGGAGACTGGTACGATGGAACTGGAGAAATCTGGCTCCTCCCTCCCAACATAATTTCTGAAGAAGTAGATGTTTTGAAAAAGCTTTTCTTTGACCCCTGACTTCTCTTACAGGTGCTAATGCTATGTTCTGTCACTAGGGGTTACTATTTCCAGTTTGTCTTTTTCTTAAGAGGGCCAATTGAGGGAGGGGCACTAGCTTAGTGGAAGAGCATGAGCATGTGCTTTCCATGCACAAGGTTCCAGGTTCAATGCCTGGCATTGCCAGGTAGAGCTCCAAAAGACTCCTGTCTGAAGCCCCAGAGACTTCAGGCTTCACCGCTGCCTGTCGGTGTAGACAGCACTGTAAACTGCCCAGAGAGCTTCAGCTATGGGGTGGTATAGAAATGATGATGATGATAATACAGTTTGGTATGAGGCAGCTTCCTATGCTCCTATGCTCCTATTCGGACACTGGCTCATTTTGCAAAAAACTGCTTTAATCTGTGCTCAGACAGAACTAATCAAAACTTTAAAAAAGAAAAGAAAAGAGATCCAATCAAGGAAGGATGTCCCTTTAATAACAGAAGCCACAAATATCTGCTCCCAAATCCAAGTAATCAAAAGATCGTCCCATATATATCAAGTCTATATATTCACTCCTCTAAATCATTGTGCATCTAGAATCCCAGAGGGACTATCGGGTACACTTAAATTATTTGGCTGCCTTTACAATGATTAAGGACATTGGAATATTCTGGGTAGAGTCACTGGAGCCATTTAGTGACCTCCCCCAACCCTTAATGGCTTCTGAGGTCATGCCAAAAACTGGGTACTTCTGCAGCTTTTGGCTCAAAAGCAAAGTACATGTTGTTGTTTTTTAAACAACAACAACAACATGAAATGGCATATGGTACACTTTTGAAGGAAGAGAAGAGAAAAGAAGAAAAAACATATTTCAGTTTAGATTCAAATCTGAACCATTTGACTAGTACGGTGATCCATGTTAAAACAGGTCCATTGTACAGGTTCTATTGTAAATTCCAGTGCAGTCAGGGGTGGGGGATAGAATGTGCTTTAATTATTTTACAGCAATGGAATATAGCACAGAATAGGTATCCTTCAAGCACATTCATTGTCTGTAGCAGGGGTACAAAAACTGTGGCCTACAGACTACAGGCACCCCACCCCTGCCTGACAGTCCCCCAGACCACAGGAGAACAGGGAATAAAGGAGAACGCGCTAGGAATGGGCTCTACGGTATAGAATCCTTGTTCCTAGAGCATACCTGGAGCATCCTAAGAAGCAGTACTTGAAGGGTCCTGCCTGATTCCTAGGATGCTCTAAGAATGGGGCTTCTATGGAAGGAATGACAGAACCTGTTCCTAGAGGGAGAAGAACTAGGAGCCACCCTTCCTCGATAGTACAGTTGAGAGCTGAGGTTTCTTGGAGGAGTGGAGGTTTTATCTGAACAAAGCAGGTGCCAGGGCCCTGAAACAGTCTTGGGCAGGAGTTAGTTTTGAGTGAGTGAGGTGGTGGTGGTGGTGGTGTGTGTGAGAGAGAGTTGTATGTGAATGTGTGTGCATGTATGTATGTGATGTGTACACACACACACACACACATCCAGCCCTGCAGATTCCCAACATGGCCCTCGGGTGTAAAGGATTGTGTGGTCCTGGTCTATAGCGTGGAGCCGTTCATCTTAGAAAACGCGGACTAACGTTAGTTCCTCAATGCAAATAAAAAATGTGATTTACAGACTGTGAAAGATGGCACTGTTTACAAGACAAAAACACTTCCTTTCATCGTGTTTCTTTTAAATAGCTTTTCGCTGAGGCCTTTTGTGCTCCTTCTGGAAGAGCCATTTTGATCTGTGAGTATAATAGGCCAGTTCATATGCTCCACATTTCTCTAGGAGGAGTGGCCCAGCCTGCCGGCACTTCTGCCCAGCAGAGTTCACGTATGTGAGGTGGTAGGAAAGCTCACCGAAGCACCTCTTATATGAGGAAAGGATTCAGTGTTCACGACATTCTAGTTTAAGAACACACACACAGCCCCGTGCGGTAACTAAGATGGGTTTATACAATTACACAAGGGAGGTAAAGTGGGGAGAGAGTAGGGTTCTCCATCATGGGAAAATCTGGCCCAGCAGCGCAACACACTGCCACCGCCACTGCCATGATAGCAGGGATGGGGGGAGGACAAGAGGGGAGCGGGGCTCCCTTCTCATCCTGCTCCTGTCCTGCCACTGCCGCCACGGTACCAGGGATGGGAGGAGCAGAGGGGAGTGGTGCATTGGCAGCACAGCAGCAAGGGCAGGAGGATGCATGAGAGGGGCTCCCCTCTCGTTCCTGCCCTCACTGTCACACTGCCAGAAAACCCGCCAGTTGGCCTGACTCAGTGAGAGCCAAGTCAAGCCAGCTGGTGGATGTCAGACCAGAGTCTGGGGGAGGGGGGTGAACCGGCAAATCTCACTGAGCTCCACCACCACCCCAGTGATATTTCCAACATCCCTAGGAGAGACAGGGGTGGGGTTTCTCCTCGTCTCATAATACTAGAATTCTGGTTCATGAAATGGAACTGTTTGGCAGAAGATTCAGGACAGACACAAGGAAGAACTTCATGCAGCATGGAGAAGTTCCATCTAGGGGTGGAGGAAAGTCACTTACCTGTCGTCGAAGGCCGTTCGCGGTGGGGGGGAGGCGCTTTGCTGGTCCCCCGCGAAGTTCAGGCCGGGGGGGGAGGCTTCCCACCTCGCCAGGCCGAAATTCAGGCCGGGGAGGAGGCGCCTCGCCTCGCCTGGCCGCGAACGCGAAAGTTAAAAAAAAAAAAACAAAACGCCCCCTGATAGGCTATGTGATGATTCACGTAGCCTATCACGGCTAGATCTGCAAAGTCAGCTGTGATAGGCTACGTGAATCGTCACATAGCCTATCACGGGTGACTTAAAAAAAAAAAAAAGCGCGTACGGATAATGGCGGCCCCCATAGGGAGCCGCCATTCCCGTTCCTTATTTGGTCGCTGTAGTCTACGTAAATGTTTACGTAGACTACGGCGAAAATAAGGGCAACGCAAATAGCGTTGCCCTTATTTTCGCCGTAGTCTACGTAAACATTTACGTAGACTACAGCGACCAAATAAGGAACGGGAATGGCGGCTCCCTATGGGGGCCGCCATTATCCGTACACTTTTTTTTTTTTAAGTCACCCGTGATAGGCTACGTGACGATTCACGTAGCCTATCACGGCTGACTTTTCAAATCTAGCCGTGATAGGCTACGTGAATCGTCACATAGCCTATCAGGGGGCGTTTTTTTTTTTCTTTCATTGCAATGGCGGCGGCGGCGGCCGGTCGAAAGACGAAATTCAGGCCGTAGGGGAGGCTTCCCGCCTCGCCTGGCCGAAATTCAGGCCGGGGAGGAGGCGCCTCGCCTCACCCGGCCGCGAAATAAAAAGTAAAAAAAAAACCCGCCCCCGTGATAGGCTACGTGACGATTTACGTAGCCTATCACGGCTACATCTGCAAAGTCAGCCGTGATAGGCTACGTTAATCGTCACGTAGCCTATCACGGGTGACTTTGAAAAAAAAAAAAAGCACATATTCAAATGGCGGCCCCCATAGGGAGCCGCCATTCGTGTTCCTTATTTGGTCGCTGTAGTCTACGTAAATCTTTACGTAGACTATGGCGAAAATAAGGGCAACGCAAATAACATTGCCCTTATTTTCGCTGTAGTCTACGTAATCTTTACGTAGACTACAGCGACCAAATAAGGACCGCGAATGGCGGCTCCCTATGGGGGCCGCCATTAGCCGTATGCGCTTTTTTTTTTTTTAAGTCACTTTGCAAATTTGCAAATCTAGCCGTGATAGGCTACGTTAATCGTCATGTAGCCTATCACGGGGGTGTTTTTTTTTTTACTTTTCTTGGAATGGCGGTGGCAGCCGGTCGTAAGACCGGCTGCCGCCCCCGCCCCTGACGAAGACCTGACGAACCGCCGCCGGGACCCGCTGCCGGGAGGGACATTTGTGAAAGGTAAGTCCCATCCCGGGGGGGGGGCGGGGGGCGGGGGGGGCGGAGAATTTCTCCCCAAAACTACTTCGGGGGGCCGAATAAGTTGGCACTCGGCCCCCCGAAGTTTGGGGGAGAAATTCTCCCCCATCCCTAGTCTGTCCATGGAAATTCCATAGAACTATGGAATTTGGTACCACAACGTGTGGTGGCAGTCACCAACTTCGACAGCTTTAAAGAGGGATTAGGCAAACTCATGGATGTCAGTGGCTACTAGCCATGATAGCTATAAAGCACAGGCAGCGTGTTTCTGAATACCAGTTGCTCCAGAACGTGACTACCAGCCTGTTTGGACCATGTCATTGCCTCTGACTCCAGATCGGAAGCCTTGGCTTGGCATCAACAAAAGGAATATATTAACTATGAGGGCACATATTGGAGAGAACTAAATGATGGTGAACACAGCAGGACATTTCTAATGAAAGCACTAATGAAGTGCAACAGCTAGGGTACAATAGCAGAAAGCTGCGGTGGGCAAGAACCAGGTTTGTTTGTGAAGACATGACAAGAGTCAAGACTGGAAAGAATCCCAATACAGGAAGATACAAGGGCTGTTACTAAGCTCTTTGAAGAGGGTTACTGAAGAAGCTGTGGGGAGTCATGACAGGGACTGGGTACACATTCATTCAGTTCACATTGTATTTATTTATACCCAGATATATGTACCACTTTCCACAGAGGTATCAAAGTGGTGAACATAAAATACAATGGCATCAACACAACCATACACAACAGAATACAAAACAAATCAGTAGTAAAACCACACTCTACTGTGTGTTACAAACCATAGCTGGCTGGGTCACACTTCAGGGAGAGCCTGTATGAAGAGATGAGTTTTAAGAAGATGTCTGAATGTCAGAACTGTGGGGGCCTGTCTAATGTCACTTGGTAAAATGTCCCAGAGGGCAGGTGCCACAACACTAAATGCCCTACTGCAAGTGCTCTTGAGGGGAACTATTTTAACGTGAACTTACCTAATTCTGCCCTTTCGAGCTACTATGTGAACCAAAACTCAGTTATGCTTCAAAATTTGCACTTTTCCCAATTTTGGAATGGAGTTCTCCAATCAAAATACACATTCAAAAATGTATAGGAGAGAAAAGAATGTTAAAATATGCATATTAGGAAAAGCGGTTTTAAAAAATGTGGATATGAGGCAAAAATGCATACAAAAATGTATGTATTAATGCTCTGACTTGGTATAAGGCAGCTTCCAAGGCCCATCCCTAAGTCACAATGAACCTGATCTCCCCCACCCCCCAAAATGGGGTAAAAATAATCAAATTGGATTTTAGGGCGGGGGGTAGGAAGGCTACAGTGTGCATGAGACAGTAGCAGGAACTAGGGATGTCTGGCATGGGGAAATCTGGCCCTCTTGGGGCTTGACGGATTTCCCCAGAGCTCCCAGCTAGGCTTGCGTTCACAATCCAAGCCATGGGCTCCCTGCCAGAACTCACAGTCTCTCTGTTAATTGTGCACAAGTCTCCCTTCTCCTTGCTGGGCCGGGAGGCACTGGAATTGCCCACCACCTGTCATTATGTGCAAGTCTCCTCCCTGCTGGTGCCCCACTGGGTCATTGTGTGCAAAAGTCTCCCTTCTCCCTGCTGGGGCGCCGCCTGTCATTGTGTGTAAGTCTCCCTTCTCCCTGCTGGTGAGAAGAGAAGGGAGAAGGGAGACTTATGCACAATGACAGGCGGTGGGCAATTCCAGCACCAGTTGTTGTGTGCAAAAGTCTCCCTTCTCCCTGCTGGGGCACCAGTAGGGAGGAGGCCTTTGCAAACCACAGCTGATGCTGGAATTGCCCACCGCCTATTGTTGCCACTGCCACCACCGCTATCACCTGCCGGCCACTCTGCACAACTAGGGATGGACGGAACACTTACCTTCCGTTCCGTTCTGTTTCCGCTGGGGGGGGAGGTGCTCCGTCCCTCCCCCCAGAATCCTCGATGGGGGGGAGGCGTTGCGGTCCTCCCCCCCTGAATCCTGCCCGCCCAGCTCCACTCTGCGGCCAAGCCCCGGAGCCGCCGGCTGGCTCCGGCAGCCCACAGCCGGACATCCGGCTGCTGGGCAGCCCTGCAGGGACGCAAATGGCAGCTGTCATAGCCGCTGCCATTTGCATCCCTGTATTTAGCCGTGATAGGCTACGTAAATATTTACGTAGCCTATCACAACTATGAAGAGGAAGCGAATGGTGGCCGCAGGACGGCCGCCATTCACAAAGCAGTGTGGACGGGAGCAGGTAAGTGCTCCGTTTTGCACGCCTTTTGTGGGTTGGAGGCGGCGGCGACTTCATCCCGCATGCCTTTCATGGGTTGGGGGGGTGGGGGCTTTGTTCCATGACGGATTTCGGGGGAGCGAATGCACTGGCATTCAGCCTCGCTGAGATCCATCGCGGAATTCTCTGACATCCCTATGCACAACTCTCGAGCGAGAAAGCTGTGTAGAGTGGGCTTGGTGGGCTTGACCCCCCAGACAAAAGCTTGGTGGGCTTGACCCCCCAGACAGAGTCCTCTGACATCCCTAGCAGGAACTTCTGGCAGGTGTGGTTGTCGTAGTGTGTGTGGAAACAGCTACTACTTCCCCACCACCAGAGAAATGCTACACGCAGAGTGGATATGCTCTACATCGAGTGCGCTTCTCGGAGCAGGTAACCGGCATCCCCAGGCAGAGCACTCACTCTTAAGTGTGTCTTCCTCTTGCTAAGCACATTGCCCCACTCCTTGGACAAGGAAGGGGGAGGTTATAAAGATGACACCACACTCACGAAGCTACGTTTCTATAGGGAAATGTAGTATGCAGCCACTGAATCCTTTTCAGACACCAACACTTGGCAAAATGCCTCCCTCAATTCACCAACCTTCAAGGTCCCTAAAGTCCAGCCTAGGCATGTTTGTCGTTTCCAAATACAGCCCTTTTGTGGCCTGATGGATCCCTGCTGCCCTCATGGCTCGGCTTGCATTCGCAACCTGAACCATAGGCTTTTCCTGAAATCCAGGAACATTTTCCGGAGGTTTTTCTTCTTCTTCTTTTCTTAAGGAGACATTTGCACAAATTGCGGCTGCCATTTGTGCAATGTCTATTTAAGAAAAGAAAGAAAAAAACTGAAAATCCGTGAGCTGGTGGCCCAGCACCATCTGCACTAAATTGAGCCAGCTTGCTGGTAAGAGAGCCAAAGTCTGGGGACTGAGCTGATGGTTGCTTAGCGAACTTCTGCCCCACAGATGGATTCCTCTGACATCCCTAGTCCAGCCACACAAGCCACCTGATCTTACCTTCTGCACTGAACAATGGGCTCTCATATGAGCAGGTCACTCCTGCAAAAGTTTTGCCTTGCCATGTGTATTCCTGCCAGAGGACAGGCCAGGACAAAGAGAGAGCCTGTTCCCCAGAGCCAACTTGCATGCCTGTCCTCCAGGACTGGGAGGTAGCAGCTCCCATAGTCCTAGAGGGGTGCCTCTCCTCTGTCTTTCCTTCAGGCCCCCAACCAGGTGTTGGGCAGGCCTGGCCATCCCATCTCTTCAGCTTAGGGATGGTGCAGGTGACCAATTGGGTCTGGGAGTTTGGTGGACTCCCCCCCCCATGACCCCGAGCCATGCCCACTTATCCCCTTCCTCCACTCGAGCCCTCCTCCCCCGTGCTCACCGAGCTGCCTGCACTCCCCCTGGACCTGTCCACAGTCACCACAATCACCATTTTGTGAAAGAAAATGGTGATTGTGAATATATGATCTTATGCAAAATTGGGCCATGAATAGCCGATACATGCAAGATTGCAGGTGTGAATGGCCCATTTACATAGGCACTTGGCAGGTGCCCAGGGGACCTGAACGGGGGTGGGGTGTCCATCCATTCCCATTCAGCTCTCTACCTGAGGCTCAGTGGCCTCTCCTTTCACTTTCACCAAACTAGTCAAATAAGCTCATACCTGAGCAGGGAATATGGAAACATGCCCATGGCTGCCAGAATCCCTAGATGTCATTTCCCATGTTTCCCAGAAACCCTGGAGATCATGAAAAATGTGAGCACCAGAATCCAGGGGCTCAGTTCCTGCTATATTCTCTGGAACCTTCTCTTGGGTCCCCACTCACCTCCAGTGCGATGCATGAAGGCTGGGGTGGGGAAACGTTCCAGGACATGCTCCTGCAGCAGGGACTAGTATCCAATCTAAAATGAGCCAGGGATGTGTGAGGAGAAGAGGAAGATTCACAGGGCATTGCCCTACAGGTCAAATTGTTGTTGTTGTTCAGTCGTGTCCGACTCTTCGTGACCCCATGGACCATAGCACGCCAGGCCTTCCTGTCCTCCGCTCTCTCCCGGAGTGTGCTCAAGTTCATATTCATTGCATCGGTGATGCTATCTAGCCATTTCATCCTCTGCCGTCCCCTTCTCTTTTTGCCTTCAGTCTTTCCCAGCATCAGGGTCTTTTCCAGGGAGTTTT
Source organism: Heloderma suspectum (assembly GCF_057233095.1). NCBI lineage: Eukaryota > Metazoa > Chordata > Lepidosauria > Squamata > Helodermatidae > Heloderma > Heloderma suspectum. Next base: position 14,106,673 of record NC_139460.1, read on the forward strand.
CTCTTCGCATTAGGTGGCCAAAATATTTGAGCTTCAGCTTCAGTATCTGTCCTTCCAATGAGCACTCAGGGTTGATTTCCTTTAGGATGGACTGATTTGACCTCCTTGCAGTCCAGGGGACTCATAAGAGTCTTCTCCAGCACCACAGTTCGAAGGCATGAATTCTTCGGCGCTCAGCCTTCCTTATAGTCCAGCTCTCACAGCCATACGTTACTACTGGGAAAACCATAGCTTTGATTAGATGGACCTTTGTCAGCAAGGTGATGTCTCTGCTTCTTACTATGCTGTCTAGGTGTGCCATAGCTTTCCTCCCAAGGAGCATGCGTCTTTTAATTTCATGGCTTTCATCTGCGGTGAACTTGGAGCCCAAGAAAATAAAATCTGTCACTGCTTCCATTTCTTCCTCTTCTATATGCCAGGAAGTGATGGGGCCAGATACCATGATCTTCATTTTTTTAATGTTGAGTTTCAGACCAGCTTTTGCACTCTCCTCTTTCACCCTCAACAAGAGGTTCTTTAGATCCTCTTCACTTTCTGCCATGAGGGTGGTATCGTCTGCGTATCTGAGGTTGTTGATAATTCTCCCAGCAATTTTAATTCCGACCTGTGATTCATCCAACCCGACGTTTCTCATGATGTACTCTGCATATAAGTTAAATAAGCAGGGTGACAATATGCAGCCTTGTCGTACTCCTTTCCCAATTTTGAACCACTCGGTTGTTCCATGTCCGGTTCTTACTGTTGCTTCTTGACCCTCGTACAGGTTTCTCAGGAGACAGGTAAGGTGGTCTGGTACTCCCATCTCTTTAAGAATTTGCCACAGTTTGTTGTGATCCACACAATCAAAAGCTTTAGCGTAGTCAATGAAGCAGAAATAGACATTTTTCTGGAATTCTCTTGCTTTCTCCATGATCCAGTGAATATTGCCGATTTGATCTCTAGTTCCTCTGCCTCTTCGGAACCCCGCTTGTACTTCCGGTAGTTCTCGGTTCACATAGTGCTGAAGCTACCTAGCCTTTAAAAAACAACAACACCATCTCCAAATAACCCCAATTCCTGCTCTTCAGCTGAGTTGAAACTTCCCTTCCCTTCTCTCAGCAAGGCCCGCTAGGTCAAATTCACTTTGCAGCTTTACTGAAATTATTATTGCAGCTCATTAAGCCACCCACACAACTTGAAGAGACAAAGAATGCTACATTTTTAAACTCAGTGTTTGACCATTCACATTCAGATCTTTCTGGAGAAGTAAAATCCAGTGCCTCAAGTTTCCACAAGGTGGCACATTGCTTATTAAATGTATGGAGGAGAAGGAAAACAAGCAAGCAGGAAGACTACAATGACACAAGTTGCGGCCTCTCATCCTCTCCAGGCATCGGGCCTCTGTTAAATGCCCTCATCTCACGCCCTTGGGGTGCAATCCTATGTATGTTTAGACAGAATAAGGTCCCACAACCCCCAGCATTCCCCAGCCAGCCATAGGATTGTGTAGGGATGTGCAAACCAGCAAAATTTCAGCTTGCCTTAGTTCTCCAAATGGCATCTCAAAGCTCGTTCTGACTCGAGTCACATCAGTTTGTGAGCTTTCGAGGTGTCTCCCCCACCCTATGAAAAACCCTCCATGTTTTTCTGCATACTTTTCCAAATGTATGCATCAATTGTGGGTGCCTTTGAAATGTACACACCCTTCTCTCATTGATCAAAGTATATTTCTGTGCATTGTTCAAAAGTATGCATTTTTTCAGGCACGTTTTTCAAATGTGTGCATGCCATCAAATACATTTTGGGGATCCACAAATCACAAGCTAAGAGTGCCCAGAGGAATGAAGAAAAGAGACACCTTCAAGAAGGATTGGCAAAAATATAGAGACATTTTTTTTTTTTTTAAGAGTCGAATGGAACAACCTTGGCAGAAGCTTATAGAAATCTGTGGGACTCATGCAAAGAAGAAGACAATAAAGGAATGAAACAGGATGAATTAATATATTTTCCTGGAATAGAAAATAAAGGAGGGGAGAAGAAGAATCCTGAAACAGTTTGAGCTGGGGGAGGGATTGGGGAGGGATTTTGAATCAATAATGATGTGTTTTTTTGTAATTTATTTTCTCTCTCTCTCTCTCTCTCTCTCTCTCTCTCTCTCACACACACACACACACACACAAACACACACATCGAAAGCCCAGAAATGTGTGGACTTCAACTGCAGATTGTGTCTGTGTCTATTTTTGGTTCGAAAGGTGAGAACCGAGTAAATCCTTATCAAAACATACTGAAATGAATTCCTCATACATCCCTCAGATCGTTCCCTCAATAATTCTGCCCTGCTAACACACACACACACACACACACACACACACACACCATGTCTGTGATTGAAGTCATTCAGGGAAGAGGCAAGACTCACTACAGCCATGACTAGGGAGGACTGAAGGAAAGGTGGTGTTTATTTTTTTTATACTGCATTTATATCCCACCTTTTTTCCTTTTTGAGGAGCCCAAGGCGGTGTACATAATCCTCCTCCTCTCCATTTCAGCTTCACAACAACAACCCTGTGAGAGTCTGTGACTGGCCTAAAGTCACTCAGTGAGCTTCCGTGGCTAGAACCCGGATCTCCTGGCTCCCAGTCCAACACTCTCGCCACTACACCACACTGGCTCTTGTTGTTGTTGCTGTTGTTGTTGTGCTTGGCAAATTAAAAATGCATACCCTGCATTATCATATGCCGAGCAACATAATAATTTGTGATGTGTGAGTATCCCTGCAGCTCACTCCACAAACCCTTTGGGCTTTTTGAGTCTTCCTATCAGATGCTGTGTGTGTGTATGTGTGTGTGTGTGTGTGTGTGTGTGTAGGGGGTGGTGCTTTGTGTATTAGATAAGACTGTTGAGAAAGCCCAAATGGGAAAAGTGTGGGTCCCCTTTTCCCTGCCTTGGAGAAGGGCTTAACAAGTGGCTGGAGAGGAGGTACCACCACACAGGGTGGGCCTTACAGCTGGCTGAAAGTGAGGTTGTCCCCTAACTACTGCTTAATTCCTCCTTGACAGCAAAAACAAGGCAGAGGGAAGGATGACCTTGGGGAGAGAGGACCAAGAAGTTGGGAGCGAAGTCCTTTTTTTCTTGGAGAAGTTGCCGCTGCTGACACAAAAAATTGAGTAGCAGGAAGAATGCACACCCCATTTTTAGTCAGGTCCACCTTGATAGGGTCAGACCTGATTCAAAATGGGGCCTGCTTCAAAGTGGGAGGAGTCTGTGTTCTGGGCTTCCCCCACACCCCATTTGAAGGCTAGAACCATCATTCAGGACAAATGCCCATCGGATGGTCAACTGCTGAGCCGGCTGCTATTTTCTCATTTCCGTTTTTGAAATTTGCTCCTCCTTTCCTTCCTCCCCTTTAAATCTATTTCTTGATGCTGGGTGGCCTGTAGAGATCAGGCGGGCTCTTGGTTGTGTCCTTCAGAATGCAGGGGGCATCATCCAGATAATTAGTTGATTGGCTGCCTTGGCATGCCTCAGTTCAAAAATGCAGACAGTGTTTTTTTCTTCAAGGAATTTATGTGGCTGAGGGGCAGACACCCCTGGAATGTGGGCAGCCCAGGTAGCTGGCTTATTTGCCAATATGTTTAGAATGGCATTGCCTAAAAAACACAAAACCCAACATCCATAACAAGTAACAACGTCTTAATAGGATGGGATTCTCCACACATTGTCTTGCCCTGTTCCTGTTTGCGTTTGCTATCGCTGCTTGCTGTGTGTGAATGGGAAACTTGTGCAAATTTGCCAGTGATCAAATGAGAGATTTGCACAAGTTTTCCCAAATCTGCACAACTTTCCTAATTTGCATAGCTTTCTTCCATAGACTTCCTTCAGTCTATGAAGGAAATGTGTGCAAATCAAACTGGGAATTTGGAAGGAGATGAAAGTGAGCGTGTATTCAACAATTTATGAATATTTTGGATGGACAAGAGCGCTCGCACTTGCATATCAAGTTTGAACAGGGCATGCTCGCATGTTTTGCGAGCAAAAATGAAATCCTCATACATCCGTAAGTCTTAATAAAATGATTTTACTCTGGCTGCAGCTTCAATACAGCAGGAGAACTGGGAATTTAATAATATAGGAGGAATCATTAGGTAGGTATACTGGGGGTTTTATGGTAATGTGGCAGCTAACTCTCAGTTTCTTTGCATTCTAACTTAAATTGAACTCTACTAACTTGTTGCAGGTTCAGTTAATGATATATTATTCTCCTGGAACCTGGATTCTAAATTAGGCTGGATACAGTAGGAAGTTAAGAAAGTTCCTCCAGCAAAGGGCTAGAGGTGACTCAAGTTTGATATAGTTCTGCAAAAGCACCACACCACTAGAAGCCCCCCCGCCCTGATGAGCCTGCTTGGTAGATAAAGAGGCTGTGTTTTAATATGCAGGTGTGCTCTCCATGGGGATGAAATGTGTCTTGTGGCACCTAGCCATGGCACAGTAGAGGATAGGGATGTCAGAGGAATCTGCTGCGGATTCAAATGAGGTCAGAGTCTTTGGAATCCATCCTCAGGAATCCGCAGCAGATCGGGACCACTTACCTCCGCTCCAGGAGAACTGGAGGTGGAACTGCACTCGGCTTCTTCTTGCGAGCCAGAACTGTTTGCACCCTCCTTGCCCCTGCCTATCGCCATGCCTTTTCTTAAAAAAAAAAAAAAAGGCGATCGGCAGGATGTGCCCATAGACTTATATGCAAATACAGTCATGAATCTTGCGTCTAACTCTATGTGTCCATAGGCTTGTATGCAAGATTCACGGCTCTATTTTGTGTCTAAGTCTATGGGCATATCCTACCGATCGCCTTTTTTTTTTTAAAGACATGGCAATCGGAAGGAACAGGGAGGAGGCGAACAGCTCTGGCTGGCAGGAGGGAAGATAAGTGGCCCCCAAGCCAGTTTCTCCTCCCCCCCCCCGAGAATCTGAGTGGAGCGGAGCTGCTCTGGAGGATTCTGGGGGGGAGGAACGGATCACCTCCCCCTCACGAATTCCCCACCGGAACAGACAGTGGGGAATCCATACACCTCTAGTAGAGGAGGAAGGCCCTCTGGGGCTGAAGTAGTTTAGGGGAGAATTCACTTGAGCCTGAGGAGGGGGTCAGGGCTATCTCCAACTGAATGGAGGCCTTGCTGTCTGCTGGAGCTCCACCATGGAAGATTCTTCTACAGTCTCCACATTGGGTAATTTCTCCTGGGAGCTCCAGGGACCCAATCTCCTTTGTCCTTGAAGTATTGGAACATTCATCTGACCAAGAGGCTCAGGATCCTGAGCCGTGATATATTTATTAGCAAACCATTAATATCTAACATACAACTATTTTGCGGTAGCAGTCAACGATGCGGTATCGGTCATGTAGAAATCAACACCATGCAATAGCAGTCAGAATTTGACACCTGTCATTTAGTAATTTTTGTACTAGTTTAACCAAGGATTTTAATTTTTTTTTTTTTTTACACTCATATTTTGATTTCACGTTTTGATTCCAGAACTCAAATGAGCTTGGAGGGCAAATTTCAATAGCAAAATGTTAACTGAAATTTGTAAAACTGTTGCTTGATTCACACACACAGCTCTCTAATGGATGGCAAAACTGGAACCCAGGTGTTATGATTCACTGCTCTCTTTTGCAGCAATCAAACCCATATACCTTCTCCTTGGCTACTTTTCTTTTAGCTCCTCTCCCCCCCTCTTTCTTTTTTTTTTAAGAAACACACATACACACGCCCTCAAAACCCTTGGTTACCTAAGAGAATAATAGAAAATCAGGGAAGCAAACAAACCTGTTTGCTGAACTAAATTGAGATATCTGCATTGCTTTGTTTTTGCACAGTATCTAAATGTATTCATTAGAAAGTCCAAATATATCTGCCCTGCTGTTTGTGGAGATGGAAGGTCCACTTTCACTGGGGACAGCATAAAGTAAGGTAAGTAAAGAAATGGCAATTTTTAAAAAATGAAATGAAATCCTCTCCAAACAGCCTTCTTCTCTAATAATGCCTATGCTGGTGAAATAGGAGAGGGTGTCAGTAATTGAAGTTTGCAAGAGGCCTTCTATAGTCCACTACACAGTCCTAGGGCTGGTTCACACAATCCCTTGCCAAGGCTGATCACTATAATGGACAGAGGGAGCACCCCCACAATGAGTGCAATCCACAGTTCTGCCGAATCAACTCCGCCTCCTGTGTGCACAGTTCCCTCCATCTTCCCTTTCACTTCCCACATACAGGGAGCTGCTTGCACTGAATGACATGTATAAGATATACAGTGAATCATGTTCCACATGCATAAGGCCTTGCGTAAGCCTTGATATCCATGGCCTACCTAGGGACGTTGCGGGAATCTGAGAGGGGGGTGGAGTCCGGCAGGCGCCCCACCAGTGGGCCTCCCAGAATCCAGCCCACGGACCGCTGTGGTGCATGCAGAGTCGGGCAAGCACAGCAGTCCCCGCTGGTCCAACAAGCAGCCATTGTGCATAAAAAATGGCAGCTCATTCTTTTACGTAAAGGGCCTTTTATGCAAAAATGGCAGCCGTAAAGCAGCATTTACACCTCTAATTTTGAGTGAGATTACAGGTGTAAATGCTGTATGGACACCGGTTGTGTAAAGGGCTCTTTACGCAAAAAGGCAGCTTGCTGAGGGATCAGGCGGCTGAACGCTGCTTGCTGCGTGCCCGCGAACCACCTGGCAGCTTGCCACATGCAGCAAGCAGAGGCGGGGAGGCGGCAGGGGTCTGGCAAGTGGCAAGTGAGGCAGACTCGGGAGGGTCCATCCACCCCTAGGCCTTCCCCTTTTAATATGTGAATGATCCCTGCAATCAGTCCTTAGGGAAGTTGGAGAAATCCGGAATGGAATCAAATGAGTTCAGATTCCACAGTGGAACAGCTTTTCCTGAGTCACATGGATTCTGTGCGCTTACAGACTATACTTTGTTTGTTTTTACTTTCCAGAATGTTATGTAAATTATAGACATAATTTTTTAGAAAAATATATAATTTAACCATTGGCCAAAAATGTGCATTTCCCCCATAGGCTAAAACATGAAAATATACGGGGTGTGTGTGTGTGCGTGTGTGTGTGCAATTTTGCAAGTGCAAATTTGTGCAAATTGGGGAAATAGGTGGGAAAATCCAGTTCCATCAATGAGTGGATGATGGAATGAAAAGCACCTGACAATCCATGAAATGCAGACAGAATGGATTTTACAAAATCCATACATCCCTAATAGTCCTACTGTTGGGAGAATCTTGTTGTTGTTGTTGTTCAGTCGTTCAGTCATGTCCGACTCTTCGTGACCCCATGGACCATAGCAAGCCAGGCCTTCCTGTCCTCCACTCTCTCCCGGAGTGTGCTCAAAATTATTCAGTTCGAATGGGAGAATCTACAGTACCTTATATACAAAGTGGGAAGAAGAAGTATATGCATTCTCCTTCCAGTACAAATCAATGATCCTTAGCCAGCTGTCTGGACTAGCCTCCTCTCTCTCTCTCTCCTCTGATAGGAATTAATGGAGCTTCTGCTGTGTTGAAGGAATTGCAGTACATTCAAAAACCATCCCTCCCCTCCCACTCGTCTCCTGTGGCTTACGTGAACAAAGTTTGTTTAAAGTGAATATTACCTTACCTTTCCCTGTCCATTTCTGCTCAAGGTGGTTTAGAACAAACACTGATCAGATTGCATCAGGATAATGTAATATAGGTGGCAAAGTCACCAAACACTTGGGATGTATGAAACACCTACCTGGCTCCGTGCCGGGCAATCTGCGGTGGAGGGGAGGCGCTCCGTCCCTCCCCTCAGAATCCTCAATGGGGGGAGGCACTCTGTCCCTCCCCCAGAATCCTGCCTGGCTGGCTCCGCTCCGCGGCCAAGCCACAGAGCCACCGGCCGGCTCCGGCCGCCCACAGCCGGGCATCCGGCCGCTGGGCAGCCCTGCAGGGACGCAAATGGTGGCTGTCGTAGCCACCGCCATTTGCGTCCCTGTATTGAGCCGTGATAGGCTACTTAAATATTTATGTAGCCTATCTCGGCAGGGGGAAAAACCTAGGGATGTCGGAGATGCATTCGGGCCCCCGAAATTGGTGGAGAAACGGTCCGCCACCCCCCCGCCACCCCCCCCCGGGATGGGACTTACCTTTGTTGAATGTCCCTGGCAGCGGCGGCTCCCGGTGGCAGTTCAGCGGTGGTTCGGTGGCGGCCGCTCTTCCAACCGGCTGCCACAACCGCCATTTCCAAGTAAAAAAAACAACAACAATGTGATAGGCTACATAAAGATTTACATAGCCTATCACAGCTAGATTTTCAAAAAACACCATGATAGGCTACGTAAATGTCTATGTAGCCTATCACGGCTGACTTTGGGGATGGAAAAAAAAGCGCATACGCAAATGGCGGCGCCCATGGGCGCCGCCATTTGCGTTCCTTATTTGGGCATGTGTAGTCTACGTAAACATTTACGTAGACTACGGTGAAAATAAGGGCAATGCAAATAGCGTTGCCCTTATTTTCGCCATAGTCTACGTAAATGTTAATGTAGACTACACATGTCCAAATAAGGAACGGCCCCCATGGGCTACACGGCCCCTATGGGAGCCGCCATTTGCGTACGCACTTTTTTTTTTCCCCCAAAGTCAGCCGTGATAGGCTATGTAAACATTTACGTAGCCTGTCACGGCTGACTGCAGGGACACAAACGGCGGCGGCTATGGCCGCCGCTGTTTGCGTCCCGGCAGGAGATGAGGTCCGCGGCCGGAGGGACAGGGCGCCTCCCCCCCGGGCCAGAATTTTGGTGGGGAGGGACGGAGCGCCTCCCCCCCACTGCGAAGCAAGCTGCGGGACCAGGCAAGGGACTTTCATCTATCCCTAGCTCAAATTCATATTCACTGCATCGGTGACGCTATCTAGCCATCTCATCCTCTGCCATCCTCTTCTCCTTTTGCCTTCAGTCTTTCCCAGCCGTAGTCTACGTAAATGTTTACGTAGACTACACGTGCCCAAATAAGGAAAGACCAGGTAAGGGACTATCGTCCATCCCTAGAAAAACCCCAGCATACGCAAATGGCGGTAGTCACCACCATTTGCGTATGCTGGGGTTTCCCCCCCTGCTGTGATAGGCTACGTAAATACTTACGTAGCCTATCATGGCCTCCACAGGGATGCAAATGGCATCCCTGCATTAGCCGTGATAGGCTACGTAAGTGTTCACGTAGCCTATCACAGCTATGAAGAGGAGGAAGTGAATGGCGGCCGCAGGACGGCCGCCATTCGCAAAGCAGCGCAGACGGGAGCAGGTAAGTGCTCCGTTTTGCGCGCCTTTCGTGGGGTGGGGGTGGCGGGGACTTCGTCCCACATGCCTTTCGTGAGCGGGGGGTGGGGCTTTGTTCCGCGATGGATTTTGGGGGGCCGAATGCACTGGCATTGGGCCTCACCGAGATCCGTCGCGGAATTCTCTGACATCCCTACCAAACACAGACACACATTCAAGACTGATAAAATGCACACTTGATTAGGAAGTACCCACAGTATGTACAATGAGACTCTAAAAACCTTGCCTAGAACGGAGCGTTTCAGAGCAAAGTCTTAAAAGTTGCATGCCGTTATGGGATGGGGGGTACAGCCAGAAAATTAAACCTGATTTTTAAAATGAGGGGCCTTAGCTCAGTGGCTGAGCACTGCTTTGCATTCAGAAGGTCCAAATCCCTGGCACCCCAGTTCCCAGGTAGGGCAGGAAAAACTCCTGCCTGAAACACTGGAGACCTATTGCTGCCAGTCATTGTCAACAATACTGCGCTACACAGACCAAGGAGGCAACTTCCTATGTTCCTATGTTAAAAACCCACCTCAGCCTCTGAAAGATAATCTGCACCTACAGCAAATTCACACTGTGCGGCTTTCCTTATGCCACATAGCTGGAGGAAGCCCAATGTTGGACACACACACACACACGAGATTGGCAAGCATGCATTGTTCAAGCTCATTGAGGTTCTCCAAATTCCTCCTTGAAGCTTGGTTCACCTCATTCACAATCCGGAATGCAAGGATCTTTTTCTGGTTTTTGGATTTTTTTTTAAAATTGGAAAATATGCACATTTCCAATTGGGAAATATGCACCTTATAAAAAGTGCGCACCCAAAATGTGCACTTCCCCCCCATAGGCTAAAGTGTGAAAATGCAGATTTGGGGAGGAAATGTCCCTTTTGCAAAGTGCATACCTGTGCACACGTGTGCTTGTACAAAGAACATGAAGCAAGCTTGGGAAATTTGGTAAAATTCCCAAGAATTGCACTCCTGCTTGCATTTGCATTCGGGGTTCTGAATAGGACATGTTCGCATCATTTGCAAACAGGTATGAAATTCTCATATATGTCTAGGAGGACTCCAGTTCACTGTTCTACTCAGTCATGTCCTCCTCCACAATATTCCATTCCATTCCCTCCCACCCAGTTTTGTGTTCAACCCCACAAAAGTCAGTCAAGATTCCACAAACACTGATAATGCTCTGCTCTCATTGGGCTGGTTGGGTGGTTTTGTGTCATGGACCCAGGACCCCAAACCTTCGTCCTCAGAGGATCCTGACCTCGTGTGCTCAGAAGAAGAAACTCCTGAGCTAACTGTCCAAGGAGAAGACACTGTTACAAAAGGGTATCATGAGGCTATAACCTCCTCAGGACGCATGTATGGATCTGTCACCCTCCCATGACTTCAGCTCCAAGGAGGAGAGGGTTTGGAGTAGTACTGGGCCAAAATTTCTCCCACATGTTTTTCTACAATTGTCATTCCATTTGACAGAAAAGAATTTGCTTTTGTAAAGGAATTCAGAAAATTTCAGATAAATTCTCATGGGTTGGGTCCAGATTTCTTGTGGTTACCTTACTTCAGAGTTGGCTGAGGAGTGTGGGTGGGTGTCCTGTTCTTTCATTGTGCAATCACTTCTCTGGCAGCCTGTAGCCTCCTTGGCTTCCCACATTTCAATGAAAGCCCAGGGGAGGACATAATGAAGTAATTCCACCCATGGGGCTTTTTTCAGATTGGGAAGCGCAGGTAGCCTGAGAGGCTGCAGAGCAATGGAGAGATGAATTAATAGGAAGAAAAACACACCCTTGGCTGCCTCACAGTGGTTAGATAAGCTCAACCCCCCCATGAGTTGTCCTACAACCCCTGTCATTGTCCTACAACCCCTGTCCATGGTGAGCACCACCTGTGAGAAACCTTTGGAGAATGTCTCCTCCTCCTGGAGAAATTCAGTGAAATTGTCCCCACAGTTTCTCTGTCACAAATAGGGTGGAGAATTTCGAGAGGCCATTTGTTCACAGCTCTACTATAGAGCGCCCAATTTCTCTTCCTCCTGCTCATTCCTGCTGCCTGTCATTAGGGATGGCAGAGAATTCTGCCACGGATCTCGGGGAGGCCGAATGCCAGTGCATTCGGCCCCCCGAAATCTGTGGCGGAACGGCCTGCCACACACCCCCTCCTGCGGATCCCCCTGGGACGAGACCTACCTGGGGGCAGATCTTCCGGGTGGCGGCGGCTCTGGTGGCAGCTTTGGTGGCAGCAGCTGAGGCAACTGGTCTTCCGACCGGCTGCTGCCGCCGCCATTTACAGTTGTTTGAGGTTTTTTTACACAGACCTGATAGGCTACGTAAGTTTTTACGTAGCCTAAAATGACTGGGTAAAAAAAAAAAAAAGGCGTACGCAAATGATGGTGGCTACGGCCGCCGCCATTTGCGTACACCTTTTTTTTTTTACCCAGACATTTTAGGCTACGTAAAAACTTGCGTAGCCTAAAACGACTGGGTAAAAAAAAAAAAAAGTGTACGCAAATGGCGGCGGCTACGGCCGCCGCCATTTGCATTCCTTTTTTTGGGCCATCTTAGTCTACGTAAATAATTACATAGACTACGACGGCAAAAATAAGGGGAACGCAAATAGCGTCCGCTACGCTATTTGTGTTCCCCTTATTTTCGCCATCTTAGTCTACGTAAATATTTACGTAGATTAAGACGGCCAAAAAGAAGGAACACAAATGGCGGCGGCCATAGCCGCCGCCATTTGCGTATGTGGGTTTTTTGGGTTTTTTTACCCAGAGCCCTCCGTGGCCAGAAATCCGGCTGCGGACTGCTCTGGCCTGGCTGGGCCTGGCCGGCTGCTCCACAGAGCTGCTGCGGAGAACAGCCAGCCGCGGAGGATTCCGGGGGGGAGGAACGGACCGCCTCCCCCCCATCCAGGATTCTGGGGGGAGGGACGGAATGCCTCCCCCCCACCATCAGCATAATCCGTGAAAGGTAAGTGATTTTTGTACATCCCTACCTGTCATAGCCTAGAATGGGAGCAAGGAATCCTCTCCTCCTTTTGTTGGGCATTAAATGGTTACTGTTAGGTCTTTCAGGATGTCCCTCCTAGGGATGTCAGAGAATTCCGCCACGGACTCCAGTGAGAATGGATTCTTTAGAATCCGCACCCCCGAAATCCATAGCGGAACGGCCTCCCCGACCCTGCTATCCCACGGAATCCCCCCGGGACGGAACGTACCTGGCGGTGGATCCTGCAGCTTCGGCGGCGGATGCGGCAGCGGATGTGGCAGTGGCAGCTCCGGCTGGTCTCCCAGCTGCGACTGGGCTGCTGCGGCCACAAATGGCAAGTGGCGTCGTAGCAGCCACCATTTGCGTCCTTGCAGTAAGCCGTGATAGGCTATGTAAATACTTACGTAGCCTATCACGGCAAAGAGCAGGGGCGCAAATGGCAGCCACTATGCCATTTGCGTCCTTGCAGTAAGCCGTGATAGGCCACGTAAGTATTTACGTAGCCTAACATGGCAAAAGGCAGCCACGCAAATGGCATAACGGCCACCATTTGCATGGCTGCCTTTTGCCATGATAGGCTACGTAAATACTTAAGTAGCTTATCACGGCTTACTGCAAGGATGCAAATGGCAGCCACTACGATGGCCGCCATTTGCAGCCTGGCAGCGGCTGGAACTCCGGGAGGATTCCATGGGAAGGGATGGACCGTGGACTGACCAGCACAGAGCCAGGTAGGGATTTCATACATCCCTAGTCCCTCCCCAACACATCCGGGTCTTGCCTATCAGGCAGGTGCATCACCATCATCTTGACAAGAATGCCATGCCTGCCTGCCCATAAGATGTCACAGGCTAGAGAACTTCTAAATCCCCTTAACGCAGAAAACCAGCATGTCAGGGAAATGGGTTCCATGCTAGCCTTTCCACTAGAGCTGTGCATGGACCCCACGATCTGACTCGGAGGCCGCTTCAGGACTTCTGAGGCAGGCCCAATTCAGCTGGGGGTGACCTGGGGGCTCCCCGACTTGCTTCGGCCTATGAAGCCAAAGCGGGATTCAGATATCCATATCCCGCTTTGCCCCCCCAACACACCGCCCAGCCCCCAGTTCCTTACAGGGGCCCTTGTTCCATGGGGCGGCACTGCCACCACGGAAGCCACTGCCGGGGGGAGCCGCCACTGCCACTGCCGATGCCACTGGGGGAGGTGCCACCACCACCACCTCTTAGGCCCTCTGGATGCATGCCAGAGGCTGTCTTGTTCTGGGGGATGGGGGAGCCATTTTCAAAATGGCAGCTCCCTGTATTGCTGGAAATACAGAGAGTCACGATTTTAAGAATGTCCCCCTCTCCAGAACAACAAGGCAGCTGCTGGCATGCATCCATAGGACCCAGGTAAGGAGCTAGGGGCTGGGCAGAGGCAGCGGCATGGCGGCTGGTCTTCTGGAACCTGCCAAAGCGCACCAAAGTGCTTCAGAGCGACCTGCTTCACTTTGGGCCACTTTGGCCCCCCTCCACCTCACCTTCGAGGGAGCCTGAAGCGGCCCAAAGCACCCCACTTTGACTCGGAGCTTGGGCTTCGGGCTGAAGCGGTGCACAGCCCTACTTTCCACAAAATGGACTGATTTGTTCTATACAAAGAAGCATTAAAATTGTGACACCCCCCCCACCCCCATCTGAAGTGGCTCAGTCAAGGAAAGGCTGCATCGTGATTCTGCTGCCTGTGAAGATAGGTTCTCAGCTCCCACAGACTGTATATGATGGGAATGCTCAGGGGGGATGCAATATGATTTTGGGAACCCACAGCAAGATCAACAATATTGTTTGCTAGAAAGGAAAGAATGTACAGCTTGGAATATTTTTTTTCTTCGTGTCTATACCTGACTCATTTTGACATTCCACCACTTCGTGGACTTAAGAAAGAAAGAAAGAAAGAAAGAAAGAAAGAAAGAAAGAAAGAAAGCTAAAGGCAGACCGAGAGGTGGCAAGGTTAGAACAATTGTCTGGTATCCCTCATGGGCTTGATGAGAGCATAAAACATTTATGTGGCAGGGAACAGTTTCAGAAAGAAGATGTCAATCCGTCCTTTGATTAGAATAAAATCAATTGTTACTATATAGTCCATTCATGTCCATAAAGCATACAAACAAAGAGAACCTTAAAACGGTATTAATTCCAGTAGAAAAAAACTGCAATACGCCAAAAAAGCGAAGGACAATATTCAAAACTGCTTTCTGCCATTAACCTATATACATGAGATTCAAAACAATATGCACATTCCTTTCTCACAGAAAGGTTCATCCTATGTGGGATACAACCCATCACCTATCAACTGGGGAAGGCAGGGGAGAGTCCCCTATGGTTCTTTGACCACAGCACCAAACAGAATAATTTCTTGACTGCATCTTGAAGCATGGAAGATCTAGGCATACATTTCACTGAGAGGAACAACCTGTGACTGGGCTGTACATTTCAGCATGCAAGTGGGACTAGGGATGGCAGAGAATTCCGCTGCGGACCCAAATGAGGCCGTATTCAAAAGGATCCAGCTTCCGGAGTCCATGGCGGAATGGATGACTTACCTCTGCCTCCCCCCGGAATCCCCGGAGCCAGCTCCTCTCCATGGCAATTCTGCGTAGCCACACGCTAGTTCCGTATCACTGGTGATCTGTATCGCTGGTGGTGCGGCTCCGCAGAATCACCGTGGAGAGGAGCCAGCTCCAGAGGATTCTGGGGGGGGGAGGAACGGATTGCCTCCCCCCTGGGCGGATTCCCAAAGGAACGAAAGATAGGGAATCTGCCCATCCCTAGGTGGGACTGACAGGTTCCTCCATACAAAAAATACCTTGCACCCAGAATACAAGTCGCAATATTTCTCCCTAGCGATGTATGAGATATTTGTTTTGGTTTGTTTTTGACCATAGTTCACACGTAGAACGAACCCTGGACCCAAACACAATCTGTGGTCGAAGTCTGTACATTTCCAAGCTTGCAAGGTGATTCACAGAACAAAAACATGCATTCAAAAAATGTGTACCTTTCAAAAATGTTCATGAAGAAGGCATACTTTTGAAAAATGCACACAGATACACTTTAATCAATGGGGAAATGTGTACATTTCAGAAATGTGCACAACTGATGTGTACATTTGGAAAAAATATTCATGAAATTACATACAAATTTCAACGCAAAAAGAAAAAGAAAAAAAACCAATGGTCATAATGTGATATGGACATGAATCAGAAAGAGCTTTTAGGTGAAATTTGAAGAACCTTGATGAGACTGAGTTTTGCAGATTCGCACATCCCTACTTCTCCCCTACTTGGAGGGGATTCTTTGTTTTGTATGGAGGAACATCCCATCATGTGTGAGTCCTCACCTGCGGCCTGTATACCAATCGCTGAGGAATAGGAGCTGGAGGATGTTATTGCATTCATGTTCTATTGTGGGCTTCCCACAGGCATCTAGTTGGCCACCATGGAATGCAAACTCAAAACTGGGCAAAAAGGGTACAATACCAATGTGGGCACACACATCAAGGCTACAATCCTATACACTTTTCCCTTGGAATAATTTCTACTGAACTCAATAGGGCTTGCTAGGGAAGGACGGACTCATCTCCGTGTGGGTCAGCCAGGGGCTCAACGAGCCCCCTCCCACTCGTGCAGCCTGGATGTACTCATTGAGCATCCGTGCTCCCCTGCCCCTGCCCACTGAGCTGCGCAAGCCACCCATGAGTGCCCACAGCCACCTGTCCTCTGTACGAGTTGCCACTATAGGTAGAAATGGAGACTCGCGCACTTTACGTCATCGCTCCCAGGACTGCTGCTCCTTTCTCCTCCTCCTATCGCAAAAACAACCACAGAGTGGCAGCTTGACAAGAGGAGGATGACAAGGGCTTCCCTCTTGCCCTTTTCCTGCCAAGGTGCTGCCTTTGTGGTAGCCAGGATGGGAGGGGAGAAAGGATTGTCAGCCTTGCCCACCAAGCCACATGGCCGCAGCTGTCCATCCTCTGTGCAAGTCGCCATTATCTGTAGAAATGGTGACTCACTGTTTTCAAGAAATTAAATCTTGTGCACAATGGCCAGCCATAAAAGGCCAGCCGTCATGTTCAAGATTTAATTTACATATATACATAAACTAAATTCACAGAATGAATGGACAGAAAATTTCTATTTCACAGAACATCATTATTAACATTTCATCAATTATGAATCAACTACATCAATTCTAATAAGCAAGGTACCATCAAGAGTGCTTTATAAAGCCCACTATGTTATTTTAAGTGCCAACCTGTTGTACTGGACTTAGATTGTGCAGGCCCTGGTTTAAATCCCCACTCAACTATAAAACAAATTGGGTTATCTTCAGCCAATTGGTATCTCTCAGCCTTACCTACCTGACAGGGATGTTATGAGGACAAACACCATATATCTTTCCCTTAAGGTGCAATCTTATGCATGTTTAGACAGAAAAAGTAGTCCTACAGCTCCCAGAATTCTCTAGCCAGCAGTGGTGGCTGGGGAATGCTGAGAGTTGTAGGACTTTTTTCAGCATCCCCAAATTACAGCAGGTAAAAGATCACACTAGTGATGCATCTATATTTATTTATTTCATTTGGCAATCAGAAAATTCAAATCAGGTATTTACACTGCACCTGGATTTCCTTAATTTTGTGAAAGCTACCCTTCTGCTCTTGAAAGCTTCAATCCAATGCACTTTTACTAGGGATGGGTTGTTGTTGTTCAGTGGTTAAGTCGTGTCCGACTCTTCGTGACCCCATGGACCATAGCACACCAGGCCTTCCTGTCCTCTGCTCTCTTCCGGAGTGTGCTCAAGTCCATATTCATTGCATCAGTGATGCTATCTAGCCATCTCATCCTCTACCGTCCCCTTCTCCTTTTGTCTTCAATCTTTCCCAGCATCAGGGTCTTTTCCAGGGAGTTTTCTCTTTGCATTAGGTGGCCAAAATATTTCAGCTTCAGCTTCAGTATCTGTCCTTCCAATGAGCAGTCAGGGTTGATTGCCTTTAGGATTGACAGTTTTGACCTCCTTGCAGTCCAGGGGACTCGTAAGAGTCTTCTCCAGCACCACAGTTCAAAAGCATCAATTCTTCGGCGCTCAGCCTTCCTTATAGTCCAGCTCTCACAGCGATACGTTACTAGTAGGGGTGGACGAAAGTCACTTACCTGTCCTCGAAGCTTGTTCGCGGTGGGGGGGAGGCGCTTCGCTGCTTCAGTTCAGGCCGGGGGGGGAGGCTTCCCGCCTCACCCGGCCGAAATTTAGGCCAGGGGGGAGGCTTCCTGCCTCGCCCGGCCGAAATTCAGGCCGGGGAGGAGGCGCCTCGCCTCGCCCAGCCGCGAACTCCAAAGTTTTTTTTTAAAAAAAAACAACGCCCCCGTGATAGGCTACGTGACGATTAACGTAGCCTATCACGGCTAGATCTGCAAAGTCAGCCGTGATAGGCTACGTTAATCGTCACGTAGCCTATCATGGGTGACTTTTTTTAAAAAAAAAAAGCACGTACGCAAATGGCGGCCCCCATAGGGAGCCGCCATTCGCGTTCCTTATTTGGTCGCTGTAGTCTACGTAAAGATTTACGTAGACTACGGCGAAAATAAGGTCAACGCAAATAGCGTTGCCCTTATTCTCGCCATAGTCTACGTAAATCTTTACGTAGACTACAGCGACCAAATAAGGAACGGGAATGGCGGCTCCCTATGGGGGCCGCCATTTGTGTACGCGCTTTTTTTTTTTTAAGTCACCCGTGATAGGCTACGTGACGATTAACGTAGCCTATCATGGCTGACTTTGCAGATCTAGCCGTGGTAGGCTACGTTAATCGTCATGTAGCCTATCACGGGGGCGTTTTTGTTTTTTTTCTTTTATTGGAATGGCCGGGGCGGCAGCCGGTCAAAAGACCGGCTGCTGCTCCCGCCCCGCACCAACACCCGCCGAACCGCTGGCTGGACCCGCCGTCGGAAGGGACATTCGGCAAAGGTAAGTCCCGTCCCGGGGGGGGGTGCGGGGGGCGGGGTGTGTGTGGAGAATTTCTCCCCAAAACTTGTTCGGGGGGCTGAACACATTGGCGCTCGCCCCCCCGAAGTTTCGGGGAGAAATTCTCCGCCATCCCTAGTTACTAGTGGGAAAATCATAGCTTTGATTATGCGGACCTTTGTCGGCAAGGTGATGTCTCTGCTTCTTACTATGCTGTCTAGGTTTGCCATAGCTTTCCTCCCAAGGAGCCAGCGTCTTTTAATTTCATGGCTACAGTCACCGTCTGTGGTGATCCTGGAGCCCAAGAAAATAGATTTGTCAAATTCTATCTCATTCAGTTTCAGATTGTTCCACTCCTAGGCTAGTCCCATCCTGATTCCACGTCAGATTGTGATCCCTTTTTTCTGCACAGAAACTCATATCTATGTTTATGTATGCATTTTTCAAGTATGTGCATGTTTTTGAAAACACTGTTTGTAAATACATCACAAAATGTGTGGATTTCTGACTACAAACTATGTTTGGGTGGTGCTCACTGGATGATCTCATATAAAAATAGGAACCCAACTAATTTCTCATCCATCCCTAACATTTAGCACAGAGTACATCAATTTAGCTTGGTGGAATTTATTTCTGAAACTCTTCCTACTGTGACAGAGTTCCTAACACATCAGGTTCAATACTTACAACTTTGAACCATGGCACGATCAAATTCCATACCACAAAAAGAGGAGTATGCAGACCCCCTCTCCCCCCCTGTATTTTTTCTGGCCATATTGATAAGCTTCCAGCTTATCCCAACCCTTTTGGAACCTTTGCTAGTTTCACTGAAACTCTTGGTAATCCTTAACATTCTTCAGAGGTCTTCCTTGAAAGGAACCCTTCAGTCACACTCAATTTGCTATAGAACCAAATTCAGTAGCAAAAAATTGTGAAACTATTCAATCTGAGCTATGTCACCAAACCTTCATTAGAAGTTTCTTTCATCTGACACAGCTGTTTTGTCCAAACTGAGCTCACAATCACACAGTTGCCATCATATGTATACGCATTGGCAGGCTACATCTTTGTTCCAACCTCACACCAGCCCTACAAAACATTCGGCCAAAACCATTACCTGAAAGCAGTTCAAGCTACTTTTGTGCTTCTTTAGAAGGTGTTCTTCCAAAGTCTGGCACCATCTGAAGATTGTCAGGAGGGATGGCCACTTGAGCTGGCTAACGTCTTGGGTTTGGGCTTTGTGCCCATCCAAGGAGCACCTTTTCTGGAGACAGGAATGTAAAGCTCTGTGGGATGTAGCTCCTACACTTGGAACGCTTCTTCTGTGCTTTAACAATGCTGAGCTTTTCACCACTATATAGTCCATTTTCTCTCTCACTGCCTGCTATTTTGTATGTTCAGTTGTTGGAAGAGATACACCAATGAGAAGAAAAACAGAAAAATGTTCCACTGCCTCTCTACATTCACGACGAACAATTCTGAACTTTGACGTTCTGCTTGTGGAATTCATTTGGTTAGCAGTCTACTAAAGTAAAAAAAAAAAGATGAAATAAGCCTTAAATGTTACTGCTTCTTTATCTAATGTTGCTAATTGGATTATGCCACGTTATATTGTATCCTCACCTTCTCTTCACCGGCGGCTTCAAAGCGTCATATTGCCTTATTCGTAGTTTTTATCCAAAATCGTAGGCCTCACTTTTAAAACTCTTTGCTACACCTTTACTATCGCAAACAGCAGTTGCTTTTTCAACTTCACTACTATCAAAAGCCAAAAATCATTAGCACAATCATGACGCATAAGAGGAACATATTGAAATGAGTTCAGCTGACCTATATTCAATCCAACCAATAGGAGTGTAACTTCACATTGAAAGGATATAATTTGCTTGGCCGCATAATTAAATGCCATGGGGCTATGAAATTCTGCTGGATTAACTGAACTATTTGACTGAGGTCATGCAAAGTCACGTGCGCACACACACACACACACACACCTCTTAGGGGGAGTTAGTACAATTCAGAAGAAATCATAGCCAATAACTGCACATAATTTTTAAATTATCAGGGAAGAAGACATCTGTATTCATCATCTCTCTCTTTCTCTCTTTCTCTTGGAGCACAAATTTTTGTTCACTCCATTTCAATCCCTAAATATTATCTGATCAGGTTCAGAATGCCAATGCCAATTCAAGCTGCCAATGCCTAGATTTGCAGAAAAATAATCACCCCTCCCCCAATTGACAGTTTTGCAATTAATCATTAAGGTTTTTAATAATTCAAATAGCAGAGCCGAATGGATATGCAATATACAATCACATACATTCACAATTGATGTCTAGAACTGTAGAAAAATAATTCAATTTTTTAAAATTAGTTGAACCATTGATCATTGAATGTTAAAGTTTTTAATGTAGACACGGTCTCACTTCTCACCATATTGTGATGCGATTACCTTGCGATGTCCATCTACATATGCTCCCCAACATTGCTATTGCAGGTCGTGCTCTGTATGAACAGGAATGTTCCCAAGAAAGGCTTGGGGTATGTTCTCCACTCAGTACATAGTACCTCCCAATTTTAACTCCAACACTGTATAGTGAGGTGGGAGACGTTTTTCCTGTTTAAGTCCATATTACCTCAGTCAAAGCCTGTCTGGGGTTTTCCCCCCACCACATTCCAGCAGTGGATGGGCAGAGCCAAAAGTGGGTGGGGCCGGAGCAAAAAGTGGGTGGGGCCAGAGGAAAAATCAGTGGAACTACAGAAGTAACTCTTAATTCTGTCCAGTGCAAAATGGGGGGGGGAGACATTTGCATCCTTTCCCAACATGCCTGAGCACCCACCCCCCTTTGTAGTTGGAAGAAATCAATATTTGTTGTTGGAATATATAACATTGGTAACCTGGAGTGGGGCCAGTGAAGGGGCATGGCCTTGGAAGAGCCTGAAGGTCTGGATTGGGAGGCCTGGGGGTCTGCATTTGGCCCACGGACCAGAGGTTTCACATCCCTAATTCTACTGCATGCTATAGGATGTATGCCAGGGGTGTTGAACCTCTTTCAGCCTGAGAGCCAAATTCCATTTTAGAGAAGCTCTCAGGAGCCACATTCCAGTGGTGGGCAGAGCCAAAGGCAAAGGGGAAAGCCCAAAAGGCCAAGAAGACCAGCCTATTTTATCTTCAAGCTCCTAAGTCCCAGACATTAAGCCTTGGGAGAAGCTCTTGGACCTTTTACTATGGGAAGTAAATTGCACAAAAGCTGGGAAACCACCAAACAATTTGTGGTCAGGGAAAAGGGTACGTGGCCATCTTTGGAACCCTGAAGGATTAGATTGGGCCCCCAAGCAGACTGGATTTAGCCCCTGGGTCTGAGATTCTGCATCCCTGATGTATGAAATCCCCAGGCTGTCCCTGTCTAGGGAGAATGTACAGATACAGAAAGATACTTTCTTAGATTACTGTTACTACACGTTGTTGGTACCACCACTTACAAATATGTCAGTACAAGTACATACAATGGGATAGTTTATGATACTTCTAAAGAAGCAGCTCCAGCTCGTAACTTACTAACTGAAGATGCGGAATGGCAAAGATGTTTAGAGATGAATAAATAATGGTAAAATTGACATTTTGTATTTGAATTAGCACTTTGAATTCTTTACATGCACTTCCGTTATGAAAACTTTCACTACGTGATATATATTAGAACACAAAGTGATTTCTTTAGCAATCGATATCTTGAGTTCCACTCAGACACTCTGCTTAAAAAAATAATAAAAAATAAGCATTTGCCACACAGATACAGCAAAAACACACACCAAAAAATCACTTTGGGGGCTAATTTCATCAAAATAATTGGAAAAATATGTTTTTCTGTTATATAAAACTCCAAAATTGTGGGTCATAGCAGTTTCCGGAGTGTTTTTTTATTTCGAAAAGCTTTCAAAACTGAACAACTTTCTCACTCACTGTACCCGTCTATCTCTTAGCTTTTAATACAAATTTAATACAAAGTTGTGAAATCTCAACATCGGGTAAAACTGCTGATTAACAACGTTACAAAATCATAAGTTACACACACATGGTTGTGATCTTTTTTGGAATGGGTACAGCTGATACACACACACACACAAATGTCTTCTTCCCTGATGCCATTTTAGGAGTGTGTGAAACATTTTTGTGCTTTGACTTTCATCTACAAAATTTAATAATTTTGAAGAAATAAGGATCATTCATTTCCTAAAAAAAGACCATTGGATTGTGGGAATATTCAAATGGGTGATCCTGGCTAATTACTGTAGCCTAGGTAAAACACGGTCAGCAGGCAACAGGTAAAGCACCAGGATGAATGGATGCTTCAGGAATTCAACCTTTGTGAATTCAGATATGAACTGATCTAATCTGCACCTGCTGGACATTATCCTGAAAATTAGAATTTAGATATTGTGCATGGGTCACCCAGAAGGGATACACTGAAGCCTCCCTGCTCAATGGGTTCCATAAAGGCACAGAACCAAAACTGTCTTGAACTGAGGATTATTAACAAACTCTGTGCTTAGTTTAGGGATGTCGGAGGAATCCGTCGGGGGGGGGGGTAAAGCTTGCCAAGCTTTCTTTAGCTCAGCCCTGGATTTTCATGGTTTTTTAATCGCCTAAATAGTAATTGTACAAATTGCATAAATTATGCCCGCAAATTGTGCAAATGGCTATTTACACCCACACACAAAAAATGTTCCTGGATTTCTGGAAGAAACTCATGGCTTGACTTGCAAATGCAAGCTGAACTTTGGGCGCTGCAAAAGTCCAATGAGCTCAAAAAGCGATGGACATCCCTAGCCTCCTTACATCACTGGTTTGCAAATAAACAAAATAATATGGGGAACTGCTCCACCTCTTCCTTTTCTGTAAAGACACAGTTTACAGAGTTTAGGGAGAGACCTCCTTCTTGCAGGTCTATAATCTACCCAGGGCTCCCCAGAGCTCTTGTCCCCAAACTTCCTCTTGTGCTCTTATACCATACATGGCTAATTCCACTCAGGGCCCCGCAGTCTGTCTGCCTCTTCCACCTCTGGGATCTCCCAAGTGGGTCTGCAGCTGGAGCTCTGTGCTTCCCCACACACACCTTGATAGGTCACTGTGACATATTCATTCTGGATACCCTTCCTCACCTTGCCCTGCTTCCCATGGATTACAGGTAATTTTTGAATGGTGTAGCCTGCCAGCCAGAAAGGTTTTTGTCACCCTGCTTTCCTTTTCCTCCACGTTTCCCTTCTTTCTTTGTCTGGCTTACAGATTCTGTCCTGCATCCTCTCTAGGGTTTTATGAGAATTTTGTTTCAGTTCACAACTTATCTGAACTTGCCTTGTTTGCAACCCCAAACACAAACAGGAGTGCATTTAAAAAAAAAAAAAGTTTGCACATTCTTGAACTTGCAGTTGTGTTTGAAAAATGCATATTTGCCCCATAAAAATACATATATTCATGCTTTAGTCAATGGGGGGAAAGTGCACACTGTTGGAATATGCACACCGAAATGCGCATTTTTCCCATCTGAAATGTATGCTTTTTCCATTTGAACAAACTGAAAAACATGTTGCAATGAGAAAGGGAGCTTCGAAGTAGGGATGCCCGGATTTTGTGAAATCCATCCCATGTGTTTTTCAGGGATTGTACGATGCCATTCATTCCGGCATCCATTCACAGATGGATTTTTTTTTTCATTATGAGGAAAACATTGCAAATAATTCCAGAAGAGGTTTCATAACAAGTTATGTAATTTACATTGGTACGTAACATTTAGCATATTGTCCACCATTCCATTCCATTTTCCCTTGTATATATTTACCAGTCTCAGCAGAAACGTGTGTATTTTCCTATGAATAAATTTGTGTAACTTCTAGAATTATTATTTTTCAAGTCCGAAAGTCCATGGACTTTGTGCAGCCTGAAGGTGCCAGTCCACAGCTGGCCCCTTCAGATCAGATTCTTAGAAATCCAGGCTCATTTTATTCTGTGTCAAATTTCTCCAGCATCCCTATTTCAAAGTGAAGTTTGGAGAATTTTAGGGAGTTTGAACTTCCCTGGTTCTCCCATCCCTATTCCTGTCTCTTTCTAATCTCTCATCTCTTCCCCTTTGCTCTGTCCCCTTCCTGGTCTCACTTCGGCCTTTTTATCTGTCTCCCTCACTTCTCCTGGCCACATCTTCTCCTTCCACCTCCCATCCAGGTGTGACATATTCCAGCAGCCAACATGGACCACAGGTGCATGACAACCATTTATGTAATCAAGTAGGCCACCATCATCCATGTCTACCCCAATTTGACCATCTTCAGCAGACTGGGGCTCTGTGCAACCACCAAGCCCAGATGGAGCACTGGATTGCCCCCTATGAGCCCAGTAAGAAACAATGAGCCCTGATGGATCCCTACCTTTATTTGTTAGGTTTTGCAGTTCCTGAGTGTTACGATACAGTTGTCAGCTCAAAAACAGATCAAAATACTTTCAGCTCAAACAAAATCCCAAATAAATAAAAATACAATTAAAGTGTGGATTTTAAAGGAAATATGTTTCGAAACGTTTGAATTTTGGGAAAAAATAATTCAAAAAGATGTATTTGAATATGTACTTTAATGTGAATTTTGGTGTAGATTTAAAAAAAGAAAAAAAATCACAGATTAACACAGAAATGGGACAAAGTGGAGTTATAGGAGGACACAATGAAAATTGGCATGGACCAAAATAGGCTGATTCACCCATCTGTAACTGCCTTCTACAGCTAGGTACCCCAGTGTGAGATGCCCACCCTACTGCTTTCCAACACTTCAGTGAGAACCAAGGCTTTATTGCGATCCCTATTCAAAATTCAGGTAGACAGATTCATTCAAAAATCAAAACTCATGATGCAAGGAATTGAACATAGGGATGCTGGAGAAATCTGAGATGGACTAAAATGAGCTCAGATTTCTAAGAATCCAACCTGCAGAATCTGCTGCGGAGTGACCCCCTCAGGCTGTGCGGAGTGCATGGACTTTCGGATGATTTTTTCTACTTTCTCGAAATTTACGCATATAATAAGTAGGAAAATGCATAAGTTTCTGCTGAGGAAACATTGAATGGAATGGGGGACAATACGTTAAATGTTACATACTAAGTTAAATTATGTAAACGCTTATGTAAATACTTATGTAATTATTTGCGTATTTTTCCATACAACAACAAAAAATCGCATCCATCTGTGGGCGGACAATGGAACAAAAGGCACTTGACAATCCATGAAACACAGATGGAGTGGATTTTACACAATCTATACATCCCTAGTTGAACATCATGATTTGGGCTCTATCCCCCGAGAAATTGCCTTTTTGATCAGCAAATGTTAGTGAGCATTAGGGATGGATGAGCCCATCTCCATCCAGGCAGGGGGCACTCAAAGAGCTGCCCCCCACAGCTCATGCAGCCTGGGCCTGCTCGGCGAGTTTCCTTGCCCGCCCTGCGTGCCCACGAGCTGTGCGAGCTGCCCCTCTTCCTTGCACTGCTGGCCGTCAAGGGGTGGTGTGGGAAAGAATGGCCCTCAGCAACCAGCCCCCACCCTCTCACCATGGCCTTCTCTAGAGGAGGCCAGGGTGAGAGCGCTGGGGTGCCGCCATCGCCCTTCTTCCTCATGTTGGCTGTCAAGGGCCAGTGCAGGGGAAAAGGGCCTGGGAGCAAGCCCCCATCCTCTTGCCCTGGCCTCCAGCAGGTGGGGGGAGAAGAGAATAGGTGCCTCCTTCTTCCCTCTGTCCCCACATGCTACAGTGGTGGCGGCAAGGGACAAGCTGATCATTTTCCGTAAGCCCAGGAAAACTTATGGAAAACGACCAGCCTTTCCTGCGCCACTGCCGCTGTAGCAAGGATGGGGGAAGGAGAGGCACTGCCTTCTTCCTCTGTCCTTGTTGAGGGAGTGAGCGCCTGAGCTCTTGCCCGACTCAGCATGCCACGACTCAGGCAAGAGCTCAGGTCCGCGAACTGGTGTCTGGGGGGCCGAACCGGCAACTTCTCGCCAGGCTTCATGCCCCAACCAGATGCTCGCGCCAACCCTAGTGAGCGTAGATTGCCCTTTGACACCAGTGCAACTTCTAGTCTTACTCCAATGTTGTTGCTGTTTTAATAGCCACCAGTTCTGTCTTGAATTCTCTTACATCTACTCCCTGTAGTGCTACTCCCCAGATCTGACTGTCAAGATATCTCTGTACTTTTTGCAATCCAGTTGAAGGGAAGAGCACCAACCATTTATGAAGTTGTTTGCATAGTTTATATTATCAGAGATGGAAGGGACCCTATAGGGCATCTGGTCTAATTTTCTGCAATAAGGTAGGCCAAACTTATATATGTAAAGCAACCCTGACAGATGTCTGTCCAACCTTTCCTTGAAAGACTCTAGGGAAGGAGATACCATAATATCCTCAGGCAACTTTGCTAAAAAAAAAAAAGAGTCAGAAAATGCACCACTTTGATCATATCTCAGAAGGAACCTAAGCCATATTATTCTGACCTTAATTATCCTAGCCTGAATACATAAAAAGCAGAGTATCACTGATTCTGCTTAACCTGGAGTATTTCTGCACAGCTTAATGCATCACATAGTCACAGAACTTTAGAACTGGAAGGGTGGTCATCTAGACCAACCCCTTGCTCAATGGAGGAATCTGACAACTACAGCAAGTGTAACTAGGGATAGACGAATCCCTTACCTGGTTCTGCGCAGGGGCATCCACGGTGGGGGGGAGGCGCTCCGTCCCTCCCCCCGGAATCCTGCCCGGCCAGCTCTGCTCCGCGACCAAATGGCAGTAGCTGCCGCCATTTGCGTATGCTGGGGTCCCCCCCCCGCCATGACAGGCTACGTAAATACTTATGTAGCCTATCACGGCCTCCACAGGGACGCAAATGGCTTCCCTGCATTAGCCGTGATAGGCTACGTAAGTATTTACGTAGCCTATCACAGCTATTGAGAGGAGGAAGTGAATGGCGGCCGCAGGATGGCCGCCATTCGCAAACCAGCGCAGACGGGAGCAGGTAAGTGCTACGTTTCGCGTGCCTTTCATGGGGTGGGGGTGGCAGGGACTTCGTCCAGCGTGCCTTTCGGGGGGTGGGAGGGTGGGGACTTTGTTCCACGATGGATTTCGGGGGGCCAAATGCACTGGCATTCGGCCTCACCGAGATCCGTCGCGGAATTCTCTGACATCCCTAAGTGTAACCAGTTGGCTCTGATTTTGGTGGGTTTTTCCATTTTGGGTTTCAGTCAGAAGCAGCCAGAACTCCAAAGGAGCAATCCAAGGTGCTGAATCTATTTTGGGGGAAGGACTCGACACCCTGAATAGCTCCTTTAGAGTTCTGACTGGTTCTGTCTGAAAGCCAGGATGGATTCACAGCCTCACTGAAACTGGAGCCACCAGCCTCCACTGACTACAGAATCTCCAGTTATTTTGTAGTTACAACTGCAGCATCTGTGAAATCTGTCTGTGTGCAGGGGCGGGGCGGGGGGGTGTTTTCTTAAGCTATTTATTACATTAATGACACTCCTATCCCATCCTTCTCTTATATTCCTGGGTTTTATTATTTTCCCTTTCTTTGAGAGTGGCCCAGAGAGCTTCGGCTATTAGGAGGCATAAAAACTATAGTAAATAAGGACAGTGTGGTGTAGTGGCAAGAGTGTTCGACTGGGAGATGGGAGTTCCGGGTTCTAGTCCCACTTGGCCATGGAAGCTCACTGGGTGACTTTGGGCTAGTCACAGGCTCTCAGCCCAACCCACCTCACACAGTTGTTGTTGTGAGGATGAAACGGAGAGGAAGAGGATTATGTGTGCCGCCTTGGGTTCCTTAAGGAGGAATATAGGTGGGATATAAATGTAATAAATGTAATAAATGAATGAACACAATAAATATAAAGTTCTGCTAAAACCCTTTCTCTGCCACTTCCCTCTGTTTCTTGGGCCCCCACAAATGTCACTTGGAGTAGGTGAGAACAGTGGTGGTGCCTTTTCCCACTGTGGATTCTGGGGATTGTAGACCCCTGTTACAGCCTGTGACAGGAAAACATGCTCCATCGTAGCCTTGGAGCACTCACCGTTGGCTTCACCATCTTTGCTTGTCCCAAGGTAAGTTTTCAGGACCTTGGGGTGGGAGAAAGCAGCAACAGGCACACTGGGGCTTTTTCGAGGGTTCATTCGAACACTTGAAACCTTCCCCAAGACTTTTCAAGTGTTTGACTGGAACACTAAAAAAAAAAAACCCATCAATCCCCTTTGGGACAAACAGCCCCATCCCTAAATTCAGATTTAAAACTTGACTCTGATTTCTCAGCTCTTTTCTACCTCAGTTAAGACAATCGACCCACTTTATCGTGATTTCCATACTTTCATGTATGTCTTGAACTGGCAGCAGAGCTCTCCAGAATTTGACGGTGATGCCGCTTCGCAGGCACAGAGATGTCACTCTCCAAATCACCTTTAATTTTGATGGGAGGGACAAGATTGAAACTGCATTCTGACAGTTTAGTGCCTCATCTATGTTTCCAACTCTGTTTCATCGGATTCAGATGATAATTAGTGTCAATGCTGTCGAGCTTTGGGTTGTGCTTTATTCTTCTGTCACCGCATAATAAAGTGATACACCTTACCTATGATGAGCACGGGGAATTCAAAGGCTATGGAAGTTCTTTGATGTTTTGCTTTATCATTGTGCAGTAATGAAACACACACACACACACACACACACACACTGTATACACACACAGACACGGATAAAACCATAAAATATGCATTGGAATGGGACAGTGCAGATATCCACAACAGAAAAGTAAAAGAAATATGCAGCAACAAAATAACAGGAGAGTAGGGATGGTGGAGAATTTCTCCACGAATCTTCGGGAGGACGAATGCGTTGCGTTCCTTATTTTGACACGTCTAGTCTACGTAAAGATTTACGCAGACTATGGCGAAAATAAGGGCAACACAAATAGCGTTCCCTTATTTTCGCCGTAGTCTATGTAAATGTTTACGTAGACTAGACGTGCCAAAATAAGGAACGCAAATGGCAGCGCCCATGGGTTCCCCACCAATTTCCCCACCGAAATTGGTGGGGAAATTCTCCGCCGGCCCCCTGCCCCCCCCGGGATGGGACTTACCGTGGCCGAATGTCCCTCTGGGCGGCGGGTCCCGGCGGCATTTCGGCGGCGTTTCGGCGGGGGTGGGGGCGGCGGCCGGTCTCCCGGCCGACTGCTGCTGCCGCCATTGCAAAAAAAAAAAGTAAAGAAAAAAAAAAACCACACCTGTGATAGGCTACGTAATGATTTACATAGCCTATCATGGCTAGATTTCCAAAGTCAGCTGAGATAGGCTACGTAAATCGTCACATAGCCTATCACGGGTGACTTTGGGGAAAAAAAAGCGCGTACACAAATGGCGGCGGCCCATGGGCGCCGCCATTTGTGTTCCTTATTTTGGCACGTCTAGTCTACATAAAGATTTACGTAGACTACGGCGAAAATAAGGGAACATTATTTGCGTTGCCCTTATTTTCGCCGTAGTCTACGTAAATCTTTACGTAGACTAGACGTGTCAAAATAAGGAACGCAAATGGCGGTCCCCATGGGAGCCGCCATTTGCGTACGTGCTTTTTTTTTTTTCAAAGTCACCCGTGATAGGCTATGTGACAATTTACATAGCCTATCACTGCTGACTTTGGAAATCTAGCCATGATAGGCTACGTAAATCGTTACGTAGCCTATCACGGGTGTGTGTGTGTGGGTTTTTTTTACTTTTTTTTCGCGGCCGGGTAGACGGGGTGCTCCTACCCGGCCTGAATTTCGCCAGCGAGGGATGGGGCGCCTCCCCCCCGGCCTGAATTTCGGCCGGGAGAGGCGGGGCACCTCCCCCCCCTCGCCTGAACTTCGGGGGGAGAACCGAAGCGCCTCCCCCCCACCGCTTAGCAAGCTTCGAGAACAGGTAAGGGACTTTCGTCCATCCCTACGAGAGTTCCTCATTTATTAGGAACATGGGAATACAGGAAGCTGCCTTATACAGAGTCTGACCATTGGCCCATCTAGCCCAGTACTGTCAACACCGACTGGCAGTGGCTCTCCAGGGTTTCAGGCAGGATTCTTTCCTAGCCCTAGCTGGAGAAACCATGGATTGAACCTGGAAACTTCTGCATGCTCCAGCACTGAGCCATGACCATTCATCTAGCTTCCCCTATTCAGAAGTTGGATGACTGCTGTGAGGCCCATAGAATCAACGAATCATAGAATAATAAGGTTGGAAGGGACCCATAAGACCATCGAGTCCAACCACCTGCTCAATGCAGTAATCCAAGTCAAAGCATCCCTGACAAGTGGCTGTCCATCCTCATCTTGAATGCTTTCAGTGTGGGAGAGCCCACCACCTCCCCAGCTAATGGGTTCCATTGTTGTATTGCTCTAACAGTCAGGAAGTTTTTCCTGATGTTCAGCTGGATCACTTCCTGTAACCTGAGCCCATTATTCTGTGTCCTGCACTTTGGGATGATGGAGAAGAAATCCTGGCCTTCCTCTCTATGACAACCTTTCAAGTACTTGAACAGCGCTATCATATCTCCCCTCAGCCTTCTCTTGTACTTATCCATAGTACAACGGTGGGTAAGATGTGGCCCTCCAGGTGTTTTTGGACTCTGGCTCCCATCAGCCCTAGCCAGTATGTCCAATGGTCAGGGATGATGAGAGTTGTAGTCCAACAGCCAAGGACCACAGGTCCCCCTGCCATAGAACCTTGAATGGCCCCCCTTACAACTAACGTACAATTTAGGGGAAAACCTTTAACTGAAAGGGGGACTTCATAACACTTTGATTTGTCCACAACAAAAGTGGGGCACAGATTCTTAAAATAAATAAAATAATGCATGAGTAAATCATAGTTATTATGCATTAGGGCTAGGGATGGGCAAACAAGTGATGTTCGAGATTGCTAGGATTCTCCAAACATCGTCTGACTGCTAGGGATGTCAGAGGAATCCATTTCACCAGCTCCGCCCCCTGGATTCTGGCTCACACATCCCTGAGCTTGCCTGACTCATCGCATCATGAATCGGGCCAGCTTGCCATTTCCCACTTTTTAAAAAATATGTGGAAATCCTGATTTGTGCAAAGTCGTGGCTATAACTATTTACGGAAATCGTGATTTGTGAAAAATAGCGCAACTTGCACAAAAATGAGGTGTAAATAGTCTAATTACACCATTTATGCCTGAAATTTTGCAGACATTTCCAAAAATTTTTATACCCAAAATTTTGCACAAATTGTGGCTCATGCATACTAAAACCATAGGGGCAAAAGTTCCCAAGTTTCAGGAACTGACCTGCCACTCCCTCACAAATGCACATCGAGTTAAAGGCACTGTGGGGATCCATTGAACCAAAAACCAACAGAAGTCCCCCGCGATGGCCATCCCTACTCGGTGCTTGTATCATGCCCGATTCCCTTTTGCATTTGCAATGGAAAACTTGCGCAAATTGAGCAGCAGGTGATTTGCGCAGATCTCCTCAAATTTGCACAACTCTCCCCTGTCACTGAAGGCCCAACTGGCCATGGCGGCTTGGCATCTTTTTACCAGCTATGGCTGGTTCACTAGCTACAGCCTCTACTGGGCAGGGATGGCATGGCCACAGTGGTACAGGTGCTAGATTAGATTACTGCAATGCACTCTATGAGGGGTTCCCTTAAGGCTTTTCTGGAAGCTGGAGCTAGTGCAGAACATAGCAGCTTGGCTCTTGTTGGGAGCAGCCCCTGTTCAGCATGCAACTCCTTTGCTGAGGGGACTGCACTGGCTGCCTATTCAGTGCTGGGCCAGGTGTAAGGTTTTGGTACTGGTGTACAAAGCCCTAAACAACTTGGGACCAGGATACCTGAGAGAGCGCCTCCTCCCTTACCAACCTGCCCAGTCACTGATGTCATCGGAGAGCATGCTTCCTGGCGGTTCCGCATGGACATATGGCCCAACTGGAATCCACTAACAGAAGAGCCTTCAGTGTGGTGGCTCCTTTCCTCTGGAACTCCCTGCCCCTGGAGGTCAGACAGGCACCAACTCTGTGCTGCTTCTAGTGCCTCCTGAAAACAGTTCTTTTCCAGGAACGCTTCTTTGACTGACCAGCTAAGGTTTTTATTGCCACTCTGTTCTTAAAAAGAATAATTTTAATATGGCAGTTTATTATTGTTATCTTTTTATCATTTTATAGATCTGTTTAGATGTGGAGTGGTATATAAATGTTATAAATAAATAAATAAATTTCCTCCATAGACTAAACTGGGGCTGATTCCATCTACTGAAGAAATTTGTACAAATTAGGAAATTTGCACAAATCCAACTGGAAATCAGGAACAAGATGAATGCAAGCACAGGGTCGACAATTTGTGACTATTTTTGGAGAAGACAAGCTTGCACTCACATTTGGGGCTTCGAATGGGGCATGCACACATTTTTTGCAAGAAAAAACCAAATTCTTATACATCCCTAATTAGGGCTATATGTTGGTAATCTTCAGCAGGGGCTAGCGAATGTAGGCCCCCATACAAGAGGTGATTTCAAGGGCGTGGGTCATCATGTTCACTGTGATTTGTGAGGGAGTGCTTACTGTGAGGGCAGTGACTTCCTTTTCAATGTTCGTATTTGTGCTTCTTTCTTTGTCTGGTGAGGGGGCTGCAGTGGCAGCAATAGAAGCAGAAGAGTTTTTCTGGGCTGTGCTTGGTTGGCCCCCAGTCTCCCACCTTGTGAATACTTATAGAATGATGCTTAACATAGCAAGGCTGCAAGGAAGAACCTCATCTCCTGTCAGGCACTGGGATTTACTCATCAGTGTACCAGGGTGATAGAGGGTAATGGGGAAAATCTGTTTTTATTCCTATACAAACTTATCTTGGAGTAAATTCCATTGAACTCAGTGGGACTCACTTCTAGGAAGACTTCTCCAGGCCGCTTCTTCCTGCTCATTCTTCAGGCTCTGGTCTCCCTGATTCTGCTCTTACAGCTCTGGTCTTCTTGACTCTCTCTTTTTATACCCCCATCCCCAAAACTGAAAGTACTGCTTGAAATATGAAGAAATGAAAATCAACTGGGGAAATGAAACTGAAACTTAACCAGGGAAAAGAAACTACTCCTCTTGGGGACACTCCCTCCCAAGAGAAAAACCCAGGCCTCTAGACCTGATCTTTTTACCTTGCCTCTGTAGGCCTCAGATCTTCACACATGCATAAGATTGTGTTGTATGTGATGTTGTCTGCCCATTTTGGAAGATAAAATAAATGGGAAGGTGTGGGGGAGTTGGAGATGAGGGAAGGTTGTGGCTGACAGAGACAAGTGGCCATTTTTTCAAGCTTCCTTCCCCCAAATTATGCTTGAAAAAGTGTCCCAGACTCTCCTGTCCCAGATTCTCCTGAGGGAGAGACAGCACAGATCAATTCTGCATTAAAACCAGGGTAGTTTGGGGAAAACTGTCCATCTCTAGTAATATTTTCTCAACTGTCTGGCTGATATATCACATCCATGGTCCTCCTAAGTATGTACATATGTATTCAGGCATAAGAAAAATGAAAATATAAAAAAAAAATGAAGACAGATAAAAATATAGATATTCACATATTCTTAGAATGGGACAGAAGTAATTGTGCAAAGCAATAGTCATTTATAAAAGACTATACAACATGTGCTAGATGACACTAAAGTTCATCATATGCTCCATATCCTTGAGACCACCCCATGCCAAATTACCACACTGTTTTCTCATTTCCAATTTGAAAGTACTGCTTTGCAATTGGAACAAAAAGAATTAGAACCAAGTTTGCAAGAAACGCTTCTTCAAGGCACTTCTCATTCAAATCACAGTCACCCGAAGACCCTTCTGTGTCATTTATATAATGAATTCCTCTTTCTTCTAACATGCCTCGAAGCAGATATGTAGTAGGGGTGTATGTGTGGAGGGAGAGCAGTGGTGGCATGATGTTTCCAAGATGAATGCGATAGCTGGTAGAAGAAATAAGTGCAATCCTGCATCAATTAACCCTCTCTTAAAACAACACCAACAAACAAACAAAAGTCAAGATCTACCCGAGGCTCCGGGCAACACCTTTCCACCAATTCTGCCATCATCTCACAGGGCTTCTTCACATGGAGCTTTTATCTTGCTACTGAGAGTACTCATGGACATTTGCGGGTCCTTTAGGTGATGTCATCAACCTCCAGGGCATCTCCCACACTAAATGACCTTTATTCCATTTTTTAAAAGATCAGAGATCATGAGCTATCAAACTACAGTGCTTGAGTTCTGCTTGAGTTCCCTCATGAAAAGAGGAAAACCTGCAATAAGAGGAGCTAGACCACAGTGCCATCTAGTGGCTTATAATGAAACATATGGAAGACTCAGATAAGGGGGAAAAGGAGGAGGGAAAGGAAGCACATGTAAAGGGAATCCGTCATGATCCTGCATTTAAAACCGAAGCAGAAAGCCCAATTTTAAATGCGGGACTTTAAGCTGGTGTAGAGATGTTCCTAGAAGCTGCTTGCTGTCCTATTTCAGGTAGCACACCCCTGCTGATGGAAGTGTCTAACCCAGTTGAGCCCCATTAAGGGTTAGCAGAATGGAAGTTCCATACACAATTCTTGGGACAAAAACCCTATCAAAGTACATTGGGATAATGCATGTTTGGAGTTAAAATAAATTTAGAAATGCACATTTCAGAGAAAATACTACTCAACTACAAATTTTGTGCTGATTTAAGAAAACACTGATTAACGCAGAAATGGGGTGAGCAGGACTTATGAATGGACTCATGCAAAAGTGAGACTAAATTTGTAACTAAAAGCCAAAGTTGTTTTGGAATAACTTTGTCTGAGGCCTTGTTATTCACCCCATGCCTAAATGTCATACCTCACTACCCAGTGGAGAGAGTTTAGTGGAATCAGCCAGGGAATAAATTATTATTATTATTATTATTATTGCATTTATATCCCGCCTTTATTCCTCTTGCAAGGAACCCAAGGCGGCTTACATTATCCTCCTCCTCTCCATTTTATCCTCACAACAACAACCCTGTGAGGTAGGTTGGGCTGAGAGTGTGTGACTGGCCCAAGAAAGAAGAGTTCAGGTAGCTGGATTACACCTCTCCTTGCCCTCGGATGGAGCGGAGGCCACCTACAGCCCATGTCATCACAAAGGGAATACAGTTCAGATTGACAGAATTAGGCAAGGATCATCCAAGTTCAACTGGCACAAACACTGAGTATGAAAAATGAACCCAGCAGCAATATCTACCCTGGGCTGGATCAGGTTGGTGTACACTAGGGATGTATGAGAAATCTGCTTCAGTTCATGTTTTATAAGCATTTACCCAGTTCTCACTTTCTGGCCTGAACATGGACTTAAACACAATCTGCAGTCAGAGTCTGTACATTTCTGACACCTTGCAATGTGATTTGAGTACTTGAAAAAACCCATCTGACAGCACCAATGCACTTCAATCAATAGGAGAAGAATGCGTACATTTCAAAGATGTGCACAATGGATGTGTACATTTAGAAAAATATGCGTGAAAACACAAACAAATTTTCATTTGAAAATGAAAAACAACAGCCAAGGATCACAGGATACAAGACAACACAAGCTTCAAGGTGGAATTTGTAGAACATCAATGAACTTGAGTTTTGCTTGTACGCAGATCCTTAGCGCACATATTTGACTATTATTTCAGTTCTGCTCTTGACTAATGCATAAGACAACATGTCTGTCTTTGCAAAGTTGCTCTACATAGACTGCTAATACATGTGCATTTATTTTCAAAACAAGAAAAATAATCACAATCAAATTGCTTTATTTTCCACCAGCCTATCTTAAATAGGGATGTACGAAACCCCTACCTGGCTCCGCTCTGGTGCATCTGCAGTGGGGGGGGAGGGGCTCTGTCCCTCCCCCCAGGGCTGGCCACAGCCAGAGTTCTGGCCGCTGCCGGGTTGCTGCTGCCGCAAATGGCAGCCATTGTAGCGGCCGCCATTTGTGTCCTTGCAGTAAGCTGTGATAGGCTACGTAAGTATTTACGTAGCCTATCACGGCAAAAGTTGCCTTTTGCCGTGATAGGCAACGTAAATATTTACATAGCCTATTATGGCAAAGAGCACAGGCGCAAATGGTGTAGCGGCTGCTATTTGCGCCCCTGCCTTTTGCCGTGATAGGCTACGTAAATATTTACATAGCCTATCACAGCTTACTGCAAGGACGCAAATGGCGGCCACTACAACGGCTGCCATTTGTGGCTGCAGCAGTCTGGCAGTGGCCGGGAGACCAACCGGAGCTGCCGCCGCCAGGTATACTCCATCCCGGGGGGATTCCAAGGGGTGGCGGGGGGGGGAGGCCGTTCCGGAATTGGAGTCCGTGGACTCCACTGCAGTCCATGGTGGAATTCTCTGACATCCCTACTCTTAAACAACTATCTCAGATTCCCTTGTGTTGATCTGCCTGAAGCCTGGGACTTGCAGAAACTACAACAAAAAATCCCTCACATATTTGCATTTTAATACTCACAAACCCTACCACCTTCTGATGCATATTAATATATTTTCCCCACTTGGCTTATTTGGGTTATGCCTTCACTTCCATGCAGATGGCAACTGAAATGCTTTCATTCTACATTTTCACTTCACAAATGGATCTGTATCATTTAGAGTTGTGTGTCTAATTTTTGCCCTTGAATATATTTTTGAGGCAAAAACTGTTGAAGATGCAAATAGTTTTAACACAATGTTTGACAGGATGGGATACTGACATAGAGACAGAGAATGATAAATGCAATCACCAAATATGTGAAAGATTACTAAGATTACCAAGATAATAAGATTACAGCCAAACAGTTTGCATTCTTCTTCAGTCCCACTGATTCTATCACAAATTACCTGCAACCAATTTAGTCTGGATCCAAATCCAATCTACTTAACTGCTTACACAATATACAGTATATGTAAAATGCTTAATTTGTTTTAGCTTAGTTTAGTTGATATCACACTTTTCCATCTGAAGATATCCATGACAATATATATTGAAAAGCTCATACATTTTGCAATATTGTTGACTTTAGAAAGTATGACGTCAACACAGCAGCAGTTCCAGAAGGGGAGAAAATGCTAAACCAAAATGTATTTGGGAACTGCAACAAAAAGTTGTGGGTGTGGTGTCTCTTCAGACCCTGGTTAGGTGGATGTATTATGGTCATGGCAGGGTCCTTGGTGACACATGGCAATGAGATGGAAGGAGGAATGAAGGCTCGCCTCCTTCATGATGGGTTAAGGTGAGGCTGAAAGACATTAAGGCCATGATGCAGGCTGTGGCTGAGATGGAAGGGCTTATGACAACCCTGTATTGTAGTTCATTGTTAAACATTCTTACCCTCTGGGGTAGTTGGGCTGCTTATGCTGAGAGCAGTGGAGGCTGCTGGCTCTGCTTTCGGTGGGGCTGTGAATCCATTCTGGTTTTCAATCTGAACCAGCCAGAACT
The DNA here is from genome assembly GCF_057233095.1 of Heloderma suspectum. NCBI lineage: Eukaryota > Metazoa > Chordata > Lepidosauria > Squamata > Helodermatidae > Heloderma > Heloderma suspectum. Next base: position 14,144,520 of record NC_139460.1, read on the forward strand.
CTACAGGAACTATCCAAGGTGCTAGGAGCTATCCAAGGTGAACCCTATCCCCCAAACTGGCTGAGAGATGTTGGCTTTCGAGAAACCTATGTGACCTTCCCCAACCTGATGCCCCCCAGATGTTTTGGATTTCAACTACCATCAGCCCCAAGAAGAACTGCCCACCCTCACTCCCACTGATATCTCCCATTTCAGCATGAGTGGTGCCATCTGTTTTTTAAAATAATACTTTCAATTTCATGTTTTATGCCCCCCCCATTTTATCTGTTATTGTTCACAGCTCTGGAATCTGTTTAGATATGGAGCAGCATATAAATTCTGTAAATACATACATACATATGGATTGAGATAAGAATTGCAGCCATAATCCCTCCCTTCCTTCTCAATTGTGCAACTACTAGGGATGTCGGAGAATTTCTCCACGAATCTCGGGGAGGCCAAATACCAACGCATTCGGCCCCCTGAAATTGTTGGTGAAATTCTCCACCCCCCCGCCCCCCCTGGATGGGACTTACCTCCCTCGAATGTCCCCCTCGGCAGCGGGTCCCGGCAGCGTTTCGGCGGGGGCAGCAGCCGGTCTTCCGACCGGCTGCCGCTGCCGCCATTACAAAATAAAGTAAAAAAAACCACACACCCACGTGATAGGCTACGTAACGATTTACGTAGCCTATCACGGCTAGATTTCCAAAGTCAGCCGTGATAGGCTACGTAAATCGTAGACTTTGAAAAAAAAAAAGAAAGCGCGTACGCAAATGGCGGCGCCCATGGGCGCCGCCATTTGCATTCCTTATTTGGGCCCAGGCATTGCCCTTATTTTCGCCGTAGCCTACGTAAATCTTTACATAGACTACCCAGGCCCAAATAAGGAACACAAATGGCGGCGCCCATGGGCGCCGCCATTTGCGTACGCGTTTTTTTTTTCAAAGTCACCCATGATAGGCTACGTAACGATTTACATAGCCTATCATGGCTGACTTTGGAAATCTAACCGTGATAGGCTACGTAAATCGTTACGTAGCCTATCACGGGTGTGTGTTGTTGTTTTTTTACATTTTCATTTTTATTTCGCAGCCGGGGAGATGGGGCGCTTCTCCCAGGCCTGAATTTCGGCCGGGTGAGGTGGGGCGCCTCCCCCCCCAGCCTGAATTTCGGCTGGGCGAGGCGGGGCACCTCCCCCCCTGGCCTTAACTTTGGGGGGAGAACCAAAGCGCCTCCCCCCCACCGCGAATAAAGCTGCAGGACCAGGTAAAGGACTTTCGTCCATCCCTAGAACTACTTGTAATCTTTAGGGGGGTGGGGATGAATGCTAAATTTGTCTTATTGCACTCATTATAGGGACGTACAGACTGTGTAAAGTCCACTCCGACTGTGTTTTGCAGATTGTCAGGTGCCTTCTGTTCTCTGCCCACAGACAGATGCGAATATCTTTCATCATGCGGAAAAATATGGAAATAAATATGTTAAGTATTTACATAATTTACCTCAGTACATAACATTTAGCGTATTGTCCCCCATTCCAATCAATGTTTCCTCAACAGAAACTTACACATTTTCCTACGAATTGGTATGCGTAAATTTTCTAGGAGTGCACGAAAGCCACTTACCTGGTCTCGCAGCTTGCTTCGTGGTGGGCGGGAGGCGCTTCGCTGCTCCCCCCGAAGTTCAGGCCGGGGGGGGGAGGCTTTCTGCCTCGCCCAGCCGAAATTCAGGCCAGGGAGGAGGCACCTCGAACTTTAAAAAAAAAAAAAGCGCGTACGCAAATGGCAGCCCCCATAGGGAGCCGCCATTCGCGTTCCTTATTTGGTCGCTGTAGTCTACATAATCTTTACGTAGACTACAGCGACCAAATAAGGAACGTGAATGGTGGCTCCCTATGGGGGCCGCCATTAGCCGTACGCGGTTTTGTTTTGTTTTTACCATCACCCATGATAGGCTACGTGACGATTTACGTAGCCTATCACGGCTGACTTTTCAAATCTAGCCGTGATAGGCTACGTTAATCATCACGTAGCCTATCACGGGGGCGTTTTGTTTTTTTTACTTTTATTGGAATGGCGGTGGCGGCAGCCGGTCAAAAGACCGGCTGCCGCCCCCGCCCCTGACGAAGACCTGACGAACCGCTGCCGGGACCCGCCGCTGGCAGGGACATTCGGGAAAGGTAAGTCCCGTCCCGGGGGGGGTGCGGGGGGCGGGGGTGTGTGGAGAATTTCTCCCCGAAACTACTTCGGGGGGCCGAACACGTTGGCACTCGGCCCCCCGAAGTTTCGGGGAGAAATTCTCCCCCATCCCTAAAATTTTGGGAAAGTAAAAAAATCATCTGGAAGTCCATGGACTCCGCATGGCCTGAGTGGGTCACCCTACAGCGGATTCCACAGGTCAGATTCTTAGAAATCCGAGCTCATTTTAGTCTGTCTCAAATTTCTCCAGCATCCCTACTCATGAACTTCAGAACCATGTTAATTTCTTGTAGGAATGAGTCTCAACTGCCAATGTGGGTTTGTACTGTCATTTTATTTTTGATGGTTTTTATCCTCTTTAAAAGCCACCTTGAATTCCACAGTATGGTAGAGGGACGGGATTAAGTAAATATCCACAAAAACAATTTCAGTCGTAGAACAATCCCTTTGAACAGCAAAAATGCTCAGCTATAGTGAAACGTGATATGGAAGATGTATTTACACAAGAGAACTATCACAGTATTTTTATTTTTAAAGGCCTTTAAATATTTCTGAGGAGATTGGTTGCAAGAAAAAACATGTCTTCTTCTGACACTTCCATTTGTTCTCTCCTGCAATGCCAACACTTGTGCTATCCCATTACACAGAAAACTATCTTTGGCTATCTCCAGTCTCCTCTGCAGGCACAGAGAATGCAGGTGGTGCAAAATGATTAAAGTTGAAAGCAGCTGCACTAGAGAAGTAAATCAAAGTTGTACACTCTTGGCTGCAGTGCCTACAATTGTAAACACCTGAATTCACAAAAGTTGCCTATCAGAACAACCCTTCATCTCTGGACTAAAATAAAGCTAGCACATTCCAAACAAAAGCATTTAATTCTATTACCGCTTTCAGATTAGACAAAAGCCCTTTTCAGGCACTCCCCTCCATGCAGTTTTAATTGTGTGGAGGGCAAGAGCAGGGATGCGTGCACTGACTCCACCCCTCCATCTCCCACTCACCCTGCCATCAATGCATCGAAAGGAACATTTGTAAAAGGTAGGGATGTGTGAATCACCAAACCGTGAGCTTGCCAAAGTTCTCCGAATTCCATCTCGACATTTATTCCCACTGAAGCCTGTATCAGATTGTGAGCTTTGGAGTTGTTTTTTTTCCTTTTGCATGAAAATCCATGTGCATTTTCATGAGTATTTTTCCAAATGTACACATCAGTTATATGCATCTTTGAAATGTACACATTCTTTTCCCATTGATCAAAATGTGTACATTTTGATCAATGCATGCATTTTTCAAAAGTACATATTTTTCCATGTACATTTTTCAAACATATACATGCTGTCAAACACATTCTTTTTTGCTCTGCAAATGACATTGAAAGCTTGGAAATGTACAGACTTCAACCACAGATTGCATCTGAGTCCAGAGATTGCATTTGAGTCCAAGTCCGTGCAAACTGGGTAAATCCTGATCTAGAATGAACCAAAACAAGTGTCCCATACATCCCTAGAAAAGATAGCTTGCTATATAGTGGGTGTTATGAACCAGTGCCTAGGTGCAGAAATGGACTAGATGAGGGCCAATAAACTGAGACTCAGTCCAGACAAGACGAATGTACTCTTAGTGGGTGGTTCAGCTGCCTGGCTAAGTGACGTTCAACCTCTTCTGGAGGGGGTTGCTCTCCCCCTAAAGGATCAAGCTCATAGTTTGGGGGTGCTCTTGAATCCAGAGCTTTCACTCGAAGCACAGGTGGACCCGGTGGCACAGAGCACCTTTTAGCAGCTTAGCCTGATCATAGAATCATAGGGTTGGAAGGGGCCTCCAAGACCATCGAGTCCAACCCCTTGCTCAATGCAGGAAGCCTGATTTCCAGGCGGTCTCCCATCCAAGTACTAACCAGGGCTGACCCTGCTTAGCTTCCGAGATCAGATGAGATCAGGCACATCCAGCCCTTTGCTTGTCTTGATATACCAACTATGTCCTTATCTGGACAGAGATATCCTAGCGACAGTTACCTATGTTCTGAAAGCCTCTCATTTGGATTAGTGCTATGTGTTATACCTGGGGATGCCTTTGAAAACTGTCCAGAAACTTCAGCTGTTCCAAAATAGGGCAGAGAGACTATTAACAGGGACTGGCCAACATGATCATATTATGCCAGTAGTATTCCATCTGCACTGGCTGTCAGTCCATTTCTGGGCCCAATTCAAAGTCTTGATACTAACATTCAAAGCCCTAAATGGCTTAGGGCCAGGCTACCTGAACCATCATCTTCTCCCATATACACCTGCCCAGACCCTAAGATCAGCTTCAGCAGTTCTCCTCCAGGAGCCCCTGCCAAAGGATGTGAGGTCAATGGCTATTAGGGAGGGGTAGGGATGGACGAAAGTCCCTTACCTGGTCCCGCAGCTTGCTTCGCGGTGGGGGGGAGGCTCTTCGGTTCTCTATTTGCGTTGCCCTTATTTTCGCCAGAGTCTACGTAAATCTTTACGTAGACTTCCCGGGCCCAAATAAGGAACACAAATGGCGGCGCCCATGGGCGCCGCCATTTGCGTACATAATTTTTTTTTTTTACGTCACCCATGATAGGCTACGTAATGATTTACGTAGCCTATCACGGCTGACTTTGGAAATCTAGCCGTGATAGGCTATGTAAATCGTTACGTAGCCTATCACATTTTTTTTTAACTTTATTATGTAATGGCAGCGGCGGCGGCAGCTGGTCGTAAGACCGGCCGCCGCCCCCGCCCCCGCCGTAACGCCGCCGAAACGCCGCCGGGACCCGCCGCCGAGAGGGACATTCGAGGGAGGTAAGTCACATCCCGGGGGGGCAGAGAATTTCACCAACAATTTCGGGTGGCCGAATGCATTGGCATTCAGCCTCCCCAAGATTCATGGAGAAATTCTCCGACATCCCTAGGAAGGGGACTTCTTTTCATGGTGGCATCCTAGTTGTGGAATGAGCTTCCCAGAAAAAGGGTCGCCTGGTGCCTATGTTGTGCTCATATCGGTGCCAGCCAGGCAAAGAATTTTTAATTCTCCCAGGCATTTTAGTTTTTCAGTGTGTTTTTTATCTGGTACTGTATTTTAAATTTCTTGCTGATCGCTTCTGATTGATTATTTTCTTTCTATATTGTAGTTTTAGACTTTTAAACTTTTATATTGTATTTTATCATCTATTCTTTCATATTTTATCATTTTCATTGCTGTGAACCTCCCATAAAGATTCAGCTATTGGGCTGTATAAAAATATAATAAATAAATAAATAAATAAATAAATAAGCAAGCAAGCAAGCAAGCAAGCAAGCAAGCAAGCGCAGGTCCCTCCATCCCCATGACTTAGAATCTTGACCACTCAGGGTTCCAAACCACGGGGAGAACTGATGCATGTACAGCGGGCTCCCTGTTACAAATGTTCCTCCAAGGTGGGGATGGTGCAAGGTGAGGGAGGAGCAAGAGTCTGGGTGGGCCCAGTGGGGGCAGACCCTCTTGTGCTCCACACAGTTACAGCTGCATGGAGGAGAAAACTTGAAAAGTTCTAAAGAAGTAACATTCCTCCTCCCTCAGCTGTCACCAACACCACTTATTCCACAGGCACTACAGAGGGAGATGAGAGGGGAAGCATGGATATTCCACCAGTCTCACTGAAAGACTGCCTACTGTTAGGGATGTAGGAGCTTTTGGTTTCAGTTTGCAAATTACTTGAAAATGCCCCGTTCACAACCCCAAACAACAGGCGCAAATGGAAATGCACGTTCACGCATTCCCAGATTTGTGTTTGCAAAACATGCCCTTGAAAAATGCACGCCTTTTGCAAAATGGACGACTTCTGAAAAATGTGCAACTTTTCCCATGTCAATGAACCAAAAAAAAAAAAATGAGAACAGGAGTGAGTCAAACTGAATATTAAAGTAAAGTTCAGAGAATTTCAGTGAACTTGAGTATCCCTGGTTCTCCCATCCCTACTTAATGTTTTCCTCCTCCCTTCCCATCCCTTTTGTCTTGTGTGCCATGTCTTTTTAGATTGTAAGCCTGGTGGTAGGTCCTGTTCTTTTTACTGATTATATATAAGCTGCTTCAAGAGCCTTTTTGGCTGAGGAATGGGATACAGATACTTTACATGAATAAATAAAGTGTTAAAATCAAATCCTGCGTGGTTACCGGTAAATAAGGATACAATTGTGAATTGTTGATACAGTTGTAATGACAAGGCAGTTATCAGAGCCAGCCCTATCATTAGGCAGAATGAGGCAGCTGCCACAGGCAGTAGATGCTGGGAGGTGGCAGCAACGTGCTGGACGAGAGAGCTCTGTGCCTAAGCACCCTGCCCTGTGACTCCTAAGCTAGCCTGATGCATTTAGGTGCAGTGAAGGATGCCATTCCATTGCCAGTGTTGAAAGAACACTGTAGGGATGGCAGAGAATTCCGCCACGGATCTCGACGAGGCCGAATGCCAGTGCATTCGGCCCCCCGAACTCCGTGGCGGAACAGCCTGCCCCCCCGCCCCCCCGCCCCCCTGCGGATCCCCCCCGGGACAAGACTTACCTGGGGCGGATCTTCTGGGTGGCGGTAGCTCCGGTGGCGGCGGCGGCGGCGGCTGGTCTTCCGACTGGCTGCCGCCGCCGCCATTTCCAGTCTTGTTAAAAAAAGAAAAGAAAAAGAAAAGACGTGATAGGCTACGTAAAGATTTACGTAGCATATCATGGCTGGGTTAAAACAAAAACAAAAACGACGTGATAGGCTACGTAAATCTTTATGTAGCCTATCATGGCTGGGTGGGTTTAAAAAAAACAAACAAACCGTGTACGCAAATGGCAGCGGCTACGGCTGCCGCCATTTGCATTCCTTATTTTTGGCCGTCTTAGTCTACGTAAATCTTTACGTAGACTATGATGGCGAAAATAAAGGGGAATGCAAATAGAGTAGCAGGCACTATTTGCGTCCCTTTTTGATTTGCCGTTTTAGCCTACGTAAAGATTTACGTAGGCTAAAACGGTGAATCAAAAAGGGACACAAATAGCTCCCGCTACGCTATTTGTATTCCCCTTCATTTTCGCCATCATAGTCTACGTAAATATTTATATAGATTCAGACAGCCAAAAATAAGGAACGCAAATGGCAGTGGCTGTAGCCGCCATCCTTTTGCATATGCGGTTGTTTCCCCCCCCCCCCAGAGCCCTCTGTGGCCGGAAATCTGGCTGCGGACGGCTCTGGGCTGGGCTGGGCCTGGCTGGCTGTTCCGCGGAGCTGCCACGGAGCACAGACGGCCATTGAGGATTCCGGGGGGGAGGAACGGATCGCCTCCCCCCCATCGAGGATTCCGGGGGGAGGGACGGAATGCCTCAACCCCCACCATCAACAAAATCTGCGAAAGGTAAGTCACTTTCGTACATCCCTAAAACAGTCTGGGCAGCTGTCTAGGGGGCATAGGATTGCCCTTTAAATCTATGACTGTTCACACTGTTGTTACATTCTTACAACCAGGCTTTTTGTCCTTCACTGAGTAGGTGCCACCTGCAGTACAGTGGCTCAGCACATGAGGAAGTATCTAGGAATGTTGGAGGAATCCCCCCCAGGGCACAATCTGTGATCAAAATCTGTACATTTCTGAACCTGCAATGTGATTTGCACCCTCCCCCCAATGCATTCAACAGCATGTCTACTTTGGAAAAATGCACACAAATACACTTTGATCAATGGGAGAAGTACATTCATTCCAAAGATTGTACAACTGATGTGTACGCTTGGTAAAATACATATGCAAATATACATGGAGTTGTATGTGTGTGGGGGGGAAAGGGCTCAATTTGATTCGGACTTGAGTCAGAACACGCTTCAAGATGGCAGTTGGAGAACTTCGGTGAGCTCGAGTTTTGCTGATTCACACATCCCCAGCTTCACCCATAATGGGAATTTCATTTCAGACCTGCCCCTCTCTCAACCTCAAACATGAACACGATTCCTTGTAATTGCGTTCACAAAGTGCATCCTTTTTGAAGAAGGTGCACTTTAAAATGTCCATTTTTCAAAAAGGACACTTTGTCCTGCTTTAATCAATGGTGGGAAGTTCACACTGGGTGTGTACTTTTAGAAATGTGAAGTTTTTCTGTTTGAAAATGCACACTTTTCCTTTTTTTGGCGGAAAAAATGCTCATGCTCTGGAATGAGACCAAGGTGAACCTGACATTAAGGGAGGAAATGGAGAAACTCAATTAGCTCCAACATCACTTGTCCTCCCATCCCTACTCGTCTCATCCCCAATGTAGAAAGATGCAGCATGGGTGAAGCTTCCCCAGTCCAGGCAGTGGCTGAAGTGCCCCATCTGCCCACACCGTATCCTTCCCCCATTGCGGAAGGTGTAGCATGGATTCCCTGATCAGTCCCTGATTCAGGTGGCAATGGAGCACAACAATTGACTCAGCCAGCACAGGAAGGAGCAGCTATTCCCAGCACTGGCAGAGTTCCCTGCCACCAGCATCACCTCTTCCTTCTGATCTGAGACTGGAGATCACAGTGGAGATTCTTCCAGGGGGCAATTCTGGGAGATCAAGCCCCACCCCTGGAACAATCCAAGGAGGCTTTGCAGTCCAGCTGGGGAAGCTCTGCAGGGGCGGATGAGGTCCACAGGCCAGAGGATAGGGATGTCACGAGAGCCCGCGGGGGGGGTGGTAGAGACCAACGGACTCCCCCTCACCTGCCCTCCTGGCCCCCACTTGCCAAACCGTGGGGTGCTCGGCGAGCACCCTGCGACTCGCCACTGCTCGGTAGCTGCACAGCCTCCCTTGCGAGCTGCCATTGTGCACAGCAATGTTGGCTGAGGTGCTTCGGGGTATGTAATGTTCCGTACTCGGCAGCCATTAAGGGTCCATTCACACAACATTACAGGCATGGATGGAGCCAAATATGCAACATTACCTACCTGGAAGCACCCCAACATTGCTGTACACAACGGTGGCTCGCTAGGGAGGATGGGTGGCCCCGCAGCTTTGTGACAAAGCTCGTGCAGCACCACAAGCAAGGGCAGGCGGCGGCAGCAGCTTGGTGAGCGCCTGACGAAGCCAGGCATGAGTCCATCCCCACCAGTTGCCTATTTTAAGCCCAGGCAACTGTGACCCTGATCCTTCAAGCTTCTAATGGCAGCTGATCTGCCTTTTTAGGATATTTATTCCCAATGTATGTGTTTTCGGGTTTCCATTGAGGTTTATTCTATTGATTTTGCTGGCTGCTGCCATTTTCATTGTGCTGTTTTATTATGTTGATTTTCCATGTTTGATTGTATCTGATTAGCTGCCTCAACATCTGTTTTAAAAAGGCAATGTAAAGCTATAAACAAAACCAACCAACCAACAAATAATCTATTCTACCTTCTTTTTGAACTTAGGCTGAGCCTCTCTCAGATGGGTTTTTTTTTTCCCCCTGGTAAGGAAAGCATTAGCCCAACAGTGCCTAATTACATTTCCTAAAGTGTAATTTCCCTTATTTTCGGACAGCCATAACACTTAAGAATTAAGTAAACGTACATAGTTAGGTGAGGTTTTCAAGCGAAGCCAGAGATAATTTCACTAAAAGTAGGGCTGTTGACTCACCATTTCTTCTCTTGCTAAGAAGAGTATTATTATTATTTTTTTTTTTTAGAATTAAGGCTCTTCATGGCTTGGGAGCACAGTAACTGAAGAATCACTTCTTCCCATGTGTAACTACCCAAACCCTGAGATTATGGATGTATGGAAATTTTGTTTCAGTTTGTAAATCAAATTTGCCCTATATGCGAACCCAAAATGTGAACAGGAATGCATTTTTCCCCCCGAAAAAATATTTGGACATTCCAAACTTGGGATTGCATTTGAAAAATGCATAATTTTTAAGTGCACTTTGAGATGTGCCCAGTGGTCCTGAACTGAATCAGGGCCATGGGCATTTTCACTAGAGTAAAAAGAACGGAAAGACTTTCAAGAAACATGTAGTTTGACCCTATGATCCTCTTCAACCAGGGAAGATATTGTACAGAACAGAAGTAGGCCCAAGGAGACTTATTCAGTAACCTTTAAGGATGCAGACCTAATTTCACTTAAAAGGAATTGGAGCAGAAGGTTGAACACTATTTTATGGCGGAAATGTTATTTTCAGAAAGGGGGCTATCCTGCCCCTACTGGTATACCAGCTGAGGGGCTTCAAGAATTAGCCCAAGTGCCATTTCCCTTGGAGGAGTGATGCCGGTGGGACAACACTTACACTACTAGGTGTCACCACCCACAGAGGGCATAAGTGTTCTGTCAGCAGAGCATGGAGAAACAAGCATGCCAGGATCAGGTGCCAAGATACCGCATCTACACCTCTCTTTTCCCTGGCATGCCCCAGGAAACTGTGAGACTTGATGATAGCCTCTTTGCTGGCGTAGTTAACTCCCTCCCTTCCCTTTGCAATCAAGGGGAGGGAAAAATAAAAAGCTGGCCCCACCTTCTCTCCCACCCACAGTGAAAAGGCCAAGTACAGGATGTTGTAGTAGGATGCTGTAGCTGTTACACCATCGGATCAAATCCCATCCCTGTCAATCTAAGGTAGACTGTTCTATAAATCTCCCTTTTATGTATGTTATTTATTTCTACAATTATTCCTTATTTCTACAATTATTCCTTATTTCTACAATTATTTCTACAATTATTCCTTATTTCTACAATTTATTTCTACTACTATTCCTTCCACCTAAATAGGGGCTTTGGAGCAGCTTAATAATAAAACAATATTAAAAACATTGTAACATTGTAAAAACATTGGGGTTGTATCCAATGCAGTCATTCCAGTCAAAAAAAGGTGCTTTGACCCAGCAGAGATTTCTATGAATGGAAGGGAGGCAATTACTGCAAAATCCCCCCTTTTCTGTGGCATTTCCCATGCTACCTCTAACAGTTTTCATACTCTCTGGAGCACATTTGTGAGGTATGTGTTCAGGGGGCTGAAGAGGGAAGCTGGAATTTGCAGGAGAGGGTTCATGCTGAAATAGGTCAGAGGACTGGCCTTCCATCAGAGTTTAAGACAGATAACCTTAGTGTAGGGATGTATGGAAATTTTGTCTATTTTCGCAAATCATGGAACATGTCCCATTCCAAAGCCCAGATGCACATGTGAGCAATAGCATCTTTTTCAGGAAAATTTTGCGTTAAAAAAATGAACTCGCGTTCCAAAAATGTGCATTTCCCCCAAATTGTACATTTTCGTGCTTTACCGGCGGGGGGGGGGGGAGTGCGCATTTGGGTGCACATTTTTAGAAAATGAGATTTTTTTCCCCCAGTTTGAAATGTGCAGTTTCCCCATTTGAACGAAATGAAAACAGAATGAAAATGGGAGGTGAGAGATGGGAGGCGAGCTGAGCTTCATGGTGGTGTTTGGAGAATCTTGGCTTCCCATCCTGCTTCCTCTGCCACCACAGCCACCAAGAAACTGTGCCTCCCTCTGCCAGTGGCCAGAAGAGAGAGGCACGGTTGCTCAGCAGTCACAGCAGTGGCAGGATGGCAGCCAAGAGAGAAGCGCCATGACGAGCAAAGTAGGGATGTATGAAAGTCACTTACCTTGAACGAAATTTGAGTCATGGTGGGGGGGAGGTGCTCCGTCCCTCCCCCCAAATTCTGGCGGGGGGGAGGCACTCCGTCCTCCCCCCCGAAATTCTGGCCGGGGGGAGGCGCTCTGTCCCTCCACCCCCGAATCCTGGCCGGCCGGGTCACAAATGGCAGCGGCCGTAGCTGCCGCTGTTTGCGTCCCTGCAGTCAGCCATGATAGTCTACGTAAATGTTTACGTAGCCTATCACGGTTAAGTAAAAACAAAAAAACCAAAACCGCATGTAAGCAAATGGTGGCGCCCATGGGTGCCGCCATTTGCGTTCCTCATTTTGGCATGTCTAGTCTACGTAAACATTTACGTAGACTACGGCGAAAATAAGGGGAACGCAAATAGCGTAGATGCTACGCTATTTGCGTTCCCCTTATTTTCGCCGTAGTCTACGTAAATGTTTACATAGACTAGACGTGCCAAAATAAGGAACGCAAATGGCGGTGCCCACGGGCGCCGCCATTTGCGTACACGTGGTTTTTTTTTTTTACTCAGCTGTGATAGGCTACGTAAACATTTACGTAGCCTATCACAGTATTTTTTTAAAATCTATCTGTGATAGGCTATGTAAATCTTTACGTAGCCTATCACATTTTTGTTTGTTTGTTTGTTTTTTTACTGGAAATGGCGGCGGCGGCAGCTGGTCGGAAGACCGGCTGCCGCCGCTGCCACCGCCGAACCGCCGCCGGAGCCGCCACCACCAGGAGGATTCGCCCAAGGTAAGTCCCGTCCCGGCCTCCCCGAGATTTGTGGCAAAATTCTCTGACATCCCTAGAGCAAAGGGCTGGATGCGCCTGATCTCGTCTGAGCTCGGAAGCTAAGCAGGGTCAGCCCTGGTTAGTACTTGGATGGGAGACCTGGGAATCAGGCTTTCTGCAATGAGCAGGGGGACTCAATGGTCTTGTAGGCCCCTTCCAACCCTATGATTCTATGATCTATGATCTATTCCCTCTAGGCTCCCATCCTGCTGCCTCTGCCACTGCAATGAGCTGCCATTGTGTGCACAATGGCAGCTCATTGGGGAAGCAGGAGGCACTGGTTGAGCACCCACAGACCGCCGGGTGGCTCGTGCCCCAGAACAAGCAGGGGCAGGCGGCTGGCAGGGGTCCATCAAGCGGGGCACGAGGCAGACCCAGGTGAGTTTGCCCATCCCTCCTTGCACAATCCCTGAACTTTGCACACACTGGCTGAGGCTTATGGGAGTTGTAATCCAAGGCATTTGGAAGGCACCAGCTTACCTATGCCTGGTCTAAATGATCTCTCAGGGTCCATTTCAAGTCAACCATCATCAATTCCAGCTTTGAGCTGCAACACACTTCGTCGATTCAATCACATACGCATGCAGTACAAACACTCACACACACAACATTCAAATCATAAAACGATTACCATTTGATAGAGGAATACATTGTTCAGGTCCCTTACAATTTGGAGAATGTTGTGACACAGTAATTGGGCAATTGTGCACAAGGTGGCTTTCTAAGAAACTATTGAAAATGTTCCCAGAGAATATTATGAAGGAATGTAAAACATTGCAAGCTGCATGATAAAAAAGGATGAAATGTATGACAACCTTGGCTTTCTGTCACTTGATATTATGTTTGGGGGGGAGGAGTCAGCCCCTCTTTAGAAGTATAAATTGACTGTTCATATTCATATTTACTGGCTTTTGGGAATGGGCCAAAACAGTACCAAAAATGGAGGGGGGTGCAGAAGGAATGACCCCAAAACACTTTTTGCAGGTGGGGGGGCTTTACTTCCAAGAAGGCGTTATTGCCAGATATTGATGCAATATGTAGTGCCACTTACAGAAAACCACTGTCTTCTGAAAGAAGAGTAATGGCAGCCAGCAGCCTATACAGCAGGGGTGGGCAACTTGTGGCTAGGGATGTACAAAAGTCACTTCCCTTTTCGCGGATTGTGTTCACAGTGGGGGGGAGGCACTCCGTCCCTCCCCCTGGAATCCTCGATGGGGGGGAGGCGATCCGATCCTCCCCCCCGGAACCCTGCCCGGCCGGCTCCACTCCGCAGCCAGCCAGTTCCGGAGTTCCGGCCACGGACGGGCTGCTGCGGATGCAAATGGCAGCCGCCATAGCGGCCGCCATTTGTGTCCAGCCAGGCAGCCGTGATAGGCTACATAAGTATTTACATAGCCTATCACGACTGGGCAAAAAAACCCAAAACAGCATATGCAAATGGCGGCAGCTACAGCGGCCGCCATTTGTGTTACCTATTTTTTGCCATTATAGTCTACATAAATATTTACGTAGGCTATTATGGCGAAAAAAAGGGGAACACAAATAACGTAGTGGGTGCCATTTGCATTCCGTTTCCCCCCCGCAGTAATAGCTTAGGTAAATATTTACGTAGGCTAAAACGGCGGGAAAAAACGAAGGCAAATAGTGCCCACTACGCTATTTGCGTTCCCCTTTTTTTCGCCATAATAGCCTATGTAAATATTTACGTAGACTAAAATGGTGAAAAATAGGGAATGCAAATGGTGGCCGCCATAGACGCCGCCATTTGCATACGCCGTTCTTTTTTTTTCTTGGCTTGCCATGATAGGCTACATAAATACTTACATATACCCTAGAACCCCAAAGCAGTTCTGATTCTGAGGAAGAGATAGAAACCATGGGAGAGGAACCCGTGTGCTCTTCAGAGGCGCAGCTGGAGGGAGAGCCCCTCCCTGCTCACATTCATGAGAGTGACAGTGACCTTGTCAGGGAGAGGGAGGGACAACTGGAGCTTCTAGATGTGAGGTGCCGGCACAAAGACAAGTGGAAGGTTGCGGGTGCCGAGAGGAGGTGCTCAGCCCGCTTGGTGCGACGACAACAGCTGTGCCCTGATGCCCCATGGGAAAGGGGTGGACTCTCTCCTCCTAGCCCTTAAGTTCAGAGGCTTCCCGCCCTTTCACTCCAGATGGAGACCAACTGATTCCCTAAGGCTAGAATCCCCTGGTAGGCTGCTCCCTTAAGTTTTCCTCTTAGGTTCAGGCAATTAGCATCTGTAAGTGTCATTAGGTTGAATGGAAATAAAGCCTTGGAAAAGAGCCCTATTGTCTGCATGTTGATTCTAGCTACTTGAGGATTTCAGAAGGCAGCAATGGTGCTCCTGACACTAGGGCTCATGAGAGTTGTAGGACAAAACATCTGGAGGGCCACAAGCTGCCCGACCCTTCTATACAGGAAGCATTGCCCTCTGTCTGTGGGCTTTGTTGTGCTTAGCCAAGTCAGGACATAGCTGAGTCAGATTGACTATATTGCCTTGTGACCTCCTCACACCTGGTGCACAATCCCTGATTAGCTGGAGAAATGAAAAGGAGTGGGAAAATGGCAAACCCATTCTTAAGAAACAACATCAGAGAGGGCAAACATTTCCAAATACCCCCCATCCCAAAAGGTAAGATTAAAGTCTGCCAATATGGAGCTTCCCAAAAGCATGATTTTCAAGGTGAAAATTGAACCTAGAGAACTTTAAGCTCAGCACTACTCTCCCCCAACCCCACCTCACCCACTCCCTGCCCCAGCTATTAGTCCTGATAGCTATAATACTACCTCCAGCATCAGAGGCTGTATACCTCTATATACCAGTTGCTGGGGAACATGGGTGGGAGGGTGCTATTGCACTCATGTCCTACTTGTGGGTTTCCCGTGGGCAGCTGGTTGGCCACTGTGTGAATAGAGTGCTGGTCAAGATGGACCCTTGGTCTGATCCATCATGGCTCCTCTTATGTTCTCACAGGAGAAGTTCAAACATTTACATATTAGTTCACATCTAATCATTTTTGGAAATGCTACAGAAGCTTTTTTGAGTGATAGCATTTGGTTCCTTCAATCAAAACATGCTATGTAGGGATGTACAGACTGTGAAAAATCTGGGCCGTCTGGGTTTCACAGATTGTCAAGCGCCTTTTGTTCCATTGTCTGCCCACAGATGGATGCGAATTTTTTTCGCCGTGCAGAAAAATACGAAAATAATTACATAAGAGGTTTTGTAAGAATTTACATAATTTACCTTAGTACGTAATATTTAGCATATGTCCCCCATTTCTTTCAACTCTTCTTCAGCAGAACTTGCATATTTTCCTACGAATAAATATGTGTAAATTTGGGGAAAGTAAAAAAAAACTTCTGAAAGTCCAAGGACTCTGCGCGGCCTGAGGGGGTCGCTTTGCAGCAGATTCAGCAGGTCAGATTCTTAGAAATCTGAGCTCATTTTAGTCCATCTCAAATTTCTCCAGCATCCCTAATGCTATGATTGTTTGAGAATTAGTATCCCCCCACATAACACTTTCTGAAGTTGTGTTAGCTGGTTAGCAGTTGTGGTGCTAGGTTTTTATATATAGAAGTATAGCTTCCAAATCACATGAAGTACTAGTTCCCCTCTATGCAGCACTGGTTAGGCCTCATCTGGAGTACTGTGTCCAGTTCTGGGCACCACACTTTAAGAAGGATGCAGACAAGCTGAAGAGGGTTCAGAGCAGGGCAACAGAGATGATCAGGGGACTGGAAACAAAGCCCTATGAGGAGAAACTGAAAGGACTGGGCATGTTTAGCCTTGAGAAGAGAAGAATGAGGGGAGATAGGATAGCGCTCTTCAAGTACTTGAAAAGTTGTCACAGAGAGGAAGGCCAGGATCTCTTCTCCATCATCCCAGAGTGCAGGACACTGAATAACGGGCTCAAGTGACAGGAAGCCAGATTCCTGCTGAACATCAGGAAAAACATCCTGACTGTTACAGCAATACAACAATGGAACCAATTCCCTAGGGAGGTACTGGGCTCTCCCACACTGGAGGCATTCAAGACGAAGCTGGACAGCCATCTGTCAGGGATGCTTTGACATGGATTCCTACATTGAGTAAGGGGTTGGACTCGATGGTCCTTTAGGCCCCTTCCAACCCTACTATTCTATGATTCTATGATTCTGTTTAGTCAAAACCTGAGCCTTTATGGTACTGTCTTTCAGGCATCTGATTGGCTATACTTACATCAGCTCCCTTCAGAAGTTCTTCCTCCATGGCTTCAAGGAATACATGGAAGAGCACAGAGCAAGTGCACAAGTCACATCCCCAGTGTCCCTGGCCTCCTTCCAGCTCCACCCCAACTTTCACACATTGAACAGGAAGGTCTGAATAGGGAAACTGTGCATGTTTAGCTGAATGTGTTGAACACATACAGGGGACCTGATCAAACATGAAGGGGACCTGATCACATGGAGGACTCTAAGCAGGTTCAGCTGAAGGCACAGAGATTCTCCCATCAGATCAATCTCGCAGTATGCAAAGATCAAAGTGGAACCTATGGTGATATTGGATGGGGGGGGGGAAATGCACATTGTCCTGCTCCCACACATTCTTTGAACACATGGGGAAATAAGATCTGAAGGGGGCTACTGAGATGTGCCCATGGGGGTTCCTGAGAAGATCAGCATTGTATTCCTAGTAGTACACAATCTTTTGTGCAACCTGGGTCCAGCTTCTCCTCCTATCGCTAGCCCCTACATTTCTTTCCATATGGAATTCAGTTCCTTTCCCAAATTTATATTCTGCCACAGTAAAGGCAATAGGAAATTAAGGGCTATGCATATATTACGAGCAACAATCCTGTGTTTGCCCCTGTGCATAAAATCATCTTTATACTGAGCCGATGTGGTGCAGCGGTTCAAATGTTGGACTAGGACTGGAGAGTCCTGGGTCCTAGTTTCCCCCCGCCATGAAGCTCAGTGGGTGACTTGGGGCCAGTCACTGACTCTGATCCTAACCTACCTCACAGGGTTGTTTTGAGGATATAATGGAGAGGAGGAGGATCACGTACAGCTCTTTGGGCTCTTTGGAGGGAAGGCGGGATAGAAATGTGACAAATAAATAAATATTTTTTTTAACAAATCCCTCTCATTTATATGTTACACTTTCAGGTGTACACCTAACAGGCAAAAAGTGTGAAAAGGGCTTCAGACTAGGGCTGGATGAGAACTTCTTTCTTCTTTCTTTTTTAACAACAACTTATGAAAATTTGCTCAGTATAAAAATTAGGGATGGCGGAGAATTTCTCCCCGAAACTTCGGGGGGCCGAGCGCCAACGTGTTCGGCCCCCCGAACAAGTTTCGGGGAGAAATCCTCCGCCCCCCCGCCCCCCCCCCCGGGACAGGACTTACCTTCCCTGAATGTCCCTCCCGGCGGCGGGTCCGGCTGGCGGTTCGTCCGGTGTTCGAGCGGGGCGGGAGTGGCAGCCGGTCTTTCGACCGGCTGCCGCCCCTGCCATTGCAATGAAAGAAAAAAAAAAACACGTCCCCTGATAGGCTACGTGACAATTCACGTAGCCTATCACGGCAAGATTTGCAAAGTCAGCCGTGATAGGCTACGTGAATCGTCACGTAGCCTATCACGGGTGACTTTAAAAAAAAAAAAAAGCGCGTACGCGAATGGCGGCCCCCATAGGGAGCCGCCATTCGCGTTCCTTACTTAGTTGCTGTAGTCTACGTCAATGTTTACATAGACTACGGCGAAAATAAGGGCAACGCTATTTGCCGTGATAGGCTACGTGCATCGTCACGTAGCCTATCAGGGGACGTTTTTTTTTTTTTTTACTTTCGTGTTCGCGGCCAGGCGAGGCGGGAAGCCTCCTCCCCGGCCTGAATTTCGGCCGGGCGAGGCGGGAAGCCTCCCCCCCCGGCCTGAATTTTGGCCGGGCGAGGCGGGAAGCCTCCCCCCCCCGGCCTGAACTTCGCGGGGGGAGCAGCGAAGCGCTCCCCCCCACCGCGAAAAAGCTGCGAGAAAAGGTAAGTGACTTTCGTTCACCCCTAATAAAAATTTGGAGCCGCGGTGGCTTAGTGGTTAAGACGCCGAACTGCAGACCGGAAGGTCGGCAGGACAGCAGTTCGAGACCCGAGTGCCGCGTGACGGAGTGAGCTCCCGTCTTCAGTCCCAGCTCCTGCCAACCTAGCAGTTCGAAAGCAAGAAATTGCAAGTAGATAAATAGGCACCGCCTCGGCGGGAAAGGTGACAGCGTTCCGTGCACCTCGGTGTTCAGTCATGCCGGCCACATGACCACGGAAGCGTCTTCGGACAGCGCTGGCTCTTCAGCTTAGAAATGGAGATGAGCACCGCACCCTAGATTCGGACACGACTGGCTGGGGACACCTTTACCTTTACCTTTTTTAATGAAAATTTGCAAATGGCTTCCTAAACAGGATGGAATGAATATATATATATATATATATATATATAGAGAGAGAGAGAGAGAGAGAGAGAATAAATGTGGGAGACAGAGAAACTGACAGATTTATTCCGTGTGCTTGCTTGGCTCCTAAAAGTCTGGCATCGAATCCCTGTGTATCCATCCCTGTTTGTCGTGCTGAATTAGTGTTGTCACCTATTTTTTCCTGACAGGCTCCTCATTTGCAACAGCTACATGGCAGGCAGGTACAACATGGCCCTCTCCATGCTTGGAATAGCTGCACCTGTTGAATATGGCCAATGCAGATGGGTGAGAACTTCGATTGGTTCACTTTTTGATACGAACCTATCAAAATTCGCAAATTTCTTCATAAATGGGATGGAGAGAACCTGAGATTTGGGGGGTGGGGGGACAACGCAGGGGAAAGAGAAACTGATCGATTCGTCCATCCTCGCTTCTCATTCATTCAGGGATGCTTGAGTTGCAAGCTGTAAATAACCGTTGCTCTCTGTAAGTACTACAGAAATTGCAGGGAACAAACACTTGTCTTGAGATAACAGAACTCAGATTTAGAAACCAAACCCATGTGGAGAGCTTCTCACAATGGCAAAACACTTCAGATATTGGCCTTCTGTTTCAAAATTGCTGACAATCTAGACAACCTTCCTTAGCCACACTGTATGTCAGTCCACCAAAATGGCAGCAGCTTCACATACATCTTCTATTCCCTCACCCAATGCCATCATTTTATTTTGACATCCAGGTCAACAATTAGTGCTTTCTTCCTTCTTCCCCTGGAGGCGCTGTCCAAATTCATCCTTCTCTCCAAGCTTCTTGTTTTAACCTTGTCAGATGTGAGAGCACGTCCCAGCATTTGCAATGACTAAAAACATGGGAATGATATATATTTTCTTAACTATCTCTGCTGGGGTGAGCCTTTTATTTCAGTGACATTGTTATGCGCATAAGGATCCTGCATAAAACTCACTATGCATGTTTAATAATTGATGCAAAAATTTAATTACAAAGGATTTTTCATATTAACAGATATATTATTTTCCCCAAGCTGACAGTGCTTTATAAATATGCTTATTATATTGCTTAATGAAAGCAATGTTTAAAAGGCAGCACTTAATTCAATTACATTCTTGTCAATTATGGATACCTCCTATTCTCCTAACGATCCCACAGTTACATGACCAGGACACCTGAGCTTCCAATAATGTACAGCTAAGCTTTTGCAAAGCCATCTTCATCATTAGTATATATAGCATGTTTGGCTGTGTGAATGAAACAGCTTTCTTACATGGGTGGAGGCAGGGAATGAGGACAGAAGTCACATGCATTTTGAAGCTGCAAAGATAATCACAAGAAAATTTAATTATGCCAATTAAAATAATCATCCCTCTCTGTAGCAGATATGACCTATTTCTAGAGAGCAGAGAAATATATATATATATATATATATATATATATATATATGAAGTGATTAGAACTGAGTGTATTATGTTCCTAAGTGAGTCATCCCCCTGTTTTAATTAGTAACAGAGACATTTAATGCACCTTTATCCCTGGGTTTCTAACTCACACTGTTTCCACACACACTCATACACACCCTGCACACCAATATATCTTGTGACAAGAAAGGTTTTGTCAAAGATGGAGAAAGTAAAGAGGCAATATAAATACCAGCCATTCCCCAGGCATTTATCTCTGCCATGCTGAGTGTGTCAAAGAAACAGGAGTCAGGGAACTGGTTTGCAGTACGGAGAAAGACAATGTGTCCCAGCCTTGGGTTTCAATGCTTCATCTTCCCAATTCAAGTGCAGCTTAGGGTTAGAACATGGTTAGGCAATCTGATGCTGTCCAGATATTTTGGACTACAACTCCCATGATACCTGACCATTGGCAATGCTGGTTGGGGCCACTGGAAGTTGCAGCCCAAAATATCTGGAGTGTAGCAGGCTACCTACTCCTGGTGGAGAGGTTCTAGATCTGGATGACAACTCCCATAATCCCCACCCACTGGGCATGCTGGCTGGAGTGATGGGAGATGTAGTACAAAACATCTGGAGGGCACTGGGTTACCCACTCCTGCTCTAAAACAATGACACCCTGTGCTTCTGATCTAGAGCTCCACTGTCCTGCAGTACCAGGACCTGATGCTAGGAAGCATATTTCCAAGAGTGGATTTACATAGTCATTATGTTTCCACACACTTCTCTCCCAACATCTGGGGCCAGCATCGTTTACAGCACACTCTCTCCTACATGAGCCTCCTCAACAGGTGAGATCTTTGGTTCAAGTGTCCCTGGGCCCATGTTCCTGTCTTTTAGAGAGCTCCAACCATAAAGGGCAAAGAGGAGTGCCTTCTGTGGTGGGACTGCAGATGTGGAACAACTTCCTTAGAGTTGCCTGGCAACAACATTAAGTTTCAGGAAGACTTCATAGATCTGAATACATAGAGCCACACTTCCGTCCTTCTTTTCTTCTTCTTCTCTTTTGTTGAAAAGAAAAAGAAGAAGTCGTAAACATTTCAGGAAGGCTTTTTGGCAGGAGTTTACATTTACAATAATGACCAATGCTATTGATAATTTGAAACCAGAAGTGTACATTTGGGTCCTAAAGCAGAATGTTACATAGGGCTGCCATTACAAATGGCAGTCCAGTGTCAATTTGCCCTTTCCCCGCCATATAGTAGGGATGCTTGAGGAATTTGATCTTTGAGAACTACAGCACCAAGTGACCTGACCCACATCTCCTAGACAAATGTGCAGGCTGGACCTCAGTTATCCATTGACTCTGCTCAAAATGCATTTAAAATTTCATATATATATATATATATATATATATATATATATATATAGCATTTAAATACATATTTAAATGTGAAAGTTGTGCTAATTTTTAAAAAAGCAATTAAAGAACAATGTGTGAATGAGCAAAGTTCAAGTTTGCTGGGGTTCTGCAAATTCCACCTCGAAGCTCGTTCCAACTTGTCTGCATAACAGATAGTTTGCTTTGGGTGGTATCCAACAGTGACATTCCACAAACTCAAATAGTGCTACTGGAGCACCGCCAAATCTTTCCATTGTGCAAGCAGTTGCCCATTATGCTTGTACAACCAGTTGCGCAAGCAGTTGCACAAGTGGTTACACAAGTGTAATGCACAACCACTTGTGCAACTGCACTTGTGCAAATGTAACTTTAGTTGGATTCTCCTCTTGTGCATAGTTCAGAACCTAGTTTCTGACAGCACAATGTCGTTTGCACCAATGGACAGACACAGTTGGATACTGCCCTTTGTTTATGTTTTTCTTTTTGCATGAAAATTAGTACATATTTTCATGCAAATTTTCCCAAGTGTATGCATCACTTGTGCACCTCTTTGAAATGTACACTTTCTTCTCCATTGATTAAAGGGTGCTTTTTGTGCATTTTTCAAAAGTAAGCATTTTTCATGTACATTTTTCAAATGTACACATCTTTGGACACATTTCTTTTGTTCTGCAAATCACATTGCAAGCTCAGAAATGTACAGACTCTGACCACAGATTGTATTTGTATCCTTGTTCAGTTCTGGGAGATATGAACTTCGTACATTTTACTCAAAACTGAACTGAATTTCACATACATCCCTAACAGTTAGCAGATTAACATGGAAATTGGGTGGACTTATGAATAATCACATGCAAAAGTGATCCATACTGGAAATAGACTGGAAATTTTCATGCAAATTTTCCCAAGTGTATGCATCACTTGTGCACCTCTTTGAAATGTACACATTCTTCTCCATTGATTAAAGGGTGCTTTTTGTGCATTTTTCAAAAGTAAGCATTTTTCATGTACATTCAAGTAAGCATTTCATGTACCCCTGTGTCAACTACAATGGAACTCTTGATCGTAAGTTCTTACACTGTGTTTTTTCACCCCCACATGGCTGCCTTGGGTAGGGAGGGAAATGTGATATATAATGACATAAAATAAGTTGCATTACATGTTTTCTTATTGGGGATGTATGAGAAATATGTTTCAGTTCATTTTTCTTCAGGGTTTATCCAGTTCACAGTACCCTTTCGGACTGAACACAGATTCAGACACAATCTGCAGTGGAAGTCCATACATTTCCAAGCTTGCAATATAGTTTGCGGATGAAGAAACTGTGTTTGACAGCATGTATACATTTGAAAAATGCACTGTGCACATGAGAAAATGTGTACTTTTGGAAAATGTGCACAAATACATTTCAATCAATGGGAGAAGAATGCACAGATTCCAAAGATGCACACAATTGATGTGTACCTTTGGAAAAATATGCATGAAACTATGGTCAGATTTCCATGTGAAAAGAAAGAAAAAAAACTAAACTCATAATCTGATACAGACTTGAGTGGGAATGAAGGTTGAGAATTCAGAGAACTCAGCAAGGTCGGGTTTTGCTGATTCGCACCTCCCTATATCTTATACATTCCCTTGAGCACTTCCTAAGCAGAGAGGGAATTCATAAATAAATACCAACATTCAGGGGAGGGAGGATATGTATCCATTCGTACCCCCTAAGCAGGGAGCCAGGTTGGGGAACCAAGTCTTTAGTTTGAAAGGCCCTGCACCTCTCACAGACAGCAGCCCCCACTTCAGCTAGTTTAGGCTAGGCTAGGCTTGGACCTGCAAATGTGGTGGAAATGGATCAACCTGTGCTTATGAATATGGAAATCAACCCCAAGTCATACAGCAAATTGCTTCAGTTTTTAATTTCTCCACTGTCGTTCCAATTAACTGATAACAAGCACGTTTCTCATGCCACAACAAATTGAGATCGCCCACTTTAGATGTTGACTTTGCGTCTCTAAATTAATTTTTACTTAGATTTTAATAATCAGTTAAAACTCCAAAATCTTCATTATTAATTTACCAGACGCAATACAGCGCCTTCTAAAACATTTATGCTGCAGAAAATGAAGAGCCCTTTCCCAATGATTGCACGGCATGCCTAATTTAATACACAACTAAATATTTAATTACTAAATGTGGCAAAGCTGAAGGTGCTCCATTGAAATTAAACCTCCTCCTCCTAAATGGCAAAAGACTTAATTGTATCCCTGTGCAGCAACACCAGCCTTCTAAGTGGAATAATTAAGAACAACTTCTTCTTGGTGAATGCCTTCATACCAGCTAAGGCCAAGGGTCCCAACTTTTCTGGGTCAGTTTGGAATTTTGAGAGATTGTCATGGGAACTCTCACAAAATGGCTGCCA
This sequence comes from Heloderma suspectum, assembly GCF_057233095.1. NCBI lineage: Eukaryota > Metazoa > Chordata > Lepidosauria > Squamata > Helodermatidae > Heloderma > Heloderma suspectum. The sequence continues at coordinate 14,168,732 of NC_139460.1, forward strand.
TTGGGGTACTTTGCCCATTCACAAAATGGCTGCCATAGGGGTGTCTTGCCCATTCATAAAATGGCTGCCATAGTGGGCATGGCCAGTCTCAAAACACTCACTTCCCAGTAGGCAAACTAGTGAGACTAAAAGAAAAATATAGCTACCCAAGAACCTAAGTACAAGGGTGAGGTGGGGTCTGAGCTCCAAATCACACAACCATTCTATTGAACCAAAGATGGTGTTGGAGGGCAGCACTTTGCTTTGCAGCAAGCCAACTTCCCAATTAAAAAAAAAAAGCTTAAAATAACCTTAAAATAAAAATCAGGAGATACAGGGGTCCTGCCAAGTGAAGTGTCCATGGGCACCACATTGGAGGTCCCAGAGGCAAGCAAACAATCAGATAAATGTGTGAAATGTAACTGTAACATGTAACAAACATCTTTCATCTCTCAAGCCAGTTTCTCTCTATGGTAGCAATTGGGAACATGTGGCTTTCCAGATGTTACTAAACTGCAACTCCGCCTAGCTTGCATAGCCAATGATAAGGGATGGTGGGAGCTGTTGTAATTGAGCAAGATCTGGAGCACCATACATTTAGGGATGTATGAATTGTGTACCTTCCATGCCAATTGACATCCGCAGTTTGTAGCCAGTGCTCCGTACTGTTGTTTGCAAACCCCCAGAATTCTCCTTTTTTTTCCGCTCCAAGGATTACGAAGATAAATCCGTACCGACAGCCGTAATTCCGGTGCCCAGCCATCTCCGTGAGTCTGCATAACTTCTGTAAGAAAGGCTATTTTTCGTAGATATTTATGTATTTTTTCCCCTGCCCTGAGATGTGCAGTAATTACTTTCAGCTAAAACACTTCCTCCTCCTAGGGGCTTCCCAAAACAAGGCTGCTCTACCTGTGCCTGAGCAATGCGCTCTTTGTTTAAAGCAACGCTGTTTGAAAGAAAGAAAAAAACTTTTAAAATGACCATGCTGGTCTGGAGCCCTGCAAGAGGTATTATTCCCCCTGCTAGGCTTTCTATTTCCACATCCAGCGCTGCTGTTGATGTTGTGAGGCTAAAATGGAGAGGAGAACCAACTCTGTGCATGTCTACTCAGAAGTAAGTCTTACTGAGTTCAATGCGACTTACTCCTACACATGTCAGCACCCCACTTGCCCCCAGCTCAGCTTTGTATTTCCACATCCAGCTCATGATCAAACCTGTTAGTTATCTCACTGGGTGACCTTGGGCTGGACTCTCACTACTACATCATACTTCTGTTATATGAAACTCTTGAAGAAAAAGAGACAGTATAATGGAAAGTTCTTCCTGAAGCAGTCACACTTCACTTGTACAAATGCAGCCTGAAGGGAAAGATCAGCAACCTTCTCTTTGTTTGAATAAAAAGCACACTCTGCACATGCTCAGGAACGGACAAAATGAGGAATAAACATACCAGGGAATATGAAGAACTATATTCTTCCATTATGTGTGTGTGTGTGGGGGGGAAATCTCCCTCAATCCAGCTGTTCCCCCCTGCATTCACCCAAGGGTCTTCTGAGATAACTAACAGGAAGTCTGATAATGAACTGGATGTGGAAATACAAAGCTGAGCAGAGAGGAGAACCAACTCTGTGCATGTCTACTCAGAAGTAAGTCTTACTGAGTTCAATGCGACTTACTCCTACACATGTCAGCACCCCACTTGCCCCCAGCTCAGCTTTGTATTTCCACATCCAGCTCATTATCAAACCTGTTAGTTATCTCTCTGGGTGAGTAGGTGACTGCTTCAGAAAGAACTTTCCATTATACTGTCTCTTTTTTTTCATGAGTTTCATAACAGAAGTGTGGTGTAGTGGTGAAAGTCCAGCCCAAAGTCACCCAGTGAGATAACTAACAGGTTTGATCATGAGCTGGATGTGGAAATACAAAGCTGAGCTGGGGGCAAGTGGGGTGCTGACATGTCTTTCTTTCAAACAGCGTTGCTTTGAACAAAGTAGGGGTGGACGAAAGTCACTTACCTGTCGTCGAAGGCCGTTCGCGGTGGGGGGGAGGCGCTTCGCTGCTCGCCCCGCGAAGTTCAGGCCGGGGGGGAGGCTTCCCGCCTCGCCCGGCCGAAATTCAGGCCGGGGGGGAGGCTTCCCGCCTCGCCCGGCCGAAATTCAGGCCGGGGAGGAGGCGCCTCGCCTCGCCTGGCCGCGAACGCGAAAGTAAAGAAAAAACACGCCCCCTGATAGGCTACGTGACGATTCACGTAGCCTATCACGGCTAGATCTGCAAAGTCAGCCGTGATAGGCTACATCAATCGCCACGTAGCCTATCACGGGTGACTTTAAAAAAAAAAAAAAACCGCGTACGCGAATGGCGGCCCCCATAGGGAGCCGCCATTCGCGTTCCTTATTTAGTCGCTGTAGTCTACGTAAATCTTTACGTAGACTACGGCGAAAATAAGGGCAACGCAAATAGCGTTGCCCTTATTTTCGCAGTAGTCTGCGTAAACATTTACGTAGACTACAGCAACCAAATAAGGAAGGGGAATGGCAGCTCCCTATGGGGGCCGCCATTATCCGTACACTCTTTTTTTTTTAAGTCACCCATGATAGGCTACGTGACGATTCACGTAGCCTATCACGGCTGACTTTGCAAATCTAGCCGTGATAGGCTATGTGAATCGTCACGTAGCCCATCAGGGGGCGTTTTGTTTTGTTTTTCTTTCATTGCAATGGCGGCGGCGTCAGCCGGTCGAAAGACCGGCTGCCGCTCCCGCCTCGCTCGAACACCCGCCGAACCGCCAGCCGGACCAGCCACCGGGAGGGACATTCGGTGAAGGTAAGTCCCATCCCGGGGGGGGGTGCGGGGTGAGGGGGGGGTGCGGAGGATTTCTCCCCGAAACTTGTTTGGGGGGCCGAACACGTTGGCGCTCGGCCCCCCGAAGTTTCGGGGAGAAATTCTCCGCCATCCCTAGAACAAAGAGTGCATCGCTCAGGCACACCTAGGGCAGCCTTGTTTTGGCAAGCCCCGAGGAGGAGGAAGTGTTTTGGCTGGCCTGAAAGTAAACAGAGATGGAGGATTTCAATTGAAAAAGAACACCCACAAACAAGGCGGTGAGCACAATTCTTTCTTCTTCTTTTTAAAACGTATGTATTTATTATCGGAACATACTACCTTGCGTTTTTATTTACGAAAATTTCGCGAGTCTGTGCGGATGACAAAAAAAAAGCCGCACGACTGCTGGCTCCGCAGGACCTCGTGGTGCCGTTCCACAGAGTCTGTGCAGTCCGTGGCACAGACTGAAGGGAATTCGATCCCATTTCAGTCCGTGGTGGAATTGTCTGACATCCCTACATACATTCCCCATCCCTGCTCTATGATGTCAACACTCAGTTCATGACCCACTACTTTATTAAGGTCGCCATGTGTCCCATGACCTCTAAAATAGACCATGGGCATCCCCTTCAATGCTATTATCTATTCGTAGAGATATCACTGACATTTTGCCTAAAGTACATTTGAAAGGAAGGAAGGAAGGAAGGAAGGAAGGAAGGAAGGAAAGAAGGAAAGAAAGAAAGAAAGAAAGAAAGAAAGAAAGAAAGAAAGAAAATCTGAGGGTTGGAAGCCCGAAGAATTGGTGCCATTCCTGAGGGAAATCTCATGGAAAATGGTCCATCTCATGGAAAATGGTCACCAAATTTGATCAAGAGCATAATTCAAAGAAAATTTCAAGGCTCTCTTTGTAAAATCAAAGCCAAACATAGCTGTTTGTGTCTGATAGCCAAACAGCAACATAGGAATCTGCCTTATACCAAGTCAGACTATTTCTCATAGAATAATAGAATCCATAGAGTTGGAGGGTGTCATTTAAGCCATTAAGTCCAGCCCCCTGTTCAGTGCAGGAATCCAGTTTAAAACATCCCTGACAGCTTGTCCAGTCTCTGCTTGAATACCCAACAACTCCCTAGGCAGTTGGTCCCATTGTCTGACTGCTCTGACCCTTAGGAAGTTTTTTCCTGATGTCCAACCAAAATCTGCCTTCCTGTAACTTAAGCTCATTATTTTCTGTCCTACAGTTTTGGATGATAGAGAACAGGTTGCAGAGCGCTTCTCTTTGACAACCCTTTGGGTACTTGAAGAGTGCTATCATATCCGCCCTCAGACTTTTTTCTTCTCAAGGCTAAACATGCTCAGTTCCTTCAATCTTTTCTCATAGGACTTAAGTTTCTAGTCCCCTTATCATCTTTGTTGCCCTTCTCTAAACTCATTCCAGTTTATCTGAATCCTTCTTAAAGTGTGGTGTCCAGAACTGAACACAGCATTTGAGGTGAGGTCTGACCAGCAAAGAATAGAGTGGAGCTATTACTTCCTATGGTTGTGAAAGTATACATCTATTATTGCAACCTAAAATTGCATTTACCTTTTTTGCAGCCACACCACACTGCTGAGTCATATTCAGCTTTTGGAAACTCCAAGATTCTCCAACTGGTATTGTCCACTGTTACTAGTAGCAGAGGTCTTTCAAACCACCTGCTAACTTATCCTTCTATCTATAGGTGCCAGGAATTGAATCTGGGACCTTCTACATGCAAGGCACATACTCCACCACTGAGCCAATGTTCCTTGCCGATGAGACAGTCACTTTTAGCAGCATTGCCTGCATTTAAAAGCAAGTTTCTCCCACACCAAGAAAGTAATACAAAGCCATGCCATCACACAGCAGATGATGTGAAGTTGGCCAAGGCAACATTATGAAGGCCTGCCTAACCCACCCACACCCATCCCAAACTTCCCTGGTGGGGTGGCTTCGAAAACCTAAAGCAATCACAATTCATGCCAAGGGAGACCAAATTCTTCATTAAAACTCCCCCCCCAATACTCCATGGAAACATCCAATCAACTCTCAGAAGTGATTTGCGCTACAATGCTCTACAATGCTTCTTAAACACCGCCAATTCTATCTGCAAATTAATTTTTACTTCCAGCTCAAACTCAACCCTTTTATCCTGTCAGAGGGAGGGAGAAACACTTTGGTCTAAGAGAACTTGAAAGCAAGGAGTGAACAGAATGAATAGATGTGTGGGCTGATTGTACTTTGAATGTTTTCCCAGAAGTTTTAATACCACACTAAAGGTTGTTTCTGGCAATATATTTCATCCACTTCATATCTACATACACATTTGTATGCAAAGGTGCAAATTAAAAATTAGGTGCAAAGGGACCTAAACTACCAGAGCTGCTCACATACCTGTAGCATTTTCTAAGACATTTTTCAGGGATTTTTTCCCCTTGCAGTTGCCCTCACAGCCACCTAGCATGTAGCGATGCGATTAGGGATGGCGGAGAATTCCGCCATGGATTTCAGTGAGGCCAAATGCACTGGCATTCGGCCCCCCAAAATCCGTGGCAGAATGGCCTGCCCCCCGCCCCCCCTGCGGATTCCCCCCCAGGACGAGGCTTACCTGGGATGGATGTTCCGGACGGCGGCGGGTCCAGCGGCGGTGGCTGGTCTTTCGACCAGCTGCCATGGCCGCCATTGCCATCTGCCCTTTGCCGTCATAGGCTACGTAAGTATTTACATAGCCTATCATGGCAAGCCAAGAAAAAAAAAACACCTGCGTATGCAAATGGCGGCGGCTATGGCCACCGCCATTTGCGTTCCCTTTTTTCCACAATTTTAGCCTACGTGAATATTTACGTAAGCTATTACGGTGAAAAAAAGGGCAACGCAAATAGCCTAGTGGGCACTATTTGCGTTCCTTTTTTTTTCACCATAATAGCTTACATAAATGTTTATGTAGGCTAAAACGGAGGGGGAAAAAGGAATGCAAATGGTGCCCACTACGCCATTTGCGTTGCCCTTTTTTTCGCCGTAATAGCTTACGTAAATATTTACGTAGGCTAAAACTGCGAAAACAAGGGAACGCAAATGGTGGCCGCCGTAGCCGCCACCATTTGCATATGTGGATGGGTTTTTTTTTCTTCCAGAAGGAAGGCTGCCCAGCGGCTGGATTTCTGGCTGTGGGCGGCCCCAGCTGGTGGCTCTGCAGAATCTCCGCAGAGCGGAGCCGGCCGGAGAAGAATTTTGGGGAGAGGTACGGAGCGCCTCCTTCCCACCGCGAATTGCCTCATCGAAAAGGTAAGTGACTTATCCCTAGATGCGATGGAGGGATGTGTGAATCAGCAAAACCAGAGCTCTCCCAAGTTGTCAGAATTCCATCTCAAAGCTTGTTCTGACTCAAGTCCATATCAGATTGTGAGCTTTTTTTTTTCTTTTCACATGAAAATCCATGCATATTTCTGTGTGTATTTTTACACATGTATGCATCAATTGTGCTCTTTGAAATTTATGTATTCTTCTCCCATGGATTAAAACATTTTGTGTGCGTTTTTCAAAAGTACACATTTGTTTCACGCACACTTTTCACAGAATCATATAATCATAGATTAGTAAGAGTGGAAGGGGCCTGCAAGACCATCGAGTCCAACCCCCTGCTCAATGCAGGAATCCAAGTCAGAGCATCCCTGACAGATGGCTGTCCAGCCTTGTCTTGAACGCCTCCAGTGTGGGAGAGCCCACCACCTCCCTAGGGAATTGGCTCCACTGTCGTATTGCTCTAACAGTCAGGAAGTTTTTCCTGATGTTCAGCCGGAATCTGGCTTCCTATCACTTGAGCCCATTATTCTGTGTCCTGCACTCTGGGATGATCGAGAAGAAATCCTGGCCTTCCTCTCTGTGACAACCTTTCAAGTACTTGAAGAGCGCTATCATATCTCCCCTCAGTCTTCTCTTCTTTTCAAATGTACACATGCTGCCAAATGCATTTGGAGGGTCTGTGAATCATATTGCAAGCTTGGAAATGTAGGGAATGCGACCACAGATTGCATTCAAGTCCATGTTTGGTCCGTCTGGAAAGTGTGAACTGGGTAAATCCTGATAAAAACAGATTGAAATGAATTTCTCATACATCCCTACTGAGGCTTGTTTTGCATTTTACTTTTGCAAAAACACATGCATCTCCAACTTGGATCAGGACCAAAGCACTCCAGGTGGGGAGGGTTAAAACTTGACTACAATGGAGATAAAATGGATGGGAAGGAATATTTATCTCTCCCCTCCTATAATGACATGGCCCCATGTTTACAAAAGAGTAAAATGTAATATAAGAGCCAGTGTGGTGTAGTGACTAGAGTGCTGGACTGGGAGTCGGGAGTTCCGGGTTCTAGTCCCCACTCGGTCATGGAAGCTCACTGGGTCACTTTGGGCCAGTCACAGACTCTCAGCCCAACCTATCTCACAGGGTTGTTGTTGTGAGGATAAAATGGAGGAGGAGAATTAGGTATGCCACCTTGAGTTCCTTGGAGGAAAAAAGGCGGGATATAAATAAATAAATAAATAAATAAGATTAGGGTGTCCAGGTGTCCTACTTTGGAGGACAGTCCTCTATTTGAAGGGCTATCAGGGGCAGTCCTCTATTTGAAGGTGTTCTCTGATAGGCTGCCCAGTCCAAGTCTGGTGTAAACTCAAAGAGCCCTAAGAAGGGAAACCAGGGACCTTGAAATTGTCCATCAACACTTCCCTGAGGAGCAGGATGAATATGTAATTCCTTTGCTGAGGGAACTGCGCTGGCTGCCCATCCCCTACTGGGCCAGGTTTAAGGTTTCAGTACTAGTGTACAATGCCCTAAACAACTTGGGACCAGGATACCTGAGAGATACCTTCTCCCTTACCAACCTGCCTGGTCACTGAGGTCATCGGAGGGCTTGCTCCTGGTGGTTGCACATGGACCCATGGCCCGATTGGAGTCCACCAGGAGAAGAGCCTTCAGTGTGGTGGCCCCCTTCCTGTGGAATTCCCTGCCCCTGGAGGTCAGGCAGGCACCAACACTGTGTTGTTTCTGGTGCCTCCTGAAAACAGCACTCTTCCAGTCTATTTCCAGTCTGGACCACTTACTGTTTTTATTGGCATTATTTTTTTTAAAACAAGTATAATTTTATGTGGTGTTTTAATCTTTTTATTATTTTCCTGTTGTTGTTTTTCTGTTCACTGCTCCAAAATCTGTTCTAGATATGGAGCAGTATATAAATATTTTAAATAAATAAACAAAAACAAATAAACAGACACAAGGCTCACCTGGCCAGTCTTCCTCACTATGGTGAGATGTATTAGATTCCTATGTAAATTGTAGTAATTATTTCTAAATTTGCACACACGCACACGCACACACACACAATTGTATGTTATGCAAATTGGTGTCCATTTTTGTCCTCTTTCTTGGTGATGCATTTCTTCTTTTTGAGCAATGTGTGAGTGCTCACCGTACTTCAGCTAGGGATGGACAGGTGCCCCTCCCCATCTGGGTTCTCCTGGTGCCTGCCCACCCAGCCCCTGCCCCTGCCTCTGCTGGCATGCCACCAGACCCACGCTCGAGCCCCACACCTGTTCGTTGAACTGCCCGCACTCACCCAGGCCCTGTCCTCCTGTGCCACGATCGCCATGTTGCGAAAAGACATGGCGATTGCAAAAATGCACACATAGGCTTATGCGTAAAATGGCACTGTGAATCGCTCATATGTGCAAGATTACAGGCCAAGATTTTTCAGAACATTGCCATCATGGTGCAGGAGGATGGGGCCTGGGTGAGCATAGGCAGCTTGGCGAGTGTGCATGGGTGGGGGTGGGGTATCAAGTGGGTGCAGAGGCTCAGCAGGAACGACTCAGGGGGTGTGGGCGCGGGCAGTCTGATGGACTCCGAGACTGAAATGGGCATCCGCTTCATCCTCAACCTCAGCTACCTGCATAATGTGTAGTTTGGCCCTTATGTGACGTCCCTTTTGACAGATGGGAAGTTGTCAGACTGGGGAGAGGTAACGAGCAGGGTACCGTGGGGCTCAGTCCTGGTCCCAGTGCTTGTCAACATTTTTATTAATGACTTGGATGAGGAGGTGCAGGGAATGCTGATCAAATTGCAGATGACACAAAATTGGGCAGGATAGCTAATACTTTGGAAGACAGAAACAAAATTCAAAGGGATCTGGATAGACTGGAGCGCTGGGCAGAAAACAACAGAATGACATTTACTAGGGATAAATACCAAGTTCTGCACCTAGGAAAAAGAAACCAAATGCACAGTTACAAGATGGGGGATACGTGGCTCAACAACACTACAAGTGAGAAGGATCTTGGAATTGCTGTCGATCACAAGTTGAATATGAGCCAACAATGTGATGTGGCTGCAAAAAAGGCAAATGCTATTTTGGGCTGCATTCATAGAAGCATAGCTTCCAAATCCAGGGAAATACTAGTTCCCCTCTACTCAGCACTGGTTAGGCCTCATCTGGAGTACTGTGTCCAGTTCTGGGCACCGCACTTTTAAGAAGGATGCAGACAAACTGGAGAGGGTTCAGAGGAGGGCAACAAAGATGATCAGGGGACTGGAAACAAAGCCCTATGAAGAGAGACTGAAAGAACTGGGCATGTTTAGCCTTGAGAAGAGAAGACTGAGTGGAGATATGATAGCGCTCTTCAAGTACTTGAAAGGTTGTCACAGAGAGGAAGGCCAGGATCTCTTCTCCATCATCCCAGAACGCAGGACACGGAATAATGGGCTCAAGTGACAGGAAGCCAGATTCCAGCTGAACATCAGGAAAAACTTCCTGACTGTTAGAGCAATATGACAAATGGAACCAATTACCTGGGGAGGTGGTGGGCTCTCCCACACTGGAGGCCTTCAAGATGAGGCTGGAAAGCCATCGGACAGGGATGCTCTGACGTGGATTCCTGCATTAAGCAGGGGTTTGGACTCGATGGCCTTGTAGGTCCCTTCCAACCCTTCCATTCTATGATTCTGGCGGCTCTGTCAAGTGTGGGGAATCAACGTGAAGGTGAAGTAAGGCAGAGATGGGATGTTCTGTCACAAGCAACACAATACTAGGGATGTACGAAAGTCACTTACCTGGTCCCGCAGCTTGCTTTGCGGTGGGGGGGAGTCGCTTCGGTTCTCCCCCCGAAGTTCAGGCTGGGGGGGAGGTGCCCCACCTCGCCTGGCCGAAATTCAGGCCGGGGGGGGGAGGTGCCCTGCCTCACCCGGCTGAAATTCAGGCCGGGGAGAAGCACCCCGTCTCCCCGGCTGCGAAATAAAAAAGTGAATGTAAAAAACAACAACAACACACACACGTGATAGGCTACGTAACGATTTACGTAGCCTATCACGGATAGATTTCCAAAGTCAGCCATGATAGGCTACGTAAATTGTTATGTACCCTATCAAGGGTGACTTTGGGGGGGAAAAAAAAAAGTGCATACGCAAATGGCGGCCCCCATGGGCGCCACCATTTGTGTTCCTTATTTGGGCCCGGGTAGTCTACGTAAAGTTTTATGTAGACTACGGCGAAAATAAGGGCAACGCAAATAGCGTTGCCCTTATTTTCGCCGTAGTCTACATAAATCTTTACGTAGACTACCCGGGCCCAAATAAGGAACGCAAATGGCAGCTCCCATGGGTGCCGCCATTTGCGTACGCGCTTTTTTTTTTCAAAGTCACCCGTGATAGGCTACGTAACAATTTACGTAGCCTATCACGGCTGACTTTGGAAATCTAGCCGTGATAGGCTACGTTAATCGTTACATAGCCTATCACGGGGTTTTGGTGTTTTTTTACTTTATTTTGTAATGGCGGCGGCAGCCGGTCGGAAGACCGGCCGCTGCCCCCGCCCCCGCCGAACCACCGCCGAACCGCTGCCGGGACCCGCCGCCGAGAGGGACATTCGCAGGAGGTAAGTCCCATCCCGGGGGGGGCGGGGGACGGAGAATTTCACCGCCAATTTCGGGGGGTCGAATGCGTTGGCATTCGGCCTCACAGAGATTCGTGGAGAAATTCTCAGAAATTCTCCGCCATCCCTACCTACAACGATACAAATTAATGGTGCAACCACAACCAGATTACAGCGTGCAGCACTGGAATGATCAGTACTGTAATGGATCCACTTCCCTGTCAGAAAAGACATTTAAGGCACAATCCTATGCATGCTCAGACAGAAAAAAAAGGCCTACGACTCCTAGCATGTCCCAGCCAACCATGCTTGCTGAGGCATGCTGGGACCTGTAGGCCTTTTTTTTCTGTCTAAGCATGCATAGGATTGCACCCTTAGAGAGCAATCCTATGGCTCCTAGACAGCATCTGGGAGGCCATAGTATAGTTTGGATTGCTGGATCTGAGGTCAGAGACAGTGCTATGTCCTCAGTCCCAGGAGCCCGAGCTTCCTGCCCCCTTCCCCTCACAGGGGCCAACAGAACCATGTGACCTTGGAGAGGAGGGCTCTGAGGGAGGGGAGGGGCCTGGGGAAGAGGGCAAACCCCTCTGCAGACCCCTAGCTAGTTGAGCAAAAACACCCATCTAGCAAAAATTTTATTTGTTTGTTTATTAAATTTCTTTATCGCCCATCTGGCCAGTCACCCAGCCACTCTGGGAGATGTACAATGGTACAAACAGTTTAAAACAGTAAAATTGCACATTAAAACATCGTATTTCTAAAAATACCCTAACCCACCCCAAATGCCTACCTGAACAACCAAGTTTTCAATGCATGGCAGAAGCTCATTAAAGATGGGGCATGGTGGAGTTCCCTAGGGAGGGAGTTCCACAGAGTGCGGGCCACCACAGAGAAGGCCCTCTCCCTCATCCTCACCAACCTAGCTGTCCTGGCTGATGGGACAGAGAGAAGGCCATCCGAGGCTGATCTTGTTAAGCGGCCTGTCTGGTGTTGCTGGAGCCACTCCTTGTGAACCATATAGGGTTTTAAAGGTCAAAGCCAACACCTTGAATTTGGCCTGGAAAACAACTGGTAGCCAGTGCAACTCCTTCAGCACTGGAGCAATGTGATCTTGCCGGCAGCTGCCTTTAATCAGGTGAGCTGCCGCGTTCTGCACCAGCTGCAGCTTCCAAACCATCTTCAAGGGTAACCCCACATAGAGCACATTACAGTAGTCTAGACGAGAGGAGACCAGGGCATGTACTACTGATGGGAGCAGTTGGTCGGGAAGGTAGGGCGCAGCAGAGCAGGAGAAGCATGGAGGTGAAGATTGTCTCCATGCTCTTCCTGCTCTGAGTAGGATGCTAGTCAGCCTCCAGGTTCAGAGGATGAGGGGCATCTGGATAGGATTGTGCCCTTATGGCATTTTAAGTGAATGAAGGGGGAAGTAATAGAAATTTATATTACTAAGAACACTATGGAGAAAGTGGATAGAGACACATTTTTTTCTCCTTCCTGTATAACAGCAGAACTTAGTATTACCCAATGGAGCTGAATGGTGGGAGATACAGGACAAATGAAAGGAACACCTTCTTCACACAATGCATAGTTAAACTATGGAATGTGCTAACACAAGATGTAGTGATGTGTTTATTGATTTATTGTTTTACTGTACTTATAAACCACCTGATAATTGAAGTTCTCTGGACAGCAAAGAATAAAACCATTCCAGAACTTCAAAGCAACTTAAAACTAGCAGCAAAGTGAGGGCCATCAACTTAGGAAATTTTAAAAGGGGATTAGGCAAGTTCATGGAGAACAAGGCTATCAATGACTACTAACCATGATGGCTAAATAAAACCTCCAGGAACAGAGGCAGCATGCCTCTGAATACCAGTTGCTGGGAAACAGGAAGAAAAAGGCCATTGACATTGTCCGCAAGTCCTACTGGTGGGGTTGATGAGCTCTGGTAGGCACCAGGTTGCCTGGTTTAATATTTTAGAGGTCAAAGCCAGAAATACAGTGGTAGTCACTGTAGCCATTTCAAAAACCCATGTAGCATGATCATGCCAACTCACACCCAATACTAATCAGGTGGGAGTGTTCTGCGCAAGACACGATTTCCAAAAATGTGTTTTTTATTGATTGATGTTAATAAATTTGTGACATTTAGAACAGCTCAGTCCCTTGTGTTGGCCCTCCTCTTCTATGCAACGGCTAAGGGAGATAAATGTGAAGCATTAGGATATTTTTCTCCAGGAAGTGCTACTGTATGTTTTCAGTTAATGTCAGTGTTTGGAGTATAACGGCTGGTTGCTGGTCTACAATAAAATCAATTTGATTTCACTATACAAATCAACTTCCTTAAATGCCCCATGGACAGAGCATTACAATGTTCTAATTATGAGGTTCAGCAATCCCACAGGATCCACTATGACTTAAGGAGGCCTTATTGTCTGTCTAGCTTTGTGTAGCTGTAGCTAGTGGGCCTCCTCTGGTTGTGCACAGGTTGAAACCTTCAGCCAGCTTAGCAGCCTACAGGTTCCATGCCCTCTACTGGCCACCCTTTTGGATGGCATTAAAGGGGATTAGGTACATTCATGGAAGCGAAGGCTATCAATGGCTACTAGTCCTGATAGCTATGTGCTACCTCCAGTACCAGAGGCAGTGAGCTTATGTACACCAGTTGCTGGGGAAGGTGGGTGAGAAGGTCCTGTTGCACTCATGTCCTCCTTGTGGGTTCCCTGTGGGCCACTGTGTGAACAGAATGCTGAATTAGATGGACCCTTGGTCTGATCCAGCAGGGCTCTTCTTATGTTCTAATGTTCAATTTGGCCATACAGATAATTCCTCCAAAGCTGGGCAGAACACACCAGCAGATGACACATAGTAGCACGTGGTGGAAATGACTGTGTGGGAGGAGGTAGTCAAGACGATCTGTGTTGATGATACACCAGGTCCTAACTGTATTAGAATAACCTGCTCAGGTGACCAGACAATGCATATGAACAGTGTACCAAAATCTTAAGAGAACTGAAATCTTACAGGAGTTTGTATCTCCCGTGTTACCCTCTCAGAAGTGGAGTTCCTTCCCCAACTCAGGTTGGCTACTGGAATCATCTCAAGAGTTTCTGCTCGAACACAGGCTCTGTAAAACCATGGACAACTCTAAGGAGCAGCCAACAATTTGCTCCAGTAAGCTAAAGCTCATCTACACCTCAGACCTAGTTCTCATTAAGGTGGTAAACATGTGTCTAGGCTGTACCACTTCAGACCACAGGTGGGGTTCAGGGTCTGGGTGTGACAGTGAACCTTCTTTCACATAGTCTCCTCCTCTGCATATGGATCCACCATTTCACTTTGGCACTTCTCATCACTAATTCCTGGGGAGGGCAGAGGGCTGTTGTTAGTATTTGGGCCACTTGGATCCTAACAGGAGTGGAAAAGAAGAGAAAGGCTTGCTCAGGCCTCCCTAATAGGCCCAAGACAGAGGAAGTCCTTGGACCCATATTGAAACTGTCTAAAAAGGACACCACGCCAACTCTTAAAAAGCAAAGAAGAGATACACTGTGCTTCCTTGCGCATAAACCATGAATGCCACCGACTAAATGGCTGATGGCAAAGGCATTTATGCCAGTTTATCAGGTACGGTGTTTCCATAGCACATTTCTAACGTGCAGACGGAGGCAGAGAAAATGGAGGTGACTAGGGGAGCGGGATCCATAAAGCACTGAATAATGTTTGAATGAAGTTAGTAGCATTGTAAACAGCACAGAATGAGACAGTTAAATGTAAGCAGAGGAAATCAATCTCGGTAAAGGGACTGAGTAGACTTGAGTATTCTGGAGGTCCCACTGTTTTGTTTTCAAGTATTTTCCACAGGACCCAGAAGAGAGAAGGATAGCCAAGAACCTTTTCTTTTTCTTTTTAGAAAGCAAAGTATCCTATACTCAGTGGTAATCAAGCAGGCTATTCATTAGCAAGAGATCCAAACCAACACCATTCAATTCACAGCAGGATCTCCCAAGCTAGCAATTAACGCAAGCACTGGGGTGGAAGTTGTTTTCCAAATGCTAGGCTGCTTCATTTTTCTGGTGTTTCACTTTGTTTAAAATGTGAATAAGACTTTTTTTTTTAAGTGAGACTGCAGGGAAAAGGTTACATGAGCTATTTGGAAGAGCAAGCAGAGGTACTGTATTGCCCACAGTTGCCTCCTGTTCACCGAGGCTTGACCCAAGATAAGTTTCTTCGCCAACATCACCTCACCTGACCGGTTGGGTAGTGAGTCACCCTATGGGGGCAACATGGGGCTGCTTGGGCCGGATGGGGAGGAACGCAGGCATGCCAAATATGACTCATGGCTTATAACCAGTGCAATCTGCTGCTGATCAGCTCCCAATGCAACGTGCTCCAATTGACCTTCCAGATGTAGGACCTCCATGCCTAACATAGCACCTCTGAAGAATTTTGCTCATCTACTTATTTTAAATCAGAGGTGCTGAACCTCTTTGAGTCCTCGGACTGAGTTCAATTTTGGAGGAGGTCTCCAGGGCTGCATTCCAGTGGCGGTCAGAAACACCAAAAATACAAGCCTATTTCAGTTTAAAGCTCTAGCTGCCAGTATTTAAGCCTTAGGAGAGGCATTCTGAAGTCTTAGAATGGGGGGGGGGGAAAGCTGTGCAAAGCCGGGAAACCATCAAACAATCAGCAGTCAAGGGAAAGGGCATAGCCACCAGGGCAATATGGGAGGGCCGGATTGGGACCTTAGGCAAGTCAGATTTGGCCTGCAGGCCTGAGGTTCAACACCCCTGTTTTAATTATTTAGCTATCATCCCTTCATCCTATTATAACTAAGAACATAAGAAGTGCCCTGCTGAATCACACTTAATGACCATCTAGTTCAGCAATATCCTGGTCTGAACCCTGACCAGCCAGGTGCCTATAGAAAGACCACAAGCAAAGCATGGAGGGAACAGCCCTTCCTCGTGGTTTGTTCAAAGAATCAGTATGCTTCCTCTGGCCATGGGGGTTCCATTTAGCTCCAGTACAAGTCCTCCAAGCAGGTTGCCGAGGTGTAAAAAACACTTTTGTTGACCACATTTGTGTTGGGAATGTTGCAACCTTGTCTGCCAGTTACAGGAAGGGGGCAATGTTGCAGTCAGCTAGTTAATGCATAGGAATTTGGGGCATAGCTAGCTTCAGGATCTCTATAGCCGTCAGAGTGGTTTCCTTGTCCTCCCCTCCCCTCCCCTCTCCCCCCTCCCTTCCTTCCTCTCTCTCTCTCTCTCTCTCTCCCCTCCCCTCCCTCTCCCTCCAACCTCCTTCATTGCTCGGAGCAGTTGTGTTTCTTCTTTCTCTCTCCTGCCAGTGTTATAGAATGCTGAGTGTTGGACTGGGAGCTGGGAGATCCTTGTTCTAGTCCCCACTCGGCCATGGAAGCTCACTGGGTGACTTTGGGCCCGTCACAGACTCTCAGCCCAACCTACCTCACAGGGGCGCTGTTGTGAGGATAAAATGGAGAGGAGGAGGATAATGTAAGCCGCCTTGGGTTCCTTGCAAGAGGAAAAAAGGTGGGATATAAATAAAAGAAATGGAACAAAGAAATGGACTGAATAAACTTTGTTTGAAACTATATGCTGTACCTGCATATTATATGCAAGAATATTGTGAGTAAACCATTTTATCTTTTCCTCACTAAAGAAGGGTGTGGTCTCCTTTCTTTCTTTTTTAGCCTTGTGTGCCTGTGGGACTGGTAAATGCTCATTCTGTTCTGCCTTTTGTTTGTTTTCTAACTGCCTTTTTAACAGGGGACAGCATTACCAAATAATTCCCATCAATCTGCAGATCACCCTTCCTCCAAGAAGCTCAAGGTGGTGGCATGAGGCTTATTCCACCTTATCCTCACACCAACTCTCAGAGGTGGGTTAGGATGAATATCTCACTATCCATGGTCACTCAGTGGAGAATTGTGGCTGAGCAGATCACCTTAGTCCAAGCCCCCAAATATACCACGCTAACTGTAGTTGTGTGGTTTTCCAAAGACAACACAAGACACATTTGCAGTTTTATTTGCTGCTTGAAGTTTTCACCATCGCTGCATTTTAGTGAGTGAAGACCCCCCCCACACACACACACAGGACTTTCCTCATCTTCTTGGTCACCTTGAATGTGGAAGAGGCGGGTTACAAATTAACAAACAAACAAATATAGTTAAAATAAATAATCCTTCCAAGAGGACTGCAGATAGGGATAGCCAGAATGTCAACCTGGTGTGCAGCTGCTGTAAAAAAGGCACATTCCATGGTAAGCATAATTAGGAAAGGAATCAAAAATAAAACTTCCAAGATCATACTCCCCTTATGCAAATCTATTCTGCAACCCCACTTGGAATAGAATAATAGAATAGTAGGGTTGGAAGGGGCCTTTAAGACCATCGAGTCCAAGCCCCTGTCCACTGCAGGAATCAAAGCATCCCTGACAGACGGCTGTCCAGCCTCATCTTGAATGCTGCCAATGTGGGAGAGCCCACTACTGTGTAGAGTTCTGGTCACCGCACCTAAAAATGGATAGAGTTGGGAAAAGTGTGGAAAAGGGCAACTAAAATGATCAAGGGGCTGGAGGAACTCCCTTATGAGGGAAGATTACAACATCTGAGATTGTTTAGCTCAGGAAAAAAAAGGCAAGTAAAGGGAGAGGTGTACATAAAAGTGTACAAAATTATGCATGGTAAGGAGAATGTGGATTGGGAATTAGTAGGAGATTCAGGACAGATCAAAGGAAGTACTTCTTCACACATCACATAGTTCAGCTATGGAATTCACTTCCACAAGATGTAGTGATGGCCACCACTTTGGATGGCTTTGAAAGGGGATTGGACAATTCCTGGAGACGAAGTCTATCAACAGCTACTAGATCAGATGACAATATGCTACCTCCAGTATCAAAGGCTGTACGCCTGTGTACAGCAGTTGCTGGGGAACATGGGTGGGAGGATGCTATTGGGCTCATGTCCTACTTGTGAGTTTCCTGTGGGCAGCTGGTTGGCCACTGTGTGAACAGAATGCTGAATTAGATGGACCCTTGGTCTGATCCAGCAGGGCTCTTATGTCCTTATGTTCTCACAATCCACTGTGGTATTATTTATGGGGACCTAGATTGTTTTGCTTAATGCCCTAGAAATGTCTGAGAAATCTGCTCTAGTTTAGGACTTCACCACAGCATCAAACATGACTCTTCCTTTTTCCCTAGGCTCCCCTTTTCCTAGCTTACCAAGGTGTAGTATGTATAGGAGCGAAGGGTGAGAAATGTGTTTGATTGTCATTGCAATGCAAATTTACGAAATTCACACTTCCCAAACCTAAACACAAGCTGGAATGCAGTTAGACATCGAAATCTGTCTCCCCCTCACACACTTTTTTTTTCTTTCCCTTTTCCAATGTAGTTCACACAGAGAAGCATGCATTGTTTTAACTACAGATGCCAGGGATTGAATTTAGAGCTCTACAGCAAAGCTGTATTGCTGGGCTAAGTGCTTCCCCATCAGGTCACATTGGATGTCAAAATGGATGGGGCCAAAATCAATCCAATTTGGATTGGGACCAGAGTATAACAGGGTCCAGGTCAGATCCTGAAACAGACTGAGGTGCAGATACAACAAATCTGCTGCAAAGCTGATTTTGGATATTGTGATTTTGGATATCATTTTTAGATGACGTTTTGGGAAATAGATGGATGGATACACCCATTCCTTTGGGTGGTGTATCATTATGATTTATGTAATAATTATTATTAAGATTTATATTTCACCTTATTTGCTAAAAAGCCATCAAGGTGGTGCACAGCAATTTAGAACAGTTGAACTTTAAAATAATAACAATAAGAACATGAAAAACGGTAACAGAGGAGAACATTAAAACAACCAAATAATTTAAAAGGCTAGATTAAAAAGATGAATCCACACCCTTTCTAAAAGCCAAGTGAGTGGGGGCCCATTGTAGCTCCTGAGAGAATACATTCCAAGTTTGGAGCAACACAAAATAAATTATGTAAACTAGGGATGCTGGAGAAATTCAAGATGGACTAAAATGAGCTCGGATTTCTAAGAATCTGACCTGTGGAATCCACTGCGGAGCGGCCTCCTCAGGCCGCGCAGAGTCCATGGTCTTTGGGGTGTTTCCTTTTTACTTTCCTGAAATTTATGCATATTTATTTGTAGGAATACACATGTTTCTGCTGAGGAAAAGTTGAACAGAATGGGGGACGATACGCTAAATGTTATATACTAAGGTAAATTATGTAAATTGTTACAAAACCTCTTACATAATTATTTGCGTATTTCTCTGCATGATGGGAAAAAATAGCATCTGTCTGTGAGCGGAGAATGGAACAAAAGGCACTTGACAATCCGTGAAACACAGACGGAGCAGAATTTACACTGTCCATACATCCCTACAGTAAACGTACTCCTTGCTAACACCAACACCGGGATGTAGCAATAGCCTAGGATCAAGGACCACTCCAAAGCTATGAACCTGATCCTTCAATGGGAGTGTAACCCCCTTCCAGAAGAGGAAGTCTGGTAGACCAGAGGTCTGGTAGACCCTTCCCGAGTGTAAACCCCTCCAAAGCTATGAACCTGATCCTTTAGTGGGAGTGTAAGCCCTTCCAGAACAGGTGGGATCCAAATCCAAATCCCCAACCCAGTCTTCCTAGTGACCAACAACATGCCCATCTTGTCTGGGTTTAACTTCAGCTTCTTTGCCCCTTATCCAGCCCATTATTGACCCTAGGCAACATTCAAGGGTTTCAGCTGCTTCCTTGGTATTAGAAGACAACAAGCAATAGAGATGGGTGTCATCAGCATATTGGTAGCCTTTTAATCCAAGGCTCCAAATTTCTATATTCCACAGTTCTATTTTCCACAGATCAGCTAGGGCTTCAACAGTATGGCTGACAAATGAGGCAGAAAATTCCCCAAGTGTATTCAGGAAAAAGTGTATTCAGGAAGTGTATTTGGATCCCTCACGCATCAGGGGCAGACCATTTTAATCAGTCCTCCACCCCTGCAGAGGTCCATACTGGCAGCCAGTCAGAAGCTAACCATACAATGATCTGTCCATGACAATGGAGGGCAGCATCTCTCTTATAGCTCCTGGATCCCAGTGATGATCCAATGGAGCCGGGACTGCTGGAAAATGCTGAGTCTTTGTAGGGCCCCTCTAGGAAGCAGGAACTCTCTGGGCAGTTAAATCTCCTGCACTAGGTCTACTCAAGAGGAAAGTTCCCCAAGCAAGTTAGCAACTGAGATGGTTACGGCTCATTCACTGGTCTTTCTTTCCCTTTTGCTACTAGCGTGGCAGCTGCTGTTGCTGCTCTATATTCATTCATTCATTTATTACATTTATATCCCACCTTTTTTCCTCCTTAAGGAACCCAAGGTGGTACACATAGTTCTCCTCCATTTCATCCTCACAACAACAACCCTGTGAGGTGGGTTGGGCTGAGAGTCTGTGACTGGCCCAAAGTCACCTAGTGAGCTTCCATGGCTGAGTGGGGACTAGAACCCGGATCTCCCAACTCGCAGTCCAGCACTCTCGCCACCACACTGGCTCTCGATAGAGCACTGGCTGCTCTATAGGGAAGAAAAGAGACTTCTAATGGTGTTCCTGTTAGGGATGTACGAAAGTCACTTACCTGTTCGTGGATTATGTTGATGGGGGGGGCGTTCTGTCCCTCCCCCTGGAATCCTCTCCGGGAAGGGAGGCGCTCCGTTCCTCCCCCCCGGAATCCTACATGGCCGGCTGTGCTCCACGGCAGCTCCGTGGAGCAGCCAGCCAGGCCCGGCCAGGATTTCCAGCCGCAGAGGGCTCTGGGTAAAAAACACACAAAAACCTGAGTACTCATATGGCGGAGGCTATGGCCGCCACCATTTGTGTTCCTTATTTTTGCCCTCTTAATCTATGTAAATATTTACGTAGACTATGATGGCGAAAATCAAGGGGAACGCAAATAGCGTAGTGGGCGCTATTTGCATCCCCTTTTGATTCCCTGTTTTAGCCTACGTAAATATTTACGTAGGCTAAAACGGGGAATCAAAAAGGGACGCAAATAGCGCCCGCTACGCTATTTGCATTCCCATTGATTTTCGCCGTCATACTCTACGTAAATATTTACGTAGATTAAAAGGGCAAAAATAAGGAACGTAAATGGTGGCGGTTGTAGCCGCCACCATTTGCGTACACGGGTTTGTTTGTTTGTTAACCCACCCAGCCATGATAGGCTACGTAAAGATTTACGTAGCCTATCACGTCAAGTGTGGGGTTTTTTTAAACCTAGTCATGATAGGCTACGTAAATCTTTACGTAGCCTATCACGTCTTTCTTTTTCTTTTTCTTTCTTTTTCTTTTTTTTTAGAAGAGTGGAAATGGCGGCGGCGGCAGCCGGTCGGAAGACTGGCCGCCGCTGCCCGGAAGATCCGCCCCAGGTGAGTCTCGTGCCGGGAGGGATCCACGGGGGGGGGGCGGGGAGTGGCAGGCTGTTCCGCCACGGAGTTCGGGGGGCCGAATGCACTGGCATTCGGCCTCACCGTGATCCGTGGCGGAATTCTCTGCCATCCCTAGTTCCTGTTCTATACGCGCTTGGGCAGCCTTCTGCATCAGATATGCAGACGACACCACCCTAATGGCAGAAAACGAAGAGGATCTAAAGAGCCTCTTGTTGAGGGTGAAAGTGGAGAGTGCAAAAGCTGGTTTGAAACTCAGCATTAAAAAAACTAAGATCATGGCATCTGGCCCCATCACTTCCTGGCATATAGAAGGGGAAGAAATGGAAGCAGTGACAGATTTTATTTTCTTGGGCTCCAAGATCACCGCAGATGGTGACTGTAGCCATGAAATTAAAAGACACTTGCTCCTTGG
Organism: Heloderma suspectum; assembly: GCF_057233095.1. Lineage (NCBI taxonomy): Eukaryota > Metazoa > Chordata > Lepidosauria > Squamata > Helodermatidae > Heloderma > Heloderma suspectum. Next base: position 14,190,364 of record NC_139460.1, read on the forward strand.
GAGGAAAGCTATGGCAAACCTAGACAGCACAGTAAGAAGCAGAGACATCACCTTGCCGACAAGGGTCCATATAATCAAAGCTATGGTTTTTATTTAATTAATTAATTAATTAATTAAGTTTTCCCAGTAGTAAATGTGTAGGGATGGACGAAAGTCATTTACCTGATCCCGAAGCTTGCTTCGCGGTGGGGGGGAAGCACTCCGTCCCTCCCCCCGAAATTCTGGCCAGGGGGGAGGCGCCCCGTCCCTCCCCGCTGAAATTCTGGCCGGGGGAGAGGAGCCCCGTCCCCCCCCGCCGAAATTCTGGCCAGGGGGGAGGCACCCCATCCCTCTGGCCGCGAAACCTCATCTCCTGCCGGGATGCAAATGGCGGTGGCCATAGCTGCCGCCGTTTGCGTCCCTGCAGTCAGCCATGATAGGCTACGTAAATGTTTATGTAGCCTATCACGGCTGACTTAAAAAAAAAAAGCGCGTACACAAACATTTATGTAGACTACGGCGAAAATTAGGGCAACGCTATTTGCGTTGCCCTTATTTTCGCCGTAGTCTATGTAAATGTTTACGTAGACTACATGTGCCAAAATAAGGAACGCAAATGGCGGCGCCCATGGGCGCCGCCATTTGCATACGCGCTTTTTTTTCTTTTTTTCAAAGTCAGCCGTGATAGGCTACGTAAACATTTACGTAGCCTATCCCAGTGTTTTTTAAAAATCTAGTCGTGATAGGCTATGTAAATCTTTACGTAGCCTATCACGTTTGCTTGGGGTTTTTTTACTTGGAAATGGCGGCGGCAGCAGCTGGTCGGAAGACCAGCCGCCGCCGCACCGCCGCCGCGCCGCTGCCGAACCGCCACCAAACCGCCGCCGGAGCTGCCACCACCAGGGACATTTGACCAAGGTAAGTCCCGTCTCAGGAGGGGCGGGGGGGGCAGACCATTTCTCCACCAATTTTGTAGGGCCGAATGCGCTGGCGTTCGACCTCCCCGAGATTCGTGGAGAAATTCTCTGACATCCCTGGCAATGTATGGCTGTGAGAGCTGGACTATAAGGAAGGCTGAGCACAGGAGAATTTAAGCTTTCGAACTGTGGTGCTGGAGAAGACTCTTACGAGTCCCCTGGACTGCAAGGAGGTCCAATCAGTCAATCCTAGAGGAAATCAACCCTGACTGCTCGTTGGAAGGACAGATACTGAAGCTGAAGCTCAAATATTTTGGCCACCTAATGCGAAGAGAAAAGTCACTGGAAAAGACCCTGATGCTGGGAAAGACTGAAGGCAAAAAGAGAAGGGGACGGCAGAGGATGAGATGGCTAGATAGCATCACCGATGCAATGGATATGGACTTGAGCACACTCTGGGAGAGAGTGCCGGACAGGAAGGCCTGGCATGCCATGGTCCATGGGATCACGAGGAGTCAGACATGACTTAACGACTGAACAAGAAGCCTTCTACATAAGGCCACAGAGGCTGTAGCTCATGAGCAAAGCACATGTTTGGCATGCAGAAGGTCTCAGCTAAGGATGGGATAACCAGGGATGCTTGAGCTCACCAAAATTCTTTGAACTTCACTTCAAAGTCCAGTTCAGCTTGCTCCCATTCTCACTTGTGACATGTTCCAAAAGTGCACACTTTCCCCCATTTTACGAAGTGAGAAAATCATAGGGATATACAAATCCCTTACCTTGCTCCGCACAGGGGCATCCATGGGGGGGGGGAGGCGCTCCGTCCCCTCCCCCCAGAATCCTGCCCGGCTGGCTCCGCTCTGCGGCCAAGCTGTGGAGCCGCCGGCTGGCTCCGACCGCTCGCAGCCGGACATCTGGCCGCTGGGCAGCCCTGCAGGGACGCAAATGGTGGCTTTTGTAGCCGCCGCCATTTGCGTCCCTGTATTGAGCCGTGATAGGCTACATAAAAATTTATGTAGCCTATCACGGCAGGGGGAAAACCCAAGCATATGCAAATGGCGGTAGCTGCCGCCATTTGCTTACACTGGGTTCCCCCCCCCCCGCCATGATAGGCTACGTAAATACTTACGTAGCCTATCACTGCTTGAAGAGGAGGACGCGAATGGCAGCCGCAGGACAGCCGCCATTCGCAAAGCAGCGTGGACGGGAGCAGGTAAGTGCTCCATTTCATGCTCCTTTCATGGTGTGGGGGTGGGAGGACTTTGCTCCATGCACCTTTGTTGGGCAGTGGGGCGGGGGCTTTGTTCCATGACGGATTTCCGGGGGCCAAATGCACTGGCATTCAGCCTCACCGAGATCTGTCGCGGAATTCTCTGACATCCCTAGAAAAATCACAATTTTTAGAAGTTTGCATTTGTCAAATGCACAGTTTAAAAAAATGCACTTTGATTTGTGCATTTCTTACATTGAGAATTTCTCTATGTGCATATGTTTAAAGTGTGCACGTTCCCCTCATAGACTTCAGCATGTGAAAATACTTTTTTTTAAGTGTTCCCTTTTTAAAGTATGCATTTTTTATTAAAGTTTCCATTTTTAAAGTGTAGATTTCTTACTGTGCACACTTCTAAACATGCACATTTTTAAGTGGACATTTTGCAAATGCAAACATGTTTGGGAACTTGCAAACATGTTCAGGTTTACGAATGGGGCATTTTCAAGTGATTTGGGAATGGAAATGAAATTCCTTTACATCCAGTGATATTTACATTTCAATCTTAATGTCTAGTAAGATGTCTTACTGAGTTCAGTAGGACTTACTCCCAGGTAGATGTGTATATGTTTGTACCTGTAAGCATTTGGTGATGCACTCATTGAAGTCCAATTGGGCCCAAACATCACTGAAATCAAGGTTAGTTCAGCATTTGGTGACACAACGCAGTCCCACTGATTTCATTGGGTAGGTGTAACTAACTTTCTCTGGACTGAATCTATAAGTGTTCTGGAGATGGCAAATGACTTTAATACTAAATAAATTGTAAGTCCTCTAAGTTATATGTAAACTTAATTGAGAATAGTCACGTTGAAACTGAACTGTGAACATGGAAGTCTACAATGGATGTGTCATCTCTGCACATAAACTCATTAGGTGAGCTTAGACATGCCATTCCCTCTCAGCCTGTCCCCCATCACCCCATCTTCGATATGAGCATAATGACCAGTCAGTCTGACATCAATCCCTGCAAAAATTCTGGAGCAGATTATAAAGCAATCCATCTGTAAGCACCTTGAAAATAATGCAGTGATTACTCGAAGCCAACATGGATTTGTCAAGAACAAATCCTGCCAGACGAATCTGATCAGGTCACCTCCCTTGTGGACTGTGGGAATGCTGTGGACATAATTAGGGGTGGACGAAAGTCCCTTACCTTTCCTCGAAGGACGTTCGCGGTGGGGGGGAGGCGCTTCGCTGCTCCCCCCGCGAAGTTCAGGCCGGGGGGGAGACTTTCCGCCTCGCCCCGGCCGAAATTCAGGCTGGGGGGGAGGCTTCCCGCCTCGCCCTGGCCGAAATTCAGGCCGGGGAGGAGGCTTCCCGCCTCGCCCGGCCGCGAACGCGAAAGTGTTTTTTTTTTTAAAAAAAACGCCCCCTGATAGGCTACGTGACAATTCACGTAGCCTATCACGGCTAGATCTGCAAAGTCAGCCGTGATAGGCTACGTCAATCGTCACGTAGCCTATCACGGGTAGGCGTTGCCCTTATTTTTGCCGTAGTCTACGTAAATCTTTACGTAGACTACAGCGAACAAATAAGGAATGGGAATGGTGGCTCCCTATGGGGGCCACCATTATCCGTACGCACTTTTTTTTTTTTTTAAGTCACCTGTGATAGGCTACGTGACGATTGACGTAGCCTATCATGGCTGACTTTGCAAATCTAGCCGTGATAGGCTACGTTAATTGTTACGTAGCCTAACAGGGGGCGTTTTTTTTTTTCTTTTATTGCAATGGCGGCGGCAGCGGCGGCAGCCGGTCGAAAAACCGGCTGCCGCTCCCGCCCCGCTCGAACACCCGCCGAACCGCCGGCCGGACCCGCCACCAGGAGGGACATTTGGCGAAGGTAAGTCCCATCCCGGGGGGGGCGGGGGGGGTTCGGAGGATTTCTCCCCGAAACTTGTTCGGGGGGCCGAACACATTGGCGCTCGGCCCCCCGAAGTTTCGGGGAGAAATTCTCCGCCAACCCTAGACATAATATACCTCGACTTCAGCAAAGCTTTCAACAAAGCGCCCCATGATATCCTGATTAGCAAACTAACTCAAAGTGGGCTAGATGAAACAACGATCCAGTGGATCCACAGTTGGCTACAGAACTGGACTCAAAGAGTGCTTATCAATGGGACCTCCTCAAACTGGGGAGAGGTGACGAGTGGGGTACCGCAGGGCTCAGTCCTGGCCCAGTGCTCTTCCACATTTTTATTAATGACTTGGAGGAGGAGGTGCAGGGAATGCTGATCAAATTTGCAGATGAAACAAAATTGGGCGGGATAGCTAATACTTTGGAAGACAGAAACAAAATTCAAAGTGATCTGGATAGACTGGAGCGCTGGGCAGAAAATGGCATTTAATAGGGATAAATGCCAAGTTCTGCATACGGGTGTACAAAACACTTACCTTGTTCCACTGGGGCCATCCACGGTGGGGGGGAGGCGCTCCGTCTCCCCCGCCCCCGGAATCCTTCTCTGCGGTGACTCTGCAGAGCCGCCAGCCAGGGCCGCCCGCAGCCGGACCTCTATCCGCTGCTGGGCTGCGGCTGCAAATGGGCAAGCTGAGTTGGGCAAGCTTACAGTTTCCCACTTTTCCACAAGCCACTATTTTGCACAAAATCGCAGGCAAGCTATTCATGGAAATCACAACTTTGTGCAAATCATGCTATTTATGGCCACAGTTTTGCACAAAATCAAGATTTCCATAAATAGCTTACCTGTGATGTCGTGCAAAATTGCGGCCTGCAGAAAAGTGGAAACTGCAAGCTCTCGCTGGGAGCCCACCAACTGTGTGGCAGCTTGCTCCGTGTGCCCACCAGGGTTGGGCAAGTGGTGGGTATCCAGCAGGCAGCTTGCAAGGAGGATGCAGGGAATTTGGCCATCCCTGGTTATATTGAACACATACCTATTTTTTAATCTGTCTGTCTGTCTATCTATCTCAAGGAGACTTTTCTATTGTAAAGCATCCCTAGCTGAAATCTGAAATGGAAGACTAACTGCAAAGTGAATGCGTAATGCATTCTGGATTTTGCATGCTTAAGGAATACAGTCATTCTGTTCCAATAATCCCATGTAACGCAGTGTCTTTATAGCACTATGAAATAAAGAAAGGCTGTTACTGACTTTATGGACTATTAAGTCTGCCACTGTCATTTGACTATAGCAAATCCTGCCACAGTGCAAAGAGCTGGAACAAACCAGTTTCTAACACCTTCCAAAACTGCCATTTTGAGGTTACGTAGAACTTTAGATAGCATGTGAGGTGCACCCACATTGATCGCTCCTTAAAGAGTTTTATAGCTACTGAAAGTGCATCTAGGTGTGAAGCACTCAAGAGTAAGGAAAAGCACTTAGTAAATCATTCAGACTCGACCGATTTGCAATCCCAAAGACAGACATAGACAGGAGTGTATTTAAAAAAATAAAAAAATAGCTTTCCTGAATTAGCGACTGCATGAGAAAAAATTGTAATCTTTTTTAGAAATGCAGACTTTGAAATGTGCACTTAAAAAAAATACACAGTTTCATCTTTAGTCAACAGGCAGGAAGTGCACACTTTTGAAACATGTGCACAGAAATGCACTCTTTTCCCATTTGAATGTCCAGTTCAACACTACCGCTAATGTAAGTTACATTGTGCAAGCTTAAGCAACCCCTAGTGCAACACCAGCACAGTTTGTCACACAACAAGTTTCCCTGGAAAAGCCATTGTGCCATCCAATGCTATTGCATTGCAAGGTCACTTACACTAGCACAATGTAAATTACATTAGCTGTAGCATTAAATTGGCCCTATGCTTCCTATGTCTGGATTTGTAGGATATACCCCATTTTGCTAATTTTATTAGTTTAGTGTTCTTCCTTGCATATTATATTGGTCTTCTTGGTGATGGGCATAAATGCTGATGAGAATTAAAATATATAATTTTACACAAGCAGCAACAGGGAGCAGCAAGTAAATGGGTGGGGGGAAAGGATTAAGGGAACATAAAAAGGAGACTGAACTGGCCTGCTGTTGAAATGATGGACTACATTAAACATAGAGCACCAAAAAGAATAGGGATGGCAGGGAATTCTGTCACGGATCTCGGTGAGGCCGAATGCCAGTGCATTCGGCCCCCCGAACTCTGTGCCGGAATGGCCTGCCACCCCCCCCCACGGATCCCCCCTGGGATGAGACTTACCTGGGGCGGATCTTCCGGGTGGCGGCGGCTGCGGCGGCGGCGGCTGTGGCGGCTGGTCTTCTGACCAGCTGCCGCCGCCGCCATTTCCAGTCTTGTAAAAAACAACAAAAAAAGACGTGATAGGCTACGTAAAGATTTACATAGCCTATCATGGCTAGGTTAAAAAAAAAAACAACGACGTGATAGGCTACGTAAATCTTTACGTAGCCTATCATGGCTGGGTGGGTTTAAAAAACAAACAAACCCGCGTACGCAAATGGCGGCGGCTACGGCCGCCGCCATTTGCGTTCCTTATTTTTGGCCGTCTTAGTCTACGTAAATATTTACATAGAGTATGACGGCGAAAATAAAGGGGAACACAAATAGCGTAGCGGGCGCTATTTGCGTCCCTTTTTGATTCGCCGTTTTAGCCTTCGTAAAGATTTATGTAGGCTAAAACGGTGAATCAAAAAGGGACGCAAATAGTGCCCGCTACGCTATTTGCGTTCCCCTTTATTTTCGCTGTCATAGTCTACGTAAATATTTATGTAGATTCAGATGGACAAAAATAAGGAACGCAAATGGTGGCGGCCATAGCCGCCGCCATTTGCATACGCGGGTTGTTGTTGTTTTTCCCCAGAGCCCTCCGTGGCTGGAAATCCGGGTGCGGACAGCTCTGGGCTGGGCTGAGCCTGGCTGGCTGCTCTGCGGAGCTGCCGCGGAGCACAGCCGGCCATCGAGGATTCCGGGGGGGAGAAACGGATCACCTCCCCCCCGTCGAGGACTCCGGGGGGAGGGATGGAATGCCTCCCCCCCCACAATCAACATAATCCGCAAAAGGTAAGTGACTTTCGTACATCCCTAAAAAAGAAATGTTTGAATTAGGGCTGCTGGAGAAATTCGAAACAGACTAAAATGAGTTTGGATTTCTAAGAATCTGACCTGCGGAATCCACTGCGGAGTGGCCCCCTCAGGCAGCATGGAGTCCGTGGACATTTGGGTGTTTGTTTGTTTTTTTTACTTTCCCAAAATGTATGCATATTTATGGGGATGTACGAATCCCTTACCTGTTCCAGTCGGGGCATCCGCTGGGGCGGGGAGGCACTCCATCCCTCCCCCTGGAAGCCTCGATGGGGGGGAGGTGATCCGGTCCTCCCCCCCCCCAGAATCCTGCCCGGCTGGCTCTGCTCCGCGGCAGCTCCGCGGAGCAGCCAGCCAGGGCCGTCCGCAGCTGGACTTCCGGCCATGGATGGGCTGCTGCAGATGCAAATGGCGGCCGCCGTAGCAGCCGCCATTTGCGTCCTTCCAGGCTGCCATGATAGGCTACATAAGAATTTATGTAGCCTAACACGGCATGCCCCCACCCAAAAACGGTGTATGCAAATGATGGCGGCGGCTACGGCGGCCACCATTTGCATTCCCTATTTTTTGCCATTCTAGCCTACGTAAATATTTACGTAGGCAATTACAGCAGAAAAAAAAGGGAACTGCAAATAGCGTAGTTCCCTTTTTTTTCGCCGTAATTGCCTACGTAAATATTTACGTAGGCTAGAACAGCGAAAAATAGAGAATGCAAATGGTGGCCGCCGTAGCCACCGCCATTTGCGTAGCTAGTTTTGTTTTTTGGGGGGGGGTTAGCCGTGATAGGCTACGTAAATTCTTATGCAGCCTAACACAGCTCAAAGAACAGCAATGGCGGCCGCAGCATCCCGGCTGCGGCCAGCCAGGAGACCAGCTGCCGCCGCCGGAACCGCCACCGCTGAATCCGCCACGTCCGCCCCAGGTAAGTGCCATCCCAGGGGATTCCGCGGGGGGGTGGGGGGGCAGGAGGCCGTTCCACCACAGATTTGGGGGGGGGCTGATTCTGTAGAAAAATACACAAATAATTACGCAAGAGGTTTCATCAGAATTTACATAATTTACCTTAGTCCATAACATTTAGTGTATTGTCCTCTAGTCCATTCAATGTTTCCACAGCAGAAGCTTGCAGATTTTCCTACAAATAAATATGTAGGGATGGCGGAGAATTCCGCCACAGATTCCAGTGAGGCCGGATTCTACAGAATGACAAAAAAAATATTCGCATCTGTCTGTGGGCGGACAGTGGAACAAAAGGCACCTGACAATCTGCGAGACACAGACGGAGTGGATTTTACACAGTCCGTACATCCCTAGTTGGAATCTCTACTCTGGAAATGGATCAGTGTACTTGAGCTTGAAGCTGCAACCTGAAGTACACAGGAGGTCCTGCTCTGTTAACCCAGGAAATGGTCAAAGGAGAGCCTCCTAGTGTTAGAAGGCCCAGCCAATGGAGAGCTTCATACTACTCACCCATCACAAGGAGTAAAACCTTGGGCAGCAATTCCCTTCTGTGCCCAAAGGGGACTCTAAGGGCTGAGCAGATGCAGTTCCTGTTAGCTCACTAGGGTGAGTCCCAGCTGCATGCAGTGAAGTTGCTTGTTCAAGTCTCAGAGACCCAAAGGAGGGGTGGGCAACTTGTGGCCCTCCAATGTTTTGGCCTACACCTCCCATGATCCTTCACCATGGGCTATGCTGGCTAAGGTTGATGGAAGTTGTAGCTTAAAATGTCTAAAGGACCACAAATTGGCCACCCCTGCCTTGATATGGATTCCCATAACCCATATTCCCAACAGGCTTGTTTGAACTGACCCAGTGCTCCAAGCGTATAATCACATTGAAAGCATCCCCGTTCAATGTTTACATGATACAACAATCCTCCAGCAAGAAATGATATCCAATCGCCACAGCCACAGTCCTAAGGCACCTTCTTCCTTTGCAGAACATCTCTGATATGAATCTCCAGACCTAATCTTTAAACTCTTGACCAGTTCATACAATCAGCAGAAACAAATAGTCACCCTTTTCCTGAGCTGTATCACTTGCTCAGGCAATGAGGGGTTTGCCTGATTGAATGCACCCTCACTGAAAGGAGATTCTTGCATAAAGAGAAACAGAAAAATGGGGAGATGGCTAAGCATGAATCCCTCTCTCCAACAACATCGTCATTTTTCCCCAAATGTACGTATTTCCTGAATGCATTTTTGTTGGTGTTGTTCCATGAATCACGTTGCTTGGAAATCTACAGACTTCGACTGGAGGTTGCATTCAGGCCAGCCATTGGTTACTAGGGATGGCTGTTGTTGGGAAAATGGCCCTTTTTAGGCTGGCCGGATTTCCCCGAAGCCCTTGGCTTGGCTTGCATTTGCTGAAATCTGGGAACTCTAATGGGGTGGGGGGATGTTTTCCCCTCAAACTGACATTTATGCGAATTGCAGGTGGAATTCGTGTAGTCTGCATCAATTTTGGCTGTAATTTGCTTAATTTGTACAAATTGCAGTCATAATATGCTTCATTTGAGCAAACAGTACCCGCAATTTGTGCAAAGTGCAGCAGCAATTTTCAGAAATTAAGCATATTATGGCTGCAATTTGCACAAATTAAGCAAATTACCACCCAAATGTGCACAGATTATGCAAATTGCAGCCACAATTTGTGGAAATGCTGATTTAAGAAATAAAAACAAAAATCTGCGAGCTAGCCTGACTCAATCTGCATTGAGTCAGGTAAGTGAGCCAACGTCTGGGAGGCCGAGCTGATGAAAGCAGACCGAACCTCACAACCATTACCCACCCCCAGATGGATTCCTCCGACATCCCTATTGGGTAAATTCTGGTCAAAAATGAACTGAAACAAATTTCTCACCCAACCCTATTTTAAAGCTGTCAGCCTGACCCTCCCTCAGCCCTTCTTTTCTCTTAGCTAAAATACTTCTTTCCTGCAGCCTTTCCTTATGTGACCTGTCTCCTAGACCATTCCCCTTCATCGCTGTTCCACCCCTCAAATCTTGTTCTGATTTGTCAGTGTCCTTCAATATCCACCTAGCCAACATGTAAGTAGACACAGGCACTTCAATAAGTGAGGTGTGAAGCCAGCCCTCAATAAATCACAGTGATTGGTCCCAAGGCCATGGGAAGATGCTTTTCTTGGTACATCCTAAAAAGGTTTAGGCCTTTTATGTCACAGCACACAGCTGAATCATGTTTCATTTCATTATCCATTGTGGATTGCAGAAACCTTCTAAGTTAGGGTATATTAGCTATTTCCTCTCCATGTTCTACCTGTACATTTGGCCTTCTTTCCTGTGCATTAGATTCTACCCTGTGTGAGTTCTCCTTCATTATCTCTCCATCTCCAGTTATCAAGTTCATTTTGAGCATCTGTTCTCTTAATGTATCCCAGGGTGCCTTTTGGAATTGGGTTATCCACAATGTTACAAGCACACGATGTGTCCCTTTGCTTTAGTCATTAGTGAAGATACCAAGCAGAGATAGACAGAGCCGTTCACCAGCAGAAGCCCATTCAAAAACAGCATTAGACCACTTCCTTCTTTATTGGCTATGAGTTTTCATCCAGTTGTGCTCTTACGGATGCTCCCAAACTTAACGATGCTTCATGGGAACATGGGAAGTTGCCTTATACCAGGACAGACCATTTGTACCATCTAGTGCAATATTGTCTACTCCAGCCTTCCCCAAGTTGGTGACCTCTAGATATGTTGGATTGCAACTTCCATGATAGCTGGGAATGATGGGAGTTGCAGTGCATCACATCTGGAGGGCACCAGGTTGGGGAAGCAGGTCTACTCTGTCTCCCAGAGACTTTTTAGGCAGAGGGCCTCCACATTACCTGCTCTTTGATTTGAACACTAAGATGTTAGGGATTGAACCTGGAGGAATTTCTGCATGCAAAGAATGTACTGTAGAACTAAGCTTTGGTGTCCTCCCACCCACTCCCAAAGCTCACCGAACTTCCTGCTAGTCTATTTTCTCAGTCTTTCTCACGTGAGTGGGATCAAAGCTTTGCCAAATGGTGAATCCAAACATAATAATGTATAGCCTATTCAATCTCCAGGATTTACGATGGGGATTAACATGCAGTGGATATGCTACAGTCAAGCCTCCCCCAACCTGATGCCTTCCAGATGCCTTGACAACAGATCTCATGATCCCCAACCAACAGGAGGATGGGAGTTGTAGTCCAAGATATCTGGAGGGCACCAGGTTGGGGAAGGCTGGGCTATAGCGTCATTCCCTTAAAAACTTAATTTGGGCCTCCAAAAAGATGACCTGGATAAAGTGGTACTATATGGCCTCCACAAGGCGCTCAGAACTCAGGAACAGAGTTTCACAACAGTGGGTGTTCCCCCCAAATGGGTCTCTCCTACATAGGGATGGCGTGGGCACCCATTTCAGTCCACAAAGCTGTTGGACCACCAGTGCTTGCGCCTGCCGAGCTGCACCTGCCGAGATTTCCCCCCCGCTCACCAGTCCCTGGACTGCCCTCCAGTGTTCAGTAAACTGCCTGCACATGTGGGCACATAGACTTCTACGCTAAAAGCACTGTGAATCACTCATATACTCTAGTTTTACAGCGCTATTTTGCGTATACGTCTATGGGCACGGGCTGCCGACTGCCATATTTTTAAAAAACATGGTGATCAGGACAGAGATGGATGCCCACTCTCAGGGCTGCTTACGGAGAGTGGAGGGCCAGTGAGCAGGGGCAGGAGTTGGGAGGGTGCCCAGAGAACCCGGGTGGGAGGGCGCTCATCACTCCCTACTCCTACAGTTGCCACCTCGACTTAAGTAACAAATAAGGCAAATTTAGAATACCCTCCTACATCCATAGGGGTTTTGAGCAGCAGCAACACTAGGAAAGGTTGTGACATCTAGGGATGGATAGATTCACCTCCATCTGCACTGCTGGGTGCTCGACGAGCTAGTGCCAGGGGTCTTCCACCCCTGTTTGGCTCCCTGGATGAGAAACGGCAGCTTGTTTTTTTCTGTAAATGTAATGTTGTGTAAATGGCAGCCATGAAGGGGCCATTCATGCAACATTACAGGCGTAAATGGACCATTTACGCCTGTAATGTTGCATAAATGGGCCCTTTATGGCCACCATTAATGTAACATTACATATCTGGAAAAACCTGAGCCGCCATTTTTTTTCACAAAATGGTGGCTTGCTGAGGGGTCGAGCGGCTGCCAAGTGCTCGCGGACCACACAGCATCTCAGTGAGAGGGGTAGTAAGTGCAGAAGTGAGGTCATGGAGAGCAAGCTGGGGGGAGTCCGCCAGACTCCACCCCGCTCTCGGACTCCCACGACATCCCTAGTGACATCCCCCCCATTTCAGATAATAAGCAATGAGTCCTGGAGATAACAGGTGAAGACTCTGGACGACTCACTGGCTCTACACACTGAGTGACTATTAGCAACTGTCCTTGCCAGCCCTGCAACCTGAGATCCTCCAGGCTACGGATGCCAGGCAATGAAATTAGGAACTTCTCTCCATGCTTCTGCCAGTGAGTGCTGGCCGTTTTCCAGTGTACAATTGATCAGCATCCTTCATTTCAATTGACTGGTGACAACATCCAGAAGAGTTGCTGTGCTAGTCTGTTGCATCAAATTGAACATTCATTGCCACATCTCATGCCCTCCGACACAGGAAAACTGTGGTACATGCAATGAGTCAGGAACATAAGAAGCTTCCTTATACTAGGGTCAGAGCATTGGTCTGTCTTGCCCAGTATTCTCTACTCCAGGGGTGGGGAACCTTTTTCAATCTGTGGGCCAAATTCAATGTTGGAGTAGCTCTTGGGAGCCACATTCTAGTGGTGAGCGTGGCCAAAGGCAAAAGAGATGGAGCCAAAATATAATAAAATAAAATACCAGCACATGTTAGCTTAAAGCTCTTACCAACTAAGCCTTAGGAGAGGCATTTCAGCCCTTTAGAATGGGGTAAAACTCAGTGGAGGTTGGTGGCTCCAATGTCAGTGGGGCAATGAATCTGCCCTGGGTTTCAGTCAGAACCAGTTAGAACTTTAAAGGAGGTGTCCAAGGTGCTTCCACACCAGTCTCCACTGGCAAAACTGCACAAAAGTTGAGAAACCAGCAAACGATTGGTGGCTGGTGGAAAGGGGGTGGGGCCAGGGGAAGGGGTGTGGTCATTTGAGGAACCCCAGAGGGCCTGATTGGGACCCCAGGAGGGCTGAATTTGGCCCCTGGGCCTGAGGTTCCCCATCCTTGCTTTTTTCTGGGGTGCTCTAGCAGAAGCTCTCCACGGTCTCAGACAGGGGTCTTTCCCTCATCACCTCCTACCTGATTCTTTCCTTAACTGGAGATGACAGGGGCTGAACCCTGGGACCTTCTGCATGCAAAGTAGGTGCTCTACCACTGAGCCACAAGCCATCTGCAAAAGGTTCACAGAATTGTAGTGATCGAGTCTAGTAAGAGAGATGTTTTCCCTGAGGTCTAGTAGCACAAAATGTTAAACTGTTTTTGAAATTGTATCTCCGTGAAATGAACATTTTTCGACAATCCTCAATACGTTTCTGCACTACCTAGATGTAATTGGTTTTTGTATTTTTCTGTCTTATGAGATCTCCTCGAACAAAGTATCAGAGTTTCAAAATTCAAGATACATTGGGAAAGGCACTATATTAAAAGAATTGAATGACAAAGAGTTGTCTGGCATCTTAAAAGACCGACAGACTTGTGGTGTGGCAAATGCTTCTTCCACTAGTCTTAAAATTGCCAGAAGATTTTCTGTTGCTCATTATTTTTGAATATCTTACTTTTGCTGCTCGTATCTTTCCCAATATGTTCTGAATTTTGAAACTCTGATATTGTGTTCTAGGAGATCTCATAGGATAGAAAAAGATAGAAACCGATAACATCTAAAAAGGGGAGAGACATGTTGAGAATGGTTTTTTTTGTTTTGTTTTTATTAATCTTCATTTCATAGGGGTACACATTTTTTAAGATTTTTTTTTTTAATATTGCATGCTCTCAGATCACAGGGAAAATGTCTCTTTCTTTGGACTCGCTCGCTACATTTCTTTGAACTTGTTGCATACATTATGTAACGCAAGTGTACCCAGTTTCGTAGCACCACTGTGAGGGGATGAATGTGGCTGGAGGTCTTGGATTGGACTTCACTGTGTGTGTTGTGTGTGTGTGTGTGTGTGTGTGTGATACCTGGAGAAAGAGCATTTCTTAACAACACCATGAAGATAGTTGATGTTCCTCCCCCCACCTTTATTCGACTCTTTTCATTGCTTTCTCTCCTCTGCACTGGCACACTGTCATATCTCTGGCTTGCAAAAGAAATAGAAGCACTTATGTGGAAGAAAAGAAAAGGCAAAGGCAAATGGAATAAAGATTCCAAAGCAGCGTCCACAAAGAAAGTGCTTCATACAATGTTTGTATGTGGGAGTGGCAGGGAGAGAATATAAATGGCTATTTGCCAATGGTGTGCCTCATTATACTCAAAGCATCTGCCTGCTTTAGAATGCTGGAAGCTGGGAACAAAATAAAAGATATTTTATCCATGCCCACTGCTCTTGCAAGGGCAAGAGGTTTATAAAACATTCTGAATGGGACAGAAGGAATGAATAGATCTCTCTCTCTCTCTCTCTCTCTCTCACACACACACACACACACTTTGGGTCATCCAATGAAATCATCTGTCAATAGGTTCAGGACAAACAGGAGGAAAAGTTAGCTTATACCAATACATAATTAACACAGGGGATTCATTGCCAGATGATGTGATGACAGCTAAGAGATTAAAGAAGAAAAGAAAAACGGGATTGGACTTTTCATTGAGAGCAGGTGTATCAATGGCCATCCAGCATGATCACTCAGTAGTCTCAAGGAGTGCCTCCAGCAATACCAGACAGGCCGCTCAACAAAATCAGCCCTGGATGGCCTCTCTGTCCCATCAGCCAGGACAGCTAGGTGTCAGGAGCGCCCTAGCTGCCTCTTGCAGTCCCCACCAATAGCCAACTCAGGACACAGACAACGAGGATTCTTTCTGAGACTCTACTCCTTTATTCCTTTATGACTCTTTCAGAATACTAGTTGCTAGCGCCAACGCAAGGAACAGCACTGGGGAAAGATAGCAGAGTAGCCTAAGCTCCAGGTAAGGCAGTTGGTCCCCGTTTGAAGGAGAACCATGGGAAGACCCTGAACTTATGGGCTAGGGAGAGATCCTCCCTCTTTCCCTTGGGTCCTCGGGACGCGAACGTTGTTTGCATGCCAAATGAGCGCTACGCCTCCTTTCTGCGCCCTCCATCTGTCATCGCTCCCTGCATCTGCGCCGAGCATCCAGCAAGCCCCCCTCCAGCACTCTCTCACTGCCAGGGTCACTATCTATCTCAGGAATGCTGGCAGGAGGAATCTCTGCCAGCTGCTGTGCTTGTGAGAGATGAGCGAGCTCCTCTCCCACAGGTTGCTGTACCTCCTCAGAATCAGAACTGCTCTGGGGCTCTATTGGCTCAGTTTCCACCCTGGCACTAGGCTGGTGAAGATGAGGGAGAGGGCCTTCTCTGTGGTGGCCCCCACTCTGTGGAACTCCCTCCCTAGAGAACTTCGCCATGCCCCCTCTTTAATGAGCTTCCACCATGCACTGAAAACTTGGTTGTTCAGGCAGGTATTTGGGGTGGGTTAGGGTATTTTTACGTCAGGATGTTTTAATGTTTAATTTTACTGTTTTTGATTGTTTTATTGTTGTACATCGCCCAGAGTGGCTGCGTGACCAGCCAGATGGGCGATTAAGAAATTTAATAAATAAATAAACAAACAAACAAACAAATAGAACCTCCAGATTCAGAAGCAGTTAAGCCACTCAGTACCAGTTCCTGCAGGTCACACCATGATTGGGGAGCCATTTCCGTCATATTCACATTATGTGGCCTTTCCGGTGGCATTTGACTGGCTGCTGTTGGAACAGGATGCTGGACAAGCTGGCCCATTGGGTCAGATCCAGCAAGGGAATTCTTATGTTCAGTGTGCACTGAGTACTTGCTGTTCTTGGAGACAGGACTCTGGGACAGACAGATGAGTCTGACTTCGCAAGGCATGCACTCTGGGGAAGCGTTGAGATGGCATTGCACATGGTTGCAATCACACACATAGGTCAGCCAACAGAAATGTATCAATAATCCTATTACATCCTGGGGCTGGGGGAAGCCCAACTGCAAGTAACATAAACATTGAACTGAATAATTATTCCACCATTCAGAGCAATGTACTAGCAAGGAACTCTGATACAAAAGCAGCAGCAGCCTTTCCCCCCACATACCTCATAAATCATCTTAGGTGGCTGCTCTGAATAAAGAGGGTCCATTTTGGCCAGTGAAATTCAGGTGAGCAATTGTGCCCAGGGTTTGTCTCTGAGATTACTCAACACAAAAGGATGCCAAAGAAATAAGGCAGGGGGTGGGGGGTACGAATTCTTTTGGTATGAGACAGACAGCAAATCCGTGGGAGCCAAGCCAACATGTCCCAGCAATGAAGGTGACCATCCACCTTTATAGCTTTTGCTCATTCCCCCCGCTAGCTCCCCAACCAAATGCTTGGAGTTCGTCAACACATTGACTGTCCCATTTGGAAAACAGATACCATCATTTAGCTGATGGATGCTATCCAAGGCTAGGCTACAGAGAGCTAATAGCCATTCTTCGCCACGCCAAAAATGAGAATGGTTCTTTTTCTTCCCCGTGCTCATGTCAGTAAATTTGAAAGCTGTAAGTGCTGTCCTTATGGAACAGACGCCAAACACAAAACCCCATTGCTAAGGCTGATGGATGAAAAATGACTCTGTCAACCTGAAGTGGTCACACAGCCCCACACAGCCCCACACACAGCCCAGTATGAAAAGATCTCAGGCAGTTCCTACAGGGGAGAAGAAAGTGATCCTGTAAAATAGCATCAAATGTTAGATGAACTAACCAATGAGTACAATCATGTGGCTTGTTGTCATTTAGTGATTTCGGGTGTTCCCAGCTACTAGCCCTTTAAAGAAGTGTTTCACAACTGCAATACAGCACTGCAACAAGTATCAGGAAACACAAGTATCAGACACAAACACATGGCTCTTTTGCACATCTGCTGCATTTGCACTTGTGGTATCAGATTTAAGCGAGATTTTTTTTTTAATCACACAAAAAGGCTCTTCTTTAAGAACCATGGGATAGATTCATCTAATCTAGCACGGCATCGCAACAAGTTTATCGGAGTGCCCCCCCAACCGAGCGAGTGTGCACACACACAAAAACAAATGCCAGATGCACAGCGGTTTATTTTGCCAAATAAAAAACGACTCTCAAAAAGAATTTCAAAAGAGAATCACCTGCAAAGCAGACTAGCCAGGCAAGGAAGAAGGACAAAAGCAGGAACCACACAGC
Organism: Heloderma suspectum; assembly: GCF_057233095.1. Taxonomy (NCBI): domain Eukaryota; kingdom Metazoa; phylum Chordata; class Lepidosauria; order Squamata; family Helodermatidae; genus Heloderma; species Heloderma suspectum. The sequence continues at coordinate 14,207,954 of NC_139460.1, forward strand.
ACTCATATTAATCACATTACACCGTAGCAGGTCATTTTTTCAGACCAACATGATCAGATCCAAGCACAGTACACCGAGAGACCGCAGATGTAAGTGGCGAGGCTGCTTTCCCCGTTAACAACATACCTTCTCTGCCTTTGCTTTCCTGGCGTTATGGACAAACCTGCGTCCCAGCTTCTTGGCATACCAGATTGAAGCAAACATTGTACGCAGCGATCAGGATTCGCGACCAGAGTAGGCACTGGCAAATAAACTTCCACGAGAGCTCAGAGACAACTGAGACGACGGCTCAGGTTTTTTCACGATTTTGCCGCTTCTTTGCTCAGGTCTTTTCAATTCTAGTTGCTGGAGGGTGGGGGAGGGAAGCGGAGGGATGGATCGTGTATGGCCAGCCAGCAGGTATATTTACATCATGCCTGCAGGAGGTCTTGGGTGAGGCATCTTTGCATCCAGCTCACATCCAGTCTGCTAAGTGCCTGTCTGCAGTTCTTTAGCAGTGACACCACAAACTACATGTGTGTGTCAGCATGAAAGGAGCTGCAATAAACTAGTGAAGCGGAGAGCTCACCTCCTTGCCTGCTGAAATTTAACCCCTTGCTTCTGTTCCTTGATCAAGCAGCCAAGACGTAGTACTACCTAACAATAGCTCAAAAAACCGGGGGCAGGGGGGACAACACAGATACGTGGGATTACACTAGGAATGAAGCACATTACAATTATTTTAATCTGTGGCTTGCCTCATTCTTCAAGACCCAGAAATGTAGCTGTTAAAAATCACAAAAGCCCATTCACACTAATGCTTGGCTAAACTCCCCCCAAGACCTCCTCCCCAAGCCAGTCTTGCTCAACCTTCCTCACTAGGGAGCTGTTTCTACTCCAGTCTTCTCTGAAAGCAGTAGTCCCACTCTTCTAGCATTCACTTGGGGAAGCCATTAACACCCCCACACACACACACACACACAAATCCCTCCCCCTCTCCAAACCTTAAGGACCATAGCTGGTCCTATCTCCCTGCATCCATTATCACTTGTTTAGCTCTTTCTCCAGAAAACACTTCCCTGCCAAGCAATCAGGTGGTGTGCCAACCCCAAAGTTTTGAGATAAAACAGAGAATGGCAGGTGTAGATTGGAAAATTCAAATTCCCTGGTCAGCTTGCCTTCTCAATGAGCAGGCTTTGGCAAATTAACACCCTACAGGCTAACCAACTTCCAAGGGTACCCGTAAATGTAAGAAGGAAGCAGTTATAAAACACTTCGGACATCAAGATGTTATATATACAAGGCATAGACAAACCTGCCAGTTTCACTTTCTCCTGCATTCATTTAAAAAATAAATAAATCTTGAGTTCTTTCCATCCTGCACATGAAGATCTTTACGAATTTTGGTAAATTCTTCACAAAAATGAACCAAAATGAAATTCTCATCCATTTGCACTGGCCAAATTCAATAGGTACATGGAGAGAACCATATTGTATCTGCGAGCCATATACCTGTTAAAGATGAGAAGCCTGTCAGTAAAAAAGAAGAGATGGTAACCCTAATTCAGCGTCACAAACATGGTTGAATGTGCAGGAATTCAAACACAGACTTTTAAGAGCTAAGCATTCAAAGCCCTGGGCCTGGTTGGACAAATTTGTCAGTGCCAGTTTCTTCCACATTCCATTTCTTCTTTTAATCTAAAGTTCTTTCCATCCTGAATATAAAGAAATTTGAAAATTTTGGTAAATTCTTGTCAAAAATTGACTGAAATGAAATTCTCACCCAGATGTAGGGATGTACGAAAGTCACTTACCTTTAAGGAAATTTGATTCGCGGTGGGGGGGAGGCCGCCGTTTGCGTCCCTGCAGTCAGCCGTGATAGGCTATGTAAATGTTGCAGTCAGCCATGATAGGCTACGTAAATCATATGCACGATTCACAGCTCTATTTTGCGTATAAGTCTATGTGCACATGCAATCAGCAGGATGTGCCCATAGACTTATATACAAATAGAGTCATGAATCTTGCGTATAAGTCTATGTGTCCATAGGCTTATATGCAAGATTCACAGTTCTATTTGCGTATAAGTCTATGGGCACAAGCAATCAGCAGGATATGCCCATAGACTTATATGCAAAATAGAGCTGTGAATCTTGCGTGTAAGCCTATGGACACATAGACTTATATGCAAGATTCATGACTCTATTTGCATATAAGTCTATGGGCACATTCTCCCAATCACTTTTTTTTTTTTTTAAGACAATCGGCAGGGACAGGAAGGAGGCAAACAGATCTGGCTGGCAGGAGGGAAAGTAAGCGCCCCCAAGACAGTCCCCCCCACCCTGGAAATCGAACGGAGGAATGGATCATCTCCCCCCACACACACGGATTCCCCACTGGAACAGACGGTGGGGAATCTGTACACTCCTAGACTCGAAGTCCCATGCCAGCCAGGCAATCCAGAAGGATGCCATGTATCAAAAGCTGCTGAGAGGTCCAGTAAAACCAACACAGACATACTCCCCTGTCCAGTTTCTGGCACATATTGTCCACCCAGGCAACCAAAGCAATCTCTGCCCCATAACCAGGCCTGATTCAGATTTCAGTGGATCTAAATAATCCACCCCATCCAGAAATAACTGAAGATGAGATGCCACCATATACTCCAGAACCTTGCCTAAGAAAGGAATATTGGAAACTGGCCAGAAATTATCCCATACTGTGGTGTACCAAAACATTAAATAAAACCCAAAACACGCAGATGTATCACCACTAGGGATGTATGAAAGTTCCGCCATGGATCTTGGGGAGGCTGAATGCCAGCGCACTCGGCCCCCCGAAATTGGTGGCGGAACGGCCCCCCATCCCCCCCCCCAGGACGGAACTTACCTTGGGCAGATCTTCCTGGCGGCGGCGGCTCCGGAGGCGGCTCCGGTGGCGGTTCGGCAGCGGCAGCTGCGGCGGACGGTCTTCCGACTGGCTGCCGCCACCGCCATTTCCAAGTTTTAAAAAAAACAAACAAATGTGATAGGCTACATAAAGATTTACGTAGCCTATCATGGCTAAATTTTAAAAAACACCTTGATAGGCTATGTAAATGTTTACGTAGCCTATCACAGCTGATTAAAAACAAAAACAAAAAAACGCGCGTATGTAAATGGTGGTGCCCATGCGCGTAAACATTTACATAGACTACGGCGAAAATACATTTACGTAAACATTTACATAGACTATGGCAAAAATAAGGAGAACGCAAATAGCATAGTCTACGCTATTTGCGTTGCCCTTATTTTTGCCGTAGTCTACGTAAATCTTTACGTAGACTAGACGTGCCAAAATAAGAAACGCAAATGGCGGCGCCCATGGGCCATCGCCATTTGCATACGCGCTTTTTTTTTTCTCAAAGTCACCCGTGATAGGCTACGTGACGATTTACGTAGCCTATCACGGCTGACTTTGCAAATCTAGCCGTGATAGGCTACGTAAATCGTCACGTAGCCTATCACGGGGTCTTTTTTTTTTTTACTTTTTGTTTTGCGGCCGGGGAGACGGGGCACTTCTCCTCGGCCTGAATTTTGGCCGGGCAAGGCGGGAAGCCTCCCCCCTGGCCTGAATTTCGGCCGGGCGATGCGGGAAGCCTCCCCCCCTTCGCCTGAACTTCGGGGGGAAAAGCGAAGTGCCTCCCCCCCACCGCGAAGGCAAGCTGCGAAAAGGTAAGTGACTTTCGTACATCCCTAAGCCCACTACCTCCCTAGGTAATTGGTTCCATTGTCGTATTGCTCTAACAGGAAGTTTTTCCTGATGTTCAGCCAGAATCTGGCTTCCTGTAACTTGAGCCCATTATTCTGTGTCCTGCACTCTGGGATGATCGAGAAGAGATCCTGGCCTTCCTGTCTGTGACAACCTTTCAAGTACTTGAAGAGCGCTATCATGAAGTACATGAAGTACTTGAAGAGCTCTTCAAGTACTTGAAAGGTTGTCACAGAGAGGAAGGCCAGGATCTATTCTCGACCATCCCAGAATGCAGGACACAGAATAATAGGTTCAAGTGACAGGGAGCCAGATTCCGGTTGAACCTCAGGAAAAACTTCCTGACTGTTAGACCAATATGACAATGGAACCCATTACAGATGGCCATCTGTTGGGGATGCTCTGACTTGGATTCCTGCACTGAGCAGGAGATTGGACTCGATGGTCTTGTAGGCCCCTTCCAACCGTACTATTCTATGACATCCTGTTGTAAAGAGGCATTCACCACTGCTCTTACCCACTCCGCACGACCCCAGCTGCTTGCCAGGAAAGGTAAGGGTCAAGTACATGGGGTAGGCTTCACCTCTCCAAGGATGCTGTCTACATCCTCAGGCTGCACAAACTGAATGTATCTATTATAACTGGACAGGCAGAGGCCAACGTTACCAGATATGGCCCCTGGGGCCAGAAAGACCATGGGCCCCTGCTTTAGAACAATGTTGCATCATTGTGAAGCCAGTCAGAGTGAGAATGATGGTTCTTGGGCTCATCCTGATGGCTCCCTGGGGAAAACATGGTGACCATATGGAAAACACCCATCAAAACACTTCAGAATGCTGCTGCTTCCTGGACTGGGAAATGATAGAACATGAGGAGCAAAGCTGAGTTGGAGAAGGGGTGAGCCATTTTGGGCAGCTTCTCCTCCCTCACCCATCACCTCCTAACTTCAAGCCAACCTCTCTTCTGAAGTCTCTTAAAGTTCAAGTTCAAGCCTTTCGGTTGCTTCACCTAAACTCCCAAATGCTTCATCCTTAGAAGGCGCACTGACTGGCATCATCACACTCACTTTCCATCCAGCCACGAAATTCTGCTTTTTCTCAGCAAGTATTTGGACTCCATTATGGCTAATTACATGATTTATTGGCTGTCGAAATGCTGGTGATTAGGGCTGAACTTGTTTTTGTCCTCGTGTTTTGTGCTGCTTTAATTTTATATTGTTTGAGTGTAGGGATGGATGGACACACCACCATCCGGTTTTGCTGGGTGCTTGCCGAGCCACTGCGACTGCCACTCAGTCCCCTTGAACCTGCTCGCCGAGCTCCTGTGCTCACCCAGGCCCACTCACCAAGCAGCCACACACCCAGCGAGTGGGTCCAGCAGCTGCCCATCCTCTTCACGAGCTGCCATTTTGTGTAAAATGGCAGCTTGTGGATTTCTGGGAATCTAACGACATGTAAATGCACAGCTGTAAAGGGGCCATCTGCGCAACATTACAGGCATGAATGGAGCATTTACACCTATTTGTTGTTGTTGTTGTTCAGTCGTTCAGTCGTGTCCGACTCTTCGTGACCCCATGGACCATAGAACGCCAGGCCTTCCTGTCCTGCGCTCTCTCCCGGAGCGTGCTCAAGTTCATATTCATTGCATCCGTGATGCTATCTAGCCATCTCATCCTCTGCCGTCCCCTTCTCCTTTTGCCTTCAGTCTTTCCCAGCATCAGGGTCTTTTCCAGGGAGTTTTCTCTTCGCATTAGGTGGCCAAAATATTGGAGCTTCAGCTTCATTATCTGTCCTTCCAATGAGCTCTCAGGGTTGATTTCCTTTAGGATGGACTGATTTGACCTCCTTGCAGTCCAGGGGACTCGTAAGAGTCTTCTCCAGCACCACAGTTCGAAAGCATCAATTCTTCGGCGCTCAGCCTTCCTTATAGTCCAGCTCTCACAGCCATACATTACTACTGGGAAAACCATAGCTTTGATTAGACGGACCTTTGTCGGCAAGGTGATGTCTCTGCTTCTAACTATGCTGTCTAGGTTGGCCATAGCTTTCCTCCCCAGGAGCAAGCGTCTTTTAATTTCATGGCTACAGTCACCGTTTGCGGTGATCTTGGAGCCCAAGAAAGTAAAATCCGTCACTGCTTCCATTTCTTCCCCTTCTATATGCCAGGAAGTGATGGGGCCAGATGCCATGATCTTCGTTTTTTTAATGTTGAGTTTCAAACCAGCTTTTGCACTCTCCTCTTTCACCCTCAACAAGAGGCTCTTGAGATCCTCTTCGCTTTCTGCCATTAGGGTGGTATCGTCTGCATATCGGAGGTTGTTGATAATTCTCCCGGCAATCTTAATTCCGACCTCTGATTCATCCAACCCGGCATTTCTCATGATGTACTCTGCATATAAGTTAAATAAGCAGGGTGACATTATGCAGCCTTGTCGTACTCCTTTCCCAATTTTGAACCAATCGGTTGTTCCATGTCTGGTTCTTACTGTTGCTTCTTGACCCTCGTACAGGTTTCTCAGGAGACAGGTAAGGTGGTCTGGTACTCCCATCTCTTTCAGAATTTGCCACAGTTCGTTGTGATCCACACAATCAAAGGCTTTAGCGTAGTCAATGAAGCAGAAATAGACGTTTTTCTGGAATTCTCTTGCTTTCTCCATGATGCAGCGAATGTTGGCGATTTGATCTCTAGTTCCTCTGCCTCTTCGAAACCCAGCTTGTACTTCCAGTAGTTCTCAGTTCGCATACTGCTGAAGCCTAGCTTGTAGGATTTTGAGCATCACCTTGCTGGCATGTGAAATGAGCGCAATTGTGCGGTAGTTTGAACACTCTTTGGCGTTGCCCTTCTTTGGATTTGGGATGTAAACTGACCTTTTCCAGTCTTGTGGCCACTGTTGAGTGTTCCAGATTTGTTGGCATATTGAATGCAGCACTTTAACAGCATCATCTTTTAGGATTTTAAATAGCTCGGCTGGAATACTGTCATCTCCGCTAGCTTTGTTGTTACTAATGCTTCCTAAGGCCCACTTGACTTCACTCTCTAGGATGTCCGGCTCAAGTTCAGTGACCGCACTATCATGGCTATCAGGGACATTCAGATCTTTCCTGTATAGTTCTTCTGTGTATTCTTGCCACTCTTCTTAATCTCATCTGCTTCTGTTAGGTCCCTGCCTTCTTTGTCCTTTATCATGCCAGTCTTTGCACAAAACGTTCCCTTGAGATCTCCAATTTTCTTGAAGAGATCTCTAGTCTTTCCCATTCTGTTGTTTTCCTCCATTTCTTTGCATTGTTCATTTAAGAAGGCCTTCTTGTCTCTCCTTGCTATTCTCTGGAACTCTGCATTCAGTTGGGTATATCTTCCCCTTTCTCCCTTGCTTTTCGCTTCCCTTCTTTCCTCAGCTACTTGTAAAGCCTCCTCAGACAGCCACTTGGCTTTCTTGCATTTCTTTTTCTTTGGGATGGATTGAGTTGCTGCCTCCTGAACAATGTTACGGACCTCCGTCCATAGTTCCTCAGGCACTCTGTCTATCAGGTCTAATCCCTGAAATCTATTCCTCACCTCCACTGTATATTCATCAGGGATATGATTTAGGTCATACCTGAACGGTTTAGTGGTTTTCCCGACGTTCTTCAATTTAAGCCGGAATTTTGCAAGAAGCAGCTCATGATCTGAGCCACAGTCAGCTCCACGTCTTGTTTTGACTGACTGTATGGAGCTTCTCCATCTTTGGCTGCAAAGGACATAATCAATCTGATTTCGATATTGACCATCTGGTGATGTCCATGTGTAGAGTCGCCTCTTGTGCTGTTGGAAAAGAGAGTTTGCTAAGATCAGCATGTTCTCTTGGCAAAACTCTATTAGCTTTTGTCCTGCTTCATTTTGTACACCAAGGCCATGCCTGCCTGTTATCCCGGTGATTTCTTGACTTCCTACTTTAGCATTCCAATCCCCTATGATGAAGAGGATGTCTTTTTTTGGTGTTAGTTCTAGAAGGTGTTGTAGGTCTTCATAGAACCGATCAACCTCAGCTTCTTCGGCCTCAGTGGTTGGGGCATAGACTTGAATTACTGTGATGTTGAATGGTTTGCCTTGGATTCGTACTGAGATCATTCTATCATTTTTAAGATTGTACCCCAGTACTGCTTTTCCCACCCTTCCATTGACTAAGAGTGCTACTCCATTTCTTCTAAGGGATTCTTGCCCACAATAGTAGATATGATGGTCACCTGAATTAAATTCGCCCATGCCTGTCCATTTTAGTTCGCTGATTCCCAAGATGTCGATGTTCAATCTTGCCATCTCATGTTTGACCACCTCCAGCTTACCTTGATTCATTGATCTGACATTCCAGGTTCCTAAACAATATTGTTCTTTACAGCATCGGATTTTCTTTTCACCGCCAGACACATCCACAGCTGAGTGTCCTTTCGGCTTTGGCCCAGCCGCTTCACTCTTTCTGGCGCTACTTGGAAATACCCTCTGCTCTTCCCCAGTAGCATATTGGACACCTTCCGACCTGAGGGGCTCATCTTCCGGCGTCGTATCTTTTAGCCTTGTGATACGTTCCATGGGGTTTTCTTGGCAAGAATACTGGAGTGGGTTGCCATTTCCTTCTCCAGTGGACCACATTTTGTCAGAACTCTCTGCCATGACCTGTCCGTCTTGGGTGGCCCTGCACGGCATAGCTTATGGCTTCACTGAGTTACGCAAGCCCCTTCGCCACAACAAGGCAGTGATCCATGAAGGGGATTTACACCTATAATGGTGCATAAATAGTCCCTTTGCTGCTGCCATTGAAGTAACATTACATTCCCATAAACCTGTGTGAGCCACCATTTCTATGCAAAATGGCATCTTGCTAGAAGTACAGGTGGGTGTCAGACCTGCTTGCCGGGTGTGCAGCTGCTCGGCAAGCAGGTCCAGGGGAGTGTGGGTAGGGATGGGGGAGAATTTCTCCCTGAAAGTTCGGGGGGCCGAGCGCCAATGCATTCGGTCCTCCGAAGGTTGTTCGGGGAGAAATTCTCCGCCCCCCCGCCCCCCGCCCAAATCCTGGAGGTCAATATGGTACCTTATGCAGTTTTCTTAAGTGATTTAAGAATCAATCAAAGCTCTGACCTTCCTCTCTGTTCCGCTTTACCTTGAAATTGACATTTCCTCAATGCATTAGCTAACATTTGACTAGTGCACTTTTGATTTTCTACACTGGTTGTAAAGTGCTTACAAATGCAAGTTGTTGGGAGTTTTTTCCCCCTAATGAAAGCAGACTGTGTTGTTTTTCAATTACTGCTTACATTTGCATTGTACCCCTATTAAACAATAAACTTTTTTTTAAATGAGATCATTAAAAAAAAGACAAAGAAAAAACAAAGAAAAGTAAAGAAAAAATGCAATGCTGCTACTAATTGACATCAATATTCAAGAGACTCACAAATGAGGCCTAATTAGTTACTCAATGTGCCTATCAAAGTTCTGGGTCTTGATGCATTTAAACAGGGTGAATCTGAAACAATACATGTTTTGTTCTGATACTCAGAACAAATTTTTGAGCTCAGAATTCTTTAGCTCTAACTCTATGTCTTTTGCACCCAGCTCCAATTGGTTCCAGTAAAACAAACAAACAAACAAACAAAAAAACCCTAAGTATATCCCACAAGCCTGAGGTCTGTCTACCCCTGGCTTAGATTCTACTCTAGCCAGTGAGGCTGTGGTCCAGAAGGCCACAGGGAGCTGAGTTACATGAGGTGTGGTATCAGCAAAGACTAGGTATCAGAGTTGCAAGGCCAGCAGTGAAAATGTCCTCCGCTGCAGAGGTCTCTTTTGGTTTTGGTTTTAGTACAGCAGGGGTGGGGAACACTTTTCCCATTGAGGCTCACATTAACTTTGTTGAAACCCGCTGGAGCATGAATTCCAACAGCGGGCATTAAGGATGGGAGAACGAGTGATGTTTTGAGCTCGTTGAGGTTCTCTGTTTTCTATGTCAATGCTCGTCTCACCTTGTTCTTACTCCCGAACGTTAGCCTCCTAATTTTTTCCCAAACAAGAGAAGTGCACATTTTCAAGTACTTTTCCAAGCATGCACCCCGAATGCACACTTTCCCTCCATAGGCTAAAGTGTCAACTTGTGAGTTGGGGGGGATGTGCATTTTCTGAAGTGTTTACTTACACAATGTGAGGTTCTTTGGGGGGGATGTGCATTTTCTGAAGTGTGCACTTGCGCAATGTGACTTTTGGGGGATGTGCATTTTCTGAAGTGCGCATTTGTGCAATGTGAGTTTTGGGGGGATGTGCATTTTCTGAAGCGCGCACTTGCGCAATGTGTTTTGGGGATGTGCATTTTCTGAAGCGCACACTTGCGCAATGTGAGTTTTGGGGGATGTGCATTTTCTGAAGTGCGCACTTACTTGCGCAAGTGCACACTTTAGAATGCAAGCTTGGGAAATGGTGAAAAAATCCTGAGAATTAGGCTTCTGTTCACATTCGTGTTTGGGCTTGCGAATGACACACAGTTGTGATTTGTGACCTCTAATGAAATTCTCATACACCCCTACTAGTGGGTATGACCTGAGCCAAAGTGGCTGAAGCTAGTGTTAAAATGGATGGGGTTACAGATGTGACTCTTGCAACTGTTCAATATATAATGGAGGGGGAGGGGAGAGACATTTGTATCCTGGCATTCTTCTTCCCCAATTTGTGCATGGTTCCTGCCCTCAGCTTTGCAGTTGGGGGATGGAATGGGATGGAGTAAATAATATCAACAGCTCAGAGCAGGACTGGTGAGGGAGCATGGCTTGGGGAGAGTGTGAAGGTCAGGACTGGGAGGCCTGCAGGTCTGCATTTGGCCCACCTCTGTGATACAGGAGTCGGATGGGGCACAACATCTCTGCTCATGAGACTAAATGACCCAGCTCTCACTGGCAGGGATTGTACAATATATGGACACATTCAGTGTGCTTCTGTATAATATCCCCACAACTTCATCTTCCTTGTAGTATTTCAAGTCTTTCTTCCTCCATGCATGTCCCAAGAATCCAGTGGGCTAGGGATGGCATGGGCACCTGATTCAGTCTGGGAATCCAGCAGCCCACAACCCCGAGCCCCAGCATGCCCCAGCCAGTTTGGAAAAACACCACCAGGTTGCTGATATAAATTTCAAAGAACGAGGGCTGCATTGGGAGAATTTTCTTCCACGTTATTTTCTCTTATTCTTCCTTCTTTTTCTAAACGTTGCAGTGAAGGTGCAAAGAACATAAGAACATAAGAAGAGCCCTGCTGGATCAGACCAAGGGTCGCCCTAGTCCAGCATTCTGTTCACACAGGGTTCATGTCACAAGCTATACTAAAGCACTGATAAATTTATATTGCTAGATGTATATTGATAGGATTTGTAAATTGCAAATCCCCCCAAACACTTTGATAGAACAGTACACGCAATTAAATTGTGTGTTATACAGAAAATGATTCTTGAAGTATACACCTTACCTGATTCGTATGGATTTTTTTCCATCACCAGGCTAAAGGAATGGTTAAACTATACCCTATATCGTTACAAGTCCTTGTGCGCTAAGCTTTCATAAATCATCACTTACTGGCATTCAGACTACTAACTGTCAATTTCCTCTCGGTCCCCTTTCCATTTCTTTTCTTCCTTTTTAATACTAGAGCTATAACCAAGTGTGCCTTAGATGCAGGAACATTACAAGATGTACTAGCCTAGAAGAACTGACGCTCCCAGATGCAACGTGTGATTTCACACAGGAACAAAGTTCACTCTCAGCTGCGGTCTTGCGAAGACATTGAACTGCGCGATTGTGAAACCACAACAGTGGGCAACAAGAGCAGTGGCACTGCTAAGATCGAGGGAACCCCGGGTCCTGCTATGGCTGAATCAGACTGAGCATTAGAGGGAATTATGGGGCAATCCAAAAGGCAAGGCAACAAAGCAGGCGAATGGTTGTGCACAAAAGTTCCAGTCCGGTATGGGATCGGGCAAAGGCAGGAGTGGTCCAGAAACGAGCAACCGTCAAAGCACAGTTAAGCAGGAAGTTACCATACACAGTCCTGAAGCAGAGACAGACAGACGTCCAAGGGTCATCATAAGTAGGGATGGGTGGATTCCGTACCTGCCGGTCTGTGGGGAATCTGCCTGTGGGGGGAGGCGATCCATTCCTCCCCCCGGAATCCTCGTGAGCCAGCTCCTCTCCACGGGGATTCCGCGGAGCCGCAGGCTGGCAGCCGGCTCTGTATCGCTGGCCTGGCGAATGGCTACAGCCACACGTGGCATAGTGGACGCCACTTGCGGCCATGAAGCCCCTTAGGTTAATCTAAATGCAGACGTACATGGCTGCAATTAGGTTAAAGTAGGGATGTCGGAGAATTCCGCCATGGATCCCAGGGAGGCCGAATTCCAGTGAATTTGGGGGCCCGGAATCTGTGGCGGAATGAAGCACCCCCCCCTGCCACCCCGCGAAATGGGCCCGGAACGGAGCCTACCTAGTGTCGGCCGTCTGGTACCCTGCGAATGGCTGTGATAGGCTATGTAAGTACTTATGTAGCTTATCGCTGCTAACGCAGGGATGCCATTTGCATCCCTGCCGAGGCCATGATAGGCTACGTAAATAATAATATATACGTAGCTTATCACGGCAACAGGCAGGTACGCAAATGGTGGCGGCTATGGTGGCCACCATTTGCATCCCTGCACAGCCCAGCGGTCGGATGTCTGGCTGCGGGTGCCTTCAGCTGGCGGCTCGGTGGAGTGTAGCCGGCTGGGGAGAATTTTGGGGGGAGGAACAGAGCACCTCCCCCCCCACACCACGAATGACCCCACATGGAACGAGGTAAGGGATTCGTACAACCCTAGGTTAAAATAAGCGCTTTACGTCCATAAATGGAGTCCACTACGCAACATGTGTAGTCAAATTTTTTTGATTAGTCAAATTTATTGACGATAAGGCAATCCATGACTACTAGGGTATGATCCTATGGGATAGAACAGAGGGTTCCAACCTTGGATCCTTCCTTCCCCCAAAGCCCAGCCGACAAAAACTCAGCAGGGCAAGAGGAATGACAGAGCCTTTTTTTAGCATCTCCGCCCTCCAAAAAATGCATTTTACATTAGAGGGGCCTCTGTGCCCATCTAACTCACCTTGCTGGAAGCAGGAGCGTGAGCTGAGATGTCTTTAGATCCAGCAGATCCATGGCTTCTCTCCTCCCTGCCCACTGGCCTCTCTGAATTCATACATTTTCTCCCCTTCCATGGTTGCAACACCAGCCTTTAGAGAAGGAGCCACTGCTGAGCTTCCTGTGGGGGCTGGAAAGGGCTGGGGGAGGCAGTGAGGTCCACAGCTGGATCTCCTCCAAGGTTGGAGCTATCTCTATGGCCGTGGAGAAGAAAATCTGCAGCATCCTATGGCTTCTCAGACATTGTCTAAGGGCCACAGGATTGTTCTCCTAGTCATGGTGGCTATATGCTACTGTGAAGTCCTTGAGCTGTCCCATGGGGCACTCCGCCCAGGGAAGCTCCAAGCCTTGTGTGTAAGGGAGCTGTGTAAAGCCTGAGATCACCCCACCAAGCCTGAGGAATGTGCTGTACTGGACTAAGGTAAGGCTTAGGAGAAATCCTGCTACGTACTACCTGTAAGCCCTCCCACAACCCATGTGACTGGTAACAGTCCCACCCCAACCCTGTATAGAGTTACATGGGTTGGGGGAATGGCTTGCAGAGAGTGTATATGGGGGACTCTGTCTGAGCTTTACCCTAGCCTGGTGGGGGACCTTCCCCAAGTCTAGTTCAGGGTCTGCACAGTTCCCTTGTTCTCCCAAGGTTAGGGATGTTGGAGGAATCCATCTGGTGGGTGGCACTCATCAAGCTTTCATCAGCTCAGACCGTCGGACTTCGGCTCATTTCCCATGAGCTGGTCTGACTTCATCTGCATCGAGTTGGGCCAGTTCGCAAATTTTTCAGGATTTTTAAAATTTGTGGAATAAAAATTACAGGCCCAATTTGTGCAAATGGTGGCTGTAATTTCAGTAATTTTTTGTGAATTGGGCCCTTGATTTGCGCAAATTACAGCAAGAATGTGTGCAAATCATGCAAACTGAAGGTGCGATTTATGCAAATTTCTATTCATGCATTTAAAAAAAAATAGAAAAAGTTCATGGATTTGGGGAAAAACCTGTGGCTCAACTTGCAAATGCAAGCTGAGTTGTTCATGCCACGGAAATCTGGCAAGCCCCCGAAGGGCCAGATTTCCTGATGCTGGCCATCCATACCCATGGCTCAGTAGCCTTCCCCACTGGGGAAGTTGGAGCCTCCATGGTAGCTTGTTGAAGAAGCAAATTTTGACATAAAAATGAAACTCCTGAAAGTTTTACCATAATGCTACTACTGACCTCCCGTACAGGTTGTTGTAAGAATTCCCAAGATAATGCATGTGAAGTGTTTTGAACACTCAAAAGAGCTATATAAATCAATAAATGCCATGTATTGTGATGAAAATAATCAACAGATTCTATGGGCTCAGCTATTCCCTGCACGAACACCATTCCTGAATATGGAAGAATTGGACTCTATTTAAAACAAACCAATTGCGATAAAGCCCATATATCAGAGAAAATGTAAAGTAAACGGGGAATCCTGACATGCAGCAATTGGATTTATGGTAACAACCGCCCTACTGCCAAGTTCCACTTGGTTTATGTGAATTAACAAGTCCAAGAAAGAGCAACCAAGGATAGCATTGAAATGTTGCAGAAGAATGCACGGTTCTGGTTGCAACAGCTATCTTTGCATACTTTAACAGCAACAGACTTTTAAAGGTATGTGTTGTTTTGCAGTCATAATTAAAATGATAGACAACATTAATTATGACCATAAAACAATGCATACTTTCTAACAACTGCTGCTGTTAAACTGTTTAAAGTCCCATATGTGCTTCGTGTACATTATATTGGTAGTAAGCACTGAACTTGATTTATACCATGGGACAAAAATCATTGTTGCAGTAATTCTGCTGACGTTAAGTTAATGGAGCAGAATTGAGTTGACTTTAATGATCTTAGGCCATTCCAGGTTACACAAAACTACGGTCAATTATTCATTGGGTATATATCTTGTTGATTTTAATAGGATATGCTGCAAGGAAGGACTTCAAAATTGTCCCATGGTATGTTTTATAGTGGCTAGTAACATTTTGTTGATTGTGGTGGTGTTAAATTATATGTCTTGAACCCCTCTTCTTCTCTCCCCCTCCCACTTTGATTTGTTTTGTTGCTAAGTTAGATCTTAGAGGAGGGGCTGCAGCTTAAGGGGAAAGCCTGTAGCTCAACTGGTAGAGCACCTGCTTTGCATGCAGAAGGTTCCAGGTCTGATCCCCAGCATCTCCAGGAAGGCCTGGAAAAACTCTTGCCTGAAAGTGGACAGCCATTCCTGCCAGTCAGTGTCAACAATACTGGACTAGATGGACCAATGATCTAACTCACTATAACACCTACCTATGTCTCTGTGTTCTTGAATATCTGCTCATTACTATGGAGAGGGCCCCATGTTAAGAAAAGACGGCGCTACAAATGAATAAAGCGCTATTGCAAAGTTTTCAAGGCAGGCATTAAATTTTTCAACATTGCATCAATTTATGAGAAGGAACTAAGGAAGCTACTAGAAAATTAGAAGGAAAGGGAAGGTATGCCATTTAAATACTTGGGGGAAATGGGATCAAGGTTGGATGCAGGCATAGGAATTTAAACGTAGTCTTTGATACTGGAGATGTAAAATGCCTAATGCAGATATGGCTCACATTTTCTGGGTTTGCCCAGTGATTAAGGACTGTTGGCCTAAGATAATAGATGAAATTGAAATCTCATCAGGGTATAGACTACCACTGGATCCAATAGTTATTCTCTTCGGTTATGGAAAGGAAATCATTCTATCTGATGATACAGAGATGA
Organism: Heloderma suspectum; assembly: GCF_057233095.1. Taxonomy (NCBI): domain Eukaryota; kingdom Metazoa; phylum Chordata; class Lepidosauria; order Squamata; family Helodermatidae; genus Heloderma; species Heloderma suspectum. The sequence goes on from NC_139460.1 coordinate 14,223,626, forward strand.
TCATGCATTTACTAAGAGCTGCCAGAATGCTGATATTTGCAAACAGGAAAAAAACACGAACGTGCCCACAATTGATGACTGGAAATAATAAGTTATGGGAAATAATATGTATGGTTAAGGCAGCAATCCTATATACATTCATCTGGGAGTAAGTCCATTGAATTCAGTGGGGATTACTTCTGAGTAGATGTGTATAGGATTGTGCTGTAAGTTAACTAATATAGTAAGGGTTAGGGAGGGAAGACAACAAATAATAGATTTATGGAAAAGTGGTCCTTATTTGTAATGTATTTATGTAACAAGTATCAAGAGATATGCAACTTTTGTGTCACTGGGAACCTTGTGATATTCGTCAGTTTTGTTGGTAAATTTGTTTATATTCTCTATTGTTAAATTGTTAATAGTACTTGGTCCAATTTTGCGTTTGCACACTTGTGTACACTTTTGTCAGCATTATAAAAGAAAAAATATAATTTGAAAAATGGAAAAAAAAAGTCTTCGATACCTTAAGACATCTTTCCGTGTCAGTAGAGCTGAGGATCCCGATACAGCAGAGGTAGGGATATATGGTTTTTGTTCAATATGTTCCATCTGTGTTTCACAGATTGTCAAGAGCCTTTCACCCCATCATCTGCTCATTGATGGAATCAGGTTTTTCTCAGTTTCCTATACTTGCACTTGCACTGAAAAATGTGCAGTTGCACAAATGTGGACTTCCAAAAATGCACATTTACACAAATGCACAAATCCCCCCCCTCCACATTTTCACACTTTAGCCTATGGGGGGAAATGTACATTTTTGGTCAGTGGTGTGTGGGGTGTTTTGTTTTTTTAAAAGCATGTTTTTCATATTTTCTGTATTTCTGTATAACTCAATTTGAATACAATTCTGGAAAGTACAAAACTAGTCCACATGTCCCAGAATCCGTGTGACTCGGCAAAAGCTGGTCCACCGCTGAATCCACAGGTCAGGTTCATAGAAATCCAAACTCATTTGAATCTGTTGTGGATTTATCTGACATTACTAAGCAGAGCTAAGCTGAAAGTTCTTTAAGAATTCTTTGGGCTGGAACCCAGAGCTTTAGGGAAGGTGAACAGTTTCACAGTAGCTGCCACCTCTTCATGTGATCCTGGATTCAGTAGCATTCACACTCTGATCATGTCCCTCCACTGACTGAATGCTCTTTGATCCAGCAGAGGCATCTGTGAACAGAAAGGTGGGAGGGGATTCTTGCAAATTCCCTCTTTCTTGTGCACCACCCCCCAAGGCCACCCTCCTATGCTCTTCCCAGTGGTTTTCAAAACCTCTGGAGCAGATTTGGGTGTGCTTGCAGGAAGTTGCAGAAGGAAGGAAGAATCAGGGGAAAATAGCCTCCCCATATTCCCACTCATGGAAGCCACCACTAAATTAAGGAGTATGCCATTAATAGAGGAGATACGTAAGAAGAACCATGCTGGATCAGACCAGAGGCCAATCTAGAGATGTGAAGACTTGGGGGTGGGGGGACAGAAAAAAAATGGGGATAAAAAGGTTTCCCCTCAATTTTTTCAAATATCCCTGGGGAAAAAAAGTTGTTGTTTTCATTTCCTGGTCTCTCCCCGCCCCCCTTCATTTTTTCTGCTTTTCCCCAGAACTTCACATTTGTAGGCCTATCTAGTCCACTGTTCTGTTCACATAGTGGCCAACCATCTGCTTGTGGGAGACCCACAAGTTGCACATCAGTTGCACCCTCCCACTTGTATCTCCCAGCAACTGGCAGGGCTGGCCCTCTCACGACATGGGGTGAAGCCCTCACTTTGGGCAGTGGAGCGGGAGGAGCAGTGAATTGTGCACTTCCTCTGTGTCAGGAGTAGGGATGTACGGATTCCCCATATCCGTTCCAATGGGGAATCCACCCGGGGGGGGGAGGCGAAACGTCCCCCCTCCCCAGAATCCTCCGGAGTGGTTCCGATCTGTGATGATTCCATGGAGCTGCCGGCTTGAGGGCCACTTACCTTGACAGCTGGAGCCATTCTCCTCTGTGCCAATCGCCATTTTTTTTTAATGGCGATTGGCAGGATATGCCCATAGACTTATATGCAAAATAGAGCCATGAATCTTGTGTATAAGTCTATGTGTCCATAGGCTTATATGCAAGATTCATGGCTCTATTTTGCATATAAGTCTATGGGCTCATCCTACTGATAGCCTTTTTTTTTTCAATGGCGATCGGCGCAGAGGAAAACGGCTCCAGTGGAACAAGCACCCGAGTGCCATCCCATGCAGAATCCTCCTGGAGTGGAGGTAAGTGGGGCCAAGGTGCCGCAGATTCCGGAACTCATTTGAATCCATGGCAGATTTCTCTAACATCCCTAGTCAGGAGGACCTGCAACTGCCACACTCTCTCCCTTTGCTGCCGCTGCCACCACCATCGTGTCTCCCACGCCCTCCCTCTCTCCCTACCTCACTGCTGCTGCCTGGTCTGTGGATCCTCTCAGAACAAGCTGGATGGCAGCGGAGCTCTTTGAAGAGCCACACTGGCCAACGAAGCAGCTGGTGCAGCTGGTGTTGTCGATCACAAGCTGAATATGAGCCAACAATGTGATGTGGCTGCAAAAAAGGCAAATGCTCTTTTGGGCTGCATTAATAGAAGCATAGCTTCCAAATCCTGGGAAGTACTAGTTCCCCTCTACTCAGCACTGGTTAGGCCTCATCTGGAGTACTGTGTCCAGTTCTGGGCACTACACTTTAAGAAGGATGCAGACAAACTGGAGAGGGTTCAGAGGAGGGCAACAAAGATGATCAGGGGACTGGAAACAAAGCCCTATGAAAAGAGACTGAAAGAACTGGGCATGTTTAGCCTTGAGAAGAGAAGACTGGGGGGAGATATGATAGCACTCTTCAAGTACTTGAAAAGTTGTCACAGAGAAGAAGGCCAGGATCTCTTCTTGATCATCCCAGAGTGCAGGACATGGAATAATGGGCTCAAGTGACAGGAAGCCAGATTCCGGCTGAACATCAGGAAAAACTTCCTGACTGTAAGAGCAATACGACAATGGAACCAATTACCTGGGGAGGTGGTGGGCTCTCCCACACCGGAGGCCTTCAAGACGAAGCTGGACAGCCATTTGTCAGGGATGCTCTGACTTGGATTCCTGCATTGAGCAGGGGGTTGGACTCGATGGCCTTGTAGGCCCCTTCCAACCCTACTATTCTATGATTCTATGGTGCAGCTCTTCAGAGAGGCAGCCATGCTCATATGCCTGGCTCTGAGGGGTCCTTCCTTAGAGTCAGGCATTGTGGGAAGGGGCATCCTTGGAGACTGCCTGCAGTACAGATGGCTGCAGCAGCAATGCAGCAGGGACTGAGGGATGGGAGGAGGGAGACAGAGTGAGTGAGTGGGCAGGGGAGAGGGAGAAGGGAGGCAGATGTGAAGGGTTGAGGGATGAGGGAGACAGATGTGGCAAGTGGGGGGGCAGCAATGATAGCCAGTGTAAATGATGGTGGCCACCAGCCCTGGCAACTGGCATATAGAGGCATACTGCCTGTGATACTGGATATAATACATAGCCATTATGACTAGTCACCACTAATATATTATCCTTCATGCTGCCCACTACCATTTCCTCCATATTTTTCTTCCCCAAACTGTCCTCTCCATTTTATCCTCACAACAACAACTGTGTGAGGTAGGTTGCGCTGAGAGCCTGTGACTGGCCCAAAGTCACCCAGTGAGCTTCCACAGCCAAGCGGGCACTAGAACCTAGATGTCCCGGCTCCCAGTCCAATACTCTAGCCACTACACCACACTTGAGATCATCATCTGAGGCTTTTCTCTGGGTCCTTGCACTGTCTGAAGTATGGTGGTTCTTCATCTTTGGAATGCCACTCCAGGGAGACCCTTCTGGTGCCTAGATTACTATCACTTAGGAACCAGGCCAAACTGTTTCCCTTTCCTAAGGCTTTAGCTTCTGGAGGGAGGTCTTTCAAGAATGCAGTAATATAACAGGAGTAGAGGTTCACATAGATCCTAAACTGGCACTACTATCTATCTTTAGTGGCCCTAATGAACATTTACCAGACAAAGAAATACTGACCTTTATGATGGTAAGCGTCTCATTAATTAATAGCAAAGAATTGGAAAGAGTCTACAGGTCTATCAGTAACTGTGTGGTATAACTAGGGATGCTGGAGAAATTCGAGATGGACTAAAATGAGCTCGGATTTCTAAGAATCCGACCTGTGGAATCCACTGCGGAGCGACTCCCTCAGGCTGCGTGGAGTCCGTGGACTTTTGTATGATTCTTTTACTTTCCTGAAATTACACATATAAATTCGTAGGAAAATACTTACGAAAATACTTACTTATGTTTCTGCTGAGGAAATGTGGGATGGAATGGGGGATAATATGCTACATGTTATGTACTAAGGTAAATTATGTAAATACTTATGTAATTATTAGCGTATTTTTCCAGACAATGAAAAGACATTTTGTATCCGTCTGTGGGCGGATGATGGAACAAAAGGCACCTGACAATCCGCAAACCACAGAGGGAGCGGATTTTACACAGTCTGTAATACATCTCTAGGTATAACTACCTTTGGAATATTGTGTTGTCTGAAAAAAAAAAACTAAACAGATAAAGGCACAAAGACAACAAAAAGAATCTGACACCATCCATACAATCTGGACTGGTATAAATTCATAGATTTTATCAACAAACAAAGTTCCCAGAGAAAACCCCCTGTCATGAACAGATATGGACAGATATGTTTCGATAATTACAACTGAATCTTAAACGCCCAAACAACTTCTGTGGATAAATATACAGTTATTAATACATTGACACGCCTGTGATCCCAGTTGACTGTAACTGAATTTTCTATGTAATGTTTGTGTTCTGATTTTATTTTATTAATATTTTAATGTGCTCACTGATTACACTGAAAATATGTGATTAAAACTCAAAAATATTTTTTTTAAAAAAAGAACTATTAATAATTTTAGTATTTTAATGTAGGAACTGTTGTGATATATAATTTTAATGGAATGAGCTATTATTTTTAGTTGTGTATATTTTATCCTTTTATTATATTTTGTATTATTAACTGCCCTAGGGAAGATAGTTTATGTTGATGGTGCGGGTTAGAAATGACATTAAATACATACAGACTGACTGGGTAGAGATAACGAGTGGGGTACCACAGGGCTCAGTCCTGGGCCCAGTGCTCTTCAACATTTTTATTAATGACTTGGAGGAGGAAACAAAGCCCTGTGAAGAGAGACTGAAAGAACTGGGCATGTTTAGCCTTGAGAAGACTGAAGGGAGATCTGATAGTGCTCTTCAAGTACTTGAAAGTTTGTCACAGAGAGGAAGGCCAGGATCTCTTGTCGATCATCCTTGAGTGCAGGACACAGAATAGTGGGCTCAAGTGACAGGAAGCCAGATTCCGGCTGAACATCAGGAGAAACATCCTGACTGTTGGCGCAATACGCCAATGGAAACAATTCCCTAGGGAGGTGGTGGGCTCTCCCACACTGGAGGCATTAAAGATGAATCTGGGCTGGACAGCTATGTGTCAGGGATGCTTTGACTTAGATTCCTGCATTGAGCAAGGGATTGGACTCGATGGTCCTATAGGCCCCGTCCAACCCTACTATTCTATGATGCTATGATTCTATGAATTACATACATACATACATAATCGAAAAAGGCTTGGACCTAGGCCACAGAAACAAATACCATTTTGTTTGTTGGCTGTCAGGGGTGCCTCTGAGCATAGGCAGTGGCAGAGTAGCTCAGATTCCGAAGAGGAACCACAAAACATGGGACAGGAACTTTCCCAGACTCTTCCAGACAGGGAGAGGCAGACTCTTCAGGTTTCAATAGTCCAGCTGGACAGAGAGGGCCTCTCTTCACACACCCCTGTGAGAGATAGCAAGCAGGGAGAGGTGGGGCTTGGAGGGCCTGAATTCTTAGATGCTAGGTGCAGACACAGAGCCAAGAGAGAGATGGCAGAGGCGGAACTTTGGCGATTTGCTCGATTGGCCTGGCAGGAACAGCTACACGTAGAGACCTCACGAGATAGAGGGAGATCCCCCCCTTAAGTTAGGATAGTGTGTCCGCCTTTTCTCAAACAGTGGGAAACTTTCAACCTTCATAGCTTCCCTCTGAACTTCCTGAAGGCATTTCCTTGGTAGACTTTGAGTTACTGACAATTTGCATCTGTATGACCCATTGAAGTAAAAGGATTAAAGAGCCATGGATAGAAGCCTCTTGTCTGTGTTTTGATTTGACTATTGAAGTTCAGCAGGGACAAAAGGGAATCCTGACAGCTTGCCCATCATTTGAGAAAAGGTGGGCACACTATCCTAACTTAAGGCACCTAAGCTCCGCCCCTGTCATCTCTCTCTCTTGGCTCTGCATCTGCTCCTGGCATCTAAGAATTCAGGCTCTCCAAGCCCCACCTCTCCCTGTTCACTATCTCTCACAGGGGTGTGTGAAGAGAGGCCCTCTCCATCCAGCTGGACTATTGAAACCTGAGGAGTCTGTCTCTCCCTGTCTGGAAGAGTCTGGGAAAGTTCCTCCCCCATGTTTTGCGGTTTGTCTTCGGAATCTGAGCTACTCTGCCACTGCCTATGCTCAGAGGCACCCCTGTCATTGGCCTTGGCTAGATTGTTCTTAGCCAAGAATTGCCTTCAGAAAGAAGACCTATAGATTGGGGTATGACTTTCAAAACTACAAGTGGTGTTCCAAATAATAAGATTAATGTTACAATACAGAATATATATTTTAAAGCAAAATATAAGACAGAATTTAGACAGAATTACTGGATGGAATGGTCAAAAGCTGTGTTCTATAAATCACAGAGGATGACTTGATTTGTTGAGAACTTGAAACATTAACTAAATTCATTCTTGCTGGAACCTGTATTGGTTGGTAATATTTGCCACTGTCAACTAGATATATTTATTATGCAGAATGCCAATAAAATGCTTTTGTGGGAAGGGTTGAGTTGTCCCAAGACATGGTCAGAAGGCACATGAGGCAGCCACTGTGCTGAAGCTAAGCAGGTCTGGGCCTGGTCAGTGCTTGGAGAGGGGACCACCTCAGAACCACATGCAGCCACCTTGTTCCACAATGAAAGAAAGGCAGGACATACATGAAATAAATAAATGTGCAATAAATTAAGATGGTTCTTTGGAGGTTGAAAAGGGTGGCAGGGAGGGGTTGGGAAATTCCCATTTTCTCAGCAAGATCTTCTTTTTTTAGACTGCTAGTACTTTTAATGGTGTACAATTTGAGTAGTGCTCAGTTTCTCACATGGAAATGGGAGATCAGTTCCCATATAGGTCATGCAAATCTTCTCTCCATTAAAACAAAACAAAACAATACCCTGCAGGAGCAGAGAGGAAGCATTATCCATTCAGAGTTTGAAATGCAAAAATTCAATGAAGTCTGAGTCTTAATTAGCATTGAGTCGTAATTAGAAACTGCTCACCTGGCTTCCAAAACAGCTGGTCCAGGAAGTCTCACAAGGGAGGATTCATATTTACAGAGAATTGTTTTATGAGGCCACATGCTTTTGCCAGGGAGAGGCAGGCAGGCTATTGCACATATTTCTGATTTATTAGGAAAATTTGCTGCTTCTTAAGTGCAAAAGAAGAAGGATGCATAAATAACAGTGCTCCTTAAGCCTCAACATCCATGAATGATACCACATTTTTGGAGTCAGTGTCACTGTCAATTGATATCTGGTTTCAATTCTGGGAGCCGTCCCGAGTGCAAGACAACTCTTCTGGTGGCAAAACATTATAGATTACAAAATAGAAATGTGGGGGGAGAGAAGATACAGTGCCTTCTTCCCAGGATCCACCATGGTTCCACCTGAATTCCAGCCATTCATTCTTCCCAGTGGCATAGTGTTAAATTTTGAAGTGCAGGAACCCATCATGACAGTCCCCATAACCATGACCTCAAGGAGAGTCCAAAATGTTGGCTAGTTGTTTTGATCCATATCAATGAACCACTTCTACAAACCAGAGAGCTTCGGCTATTGGGCGGTATAGAAATGAAATGAAATAAATAAATAAATTCTAGAAGTTTTCATCTCTTCCAGGAGCAGGTCTTTTGTAACACTTATAGGTCTCAATTGCCCATTCAACAGCAAACCACCCCAAAATTGTGTGCAATATATCAATACATCAATACATCAGGGAGCAATATATTATTAGCAACAACATTCATTTCCCTGCAGCTACTGTGAAGATTGCAGCTCAGCTCGGAGGGAACAAGGAAGTCGGGGGGGGGGGGAGAGATGATGTCAGCATCTATAATAATTATCATGATGACGATGATGATGAACTGCTGATGCTGTGTCCCTGTGAGCGCTGGATCAACTACACCACTGATTCTCCCCAAAGTGGCCTGGCTATAAATATTAGGAATTCAATGCTCCATGGTAACTGCTCTATGGTTTTATTGTAATTTCCTGAGAGAGAGAGACAGAGAGACAGAGAGACAGAGAGACAGAGAGACAGAGAGAGACAGAGTTACAGAGTTACATAAGCAGGGTGCTGCCACAGAAAAGGCCCTGTTCTGTTTCCCCACCAGTGTCCCTTGGTGGTGGGACATACAGAAGAGTCTCTGAAGAAGATCTTAAACTATGGGCAGGTTCATACGGGGATGAGGAGATCTTTCAGGCAATCTTGGGCCATTTAGGACTTCATAGGTAAGCACCAGTGCCTCTCTTAGAAAAAGCCTGGCAATCACACATACTGTTGCTGGTGCAATGGAAGAAGGCAATTTGGACAACCATAGTGACTATCTATCGATCTATCTATCTATCTATCTATCTATAACCTTATGATGAACAAGTTATATGTCACTATGGGAGGGAAGAGTGAATTCCATCCACACTTTCCAAAAAAGATACTACTTATCCATTATTGCAACAGATTCTGGCCAGGTGATCTAGCAACTATAGATATATTTAGGAATGGCATGGATGCCCAATTGGGTCTGGGAGTCTGTCAGGCTCCCCCCTGCTACCCGCACCCCTGGACCGCGCCTGCTTCACTTGCCCCCACTCATGCCCAGACATTCCTCAAACTCCCCCGGACCCATCCACGAGCACCCGCCATTTTACATAAAAAAATGAGGTCATTAAAATGCACATATTTAAATATGTGCAAATTCGGGCAAATCATGGCCCATTTACACCTCTAATATTGTGCATATTGAGCTTTCTAGCCCAAATTTGAGCATATTTAAATATGCACATTTTTAATGCCCTCCTTTTTCCCCATAAAACTAAGCTTGGCAAAATGGTGGGTGCATGCGGACAGGATCCAGGGTGAGTGCAGGTGGCTCAGTGAGCTTGTGGGGGCTCAAGCGTGGGTCCGGGGGGGGCTCGAGCAGGGGCAGTGCTTCAGTGGGTGCCAGCCGATACCAGACGAGGGTGGGCTCATCCATCCCTAGATATACTGTACGTGTGTTAAGCTAAAGCTGTGTAACTGTCTTGAATTATTGTATTGGGAAATTGTGTGTGTGGGCGGCGGCGCCCAGCGAGCTGCACATGGTATCCCACTCCTCCTTCAAGCTGCCATTCTGTGCAAACTGGCGGCTTGGCCTTTTCCATACAGGCCAATTCTGCATAGATGGTGTCTGTAAAGGGGCCCATTTACACAATATTACAGGTTTTAAATGGTCTACTTAGACCATTTATGCCTGTAATTTTGCATACATGGCAGAATTGCAGAAATTGCAATTTATGTGAGTAGCTTACCTGTCATTCCTATGCAAAATGGTGCTCATAGGTAAGTGAGGATCCCCACACTTGCCCGACTCAGTGCACACTGAGTCAGGCACGTGCAGCGATCCACAGACTGGCGTCCAGGGGGCCGAGCTGGTGAGAAATCGCCAAGCTCAAGCCCCAATCGGATATCTTACAACATCCCTATTCTCCCCCATCTCTGCATGGGCAGAAGACGATGGCTGAAGCTGGTTGGATGTTGGAACCATGCAGGGGTCATTTTTGGCACCAGGCAGTTGTGCCCGGTTCCCAATGGGAAGCCCATGAATCAAGCCTCCAGTCCACTGGGGGCTATCCCTTATTTGATTTGATTTGTACCCTGCCTTTCTACTAAGAAAATGGCACTCAAGGTGGCTGGGCCTGTTCAGTTTGGGACCCAGGTTTCACATGAACCTTACTGCCAATTCAGTTCATCAGAGGCAACCTGGGAAAGGGCTTTCTCGGTGGTGGCACCCCAATTGCAGAGTTCTCTCCCAGGCCTGCTCACCAGTTTGTTGAGTTTTAGGTTTGTCCATGACCTTTTTATTCAGGACAGATAAAAGAAAGTCCTTCTTTACCCTATTGCATAGTTAAGCTATGGAATTCACCACCACAAGATATAGTGATGGACACCACTTTGGATGGCTTTAAAAGGGGATCGGACAGATCCACGGAGGAGAAGGCTATCAATGGCTACTAGTCCTGATGGCTATATGCCACCTGCGGTATCAAAGGCAGTATGCCTCTATATACCAGTTGCTGGGGATCCCAACCGGGAGGGTGCCATTGCACTCTTGTCCTACTTGGGGTTTCCAACAGGCAACTAGTTGGACACTGTACTAGATGGAACCTTGGTCTGATCCAGGATGGTTCTTCTTATGTTTTTATTTGCCCAAGTCTTTTAACAATGAGCTATTTGTTGCTGCTGATTTCTTTTTGTCATGGTGACTGCTGTTTTGTTTATCGTTTTAAGGATATAAACTTATCGGGGCTTGTTTTTTTCAAGTTACCATGAAATGTGTTATTTTCGTTTTAACTGTTCTCAGCAGCTTTAATTAGAATGCAATATACAATTTGAAATAAATCCCTACCACATATTGATCTCCACTCCCGCTGAGAAAGACAGAGCCAAAGATGGGGAATCTCCTCAGAGAAACATTTTTTTTTCATTTTAGACAGCACAACACTCACAATCCATACAACTAACTTATACACAGGGCATGTCCCTTCACCTAGGTCATCATTATGCCTTAGCACAAAATTGCTATTTGTTATTCCCATGGAGTCAACATGTCAGTTTCGGCATTTTGATTTCTCAGGAGATGACCTTTACTTCCAACACTACTCTTGCTCTAGTTAGTACTTCCCCCATTGATTCTTGACCTTCAGCTCTAGCCTCCTCTTTAAACAAACTAAAACAGGAGAGGGCTAAATACTAACCGTGTGTTATCTAGTGATCTCCATTACTATTTGAACAACTTCCCCCTCAAAACAGAGTCCTGGGGCATCTCAAAAGAAAACAAATGTATTGGCACATGAGCTTTTGTAGGCAAAAACTAGTAACAAGCTGATCTACTCAGATCTGTTCCATTGTGAGCTGTTGTTCACATGACACAACATTTCATCGTGGGTTAATTCACCCATGAGGAGCTGAGGCACACGCCAGCTGCCATTAGGAATATGCAAGCCCCAGCTGGGGGTTGCATTGCTTGTGTTGTCCGAATCTGGGCAATGGGGATTATTTGAGGGTTAAACAACCCTCATATAATCCTAAAATAGACCGTGGGTTATGTGAAGTTTGTTTAACCCTGAAATAACCCTCACCACCTGGGTTCAGACAACACAACAAGCCATGGTAACTCCTGGCCAAGTCTTGCATATTCGTAATGCAGACGGTATGCGCCATGGCACCCCATGGGTTAATTAACCCACAATGGGCTGTCTTTTCATCTGAACCAATGTGTCCAACTCTGACACTTCCATAACTTTGTGTGGAGGCTTCACTGTATCAAAGTAAGAGCTCTTCCAACACATGCAAAGCCAAGTCCGTTTGCTAGCAATGAATGAATGTGACACAAAGTTACCACTTCTTCAGAAGTGTAGACAGCAGATGCATTTCCCCATTCAGAGAGGCATTTCCATTTTTAAGTCCAAGAAGCAGCTACATTTGCCTTGTCCCTTGGCTGTTCCTGACCACAGCACATAGCCATCTGCTGAACTTTTCCAAAAGGAACGAGAGGGAGAAAAGTCTTCCTTTCAAGCATCCAAACAGGAACCAACACATTGATGTATTCCTCATTAACACAAGTCACTCACAAAGTTGCCCTCCGTGCACCTCCCCCCCACACACACATGCACACACACACACACGCCTCTAGCAAGAGATTCTCAACGGAAAAATGGGGACCACAGCGCACAAGATGTTTTCTCTACACGACTATCATGTTGATGAAAGGAACATATCTTTTGTAAAGTGGCCATATACTTCATGTACATTTCCCAAAGGTGTGACAGCTATATTAAACTGTGTAGATTGCCAAAGGAATTCCTTCCCCTGCTAAAGGAATTGAGGCGGGTGGCTACTAGGAAGAGGGCCTTTTCTGCTGTGGCACCCCAGCTGTGGAATGAGCTCCCTAGAGAGGTTCATATGTCACTTAAGTTGTACTCCTTCCAGTGCCAGGTGAAGAACTTTGTATTCCCCCAGTATTTTAGCATTTTAGCTTCCTAGTCTTTTAGCTCTGGTGTTTTAAATCTGTATTTTAAATCTCTGCGTTGCTGCTACGTTTTATTCTTGTTGTCTGTTATATTGTGGTTTTAAACTTTCATATCTATATTGTTTTATGCTGTGCTTTGTGGTTTTAATTTTTGTGAACTGCCCAGAGAGCTTCAGCTATTGCGCGTGGTGTAGAAATTAATTCAATAAATAAATTGACAGTGCTCAGGGCCATCCCAAGGTATTTCGCTGCCTGCGGCAAAGGACAAGATGGCGCCTTCCTCCATTCCACATACAAAAGGCAGCCAGACTGGCTGCTGAATCTTAATTCCAATGCACCTGAGGGCAGCAGGCAGCTTAGGGAGTGCAAGGCCAGCCGCATGGGGTACACACTTTTGCCTGAGGCAGCTGCCCCACATCCCTAGTGGTAGGACTGGCCCTGACAGCATTAAAACATATGTGACCATTCACACCTTCCTCTTTCCCAAACTGCAAACCAACTTTTTTTTTCACTTCTGTTTAAGGCCTATAGAGGCAAGGAAAAGGACAAGGTCAGGCCTAGAGGCCTGGAGGTTCTTTTTGTTGGGAGGGAGTATCCCTGAGAGTCGTTTCATTTCCCCATTTAAGTTTCAGTTTCATTTCCCCAATAAAGTTTTATTTCAGGTTTGAAACTACTTTTGGTTTTCAGGGAGGAGGATATAAAAAGAGAGAGTCAGAAAGAGCAGGGCAGTGAGAGTCAGAAAGAGCAGAGTCAGGAAGACCAGTACCTGAAGAGGGAGCAGGAAGAAGCAGCCTGAAGAAGCTGAAGTGAAGTTAGGGCAGGGGTACTTGTTTTTTTGCAACTTTTATTTTCTCTTAATGCCTTTTGTATCACTCAGCTGTATTGTGTAAATACCTTCAGTTGTGATTTGCTTGCTTTAACTTACCAGTAAACTGTTGTGGTTACACCCCGTATCAATCACTCCATGCGTACAGCCTAAACCCCACGTTATTGGAACGTGTCAATCACCCCACGCCTACAGCCTAAACCCCATGTTATTGGAAAGGAGAAGGTAAAAGAAGGAAGGTGGGACTCTTAAGGAGGCAAGAGATCCTTATGGAGTTGTTCAGGGGTCCAAGTCATAGGGGGAACCCTGTCAACATCTTACAGAGTTCCATTTAACTTAAATACTTTCCATTATCATAATCCATTCTCACCATTTATCTTAAAGCACGATGCTGAACCACATGGCTGTGTGGAAGCTGTGTCCTCTTTAAACAGACTACAACTGCTAAATTTTAATAGAACATGAAAAGAACTGAACTGGGGAGGTGGTGGTTCTCAAGTAAATTCAAGCTCAAATTTTCCTGCAAGCATGCAAATTTATATTGTGCCAATTCTCATTTTTCATACCATTTCCAGGTATGGATTCTGTACGATTTAAGGATGTCAGGAAACACAGGCTGTAACTTAATCCCTTTATGTTGTGTCAACAAATCTTGATGCAGCTTTTTCAAACTGTTGCTCAGATTTAAAACTGATTTTTTTTAAAGAAAAAACACATACAGATGTCAGAACATCGGGGCAGATTATTAATCCATGCAGACCTGTTATAGTTCTACATGCTCACCATGGTTGGCATTTTACTATGAGCAGTCTTAATTTGCATTTCCTGAACTAATGCATGAACTGAAATGCAATTCTCCTTCCATTTTTGCTCTTCTCTGAATTTTGCAGTGCAGTTTTGGGATAAAAAATGCAGATGTTAGGGGGAAATTGCGTACAAAAATGGACACAGAAACACTTACCAAATTCCATGCAGACTTAAAAAAACACACACACATGAAAGCTGACACAGAAATGGGACAGAAAAACCCTGGGCTTGAAAAACTACACTTTATAGATAGCAAAACACACCGATTTGTCCAGCCATATGGGAGTCTGTCCATGCATGTCTGTGCATGTGTGTGTATATTTATTATGTTGATTTATTTCATCATCATACTACTACTACTACTACTACTACTGCTGCTATACTGTGTAATATCCTAAAATCTCTCAGAGGGGTTCCCAGTCATCCAATGCAGGCTGGGAGAAGCAGCAGGGGTGATCTTTGCCTCCCCATCCTCCTGCCCTGCATTTTGTGCTAGCCAGGCTTTTTTGCCTGTCTTGTTGGGGCACTTCAAAGGGGGAGGCCTCTCCAGTCTCCTCCCCTCCCCACCCACTGAGATGCCCCTCCCCCCCTTCGAGGTCACTTTTCTGACCTTGGAGAACAGCCAGCAAGTTTGTTTGTTTTTTCCCCTGCACCAACTGCAGGGGAGGGGGAGCAGATCTCCCCTTCTGAGTTTGGAGCACTGACTCTGACCGCGGAGGGATGAATCCCCAGTACCCTATGGTGCCCTCAGGATTGCTCCCTAAGTGGATTATATATATATATATATATATATATATGTGTGTGTGTGTGTGTGTGTGTATGTGAATGTATGTATATGTATGTATGTATGTATATATATATATATATATATATATATATATATGAGAGAAAGAGAGGGAGAGAGAGGGAGAAATAGAAGAGACAAAGAATAAGAGCAAACAGAAAGGAAAAGCAGTAAAAAAACAAAGACAACATTTTTAAAATTGCACAAATTCACTACTTATAGTAGCATTCCATAAATTAGCATTTTCCCATTTGAAAATCCATAGAAAATCCCATTTGTAGACATAGATTACACATTTTTTAAATCATATCCAGAACCTCCCTCCCTGCTTTCATGGGCATCCATCCCTACCAGATGGTCAATATCGAAATCACACTGATTATGTCCTTTGCAGCCAAAGATGGAGAAGCTCTATACAGTCAGTCAAAACAAGACCTGGAGCTGACTGTGGCTCAGATCACGATCTGCTCTTTGCAAAATTTCAGCTTAAATTGAAGAAGAGAGGGAAAACCACTAAACCATTCAGGTATGACCTAAATCATATCCCTTATGAATATATAGTGGGGGTGAGGAATAGATTTAAGGGATTAGACCTGATAGACAGAGTGCCTGAGGAACTATGGACGGAGGTCTGTAACATTGTTCAGGAGGCAGCAACTCAATCCATCCCAAAGAAAAAGAAATGCAAGAAAGCCAAGTGGCTGTCTGAAGCTTTACAAGTGGCTGAGGAAAGAACGGAAGTGAAAAGCAAGGGAGAAAGGGGAAGATATATCCAACTGAATGCAGAGTTCCAGAGGATAGCAAGGAGTGACGAGAAGGCCTTCTTAAATGAACAATGCAAAGAAATCGAGGAAAACAATAGAATGGGAAAGACTAGAGATAACTTATATGCAGAGTACATCATGAGAAATGCTGGGTTGGATGAATCAGAGGTCGGAATTAAGATTGCTGGGAGAATTATCAACAACCTCCGATATGCAGACGGTACCACCCTAATGGCAGAAAGTGAAGAGGATCTAAAGAGCCTCTTGTTGAGGGTGAAAGAGGAGAGTGCAAAAGCTGGTTTGAAACTCAACATTAAAAAAACTAAGATCATGGCATCTGGCCCCATCACTTCCTGGCATATAGAAGGGGAAGAAATGGAAGCAGTGACAGATTTTACTTTTTTGGGCTCCAAGATCACCGCAGATGGTGACTGTAGCCATGAAATTAAAAGACGCTTGCTCCTTGGGAGGAAAGCTATGGCAAACCTAGACAGCATAGTAAGAAGCAGAGACATCACCTTGCTGACAAAGGTCCGTCTAATCAAAGCTATGGTTTTCCCAGTAGTAATGTATGGCTGTGAGAGCTGGACTATAAGGAAGGCTGAGCGCCAAAGAATTGATGCTTTCAAACTGTGGTGCTGGAGAAGACTCTTACGAGTCCCCTGGACTGCAAGGAGGTCAAATCAGTCAATCCTAAAGGAAATCAACCCTGAGTGCTCATTGGAAGGACAGATACTGAAGCTGAAGCTCAAATATTTTGGCCACCTAATGCGAAGAGAAAACTCTCTGGAAAAGACCCTGATGCTGGGAAAGAGACTGAAGGCAAAAGGAGAAGGGGACGGCAGAGGATGAGATGGCTAGATAGCATCACCGATGCAATGAATATGAACTTGAGCATGCTCCGGGAGAGAGCGCAGGACAGGAAGGCCTGGCGTGCTATGGTCCATGGGGTCACGAAAAGTCGGACACGACTGAACGACTGAACAACAACAAAGAGATCTTTTCAAGAAAATCGGAGATCTCAAGGGAACGTTTTGTGCAAAGACGGGCATGATAAAGGACAAAGAAGGCAGGGACCTAACAGAAGCAGATGAGATTAAGAAGAGGTAGAAAGAATACACAGTAGAACTATACAGGAAAGATCTGAATGTCCCTGATAGCCATGATAGTGCGGTCACTGAACTTGAACTGGACGTCCTAGAGAGTGAAGTCAAGTGGGCCTTAGGAAGCATTCCTAACAACAAAGCTAACAGAGATGACAGTATTCTAGCTGAACTATTTAAAAATCTAAAAGGTGATGCTGTTAAAGTGCTGCACTCAATATGCCAACAAATTTGGAACACTCAACAGTGGCCACAAGACTGGGAAAGGTCAGTTTACGTTCCAATTCCAAAGAAGGGCAATGGCAAAGAGTGTTCAAACTACCGTACAATTGCGCTCATTTCACGTGCCAGCAAGGTTATGCTCAAAATCCTACAAGCTAGGCTTCACTTCAGCAGTATGTGAACCCAGAACTACCAGAAGTACAAGCTGGGTTTCGAAGAGGCAGAGGAACTAGAAATCAAATCGCCAACATTCACTGCATCATGGAGAAAGCAAGAGAATTCCAGAAAAACGTCTATTTCTGCTTCACTGACTACGCTAAAGCCTTTGATTGTGTGGATCACAACAAATTGTTGGAAATTCTTCAAGAGATGGGCGTACCAGACCACCTGACCTGTCTCCTGAGAAACTTGTACGAGGGTCAAGAAGCAACAGTAAGAACAACCGATTGGTTCAAATTCGGAAAGGAGTACGACAAGGCTGTATATTGTCACCCTGCTTATTTAACTGATATGCAGAGTACATCATGAGAAATGCCTGGTTGGATGAATCACAGGTCGGAATTAAGACTGCCGGGAGAATTATCAACAACCTCAGATATGCAGACGATACCACCCTCATGGCAGAAAGCAAAGAGGATCTAAAGAGCCTTTTGTTGAGGGTGAAAGTGGAGAGTGCAAAAGCTGGTTTGAAACTCAACATTAAAAAAAATAAGATCATGGCATCTGGCCCCATCACTTCCTGGCATATGGAAGGGGAAGAAATGGAAGCAGTGACAGATTTTATTTTCTTGGGCTCCAAGATCACCGCAGACGGTGACTGTAGGCATGAAATTAAAAGACGCTTGCTCCTTGGGAGGAAAGTTATGGCAAATCTAGGCAGCATAGTAAGAAGCAGAGACATCACCTTGCCGACAAAGGTTCATATAATCAAAGCTATGGTTTTCCCACTAGGAACGTATGGCTGTGAGAGCTGGACTATAAGTAGGGGTGCACGAAAGTCACTTACCTGGTCTCGCAGCTTGCTTCGCGGTGGGGGGGAGGCGCTTCGCTGCTCCCCCCAAAGTTCAGGCCGGGGGGGTAGGCTTCCCTCCTCGCCCAGCAGAAATTCAGGCCGGGGGGGAGGCGCCTCGCCGCCCGGCCGTGAAATAAAAAGTTAAAAAAAAAAAAACGCCCCCGTGATAGGCTACATGACGATTTACGTAGCCTATCATGGCTAGATCTGCAAAGTCAGCCGTGATAGGCTACGTTAATCGTTACGTAGCCTATCATGGGTGACTTAAAAAAAAAAAAGTGTGTACGCAAATGGCAGCCCCCATAGGGAGCCGCTATTCGCGTTCCTTATTTGGTCCCTGTAGTCTACGTAAAGATTTACGTAGACTACGGCAAAAATAAGGGCAACACTACTTGTGTTGTCCTTATTTTCGCCGTAGTCTATGTAAATCTTTACGTAGACTACAGGGACCAAATAAGGAACGCGAATGGCGGCTCCCTATGGGGGCCGCCATTAGCCGTACGCGCTTTTTTTTTTAAGTCACCCGTGATAGGCTACGTGATGATTAACGTAGCCTATCACGGCTGACTTTGCAAATCTAGCCGTGATAGGCTACGTTAATCGTTACGTAGCCTATCACAGGGGCGTTTTGTTTTTTTTTTTACTTTGCTTGTAATGGCGGCAGCGGCAGCCGGTCGAAAGACCGGCTGCCGCCCCCGCCCCTGACGAAGACCTGCCGAACCGCCGCCGGGACCCGCCGCCGGGACCCGCCGCCGGGAGGGACATTTGTGAAAGATAAGTCCCATCCCGGGGGGGGGGGCCGAGAAGTTCTCCCAAAACAACCTTCGGAGGACCGAATGCGTTGGCGCTCGGCCCCCCGAAGTTTCGGGGAGAAATTCTCCCCCATCCCTAAATAAGGAAGGCTGAACGCCAAAGAATTGATGTTTTCAAACTGTGGTGCTGGAGAAGACTCTTATGAGTCCCCTGGACTGCAAGGAGGTCAAATCAGTCAATCCTAAAAGAAATCAACCCTGACTGCTCATTTGAAGGACAGATGCTGAAGCTGAAGCTCAAATATTTTGGTCACCTAATGCGAAGAGAAAACTCTCTGGAAAAGACCCTGATGCTGGGAAAGATTGAAGGCAAAAGGAGAAGGGGATGGCAGAGGATGAGATAGCTAGATAGCATCACCAATGCAATGAATATGAACTTGAGCACACTCCGGGAGAGAGCGGAGGACAGGAAGGCCTGGCATGCTTTGGTCCATGGGGTCACGAAGAGTCGGACATGACTTAATGACTGAACAACAACAACAACAACAACAACAACAACATAATGTTTCCATGCAGTATACTGACTGCATTAATAGGACCGATATGGTCTTAAATGTGGCCCACATCCATATATATATATATTTAAGAGAAACTGCCATTTTTAGCTCTTTCAGGAGACCCAAGTGGAACCTCTCCCCACCTTTCTCCGTGTTGGCCTTGGACCTGAGAGAATGTGCCATGGAGTTCTGCAGTCTTTTCCCATGTACTGTAGAAATAAAGAAACCTCTTCTGAAGGTGCCTGAATCTATTCCATGCAGAGCAAAGCCTACCGGTGGGCTTCAAGCTGACCAGGTCACCCCACCCCACCTCCACCCCAATATTATCCATACCATTTAACCCTGTAATGGCCTTTGACCCAAAGGGAATCATGGAAAGAACTGAGGGTTTCAGCAGTTGGTGGAAAGACGTTGTGCGGACACCCGGTTTACCCACTGAGAAACAAGAGAGAAGTAGACCTGGTATACAAATTCCTCAGAGGCTACATCTACCTATCCTGGTAGACCTGGTGCCCAGGCCTTATCACTGTTCAGCCACCAGAACTAACAGAAATGGTAGACCCATTGTCCTATGGTAGACCCATTGTCTGATGCCATTGTCTGATCAGGGCTTTTTAAAAATGTAAAACCACACACGAAATCTACCATTCAAGGAAAAATATGCAATTCCAAAAGAACATTGCTGTAGTTCAGAATTCAAGCCATGCAAAAGTTGTATTGTTGGCTGATGTAAAAAGTAGCTGATAACAATGTGAAAAGTAAAGTGAGATGTCCAGGCTCCTCTAGAACCCTAAAATCTCATCAAGCATACTCATTTCTTCTTCCACTGCTAAAGACACCCCCCACAGACTCCGCGGCTACTCTCTAGAGCTGCCTTCCCTAGCCTGGTTCCCTTCAGATGTTTTAGACTTCAACTCCAATCAGCCCCAGCCAGCATGAGCAATGACCCAGAATGCTGGGGTTGCAGTCCAAACCATCTGGTGGGTACCAAGTTGAGGAAGACTGTGAGAGAGTGTTCACCAATGTTTCCAAGATGAAGGAAAGCTTTCTAGGATGAGTCATGTGAAGTTGTCAATGTTCTGATAAGGGCAGTGATGCTGTAAAGTATACGATACGATATTCTTAAGACAGCTATACTGTGTTGGTGCATTTGGGTTCCCCCCCCCTTGTTCCTAGGTGTTTTATCCTTCATTCCAAATAAAGTTTTGTTGGCGTTCACGATGCTTCTTGAACATATAACACTCTTCTGCATTAATGCTGTTCAATTCCCCAAACCTTCTACGGCTATATGTGGGTTTCTAAATGTCATAGAATGTGTTGCTCAGCAACAAACCAGGAAAGTGCACAGGTGTGTTGTAGCGGAGGATGAATCACAACTACAAATTGCTGTGCAGCTTTGCTCCCCCCGCCTCCAGAAAAGGGGGGCAGACGCCCATGCGTGCTTCACTTTAGACTGTAATAATTTGGTTGCTGGATTGACTTATGTAAAATAAAAGGTGCAAACCACTGTGGGCTAGAAAACTGGCCACAAATCTATCTTTAGTACTGTATTCTGGATCAGTGTGATGTAGAGACTAGTGTACTGGACTAGAACTAGGAAGAACTGGGTTCACAGCCATGAAGCTCAAGAGGTGACCATGGGCTAGTCCCCATCTCTCAGCCCAACCTACCTCACAGCATTGTTGCGAAGTGAAACTGGGGAGCCCCTGCCAAAGGAAGTGAGGTGGGTGGCTACCAGGAAGAGGGCCTTTTCTGTTGTGGCACCCCGGCTGTGGAATGCACTCCCTAGAGAGGTTTGCCAGGTGCCTACGTTGTGCTTGTTTCAGCGCCAGGTGAATGCCTTTTCATTTTCCCAGCATTTTTTGCATTATAGTCTTTTAACTTTGCTATTTTAAATCTGTTACTGTATTTTAAATCTCTGAATTGCTGCTAGGTTTTATTCTGGTTGTATTTTGATACTGTAGTTCTAAGCTTTTATATTTTATATGGTATTTCATACTGTTTTTATTCTGTACTTCGTCATTTCAATTTTTGTCGACAGCCCAAAGAGCTTTGGCTATTGGGAGGTATAGAAATGTAATAAATGAATAAACAAACAAATAAATACGTTGCCCCTGGAGCTCCTTGGAGGAAGGCTGGGATAAAAATGTAAACAGCATCATGTTTAGAACTCCCCCCCCCCCCCCGCATAATCTGCACTCTTATTAACTACATACATTTCAATCAGGCTTTAGGCCTGGTTTTGGAATGGAAACTGCCTTGGTCGCCCTGTGGGATGACCTCTGCCAGGAGAGGGACAGGGGGAGTGTGACCCTGTTGATTCTCCTGGACCTCTCAGCAGCTTTCGATACCATCGACCATGGTATCCTTCTGGATAGGTTGTCTGGGTTGGGAGTTGGAGGCGCTGCACTGCAGTGGTTCTGCTCCTATTTGGATGGATGATTCCAGAAGGTGGTGCTGGGGGATTATTGCTCTGTGCCATGACAATCATACCATGGGGTCCGCAGTGCTCTATTTTATCCCCTATGCTGTTCAACATCTACATGAAACTGCTAGGGGAGGTTATCTGGAGGTGCGGGCTGAGGTGCCGTCAATATGCTGATGACTCCCAGCTCTCCCTCTCTCATCAAATCGAGGTGAGGCAGTGGCTGTTCTGAGTCAGGGGCTGGGCACAGTAATGGAATGGATGAGGGCCAATAAACTGAAAGTCAATCCAGACAAGACAGAGGTACTGTTAGTGGGTGGTTCGTCTGCCTGGCTAGGTGATATTCAACCTGTTCTGGAGGGGGTTGCACTCCCCCTAAAGGATCAGGTTCATAGTTTGGGGATGTTTTTGGACTCAGGACTGTCACTTGAGGCACAGGTGAACTTGGTGGCACAGAGCACTTTTTATCAGCTTAGGCTGGTATACCAACTATGCCCTTATCTGGACAGAGACAGCCTAGCTACAGTTATCCATGCTCTGATAACCTCTCGTCTGGATTACTGCAATGAGTTATACATGGGGCTGGCTTTGAAAATGGTCTGGAAACTTCAGCTAGTCCAAAATAGGGCAGCAAGATTGTTAACAGGAACTGGCCAATGAGATCACATTATGCCAGTACTTTTCCAGCTGCACTGGCTGCCAGTCCATTTTCAGGCCCAATTCAAAGTGTTGGTATTAACATTCAAAGCCCTTAAAAGCTTGGGGCCAAGTTATCTGAAGGATTGCCTCCTTCCATATGTACCTGCCCAGACCCTAAGATCATCCTCAGCAGTCCTTCACCTGAGCCCCTGCCAAAGGAAGTGAAGTGGGTGGCTACCAGGAAGACAGCCCTTTCTGCTGTGGCACCCTGGCTGTGGAATGAGCTCCCTAGAGAGGTTCGCCTGGCACCTACAATGTATTCCTTCTGGCGCCAGGTGAAGACCTTTTTATTCTCCCAGTATTTTAGCATTTTTAGCTTCATTCATAGTCTTTTAGCTTTAGTGTTTTAAATCTGTATTTTAAATGTCTACATTGCTGCTAGGTTTTATTCTGGTTGTATTGTTATATTGTGGTTTTAATGCTTTCATATTTTATATTGTGTTATCCTGTGCTTTTTGGTTTTAATTTTTGTGAACCACCCAGAGAGCTTCAGCTATTGGGCAGTATTGAAATGGAATGAATGAATGAATGAATGAATGAATGAATGAATGAATGATTGGGCTTGGATCATTAACTGAACAAAAGAAAAATTCTAGGGAAGTACAGACTGTGTAAAATCCACTCCGTCTGTTTTTTGAGGATTGTCAGGTGGCCTTTGTTCCATCGTCCGCTCACAGGCAGATGCGAATTCTTTTTCATCATGAGGAAAAATATGCAAATAATTACACAAGAAGTTTCATAACAATTTACACAATCTACCTTGGTACGTAACATTTAACATATTGTCCCCCATTCCATGCAATTTTTCCTCAGCAGAAACGTACATATTTTCCTACAAATAAATATGCATAAATTTCGGGAAAGTAAAAAAAAATCATCCGAAAGTCCATGGACTCTGCCTGGCCTGAGGGGGTCACTCCACAGAAGATTCCACAGGTCAGTTTCTTAGAAATCAGGGCTCATTTTAGTCTGCCTTGAATTTCTCCAGCCTCCCTAAACAATTCCTTCTGGTTCCCCCACCTACCCTTGTATTCTCCCACTCTTCCCTTTACCTACTTTTCTCAGAGATGATTGATGCAGCTGGCTCAGCAGAGAGTAATCAAAAGGACAGTTTGGCAATATAAGCAAACCAACAATTTTGGGGAAACAATTTGGTTTGTTTCTGGGACACTCATAGGATTCAGCACTTTGGGTGGTGCCTTCGGAGTTCTGACTGGTTCTGATTGAAACCCAGAGAGGATTTACCACCCCACTGACATCAGAGCCACCAGCCTCCACTCAGTCAGTCTGGCTTGCTGGTTCATCATTCTGTTTCCTTCTGTGTCCATGAAACATGTAGTGCACATCAGGTCTGCAATGCGACTGGAGGGGGTGACACATTTAATTCCACCACACAAGCAAGAAGACAAAAGTTGTTTTTCCCACTCTGACTTTGCAGTTGAATAATCCAAATTGCTCTCCACACTCCCAAAGGAGTCAAATTAACACACACACACACACACACACACACAAGCACCCCCCCTTATGCAAGTTCTCCTATTGATTTCAATGGAACCCAGCCCCATTTTCACATTGAGGGTCCCAAGGTATTCTACTGTGCTAATCAGCCATGTATTTAATTGCTACTTACCTGCTACAGCATGTGAGATCCAACACAGCAGCCTCTTTAATTAGGGATTAAAGAGAAAATCAAATACGACTGCACACTGCTACTGACAGAAAGTTAAATTAAGCAGAGTACTTCATTCTGGCCTGTTTTCAGGAGTGGGGGAGAGAAATTATGGCAGAAGGAACAACTAACAATGTGCAATCACAGAAACCCATTCTATCTAAGGATGTGCGAACCCACCCCTGTCTGGGATCGGTGGGCACCCACTGAAGCACCGTCCCTACTTGACCACCCCCGACCCATGCTTAAGCCCCTCACGAGATTGGCAAGCCACCTGCAGTCACCCCGGGCCCATCTGGCAAGCGCCCACCATTTTGCCGACTTGTTTTTTTACGAAAAAGGGAGCTCAAAAAACTGCACATATGCACAGTGTTTTAAACTCCCTTTTTCATAAAAAACCAAGTCCACAAAATGGTGGGAGCTCGCTGGACAGGTCCAGGTGAGTGCGAGCAGCGTCTGCGAAAGTGCGAGCGGGGTTGAGCGAGGCCAGGGGCTTGGTGGGCCCAATCCGGGAGTGCAGGGGGGGGAGCCCAACAGACTCCCAGATCCAGTCAGGAGTCCGCAACATCCCTAATTCTATCTCTTATCATTCTTCACAGGGTGGCTGGGTGACCAGCCAGATGGGCAATTAATAAATTTAATGAATGAATGAATGAATGAATAAATAAATCAGCTTCTGCTTGGGTTTGGGTGTCCTGATCCAATAGATGGGGTGAAAAAGTTTTAAATTACATTCCCTAACTGAACATCTTTAGCCTTCTACATAATACAGCAGCCTTCCCCAACCCAGTGCCCTTCATATAGGTTGAACTACAACCCCCAACACCCTCAGCCAGCATTCTGGGGGTTGTAGTCCACCACATCTGGAGGGCACCAGGTTGGGGAAAGCTGCTCTACAGTGTGATTTGGCAGAAATTTGCAAACACTAACTGCAAAAGTGGAACTTGTCAATTACGGAATCGTTGAGAAGGGAATGGAACAAAGATTCATCCAGCCCAAACCCCGACCACAAGGAAGGATCCTACAAGCAGATACCAGCAATGCAGAGGGACACCCAGATGATCAGATGATACCTGTGATTGTGGTATCACAGTGTACCACAAGCAGAGAGACGCATACCGGGTGTGTGAACTCAGCAAGCACTGCAGAAGAGCAGGAAATCCTTCCTCACACAGGGCAGAGTTCACTTCGAGATTGCACTGCCACAAGATCTGGGGATAGCCACCGGCTTTCAAGGGGGGTTGGACAAATTCATGGAGGAGGAGAAGACTATCAGTGGCTACTAGCCTGGATGGTTATAGTTACCTCCAGAATCAGAGGCAGTATACTTCTGAATACCATTTTTCTGCTCAATGACAAGAAAAAAAGAGAGCCTCATGTTCTGCTTGGGGGCATCTCATAGGCAACGGATTTGCCACTGTGGGAGACAGGATGCGAGATTAGATAGGCCTTCAGTCTGATACCATATAGCTATTATCAGTGGAGGCTGGTGGCTCTGATTTTTGTGGGGCTATGAATCCATTCTGGGTTTCACTCAGAACCAGCCAGAAGGAGCTATCCAAAGTGCTGAAGCCGATCCCCAAAATGGGTTTAGCAGCTAGGATAGCTCCTTCAGAGTTCTGGCTGGTTCTGGCTGAAGCCCAGAATGGAATCACATCACAGCCCCATCGAAATGGAGCCACCAGCCTCCACTGGCTATTATGTTTACAAATCTCACGAAAGCAGGCCAAGTTACGGTTGCCAAATTAGCAACGCGCACATTAAGGCTTCAAATACACTGCTACATAGGTGATACAATGCACATAACACATCACTCTAAACTACAACAAATGACAAGTAAGAGTGCATCCAGTTTGTTTGAGCGAAAAATATTATAAACAAACAGATTTTAAAATGTGAAAAGTTTCAGCAATCAGGAACAGACCAGAAACAAGCCTTATAGGGAACAACAATTAATACTTAATTAAAAATTACTGGTGCTGGTTGTTAATTGTTTCTGGTTTGTTCTTGATTGGTTTGGGTTCAATTTACAAGTGGTACTGTAGCATACTCTCATTTGTGGCTGAAGCTGGCATTTTATGCCCAAACATTTCAGATTTTAAATGTTTACAATGTTCTCTGTTGGTTTATGATATCTTTCTCTTAACATTTATAAACTGGATGTGCAATTGCTGGTCGTTTATTATGGTTTGGAGTGGCATATTAGGGCTACCAACATAGCATGAAACCTGGGAGGTGAAGTGGAGCAGAAAGTAATATTTGAAGTGCAGGTGAAATGGAGGTGAAGTGGGAGGTGGAGGTGAAGTGGAGTGGGAAGTAATATTTGTCTACCCTGATGATCAAGAAAAAAGGGACCCTACTTCCTTACTAGGAGGAGACATAAAGGGGCAGTGGAAGAGGGAACAGATCCACCTTTGGGATTAGTTTAGTAGTAGACTACTTGCTTGGGTTCAGTCTCTAGCACAGCGTCCCCCACCTGGTGCCCTCCAGATAGGAACATCAGTCACTAGGAACTCCAGTTCTTTTTTTGGCTCAACGGAGTTCCACAGCACATACGTCTTGCTTTGCATCTCTGACCTGAGCTGTGGGCTGTACCCTAAACTTTAGGAACTTTTTTGTGCATTTCTTTTAGAAGGTTCTACAATTTGCCCAAATTTCTGAGCAATTTGTGCAAATTATGGGCGAATTTGCACAAATTAGGCAGATTTGACCACAATTTGTGTCACTTCTGCAGATTCAACTGTAATTTATGCAAATTGCTCAGAAACATAAGCAAATTGCAGAACCTCCCCCACTCCAATGCACAATATTCCAGGAAAATTCCCGTGAACTGGCCTGATTCGCTGAAGATTGACTTGGGCGCCACAGCAGGAACTGAAACAAAGTCTGGGGGGAAACTTGTTGAACTCCACCCCCAAAATGGATTTCTCTGACATCCCTACCTCCAGATGTTTTGGACTTCAACTCCCATCAGCCATAGCCAGCATGGGCAATGGTCAGCAATACCGGGGGTTGTAATTGAAAACATCTAGAGGCCACCAGGTTGGGGAAGGCTGTGCTAGATGATACATTAAGTGTATGTCCAATGCACCCCCTGGTCAAATAGCAACTTAGGGGACAACATTTGTCAGGACCACAGCGGGATGGGGGGTTAGTGCCCCCTCCAGCACCAGTTCTAATGCTCATCAGCCCCCCTGGGATCACTTTAAAAAACTGACATGGTAAAGTACAATCACACATTTAAGGTACTGTCTAGTTTGGTCCAAAGTGGCTGCAATCTGGGATGCAGTTGAGGACAAACCTTTTCCCAAGATGCTCAGGTTAATTGGGACAGGCTCAACATCACCTTTGTGTCCTGTGCTTACATTCACCCTAGAAATGAATGGATAGCGTTAATTCCTCAGGGGGGGGGGGATAAGTGCTGTGCTATGGGCAAAACCTGCTGTTAGCCTTGGTACTGGATGGCCTGACACCAAATGAGATCTCACAGATAGGTTTCATATTCCCTGAAACATACAGTTCTTTCTCCATTACCCCCTACCCACCATAATGACAAGCCTTTTGCTGATAATAACAAGAAATCTATCAAAGCTATACCACTTCTACTAAATGGAAGGAAATTATCATAGGAACCTCCCTCCCTTATACCAGGTCTGACCATCTAGCCCAGTAAGACAGTGGTGGCCAACTTGTGGCCCTCCAGATGCTTTGGCCTACATGTCCCACCATAGCCAGTGGTTAGAGATAATGGGTGGTTTTAGGCCAAAACATCTGGTGGGGCACAAATTGCCCACCCTTGCAATACGGTCAACTTTTACTGACAGTAGCTCCCCAGGGTTTCAGGCAAAGGACTTCCCCATCACCTACCTGATCTTTTTTTAAAAAAAAAACTGGAGATTTAAAACTGGAGATTATGCCCAGGACCTTCCACCTTCAAAGCAGATACTCTACAACTGAGCTATGTTCTCTTCCCCACTCGACTGCTCTTGTCTTCTCAAGAGACTACACTACAGAGGTGGAAATCAGGGAGTAGCTGACAGTTCCTCTGGCAAGTAACAATGCTTCTTTAATTCCCCACCCCCCCAGTATTTACCCTAACATATGGTTCATCTGAATCCTCCAAGCAGCTTGTACCTTTAAATACATACATAAGGAAAAATATCAAAAGGAAAGAAGCTGCACAATGAAGGTGCGACCTCCAAAAAGTTCCTGCATCCTAGGGTCACCAGTCTGACCTTCAACAAAGATGACATTTTATGACAGCTGGTCTCATGTGTTCAAAATCATAGTTAACTAAACAAGAAAAAAGACCACCATGTACTGTGACTCACTGGACTGATTCAGCCCTCTACGCAAGAAAACAACAATTTTTGTTGAGTGTAGCAGAAATTCACTGCTATTATAAAGAACGGTCTACTATTCAGGAAAATACAGTCTATTAAGTCAAAAATGAGAGCCACAGATATCAAGTAAAGCCTTTTTTCTATAAATAAAAAAAGTTTTACAGTGAGATGCAGTCAACAGACATAGACATAGCTGAGCTACAGAGCTTATGAGCTTAGTGGGAGTATTATCACTTGAGGGACAATTCAGAGTCTTTCAACAAAATTGTATTCTTGGATTTAAGGATGGTTACTTCATTTTGATTGCAAGAGTTGATTCTCTGTACCTTCCCCCGGCATTCATTCATTCATTCATTCATTCATTCATTTATTTATTTATTGAGACGTTGTGCAACCTGAAAAATGACAAGACCACATTACAACCCGCTGGCTGAAATAGCTATGCTTAAAGAATATTGTGCTGGGAACAACAATCACTCCCATTTTGAAAACAGAAACAGTATATCGGCGACTGTCACTGTTGGGGTTGCCAATGAGCCAGGCATGTCATGCTCTTGTGTCTTTAGCAGTGGTTTGATGTGCACAGTCAACAGCTGCAACTGTTTAGTGTCATAGTTCTAAATAATTAGGTCTGGACCAAATAATTTAGCCCAGCATTTTCTACAGCTTTTCAGGTCGGGGCACAAAAACATCCCTGGCATCCAGGTGTGGGACCCAAACATTTGGCTATGGGGTACTACTTGCTATTATGAGGAGATGGTCTGAAGACTATTTTCCTAACTGCTGAGTGCTTTGAAAATTGAGGCCAAGAATGCCCCGGGAATGGCAGTACATTGTGACATAATCAGTGATGTATAGGGATGGCTGGAACCCCCTGTGCCTGCTCTGCTCTTTACCCACTGAACCCCTGCTACTCACCCAACCTAGTGAGCAGCGTGGGGCGAGCCAACGGGATGGGGGGGGGCATTGGCATGGAGCGGCCATTTGTTTGGCTGCTGAACCGGTCTCCGTGCGAGCTCCATTTTAGTGCAAGATAGGGACTCTGTATTTTTCTTAGACCTACTGTAGTGAGCCATTTCAACCATATTACATGCCTCTCATATGGCTGCAATGCCCTTTATGGCCACCATTGTGCACAACAGTAAATCTACAAAAACTGCAGTCACCATCTTGCGCCAAAATGGGGCACACATGGAGACCGGGCAGCTGCCATGAGTCCCAGCCTCTCACTGACATGGGGGGGGCAGGGGGGGTTTGCTGAGTGAAGTTTGGGTGTGTGGATGGGGGGGGATTTGGTGGGTTCCTGGACCCAGTTGGGCGCCCATGCCATCCCTAGTGATGTAGTGGTATGTTTTGAGGTGCATCCACTCATCATGACAGTCCCAGCAGCAGCACCCCCAGGAAGAGTCCAAACATTCAGGCAGCTGGGTTGGTCCATATCAGTATGCCATTTCCAGCAGGTTTCACTTTGACCGAGAGCATGTTGTTTGTAAAGATTAAGCGCCCAATTGAGGGCAAGCCACCCCAAAATACTGTGCAGTATAGCAGGGAACAAGATATCATTACTGGGAAAATTAATTTCCCCCCAGTTACTCTGGAGGTTGCAGCTAAGCTCACAGGGAAAAGAGAATTCTGAGGGGGATGATGTCAGCATCCCTGCTACACCACTGGAAGTAGTGTTGTCCCTAGGCACATTCCTGGGGGGATATAGCTGCCCCCACTGAGAGAAAATGCCCCTGGGAACAACAATCTCCCCCACCCCTTCTCAGAAATGATTCTAGGAATGCGACATTTAGTGATGCACGATCCCCTCACTGTCCAGTCCATGGGGGCAGTCCGTGGAGGGGCAATTCAGGCTGCTTGGGGCCCAGAGAATCCTCCGGAGCCCAGCTGCATCCACTGAAGGTGGTGGAGCAGCTCTCCAGCTCCCGATAAGACACGATACATTAATGGTGACTGTTATTAACCTATCGTGGGAAAAAATACAGCTGTAAATGGCGTATGCCATTTGCAGCCATAAAGCATAGACTTTGACCTAAATTGCAGCTGTTTACCGCTGTATTTAGATTAGGGATGGGGGAGAATTTCTCCCCGAAACTTCGGGGGGCCGAGTGCCAACATGTTCGGCCCCCCGAAGTAGTTTCGGGGAGACATTCTCCGCACCCCCCTGCCCCCTGCACCCCCTCCTGGGACGGGACTTACCTTTCCCAAATGTCCCTCCCGGCGGCGGGTCCCGGCAGCGGTTCGTCAGGTCTTCGTCAGGGGCGGGGGCGGCAGCCGGTCTTTTGACCGGCTGCTGCCGCCGCCATTCCAATAAAAGTAAAAAAAAAAAAAAATGCCCCCGTGATAGGCTACGTGACGCTTAACGTAGCCTATCACGGCTAGATTTGCAAAGTCAGCCGTGATAGGCTACGTAAATCGTCACGTAGCCTATCACGGGTGACTTAAAAAAAAAAAGCGCGTATGGCTAATGGCGGCCCCCATAGGGAGCCTCCATTCACGTTCCTTATTTGGTCGCTGTAGTCTACGTAAAGATTACGTAGAGTACGGCGAAAATAAGGGCAACGCTATTTGCGTTGCCCTTATTTTCGCCATAGTCTATGTAAAGATTTACGTAGACTACAGGGACCAAATAAGGAACGCGAATGGCGGCTCCCTATGGGGGCCACCATTTGCGTACACGGTTGTTTTTTTTTAAGTCACTCGTGATAGGCTACGTGACGATTAACGTAGCCTATCATGGATGAATTTGCAGATCTAGCCCTGATAGGATACGTTAATCGTCACGTAGCCTATCACGGGCGCGTTTTTGTTTTTTGTTTTAACTTTTTATTTCGCGGCCGGGCGAGGCGAGGCGCCTCCTCCCCGGCCTGAACTTCGGGGGGAGCAGCGAAGCACCTCCCCCCCCCCCACGAAGCAAGCTGCGAGACCAGGCAAGTGGCTTTCGTGCACTCCTAATTTAGATCAAAGTAAGTGCTGGATGGCCGCAAATGGCGTATAATATGCCATTTACGGCTGTAACTTCCCTGCGATAAGCTAATGGCAGCCGCCATTAGCGTATCGCGTCTTATAGGGAGCCAGAGAGCCGCCCCACAGGAACTCCTCCAGACCTGGAGGTAAGTGCAGCCGCTCCGCTGCAGACTACAGAGGTCAGATTCTTTGGAATCCGTCCTCATTTGAGCCTGCGGAGGAATTCTCTGGCACCCCTACTGACATGACATATTGTTCTCAGGAGCATTCTTGGCCCCATTTTCAAACCTTGTGAACAATACATGCTGCCACTTGGCTTCTTTCTTTCTTTTTAATGAAAAAGTCCTTGGGCTACCTTGTACAAGGAACTGGTCTCTCCCCCACTGCCCACATGCAAATATTCTGCATGCAGTATTCTGCATGCAATATTCTGCCCCCCCGTCCTACTAAATGTTATCACCCGCTTCCTGCTGCAAATAGGAGCATGGGAAGGCAACTGCAAAAAGGTCAGAAATGTGTTCATCCAGCCCAGAAGGGCCTGTTCTGACTAGCGGCAGCCCCCCTGCTGGGGTTCAGTGAAGGTCTTCATTATCTGCTACCAGATCCTTTTAACTGAAGATGGCAGGATTGGATCCAGGACCTTCTGCATGGAAAATATATGTTCTACCAATGACCTCTAGTGCCTCCCCAGATGAAGATGGCGAAAGATGCCAGTTTAAAAACAAGTGTCAACCCTCGCCTGGCTTCTGCCCCTGAGGCCAATGTGCCTATATAAGATGCCTTGCTCCACCCCTCCCTATATCGACTGGTCACTGTCCCCCTCCTCCTCCTTCTCTCTCTCTCTCTCTCTCTCTCTCTCTGTCCTTTTGAAAATACTTCATGCTACAAGGACGTAGGGCCTGCCTGTGAACATTTTACCTGAGTGGGAGGGGAGAACCTTGGAGCATGGCATCTTGGAGTAGGGATGGGCAAACCACCAAAACTTGAGTTCACTGAAGTCCTCTGAATTCCATCCCAAAGCTCATTCCGACTGCAGTCTGTATCAGATTGTGAGCTTTGCTCTTTTTTTCGCACAAAAATCCGTCTGCATTGTAATGTGCATTTTTCCAAACGTATGCAACAATTGTACATTTTTAATGTATGCTTTATTCTCCCATTGATTAAAGTGTATTTGTACGCATTTTTTAAAAAAAAATACACGTTTCATGCACATTTTTGAAATGTACGAAAGCTGTCAAACACATTTTTTATTTTTATTTTTTTGTCCGTGAATCACATTGCGAGCTTGGAAATGTACAGACTTTGAGCACAAATACCCTTCCCCTGCATCCAGCTTGCCTAGCCATGGGAGGGATTTTGTGGGTGGGGAGGGAGGCAAAGACAAGGAGAATGCTATTGGGGTTCTGAGGTGGCACCACCAGGAAGGGGAGGCACTTACCAGCCATTTTAGGCTGTGGAACCCCTCCCTCCTTCCTCTTCGATACATAGTTCCCTCCCTCCCTCCCTGTATGCAGTGTGGGTTTTCACTGGTCATCCTTTTGGAGGCCAGGTAGGAATTTTTGGCTCATAATCTGGTTGGCCTTGGCTATGTGTCTTTTTGCCTACTTCACACTATAAGTGGGGTGTGGGAGTTAATTTAGGTTGTTTCGGTCTTATTTAATCACTCAGGTTAATTTGGTCACATTTTCTAAATAGGCAGTTATATGCAGGCACTTTTGGTGGGGTATGGGTAGGGGTGGACGAAAGTCACTTACCTTTTCTCGCAGCTTGTTCGCGGTGGGGGGGAGCGCTTCGCTGCTCCCCCCGCGAAGTTCAGGCCGGGGGGGAGGCTTCCCGCCTCGCCCGGCCGAAATTCAGGCCGGGGGGGAGGCTTCCCGCATCACTGGGCCGAAATTCAGGCCGGGGAGGAGGCTTGCCGCCTCGCCCGGCCGCGAACACGAAAGTTAAAAAAAAAAAGTCCCCTGATAGGCTACGTGACGATTCACGTAGCCTATCACGGCTAGATCTGCAAAGTCAGCCGTGATAGGCTACGTCAATCGTCACGTAGCCTATCACGGGTGACTTAAAAAAAAAAAAAGCACATACGCGAATGGTGGCCCCCATAGGGAGCCGCCATTCGCGTTCCTTATTTAGTTGCTGTAGTCTACGTAAATGTTTACGTAGACTACGGCGAAAATAAGGGCAACACAAATAGCGTTGCCCTTATTTTCGCCGTAGTCTACGTAAACATTTACGTAGACTACAGCCACCAAATAAGGAACGGGAATGGCGGCTCCCTATGGGGGCCACCATTATCCATACACACTTTTTTTTTTTAAAGTCACCCGTGATAGGCTACATGACGATTCACGTAGCCTATCACGGCTGACTTTGCAAATCTAGCCGTGATAGGCTACGTGAATCGTCATGTAGCCTATCAGGGGACGTTTTGTTTTTGTTTTTCTTTTATTGCAATGGCGGGGGCGGCAGCCGGTCGAAAGACCGGCTGCTGCTCCTGCCCCGCTTGAACACCCGATGAACCGCCAGCCGGACCCGCCGCCGGGAGGGACATTCAGGGAAGGTAAGTCCCGTCCCGGGGGGGGGGGGGTGCGGGGTGCGGGGGGTTGCGGAAGATTTCTCCCCGAAACTTGTTCGGGGGGCCGAACACGTTGGCGCTCGGCCCCCCGAAGTTTCGGGGAGAAATTCTCCACCATCCCTAAGTATGGGGCTGGTGAGCATTCAGAGGCCCCGTTTCTGGTGACTGGTAAGGCTTGAGGCTTCCAGCTCAAGGTTATGTGGCCTCAGTTGGAAGATACGGATTACCTTTGAGGGCAACTCTCCTCACCCACTCAGAGTTTTGCGGTCCAAGGGGTGGTGGTGACAAGGAAAGGCCCCCTGTCCCAAAATTGGGCAGACCTGAGGGGTGGCAATCAAAGACACTACTCCACAGGTATCAAATGTCTTGCCCGATACAAGGCCAGACTACTCTCGTGTAGAGAGGTTGCCGGATTAGGGTTCCCTTGGCAGATTGAATCAATTTTCAATAAATGTGGCCCTATATTTATATCAGTTACTTGTGTCTTGTCTCTTTATCCCCCAAACCACCACCTTTCACCCACAAGTTGCTTCCAAGTCTGTGTTCAGTCCAGAAGGTGCAAACTGGGTAAAATCCTGATCAAAAATGAACTGAAACAAATTTCTCATACATCCCTGTTTCGGAGTGGCAGTTGGTTCTGTCAGCTGGAAACTGACTGGAAGGAGAAAGGAAGAGAGACTGCAGAAGGACAGAAAGAGCAGGCTGGAGGGTTTCGAAGGAGAGAACTTTGTGGAGAGTACTGTAAACTTTGTGGAATACAGGAACTTTTGTGGAGTATAATAACATTTGTGGTTTATCACTGAAGGATTTATCTTCTCCCCAGACACACTTAACTGTTCCTTTTCTTTAAGTGTTCTTATAGTTTGCATGTTCCCATAAATTAATCTGTATGTATGAGTTCTTAATTTCTCAGTCATCTACAAGTATTTTAGTTCTATTTATTCATATTTATTAATTAGAAAACTATTCCAAAGTTCATGATGCATGTGTCAGTTTAAGTCAGGGTGTAAATGAATCCAGCCCATGCAAAAATGGTGAACGACACGTCAACACGGGTGACAACGAGATCAGAAAATACTAGAGTGATGCACTTCTCAACTAAAGCAAAAATGAGGACAGTGACGTATGGGACGGGGCATGCCTATCAAATAGGGGCAGTTCAAGCATGTGTATCGGCAGGGCCAGCTCAAAACATTTTGCTGCCTGGGTTGGAGCAGCAAAAATGGGCCCACACCCCCAAGTTAAGGTACATAGTAACTAAGGCCCATAAACTTATTTGGGGACCTGAAGCAGTAAATCCCACAGGTGCCTCTTCCTGTGACTGGCAGTAAAACAACAACAACAACAACAACAACACATTAATTAACCATCTGCTGCCATTTCATAAGACCCAAAATCAGCTGCCTGAGGTGACCACCTCATTCAACCAAATGGTAGAGCCGGCCCTGGGTACTGAGCTTAATTAAGCAGGAACGTCTCTCACATAAGCCCTACTGACATCAATTGGCCCTCTTGAGCACCAATGCGGCCACTCATTTCAAGGAGCCTTGTGCAGGAGAAATCCCTGCTGGATTGGATTGTGCCCTTTCATGTACAGGATTATCTCACAGGCCAGAAAGCTATTTGAATCTCAATGCACACATCTCCAAAAAGGTTTTATGTGCCCTGTGATTTCAGCAACCAGGTTGCTAAGGCAACTAATTAATGATTATAGCTGCTGGGCCAAATTCATAGAATTGTTAATCAATATCAATTTTGATATGGAGGCTGGCTTCTTTTCTTCTTTTTTTTAAAGCCCTCAACATGGGAACTGCAGAGCTTGAAACGCAGAGCCTTTATTTTCAATAATTTTACACCACTATGGAACATAATGCAGTCCTTCATTTTAGGCTTCACAATGCAAGCTGTATTCACAGACAGAGTGTTGGAGATGGACTGCAAAGGCCTCAGTTCAAATCCCAGTTCAGAAGCCAAGAAGAATCTAACCAACTTCACAGAGCTCTTGTGAGCATAAAACAGGAAAAACCCAACATATGATGTGACCCAAGCTCCTTGAAAGAAGGGAGACAGAAATGCAATAAATGCAGACTTCTGCACAGCTGTTTGCCTGGCCTGCTTTGGTGAGTAAACATCTTCTCCTAGGCAACCAAGCAGAAGAACATCACAAAAGTTGGAAATTCTTTCCTTTTAAAGCCCACAAATCACTAAAACAATACTTGAAGTCCAACCCTGTTGGGGACTAACCAGCATCATTATTGTAGGTGAAATGTTTTGCTAGGACGGAGACCTCTTAGTTAGGGATGTATGAGAAATGCATTTAAGTTCATTTTTCATCAGAATTTACCCAGTTTGTACCTTCCAGACTGGACACAGACTCAGATGCAATTGGCAGTCAAATATTTCCATATATTTCCGAGCTTGCAGTGTGATTAGTGGACCAAAAAAAAGTTGCACTTGACAACATGCTTACATTTGAAAAATGTGCATGAAAAATATGTTTGAAAAATGCACACAAATACACTTTAATCAATGGGGAGGAATGTATACATTTCAAAGATGCACACAACTGATGCACACATTTGGGGAAATATGCACGGGTTTTCATGCAAAAAACCACCAAAAAACCCAAAGCTCACAATCTGATATGGACTTGAGCCAGAAGCTTCGAGATGGAATACTGAGAACTTTGACAAGCTCAAGTTTTGCTGACTGGCACATCCCTACAGGGGCCTACCAGCTAAGATTTAACGGTAATCATTCTAGAAGTAGCATATCCTCCCCCAGGTGCTCTGCTACTGGTTAAACATGTACTCAAATGCTGAACTATAATAATACAGTAATTGGTGGCCAGGGAGGGGTCAGTTTCCAACTTGAAAGTAAACTTACATAAGAAATATCAGAAAAAGGATGCATTGACTGGCAGGCTAGTAAACATTTTGTCAGGTTAGTAACTTATGCCAATCTATTTGAAAGGCAAATAATAATTAAGGTATTTAAGGTTATTAAGCATCATTCTGAACTCTGGACCTGACAACTCTTATGAGTGGGACCATACTATCTTCATGCTATGTGTAACTCTGAAATTTGTCCAGTGCAATGTGCTGAGTATACACTTTTTTTTTTTGCAAGCAATTTTCCTAATATAATACATTTTGACCACTTTTTTCCCTAATATACACATTATTGTACACCTTTTATTATTATTGGAGAACTCTATTGCAAAATTCTGAGAAGTGGAGATTTTGAAGGATAACTGAGATTCATGGTTTGAAAGTACAAAATTAGGTAAGTTTGCATTACAATGCACACTGAACAAATTTCTCTCCCATCCCTCCTCCTAACCACAGTCAAAGGGGTACATGGAAGGAGCCTCCTCGAAGATTGTTGTACAATCAGGCATACCCTGGTAACAGTGCATTGCGCCGACTAATCCTTCTACCACCTGACCGAACTGCAGCTCGGTAGTGTGGCGGTGGCTACATTTTGGCGGAGTGGAGTTTGGTCTGGACACAACACGACGACTACCACAGTCAAAGCTTCTGTGCATGCCATCAGAAAGGCTATCTGAACTGATAACCTCTTTAATGGGATGCTACAGGGTTTTCTGCCTCAACGAAGTACAGATTTAGAACTACATTACATACAGAACAATAGCATTTGCAACAGTAGGAATAATACAGCAGGAACAATATCCCAATCACAATGTTATGAAACATACATAGGAAGTCTAGAAGTTCATTTTTAGAGGAAATTTACAACACATGAATCAGTGTGCCATTTTTTGCTTTTAAATATGCATTTATGCAAATCCTATTAGATTTTGGCTGCTGGAAAAGTACATATCAGGAACAGATTCTGTTCCATTACTATTGCTACATACGCTGACCTTTCACTGGTACTCTGCATTTTCAAAAGTAAGGAGGGATTACTTTTTTTTCTTCTGCTGAGAAGCTCAAACTATTCACATTTTTCCTTATAAACTATGCAACTTCTTCTATACCTATCTTACTTAATGCATACAGATAGACAGAGCCAGAAGTTATTTAGAGCACCTAGTATATCGTTAATGTCTCTTGGTTTACATACTATAGTCTTCTTATTGCTGTGGTCTGTATTCTAAGACTGTCAACATAACTTAAACAAACCAAAAAGTCAATTGCACCTGTGATTTTTGGTGGTGGTAAATATACTTGTTCTGTAATCATCAATAGATACTTTCCCATTAACACAATGGGAACCATCACGTAACCCACATGTTCTGTCACACTAAGATTTTAGAGTTCTTGGAGATCTCTAAATGATCTCTCCAAACTGGGAGAATGGGCATCCAAATGGCAAATGTGGTTCAGTGTAAGCAAGTGTAAAGTGATGCACATTGGGGCAAAAAATCCCAACTTCAAGAATAACCTGATAGGATCTGAACTAGCCGTGACCAACCAAGAAAGAGATCTTGGGGTGATGGTGGGGAACTCAATGAAAATGCCAACCCAGTGTGCAGCCGCAGTAAAAAAAGGTGAACTCCACGTTAGGCCTAAATAGAAAAAATTGAGAATAAAACTTTCAATATCATACTGCCTTTATGCAAATCTATGGTGCAATCACACTTACAATATGTATACAATTCTGGTCACCACATCTAAAAAAAAATATTGCAGAGATGGGAAAAGTCAAGTGCAGAAAAGGGCTACTAAAATGATCAAAGGGTTGGAGCATCTCCCCTATGGGAGAAGGTTACAACAGCTAGGATTGTTTGGCTTGGAAAAAAGGAGGGTAAGGGGAGACATGACAGAAGTCTACGAAATTATGGTGTGGAGAATGTGGATAGGGAGACATTTTTCTCCCTGTCTCACCATACTAGAACCCGGGGTCATCCCACAAAGCTGACTGATGGGAGATTCAGGACAGGTAAAAGGAAGTACTTCTTCATGCAGCGCATAGTTAAACTATGGAATTTGCTACTGATGGCCACCAACTTGGATGGCTTTAAAAGGGGGTTGGACAAATTCCTGGAGGAAAAGGCTATCAATGGCTGCTAGTCTTGATGACTATGTGCTACCTCCAGTGCCAGAGGCAGTGAGCCTGTATACACCAGTTGCTGGGGAACATGGGTGGGAGGGTGCTGTTGCACTCATGCCCCGCTTGTGGGTTCCTGGCCGACAGCTGGTTGGCCACTGTGTGAACAGAATGCTGGACTAGATGGACCCTTGGTCTGATCCAGCAGGGCTCTTCTTATGTTTTTATGTTCTTATGTTCCTGAGCTGGTGGGTTCCACATGTCTTTACCCCTTTAAGCCATGCACAGAGCAAGTCAGTGGCATGCTTGGCCAAAGGCCCAGACAGGTTCAGGGGTGCAGCAATGCGAGACCACAGCTCAGAGTTGCCTGCACCATTTCAAGGGGAGGTGCAGTGCATTCTCAGGCCTAGCCATATAAGGCCTAGCATATGTAGGGTTTTTTCCTCCAGAGCGACCCCATTCCAGTTAACCAATCCGTTAATCCAAAAGTGTGTGCACGCGCACACACGCGCACACACACACACACACACACAGAGCACCCTTTACTAAGCACAGCTAATAAGCACAGATAACAAGGCAATTTTTAAAAAAAATCTACATTAGATATTCATATTTATCTTTCCTCTTCTTTAGTGATATCCCAATTTTATCCTTAAAAACCAAACAAATAAACCTGTGAGGTCGAGTAGGCTGGAAGACAGTTACCCAATGCCATCTAGTTGAGCACCATGCCTGAAAAAGAATTTGAACCCAAGGTCAGCCCCAGTCAGGTCCAGCATTCTTATTTTCTACACCAAAGTTGACTCATTTGTATATATTTAGATAACCATATCTAAGGCTGCAATCCTATGTACGCTCACTTGCAAGTGAAGCCCATTTGATGCAGTGGGACTTACTTCTGAGTAAACATGCATGGAATTGTGTCATAAGATATATTCAAAATTAAACTATTTGCCAGGACACTTTCTCCTGCCATGAGTTATGAATAGAGCTTCGGCTATTGGGCGGTATAGAAATGAAATGAAATAAATAAATAAATAAACACTTAGCTTAAGGCTTGTTCTGATGCAGAGGAAGTTAATCCAGAGGAAATTCAGATTAATCTAGAAGAACAGCTGTTGCATAATCTCAACCTTCTCATGAATAACCAGTCATGTGTATTTTGGAACCGACATTGATCATCAATGCCTTGGTAGCCCTTGAGAAGGAAAATAACATCGCAGCCATCTTATCTATGAGATAGCACACCCATAACATTTGTAGTCAACAGTTAGAGCTCGCACATTAGCCCCAAATAAGGGGAAGATGTTCACATCAAGGGTTGTATCCCCTGGTGTCATGCCACCAGCAGAAGGGAAAATGCTGGTGGAACAGATTTCCCCTTCATCCCTACAGCCCCCCACATGCACCCCAATTCTGCTCTGGAGGTGGGAGCCTCCGGAACTGATTGGGGGGGTGCAGGGGGCTACAGGGAAGAGGAGAGGATGGAGAAGTCCTATTGTGGACTTCTGCTCATTGGATCCAACCCTAAATTTTGACTCTGTGAATTGCAACCACATGCAACAACAACATAAATCTATGAAGCCTCAACAAGGGAGAAGGCAATATACAAATGGCCAAAAGAAAGAGACTTACAACAACAGAAAAATGCCAAGGAATTGTTGTTTTTCTTGTTTTCTCACTCAGTATCCTCATCTCTCTCACTTAATTTTTAAATGGAAAAATAAATTATGTTCCTCTAAGCTTTTACATTCTTTATCTGAAACAAGTCTTGGTCTCGTCATTTAATTAATTGGTTAGGTTAGGCTCTTAAAAAAAAAAAAAATCCCTTTCCTTTATTTCATTCACTTGGGGTGTTATCTTTTGCTGTGCTTTACTGCCTCCCAGAAGCTATTTCAAGTTCAAATTTATTTTCTAAATATCTCCTGTAAGACGCTTGCCAACCACTTTATCGAAGGATTTAAAAATAAAATAAAAGTGTGCATGCTCACCAACACACACACACACACACCACCACCACCACCACCACCACCACCACCACCACTATAGAGGGCCGAAACTGGGCAAGTTAGGCTGGAAGAAAACACCCTGCCATTTATCTGTGGCTTATTTTTTTAGTCTAAAGATCTGTGAGACAAAAGCTCAAACTGTCAGCTAGCTCGCCTGGAACTTTCATGGATATTCACCAGCAGGAGGGGAAATTATATCTTCAAATAGTAGGAATTTCCTTCAGTTGTCAAAGTCAAATTGCACACCCTGCTGAAAAGAAGGAGAACATTCACGAATACCTTAAGAGGTTACAAGTAATGTCATATCCATAATATATTCAGCTGAGGAGAATACTAAAAAGCACTTTTTAATGTACTGATGGTATCAAATACATCTTCAAGGAGCCTTCAGCAATTCTCCACCACTCTTCTCTCACGACGTTCTTGCAGAACAGGCTAAATGCTAAACCTCTTTCCTCACCTTCATCTTCTCTATGCAAAATGAAAAAAGATAGATAAAACATGAGCTGGGATCCAAAGAGCTACTTTAGATATACCTACCGGCACATCCATTGGCATTTATTAAAAATACATTACTTTGAAAATCAGACCCCCAATACTGTATCACAAACTGTTGTTCAAAGTCCACTTGATTTTAAAAAGCAATTTGCTATATGGCACAGGAGGGTTTGGGAGGTTTTGTCGTTGGTTGTTATTGTTTCTTTTACTTTCTCTTTTTAGAAACTCAAGCAAAGTCCACTTGGGAAGAGGTAATTGTGTATGGTCCTTTGGATCCTAGCCACAAAAAATATTGTGTGCACTTTTTCTTTTTTAGGGGCAGCTCTAAAGGGAGCAAGGTGTTACCCATTCAGAGTGAGAGCAAAGCTGACACAGGGAGCATTATCCTCACTCTCAGCTGACTTTGTGACATTGTCATGTAGCCAAATTTGACTGACTGCATAGCACTGCAGTGTAATCACATTCACTACATGATCTCTGATTGGCTAGGATCACACATGGGACTACCCCCTCAAAGATAACCCCAAGAACTGTCACAGATCTGAGAAAACGGTGCAACAGACAAGACAATTATTTGCATGATTTTAAGATCCCAACCCTCCAGAAATATTTTGGTTGTCCTGAAAGCACACCTTTATCCTGAAAAAAATGACACTGGCAGGTATAGCCCCGGTTACAATATGTGCCAAGCAGCATTTCTCAGCCAGCCTTTTTAACTCTGATCTCAAGAAATTTCCTGGGAGGTTAAAAGCCATTTTAGACCCCACCAATGGCTATGTCAAGTTCCATACAAAGATAAGTTCTTTGTGTAAGTTCAACTGGCAAGAAAGGTACCTGGAAGTTGGAAATTGTATGCTTCAATATTAAATACAGATCAAACGCATGCCAGCAACTGGCCCACCTTTTCATTCTAATGTATTAAGATCAATGGGGTGTTTGCCATCAACTTAAATTAAATGGAATCAGTATTATGCCCATTGTGAGAAAATTGTGGCAGTATCTGATGAGGAAGTACATTTAGAAAGTATACAAAACCAGTGTATGTGCTCTAACATGGGCACTGCAGTAGGTAATGGGTTGGACAGAGGGCTTCCAGGTCAAGCTGAGGAGCAGGTGTGGACGCAGGCAGTGTGCCAGTGTTCACTTGTTGGGCAGATGTGTAGTGGGGCTGGATGGAGGGCTTCCAGTCCAAGCTGTGGAGCCACAGCTTGGACTCAGCCAGTGTGCCAACGGTCAAGTGCTCGGCAGATGCAGCATGCGGTGGGAGTGCCTCCGGCCCACATTATCTCAGGAAGGATGTCACGGAGGGACAGCTGGGATCACCAGGCCCTGAAGTGGGCCTGCAGGAAGGTGAACAGGGAAATAGTATTGGGTCTATCTCAACAAAGTGAAGGGATTATTCCTCATCCCGAGATATTACGGCCAAGGAGGGAGCTTTACAAACAGGATGGGTTCATTTGTCAGAAATAGGTAATGACTTGTTCTGTTGGATCTGCAAAGGGGGGCATGCAAGAAGCAATTCAGTGCAGGTGGGCCGGGGTGAGGGAGGACTAAGCAATAGGCTTGTCCTCTTCCTGTGGCTGCTAGGGATGGGAAATGCTGATGAGAACAGGGATGGCAACCACTCAGATGCACTGTTTGGGTGACAGATGATGCCTGAGGCCTCCTGCTCTGGATTTTGTAGCCCAGCAGCAGATAAGGGTTACCTGCAAGGCCAACTCACCTCACCCACCCGGTGTCTTGCAGCCCAGGAAGGGGTGACAGGGGAAGGCCTCCCTCCCCCAAAAGGGGTAGCCCTGGAGGGTGGCTGTGATGCCACTCTACAGGCTTTGAGTGTTTTCACCCATTACTGTGCCTAGCTAGTGGCTGGCACAGCTTAGTTGCCTGTCCAGGTCTTTCGCCTTTGCAGATTGATCAATAAATGTGGCCCAATTTGATACCAATCACTTGTGTCCAGCTCTTTATTTCCCCCTTTCCGCCTGCAAAATAGACATATAACTGGAAGCAGCAAGTCCCATTGAACTCAATATGGCATACTTCCAGGTATACATGTATCGGATTGCACTGTAAGAGAATATAGGGTCAACCCACTGAATCTACATAAACTGAAATGTGGGGTGAAATTTAGCAGTTGAGGCACAATCGCTTACAGCATTTAAGGGGTTAAATGGAACTTGGGGTGAGTAATCCCTACACACACACACGCACACAAAGGTGTGTTCCTTTATTCTTCCATAGGTATTCTCTGCCGCACATTCCATTCCTTCCAAATTTGGGTTTAGTTGCAGGCAGTTTCTAAAATTAAGTCTGCAAATGGAACTTATGCAGTTTCCTGTAGTTTGCAGTTCCTTTGCATTTCCACCCCCGCCCCCCGTTCCCTGCCAAATTAACCATGCCCACAAAGGTGCATCAGGAAAAGGGCACCCAAAAGCAATATGTAAAATTTCATCAAAACAGCTACTCTTTTCTCTTTTTTTGCAATTTTGGGGGGAGGGGGAGACACACATGAAATGAAAAAATGGAAAGTGGCGGGCAAATGGCACACACAGAGTGGTCTCTGCAAAACTCTTTTTTTCCGATGGGAAAATGGAGAATTCCTAATGCATCAGCTTGTAGTAAAAATGTAACCTAAAAGCCATTGTATGTGTCTTAAGCAGCACATAGTACTGTAAGAGCTGTGCATGCCTGGAATGAGCAGACAGTAACCCTAAGATAAGGTTGCTAAGCAAACCGCTGGCAACCAATCAAAAGTAACACGCTGGCTGAGGAATGCAAGCTAAGTGATAAAACTGTAGCGCGGAGGTTGCCCAGGGTCGACTCTGCTTTGAGCGTGAGCTCCTTTGTCGAACTGTTTGCAAACAATAAAATCGAGTTGGACCCAGCCTGAAGTTGACTCTCCTCTTTGGGGCAAATTGGACTAGCCTCCAGGGGGCGAAACTAGCATTTTGTGCAACAAACTGGCAA
This sequence comes from Heloderma suspectum, assembly GCF_057233095.1. Classification (NCBI taxonomy): domain Eukaryota; kingdom Metazoa; phylum Chordata; class Lepidosauria; order Squamata; family Helodermatidae; genus Heloderma; species Heloderma suspectum. The sequence goes on from NC_139460.1 coordinate 14,268,107, forward strand.
GCAGCCAGGAGTCCCTTGGACCACCCTGGGGTCAAATGACAGAACCGGCAAAGGTGCCTGTGGGGCGCGCCGGACCGCCTTTGAGGTCTGCCACGGCACCAGAGAACGGGGGTCGGGACACCCAGGAGGTTAAAGGCGTGGACTCCATTGATTGAGTCAACCAGGCTGAATGGGTCTGAAGAGACGGCACTAGGGTGTTGGGCAGAGTAAGTACTTGATTTCCCTTCTGTCTTTCTGTTTGAGTTGCCTTCGGAGCGTCTGAGGTTTGTCAGACTCTGTGTAAACGTCCGAGGTTTGTCAGACTCCGTGTCAGTGTCGGAGGTTTGTCAGGCTCCGTGTATGGTTTCAAATAGAGGTAGGCACAATGGGGGCGGGTAGCTCCCGTTTAGAAAGCTCTGCCACTCCCTTGGGATGCATGCTAAAGAACTTTAGCAAAGTCAAGCGTCTGAGGTTTGTCAGACTCCGTGTACTAAGATGTCGAAAGGCAAGCTGGTTACACTCTGTCAGTTGGAATGGCCAGCATTTGGAATTAGTTGGCCAGACATAGGATCCTTTGGTGTAAATCTTGTAAATGCTGTATATAAAAATGTGGTGAATAATGGGCAATGGGATCAATTCGCCTATATTGATGGTTGGTTGAATTGGTGCGGAAAGAATCCCCCTTAGTTACAGAAGTGTAAATGTGTAAATGTGTTACTGGCAAAGGACCACAGGGGCAAGAGACCCCGGGTGGTGTCTGAATCAAGTAGTAAGAGATAAATTTGCCTCAGGGAAGGTGAGGTTATCAGCATTTGGATGAGTGCCAACCAAAATCCACTGAAGGCGAGAAAAGGTTGAATATAAAGTTCAATATTGTAAAGTCATAATGGTATGCTCCGAGGTGAAGCCCAAAGCCCCTGTTCTCCCTGATTCAAGCCCTACAGAAGGAGCTTGAAGACTGGGAGACCCTGCCCAAGGTGCCCTGAGCTCCCCCTGTCTGATTCGGTCTGGTAGGTTGGGAGGAGAGGTTGTTGGGGGAGGGAGGGGGCCCTCCAGAGACAGTTTGTCTGCCACCGTATCCAAGTTTGTTAGAAGAAGCAAAAGCAGTTAAAAAAGTTGCAACTTCTGAAAAAAGAGATTTGTTTGACGACTTAAAGACTGTGGCAAAATCAAGAAACAAAGACAGAGCAAGTTCTTAAAATATCAGGGTCTGTGTAAGCTTATCTCTGTCAGCCTGCTCAGAGCAGAGCCAAGGGGGACTTGCCTAACCCCCCTTCGCCGTGGCTGGTTTAGCCTTAGCAAGCAGAGAGGCTGGAAGGTGTCTGTGAGGACCTGATAAAAGAGTGAGATTTGCAAAAAAACAAACAAACAAGAAAAGCATCACAGCTGAAAAGCTGAGCAGCACTGCTCTGTTCTTATCTGTGGAGGAATCTAGAAGAGGTGTAAGGTTACACCTTCCCCATTTGAACTGATGAAGAGACACAGAGCTTTTGTTAAAAGCATCCCTTCTTTATGGCCCAAAGCCTTCTTTGTTAGAAGCACTCTGCACATGGACTGGAACTTTGGACAGTTAAAGACTTGCCATAAAAAGTACTGTGAGGCTTGTCATAGCCTTAAACTCCCGTTGTTGTAAATTGTGTGTTTGTTTGTGATCAGCTCAGTGTACAGTTTAATTTGTGATCTCAACACTCAAATAAAAAGCTGCATTTAACTGAAAGAACTGGGTATATTTAGCCTTGAGAAGAGAAGACTGAGGGGAGATCTGATAGCACTCTTCAAGTACTTGAAAGGTTGTCCCAGAGAGGAAGGCCAGGATCTCTTCTCGATCATCCCAGAGTGCAGGACACGGAATAATAGGCTCAAGTGACAGAAAGCTGAATTCCGGCTGAACGTCAGGAGAAACGTCCTAACTGTTAGAGCAATATGACAATGGAACCAATTACCTGGGGAGATGGTGGGCTCTCCCACCCTGGAGGCATTCAAGACGAGGCTAGACAGCCATCTGTCAGGGATGCTCTGATTTAGATTCCTGCACTGGGCAAGGGGTTGGACTCGATGGCCCTGTAAGCCCCTTCCAACCCTACTATTCTATGATTTCCAAGGCTTTGATTTCATTTACCCTAATGAAGCATACAGATACAAATTGCTAGAGATTCATAGACTACAAAGGAAACAGCCTTCAAAAAGTTCAAAGAGAAACTACAAAAGTTAGTTTCCCTTTAAAAAGGGGGGCAGCAAATTCTCTTAACTTAAGAAGTAAGAGAGAAAGAGTCCCCCACTCTCCCATGATACTTCTAAGCCCAGCTGTGTTTCTAAAGCCTAAGAAAGTTCCTGCCCCATGTGTTCCAGCTCTTTCTCAAAATCTGAACTGTTCTGATGTTCCATTTGCTCAGAGGCAAACCTGACACTCTGCCAAAACTCATGCAGTGTGGAGTTGCGGATGCAAAAATGGTGGCTTGGAACTCTTTCCACATATGAGAACGCCCTTCCCTTGATTTTGATGGGCCCTGACCATGCAGTCAGAGGAGCAGTATAATAGTTAGATCTGCTCCACCATGCCCTACTATACAAAACAAATGTTTTCCAGTCATGGTGTTAGATTTTAATGATATGAAAAAGGTATAAAAGAAGGCAGAAGAAAGTAGCAGACAAAAAGTCTTAAAAAAGAAAGAAAGCTTATCCCAAATGTGTGTCGTTGAAGATCTAAGCAAGCGAGTCTCTGTCGAAGCAATGGCAAACAGCCTAACTTGCAGAGAAAACAAAGAGTTAAAACTGGTGCATGGCACAGAGAATTTGAAACATGATTTGCAGAACAGGCAAGCCAAAAGATAAGTGTGCCTGTTACAAGAGGGAGGCTATAGTAGCCATAAAAAGGGGTGAAGCCCCCGTATGAAGCTTTAACAAAAATATTACCCACTAGAAGTGGACAATTAAAATAAAAAAGGCTTTTCTTAAATTGAAGCAAGCCTTAATATCACCGCCTGCTTTAGCCTTATCAGACCCCAGATCATGAAGTTTTTAGAGCTATGGTGCACATGAGAGCACATAAAAAAGTGCCATTCCTGGAAAAAGGAAAAGGCAATGCTGGCAGCCACCATGGGCGGAGATATAAACAGCAGCTTGAGAGCACAGAAGTGACCAGAGGGGGGGGGGCAGAAAAGGAAAGGGCCAACCGGGGCTCAATAAATGTGCGTATTGCCGAGAGAAGAGACATTGGAAGAAAGATTGTCCAGAGCTGAAAGAAAAGAGAAAAGAGACTCACCCTGAAGGCTGCCAAATGCTGGCAAGGTCCTCCAGTGGGGGGGAGTCTAGTTGAAGGGCCACCACCCTACAAACAAACGCTCGGGAGAATCCCAAGATAAAAGTAAGGGTTGGTGGCGAGGACTGTAAAGCCCTAGTAGATACTGGAGCCACATTTTCTATGATCCCTGTGAAGCCCCCCGGCAAGAGAAAGTGGAAAGCATGTAACTATAAAAGAAATTAAAGGGGAAAAAAATAAACTAAATTGCCCATGTGTAAGCCCCTCCTCACGAAGACTGGAAATAACATACTGGAACATGCCTTTGTAGTTTCATCTGCATACCTGGTTGCCCTCTTGGGGCGGGACTTGTTAACAAAACTGCAAGCTAAAATCTTCTTCCGTGATAATCAGATTGTAGTACAGCTGCCAGCAATGCAGGGCTCAAATTATCGAATGGCCCTTCAAGCAATCAAGATTGTGTCAGAGGCCAAAGGGACTGAGATTTTAGAGAATGTTAATCCATGTGTGTGGGCAGACAGAACCCCTGCCCGACCAAATGCATAACACAAATTAAAATCTTCTTTAAAAAGGGAGAGCCCTGTGTGTGTGAGGCAGTATCCTCTGAAAAAAGCCACCTGTGCAGGCTTGAAGCCGCTCATTGAGAAGTTCAAAAATTATGGTTAGTTAATAAAGGGATCATCCCCCTTTAACACCCCGATTTTGAGTGCGCCCGAGGCAGATAGCACCTCCTTCAGGTTAGACCAAGACCTGAGAACAGTTGCTGACTGCCCTTTGTGCATCAAAAATAATTCAAAGATGTTTGAGCCCCCAGCTCAAATTAGAAGTCGCCCATGCGCTTACTATCCTTTTCAGAGATTTCAAATTGACTTTTCAGAGTTGCCCCAGACTCATGGCTATCGGTACCTGCTAGTAATGATAAAAGCAATTGACTGCACCACTCAGACAGTAGCCAAGATCCTGTTAAAAAGTAATCCCTAGGCTCTTGTTACCTAAAGAAAGTGAATCAAATCAGGGGCCCCATTTTGTTGGACAAGTGACGCAAGTAGTGGCCCAGGCATAACAAACTAACTAGAAGCTACACCCCCCTTGGAAACCTCAATCTACAAGTCAAGTTGAGAAGATGAACCGCACCTTAAAGACAATGCTCATTAAAATTTGTTTAAAGATTAAGTTGAAAGGCCACAGGCCTTGCCAATCACCTTGACTCGAGTATGGTGCGCCCCCAAGGGAAGTATTAAATTGACACCTTTTAAACGTTCCACAAGTGCCCACCTCGGATATTACCTATGGCTGATAGCTTAAATGTGAATTTAAAAGTAAAAGTTTTAAGATTCAGGGCTATGTTACTGCTTTGCAGTCTGTTTTGTTTTCACAGGTTTGCGACACCGCACCAATCCTGGCCTTTAGATGCTCCAGTGCATAATCTCAATCCCAGCGATTGGGTGCTAATCCAGTCCTAGAAAGATGAACCACCTACCAAGAAGCAGAAGGGTCTGTTTCAGATCCTACTTACCACTCCCATTGCTATGAAAGTCGCCAAAGAAAAGAAGTGGATTCATCACACTGAATAAAGGCATCACCTGCACCAGAGAGGGTCACACCGGAAGCTGACCCACCTGAAGGTCACCGTTGGAATAATGAACCCCTGAAAGGACTCAAGTAGCTCTACAGAAAGGGGGCGCTCTCGTTTCAAGGGTTCCTGATGAACGGAACAAAACTGAGTTCCAAAAGTTAAAAAAAAAAAAGTGTTTTTGTTGTCAACATTCTAGTAGCTAGAACAAGGGCGTCCCAGGCCTCACTTGCTGTTTAGAGAAAACCGTCAATGCCACAGCGATAATAGTTTGCACCTTTAAGTGCGTAGTCCACCGCTGGACCAAAGAGAGTATAAATTTGAGAAAAGCCTTTTGAGGGGGGAATTGTAGTAAAAATGTAACCTAAAAGCCATTGTATGTGTCTTAAGCAGCACATAGTGCTGTAAGAGCTGCGCATGCCTGGAATGAGCAGACAGTAACCCTAAGATAAGGTTGCTAAGCAAACCGCTGGCAACCAATCAAAAGTAACACGCTGGCTGAGGAATGCAAGCTAAGTGATAAAACTGTAGTGCGGAGGTTGCCCAGGGTCGACTCTGCTTTGAGCGTGAGCTCCTTTGTCGAACTGTTTGCAAACAATAAAGTCGAGTTGGACCCAGCCTGAAGTTGACTCTCCTCTTTGGGGCAAATTGGACTAGCCTCCAGGGGGCGAAACTAGCATTTTGTGCAACAAGCTCCATTTTGGAAAAAAAGGTAGGTAATTTGGAACTCAATAACAGGTGTGTGTGTGGGGGGGGAATACAACAGAGGAGAATGTTGGAAGCATCCCTAATTGAAATCCATACAGCTTCCATTGAGATTCTGACTTGTTCCACCAAGACTGCCTTCATTGCAATTTTATTTGAGCAGCCTTCCCCAATCTGGTGCCCTTTGGATGCTTTGCACTACTGCTCCCATCATCCCTGCCCAGGCACCAGGATGGGGAAGACCATGTCAGAGAGTGCCAGATGACTTTACATTTGCAACATAGCACTTTGTCTCCATGCTCATTCCCTGGCTTCAGAGGCAAGCATGGCAGAGTCCGCTGGTGTGGAAGGATCTGGTTCGATGTAGAAGCTCATGGGTTACTGCATGGTACTGAGCTTCTTTCAGCTTGGGGATTGAATTCCATTTAAGATGCACTTTCGGGGGCCACATCCCAGAGGTGGGTGGGACAAGGGCAAAAGGAGTAGGGCAAACATATAAAAATATCAGCAAATTTAGCTTACAGCTTTTATTGCCAGTAACTAAGCCTTAAGAGAAGCATTCCAGCCTTTTAGAATGTGGGGCGGGGGGGGGGTCACAAAGCTGGGAAACCATGGATCGATGTTGGAGAAAGGAGGTGGGGCATGGTGAAGGGGTGTGGCCATCTAGGGAACTCCAGTGGGCAGGATTGGGTCTCTGGCTTAGCATCTCTGGAGGTGCTCAAGGCCAGTCGTGATGTTGGCTCCTCCTGAGCTGGGTTGGAGTCTGGACTAGAGATGGACAGATGACCTAGAGTTTGGGTCCTCTAGGCACCCACCAAGCTACTGACACAGCTCGTGCGCCCCTGGACCTGCACTCGAGCTCCCCCTCCCACTCACTCAGCATTCACCCTGGACCCACCCCAAGCAGCGGGAGTGCCATTGCGCAGAAGAACATGGTAATGGTGATGCACACATCTAGTCTTATGCCAAATGGTACTGGGAGCGGCTGATATGTGCAAGATTACAGGCATGAATGGCCCATTTATGCCTGTAATCTTGCACATATCGGCCATTCACAGTACCATTTTGCATAAGACTAGATGTGTGCATAATCTCAATTGCCATTTTCTTTCACAAAATGGCGCTCACAGGAGGGTCCAGGGTGAGTGCAGGTGGCTTGGCGAGTGCGGGGGGGGGGAGAGCTCAAGCAGGGGCAGGGGCTCAGCAGGCGCAGCTCAGAGGCAGAGGCAGGGGGGAGTCACTGGACTCCTGGACCCAATTGGGTGCCTGCAGCATCCCTAGTCAGGACCTGAGCTGCTATTGCCCAGGGTGCAATGAACATGCACTGACTAGATCATGGGCTTTGCAGAGTACAGTTCTGAATGAGAACAGTGGTATAATTCTCATATGGGCTCCCCCACACACACTTTGCAACCTACCATGGGGGCAGATGGCCTGTACTCTGGCGATGATAGATAGATAGATAGATGATAGATGATAGATAGATAGATAGATAGATAGATAGATAGATAGATAGATAGATAGATAGATGTGCGAAGATGACAACATTATTTAGACACATAATTATGCCAAAACATTTAACAGCTCTAGCAGAGCAAAGCATTTACAGCCTCAGGGCAGCTCAAGGCAGTTTTCTAAGACTTCACAGTTATCTTGCTCTCATCTTGATGCTGCCTGTGTGGAAAGGAAAAGAAATGCGGACTCTGATCATGCATTTGCTGACATGACCCAGTATCATACCAAGTGGCTGGTAGTAAACAACCCCTGCCTCTGATTTAAGGCCCTCTCCAATTTAAAATGTCTCCTTAATGTATTCTGTGCAGAACTTGGATGGTGCTTATTTCCAATATTCATTACATCAAGCTAGCAGCTGGGGGAGGCGGGTGGAGAGGAAGACAAGACTGCATGCATTACCAGGGAAGTCTGATTTTGCAAGTGGCCAACAGTAAATCATGTTGGAGAGATAACTGATCTGGATACATTCTGTAAGTAAACCTGGATCCGGCTTATCGCTTCCACAACACCTCCAAACCTTAGCAGCCCATGGCCAGGGCAATACACTGTGGTGTCCAAGTCATGAGGAATGCAAGCAACTTTATCTTCAAAATGCAGTGCAGACTTCTCACAGTGTGCTACCAAGGGCTCCACCATCTCTCTCCCTGACCCAGATTGCAAAAGACAATGAACCACTCAGAAAAGCTCCACTGGACAACACTGAGACAATGCAATGCTGGTGGGAAAAAACTCTCTCTTTGCCACCCTCGTCACCACCGAGTAGGCTTGATAATGAGCTCTAACCTGTGCTCGGTCGGACTCAGGATGAATCTTCTTCCACCTGAGCTCTAACCGTCGCCCCTCTTGCTTCATTGCCCTTCATTGTGTCCCCTCTTGCTTCACTGCCCTCTTGCTTCATTGCTCTAACCGTCTCCCCTCTTGCTTCATTGCCCTCAGCTGAGGTGTATACCAAGGAGCTGTCCAGGCTCTGCTCAGAGGAAGAAGGGGATTGGGAGCAATCGTATCAACTGCTCTGGTCATCTCTGCATTCCACAGAGTAACCAGGACTCTGACAGGACAAAAAGATTTGTGCTGGTTCAACAAAAGCTGTATCCAGTTGCTTATAGATGTATATCAAGTTTCATCATAACATCTCAGTGCTCAAGGAAGGCACCACACTGAAGTATGTTTTACATATTTCCTTGCTCTCATGAAAAGAAGTTCATAACGTTCAAATTTCATTTGAAATGTCGAATCACGTCCTGGAAATGTCCGTGAACCAAATTTCATTATTGTGTGTTAACACAGATAACCCCTTCATGGATCACTGCCTTGTTGTGGTGAAGGGGCTTGCGTAACTCAGTGAAGCCATAAGCTATGCCGTGCAGGGCCACCCAAGACAGACAGGTCATGGCAGAGAGTTCTGACAAAATGTGGTCCACTGGAGAAGGAAATGGCAACCCACTCCAGTATTCTTCTTGCCAAGAAAACCCCATGGAACGTATCACAAGGCTAAAAGAGATGACACCAGAAGATGAGCCCCTCAGGTCAGAAGGTGTCCAATACACTACTGGGGAAGAGCAGAGGGAATTTCCAAGTAGTGCCAGAAAGAGTGAAGCGGCTGGGCCAAAGCCAAAAGGACACTCAGCTGTGGATGTGTCTGGTGGTGAAAAGAAAATACGATGCTGTAAAGAACAATATCTTTAGGAACCTGGAATGTAAGATCAATGAATCAAGGTAAGCTAGAGGTGGTCAAACATGAGATAGCAAGATTGAACATCGACATCTTGGGAATCAGTGAACTAAAATGGACAAGCATGGGCGAATTTAATTCAGGTGACCATTATATCTACTACTGTGGGCAAGAATCCCTTAGAAGAAATGGAGAAGCACTCATAGTCAATGGAAGGGTGGGAAAAGCACTACTGGGGTACAATCTCAAAAACGATAGAATGATCTCAGTATGAATCCAAGGCAAACCATTCAACGTCACAGTAATTCAGGTCTATGCCCCAACCACTGAGGCCAAAGAAGCTGAGGTTGATCGGTTCTATGAAGACCTACAACACCTTCTAGAACTAACACCAAAAAAAGACATCCTCTTCATCATAGGGGATTGGAATGCTAAAGTAGGAAGTCAGGAAATCACTGGGATAACAGGCAAGCATGGCCTTGGTGTACAAAATGAAGCAGGACAAAGGCTAATAGAGTTTTGCCAAGAGAACACGCTGATCATAGCAACACTCTTTTCCAACAGCACAAGAGGCGACTCTACACATGGAAATCACCAAATGGTCAATACTGAAATCAGATTGATTATGTCCTTTGCAGCCAAAGTTGGAGAAGCTCTATACAGTCAGTAAAAACAAGACCTGGAGCTGAGTGTGGCTCAGATCATGAGCTGCTTCTTGCAAAATTTTGGCTTAAATTGAAGAACGTAGGGAAAACCACTAAACCATTCAGGTACGACCTAAATCATATCCCTTATGAATATACAGTGGAGGTGAGGAATAGATTTAAGGGATTAGACCTGACAGACAGAGTGCCTGAGGAACTATGGATGGGAGGTATGTAATATTGTTCAGGAGGCAGCAACTAAATCCATCCCAAAGAAAAAGAAATGCAAGAAAGCCAAGTGGCTGTCTGATGAGGCTTTACCAGTAGCTGAGGGAAGAAGGGTAGTGAAAAGCTAGGGAGAAAGGGGAAGATATATCCAACTGAATGCAGAGTTCCAGAGAATAGCAAGGAGAGACAAGAAGGCCTTCTTAAATGAACAATGCAAAGAAATTGAGGAAAACAATATAATGGGAAAGAATAGAGACCTCTTCAAGAAAATCGGAGATCTCAAGGGAACGTTTTGTGCAAAGACAGGCATGATAAAGGACAAAGAAGGCAGGGACCTAACAGAAGCAGATGAGATTAAGAAGAGGTAGGAAGAATACACAGAAGAACTATACAGGAAAGATCTGAATGTCCCTGATAGCCATGATAGTGCGGTCACTGAACTTGAGCCGGACGTCCTAGAGAGTGAATTCAAGTGGGCCTTAAGAAGCATTCCTAACAACAAAGCTAGCAGAGATGACAGTATTCTAGCTGAGCTATTTAAAATCCTAAAGGATGATGCTGTTAAAGTGCTGCACTCAATATGCCAACAAATTTGGAACACTCAACAGTGGCCACAAGACTGGGAAAGGTCAGTTTACATTCCAGTTCCAAAGAAGGGCAATGCCAAAGAGTGTTCAAACTACTGTACAATTGCACTCATTTCACATGCCAGCAAGGTTATGCTCAAAATCCTACAAGCTAGGCTTCAGCAGTATGTGAACCTAGAACTACCGGAAGGACAAGCTGGGTTTCGAAGAGGCAGAGGAACTAGAGATCAAATCGCCAACATTGGCTGGATCATGGAGAAAGCAAGAGAATTCCAGAAAAATGTCTATTTCTGCTTCATTGACTATGCTTAAGCCTTTGATTGTGTGGATCACAACAAATTGTGGCCAATTCTTAAAGAGATGAGAGTACCAGACCACCTTACCTATCTCCTGAGAAACCTGTACGAGGGTCAAGAAGCAACAGCAAGAACCGGACATGGAACAACCGATTGGTTCAAAATTGGGAAAGGAGTACGACAACGCTGCATACTGTTGCCCTGCTTATTTAACTTATATGCAGAGTACATCACGAGAAACGCCAGGTTGGATGAATCACAGGTCGGAATTAAGATTGCTGGAAGAATTATTAACAACCTCAGATACACAGATGATACCACCCTCATGGCAGAAAGCAAAGAGGATCTCAAGAGCCTCTTGTTGAGGGTGAAAGAGGAGAGTGCAAAAGCTGGTTTGAAACTCAACATTAAAAAAAACGAAGATCATGGCATCTGGCCCCATCACTTCCTGGCATATGGAAGTGGAAGAAATGGAAGCAGTGACAGATTTTATTTTCTTGGGCTCCAAGATCACCACAGACAGTGACTGTAGCCATGAAATTAAAAGACACTTGCTCCTTGGGAGGAAAGCTATGGCAAACCTAGACAGCATAGTAAGAAGCAGAGACATCACCTTGCCGACAAAGGTCCGTATAATCAAAGCTATGGTTTTCCCAGTAGTAATGTATGGCTGTGAGAGCTGGACTATAAGGAAGGCTGAGCGCAGGAGAATTGATGTTTTCCAACTGTGGTGCTGGAGAAGACTCTTACAAGTCCCCTGGACTGCAAGGAGGTCAAATCAGTCAATCCTAAAGGAAATCAACCCTGACTGCTCCTTGGAAGGACAGATACTGAAGCTGAAGCTCAAATATTTTGGCCACCTAATGCAAAGAGAAAACTCCCTGGAAAAGACCCTGATGCTGGGAAAGATTGAAGGCAAAAGGAGAAGGGGACGGCAGAGGATGAGATGGCTAGATAGCATCACCGATGCAATGAACATGAACTTGAGCACACTCCGGGAGAGAGCAGAGGATAGGAAGGCTTGGCGTGCTATGGTCCATGGGGTCACAAAGAGTCGGACACGACTCAATGACTGAACAACAACAACACAGATTTCAAAAAAATCAAACAAAGAATGCCAGACAGGTAGCTTAAACTAAATGCCTGACTTTGTTTGACCAATTATCCACACTCCCTCATTGACTGAGTGCCATTTTGCCATTTACCAAACTCTGATGCACTTGATTTCGCTGATGTATGAAAGCTCCTTCATGGATCACTGCCTTGTTGTGGCGAAGGGGCTTGAGTAACTCAGTGAAGCCATAAGCTATGCCGTGCAGGGCCACCCAAGACGGACAGGTCATGGCAGAGAGTTCTGACAAAATGTGGTCCACTGGAGAAGGAAATGGCAACCCACTCCAGTATTCTTGCCAAGAAAACCCCATGGAACGTATCACAAGGCTAAAAGAGATGACGCCGGAAGATGAGCCCCTCAGGTCGGAAGGTGTCCAATATGCTACTGGGGAAGAGCAGAGGGTATTTCCAAGTAGCGCCAGAAAGAGTGAAGCGGCTGGGCCAAACCCGAAAGGACACTCAGCTGTGGATATGTCTGGCGGTGAAAAGAAAATCCGATGCTGTAAAGAACAATACTGTTTAGGAACCTGGAATGTCAGATCAATGAATCAAGGTAAGCTGGAGGTGGTCAAACATGAGATGGCAAGATTGGACATCGACATCTTGGGAATCAGCGAACTAAAATGGACAGGCATGGGCGAATTTAATTCAGGTGACCATCATATCTACTATTGTGGGCAAGAATCCCTTAGAAGAAATGGAGTAGCACTCATAGTCAACAAAAGGGTGGGAAAAGCAGTACTGGGGTGCAATCTTAAAAATGATAGAATGATCTCAGTACGAATCCAAGGCAAACCATTCAACATCACAGTAATTCAAGTCTATGCCCCAACCACTGAGGCCGAAGAAGCTGAGGTTGAGCGGTTCTATGAAGACCTACAACACCTTCTAGAACTAACACCAAAAAAAGATGTCCTCTTCATCATAGGGGATTGGAATGCTAAAGTAGGAAGTCAAGAAATCACCGGGATAACAGGCAAGCATGGCCTTGGTGTACAAAATGAAGCAGGACAAAAGCTAATAGAGTTTTGCCAAGAGAACATGCTGATCATAGCAAACACTCTTTTCCAACAGCACAAGAGGCGACTCTACACATGGACGTCACCAGATGGTCAATATCGAAATCAGATTGATTATGTCCTTTGCAGCCAAAGATGGAGAAGCTCCATACAGTCAGTAAAAACAAGACCTGGAGCTGACTGTGGCTCAGATCATGAGCTGCTTCTTGCAAAATTTTGGCTTAAATTGAAGAACGTCGGGAAAACCACTAAACCGTTCAGGTATGACCTAAATCATATCCCTGATGAATATACAGTGGAGGTGAGGAATAGATTTCAGGGATTAGACCTGATAGACAGAGTGCCTGAGGAACTATGGACGGAGGTCCGTAACATTGTTCAGGAGGCAGCAACGAAATCCGTCCCAAAGAAAAAGAAATGCAAGAAAGCAAAGTGGCTGTCTGATGAGGCTTTACAAGTAGCTCACGAAAGAAGGGAAGCGAAAAGCAAGGGAGAAAGGGGAAGATATACCCAACTGAATGCAGAGTTCCAGAGAATAGCAAGGAGAGACAAGAAGGCCTTCTTAAATGAACAATGCAAAGAAATCGAGGAAAACAACAGAATGGGAAAGACTAGAGATCTCTTCAAGAAAATTGGAGATCTCAAGGGAACGTTTTGTGCAAAGACGGGCATGATGAAAGACAAAGAAGGCAGGGACCTAACAGAAGCAGATGAGATTAAGAAGAGGTGGCAAGAATACACAGAAGAACTATACAGGAAAGATCTGAATGTCCCTGATAGCCATGATAGTGCGGTCACTGAACTTGAGCCGGACATCCTCGAGAGTGAAGTCAAGTGGGCCTTAGGAAGCATTAGTAACAACAAAGCTAGCGGAGATGACAGTATTCCAGCCGAGCTATTTAAAATCCTAAAAGATGATGCTGTTAAAGTGCTGCATTCAATATGCCAACAAATCTGGAACACTCAACAGTGGCCACAAGACTGGAAAAGGTCAGTTTACATTCCAATTCCAAAGAAGGGCAACGCCAAAGAGTGTTCAAACTACCGCACAATTGCACTCATTTCACATGCCAGCAAGGTGATGCTCAAAATCCTACAAGCTAGGCTTCAGCAGTATGCGAACCGAGAACTACCGGAAGTACAAGCTGGGTTTAGAAGAGGCAGAGGAACTAGAGATCAAATCGCCAACATTCGCTGCATCATGGAGAAAGCAAGAGAATTCCAGAAAAACGTCTATTTCTGCTTCATTGACTACGCTAAAGCCTTTGATTGTGTGGATCACAACAAACTGTGGCAAATTCTTAAAGTGATGGGAGTACCAGACCACCTTACCTGTCTCCTGAGAAACCTGTACGAGGGTCAAGAAGCAACAGTAAGAACCAGAGATGGAACAACCGATTGGTTCAAAATTAGGAAAGGAGTACGACAAGGCTGTATATTGTCGCCCTGCTTATTTAACTTATATGCAGAGTACATCATGAGAAATGCCGGGTTGGATGAATCAGAGGTCGGAATTAAGATTGCCGGGAGAATTATCAACAACCTCCTATATGCAGACAATACCACCCTAATGGCAGAAAGCGAAGAGGATCTCAAGAGCCTCTTGTTGAGGGTGAAAGAGGAGAGTGCAAAAGCTGGTTTGAAACTCAACATTAAAAAAACTAAGATCATGTCATCTGGCCCTATCACTTCCTGGCATATAGAAGGGGAAGAAATGGAAGCAGTGACAGATTTTACTTTCTTGGGCTCCAAGATCACCGCAGATGGTGACTGTAGCCATGAAATTAAAAGACGCTTGCTCCTTGGGAGGAAAGCTATGGCAAACCTAGACAGCATAGTAAGAAGCAGAGACATCACCTTGCCGACAAAGGTCCGCCTAATCAAAGCTATGGTTTTCCCAGTAGTAATGTATGGCTGTGAGAGCTGGACTATAAGGAAGGCTGAGCGCCGAAGAATTGATGCTTTCGAACTGTGGTGCTGGAGAAGACTCTTACGAGTCCCCTGGACTGCAAGGAGGTCAAATCAGTCCATCCTAAAGGAAATCAACCCTGAGTGCTCATTGGAAGGACAGATAATGAAGCTGAAGCTCCAATATTTTGGCCACCTGATGCGAAGAGAAAACTCCCTGGAAAAGACCCTGATGCTGGGAAAGACTGAAGGCAAAAGGAGAAGGGGACGGCAGAGGATGAGATGGCTAGATAGCATCACGGATGCAATGAATATGAACTTGAGCACGCTCCGGGAAAGAGCGCAGGACAGGAAGGCCTGGCGTGCTATGGTCCATGGGGTCACGAAGAGTCGGACACGACTGAACGACTGAACAACAACAAACAACTATGAAAGCTCAGACTTGCAAATTAAAGCAAAACAAAATTATCACCGGGGTCAAAACTGTATTCCTGTTCAGCAAACCTCCAACCATTTTCCCTTGCTGTTACTGAGTCTCCACATAGCATAGATGGGGATGGGTGAACTCACCCCATCCTGCACCGCGTGCCGGACCCTCACCAGCCATGCGGTGAGCTGCTGGGTGATGTGTGGGTGCCCGGCGAGCAGTGCCCAGCCGCCCACTCCCCTGCTGAGCCACTATTTTGTGTAAAAATGGTGGCTCAGCCTTTTCCATAAACAACCATTTACACAAATGGTGGCTGTAAAGGGGCCATTTATGCAACACTGCAGACAGCTTTATGGCCTCCATTTGCATAAATGGTTATTGACAAAAAAAAGGCCAAGCTGCCATTAATGGGTCCCAGTAGTGGGTCAGGAAGGGAATGGGGGCCACACTCTTGCCCAACTCGACGCGTGCCAAGCCTGGCAAGTGTGGGGATCCACGGACCTGTATATGGGGGGCCAAGCTAGTGAGAAATCACCAGGATTTGAGCACCATCAGACACCTGCTCCGTCCCTAAGCATAGAAACCAATGATAGAGTGACCATAGAGAATGGAGAGTGAGGAAAGAACAGATACCCTTTTATCAGCAAGGTTTGTTGCCTTTTGACCTAAAACCTGCATGCAAGAGGACCAATGCCTTCAGAGCTAAGCGATCTCTCCCACAGTTCCTCCTCCAGACAGAAGTTGTCCGTAATGATGAGTAGGGATGTCAGAGAAATCTGCAACAGAACCAAATGAGTTTGGATTTTTATCTATCTGGCCTGCAGATTCTGCAGTAAACTGGCTTTTCCCCATTGGGCAGTTTCCGTGGACTTGTGGACTAGGTTTAAAAAAAGAAGAAGAAAAAAAAAACTTTCCAGAATTTTACACAAACTTTGCCATAGAAAAATACGCAAAAATTAAAAACACCTGCCCCAAAATGCAAATTTCCCTCATAGGCTAAAACATGAAAATGCGCATTTGGGGGGAATTTGAGCATCTGAGGAGAATTTGCACATCTTTGCACTTGCAATTTTGCGCAAATTTAGAAACAAAAAAAATCCTATTCCGCCAATGGGTGGACAACAGAACAAAAGGTGCCTGACAATCTGTGAAGCACAGACGGAACAGATTTTGCACGATCAGTACATCCCTACTCCTGAATACATTCCTTGGCACTTTCCATCACGGCTGTCACCAGAGGTTCTTGCCTGTGCTGCTACAGGTCCACCATCCACTCTCCCACTCACTATCTCTGAGAATTCCCATGCCCCAACAGAACAGCCTCCCTTGTATAAACAATATATGTGACTAAATATATTAAGATGGCACAGAGACCTATTTTTTCAGATGGGAAACATGACATTTTGACAATGATGGCCAACTACTGGTCTGCAGGAAATATGAATCACAGTGCCGCTGTTATGTCCACCTACCCGCCCTGTCCTTTGCGGCTCTTCAGAGCACACAGTGTCCTGGTTTTCAAATGATTCAGAGTGAAATACATTGAAGTGGGTTAGCTTTGTACAATACAAATAAACGCACTACCTAATAGGAAACACCTAAGGTCCTGATGACTTTTGCTAGAAGCTGAGCACTTAAATATGCTGTTTATTTCCAAAATCACCCTGGGGTGGACTGTGAAAGGCAAAAGTGGCAACTGCAGGATAAAGGCACGCACATTTTATTCAGATCCCAGCATTATCATATTGCTCAAGTCAATCATATTGCTTTCCAGGTCAGGCTGTGCCTTTCTCCGTCTCATGCAAGGTGCTTGCCTCCATTCAACACCAATGGAAAGTAAAACCTCAGGCAAGGCAGCATTTGTGCATTGCAACTGTTCAATACAAAGGCAAGACACATCAGCTGAAAATGCTCTGCAGGAATTCTTCTCAGTCTAGTGATGTCATTTCTAGGCCTGTGCAAATGTTCTCAGTTTTTTTTTAAAATACCATTTCCTTCAAAGTAACATAAGCAGGATGTAGCCAAAACAAAAAATATCTCCCCACAACTCACTGCACTGAATATTCACATTGTTTCAATATTTTTGGACACTAGGGATGGGAGAATCAGGGATGTTCAAGGTCTCCCAAATGCTCCAACTTCTCTTCAAAGCTCAGTTCAGCTCATTTCCATTCTTGCTTGGGACCTGGGTTTTTTCAGTTTGTTTGAATGGGAACACTGCACCCTTCCTTTTTTTAAAAAAGTGCACATTTTTTTAAAGTGCACCCTTTTCCCCCATTGACCAAAACATGGACATTTTAATTTTTAAAAGGGCACAATCTCAAAAATGTGCACTTTTAAAAACACACACTTTAAATTGTGCATTCTTAAAATTGTGCATTTTTAATGTGTGCATTTTTAAAAGTGGGGAAAACAAAATGGCAGCTGTCAGCCAACAAGCAGTGGGGATGCTGATGAGTCTTGCCCCCCCAAAAAAATCAAAAGAAGGAAGTTGTTTCACCCCATCTTTCGACACCAAATCAATCCCAGTATCAGTGGAAAGTTTGAGTTTTCAGATGTTTGGCTCAGGTTTAGTGCAACCTGCAAGGAATGGAAATAGAACATTTTTGGAGGAGAGGAAGGAGAGATAACATATTTCCCCTTCATCTAAAAAAACCACAAAAAACAAAGCTGCCATGCATGGAAATCCTCTTAAGAAGTATAGGTTTCAAGTCTGCAACACGAGCTTGCAAATATTTATTGCATCAGTTGCCTTTCAAACCTTGCCCAGCAGCACAATACTGGAAACACAAGCCCAGGGTTGTAAATTCTATTTGCCGTCTTACATGAATTGTAGGGGGTAGGGGTGATATTTGCGAGGGGTCAGTGGTGGGAGATAGGGGGGTGCTTAACACTTTCCTCACTCACTGCTTTGCTCCTCCACAAACCCAGTCTGCAGACCAGTGCTGTCCTCTGACAGAGCTGCTTTCCAGATTCTGAATCCAGTTGGATGAAATGAAAGGGGAAAGTGAGCAAGAAGGTGTGGTTGCAGGGGAGAAAGGAGTAGTTGCAGGGGATAAAAGAGTGTCTGCAAGGGAGAACGGAGTAGTTGCAAGGGAGAAAGGAGTAGCTGCAGGGGATAAAAGAGTGTCTGCAAGGGAGAACGGAGTGGTTGCAAGGGAGAAAGGAGTAGCTGCAGGGGATAAAAGAGTGTGTGCAAGTGAGAACGGAGTAGTTGCTGGGGAGAAAGGAGTAGTTGCAGGGGATAAAAGAGTGTCTGCAAGTGAGAACAGAGTGGTTGCAAGGGAGAAAGGAGTAGCTGCAGGGGATAAAAGAGTGTCTGCAAGGGAGAACGGAGTAGTTGCAGGGGAGAAAGGAGTGGCTGTGGGAGAGAAAGGAGTGGCTGTGGGAGAGAAAGGAGTGGCAGGCTAGAGAAGGGGAATACTACATGATCCATGAGACTGGTGTTTGCTGTGTAACCCTTGGCTCCAGATTCAAATGCAAGTTCTGAGCTCACATACAGCTACAAGCTTAAAACACCTCTTGCTTCTGACATGATATTTCCTAGCCTCCAAATAATAGAACTGCCTATCTGTGTAAAGTTTGGACTTTCAGGGAGGACCAAGATCAAGGCTTATCCTTTTTAAAAATGCAAACGTATAACTGCCTCTAAGGGGAATATTTCTTCCCTGGCAACTTGGCATATTTTTCTCCACAAGCCCCCCACACACACTTTTTTTTGTTTTTGTTTTACACCTGAGCTAGTCAATTAAGATGAACTCTCTCATAATTCAATACTGCAGCCACAGCAGAGGCCCGTTGCTGGAGAAACTGCATGGAGGTGAGATGCTAATTAAATTCCACTGAACTCAACTCGTTTAATATTCCGGGCTTTTTGTGGTGCCTGGGGGAGAAGTGTGTGTGGGGGGGGAAGCCTGAGCAGAAAATACCAACCTTCACGTTGTACCTGTGCATTATATTTAATTTAGCGCATTTGGGCATGTATATCCGAGTTAATAAATTGTGATCCAGTGCTACGGGAGAAGATACAAGATTAAACCTTCTACAGTGTCTGATTTTTTTAAGGATTATTTAGGGTTGAAGACTCTAGCAAATATTAATCAGTACAACATCAGCACAGAAGGGGGGCCTCAGGGTAGGAAATAATATTTAGCATAGATATAATTATTACCGCCACCACTACCACCCTTTCCGTCCCACCTTTTTGTCATGCAGCGTTGGACTGTTGTTGTTAGGAATTTATAGATCTGTTGGCGGGGGGGGGGGAGTGAAAACTTGATGGATTTTTCTGGTTCACCCCAATAGATTTTGTTCCATTCCCCCCCGCCCCAGCATCGATTCAATCTGTAGCAAGCTGAGCCAATACATGGATTGCCCCCCTTTTTAAATGGCAGCAATTTGCGTAATATGGGGGGGGGATCTTGAAATTTGCATTGTGTTGTGTTACAACAAATTGTGTTGTAATTTTTTTAAAAAAAGATTGGCCATTTTGCACAAGTGCACATGATCGCAAGTCTGCCTGTCCACTATGTAGCTCCACAGAGGCATATTCCCCTCTTGTCTTTATCCTTATTGCTTTCATCCGCTCCACACACTACTTCATTTAGCTCAGCAGAGCCATATTTCTTACCTGTCAAAGAACTTGTCAATTCCCCACCTCCTTCAGTCAGAAAGTGCCAAAGTAGAGGATGAAATTGACAAACGTGACCACAGACCTCCAAAGTAGGGATGCTGTAGAAATTCAAGGTAGACTAAAATGAGCTCGGATTTCTAAGAATCCGACCTGTGGAATCCACTGTGGAGTGACCCCCACAGGCTGTACGTAGTCCATGGGCTTTCGGATGATTTTTTTTACTTTCCCGAAATTTACGCATATAAATTCATAGGAAAATATGTAAGTTTCTGCTGAGGAAACCTTGAATGGAATGGAGGACAATACGCTAAATGTTATGTACGAAGGTAAATTATGTAAATACTTATGCAAATATTTATATAACTATTTGTTTATTTTTCTGCATGAAGAAAGAAAAATACTTGCATCCGTTGTGGGTGGACGACAGAACAAAAGGCAGTTGACAATCCACGAAACACAGACGGAGCGGATTTTACACAGATCATACATCCCTACTCCAAACGTTGCCTAACTAAGATAAGGCAATGAGGGGGGTGGGTCTCAAACTGGGGTTTCCAGCAGCCTGTCTTCGGCACCTTAACTCCTGCACCATCAGCACTCTGGTCTCTCAGCCAACCAGTCAGATCAAGCTCTCACAGGAGCCTTCTAGGCTGCAGGTCTAGCCTGAACACAGTCAGCTGACAGCATGAATAATATCAGCTGACCCAACAGGCCAATAGCGATGAACCAGACCTCACATACCCTCACATCCAGGCCAGTTCATCAGCCTGAGCAGCTCAGCTCCACACACATGCCCCGTACACCATTTTCCTAGCCTGCTTCCTTTGGAATCTGTCCACCAGCCTGTCTTTGACCACATCAATTGCCCCCTGGCCCTGCGGATCCTTCTTGCAACAGAATGACCCTGATGTAGTCTGCCCCGAAGCTTGGCCAGAGACCGACCCACCAATCCAAGACAGACGGTGCCCACACTGATTTCCAAAGCCTAGCAGCTGCTAACAAGCAAAGGGTCCATTCTAAAGCACACAGCCAACCATTATTTATTGACTCAGCTCTAGCACTTTAGGGAATTGTAAAAACAAATCTGTATACACTCTTAGCAGTCCTTACAGAAACCTTGCAAGGGAAGCCAGTGTTGTTCATTTTACCGATATGGAACATAGGAGGCTAACAGAGATTGTAGCTTATCTAAAAGTATCTACTGAGTTCATGACAGGGAAGAGAGAGTTGAAGCAGGGGACTTCTCAGTTCAACCTCTTCACCCACTAGACCTCGATCTCTTACAATTCTGTGTATGTATGTATGTATGTATGTATGAATGAATGAATGTATGTGTATGTATGTATTTATTTATTTATTTAAAAAGCTCATGTACTGCTGTTCTCCATGTTGGGTGAATAAAGTTGTATACAATTTAAAAAACACTCATAGAATAAAGTCACAGCAACGAGAGAGAGGGGAGGGGAAGGAAGGAAGGAAGGAAGGAAGGAAGGAAGGAAGGAAGGAAGGAAAAGTTTCTCCTGTCTAATCCTGGTGGCGGCTGGTGACACTGGCAGTGAGAAGCAGTGGAAGCTAGTAGCCCCAATGTCAGTGGGGCAGTGAATCCACTCCGGGTTTCAGTCAGAACCAGTCTGACCTTGGAGAACTCCTTTAGAGTTCTGACTGGTTCTGACTGAAACCTGGAATGGATTCACTGCCCCACTGACATTGGAGCCTCCAGCTCCAATGTCAGGTAAACTGAGAAGGTAAACTGCCCCCAACGTGTTGTCTACCATATGTGTTTGGTTACAACTCCCAGCATATCTCATCCTGCTGGGATTTGTAGTGCAAAACAGCTGGAGGGCACCAGTTTTCGGGCAGCTGGCCGAATCTAAAATCCCTTGCAGTGTTCAGCTCACAATATAAATTAAAATTATTCCACCATCTTTTGCATGCACAAGGTTTGTCGGTCTACCTGAGACTGAAGCCTTCATTTAATGTAAGACAGGTGAAAACTCCCAAGTGAAACACAGAAGTAGCAGCAGATGGACAGTCTCACAGGAAAACTTGTAGCCAAACGTTATGGGAGGTTTGTGAACTTGTGAATGTGTGAAATTGGCCTATTTATTTATTTATTTATTTATTATTAAATTTATTAATCACCTATCTGGCTGGTCACCCAGCCACTCTGTGTGATGTACAGAGTATATAATACATCAGTTTAAAACAATAAAATTCTACAGTAAAAACATATTTCTAAAAATACCCTAACCCACCCCAAATGCCTGCCTGAACAACCACATTTTTAATGCATGGTGGAAGCTCATTAAAGAGGGGGCATGGCGGAGTTCCCTAGGGAGGGAGTTCCACAGAGTGGGGGCCACCACAGAGAAGGCCCTCTCCCTTGTCTTCACCAACCTAGCTGTCCTGGCTGCTGGGACAGAGAGAAGGCCATCCAGGATGATCTTGTTAAGTGGCCTGTCTGGTGTTGCTGGAGGTGCTCCTTAAGATAGGCTGGGCTGGAACCATATAGGGTTTTAAAGGTCAAAACCAACACCTTGAATTTGGCCCGGAAAACAACTGGTCCTGGAAAACAAAAGCCTATTCCTTTCCTGCTGCTGCTGCTGCTGCTGCTGCTATTCCCCTTCACCTCTGCCACCTCTTGTTTTGGGGGAACAGAAGCAGTGCTGCTGCCAGTAAGCATCAGCTGCCAGCTGCCATTTTACTTTGCCAATAATGCATTCTGAGTAATGCGCTGTGCTTTGAGCTCTGTGGAAGACAGGCAGGATACAAATATCATAACTCAATAAATCAATAAAATGCTGCCTCTGTACATTTAACCATTATTGGTAGAACTCATACCCTGTCTTTCCTGAATATGTCTGTTGTTTTTGAAAGCCCATCTAGGTTAGTGGCTATCACCACACCTTACGGCAGTCAATAGTCAGGGCCAGTAACAAGGATAGGCATGGTTGGGCAACTCTCAAGGACCCACACCCAAACAGAGAGCCACTGGGAAGAGCCTCTTTTCACCATTGCAACTGGGCCCATTTACGCCTGTAACCTTGCATATATCAGCCATTCGCAGTGCCATTTTGCAGAAGAGCAAATGTGTGCATATCTGCGCCCGCCAATTATTTACTTTTTTTTTGGCAAGATGGGAGCCGCAGAGATCGCTGGATGGGCCCAGGCTCAGCAAGCGGGGGGGGGGGTTAGATGGGGCAGGGGGCTCAGTGGGTGAAGCTGGGGGCAGCAGGCAGGGGGATGTCTGCTGGATCCCCAGACCCAGTCGGGCACCTGGAGCATACCCAGCAGTAGGTGCCCCTGCCTACTGGTGCACTGGCTCTCTGCCTGTCAAGCAAGCAAGTGGTAGCAATAATGAGAACGAGAAGGAGGAGTAAGAGCAGCTCATGACGATGGCCATGAGAAGGTAGACTCAGTGAGGGAGGGTGCCATGGAGGGTGTCCTGCGCAAGGGCCCTTAAAAACCTGGAGGTAGCACTGTCTGGAGGGTCACAGGTTGCCCGCCCCTGGGCTAGGAGTACCAGAGCCTGACAGCATCCATCACAAGGGCCTTCTGTCAAGTAAGGATGTACGGACTGTGTAAGATCCACTCCGTCAGTGTTTCGTGGACTGTCAGGCACCATTTGTTCTGTCGCCTCCTTACGGCTGGATGCAAATTACTGTTTTTTTCATCATGCAGAAAAATACGCAAATAATTATGTAAGGAGTTTTGTAACAATTTCCATAGTTCACCTTAGTATGTAACATTTAGCTTATTGTCCCCCATTCCATTCAACTTTTCCTCAGCAGAAACTTGTGCATTTTCCTATGAATAAATATGCATAAACTTTGGAAAGTATTTTAAAAAAAGATCTGAAAGTCCACGGACTCCATGCAGCCTGAGGGGGTCACTCCGCAGCGGATTCTGCAGGTTGGATGCTTAGAAATCCGAGCTCATTTTAGTCTGTCTCGAATTTCTCCAGCATCCCTACTCTCAAGTTCCCACCAAACATGTTTCAGATGTTGGTGGGACAGAAAGAAGTTACTGTCCCAAAGTCCTAAAAGCCTGGGCCAAGTTGTATGGGAGAAAACAGCTTTTTGGATAACCTGGCCCCAAGCTGTACAGAGCTTTGTGGGTCATAGCCAGCACTTGAATTGCATCTAGATATAAACTGGTCATGGACCACTGCCTTGTTGTGGCAAAGGGGCTTGCGTAACTCAGTGAAGCCATAAGCTATGCTGTGCAGGGCCACCCAAGACGGACAGGTCATGGTGGAGAGTTCTGACAAAATGTGGTCCACTGGAGAAGGAAATGGCAACCCACTCCAGTATTCTTGCCAAGAAAGCCCCATGGAACATATCACAAGCCTAAAAGATATGACGCTGGAAGATGAGCCCCTCAGGTTGGAAGGTGTCCAATATACTACTGGGGAAGAGCAGAGGGAATTTCCAAGTAGCGCCAGAAAGAGTGAAGTGGCTGGGCCAAAGCCAAAAGGACACTGAGCTGTGGATATGTCTGGTGGTGAAAAGAAAGTCCAATGCTGTAAAGAACAATATTGTTTAGGAACCTGGAATATCAGATCAATGAATCAAGGTACGCTGGAGGTGGTCAAACATGAGATGGAAAGATTGAACATCGACATCTTGGGAATCAGCGAACTAAAATGGACAAGCATGGGCGAATTTAATTCAGGTGACCATCATATCTATTATTGTGGGCAAGAATCCCTTAGAAGAAATGGAGTAGCACTCATAGTCAATAAAAGGGTGGGAAAAGCAGTACAGGGGTACAATCTCAAAAACGATAGAATGATCTCAGTACAAATCCAAGGCAAACCATTCAACATCACAGTAATTCAAGTCTATGCCCCAACCACTGATGCCAAAGAAGCTGAGGTCGATCGGTTCTATGAAGACCTACAACACCTTCTAGAACTAACACCAAAAAAAGATGTCCTTTTCATCATAGGGATTGGAATGCTAAAGTAGGAAGTCAAGAAATCACTGGGATAACAGGCAAGCATGGCCTTGGTGTACAAAATGAAGCAGGACAAAGGCTAATAGAGTTTTGTCAAGAGAACATGCTGATCATAGCAAACACTCTTTTCCAACAGCACAAGAAGCGACTCTACACATGGACATCACCAGATGGTCAATATCGAAATCAGATTGATTATGTCCTTTTCAGCCAAAGATGGAGAAGCTCTATACAGTCAGTAAAAACAAGACCTGGAGCTGACTGTGGCTCAGATCATTTTCATTTCATTTTTTCATTTCATTTCATTTCTATACCGCCCAATAGCCAAAGCTCTCTGGGTGGTTCACACAAACCCTGCTGCCACTCACACGTAAAACTGGCAACCAAATTTAGCGTTGTCGAGCACGCTCTGCGGGTGCAGGTAAAAGAGCTCGTCAAGTGTGGGGGGCACCCAGCGTGTGGTGTGGAACAGAGACTCACCGACCTGCCAGCCGGGGATGTCCTTCATGATCTTGGCCTCCTCGTCGAGATTTTGACGCAAGATGCATAGCATCCTGCGGTCATCCTCAGCCATAAGAAGGGGAAAGATGGCCACTCGCGTCTCCAGGTCCTCGATGTTCAGGCGCCGCCTCTCTCGGTTCCATGTCACAAGGGAATAATAGCCATAGACGAGGGTCCCAATTCCAATGGCGAACAGGCTATAGCCCGAGAGCCCCCGCCGGGGCAAGTTCCTCTTGTAGTCAATGGGTCCGTATCCGCCCAGCGGCGGCATGTCCTGCTTCACCTTCCTGACTCCGGCCGCCATCTTGGAAGCGGGCAGCTCACTCCTGGCACAACGGGAAGATCATGAGCTTCTTGTTGCAAAATTTCGGCTTAAATTGAAGAACGTAGGGAAAATCACTAAACCATTCAGGTATGACCTAAATCATATCCCTTATGAATATACAGTGGAGGTGAGGAATAGATTTCAGGGATTAGACCTGATAGACAGAGTGCCTGAGGAACTATGGACAGAGGTCCGTAACATTGTTCAGGAGGCAGCAACTCAATCCATCCCAAAGAAAAAGAAATGCAAGAAAGCAAAGTGGCTGTCTGATGAGGCTTTACAAGTAGCTGACGAAAGAAGGGAAGCGAAAAGCAAGGGAGAAAGGGGAAGATATAGCCAACTGAATGCAGAGTTCCAGAGAATAGCAAGGAGAGACAAGAAGGCCTTCTTAAATGAACAATGCAAAGAAATTGAAGAAAACAATAGAATGGGAAAGACTAGAGATCTCTTCAAGAAAATCGGAGATCTCAAGGGAACGTTTTGTGCAAAGACGGACAAGATAAAGGACAAAGAAGGCAGGGACCTAACAGAAGCAGAGGAGATTAAGAAGAGGTGGAAAGAACACACAGAAGAACTATACAGGAAAGATCTGAATGTCCCTGATAGCCATGATAGTGCGGTCACTGAACTTGAGCCGGACATCCTAGAGAGTGAAGTCAAGTAGGCCTTAGGAAGCATTACCAACAACAAAGCTAGCGGAGATGACAGTATTCCAGCTAAGCTATTTAAAATCCTAAAAGATGATGCTGTTAAAGTGCTGCACTCAATATGCCAACAAATTTGGAACACTCAATAGTGGCCACAAGACTGGGAAAGGTCAGTTTACATTCCAATTCCAAAGAAGGGCAATGCCAAAGAGGGTTCAAACTACCGTACAATTGTGCTCCTTTCACATGCCAGCAAGGTGATGCTCCAAATCCTACAAGCTAGGCTTCAGCAGTATGTGAACCCAGAACTACCGGAAGGACAAGCTGGGTTTCGAAGAGGCAGAGGAACTAGAGTTCAAATCGCCAACATTCGCTGGATCATGGAGAAAGCAAGAGAATTCCATAAAAATGTCTATTTCTGCTTCATTGACTACGCTAAAGCCTTTGATTGTGTGGATCACAACAAACTGGCAAATTCTGAAAGAGATGGGAGTGCCAGACCACCTTACCTGTCTACTGAGAAACCTGTACGAGGGTCAAGAAGCAACAGTAAGAACCGACATAGAACAACCGATTGGTTCAAAATTGGGAAAGGAGTACAACAAGGCTGTATATTGTCACCCTGCTTATTTAATTTATATGCAGAGTACATCATGAGAAACACTGGGTTGGATGAATCACAGGTCAGAATTAAGATTGCTGGGAGAATTATCAACAACCTCAGATACGCAGACAATACCACCCTCATGGCAGAAAGCAAAGAGGATCTAAAGAGCCTCTTGTTGAGGGTGAAAGAGGAGAGTGCAAAAGCTGGTTTGAAACTCAACATTAAAAAAACGAAGATCATGGCATCTGGCCCCATCACTTCCTGGCATATAGAAGGGGAAGAAATGGAAGCAGTGACAGATTTTATTTTCTTGAGCTCAAAGATCACCGCAGATGGTGACTGTAGGCATGAAATTAAAAGACGCTTGCTCCTTGGGAGGAAAGCTATGGCAAACCTAGACAGCATAGTAAGTAGCAGAGACATCACCTTGTCGACAAAGGACTGCATAATCAAAGCTATGGTTTTCCCAGTAGCAACGTATGTCTGTGAGAGAGCTGGACTATAAGGAAGGCTGAGCGCTGAAGAACCAATGCTTTCGAACTGTGGTGCTGGAGAAGACTCTTACGAGTCCCCTGGACTGCAAGGAAGTCAAATCAGGGAGTACCAGACCACCTTAAGGAAATCAACCCTGAGTGCTCATTGGAAGGACGGATACTCAAATATTTTGGCCACCTAATGAGAAGAGAAAACTCTCTGGAAAAGACCCTGATGCTGGGAAAGATTGAAGGCAAAAAGGGAAGGGGACGGCAGAGGATGAGATGGCTAGATAGCATCACCGATGCAATGAATATGGACTTGAGCACACTCCGGGAGACTGCGCAGGACAGGAAGGCCTGGCGTGCTATGGTCCATGGGGTCACGAAGAGTCAGACATGACTGAACGACTGAACAACAACGTAAACTGGTAGCCAGTGAAGCTGTTACAACATGGGATTTGTGTGCTCCCCATAACCAACCCCAGCCAATAGGCTGGCTGCAGCAGTCTGAACCAGCTGACATCCAGGTTATGACCTGGTTATAAAGCTACCTTATGACTAGGCTCTTGAAAAATTCAGCCCCTCTTAAAATCTATCTATGTCACTTCATGCAAATGTTGCAATGTTAATCCTAATAGAGAATTCTGAAAGCTGAGATTTAGGGAGCTAATGGACAGTTGGACATTTTCTTAATTATTAGGCTTCACCCTTGGATGAGTTACAGTTTGATCAGCCTTCCCCAACTTCATGTCCTCCAGGTGTTTCAGACTACAAATCCCATCATTCCAAGCCAGCATGGCCATCGGGCAATCTGTAAATGACCCCCACCCCCAAATTTATGTAGAAAATGCATAGCCTGCCTTTCACTATAACCACTCCTGGCCTATAGGGCACTGGAGGCCATCCGCCTCCCCTCGCCCCAAACCAGTTCCCTACCCCAGAAATAGAGGCATCCATTGGTGAAATCCATGCTGTAAACACACAGTTATGGATATCCAAGATCTTGACTGTAGGGCTTATGTCCCTTCTAAAATTTGATTTTTAGACTTCACCTTTGTTTGGGTCAGTTTCACCTTGACAAATCATTCCTGGTTTCCATAAACTCTTTGGCAGTAAAGGGCCATCGTGACAGAGTTCAGTTTAGGCAAATCACTTTGCAACCGATCTCAGGTCCTTAGCTCACCTCCAAATAGCTTGCTGTCTGTGTCAGCTCTTGAATCAATCAGTCCAACAGAACCTCAGCTGCTGGGACAAAACAGAGCCTCTTACAAAACCTCTGCTACTTTGCAAAACTTTTGCTGAATACATAGGTTCTCCTTTTTAACTGAAGCAGATGTTCCAGCACATTCCTTGGTTGAGAATTTACCAGCTGTAATAGTATGTCATTCTTTTTGAAATGTTTGTATTGTATTTTATTCTCTTAACTATTTCTATTCTACCCAGAGAACATTTGTTATTGGGCGGATTACAAAAATAAGAAATAAAATAAAATAAACTGAAGTGATCCGTCCAGAGACAATGTTTCAAGGAATGGCCTGACATTTTTACTTACGGAATGTTTTTAGGAATGCAGTCACCAAACACGAGGACCAAAAGGGACATAAAATGTGCACATGTTAATTGATGTGTATAGATGCAAATTTGGAAAGAATGGCTGCAGTTTAACTGGAAATACAAGCATTCTCATTAGAATGGGGAAGACAGTGACCAGGTAACCTGTGTGCCTGCCTGCCATTGATGAGCCGTGGATGAGCAATTTCAAGGCCCCTGTGGTCCCTTTTTATGGTTCTTTATCTTTTAACCAGGCTTGGACTGGGCAGCCCTTCAAATACAGGACACCTTCAAATAGAGGACTGTGCTCTGTAAAGTAGGACACATGGACACCCCAACTCTCAGCAGTTTAGGACACAATCCTATGGGGATGGCTGTAAGCATCTGAACTCAGAGGCTGGCGGCCATCCAATGCAGAGCAGGAGAAGTGGCGGAGGCAATCTTTGCCTCCCCCTCCCCCTGCTCTGCATTTCAGCTAGACGTGCTTTTTCACCCATCTAGTGGAGGCGCTGGGGAGTGGGAGGGAAGGAGGCTGGGGAAGCTGGAGGATTCCTCATAAGCCAGCCTCCCCAGTCCCCTCCCCTCCACTGGGAATGTCCCCTTTACCTTCCCTCTGAGGTCGCTTTTGCAACCACAGAGAGGCAGCCAGCACGGTTCTCTCCACACCAGCTGCAAGGGGGAAGGGAGCTCAGTCTCCTGGCTTCGGGGTCAGAGCACTGGTTCCATCCTCGGATCCAGGAATCTGAACTATCCTATGCCCCCCCCCCGATGCTTTCTAGGGGCCTTAGGATTGCATGTGTGCGTGCATGTGTGCGTGTGCATATATCTGTATATCTATATCTATATATCAATGTGTGTGTGTACACACACACACACAAAGGCACACACAGTACAACATAAACTTAAAACATAGATTAAAATAGCATCACAATAAAACCAGAAATAAAACCAGCAACAGAGAAAACTGTAGTGCCGGTCTGAAAACCACTAACACAGTTAAAAATTAAAAAAAAAAACCTTGAGAAAATAAAAAGACTTTGGCCTGATGCCAAAAGGACAACTAGTCAGGATAGCTATACACTCAGGGCCAGAAATATTGGAATATTGGAACAAGGATAACTGTTTCGGCAGTTGGCCTCTGTACACCACCACATTGAAGGTGAAAGGAAACACACCCAGATGGGAGCGAAGTCAGGACTTTCAGCTGTAATTCAAGGGGTGTGACAAAAGTGGGGCACTAACCATTCAGGAAGCCATCAATTCCTGCCTGCCCACTGCAGCAGCACAAGCTGCCACTCCTGTCACCCACACCTCTTCCTGTCCGCTGCTCTGGCGCTCCACAGGTGCTTCTGCCACAAATTCTTGCTCGGGATGGCGCAGGCGCCTGATTGTGTCCAGGAGTCTGGCGGACTCCCCCCCCATCCCCTCCCCTGAGCCACACCTGCTGAGCCCCTGCCCCCACTCAAGTCCTCCCCCCCATCCTCCCCGAGCCGCAGGCGCTCACCCTGGATCCATCTGCAACCACCGCAAGCGCCACTTTGTGAAAGAAAATGGCAATCGCGGATATGCACACATCTAGTCTTACACAAAATGGTGCCTTGAATATACGCAAGACTGTGGGTGTAAATGAGCCAGGGTGAGTGCAGGGAGCTCAGGGAGTGGGAGGGGGGAACTCAAGCACGGGTCTGGGGGCACACAAGCTGCATCAGTGGCTCAGCGAGTGCCTGGAGGACCCGAACTGTGGAGCATCCATCCATCCCTAATTCCTGCTTGCCCACAGCCACTCCTGCCACCCATGCCTCTTCCCGTCTGTTGCCCTGCTGCACCACAGCCGTTTCTGCCTCCAATTCCTGCCTGCCCATTGCTACAGCAGAAGCTGCCGCTCCTGCTGCCCACACCTCTTCCCATCTACTGCCCTGCTTCCCCCCACCTCTGCTTCTGCTGCCTCCTCCCTCACCCTTCCTGGCTGAGCACAGAGGTAGGGAGAAGAAGCAGCAGCGAAAGTGGGGGGTTAGGGGTGAGGAAGGGATCTTGGTGGGTGCCTCATTGCCAAACCCTGGCCTAGAGTATGAAGCTACAAAATCCAAGTAGGAACAGCATGAATGCAAAGACAGAAACTCGCATCGTTACATCAGCAAGCCTTGCGTCATCTTGTTCCACAATTCATAGAGCAACCCAATTGCTGTCTCACACACACAACATGGCTGCTCTGTCACTAAACAGTTTTGCTCCCTTCTTCCAATCTAATGACCCATTGATCAAAAGGCACAATTTGCAGCATAAACAAGTGTCCACTTTTGAAGTTAAAATGTGTTGACAACATCATTACCGTCCTCCACCTTCCCTGCTTAGCATCAGATTGATCGTCAGCTCTAAAACATTTCACAAAGTCAATTACCAAGTTTTTAATCATTTCTTTTTTTCTTCTTTTTTTAGCCGCTGAGAGATGCTGAAATCTGAAAGCAGATGCACGCATGGCACGCCAGTGTATTAGAAACCACAATGGCATTCAAGGTTTTCAAATCCCATCCATCCAAAAAGATCTGTCCTTGGCAGTAGGGATGTCAGAGAATTTCTCCACGAATCTCCGGGAGGCCGAATGCCAACGCATTCAGCCCCCCGAAATTGGTGGAGAAACGGTCCACACACCCCCCCCGGGATGGGACTTACCTTGTCCGAATGTCCCTGGTGGCGGCGGCTCTCGGCGGCAGTTCGGCGGCGGTGGCTGTGGCGGCCGGTCTTCCGACCGGCTGCCGCCGCCGCCACCATTTCCAAGTAAAAAAACAAAACAAAACAACAAACGTGATAGGCTACATAAAGATTTACGTAGCCTATTATGGCTAGATTTTCAGAAAACACCGTGATAGGCTACGGAACGCTATTTGCATTGCCCTTATTTTCGCCGTAGTCTATGTAAATGTTTATGTAGACTACATGTGCCAAAATAAGGAATGCAAAATAAGGAACGCAACTGGCGGTGCCCATGGGCGCCACTATTTGCATACGCGTGTGTTTTTTTTTCTTCACTCAGCCGTGATAGGCTACGTAAACATTTACGTAGCCTATCACAGTATTTTTTGAAAATCTAGCTGTGATAGGCTACGTAGATCTTTACGTAGCCTATTACATTTTTTTGTGTTTTTTTTACTGGAAATGGCGGCGGCGGCAGCCGGTCGGAAGACCGGCCGCTGCCGCCGCACCGCCATCAAACCGCCGCCGGAGCCACCACCGCCAGGGACATTCACCAAAGGTAAGTCCCATCCCGGGGGGGCGGGGGGGCAGACCGTTTTGCCACCGATTTCTGGGGGCTGAATGCGCTGGCATTTGGCCTCCCCGAGATTCGTGGCGAAATTCTCTGACATCCCTACTTGGCAGTCATCATTTTTTTTCTGCCGAACATAGGAGTTCATTCCTCTAAGCCACTGCAATGTCCATATAAGTATGAGGAAATTTTACACCCAAATCTCTCAGAACCAGAGGATTTAGAAGTTTGCATGACCACAATTGCGCCATGGACTATGGGCTCTGTCTATGTAGCCCGGTGACTAGTAGCAATTACAGAATCTCAATAATTGCAACCTTAACTTTTTAAAGAGTAGGCTTCTAGTCCCTAGGCTCATGGTTAAGACACTGGAAATGTGTAGGCAGTGTCTGCTGAAAATCTGGACACTAAACAAGGACATATATATGAGGCAGCTTAGCAGGTCAAACCAATGGTCCGTGTAGTCCAGTACTGCCTATTCTGATTGGCTGAGGCCCTTCAAAATCTCAAGCAAAGGGATCCCCTCCCCTGATTCCTGGGATCCTTTTAACTGGAGATGCCAGGGATTGATCCTGTGACAGGGCTGGGCCATGGCCTAGAAGTTAGGGTCACAAAGTAGTCAAGATCTATGGTTGGGAGAATGAGTGATGTTTGAGCTTGTTTAGGTCATCCATTTTCCACCTTGATGCTCATCTTGCCTTGTTATCGCTCCCAAACACAAGCGTCTTTTTTTCCGAACAGGAAAAATGCACATGTTCACATATGAAAAATGTCCACTCCCCCCCCCCCGCCCGATAGGCTAAAGCATGAAAATGTCATTTTGGGAGGCAAAGGCACACTTTTGAATGTGAATGCAAGCTCAAGACATTGTGAAAATTTCCCAAGAATTATGCTCCTGCTTGCATTCAGGGTTACGAATAGGTTGTGTTTGCATGATTTGAAAACAGGAACAAAATTCTTGTACATTCCTATCAATATCAGAGGACAAATCAGGAGCCAGGAGGACAGGACAACAAGCCAAGAATCAGGACCAGAATGACTAGAAACACAGAGGTACACCGGAGCTCAGGCAGACCTTGTTGCTTGAGGAAAGTACCAGACAGACAGGAAGTCTCCTTGTATTCCTTCCTCCTGAGAAAAAACGAATGGCCATCTTTCTGGGTGGCACCAGACTGGAGCCAGAATATTATTTCTGGAGAGAATGTAGTTCTGAAGGCAGAAGTCAGCAGTTCTTGGCAACCTGGGACCTTCTGAATGCAAAGCATGTGGTCTACCCCTGAGCTATGACGCCTCCCCTCCCCTCTGGAAAATATATTAGTAAAAGAGCTGTATCCCCCATCCTTACATATTTCCCTGTCTGCCCCTTGGCCCTATCTTCACAATTTGCCTCCCTTGCCACCATTCATTCTCTACTCCCCGCCAACAACGCACATACCTTCTCTGGTGGGCAAACATCATTCCTCACAAATGGAAAAAAGAAAGAAAGAAATGGAGTTCTGTGCAAGTTTACGCATACGTTTAATCTCACCGTAGATCTCACTTTATAGCTGTAGAATCTTTAACCCACTTGCAAATTCAGCCGGAATGCAGACAACTGAGGATATAAATGGGGAGAAGGCTGTCAGACCAGGCAAGAAAAGGTCCCCAACCTTTGCCCTGCTCACTTTTTAGATCCTTGGGCCAAACAACAACACCACCTGCCCTGGAACTTGGGTAGGGGTTTTGAAGAAAATGGTAGGTGGCCACCTATCAGCAGTAGTTTTCCTGTATTAGCAAGGGTCTGGAGTCTGGACCAGAGTACCTTTCAACTCTATGAATCTATGAAAACAAATCACACACTGTAAAACAGAACAATGTAGAACAAAATGCTGAATGCTGGCAAAATGCTATCACACTTGACTTACTGCTCTCCCCCTCTTCAAAGTGTAGTTCAGTTTTAATCCTGAACCCAAGAATGACGGCTGTTTTAGCCCAATTTAGGTACCTGCACACAGCATCTTGTTTATCAGTTTGGCAAGTGACAGGTTTAAGCGATCTAATCAAATTGTTTCTGTCAGCTGACAATTTAATTAAGGGGGGGGGGTTCAGGAATTCAAAGCAAACCACGGGAATGCAGTTATTTCTTTCCAGCAATATAAGCAACAGCTTATGATGGGCAACAGCAAAGCAACATTTGACAGCCAGCTACCCACCCATCATCTGTTGTTAAATTTTCTGGAAGAATTGATAAAGAATATTTTCTTTCCTGTCTACCACACCCTTTCAGTATTCAAGGAAAATATACTCAGGCCAGGCCATTCATTTGTTAGGCGATTCAAGTCAGGGATGGCACAGGCATCTGGTTAAGTCCGGGAGTCCGCCCCCCCCGCACACGCACACACCCGCACACACACCCCTGAGCTGCCCCTGCCGAGCCCCTGCCTCCACTCAACCCCCCCTCCCCACACACTTGCCAAGCCGCTCACACTTACCCAGGACCTGTCTATGAGCGACACTGTGCGGAAGAAAATCATGATCGCAAATATGCACACATCTAGTCGAAATGACCCATTTATGCCTGTAGTCTTGCGTATATGGGCTATTCACTGTGCCATTTTGTGTACAAGTAGATGCGCACATATTTGCAATTGCCACTTTCTTCTGCAAAATGGTACCCTCAGCGCTCGTGGAGGTATCCCAGGTGAGTGCAGGCAGCTTGGTGAGTGGGCAGGGGAGGTTGGGCATGGGTCTGG
Organism: Heloderma suspectum; assembly: GCF_057233095.1. NCBI lineage: Eukaryota > Metazoa > Chordata > Lepidosauria > Squamata > Helodermatidae > Heloderma > Heloderma suspectum. Next base: position 14,302,725 of record NC_139460.1, read on the forward strand.
GGGTGCGCACATGGGGGCAGGGGCTCAGTGGGCACCTGGAGAACCTGGACATGGGGGTGGCGTCCATCCCTACTCCAAGGTGTTAAAACCTCTCTGCAAAGCTTCATAGAACAAACAATTCAAGGAACGTTTGGGATCATTCTCTATAACTTCACAATTCTACAATCAGGACAGCAAAGTGACAGGGATGATGGCATGAGCAGTGTTACAAGATTCAATCAAACTCAGGCTAAAGACCATTTGAAAGCCTGTTCTGTGATTGTGTCCAGGCAGTACATCCACCTTAAACAAGCAACAACAACAGATCGCAACAAGGTGCAAAGACAAGATTTCTCTCTTTAGAATGGCCAAGAAGCCCAGGGGCTGACAATTAACCAAGAGGCAAGTGCTAAGTATCGAATAATCAGTTGTTAAGTGGGAATTAAGGATATTGCACAATTTCGTTCGGTCCACATTTTTAAGTCAGTGAACCCTGTTCTCACTTCCTGGACTAAAACATGGATTGGAACACAGTTATCCTTCAGATTGTGCACTTCTTTGAGCCATCAGTTTGTTTATGCCTAGGCCCATTTAGTCATTGATAGGACCAGTCACTAGGCATATCCGGATTTTGTGAAATCTGTCTCGCACGTGTTTCATGGATTGCGCAGTATCATTCATTCCGGTGTCCATTCACATCCAGATTCAGTTTCTTTTTCACTGTGCAGAAAAATATGCAAATAACTTCATAAGAGGGTTTTCTACATATATTTTTTTACATAAAAATTTACGTAATTTACTTTAGTACGTAACATTTAGCATATTGTCCCCCATCGCAGTCAACATTTCCCCACATATATTTTACCAGTCTCACCAGCAACTTGCGTATTTATCCTATGAATAAATTTGTGTACATTTCAGGAAAGTAAAAAATAAAGATCCAAAAGTCCACGGACTCTGCGCAGCCAGAGCAGGCCAGACTGCAGCAGATTCCGCAGGTCGTATTCTTAGAAATCCAAACGCATTTTCGTCCATCTCAAATTTCTCCAGCATCCCTGCTAGTCACTAGTACACAGGCAGGACCAGTGAGGTGGCTAGAAATATAGGTGCTCCTAAGGAACAATCATGCGACGTGCTGGGCTTGATGAAGCCAAGGCTGGAGTTAAAATCGCTGGAAGAAACGTTAACCATCTCAGATATGCAGATGATACCACTTTGATGGCTGAAAGCGAGGAGGAGCTGAGGAACCTCATGACAAAGGTGAAAGAAGAAAGTGCAAAAGCTGGGTTGCAGTTAAACCACAAAAAAAACCAAGATTATGGCAACCAGCTTGATTGAGAACTGGCAAATAGAGGGAGAAAATGTGGAGGCAGTGACAGACTTTGTCTTTCTAGGCGCAAAGATTATTGCAGACGCTGACTGCAGCCAGGAAATCAGAAGACATTTACTTCTTGGGAGGACAGCAATGACAAATCTTGATAAAATAGTTAAGAGCAGAGACATCACACTGACAACAAAGGTCCGCATAGTTCAAGCAATGGTATTCCCCATAGTAACCTATGGCTGTGAGAGCTGGACCATAAGGAAGGCTGAGCGAAGGAAGATAGATAGATGCTTTTGAACTGTGGTGCTGGAGGAAAATTCTGAGAGTGCCTTGGACTGCAAGAAGATCAAACCAGTCCATACTCCAGGAAATAAAGCCAGACTGCTCACTTGAGGGAATGATATTAAAGGCAGAACTGAAGTACTTTGGCCACATAATGAGAAGACAGGATACCCTGGAGAAGATGCTGATGCTAGGGAAAGTGGAAGGCAAAAGGAAGAGGGGCCGACCAAGGGCAAGATGGATGGATGATATTCTGGAGGTGACAGACTCGACCTTGGGGGAGCTGGAGGTGGCGATGGCCAACAGGAAGCTCTGGCGTGGGCTGGTCCATGAAGTCATGAAGAGTCGGAAGCGACTGACCGAATAAACAACAAGAAGGAACAATCACATCTGAACTGAGACTAAGGTGGCCATGTGTCCCCTTTTATAGAGAACAGTCTTCTATTTGAAGGGCTGCCAGAGGACTGTCCCCTATTTGAAGGCATCCTCAATTTAAGGAGCTATCCTATCCAATTCCAGTTTAAAGATAAAGAACCGTAAGAACAGTTGCTCATCACCAGTTAGTGCCTGGACAGCAGACTGGACAGGCAGGTATACAGGTCACCTGGTCACAGTCTTCCAGACTATTTATTTATTTTATTTACTTATCGCATTTATATCCCACCTTTCTTCCATTGTGGAACTCAAGGTGGCTACATGCAGTTCCCAGGACGTCTCCCCTCCAAGCACTGGCCAGACCCAGACCCACTTAGCTTCAGCAAGGTGGCAGCCTCATGTGCCTTCAGACCATGTCTTGGGACACTATGGTGAGAGTGTGTTTCTATTCACATTCTAATACTTATTTCTAAATTTGCATCCCCACATATAAGTAAGCATATGCAAGTTTCACATGATTTGTCTCCTCTTTCATCCTTTGGGGGGGATGCTTTTCCTCTTTTTTGGCAGTTCATAAGTGGCCCCCCTATCTGAAACTGTCAAGGTCCAGTGGGCTACGAGGCAAGAAGTGTAGATCACAGCAGACATCAACCTTGTACCTGAAGGACAAGAGGCAGGTAACATGGTCCAAGACTGGCATTTTGCTGGGTTCTGGAAGGCAGGCAGGCAGGCAGGGCTAGCGCAGTCTACCTGGCTACTAGGGATGTACAGACTTTGATTAATCCATTCCATCTGTGTTTCACAGATTGTCAGGCATCTTTCATTCAATCATCTGTTCATTGATAGAACTGGATTTTATTTTTCCCCCTTCAGAAAAGTATGCAAAAACTTAGCTTTTGCTGGCATGTAACATTTTGCGTATTTTTGTTAGCTCAGCGTACAATCAATGAGCAGACAGCACACAAAAATGACTGCTACATAGTGGAGGCTGTGTTGTTTTTTAAAATGTTGCATATATGAGCGTATTTTCCAGCAAGTTCATATTTTCATTAGGGATATACGAATAACCTACCTGGCTCTGCGATGGACAATCCACGGTGGCGGGGAGGCATTCTGTCCCTCCCCCCGGAATCTTCCCCGGCCGGCTCCACTTCACGGCAACTCTGCGGAGCCGCCAGCCAGGACCGCCCGCAGCCAGACATCCAGCCGCTGGGCTGCCGCCATAGCCACCGCCATTTGCGTCCCTGTCTTTAGCCGTAATAGGCTATGTATATATTTACGTAGCCTATCACGGCTAAAGACAGGGACACAAATGGTGGTGGCTACGCCATTTGCGTCTCTGCCCTGAGCCGTGATAGGCTACGTAGATACTTATGTAGCCTATTACGGCTTGCCACAGACACAAATGGTGGCCGGTGTAGCGGTCGCCATTTGCAGCCGCAGCCCAGCAGTGGCTGGAGCTGCCGCCGCCGCTGGAACCGCCACTGCTGCTGGAGCCACCGCTGGAGCCACCGCCGAAGCCACCACCGCCTCCGGAGCCGCAGCCAGGTAGGCTCCATTTCGTGGTGCTTTCGCAGGGTAGTGGGGCGGGTTGCTCCATTCCGCCACGGATTCCGAGGGGCCAAATTCACTGGAATTCAGCCTCCCTGGGATCCGTGGCGGAATTCTCTAATATCCCTAATTTTCATATGACGAAATTTGTGTGCAGTTCTGGAAAGTTAAAAAATAAATGATACAGAGGTCCATGGAATCCACGCAACTTGGAAAATGCTGATCTGCTGCGGAATCAACAGATCAGATTCATAGAAATACAAACTATGAATCTGTTTTTGTTTAATTGGATTTTATTTTTCTCCCTTCAGAAAAGTATGCAAAAACATCCACCGCAATTTTAGGGATGTACGAAAGTCACTTACCTTTCGCGGATTATATTGATGGTGGGGGGGGAGGCGTTCCATCCCTCCTCCCGGAATCCTCGACAGGGGGGAGGCGATCCATTCCTCCCCCCCAGAATCCTCCGTGGCCGGCTGTGCTCTGCAGCAGCTCTGCGGAGCAGCCGTCCAGGCCCAGCCAGGCCAGAGCCGTCCGCAGCCGGATTTCCAGCCGTGGAGGGCTCTGGGGAAAAAAACAACAACTGCGTACGCAAAAGGCGGCAGCTATGGCTGCCACCATTTGCGTTCCTTATTTTTGCTGTCTTAGTCTACGTAAATATTTACGTAGACTAAGACGGCAAAAATAAGGGGAACACAAATAGCGTACATGGTTTGTTTGTTTTTTAAACCCACCCAGCCATGATAGGCTACATAAAGATTTACGTAGCCTATCATGTCTTTTTTTTTAACAGGACCGGAAATGGCGGCAGCGGCAGCCGGTCGGAAGACCAGCAAACCGCAGCCACCACCGCCGCAGCCGCTGCCGGAGCCGCTGCCGCCGGGAAGATCCGCCCCAGGTAAGTCTCATCCCAGGGGGGGATCCGTGGGGGGGCGGGGGGTGGCAGGCCGTTCTGACACAGAGTTCGGGGGGCCGAATGCACTGGCATATGGCCTCACCGAGATCCGTGGCAGAATTCTCTGCCATCCCTATGCAATTTACTTGACTTTTGCTGGCACGTAACATTTTGTGTATTTTTGTTCGATCAGCATGCAATCAATGAGCACAGCGCATGCAAAAAAAGAGTGCTAAGTAGTGGAGGCTAAAGAGAGATCAGAGATAGGAATTGTGGGGGCACCTGGTTGGGGCTCGAAGCCCAGTGAGTAATCGCCAGCTTGGCCCCCTGAATTACAGTCCCCAGACCCCAGCACCTGTCCAGCTCGGTGTGTGCCGAGCTGTGCAAGCACATGGGCCTCTTCTCTCTTGAATGCCACTTCCCCCTTGAATGGCTGCTCAGTCTTTTCTGTAAGCATCCCATCTATACAAATGGAGGCCTTAAAAGGGAAATGCCCACAACGTTGCAGGCAACATTACACAATGTCCTGTAATGTTGTGGATATTGCCCCTTTAAGCCCCTCATTTGCGTAGGTTGGATATTTAGGGAAAAGAACAAGCAGCCATATGAGTGGCAAATGGTGCTCGACGGGGGGAGCAAATGCCCGCATGTTGCTGCTGATCACCCCACGAACTGCCCAGCAGCTCGCCCTGCACTGCTTGCCTGGGTAGGGTAAGTGCTCGGGGTTCAGAGAGCACTTCGTGGGGCAGGTGCAGGGTGGTCCATCCATCCCTAATCAGAGATATATAAAACATTGTGTGGTTTGTTTTTTTAAAGATGTATATATTAAATTTTTCCGGTTAATGTAATATATTACATTATTTCCAAATATATTACGTATTTTCCAGTAACTTGGAATTGCCTCTCCCAGTACTGACCAACCTGTGTTTTACAATAAGCTGAGAAGGTCTTGGTTATGATCCCACCAGAGGGCATGACCCATGGTGTGGTGATTCAAGGTAGGACCTTTTCTGTGGTGGCACCCTGATGGTGGAATTCCCTCCCCAAGGAAGTGCATTTGGCCTTGCAGACAACAAATAAAAACCTGTTTGTTCACCTGGGAATTTGAGACATACGGGGACCGTACTGCTATAAGACTGTATGTTTCATGTTTTTAGTGTCATTGTACAGTCAGTGTTTTTAATTATGTATTACTGATGTATTTTGATTATGTTGTGTGCTGCCCTGGGCTCTCTTGGGATGATGATGATCCTCAGGTCGCCCAATTCAACTGGGATGACAATCTGCAGTCTCCCTCCTTACAATCTCTGCACCATCAGGGTTGTGCAGTGGAGTGGCAAGGCCCAAGTCTTCCCTTTCTCCTGCCTGTAAGCTGTCCTGGTGGCAGAAAGTATACAAAGTCTGGGCCCTGCTGCCACGTTCCCCCAGTTTGAGCCCATTAACAGCTTATGGAGGGGGAAGGGGTGCCATGAAGGTTGTCAACCTTTTCATTTCAAAATTATTGGCTTCCATCCTGGGCAAAGCTGGAGGGAGGAACCTGGTGTCTCAAGGTGGAGCCGGCAGGAATCTAGCAGGTCACACTTGGAACCAGGATGGAATTGGATGCATCACAGGGCTAGTGCTAGCTCCAGGTTTTGGGGGTGTCCTTGGGCAAGATGCTGCCTGATGACCCCATATCTGAGTCGGTCCACCTCTTTTCCATTGCTTCGCATTTACTTGGACTCTCCCTTTGGGCTCAGTCAGTACCGGTGCCCAGACGGTGAGGCCAAGATGAGTGGAGTCTCCTGCTCCTTGCTCTTGTCACCGCTCACTTGCTTAAAGAGGACAAGTGAACAGAAAGTGACAGCAAGGAAAGAGGAAGAGCCTCTGGGTTTGGCAGCAGTGTCTCCAGGGGACTCCTGGGTTTGGCAGCAGTGGGCCCCTTTCTGGTGAGAGGGCCTCAGCAGATGCCCAATGATGCCAACCCCTGATGCCAACCCTAGCTGGGGCCAAAGATTCCAACTTAGATTCACAACATAAGTAGGGATGGAGGTAACCTCCCCTGCCCAGCTCACATGCTGCTTGCTAAATCCCTGCTACTTACCCAACCTGGTGAGAAGCGCAGGGCGAGCTGCTGGGCTCTTGTTTTTCAACAAGCCTCCATTTTTGTGCAAGATGGGGTTCTGTGTTTTTATATATTTACTGTTTGCACAGTAGCCCTACACAATGGTGGCAGTAAAGATTCATTTCTATGGCTGAAATGAACCTTGATGGCCACCGTTGTGTAGATCTACTGTGCAAACAGTGGATCTACAAAAATACAGAGCCCCATCTTGCTCAAAACTGTTCCCTCACATGGATGCCGAGTGGCTGTGGTGAGTCCCATCCTTGTGCACAGGGTGGGGGGTGGGGGTTCACTGAGCTGGGTTTCGGGGTGCGGGTGGAGTGGGGCGAATTCGGCAGATTCCTGGGCCGAGTGAGGTGCCTGCACCATCCCTAAACATAAGTAGTCAGCAAGGCAAGGGGTGGATGGAACCTGGGAAAATCACTGTCTTTTCAGTTGTGAATGCTCAGCTCCTGACAGAACACAGTTGTACCAGATGGGCAAAGTTCTAGCGTTGAGGAGACTCCTCTGCCCCACACCTTGCCCTCCCTAATGGTTTTCCTGGCATAGATGCAGAGTATACAGACCTTTCCCAAATGTTCTAAAGCACTTACAGGAAGAAGAAGAAGAAGAAGAAGAAGAAGAAGAAGAAGAAGAAGAAGAAGAAGAAGAAGAAGAAACACTAATCCAGTAATTATTACAAGTCCTGAAGACTCATATTAGCAGACTCTGGTTTTGCTCTTGTCTGACGAATACTGATTAGATCTATTCCCTGGAGGAACTGAAGATGGCAGTACTTCAATCAGAGAGGGAGAGAGAGATGAGAGATCATGATAAACTGGTACATTTGAATTGCAGATGCAGCAGGGGAGTTGTAAAACATTCCTTGAAAGAGTTTGGGCTTTTTTTAAAAAAAGTATGCGCTTTCCCATCCCTAATGCTCTTTCAGCTTCTACACAGAACAGAACCCAACCCTGTCACCTGTCAACAGTAACCACAGACGTGTGGAATTTTGCTTGTCTTATCAACGTTTCCAGCTTCTCTCAAAATTCTTCAAAAAGTTTCTCCCAAACAGAAACCTCAAAACTTTCCCCCAACATGGATGGCTTATGAAGTCCTGTGCCACATTTCCCCTGACCTTTTGACTGCAAAAATGCATAGCAACCTGTCATGTTCCCTAGCTTTGATATGCTCTCTGACTCAGAGAAGGTCTCAAGGGAGGAGGAGGCTTTGTCCAGCAATCCTTCATCTGCTACTCCAGGACCTTCCAGGCCAGAGGACTTGGCTTTACCAGACTCCTCATACTCAGAGGGCACCCCTCCAATGCAGTCCTCAATGCCTCAATGCCATGGAAACCAGTAGAGAAGGACTGCAGAATTTGACAATGGCCTTTTAAGAAGAAGACAGCTCCTCAGAAGGGATGGAGTTAACATCAAGTCTGGACCTGCCAGACTCCAGAAGGGTTCGGAAGGAAGGCATCTGCACGTTGCTGAGACAACTGCTCTTTGTGGGTTCAGCCAGTGATCTGTCCAAGGTCCTGGCAGACTTGACCTACATTACCACGCCTCTGGGAGCCTGCATTGCCTCATCTGACCTTGCCTCACCTGACGTGACCTTGCCTCATCGGATATGACCTTGCTGTGCCAGGCAAGATTCAGCCTTTCTAGGCAGTACCACCACTGTAACCCAGTCTGCCCTGGGAACCCAATGCCAAGCTAGGACAGGACACAATCCTTAAAGCATTGCTGCTACAGAGTCGCATGCAGTAAGTCAATCTCAGGCAAGCCACTGTTTGATTTTTCTCACATTAGGTTCCTTCATCAGAAGCCTTCTCAATATTCAGTTATTGAATACCTGCAGCTCAGAGTTCCTAGACCAAAGGGATCCCCAGCTAACTGCACCATCTAGTGTTAAATGAAGGCATGCACACTGATGAAACGTTTTGGAGTCGCATCTTTTCAGATCAGATCTGAATGCAGAGTCAATAAGGCCCACTAGCTGAATCCTTGCATAGATCCCTTTTAACTTCAATTGGAATTATATACAACGCCCAAGCACAAAAGCAAAGGTGGCTGATTTAGTCAAAGGCGACTGCAAGGCCATCTTTGAAAATGCAAAATTTTACATACAAGCGCATAATACCAATAACATGCAATTTTGGGAGAGATGGGGGGAGTCTCCATCAGTGGTGTAGTTAAGTAACTTGGACTCTGACCTTAATGGATTTATGGTGGCCCTCCTCTTTCAGATGGCACTCTGCATTACGTCACTTCCTTACTTCAATATCTGGTAAGCCAGGCCTGCTGCGTGGAGCCCCCCCCCCCCGCTCATTCTGCTAGATGGGGCCCTGGACCTCTGCCCCAGAATCCAGCTCTGACGACACCACTGGACTCCATCAGTGGGGGCTGGTGGCTCCAATTTCAGTGGGGCTGTGATTCTATTCTTGGTTTCAGCCAGAACCAGCCAGACCTCTAAAGGAACTATCCAAGTTGCTGAAGCCACCTTGTCAGAACCTTGGATAGCTCCTCTAGAGTTCTGGTGGGTTCTAACTAAAACCCATAATCAATGCACAGCCGCATCAAAATCAGAGCCACCAGCCTCCTCTGGTCTCCACCATCCTTTTGCTGTGGTCCTCACTGGAGTCGGCTCACAGATCAGCCCAACGGTTCCTGCTGCCTAAGAGTATTCCAGCCAAAGCACCAGGGCCAGGCCAAAACGGTGGGCAGACCTATCCAAATACAGACCCTCGATGGGCATTCTCAAGCCCAGACTAAGGATGTGCAAACCTACCCCCATCTGGGTTCTCTGGGAACTGCCCAGGCCCTGCCCCGGCTCGCCCGTCCCCAGACCATGCTTGAGCCCCTCCTCCACTCAGCGAGCAGCCTGCACTCACCCCGGGAGCCTCATCGAGCTCCTCAGTCACCATTTTTTGAAAACTAAAATGGTGATCACAAGTATGTGCATATTTATGTATGCATGAAAATGCACATTTTTGCAAATGTGCATATTTGCGTATGTGTGAAATGCTCATTTATGCAAAATGTGCAGGTCCACACATGCGCAAATATGCACATTCACAAAATACGCACTTGTGAGCATATGCAAATGTGTGCTTTTGCAAAACCACGCATTTTCGCATACGCAAATATGCACATTTTTGCGGTCGCCATTTTAGGTTTCACAAATGGCGACCGGGGAGCTTGTCAAGGCTACCAGGGTGAGTGTGGGCGCTGACTGAGCACGGGTGGGGGCGAGTGCAGGCAGGGGCTCAGCGAGTGGGGTTCAGGGGTGCGGGCAGGGTGGTTCTGCCAGAATCACAGATGGAATCGGGCGACTGCGCCATCCCTCACCCAGACTCCCTGCTATATGCTGATGGAAGGGAAGAAGGGCCCAGACTATAGCAGACAGAAAGTGTTGCTGTGCAGCAGGCAATGGCAGATGGAGGGAATCCTAGGATTTCAGGGCCTGGCCAGTCCCGGGGCTCCCTACCACCTGCCAATGACAAGGACCGATGTTGAAAACCCCTATTCCCTCCTGCCAGTGGTGCATCTCCCCTGCACCAGAGACCTTTGGCCATTGGGTGGCATAGAAATGTAATAAATAAATTAGGGATGTACGAAAATTCCGCCACGGATCTCGGGGAGGCCGAATGCCAGAGCATTCGGCCCCCCGAAATCGGTGGTGGAACGGCCGCCCCCCGCCCCCCCCGGGACGAGACTTACCTTGGGCAGATCTTCCTGGCGGCGGCGGCCGGTTCAACCGTCTAACCACCGCCTCCATTTCCAGTTTTAAAAACAAAAACAAAAACGTGATAGGCTATGTAAAGATTTACGTAGCCTATGACGGCTAGGTTTTTTTAAAAAAAATGTGATAGGCTACGTAAATGTTTACGTAGCCTATCACAGCTGACTTAAAAACAACAACAACGCGTGTACGCAAATGGCGGCGGCCATGGCCGCCGCCATTTGCATTCCTTATTTTGGCACGTCGTAGTCTACGTAAACATTTACATAGACTAAGACGGCGAAAATAAGGGGAATGCAAATAGCGTAGCAGACGCTACGCTATTTGCGTTCCCCTTATTTTCGCCGTCTTAGTCTACATAAATGTTTACGTAGACTAAGACGTGCCAAAATAAGGAACGCAAATGGCGGCGCCTGTGGCCGCCGCCATTTGCGTACGCGCGTTGTTGTTGTTTTTTTTTAAGTCAGCCGTGATAGGCTACGTAAACATTTACATAGCCTATCACGGCTGACTGCAGGGATGCAAACAGTGGCATCTACGGCTGCCGCCATTTGTGTCCCTGCTAGCCAGCGGCTAGATGTCCAGCTGCTGGCGGAGCTGACCGGCGGCTCCGCAGAATCCGTGTGGAGCACAGCCGGCCGGCCAGGATTCCGGGGGGGTGGGGAGGAACAGAGCGCCTCCCCCCCTGGTGAGGATTCCGGGGGGAGGGACAGAACTCCTCCCCCCAAACCATAAACATAATCCGCGAAAGGTAAGTACCTTTCGTACATCCCTAAAATAAATACATAAAACACATTAACAAATAAATAAATTTGGGGAGAGACTGGCCAGGCATGTACATGGCAACAGATGTGCCTTTCTATTTGTATTTCCCTTTAGAAATAGATTATCCCTTTTCTACAACGAAATGGTGCTTATACCCAAGCAACTGCATTCAGCAGTGCAAGCAAACTCCATCTGATGCCCGAGGTCATGAGGGTGCTATGATTTAAGTGGGTTTAAAATGTGTAACTGCACATGATCAGAGTTTTGCTTCCTTTTAAAAAAATAAATAAATCAGGTTTTAGCCAACCATTTGTTTGTTTGGCTCTGACATCATTAGGAGTGTAGAAGCAGTTGTAAAGCATAGAGGGGTGGCGCAGGGGAAGAAGAGTGTGTTTCACAACTGAAGACATACAATGGATGTCTAAAGCGGGGGCATAAAAGAACTGAGTCCAGGGTCTAAAATTGCTTAGCACCACTGTCTTCTGTTGTCTAGATAGCATCACCGATGCAATGAATATGAACTTGAGCACACTCCGGGAGAGAGCGGAGGACAGGAGGGCCTGGTGTGCTATGGTCCATGGGGTCACGAAGAGTCGGACACGACTGAATGACTGAACAACAACAATGCGAAGAGAAAACTCTCTGGAAAAGACCCTGATGCTGGGAAAGATTGAAGGCAAAAGGAGAAGGGGACGGCAGAGGATGAGATGGCTAGATAGCATCACGGATGCAATGAATATGAACTTGAGCACACTCTGGGAGAGAGCGGAGGACAGGAAGGCCTGGCGTGCTATGGTCCATGGGGTCACGAAGAGTCGGACACGACTTAACGACTGAACAACTGAACAACAACAACAATAACTGTCTTCTGTGCCTGAACAAACCCCTGGGGCATGAGCGCATGCAGTCTTAAGCAGCTTGCTAGCTCAATCTCAGCCTCAGACCCCACAGTTGTCAGTTGATGCTCTGATGTGTGGCAGTTTTCGACGGCGGGTTGTGCCCGCTCTAGAGGGCCTCTGGGCACGACACCCTCAATGGGCCTCAGTGAGTCCCCCTTCTCACCACCCTTGTCTTGCTCCTCGTCCTCTTTCCCATCATTGCTTCCACTTGCTTGCCTGACAGCCTGTGAGCCAGTGGGCTGGGGCATCTCCTGCTCCCCCTTCTCACCACCCCTGTTGACTGGGTCAGAGCGAGAGGCAAGTGAACAAGCAGCTTTCATGTATTATATTTCAGGTATTATATTTCTATACCACCCCTTAGCCGAAGCTGTCTGGGTGGTTCACAAAAATTAAAACTTATTAAAATAGAGTATATAAAGTATTTTTTTAAAAACCATTCACGTAAGGACAGAAAACCGATATAAAACCGGTATAAAAGATCACCAATGCAGTATCCTCAGGCCATTGCCAGGGCCACAGCACCCAGCGGGACCGTATTTTATTTATTTGTTTGTTTGTTTGTTTATTAAATTTATTAATGGCCCATGTGGCTGGTCACCCAGCCAATCCGGGCGATGTACAGAATGTATAATAGAACAGTTTAAAATAATAAAATTCCACAGTAAAACATCATATTTCTGACATTACCCTAACCCACCCCGAATGCCTGCCTGAACAACCACATTTTTAATGTGCGGCGGAAGCTTATTAAAGAGGGGGCATGGCCGAGTTCCCTAGGGAGGGAGTTCCACAGAGTGGGGGCCACCACAGAGAAGGCCCTCTCCCTCGTCCCCACCAGTCTAGCTGTCCTGGCTGATGGGACAGAGAGAAAGCCATCCGAGGCTGATCTTGTTAAGCGACCTGTCTGGTATTGCTGGAGGCGCTCCTTAAGACCCTATCTGCAACACTTGCCCTGGGCTCCCTTTATGTAGCGCCAGTGGTAGGCAGACAACATTTAATTTTCCCACAATGTTCCTGACATAGCATTGCTCCTTGGCACTGTGGGAAATAAAAAGGGGAGCCACCCAGCACCGGAATAGTTGCTGCTGAGTAAGCCTGCCAAGGGAGCAACAGGTGTCAAGGAGCACACTGGAGTATGCAACCTGGGACCAGTAAAAGAGAGAAATACCAGTAATGACGCCGCAGTCTAACCAAGCATCCTGCTATTTAGAGGCACAGCATGTATGACTTTGTATGCCACTAAACAAGAACATAACTATGCAGGAAAGATCTTAATGTCCCTGATAGCCATGACAGTGTGGTCACTGAACTTGAGCCGGACATCCTAGAGAGTGAAGTCAAGTGGGCCTTAGGAAGCGTTACTAACAACAAAGCTAGCGGAGATGACAGTATTCCAGCTGAGCTATTTAAAATCCTAAAAGATGATGCTGTTAAAGTGCTGCACTCAATATGCCAACATATTTGGAACACTTAGGAGTGGACACAAGACTGGAAAAGGTCAGTTTTAGGGATGGACGAAAGTCCCTTACCTGGTCCCGCAGCTTTTTTGGGGGGCGGGAGGCGCTTCGTTTCTCCCCCCGAAATTCTTGGCGGGTGGGGAGGCGCCCCGCCCCTCCCCGCCGAAATTCTGGCCGTGGGGGAGGCGCCCCATACCTCCCCGCCGAAATCCTGGCCGGGGGGGAGCGCCCCATCTCCCCGGCCACGAAAGAAAAAAGTAAAGTTTAAAAAAAAAAAACGTGATAGCCTGCGTAAAGATTTACATAGCCTATCACGGCTAGATTTTCAAAGTCAGCCGTGATAGGCTACGTAAATCTTTACGTAGCCGATCATGGCTGACTTTGGGGGGGGAAGCACGTATACAAATGGCAGCGCCCATGGGCGCCACCATTTGCGTACGCACTTTTTTTTTTTTCCAAAGTCAGCCGTCATAGGCTACGTAAAGATTTGCATAGCCTATCATGGCTGACTTTGAAAATCTAGCCGTGATAGGCTACGTAAATCTTTACGTAGCCTATCGCGTTTTTTTTTTTTTTTTACTTTACTTGGAAATGGCGGTGGCGGGAGCTGGTCGGAGGACCAGCCACCGCTGTCGCCGCTGCACCGCTGCCGGGACCCGCCGCCGCGAGGGACATTCACACAAGGTAAGTTCCATCCCGGGGGGGGCGGGGGGTGTCGGAGAATTTCCCCACCAATTTCGGGGGTCTGAATGCGTTGGCATTCGGCCTCCCGGAGATTCGTGGAGAAATACTCCGACATCCCTAGTTACATTCCAATTCCAAAGAAGGGCAATGCCAAAGAGTGTTCAAACTACTGTACAGTTGCACTCATTTCACATGCCAACAAGGTTATGCTTAAAATCCTACAAGTTAGGCTTCAGCAGTATGGGAACCGAGAACTACCGGAAGTACAAGCTGGGTTTTGAAGAGGCAGAGGAACTGAGATCAAATCGCCAACATTCGCTGCATCATGGAGAAAGCAAGAGAATTCCAGAAAAACGTCTATTTCTGCTACATTGACTACGCTAAAGCCTTTGATTGTGTGGATTGTGGCCAATTCTTAAAGAGATGGGAGTAACAGACCACCTTACCTGTGTCCTGAGAAACCTGTACGGGGGCCAAGAAGCAACAGTAAGAACCGGACATGGAACAACCGATTGGTTCAAAATTGGGAAAGGAGTATGACAAGGCTGCGTATTGTCCCCCTGCTTATTTAACTTATATGCAGAGTACATCATGAGAAATGCCAGGACGGATGAATCACAGGTCGGAATTAAGGATGCCGGGAGAATTATCAACAACCGCAGATACGCAGACGATACCACCCTAATGGCAGAAAGCGAAGAGGATCTAAAGAGCCTCTTGTTGAGGGTGAAAGTGGAAAGTGCAAAAGCTGGTTTGAAACTCAACATTAAAAAAACTAAGATCATGGCATCTGGCCCCATCACTTCCTGGCATATAGAAGGGGAAGAAACGGAAGCAGTGACAGATTTCATTTTCTTGGGCTCCAAGATCACCGCAGATGGTGACTGTAGCCATGAAATTAAAAGACGCTTGCTCCTTGGGAGGAAAGTTATGACAAACCTATACAGCATAGTAAGAAGCAGAGACAGAGCTTTGCCAACAAAGCTCCGTATAATCAAAGCTATGGTTTTCCCAGTAGTAATGTATGGCTGTGAGAGCTGGACTATAAGGAATGCTGAGCGCCGAAGAATCAATGCTTTTGAACTGTGGTGCTGGGGAAGACTCTTAGGAGTCCCCTGGACTGCAAGGAGGTCAAATCAGCCAGTCCTAAAGGGAAACCAACCCTGACTGCTCATTGGAAGGACAGATACTGAAGCTGAAGCTCAAATATTTTGGCCACCTAATGCGAAGAGAAAAGTCACTGGAAAAGACCTGATGCTGGGAAAGACTGAAGGGAAAAGGAGAAGGGGACAGCAGAGGATGAGATGGCTAGATAGCATCACCGATGCAATGAATATGAACTTGAGCTGCTAGGGATGTACGAAACTCACTTACCTTTTCGCAGAATTTTTCGCAGGGGGGGGGAGGCGCTCCTTCCCTCCCCCTGGAATCCTTGATGGGGGGAGGTGATCTGGTCCTCCCCCCCGGAATCCTGCCCGGATGGCTCCGCTCCGCGGAGGCTCCATGGAGCAGCTGGCCAGGGCCGTCCGCAGCTGGATTTCCGGCTGCAGACGGGTTGCTGTGGACGCAAATGGCGGCCGCCGTAGTGGCCACCATTTGCGTCCAGTCAGGCTGCCGTGATAGGCTACGTAAGTATTTACGTAGCCTAACACGGTAACCCAAAAACAAAAAAAAGGCATATGCAAATGGCGGTGGCTACGGCGGCTGCCATTTGCATTCCCTATTTTTCGCCATTTTATCCTATGTAAATATTTATGTAGGCTATTATGGCAAAAAAAAAAGGGGAACGCAAATAGCGTAGTGGGTGCTATTTGTGTTCCCCTTTTTTTTTCACCATAATAGCCTACGTAAATATTTACGTAGAATAAAATGGCGGAAAATAGGGAACGCAAATGGTGGCCGCCATAGCCGGCACCATTTGCGTACACTGTTTATTTGGGGGGGGATTAGTCGTGATAGGCTATGTAAATGCTTACATAGCCTATCACAGCTGCAAGGATGCCAATGGTGGCCGCAGCAGCCCGGCCACAGCCAGCCAGGAGACCAGCGACCAGAGCAGCCGCCGCCACTGGAGCTGCCGCCACCAAATCCGCCGCATCCACCCCAGGTGAGTTCCGTCCCAGGGGGATTCCGCGGGGGGGGGGGCGCAGGAGGCCGTTCCGCCACGGATTCTGGGGGGCCAGATTCTAAAGAATCTGGCCTCACTGGAATCCGTGGAGGAATTCTCTGCCATCCCTAGTTGAGCTCACTCCGGGAGAAAGAGGAGGACAGGAAGGCCTGGCGTGCTATGTGTCAGGAGCTCCTTGGCAGCCTCTTTCAATCTTATCTAGTAGCCAAATCCAGACGCAGACAAAGGGATTCTTTTCAAAGCTTTATTCCATTTACAACTTAACAACTCTACTATCAGCGACTAGCTAAGAGCAGCAGAGTACCTATGCCCTGAGTTGGAACAGTTGGTCCCCGCTTGAAGGAGAATCACTGGCAGACCCTGAACTTAAGGACTAGGGAGAGTCCCTCCCCTTTTCCCTTGGATCCTCTGGGCGCAACTGTTGCTTGCACGCCAACCGGGCACTACGCCTCCTTTCCGCGCCCTCCGTTTGGCGCCACTCCTTGCATCAACGTCGCACGTCCAGCAAGCCCTCTTCCTGTGCTCTCTCACTCCCGGGACTGCTATCTAAATCAGGAATGCCGGTGGGAGGAATCTCTGCCAGCTGTTGGCCCTGGGAGGGATGAGTGCGCTCCTCTCCCACGAGCGGCTGCTCCACCTCAGAATCAGAACTACTCTGGGATTCTATGGGCTCAGTGTCCACCCTGACACTATGGTCCATGGGGTCACAATGAGTTGGACACGACTTGATGACTGAACAACAAACAAGAACATATTTCAGAGAGTATTACTGCACAAGCACATGACAGCTCATGATAGACAACTTCTCTCTTTTTTGCAAACTCTTGGCATTTATGTACCATAAACTGTATTGAAAGACAACATCAGCACGCAGCTCAACAAACAGGAACCTGACACCAGGAACCACATTTTTCTTCCTCACATGAAAGAGCAACATGCTTGGAAATTCTACAGCACAGCTAATTATGGACCATCTACCACCTAACTACCAGGCAAAGGATTTGGCCCATCATTATCTATTGCAAACACCAGATTAATTTTGAAACAAGGACAAAGAGGGGTTGTGCAGCACCATGAAAAATGCACAACTTAATTTCCGCAATGCTTATTCACTCTTTGAAAAGTTTGTGCACGGGAATATTTTCTTCCTCCCACAAACTCAGCTTTTCTACAGAACAGCACCAAACTCTGTTGCACATCACCATTAACCTTTCTGAGCACAAAAAACACATGCCGATCATTAAACCGTTTCCAAAAAGATTAGAATTTGCACAAAGATGCATCAAGTTACAGCTTAAGACAAGAGGAACCTGCAGCTTTTAGAAACCGAGTTCGATCCCTTTCTTTTTATTTTATCTTTTTAAAAACAACAACTAAAAATCACAATGGAGAAGCATCACCGACCTTCAAAGGTGAGATGTGTGACTGGAGGACGTATCCATGGACATTTTCTATCTGTGATAAATTCTTTTCAGAAATGTGAACCAGCTCCGGCCCCCTCACTTCATGAGTTAAACGAGGTAAAGTATGATCGTGTGGAGCATCCTCATCTTGGTAGCGATACTTCTAGGAGGCAAAAGAAGACAAAAAAGAACATTAAGGAACTGTGTAAAGTAAATCTTGCATTGAGACCACTACAAGAAAATGCGAGAATGCCTTTTTGACTCCCCACTGAAATGTGGTGTTTGCGTTGAGAGGTTGTAGTGAATCACAATGCCGCTAACGCAACCTTTCCCAGCCTGGTCCCTTCCAGGTGAGTTGGACTACTCCCATAATCCCTAGCCATCATAGCCATTGGCTGATGGGTGTTGTAGTCCAACACATCTGGAGGGCACAACCAGGTTGTTCTAGTACTTTTTTTGAGCGTTTCAAGGGCTTCACCTAAATTACCTCAGAGATTCTAACCACAGGCCTGCTACGTAGTGCAGCATTGTTACCATAACCAGGACATGGAGAAAAGGAAACTTCACAAGAGATGCAGTGACCAAGTTCTTAAGATACAGGTCTGGGTTGGATGGCACTGCCTCAGTTGCTCTTCTCCACATAGTAGGGGGTGGGAACGTGAGCAGGTCGATCTCCCCTGCCACCCAGCACAACTATGCTACCTCTGTCCATTCACATGGGACCAAGAGATTCAAATACGGTCCATGAGTAAAAACCAGCATGCTAGGGATGCTGGAGAAATTTGAAATGGACTAAAATGAGCTCATATTTCTAAGAATCCAACCTGTGGAATCCACTGCAGAGTGAACCCCTCAGGCTGCGTGGCGTCCGTGGGCTTTCAGATGGTTTTTTTACTTTCCCAAAATTTATGCATATAAATTCATAGGAAAATACATATGTTTCTGCTGAGGAAACATTAAATGGAAGGGGGGATAATATGCTAAATGTTACGTACTAAGGCAAATTATGTAAACACTTATGTAAATGCTTATGTAAATACGTAATTATTTGTGTATTTTTCTGCATGACCAAAAAAAATGTTCGCATCTGTCTGTGAGCGGATGATGGAACAAAAGGCGCATGACAATCCACAAAACACAGACCGAGCAGATTTTACACAGTCTGTACATCCCTACAACATGCATAGTCCCAGAAAAAAATTGGGAATCAACTCCACAATCTCCTTTTGATTGTAAGTACATGGAGGTGATTCAGATGTTGTGCTTCCATACCCAGTGGGCTCAGAGGTGGGGCAGATGGCTGAGTGGCTGGAGAGATAAGTCCCAGTCTAGGTCCCACTAACCACCACATTTAGGAGAGTGAATCAGGGCCATAGCACCTGGTCCAGTCCACACTCCACAGCAGGAAAGGATGAGTGACACCTCCATTAGAGCATGGAGTGTGCTGCACGCACCTGTTAAAAAACCTTAAGTGACGGTAACCTGTGAAACTGGCCCAGTTTCATTTTTGTGGTGGGTCCTTTTTAAAGAAACAGTGGACCTGAGGTCTATGTTGACCTGCCCAAGGACTGGTGGGGAAAGGCAGGTGGTTGGAGTTACAGTGGAACTTGCAGGTACCGCTAGATTCATTAGGGAATTGTCACCTCTGCAAAGAGTCTACAAACTTGCTTGCTTGTCCTTGTCCAGATAAGTACATCATCATGCAACCTGCCCACTGTTGTGGTGACCAGAACACAGCTGGGACAAACACAGCTAGGACCAAAAATACCTTCTGAGCACATGCTGACTCAGTACTGCCCATGAGCCCTTAGGAGACAGGACAAGTTTTGTTACACAATCCACCTTAAGCTCTCCCATCAGATGAAAAAGCATGGACAGCCTAGAACAGTGAACCATGAGAACTTCCATGAAATGGAAGAAAGAAAACTAGAATCTGGTTTAGATGCTGGAAGGCTCAACGTTTTGACAGGCTTCCCTGCATGCCTCAAAGACCAGTTCTTTTCTGGTCTTGCACTCCCTAGTGGCCCATCTCCCAATTCACTTAGGACAGGGCCCACACAACCTATGTCCCCAAACCCCAACACAGCCCATCGACAACATAGGGGAGACCACTGGTGCTCAAACCTTCCTGTTTGCTTGGGATGCTTGGGATGTATGCTTGGGATGGAAGAATCAGGGAGATTGTCAAGCACTTGACAGACCACAATACATGGCTGGTGAGGTACATTCAGCTAGGGATGGACAAATCTGTCAGGCTGATGTGCTGCTGGCTGGCTTGTCCGGGGCTATACGCACATGACATACACATGTACAGACATCTCAGTGATACATCTGAGAATCTCCAGGAAGTAGTACAAGCATCAGGGAAATCAGAGGCCGGGGGATCACAGCACCCATAGGTGGGGTGTACAGATTGGCAGGATGTGCCCATAGACTTAGACGCAAGATTCATGACTCTATTTGTGTCTGCCAATTATACATCCTGCCAATCACCTTTTTTTTTTTAAAGAAAAGACATGGCGATTGGGAGGAGGCGAACGGCTCTGGCTGGCAAGAGGGCTCTGGATAGGGGTGAATGCTCCTTCCTTGTTCTCCTCGACCTCTCAACGGCTTTTGATACCGTATCCTCCTGGACCGCCTGGAGGGGATGGGCACTGGGGACACCGTATTGCAGTGGTTCCGGTCCTTCCTCTCCGGCAGGTACCAGAGGGTAGCACTGGGAGAGGACGTTTCGGACCCGTGGCCACTCACTTGTGGGGTGCCACAGGGTTCCATCCTCTCCATGATGCTATTTAACATCTATGTGAAGCTGCTGGGGGCTATCATCAGGAGGTTTGGGGTGCAGTGTCATCAATATGCGGATGACACACAGCTCTACCTCTCATTCAAATCTTCACCAAGGTTGGCCATAGAATCCCTGTCCAAATGTCTAGAGATGGTGAGTGGCTGGATGGGGAGGAATAAGCTGAAGCTGAACCCTGACAAGACCGAGGTACTTTTGGTGGGAGACAAGAGGAGGCTGGGGGATGTTGACCTGGTGTTGAATGGGGTACAGTTATCCTTGAAAGACCAGGTCCGAAGCCTGGGGGTCATTTTGGACTCCCAGCTGTCCGTGGAGGCTCAGGTGTCAGCTGTGAGCCAGACAGCGCTGTATCAACTCTATCTGATATGGCAACTGTGCCCCTTCCATCCCAACCATCTGCTCCCCTCAGTAGTACATGCCCTGGTCTCCTCTCATTTACACTACTGTAATGCGCTCTACGTGGGGTTACCCTTGAAGATGGTTTGGAAGCTGCAGCTGGTACAGAACGCGGCAGCTCGCCTGATTAAAGGCAGCCGCCGACGAGATCACATCACTCCAGTGCTGAAGGAGTTGCACTGGTTACCAGTTGTTTTCCGGGCCAAATTCAAGGTGTTGGTTTTGACCTTTAAGACCCTATATGGTTCCGGCCCAGCCTATCTTAAGGAGCGCCTCCAGCAACACCAGACAGGCCGCTTAACAAGATCAGCCTCGGATGGCCTTCTCTCTGTCCCATCAACCAGGACAGCGAGACTGGTGGGGACGAGGGAGAGGGCCTTCTCTGTGGTGGCCCCCACTCTGTGGAACTCCCTCCCTAGGGAATTCCGCCATGCCCCCTCTTTAATGAGCTTCTGCTGCGCATTAAAAGCGTGGTTGTTCAGGCAGGCATTTGGGGTGAGTTAGGGAATTTTAGAAAATGTTATTACTGTGGAATTTTATTGTTTTAAACTGTTTTATTATATACTTTGTACATCGCCCAGAGTGGCTGGGTGACCAGCCAGATGGGTGATTAATAAATTTAGTAAATAAAATAAAATAAAAATAAAGAAGAAGCCGAGTGCCATTCTGCCTCCAGTCCTCCTAGAGCAGAGGTAAGTGGTCCTGATCTGCTGCGGATTCCTGAGGCCAGATTCCAAAGAATCCAGCCTCATTTGAATCCACAGCGGATTTCTCTGATATCTCTACCCATGGGGGGGGATGCAGAAAATGCCTGGGGGGGGGCACAGGTGGCCCCTGCAGCTCAGGTTTTCCACCTCACCATACAAGAAATGTGCAAATTTTGGTAAATTCTTATGAAAAATGAACCGAAATGATTTTTTCAGCCATCTGCACCAGCTAAATTCAATAGCTAAGGCTGTTACCAGCATGAGAAGGGCAACTTGTACCTGCCTGCCATATAGCTGGTGAAGATGACGATCCTGCCAGAAAAAAAAGAGGTGGCAACCTTAATTCGGCACCACAAACACGGTTGAATACCCAGGGATTTTTTATTTATTTATTTATTTATTTATTATTAAATTTATTAATCACCCATCTGGCTGGTCACCCAGCCACTCTGGGCGATGTACAACATACAATAAAACAGTTTAAAACAATAAAATTCTACAATAAAAACATTTTCTAAAATACCCTAACCCACCCCAAATGCCTGCCTGAACAACCACGTTTCTAATGCACGACGGAAGCTCATTAAAGAGGGGGCATGATGGAGTTCCCTAGGGAGGGGGTTCCACAGAGTGGGGGCCACCACAGAAAAGGCCCTGACACCTGAGCCTCCACGGATTCAGACTCAAAGAGCCCTGGGGGCGGATGGACGAATCTGTCAGTTTTGTTTTCTCCCACATTTGGGGTTTTCAATGTGTTTTTAATCTTGAGTACTTCTCATCCCATTTATGAAGAAGCTTGTGGATTTGGGGACATTCTCATTACAAAAAAATGAGCCAAGCAAACTTCTCGCTCATCCCTAATTCAGCTTGGCAATTCACGTCATAGCAAGCCCTGCCTTAAGAAGAGCCCGCCCTGTTCTCCAATTAGCCGCTGTTGAACAGAGCGTCCCTCCCCTACGAACACACACACACACGCACACACACACAGCTTCACAAAAGGAGAGGTGGATGACAAATGATAATTACAAATCAGTGCCTACTACCAGCAGGGCATCATGTGCTGCCATCCCACAGCAGATATTTTAAATCCCCTGTAATTACCTCTAATGGAGCGGCAAGGAATGTGCCACTGTGTGCTCAATGTGGTCAATAGTTGAAAAGCAACAAAATGAATATAAAAAATGAAGACCCCCAGTTCGTTTGTTTAAAAGCGTTAACTGGAAATGGCAATGTTGCCGGGCTGTGTCACCCTTCCTTCAAGCTTTTTGGAGGTTCAGCTGTTGACTCAGTGTTTAAAAAGTAAACAAAGCAAGAGAGAGCAATCTGGAAGTTTTGCCATTAAAACACACACACGCACACACACACACTGTGACAACCTTTCAAGTACTTGAAAGGATGTCACAGAGAAGAAGGCCAGGATCTCTTCTTGATCATCCCAAAGTGCAGGTCACGGAATAATGGGCTCAAGTGACAGGAAGCCAGATTCCGGCTGAACATCAGGAAAAACTTCCTGACTGTTAGAGCAATATGAGAATGGAACCAATTACCTGGGGAGGTGGTGGGCTCTCCCACACTGGAGGCCTGGACAGCCATGTGTCAGGGATGCTCTGACTTGGATTCCTGCATTGAGCAGGGGGTTGGACTCGATGGCCTTGTAGGCCCCTTCTAACCCTCCTATACTATTCTATGATTCTACACACACACAAAACATCAATATGGGCTGCAACAGCTTTCAGTTAAAAAAACTCAGTATGGCCTGCAGCAGCATTCAGTTCCGAATCCCTAAACTGCACTTGAGAAGACTAAAAAATAGGCGTTTGGTGAGCGGCATAAAAAATGCTTCCAGGAAGTGGGGAAGGAGGGGGAAGCGAAGAAAAAAAAATGGTGGGCTGGGGACTTTGATCTGGAGGATCACAATTATTTCATAATTGCTTAGCCACTTCTATAGCCATAATTTCTTGGCCAGAACATAGATAAACTATGGAATTCGCTACCACAAGATGTAGTGATGGCCACCAATTTGGATGGCTTTAAAAGAGGGTTGGACAAATTCCTGGAGGAAAAGGCTATCGATGGCTACTAGTCCTGATGGCTATGTGCAACCTCCAGTGCCAGAGAGAGCCTATGTATACCAGGTGCTGGGCAACATGGGTGGGAGGGTGCTGTTGCACTCGTGTCCTTCTTGTGGGTTCCTGGTCAGCAGCTGGTTGGCCACTGTGTGAACAGAATGCTGGACAAGATGGACCCTTGGTCTGATCCAGCACAGCTCTCCTTATGTTCTCATTTTCTTTATCATAACTAGAGACGCTGCTGATTGACCATTTTCTCTCAAGTTGGGGATTAGGTGATCACAGGATTTCCTTGTCACCATGCCTCCTGTCCAAGATATTCTACCCATGTTAGATTACAAACGATCAAAAATGCCCATGAGCTTAGATATCATGCCTGACTGATGGAACTGCCCAGTTTATTGATTGTTAATTCTCTGATTTTAAATGCTTTATTTGAGAATGGTTGTGTTTGTTTCTTTGTTTCAAATGTTTTTAACTAAGACATTGCAAATTCTGTCTATAAATGTTTTAACACTGGACATTTTGTATTTTAAACCTCCATGTTGGAAACTCCTTTGAGATGTCTTTTTAGTTATAGTCCAGCAGCAGTGCATAAATTAATGAAATAAAATATCCAAATGGAGCATTCGTGTTCACAGGTGGAATACCAGATCCTGGGAACAGGCATTTGTCTTCTGTTCCAAGGCACATTTATTCCAGCCTGCATTTTGGTGCTTAATAATCTTTAGCTACTGCTACTGCTGTGTGTGCATGTTTGTGTGTTTAATTGTAATTGCATGTTCATTTTTTTGTAGCATTGTATGCCACCTTGTGAGGGCAGTGAACCCTTGTAAACAGGTTTAAAAATCTCTCAATTAAATAATAATTTTTTAAAAAACCAATTGGGAAAAAGATGCTGGACCGCATGGATCTTTGTCCCAAACCTGCAACACTTTTCATAAATTAAAAGCTTCCAGGGTGAATTTAATGCTGTGCAAATTGCAGCGCCCTATCGTCTTTCACTCTACTTGGGTGTAGTTACAGCTTTGGAACACAAGATGGCAGAACAACCATCATGTTCAAGGGGACTACAGTTGGACCGATTCTATAAATAAAGCATGGGAGGATGAAGGGGAAATAATAGCAGCCTGGCATTCAAAAAATGTTAGGTGGTTAAAACAACAACAACAACATTCCGCTAACTCAATATATGTGTACTGGAATATATATATATATATTTAAAGGGCTGCAATAACTTTAATAAGAGCACTTTACACGGGCAATCAATCATATTCTGAGACAGCAGAAAGATTTTGAACAACTCATTAGAAGCAGCCAGTACAACTTACTCCTGCGAAGCTATTGATTTTTTTGAAGGGTTAGTGTCAATGTGAACACATATTGACAAAGAAGCTGCAGGAGTGCTTCTGCTATGGCATGAACCAGCACCCTGCGTCTTCCAGCATGGGCAACCTCAACTCTGGCCTCCCTACCATGGCCCTGAGGGAGCAGAACACTGCGGAAAGTCTATTCACTTTGAAAAACAAGCACTCCACTTTTCAGACAACACACACAGTTTCTGGCAGAATTTTTTCCTAGCCCTACCTAGAGATGCCAGGGATTGAACCTGTGACCTTCTGCATGCAAATCAGGGGCTCTACCATGAGTTTTGGCCCCTCCATCATTGCTCAAACCAACCAGCCAACAAACAAATGAAAATGTGACCCATTTCAGCTTGATTGTCATGTGGAAACCCCTGAAAATGTTTGCTAGTCTTGGGACAAACTCTCATTGGGCAATATCCAATGGTGATCCAAACTCAAATGGCCCTAGCGGAGCTGTGCCAAACTTTTCCATTGCACAAGCAGTTGCCCATTATGCTTCTGCAACCAGTTGTGCAAGCAATTGCACAACTGGTTGCCCAACCAGTTGCACAAGCATAATGAGCAACTGCTTGTGCAACCGCGCTTGTGCAAATGGACTTTAGTTGGATTCTTCTCTTGTGCATAGTTCAGAACCTCATTTCCACCAGTGCATTGTCATTTTCACTAATGGAATGACACAGCTGGGTACTACCCTTTGCCTCCCCTGACATTTCTCAGATATTTTGTCCAACCAAGGCCCTCCACTTTTACCTCAAGCTTTAGGAGAAATTTGGTTGCCTCTGTAAAACCAACAATCCAGTGACTGGTTTTTGACATACTGGTTGTTGCAGATTTGCTCATTTGCTAATTTCATAGAATCATAGAATAGCAGGGTTGGAAGGGGCCTGTAAGACCACTGAGTCCAACCCCCTGCTCAATGCAGGAATCCAAGTCAAAGCATCCCTTACAGGTGGCTGTCCAGCCTCATCTTGAATGCCTCCAGTGTGGAAGAGCCCACTACCTCTGATTTATGATGTAGATGGTTACCGTTTTTGTGGTAATTGTGGAATTTCCATGTTTATTAGAAACCGGCACCTTGCAACTATCCATTCTATTTGTACTGTTACTTTCATAAATTAGAAAAAAAACCATAATCTATCTATTGACAGTCTGATAAATTCTGAGCGTTATCTCTAAAGCTACCCAGTTCTCTTACTCCAGATCCAATCTCTTTCTCTGTTGGAAAAGTTATTAAACAGTTCCAGATATGAACATACTCTCTATTTATCAAAGCCTCACAAAAAGTCAAAAGGAGGCAATTATAACCAATTCTCCTCAATGCACAGGAGACTGAGAGAGTAAAGCAACAAGAACATAGCATTGTGCATCTTTGCACTGCAAAATCGCAAATTAATTGCATGCAAAATGTGGGACACAAGGGAAAAAAAGAAGCAAATTAGGAGCTGCAATTGAAGAAATATTAATCTGATCCTGTGTGCCATGTAAGACATTTGCCATTAAAGTTATCACAGTTATACAAATCATGGTAAGAAGAAAGCTTCCCCGGTCATCAGGGGACACTAACACACTGTGTTTGAGGCTGAAGGGCCAGTTGTACAGTCTGGGAATACTTCTAAACTCAGTGATGCCTCTGGAGAAGCAGGTGGCGTTAGCTGCCGGGAGTGCTTTGTCCCTACTTAGACTGGTCAGACAGCTGCAGCCTTATCTAGAAAAAGCTGACCTAACGTCAGTGACAAATGCCTTGGTTACATCCAGGTTAGATTACTGTAATGCACTCTGCACGGGGCTGCCCTTGAACACAATTCAGTAACTGCAACTTGTACAGAATGGGGCACTTCGTTGCTTGCAGCAGCTAGTTTGGGGATTGTATTACCCCTATTCTGTATCATTTATATCAGCTGCCTGTTAGTTTTCAAGCCCAATTCAAGGTGCCACTTTTGGCCTTGAAAGCCCTAAATGGTTTGGGATCACATTATCTGAAGGGCCATCTACAACTGTAGGAGAATGCTCAAGGACTAGGATCAGTGTCTGAAGGCCTACACTCTGGCTCACCAGCAAAAGCGCTTGGACTGGCAGGTACAAGGGACAGGGCTTTCTCAGTGGTGGCCCCACACCTTTGGAACTCCCTGCCCAGGGAGATGCATATGGCCTCATCACTGCTGGCTTTAAAACAAAACAAAACTGAAGGGATATTTATTCCAGTCCACAGTTAGTGCTTAAGCGTCATTAGCTCTTGCTGCTACTGCTGTATGTGTGTTAGGGATGTTGGAGGAATCCTTCCAGGCACCAGAGCTCGACGAGCTTTCATTACCTCGGTCCCCTGGACTTCGGCTCACTTCCCCGTGAGCTGGCCCAACTCAATCGGCATCAAGCTGGGCCAGCTTGTGGGTTTTCCATGGGTTTCTTCATAAATAGAAAGTTGCACAAATAGCTGCTGCCATTTGCATAATGTGTGCAAACCGCAGCTTCAATTCGCTGAATTTGTGGAAATTACGGAATTAGTGGGTGCAATTTGCACTACTTTCTATTTACCAAAAAAACCCACACACACAAAAAGTCCCCAGATTTTGGGGAAAACCCACAATTTGGCTCCGCATCCCGGTGCCCTCCAGAGCAGATTTTCAGGACAAATCACCCCCTCCCTCAGTTCTGCTATTGGGACCAGTTCAATCAGCAGAAAAACTTCATTGGGTCTTTGCCTTTATTGCCTAGCATCGCTTCACCAGTTCTTTTGCTTATGCCATGTGTTGAACTACAACTCCCAGCATGCTGGCTGGGGAATGCTGGGTGTTGTAGTCCAACACATCTGGAGGGCACCAGGTTGAGGAATGCTGGTTTATGCAATGGGAGGGTGAGAAGGCATATATATCAAAAAGTGAAATCTTTTAGAAATGATTAATAAAAATATAGACATGAGAGGAAGGTGAAAATGCGTGTATGTATTGACCTTGTAAATTCCCCATGTTTTCTGGGCAGCATACAAGACATTAAAAGCACACAAACAGACAATAAAACTAGGCATAAAAACAGCACTTAATAAAATAAGGTAAAACCAACAGCAAAGAGTAAAAACAAGAGAGCACATAAAACGAAAGTAGAGCCAGCAGCAGAATACAAGAGGCTAAGATCTAAAAACACTACAAAGAGTTCTTAAAATGCCTGGCAGTGACAAGACCACAATGCAGGCACCAAGCAAGCCTGTCTGGAGAGGGCATTCTACAAACGGAATGCCATCACTGAAAGGTCCCTCTGTCTCATTTGGCAGGGCACCTGGAGGAGGGCTTCAGATGACCTTAGTGTCCACAAAGATAGATATGGAAGGACTGATACTCCTTCAGGTAACCTGCCCCAACCACAAGCCATTGAGGGTTTTAAAGGTTAAAACCAGTACTTTGAATTGGGCCCAGAAACCAGTGCAGATCATAGAATCATAGAATAGTAGGGTTGGAAGGGGCCTATAAGACCCTCGAGTCCAACCCCCTGCTCAGTGCAGGAGTCCAAGTCAAAGCATCCCTGACAAGTGGCTCTCCAGCCTCGTCTTGAATGCCTCCAGTGTGGGAGAGCCCACCATGTCTCCAGGCAAGTGGTTCCATTGTTGTATTGCTCTAACAATCAGGAAGATGGCAAAGTATTGGTATAATATGATCATAATATGTCCAAGTTAACAGTCTTGCTGCCCTGTTTTGGACTAACGAAAGGTTCCGGACCATTACATATCAGCAGTCCCATGTATGGCATATTGGAAGAAACCAAACAAAAGGTGACCAGGCTGTGAATAACTCTTGCAAGGCTATCTTTGTCCAAGTAGGGCGTAGTTGGTGTATCAGCCTAAGCTAATAAAAGGTACCCTGGGCCACCAAGTACACTTGTGCCTCTGTTAACAATGATGGATCTAAGAGCACCCCCAAACTGCAAACCTCCACCTTTAGGGGAAGTGCAGCCAGAACAGTTAGAATGCCATTTAACCAGACAGGCGAACCACCCACAAGAAGTATCTCCGACTTGTCTGGATTGAGTCTTAGTTTATTGGGCCTCGTCTAGGGATGAGAGAATGAGCGATATTTGAGATCGCTAGGCTTCTCCAGATGTCATCTCGTTGCTAGGGATGTCAGAGAATTTCGCCACAAACCTGAAATCGGTGGCGAAACGGTCTGCCCCCCCGCCCCCCCCGGGATGGGACTTACCTTGGGCGAATCTTCCTGGCAGTGGTGGCTCCGGCAGCAGTGCGGCGGTGGTGCGGCGGCCGGTCTTCCGACCAGCTGCCACTGCCACCATTTCCAGTAAAAAAAAAAAAAAGTGATAGGCTACGTAAAGATTTACGTAGCCTATCACGGCTAGATTTTTAAAAAATACCGTGATAGGCTACGTAAATGTTTATGTAGCCTATCACGGCTGATTTAAAAGAAAAAAAATGCGCGTATGCAAATGGCGGCGCCCACGGGCGCCGCCATTTGCGTTCCTTATTTTGACATGTCTTAGTCTATGTAAACGTTTACGTAGACTAAGACGTGTCAAAATAAGGAACACAAATGACGGCACCCATGGGCGCCGCCATTTGCGTACGCACATTTTTTTTCCTTTTAAATCAGCCGTGATAGGCTACGTAAACATTTACGTAGCCTATCACGGCTGACTGCAGGGATGCAAACGGTGGCGGCTATGGCCGCTGCCATTTGCAGACCCAGCCAGCCAGGATTCGGGGGGGAGGGACAGAGCGCCTCCCCCCCAGCCAGAATTTCGGGGGGAGGGACAGAGCGCCTCCCCCCCACCTCAAATCAATTTCGTTACAAGGTAAGTGACTTTCGTACATCCCTACTCGCTGCCCATCTCATCCCCGAAACCTGTTTGCATTTGGGATCGCTGCTTGCACTACGGGAACAGGAAAATTGCACAAACTGGGAGAGAAATCGAACGAGAAATCTGCGCAGATTTTCTCCATAGATGAAAGTGAGGCTGATTTAGGGATGGCGGAGAATTTCTCCCCGAAACTTCGGGGGGCCGAGTGCCAACGTGTTCGGCCCCCCGAACAAGTTTTGGGGAGAAATCCTCCGCACCCCCCCTGCCCCCCGCACCCCCCCCGGGACAGGACTTACCTTCACCGAATGTCCCTCCCGGTAGCTGGTCCGGCCGGCGGTTCGGCAGGTGTTCGAGCGAGGCGGGAGCTGCCGCCGCCGCCATTGCAATGAAAGGAAAGAAAAAAAAACGCCCCCTGATGGGCTACGTGACAATTCACGTAGCCTATCACGGCTAGATTTGCAAAGTCAGCCGTGATAGGCTACGTCAATCGTCACGTAGCCTATCACGGGTGACTTTAAAAAAAAAAAAAAAAAGAGTGTACGGATAATGGCGGCCCCCTATGGGTAAAAACATTTACGTAGACTACAGCGACTAAATAAGGAACGCGAATGGCGGCTCCCTATGGGGGCTGCCATTCGCGTACGCGCTTTTTTTTTTTAAGTCACCCGTGATAGGCTACGTGACGATTCACGTAGCCTATCACGGCTGACTTTGCAGATCTAGCCGTGATAGGCTACGTGAATCGTCACGTAGCCTATCAGGGGGCGTTTTTTTGTGTGTTTTTTTACTTTCGCGTTCACGGCCGGGCGAGGCGAGGCGCCTCCTCCCCAGCCTGAATTTCGGCCGGACGAGGCGGGAAGCCTCCCCCCGGCCTGAATTTCAGCCGGGCGAGGCGGGAAGCCTCCCCCCCGGCCTGAATTTCGGCCGGGCGAGGCGGGAAGCCTCCCCCCCTGGTCTGAACTTCGTGGGGGGACCAGCGAAGCGCCTCCCCCCCACCGCGAACGGCCTTCGACGACAGGTAAGTGACTTTCGTCCACCCCTAGGATGATTTACAGGGGAAATTTGTGTAAATTAGGAAATGTGCATGGAAGGAAACTGGGGAGGTTGTGTAAATTGAACACGAGCACATGTCCAGCAATCTATGAACATTTTTGTCAGGCAAGTGCTTGTGATGGCATTCAGGGCAGCATTCAGGGCTCCGAACAGGTCATGCTTGCATGTTTTATGAGTACAAGTGAAATTCTCATACATCCGTAGCCTCATCCAGTCCATTACCCTGCCCAAGGTCTTGGTCCGCCTCCCCCCCGCCCCGAGCTACAGAGTTGGCTCCAGACTTTAGTCCTACTTAGACTAGGCCCACTGAAATGAATGGGACATTTAAATCTCAATGGATGTAGTCTCAGTATAAACAACCCAAATTTTTCATTCGTTTTATGTCTGGGAAAGAGTGAGTTTTAAATAGGGATGTTGGAGAATTCTGCCACGGACTCTAGTAAGGCTGGATTCTTTAGAATCCGGCCCCCCAGAGTCAGTGGTGGAATGGAGCAATCTCCCCCACCACCCCACGAAATCCTGCCTGTAACAGACCTACCTGGCAGTGCCGGCGCCGTAATACTTACGTAACTACTTACGTAATACGTAAATATTTACGTAGCCTATAACAGCAAAGGGCAGGGGTGCAAATGGCGGCCGCTACACCATTTGCGCCCCTGCTCTTTGCTGTGATAGGCTACATAAGTATTTACATAGCCTATCACAGCAAAAGGCAGAGACGCAAATGGTGTAGCGGCCGCCATTTGCATCCCTGGCTTTTGCCGTGATAGGCTATGTAAATACTTATGTAGCCTATCATGGCCTAATGCAAGGATGCAAATGGCAGCCGTTACGATGGCTGCCAGTTGCAGCTGCAGCAGCCCGGCAGTGGCCGGAAGTCCGGTTGTGGCCGGCCCTGGCCGGTGACTCTGCAGCCTTGCTGTGGAGCAGAGCCAGCTGGGGAGGATTCGGGGGGGGAGGGACGGATTGCCTCCCCTCCCCTAGTGGACCCAGGCCACGGACTGGTAAGTGGGATTTGTACATCCCTAGTTTTAAACAAGCTGCCATCATTTTTGCAGAACTTGAAGCCAACAATTTTAAAAGGTGATGGCCACGTGTGGTTCTTTTCTTCAAGACCCATTCAGGGCCAGGTTTGTGTTACCATGAGGAAAAATGTAATCATAGTTGTGAAGCTGCCATCTCCATGTGAACCAAGAAACTAGTCAAAAAAGAGGACATGGGTGGGCTGATAGCAACTTTAAAAAGGCCCTTAAAATAGTGAAGAGACACAGAGAGAAACAATATTCATTTGATAAAAATAGTGCCATTCTGAACAGCAAAACACAGATCTGAATAATAAATCATTGTGCTTGACGGCCAGGGAAAGGCGGAGGAGTTATATAAATATGAAACTTGTAATTATGTTGCTATCAGGAAAGAAAGGAGGCTAAGTCATATTATAGGTGACTTTTACACGGGTCTGATGCAAAGCTCTTTTCTCAGGAAAAAAAGGAACATACAAGGGAGAACAAAGATCCATGAAACAAATTCATGCAGAAGACTTATGATACGAATTTGAATTTACAGGAACAATATACCTTATGTCCACTAAGAATGATTTTATGAAAGTGAATTTGAACATTGACCTCTTGAATTGTGATGCCAATGTTTCTGTATTCTTATTTTTATTTTAATTACATCTGTATCCCACTTCTCCTCTGAGGAGCTCAAGCTAGTGTACATAATTCCCCCTCTGCCCAATTTATCCTCACAACAACCCTATGAGGTAGGGCTGTAAGATGGAAAGTGGTCCAGCTCCACCCAGTGAAATTCATAGCTGAGGGGAGATTTGAACCTTGGTCTCCTGGGTTCCTAGACCAACATTCCTAGGCCAATATTTTAACCACTACACCACACAAACTCTCACATTACCTCTTTATTATGTTACTATTCATATTGTTCAAGTGTGTCCCCCAGCATCAAAACGTTCCCCATGTCTATCCTCCCTCTGGAAACGAATGTTCCTGTTCTGGTTTCCAACCAGCCCTTCCCTCTAAGTAAGGTATTCCACTCCCCCACCTAATGTTCCATTTTTCTTTCTTTCTTTTGCAATTCTCACTGTGCATTCTGTGACTACTGAGCATGCTCACTCCTAAGTGGGCTAGGGATGTCAGAGAAATCCACAACGGAGCCAAATAAATTCATATTTTCATGAATCCATCCCGCGGATTCCGCAGTGGACCAACTTTCCCCCTGTCAGGAGGATTCTGTGGACTTATGGAACATTTTTCTAACTTTCCCAAATTCTGTGCAAATTTTCTCATAGAAAAATATGCAAAATAGAAAACACCCAGCCAAAAATGTTCATTTCCCTCATAGGCTAAAGCATGAAAATATGCATTTGGGGGGAATTTGTGCATTTTTGCATGTGTGCATTTGTGAATTTGCAAAAAGTCAGGAACAAAAATAAAAGCCAATTCAGTCAATATGTGGACAACAGAAAAGGTGCCTGATAATTCACAAAACACAGACTGATCATATTTTACACAATTCATACATCCCTAAATTGGGCTGGTTCTTTTCGGGGGGGTGCCCAAAATATTTAGAGAATATTTGTAGGGATGTACGAAAGTGACTTACCTTTCGTGGATTATGTTGATGGTGGGGGGGGGAGGTGCTCCGTCCCTCCCCCTGGAATCCTGGCCGGCCGGCTGTGCTCCACAGGAATTCTGCAGAGCCGCCGGCCGGCTCCGCCAACAGACGGACATCCAGCCGCTGGCTAGCAGGGACGCAAATGGTGGCGACCATAACCGCCGCCGTTTGCGTCCCTGTAGTCAGCCATGATAGGCTACGTAAATCTTTATGTAGCCTATCACGTCTGACTTTAAAAAAAAACACACACACGTACGCAAATGGCGGCGGCTACGGCTGCCGCCATTTGTGTTCCTTATTTTGGCCCGTCTTAGTCTACGTAAATATTTACATAGACTAAGATGGCGAATATAAGGGGAACGCAAATAGCATAGCAAACGCTATTTGTGTTCCCCTTATTTTCGCCGTCTTAGTCTACGTAAGTATTTACGTAGACTAAGACGGGCCAAAATAAAGAACGCAAATGGCGGCGGCCGTAGCCACCGCCATTTGCGTACGCACATGTTGTTGTTTTTTAAAGTCAGAGGTGATAGGCTACGTAAAGATTTACATAGCATATCACTTGTTTTTTTTAACCTAGCTGTGATAGGCTGCGTAAATCTTTACGTAGCCTATCATGTCTTTTTTTTTTTTTACATGGGAAATGGCGGCAGCAGCAGCC
Organism: Heloderma suspectum; assembly: GCF_057233095.1. Lineage (NCBI taxonomy): Eukaryota > Metazoa > Chordata > Lepidosauria > Squamata > Helodermatidae > Heloderma > Heloderma suspectum. The sequence continues at coordinate 14,336,778 of NC_139460.1, forward strand.
GGTCAGAAGACCGGCTGCCACAGCCGCCGCTGCCGAACCGCCGCCGGAGCTGCCACCAGAGCCGCCGCCACCCGGAAGATCCACCCCAGGTAAGTCTCATCCCGGGGGGATCCGCGGGGGGGGCGGGGGTGGCAGGCCGTTCTACCACAGATTTCAGGGGGCCGAATGCGCTGGCATTCAGCCTCCCTGAGATCCATGGTGGAATGCTCTGACATCCCTAAATATTTGTACTTCTGGAAATCTCAGAGTAGCCCTGAACATGATGTTGATACCACTGTCATGTTTCCCAGTGTCCCTTCTTGGCAACAATCCTAGTGACACTCACCGACACTTCTAATAAGTTTGCTATTAGAAGGAGTACTGTATTTTTGTAAAGGAAAAAGAAAAGAAAGAAAACACTTTTCTGGGAGGTCAGAATGATCTCTTCCAGAGATAGCTACAGGAAAGAGATGGTTTGCTAGTCCTGGAGTGCAGATTATGATCACAGGATAGAACATTTTCAGTTGGGTTTAATTTAATGGACTCGCACTAAAAGATCAAGGAAATCCTTTTTGGCCACACTCCATAGATGGATTTGAAAAGCATACCCTGGATTCTGAGAGTCATTGGTGTTGGACTGTAGAAGCTAAAGCATCTTACAAATGGAGGAAATGCAGCATATCTTTTTTTTTTCAGAGTGCTTCTCAAGGAGAGAAGTTTGTACTTGTTTGTTTCATTTCAGACACCTGATAGAGTAAGTAGGGATGATGGTGGAGTCCTGTTGGAGGCTTGAGCTTGGTGGATTACCACAAGCTTGGCCCCCTGGACCAGAGTTCGCAGACCACCGCTCTTGCCCAACTTGGTGTATGCTGCATTGGGCAAGCACGGTGGGCCCTGCTTAGGGATGTCACAGGTGCCCAAGACTGGGTGGAGACCAACAGACTCCAGCCCGTTCAGCTTGCTGGACTAGGGTCCACAGACCCTGCTGCCACCCACCCCTGCTCACCACAATGTGCAAGCTGCTGGATGAGCACCTGGCAACTGCTGCACAGCTGCCCAGTACCTTAGCAACCTGCCATTTTGCATAAAAATGGTGTCTCGTTATTCTGTGTCAAAGGCATTTTACAGAAATGGTGGCCATGATGCCACCTTATATTCATGAGTATAGGGGTGAATGGTCCTTTACAGAAAAAGCCAAGCCACCATTTTGCATAGACTGACAACCTGGCGGAGCAGCACGATGCCGCGCACCACTCTCCAGGTGCCTGTGGATTGCCTGGCAGTTTGCCGCACATAGTGAGCATGGTCAAGCGGCCAGTGGGGGTCTGGCGAGCAGACAGGGGTGACTTTGCCCATCCATAACAGTAAGAGCATCTCATGGATAGTACGGTGCTCCTTGGCCTAAAATGTTTCCCTCAATGACACATTTTTTTTGTTTCTTTACAATTGTATTATTCCCTGTAACCATTTGGAGAGTAGCTTAGAAGCAAAGACAGAGTTTGAGGAGGCAGGATCAACTGCATTAGCTTCTCTCACCACTGAAGGGCAATACTAACAATATTTACAGGCATGTGAATCCTCAGAACAGGAATGATATGCAGTTAGGGATGTCAGAGAATTCTGCAACGGATCTCGGTGAGGCCGAATGCCAGCGCATTCGGCCCCCCAAAATCCATCGTGGAACGAAGCCCCCGCCCCCCCAACCCATCAACATCGTGGAACGAAGCCCCCGCCCCCCCAAAAGGCCCGCGGGACGAAGTCCCCGCCACCCCCAACCCACAAAAGGTGCACAAAACGGAGCACTTACCTGCTCCCGTCCATGCTGCTTTGAGAATGGCGGCCGTCCTGCAGCCACCATTCGCTTCCTCTTCCTAGCTGTGATAGCTAATGAAGGGACGCCATTTGCATCCCTGTGGAGGCCGTGATAGGCTACGTAAGTATTTATGTAGCCTATCACAGCAGGGGGAAAAAACTCAGCGTACGCAAATGGCGGAGGCCGTGATAGGCTACATAAGTATTTACGTAGCCTATCATGGCAGGGGGGGGGGGGAAACCAGCATATGCAAATAGCGGCGGCTACCGCCATTTGTGTTCGCTGTTTTTTTTCCCCCCGCCATGATAGGCTACATAAGTATTTATGTAACCTATCACGGCGGGGGTGCAAATATGCACCTTAGCAAAAACGTGCATTTTTGCATTTGCACAAATATGCACATTTTTGCGATCACCATTTTATTTATCAAAAAATGGTGACCGCGATGCTCAACGAGGCCGTCGGGGTGAGTGCAAGCCATTCGCCAAGTGTGGGCAGAGGGTGAGCAGGGGCAAGGGCTCAGTAAGCAGGGCTTGGGGGTGAGGGCAGGAGCAGGTCCGCCAGTTTTCCGGACTGAATTGGGTGCCCACACTGCCCCTACTCCAGCACTTTGATGTGGCTTCTCAAGTGATCAACAGCCACTTGTTTTTGCAGTCCCAGGTAGGGATGTACGAAAGTCACTTACCTGGTCTCGCAGCTTGCTTCGCGGTGGGGAGGAGGCGTTTCGCTTCTCCCCCCGAAGTTCAGGCTGGGGGGGGAGGCTTCCCGCCTCGCCCGGCCGAAATTCAGGCCAGGGGGAGGCTTCCCGCCTCGCCCGGCCGAAATTCAGGCCGGGGAGAAGCGCCCCGTCTCCCCGGCCGCGAACTTCAAAAGAAAAAAAGAATGAAAAAAAAAGCCCCGTGATAGGCTACGTAACGGGTGACTTAAAAAAAAAACAAAAGCACGTACGCAAATGGCGGCCCCCATAGGGAGCCGCCATTCGCGTTCCTTATTTGGTCCCTGTAGTCTATGTAAAGATTTACGTAGACTACGGCGAAAATAAGGACAACGCTATTTGCGTTGCCCTTATTTTCGCCGTAGTCTACGTAAATCTTTACGTAGACTACAGGGACCAAATAAGGAATGTGAATGGTGGCTCCCTATGGGGGCCGCCATTTGCGTACGCGCTTTTTTTTTTAAAGTCACCCATGATAGGCTACGTGACGATTAACGTAGCCTATCATGGCTGACTTTGCAAATCTAGCCGTGATAGGCTACGTTAATCGTTACGTAGCCTATCACAGGGGCATTTTTGTTTTTTTTTACTTTTCTTGTAATGGCGGTGGTGGCAGCCGGTCAAAAGACCGGCTGCCGCCCCCGCCCCTGACGAAGACCTGCCGAACTGCTGCCAGGAGCGACATTCGTAAAAGGTAAGTCCCATCCCGGGGGGGGGCAGAGAATTTCTCCCCGAACCTTCGGAGGACCGAATGCGTTGGCACTCGGCCCCCTGAAGTTTCAGGGAGAAATTCTCCCCCATCCCTAGTCCCAGGAAGAAGCAAAGACAGATGTAGCAAAGCACTGGTGTGTATGTGTCTCAAACCAGGGTTCCCAGTGGTCAGCCTCCAGCACCTAACCTCCCATTTATTTTTATTTATTTATTTATTTATTTATTTATTTATTAAATTTATTAATCACCCATCTGGCTGGTCACCCAGCTACTCTGAGCGATGTACAACATATAATAAAACAGTTTAAAACAATGAAATTCTACAATAAAAACATTTTCTAAAATACCCTAACCCACCCCAAGTGCCTGCCTGAACAACCACGTTTTTAATGCACAGCGGAAGCTCATTAAAGAAGGGGTATGATGGAGTTCCTTAGGGAGGGAGTTCCACAGAGTGGAGGCCACCACAGAAAAGGCCCTCTCCCTCGTCCCCACCAGTCTAGCTGTCTAGCTGGCTGATGGGACAGAGAGAAAAAAGCACCAGTCCTGGTAGCCTAAAATCTGTGTTTTCAGGGCCCTATCGAAGCTGCAGTACCAGCCTTTTTGACTACTGCATCAGCTGATCCCCAAGACTCAATCATTTATAAACTATAAATGATAGTTTAAGTTTATAGTTTATAAATGATAGTTTATAAATCAATTATAAACTATAAGTTTATAGTTTATATAAACTATAAAGCCCTACACTCCTCAGTTTGAGCAACTTGTCCCTTCTTGGGGACACTGTCCATCTATCCTTCGCCTCCTTATCTTGGTGCGCTGGACCTGACCCCGCTGACGTTCTGCCTAGGCACTTGCTTCTAGCCTGCTCAGACTAGGGATGTCAGAGAATTCCATGACGGATCTTGGTGAGGCCGAATGCCAGTGCATTCGGACCCCCGAAATCCACCACAGAACGGCCTGCCACCCCCCACCCCCTGCGGATCCCCCCCGGGACAAGACTTACCTGGGGCAGATGTTCTGGATGGTGGCAGCGGTGGCTGGTCTTCCGACCGGCTGCCGCCGCCGCCATTTGCAGTCTGTGTTTTTTTCTCTTTTTTCCCATAGATGTGATAGGCTATGTAAAGACTTACATAGCCTATCACATCTGGGTCTAAAAAAAAAAACAAAAAAACACACATACGCAAATGGCGGTGGCTATGGCTGCCGCCATTTGCGTTCCTTATTTTTCGCCGCCTTAGTCTACGTCAATATTTACGTAGACTAAGACGAAGAAAAGAAAGGGGAATGCAAATAGCGCCCACTACGATATTTGCGTTCCCCTTTCTTTTCTTCGTCTTAGTCTACGTCAATATTGACGTAGACTAAGACGGCGAAAAATAAGGAACGCAAATGGCAGCAGCCGTAGCTGCCACCATTTGTGTATGCAATGTTTTTTGGGGGGGGTTACCCAGAGCCCTCCGCGGCCGGAAATCCGGCTGCGGACAGCCCTAGCCTGGGCCTGGCCGGCTGCTCCGCGGAGCTGCCGCGGAGCACAGCCGGCTGTCAAGGATTCCGGGGGGGGAGGAGCAGATCGCCTCCCCCCCCATCGAGGATTCCAGGGGGAGGGACGGAACCCCATGAACAGAATATGCAAAAAGGTAAGTCACTTTCATACATCCCTAGCTCAGACTAACGGCCAGCCGCCTTCCTGTGCCAGTCTTCCAGAACACAATTGCTCAGAGCCAAACAGATGGACGGTTGGGTTGCTGGAGAAATTCGAGATGGACTAAAATAAGCTCAGATTTCTAAGAATCCAACCTGCAGAATCCACTGCGGAGTGACCCCCTCAGGCTGTGTGGAGTCTGCGGACTTTCGGGTGGTGGTTTTGTTTCTTTTTACTTTCCCGAAATTTATACATATTTCTTTGTAGGAAAATGAGGAAGTTTCTGCTGAGGAAAAGTGGAATGGAACGGGGGAGAATACGCCAAATGTTATGGACTAAGGTAGAATATGTAAATTCTTACGAAACCTCTCACATAATTATTTGTGTATTTTTCTGCATGACAAAAAAAAATTGCATCCATCTGTGAGCAGATGACAGACAAAAGGTGCCTCAGAATCCATGAAACACAGACAGAGCAGATTTTACACAGTCCATGCATCCCTAATAGGCAGTGACTCTGGTGGGCCACTAAACATTTCCTCAGGCAAACATTTACATCCTGCATTTCTAATACATATGCATTACAAAAGGCAGGTTACCTTAGTTAGAATAACAATATACAATATAACCGCGATGTAAAAAACACAACAGAACAAACACAAATTAGAAGTGTAACAACATCAGCAGCAAACTCGGCAAGTTTCGGCAAGTTTTGGCAAGTTTCGGCAAACTCGGCAAGTTTTAGTTTCTACTAAAAGCAACTCAGGTTGACAAAGTCATCATCATTATTATGAACATTTCTACACTGCCCCATAGCTGAAGCTCTCTGAGCAGGTTACAGAAGTTAAAACATTAAAATTTAAAATACAACGTTCAAAAGCCATTTACATAAAAGCACACAGACAATATACACAAATAACGTATAAGTAAAAACAACTTTGAACTGTCTGTCACAACTAAAGACACATCCAGGACCGATTAAAACTCCCATGTGCTGCTAAATGCCTGGGAAAGAGATAGGTCTTAACCTGGCACCGAAAAGAGAACAATGTTTGTGCCAGGCAGACCTAGAATCATAGAATAGTAGGGTTGGGAGGGGCCTATGGGACCATTGAGTCCAACCCCCTGCTCAATGCAGGAATCCAAGGCAAAACATCCCTGACACATGGCTGTCCAGCTTCATCCGGAATGCCTCCAATGTGGGAGAGCCCACCACCACCCAAAGTCATTGGTTCCATTGTCATATTGCTCTAACAGTCAGGAGGTTTTTCCTGATGTTCAGCTGGAATCTGGCTTCCTGTCACTTGAGCCCATTATTCCCTGTCCTGCATTCCGGGATGATCGAGAAGAGGTCCTGGCCTTCCTCTCTGTGACAACCCTTCAAGTACTTGAAGAGCGCTATCATATCTCCACTCAGTCTTCTCTTCTCAAAGCTAAACATGCCCAGTTCTTTCAGTCTCTCCTCATAGGGCTTTGTTTGCAGTCCCCTGATCATCTTTGTTGCCCTCCTCTGAACCCTCTCCAGCTTGTCTGCATCCTTCTTAAAGTGTGGTGCCCAGAACTGGACACAGTACTCCAGATGAGGCCTAACCAGTGCTGAGTGGAGGGGAACTAGTACTTCACGTGATCTGGAAGCTATACTTCTATTACTACAGCCCAAAATAGCATTTGCCTCATTGGGGGAGCTCATTCCTACTAAAAGCTTTCTAAATTTTTATCTTTGCTGTTTTAAATCTGTATTTTAAACTCCTGTACTGCTGCTAGGTTTTATTGTGGTTGTATTGTTATATTGTGGTTTTAATGTTCTATATATTTTAAATTGTTTTATTGTGTGTTGTTTGGTTTTAGTTTTTGTGAACCCCCCAGAGAGCTTCAGCTATTGGGCGGTATAGAAATGAAATAAATAAATAAATAAATAAATTCCACAGATGGAGGGCCACCACCGACAAGTCCCTCTCCCTCATTGCCACCTTCCGAGCTTCCCTCAGAGGAGGCACCCAGAGGAGGACCTTAGATGCAGAGCGTAGTGTACAGGTTGGTTCATCTCTGACAGAAGGCAGAAAGCAGAAACCAAAATAGTCAGGGACTTGGAGCAACTGCCCTATGAAGAAAGGTTACAATGTCTGGGACTGTTAAGCTTAGAAAAAAGATAAGTAAGGAGAGGTGTACAAAATTATGCATCGTGTGGAGAAAGAGAGATATTTGTAGTGATGACCACCAACTTAGATGCAGTGGTGGCTCATAGGCAATCTGATTGGTGGGGCAGAGGGTGGGTCAGCAGAGGCATAACCAAGGGGTCACAAGGGTGGAGCCAAGGGGTCACCAGAGATGGAGCCAAGGGGCTACTAAAGGCAGAGCCAACTACACCTAGGTTGCTATGGTTTTTCAGTATGTTACATCGGAAAGCACAGCATAAGGATGGAGGAGCCTTGAAAAGCTGGAAACCTGGCAAGCACATGTAGCATAGCAGTTTTTCAATATGTTACATGTTAGGGATGTCAGAGAATTCCACCATGGACTGAAATGGGATTGAATTCCCTTCAGTCCATGCCATGGAATCCTCTGCGGAACGGCGCCATGAGGTCCTGAGGAGCCAGCGGTCATGTGGCTTTTTTTTTGTCATCCGCACAGAGTCGTGAAATTTTCGTAAATAAAACCGCAAGGTAGTATATTCCGATAATAAATACATATTAAAAAAAAATGAATTGTGCTCACCGCCTTGTTTGTGGGTGTTCTTTTTCAACTGAAATCCTCCATCTCCCTTTACTTTCAGCCAAAACACTTCCTCCTCCTCAGGGCTTCCCAAAACAAGGCTGCCCTAGGTGTGCCTGAGCGATGCACTCTTTATTTAAAGCAACGCTGTTTGAAAGAAAGAAAAAACCTTTTAAAATGACCATGCCGATCTGGAGCCCTGCACGAGGTATTATACTCCCTGCTAAGCTTTCTTTTTCCACATCCAGTGCTGCTGTTGATGTTCTGAGGCTAAAATAGAGAGGAGAACCAACTCTGTGCATGTCTACTCAGAAGTAAGTCTTATTGAGTTCAATGCGACTCACTCCTACACATGTCATCACCCTGCTTGCCCCCAGCTCAGCTTTGTATTTCCACATCCAGCTCATGATCAAACCTGTTAGTTATCTCACTGGGTGACTTTGGGCTGGACTCTAACCACTACACCATACTTCTGTTATGAAACTCATGAAGAAAAAGAGACAGTATAATGGAAAGTTCTTTCTGAAGCAGTCACACTTCACTTGTACAAATGCAGCATGAAGGGAAAGATCAGCAACCTTCGCTTTGTTTGAATGAAAAGCACACTCTGCACATGCTCAGGGAATGGACAAAATGAGGAATAAACGTACCAGGGAATATGAAGAACTATATTCTTCCACCATTATGTGTGTGTGTGTGGGGGGAATCTCCCTCAATCCAGCTGTTCCCTGGAAACCCCCCCGCCATTCACCCAAGGGTCTTCTGAAATAACTAACAGGAGGTTTGATAATGAACTGGATGTGGAAATACAAAGCTGAGAGGAGAGGAGAACCAACTCTGTGCATGTCTACTTAGAAGTAAGTCTTACTGAGTTCAATGCAACTTACTCCTACACATGTCAACACCCCACTTGCCCCCAGCTCAGCTTTGTATTTCCACATCCTGCTCATTATCAAACCTCCTGTTCATTATCTCAGAAGTCCCTTGGGTGAATGGGGAGGGGTTTTTTCCAGGGAAACAGCTGGATTGAGGGAGATTCCCCCCCACACACACACACACATAATGGAAGAATATAGTTCTTCATATTCCCTGGTATGTTTATTCCTCATTTTGTCCATTCCCTGAGCATGTGCAGAGTGTACTTTTTATTCAAACAAAGAGGAGGTTGCTGATCTTTCCCTTCATGCTGCATTTGTACAAGTGTGACTGCTTCAGAAAGAACTTTCCATTACACTGTCCCTTTTTCTTCATGAGTTTCATATAGGGATGTACAAAACTCACTTACCTTTTCGTGGAATTTTTCACGGTGGGGGGGGAGGCGCTCCGTCCCTCCCCCCGGAATCCTCGACGGGGGGGGAGGTGATCTGATCCTCCCCCCTGGAATCCTGCCCAGCTGGCTCTGCTCCGTGGCGGCTCCACAGAGCAGCTGGCCAGGGCCGTCCGCAGCCACATTTGCGGCCGTGGACGGGCTACTGTGGACGCAAATGGCGGCCACCGTAGCAGCCACCATTTGCATCCAGACAGGCTGCCGTGATAGGCTACGTAAGTATTTACGTAGCCTATCACAGCTAACCCCACCAAAAAAACCAGCGTACGCAAATGGCGGCGGCTACGGCGGCTGCCATTTGTGTTCCCTATTTTTCGCCATTCTAGCCTACGTAAATATTTACGTAGGCTATTACGGCGAAAAAAAGGGGAACGGAAATAGCATAGTGGGCGATATTTGCGTTCCTTTTTTTCTCGTCGTAATAGCCTACGTAAATATTTACGTAGGCTAGAACGGCGAAAAATAGGGAACGCAAATGGCTGCCGCCGTAGCTGCTGCCATTTGCGTACACTGGTTTTTTGTTTTTTCGGGGGGGGGGGGTTAGCCGTGATAGGCTACGTAAATACTTACGTAGCCTATCACCGCTGCAAGGACACCAATGGCGGCAGCAGCAGCCCAGCTGCAGCCAGCCAGGGGACCAGCCGCCGGAGCTGCCGCCACCGGAACCACCGCATCCGCCCAAGGTAAGTTCCATCCCGGGGGATTCCGTGGGGGCGGGGGGGCAGGAGGCCGTTCCGGCATGGATTCTGGGGGGCCGGATTCTTTATTCTCACTGGAATCCGTGGCGGAATTGTCTTACTTCTGAGTAGACATGCACAGAGTTGGTTCTCCTCTCTGCTTAGCTTTGTATTTCCACATCCAGTTCATTATCAAACTTCCTGTTAGTTATCTCAGAAGACCCTTGGGTGAATGGTTTTTTTTTTTTCCCCCCAGGGAAACAGCTGGATTGAAGGAGATTCCCACACACACACACATGCACATAGTGGAAGAATATAGTTCTTCATATTCCCTGGTACGTTTATTCCTCATTTTGTCCATTCCCTGAGCATGTGCAGAGTGTGCTTTTTATTCAAACAAAGAGAAGGTTGCTGATCTTTCCCTTCATGCTGCATTTGTACAAGTGAAGTGTGAATGCTTCAGAAAGAACTTTCCATTATACCAGGGAATATGAAGAACTGTATTCTTCCATTACGTGTGTGTGTGTGGGTGTGGGGGGGAGATTCTCTCTCAATCCAGCTGTTTCCCTGGTATGTTTATTCTTCATGTGCAGAGTGTGCTTTTTATTTTTTTATTCAAACAAAGAGAAGGTTGCTGATCTTTCCCTTCATGCTGCATTTGTTCAAGTGTGACTGCTTCAGAAAGAACTTTCCCTTATACTATCTCTTTTTCTTCATGAGTTTCATAACAGAAGTGTGGTGTAGTGGTGAGAGTCCAGCCCAAAGTCACCCAGTGAGATAACTAACAGCTTTGATCATGAGCTGGATGTGGAAATACAAAGCTGAGCTGGGGGCAAGTGTGGAGGTGACATGTGTAGGAGTGAGTCGCATTGAACTCAATAAGACTTACTTCTGAGTAGACATGCACAGAGTTGGTTCTCCTCTCCATTTTAGCCTCACAACGTCAACAACAAGGCTGGATGTGGAAATAGAAAGCCTAGCAGGGGGAATAATACTCGTGCAGGGCTCCAGACCGGCATGGTCATTTTAAAAGGTTTTTTCTTTCTTTCTTCCTTTCTTTCAAACAGCATTGCTTTAAGCAAAGAGTGCATCGCTCAAGCACACCTAGGGCAGCCTTGTTTTGGGAAGCCCAGAGGAGGGGGAAGTCTTTTGGCTGAACGTAATTACTGCACGTCTCAGGGCAAGGGAAAAAATACGTAAATATCTACGAAAAATAGCCTTTCTTACGGAAGTTATGCAAACTCATGGAGATGGCTGGGCACCGGAATTATGGCTGTCGGTACAGATTTATCTTCGTAATTCTTGGAGCGGAAAAAAAAGAGGAGAATTCTGGGGGCTTGCGAACGAGGAACAACGGTACGGAGCACTGGCCGCAAACTGCAGAAGTCAAGCGGCACGGAAGGTACACAATTCGTACATCCCTATATGGTGCAACAGCATGGACAGTGCAAAGGCAGAAGAGCTTTGGGAGGCATAACGTTTGGCCACTATGGCACACGCTTTCTAAAGACATGAAATTTGTCAAGCCATGTCCAATAATAATATATTTATATATATTTATAATATATGATTTATAAACAATAGTATATGTATAAATAATATATTTATAACAGCATTGCTCTTCGTATATTTTTATTAAAAGCCTGAAAGGGTTTTTTTTAATCTTAAAAAGCCGGGAAAAGGCAATCATGGTGCCATCCAAACCCTGTGGGACAAGGTGTTCCATATACTTGGGTGATCATCGAGAAGGCCCGATTTGTTGTCCCGACCAATGGCTTATCGGCCATGGCTCACTTGGCAAATCAAATGTTGTACAGACCGTCTCTACCTACTATAAACTACTACCCCACAAGACTTGTCAGAGTCCTTTGGAATGCTTCCAGAGAAAGTGAGCTTGAAGTTATGGCCTAACTGCATACCCCTCTTAAGGAGAAGTGGGGAAAGCAGCACAGACTCTGGAAATTTTTTGTAGGATTATATACCCATTTAGAGCACAAACACAGAAAGGCATTCAGGTAGGAAACAGAAGCCTATCAGGGTACATTTGCATATGAATTCCAGCCTTAAAGTGAAACAAAAGAGCAATGAATTCATCATCTGTTTTTGCAGGTTTTTAACAGGCTAGAACAGTCTCTCTTTGGCTCCCTCCTCCATCCATTTCAGAGGGGAATTTATATTTCGGCTCTAATCTGCATGAATTCTTTGCATGAATTCAGAGGCTCAATAAAGGAATGTTAACTATGTTATTTTATATAATTGCAGCACATAGGTAATCAGCAGGCATTATGGTGCCGAGATAATTAGGATAGGGCTGGCTGTTGTCATGTCATGGCAAGACCATCAACAAATGCACTGTCATAACTCTTACAAAAGGTGCTGCAAAGAGTTTGTTTTAGGTAAGTCTGCAGTTTATCTGCAGAAAATGCAAACTCAACTCTCCAGCCTAAAGCCATTCCCTTCCATCAAGGCTGTAGAATGACTTCAAACTGTAGGAGAAATAGATTTGCCCTTCTTGCATGATCAACTGGAAAAAAAAATCAATATGGAACAATATAGTTATTGTGTTTCACTTGAGATGCATAGACAAAGCACTATTTGCAAGGTACATATCAAATCTCAAGGTACATATCAAATCTATGGGAAATTTGGCCTCCCTCTCCCCTGACGTTCTTTATTTATTTAAAAAGTTTTAAGAACATTTTTAATCAATTTCTATTGTGAATTTCAACAAAACAATGAAACAAACAAAAAACATTAAAAAAACACAAAAAAATAAAAATATAACAACATACTCTAAAATCCTCAGTTTCAAATATTACAATATTCTAAGAAGAAAAAAAGGGGGGGGGGAATAGGTTACACATAATCTTCAGAAAAAGCAGACCAGATATCCAAATATAAGTCTATTTGCAAGTTACGCCCATATACCACTCTTTCAAATGTTGCTAGGGCTGTTAAGTCTTCAATCCATTGCATTATAAGTGGTGAGCTTTTATCCTTGCAGTATCATAATATCAGTCTTTTAACAACCACAAGGCCGAAAAAGATCCATTTATGCTGACTATGTGTTACATTCCAAAAAACAGGTAAGTAATTTAAGAGAACGTTTACATCAGTAAATATAAAAGAGCTTTCCAATACAAAATTTATCTGTATAATAACTTCCTCCCTAAAGGAGGCAACTATTGGGCATTTCCAAAACATATGAATAAGAGAAGCATTGACTACATTACACTTCCAACAACTGGCTGAATTTGACAAGTCTTTATTAAAGGGACGTTGTGGCGTCCAATAGACCTGAAGCAAACGTTTTTGCTGAATAAGATGTAACCAAAGATACACAGAGATATCCGATATGGATGCCAAAATGGCAGTCCATTGATTAAACAATATAGGACATTCCAATCCCCTCTTCCATTCCTGCTGTAAACCACATGTATCATCCCCTAAGTTGATTAGGGATGTCATGGGTGCCCAACTGGGTGGACTCTGTCAGACTCCCCCTCACTCACCTCCCCAAACCCAGCTTGGTGAGCCACCATGCCCACTAAGCCATGCAAGTGGCCAGGACTTACCAGACTCATCCGTTCATGCCCAGGAGCCGCCCATCCTCCATGAGAGCCACCATTTTAATGCAAGATGGGGGCGCTACACTTTCATATATGTAATGTGGCACACAACGGTGGCCATAAGGGGCCATTTCTGCAACACAAGAGGCCTCTAATGCTGTGGAAATGGCCCTTTATGGCCACTGCTGTGTGCCATATTAGATATAGGAAAATGCAGAACCTCCATCTTGCATTAAAATGGCAGCTCACATGAAGAAGTGGGTGGCTCTGGGCAACTCCCAGACCACTCGCTGAGCCCTCCAGGGACTCGCACGGGTGGGTGACAGTGGTGGCTCCTCGAGCGCCCTCAGACTCAGGTGAGCCCATCTACCTCTGAAGTTGATATCCATTTACTCCAGCATCATGTTTCACAAATGGCTATCTAAATGCCTCTGGGAAACCCACAAACAGGACATGAAGTGGTAGCTACTGTCTCTGAGCCTGGTGTTTCTAAATAGCCTTCATCACTCATAATGGGGGACGCTGGAGGATTTTGTTTGATCTGCATTTTTAAGTGAACTTGCACTTGACAGACTAATGTGTGGATTGGATCACAGTTCTCCTTTAGACTGTGCAGTTTTCCTTTGGACTGCACAGTTCTCCGGATGTTGCAATGCAGTTCTTGACCGAAAGAAAGGCTCAAAAATGCTTTTATGGGGAATAATTTGTGGGGAAATGTGTTCAATTACATTGCAAATTTTCAAAAAAATTCACTTCAAAAAAATGTTTGCTGTGGCTGACACAGAAACAGAACAGATTTATGATTCTACAGATGTGAAACTGATCCAGAACAGAAATAAATGGATCCATCCATCCCTATTAGAAACCAATGAAAGGCTAATCTTCCATGAATTTGTTTGAACTTCCAGTGACCTTCATCACAACTTGTGACAGTAAATTTCATCAATGAACTATGAATTGTGTGAAGCAGTCCTTCCTTTTGTCTGTCTTCACTCTGCAGCCTATTAGTTTTGTTGGATGACCCCTAGTTCTAGTATTATGTAGGGATGTATGAAAGTCACTTACCTTTTCGCAGCTTGGCTTCGCAGTGGGGGGGAGGTGCTTCGCTGCTCCCCCCACGAAGTTCAGGCCAGGGGGGGAGGCTTCCCGCCTCGCCCGGCCGAAATTCAGGCCGGGGGGGAGGCTTCCCGCCTTGCCTGGCCGAAATTCAGGCCGGGGAGAAGCGCCCCATCTCCCCGGCCGCGAAACAAAAAGTAAAAAAAAAAGACCCCGTGATAGGCTACGTGACGATTTACGTAGCCTATCACAGCTAGATTTCCAAAGTCAAAAAAAAAAAAAAGCACATACGCAAATGGCGGTGGCCATGGGCGCCGCCATTTGCATTCCTTATTTTGGCACATCTAGTCTACATAAAGATTTACGTAGACTATGGCAAAAATAAGGGCAATGCAAATAGCGTTGCCCTTATTTTCGCTGTAGTCTACGTAAATCTTTACATAGACTACAGGAACCAAATAAGGAACGCAAATGGCGGCTCCCTATGGGGGCCGCCATTTGTGTACGCGCTTTTTTTTTTTTTTTCAAAGTCACCCATGATAGGCTACGTGATGATTAACGTAGCCTATCACGGCTGACTTTGGAGATCTAGCCGTGATAGGCTACGTTAATTGTTACGTAGCCTATCGTGGGGTTTTGGGTTTTTTTTACTGCACTTGTAATGGCGGCGGCAGCAGCCAGTCGAAAGACCGGCTGTTGCCCCCGCCCCTGACGAAGACCCGACGAACCGCCACCGGGACCCGCCGCCAGGAGGGACATTCGTGAAAGGTAAGTCCCATCCCGGGGGGGGGGGCGGAGAATTTCACCGCCGATTTCGGGGGGCCGAATGCATTGGCACTCGGCCCCCCGAAGTTTCGGGGAGAAATTCTCCCCCATCCCTACCAGTAGCTTCCTATTTCTCCACACCTTTCCACACAGAGCTTTCCAAAATCAGTGGAAAAACCCAAAGCTAACATTGCAGCAAAAATTTGAAACCTGACAGAGTAAATTACAATAAGCTAAAATTAATATGGCATAGAAGCAAAAGAATAACCATAAAAGCAGAAGACTATGATTAGAGCAATAACAGCAAAAGGAATGAAAGCAGGACATTAAAGCCCCTGGAAAGCAAGTGTCTTTTTAGCTAGCAACTAACAAATACAAGAGCTGGCGAGACATCCACAAGGAGGGAATTCCACAACTGAAAAGCCTGACATCTATGCTTGCAACCTGCCTAACCTCCAACCACAGGGAGAACCCAAAACAAGGCTTCTGAAAGTTCTTCTTAGAGAACCTGCTCCACCAAATCCATGTCAGGACCATGGACAGCATATGCAGAGGCCAGAAAGAGCCAGCGTTGCTCTAGCGCTGTCCAGGACTATACTGAGCTCCTGAAATTCTATTGCAGGGAGCAGTGGAGGCTGGTGGTTCTGATTTCGGTGGGGCTATACATCCATTCTGTGTTTCAGTCCAAACCAGCCAGAACTCTAAAGGAACTATCCAAGGTGCTCAACCCACTTTGGGGATAGGCCTCAGCACCGTGGAGAGCAGCTTTAGACATCTGGCTGGTTCTGACTGAAACCTGGAATGGATTCACAGCCCCACTGAAATCGGAGCCACCAGCCTCCACTGGCAAGGAGATGCAGGGCTCAAAATGCACCTCCCTGGGAAGAGTCAACTCATAATTCAAGGAGTGGCACTACGACTCAAGTTGACTAAGGGTGCAATCCTAGGCATGTTTAGACAGAAAGAAGTCCTGCAATTCCCAGCATTCCCCAGCCAGCATAGGATTGCTTTGTACGTCACACAGACACGGGCAATGCTGGTAAATCCCTTGGCATATTCATCACTACTGTCTGGTCAGAGGTGCAACTACATACATTCAGACCCTGGGCTGTATGATCTGGGTGGGGATGGCAGCTTTTAGAAGCTATGTGTATTACTTCAGTTAGGAAGCCACTAACATTTCTCTTCTCTCTCCTGCCCCACACCCACAAGCCATTCCATGCTGCTACATTCCTTACATGTTAAAGCACAACAAACAGACAAAAAACCCAAATGACCAATTTACCAGACGTGATATAAAAAATGAAAAAATACTCTGAGCGTGTGCAGTTTTGCATCTGAAACTCACATACATCATGGCACTATCATGAATACAGGAATAAAATGCAGTTCACTTCTGCTGCCATGATACTGACAACATTTAGTGATGACATTTAAAGCCCTAAGTGGCTTGGGACCTCGATATTTGAGGGAGCACCTCTCCCTATATATGCCTGCCCAAGGATTGAGATCTGTTGGAGGAGCCCTCCTCTGCGTCCCAGCAGTGCGAGACATACACTATGGTGGGTCATGGGAGAGGGCCTTCTCTGCTGTGGCACCCCAGTTATGGAATGCCCTCCCTGTGGAGGCCCGATTGGTGCAGACATTGGTTTCATTTCGGTTACAACATGGTTTTTTACCAAAGCCTATGAGGGCTAATCAGATTCCCTGAGTTTATACGCTGTTTTCACTATTTTATTGTTTTAGCTTTTGAATTGGTATTAGTTAGCTTAATGATTTAATATGTTTTACCTATTTAAATTATTTATTGTTTTACAGTGTTTCAATTGATTTTATCTGTATGCTGCCCAGAGATCTTAATGATATAGGGCAGGATACAAATGTTTCAATTAAATGAATAAATAAATAAAATTTACTTGGGAATAAGCACCATATCTTGTAGAATACAACATCTTTGAAAAGTAAAAATAAGTATCTGAAGCCCTGTACATGCCCAGACATGCCCCCAACTTTAAAATGTTTTGGGTTCTTTCTTTTTTTAAGGAAGAAAAATGGATGCTGCGGTGATTAGTGTCAGCCCTGCAGGGCTAACCCCAGGCCTGTTTGCCACTGCCCCCATCACCAAATGCACAGTTACAAGATGGGGAATACTTGGCTCAACAACACTACAAGCGAGAAGGATCTTGGAATTGTTGTCGATCACAAGTTGAATATGAGCCAACCATGTGATGTGGCTGCAAAAAAGGCAAATGCTCTTTTGGGCTGCATTAATAGAAGCATAGTTTCCAAATCCCAGTAAGTCCTAGTTCCCCTCTACTCAGCACTGGTTAGGTCTCATCTGGAGTACTGTGTCCAGTGTTGGGCACTGCACTTTAAGAAGGATGCAAACAAGCTGGAGAGGGTTCAGAGGAGGGCAACAAAGATGATCAGGGGACTGGAAACAAAGCCCTATGAAGAGAGACTGAAAGAACTGGGCATGTTTAGCCTTGAGAAGAGAAGTCTGAGGGGAGATATGATAGCGTTCTTCAAGTTCTTGAAAGGTTGTCACAGAGAGGAAAGCCAGGATCTCTTCTCGAGCATCCCAGAGTGCAGGACACGGAATAATGGGCTCAAGTGACAGGATGCCAGATTCCAGCTGAACATCAGGAGAAACTTCCTGACTGTTAGAGCAATACGACAATGGAACCAATTCCCTAGGGCGGCAGTGGGCTCTCCCACACTGGAGACATTCAAGATGAGGCTGGACAACCATCTGTCAGAGATGCTCTGACTTGGATTCCTGCAGGGGGTTGGACCCGATGGTCTTGTAGGCCCCTTCCAACCCTACTATTCTATGATTCTATGATTCTCCAACACCCCTGCTCCTTGCTGCCACCTCTCAGCATCTGCTGCCTGAAGCAATTTCCTATCTTTGCCTAATAGTAGGGCTGGCCCTGGGGGCAGCTGTTTCGGCCCACCCGTGTTAGGAAAGGAAGGGGCTATTGGGTTTTTACTAGTTAAGTAGAAACAGCAACGTCACGCTTGCCCTTCCTGAGCTTTCAAAGGCACCCACAAGAGCAAACCCATATAACAGCTTTAGTAGCCGTGTGTGTGTGTATGTGTGTGTGTGTGTGTGGTTTAAAGATGTACAAAAACTATGGAGGACAATTGGAGTAAGGGAACACATAATTTCTTTCCTCATGGTAGTGCTAGACGATTGAATAGCCTTTCCGTGAAACATGGTGGTGACCTTGCACATTCACAGTGATATATAAAACCCCTACATTTGCGTGGAATGGGCCGTTAACCTCCCACACCCGATCTGCTGATGCATTCAGTCATGAAATTCCAAAGATTACATGAACATCATTTGATCTAAAATTAGGAAGACCAGCCAAAAAAGAAAGAAAGAAAAAAGGTGACAAGAGGGAACAGTGTGCTACTTTCTCTTGGGTGACCCAATTATAGCTTGCATCAGAAGCTGTGCTATGATGCACTGATATTTCCCATTACTGCAACACAAAGTATGCACTCTCACAGTTCCATCAGCTTTTCTGTGACCAAACTAAAGGAAAGGAGGGAGAGGAGGGCCAAGATGCAGGCAAGGAGCCTGCAAGGAGCCCCAGTACCATAGCAGCGCAAGGTCTAGACCCTAGCATCAAGCATAGGTAATGGCTGGGTAGATGATTTTTCCAGTGCTCTCAGTCCAAACCGTGTTATTTTTAATCTGTCCCTCCTGGCCATTGCAAAGTTTCCAATGCCCACTGTTTTCCTGTTGGGCTGGAGATGCCTGCAGCAATGTCTAATGGGTAACCACTTCTTTTAAATTGCTTCCTGCTCACCACTTTCCAGAACAGTTAGACTCCTTGAACTGTTTACAAGATCAGTTCCGTTGTGAGTTGACTGTGCTGGAGACTGAACAATGATGATCTTGTGACATCCATGTATACATACAGAAGTTCAGCACCTGTAGTCTAGGGATGGCGGAAAAATCTGCCACGGACTCCAATGAGGCCGGATTCTTTAGAATCCAGCCCCCCAGAGTCCACGGCAGAATAGACTACTCCCCCGCCAGCCACCCCCCAAAATCCTCCCCGGATGGACCCTACCTGCTGCCAACCAGTCCAGATCTGTCCACTACTGCTGTCCATCCATTGCCCCAGACTGCGGATGCAAATGGCACCCAGCATAGCTATGCCATTTGCCCGCTATGCCATTTGCCCGCTACACCATTTGTGTCCCTGCTCTTTGCCATGATAGACTACGTAAGTATTTACGTAGCCTCTCACAAAAGAGCAGGGGCACAAATGGCATCCACTACACTATTTGCGTCCCTGCTCTTTGCCGTGATAGGCTACGTAAATATTTATGTAGCCTATCACTGAAAAGAGCAGGGACGCAAATGGCATCCTCTATGCCGGATGCCATTTGTGGCCACAACCCAGCAGCAGACGGAAGTCCGGCTGCAGATGGGCCCAGCCAGTAGCTCTGTGGACTCGCCACAGAGCAGAGCCGGCCAGGAAGGATTCTGGGGGGAGGGATGGATCACCTCCCCCCCCTGCAGACACCCAGATGGGAACGGTAAGTGGATTTCGTATACCCCTACTGTAGTCCCTGTCTTCAAAGCAGCAATAGGTCCCACAAAAGCAACAACAAAACCTTGGAGGAATGGAGACCCACCCAGGCATCTTCCTGCCAGTGAGATGCAGAAACAAAGAAACCCCAAAGAACAAACACATACCCTCCATCTTGAGTTGCATTTTATTGGCTCTCTTGCAGGGGTCTTGAATCTCTGGCACAAAGGCCACATCTGGCCCTCCAGGGCTCTCAAGATGGCCACTGCCCCTTCCCCAGAGCCCACCCAGATCCTTTCCTTCAACCACCATTCATTTGTCAATTTCTTGGCATTTTCAGAGTTCTCTTCCCATTCTAAAAGGTTCAAATGCCTCTCCTAAGGCTTTGTTATAGGCAGTACGTGCTTTAAGCTAAACTATGCTGGTATGCTTGGTATTTTGGTCCTGCCCCTCTTGCCTTCAGCCCTGCCCACCACTGCAATGCACCCATCAAGAGATTCTCCAAAATTGTATTTAGCCCTTGGGCTGAAAGAGACCCAACGCCCCTGCTTTGTTACAACTGTTACTGTCTCAGCCTCCCATCCAATTAAGTGAGGTGAATCCACTGCCCGGTAGCCAACCCAACTGCCAAGACCCACTCCAGGTAGGTATAATGGAGACCCTGGACAAAGTGTCTTCTGGTGGGGGCCCTCCTCTATTTGGGGGAGTTGATGGGCTTGCACGGCAAAGATGGCGGGAAGTGGTAGCACTCCCAAGCAGCACTGGGATTAAATTTCCCACAGTGCCCTCAGAGTGATATTAGATTAGGGGCATTCTGGGAAGTTAAATGGCAGCTAGTCTCAGTCACCCTGCACTTTCAGAACAGTTTTATTTTAATATGGGTGCCCAGTCAGTGGTAGTCTTGCCAGGGCATTGGAGAATTGACAGCTGCCCAAGAATGCCAGGTGCGGGTGCAGACACCAGCCCTACTATTGAGCCTCTTCCCCCCAGACACCATTAGTGGCTAGGGATGACTGACACTGGGAAATCCGGCCCTTTGGGGGCTTGCTGGATTTTTACGGCACCCCGGCTTGGCTTGCATCTGCAAGCCCAGCCACATTTTTTTTCCTGAAATGTGGGAACTCGGTGTGGGGCCTTTTTCGTAACTAGAAATTTCCACAAATGATGGCCACAATTTGTGCAAATTACAAAAATTACAGCTGCAATTTGGGCCAATTACATACATTACGCAATCTGCACAAACTGTGGCTGCAATTTATGCAAATTACACCTGCAATTGGCAGAAATCACACAAATTACAGCCCCGATTTGTGCAAATTTCTATTCATGGGGGAAAAAAACTAAAAAAAGTCCATGAGCTAGTTCAACTTGATGCAGATCAAGTCAGGCCAGCTCAGAGGAAAGTGAACTGACGTCCAGGGGGGCGAGCTGATGAAACCTCGATGAGCTTCACCCCCTGTTCATATTCCTTTAACATCCCTATTAGTGGCCATTCACACTGCAGAAGAGGGAGACAGACTGATCCTTCCCATTGGCTGGAATTGCCCCATTGGTGTTATATATTTATTTGGTTAGTTGCTGCTTCAGTTTTGCTGTATGTGTGCGTGTGTATGAGACGTGTTTGTAAAGCCAAGATGTAAGTTTAATTATTTAAAGTATTTGCGTATTTTAAAAAACAATTATCCACTGCTTCTGGGGCCCAGAAAAAGGCCCTGAAAATCACTCTTATTTAAAAAGAAAGAAAGAAAGAGGAAGTTGTATTACGATAATACACAAAGTGGGATAAAAGCATTAAAAAATACTCACCAAGGTAAGACCAAGATTTTTCACAAAGTAGGTAAAATACAAAGGCCTCAGCGGCTCACCTAAAGCTTAACAGGGAGGCAGCCAACCAACCAAAACAAATATTCCTATGCCATTTTTCTACAGAAAACACTCAAAGCAGTTTACAGAAAATATAATCCAAATTGTCATAAAGGCACAAAAAACAGAAGAAAACTTAATCTTAATCAGTTTTTTCTAAAGTCTCAAAGCGGAAGAATTAAATAAAAGCAGCAGAAAAACCAACTATGAAAAACCTAGGGGAATGAAAAGGTATTAGATTGGTCATGTGTTGCTTCCTCTCCCACCTATTTGGGAAGAGTGTCCCACAAATATGGCACCACCACCAAAATGTCCCCAGTCAACACAGCAACAAAGGGACACTTTCCTGTTATCTGCAGCACAGCATGGGAAGATAGCAAAGCATCTCCATTTTGCCAAGACAACAAGATGATTCCTCCGATTTTACATATGTCCACTGAAGCACAATGAGGGGAGATCAAAATTGTGGTGACCATCGTACATGTAAACAGCCATTGGACGAGAATAAGGGGAAGGTAAAAGGCAGTGGACACAGTGGGGAAACTTGGACCCCTCTCTCAACATTTCAGCCTGCAAACAAGACTTAAGTTATGAGCCTAATTTAGGGATGGACAAATCTGTCAGTTTCAGTTTCTCCCAGTTTCTCATTTTTCAACCTTAAATGTGGTATGTCCTGTACTTTGAGATTATTTTTTTAAAGTTCACATGAAAATGGCATAAGCAGTTTCATGCACATTTCTCCTAATACATGCATATTAGGAATATGTGTTCTCCAAAATTGTTTGCAAATTTTCAAATGTCCACTCACATTTGAAAATTGTGCAAATTTCAGAGGAAAGGCAGTTCAAAATTGCTCAATTTAAAGAAATGTGCAATTTCAAAATTTAGTCTAGAGATGGGTGAACGAGTGATGTTCAAGATCACTAGAACTCTCCAAACATCATCTCACCACTTGTCTTGTGCCTGATTCCTTTTCGCATTTGTGATCACTGCTTCCTTTGAGTGAAAGGAAGCAGTGAGATCTGTGCAAATCTCCAGAAATTTGCACAATTTTCCTAATTTGCACACATTTCCCCCATAGACTAAAGTGGGCTCATTCAGTCTACTGAGAAAATTTGTGCAAATTAGGAAATTCATGCAAATCCAACTGGGAATCAGGAACAAGATAAATCATAGAATCATAGAATAGTAGGGTTGGGAGGGGAGGGGCCTATAAGTCCATCGAGTCCAACCCCCTGCACAATGCAGGAATCCAGGTCAAAGCATCCCTGACACATGGCTGACCAGCTTGATCTGGAATGCCTCCAGTGTGGGAGAGCCCACAACCTCCCCAGGTAATTGGTTCCATTGTCATATTGTTCTAACAGTCAGGACGTCTTCCTGATGTTCAGCCAGAATCTGGCTTCCTGTCACTTGAGCCCATGATTCCGTGTCCTGTACTCTGGGATGATCAAGAAGAGATCCTGGCCTTCCTCTCTGTGACAACGTTTCAAGTCCTTGAAGAGCGCTATCATATCTCCCCTCAGTCTTCTCTTCTCAAGGCTAAACATGCCCAGTTCTTCCAGTCTCTCTTCATAGGGCTTTGTTTCCAGTCCCCTGATCATCCTCGCTGCCCTCCTCTCTCCAGTTTGTCTGCATCCTTCTTAAAGTGTGGTGCCCAGATCTGGACACAGTACTCCTGATGAGGCCTAACCAGTGCTGAGTAGAGGGGAACTAGTACTTCCCGGGATTTGGAAGCTATGCTTCTATTAATGCAGCCCAAAAGAGCATTTGCCTTTTTTGCAGCCATATCACATGGTTGGCTCATATTCAGCTTGTGCTCTACAACAATTCCAAGATCCTTCTTGCTTGTAGTATTGTTCAGCCAAGTATCCCCCATCCTGTAACTGTGCATTTGGTTTCTTTTTCCTAGGTGCAGAACTTAATGTGAACACATGTTTGGAACTTTTGCAAACATATTTGGTGGACGCATGCTCAGGCCCGCACTCACGTTCAGGGTTTGAACAGGGCAGGCTTGCCCTGTAGATCAACTAAAATGTTTCCTCAATTTTCCCATTCAACCACATTCAATTTGTGCGAATTTCTCATTCTTGCAAATCATGCAGTGATCGCTAGCCCTCAAGGAAATGGAAGGAGAGATGAGCATCAAGCTGATGCTCCAATAATCTGGGCAAATGTGAACATTGCTTGTTCTCCCATCCCTAGTTTTTACTGCCCAAAAGCAGAGAGGGAGGTGGCCTATGTAACAGCTAAGCGATCATGAATGATCTTCCATGGAAGATAAGATGATGAATGCTCCTCCATGTTGTTTGGAAAGGATTTGCCAGCCTAAACCTCTCACCAATATGGCCACCAGTGGGAGATCACTGGATTTCAGTTATTCTTCTTTACTTGGAAATCATTCCATCCCTTGTAGTCTGAAGCATGTTGGATCAGGGACTGGTTGACCTATTATTGCAGGCCAGGACAGCCTGCTGTGGTGGCAAGGAAGGTAGGTATGCTGCATTTATGGCACAGTGACAGCTAGGCCATATTGTATGGCATACTAGTCTTGTTGCAAATGGGGTAGGGGTGGGGGTAGGGGTGGGGGAGGTGCTGGGAGAGAGGCTGGGATAGTGGTTAAAGCACTATAATTAGTCTCCAGAATAATTCTTAAAAGACTGATCTGTATTGGGAAGGACAGATTTTATCAATAACATTCTATAGTGAAAGAGCAACACCCCTTATTTTTTAGCTGATTTTGGGCAGCCTGGAGATGTAGAAACTAACAGTGGAATGTTAGTTTGAGAAGGGTGAACAGGAGGATGGTGAGAAGTATGGAAACAAAGTCCTACGAGGAACATGGGAAAGAGTTGGGTGTGCTTAGCCCGGAGAAGAGAAAACTACAGAAGACAACATGATAGGAGACTTCAAATATCTGAAAGGCTGGCACACAGAAGATGGAGAAGACCTATTCTTTGTTGCTCCAAGGGCCAAGACTAGAATCAGTGGGAGGAAATTGCATGGAAACAGGTTTCAGCTAAACCTCAGGATAAAATTTGGACTGGAAAGAGCTGTTTGACAGCCTGTCTGCCTTGGGAGGTGGAGGAACTTAAGCAGAGACGGGTGGCCATCTGTCAGGGATGCTGTAGCTGCATCCTGCACTGCAGAACCTACATTAATTAGGGGTAGGACTAGATGACCACCAAAGTACCTTCCATAGTTCTAACATATGGTAATCCTCTGGAATGTAAGAAAGAAAATGTTCTCATAGAATCATAAGGCACAAAGCTTATTTCTCTTCAACAAGCAAGAGAAATATTATTTTTAAAAAGCTACCTTGGGAGCACAATGAGCTTCTTAATATTCCTGCAAAGCCTCCACTATTTAATGAACTTTCTGCAGACTGCATGCTACAAGCTTATATCAGAACCCAATATTCGTACTGAACATTTGAATAAGAAACTTTGCATCATGAATGGAACTCCTTGTCCTGGCCCCTTTGGGAAGCAGAGTACAGCAACTTAATTGATCGAATGGATGTTGGGCTCAAGACTTCAGTAAGAGTCACCTTCAATTAATTCTCCCATGCTATTCACAGTGGTCATTATGAACTCTTGCTGAGGAAAGGACAGTGCCAGCTTAACTTAACTGTACCAAACAGCAACAGTAAAGTAAAAAAAGAAAGGAAGAATGGAAGGAAGGAAGGAAGGAAGGAAGGAAGGAAGGAAGGAAAAGAAAGAAAGAAAGAAAGAAAGAAAGAAAGAAAGAAAGAAAGCAAGCATGGCAGTTTATCAGGTCCTAAAATGACTACTGCTATGTAACAGTCTGGAACAGCCTTCCTAACACTGGTGCCCTGCATGTTGGCTGGGATTGATGGGAGTTGTAGTCCAAAGCATCAGCTTCAGGATGGCCAGTCTTTAATATGCAAACCCAGCGTTTCACCATCTTTGGTCTTTGCTTTAGCGACCTAGCTCATAAGTTGCGGTGATTATCCCCAGTTTATAGGTAAGGAAACAAGGCACAGTCAGAAATGCATTAGTTTTATCATATTTGTGTGCTACCCTTCATCCCCTGGAGGAGGGGCTTATTTTATAATCCCAAGAACCCTTCAGGTGGGTTGTGCTGAGACATAGACGTAGAGAGGAACAGATGTATTTAACTGTAGATCTTGCCTTACCACCAAAAATGGCGCTCAAGACAGCTAAGGACAGTAAAGATCGGAGGCCAATCGTTGGCTGTTAGTGGCTTTTTGATACCGCTGCCTTAATTTGTTGTACAGGCGGAAGGAATGACTGCAGATTCAGCAGGCCTCAAACACAACTGTTCTTTAATTCACCACACGCAGAAATGGCCACTTAGCAGAAGCTCCAGCTGCTGTGGCTACTCCCAGCTCTACAGGAGCTGCCAAGGGTCAAAACAATAACTAAGCCACAGTACCACCCCCACCACCACCACCCCAGGATACACAACATAACTGATGCGCTCTTCTGGCTTTACTTTGTTTCATCGTGTTTTTACAGATGTACACTGCCAAGCAATTTTCGAAAGGTGGAATGGAACAAAAATGACAAAACAACACTATTCTTTTATTTTCATTTTTTAAGAATTAGATCACACACTTTCCACTCTGTTACATGAATCGTACCATCTGGAGTCCTTTACTTAAATGCGAAACTCTTAAACCTGGATACAATTTAGCTGTCCCTTTGTTTACACAACCAGGATGCTTAATGGTAGCCATTTCCCGCAACACACACACACAGAGATAATATACTTTAAGGTGCATTTATGGACATCCTCTGGCAAGCTGATATTCAATCAGTAGCATTTTAGGATTTATTTTTTATTAAATTTGGATAACAGGAATACTCTGGCTGAATCAAGTTCAACAACATCATTACTGTAAATGAGATTGCACTGGCGTAAGCAACCGCTAGCCCTGCACCAATAGTGTTTGCTGGCACAAGACGTTTCCCCAGAAAACCAGTCGCACCAGCAAATGCTATAGGTGTTGCGCTAGAGGTTGCTTACGCAGAAAGAACTTGAGTTGCAGAAACATATAAAGTTGTTAGCATTATTTAAAGGAATTAAATGTATTGTTGCATACCCAGCGTGGCTTGAATAAATTCATGGTTATTCCCCAGACCTAACAGCTTTCACAGCAACAACCAAGTTACCATTGTATACTTCAGGGTAATGAAAGGAAAATCTTCAAGTAGTTGCAGTGGGTTGGTTAAAACCATCAACAGACCATTCACTCCCACAGGGTGAAGTGTCATAAAAGACTTCCTATTGTTAGCCAGTCACACCAGCGTTACACGCAAATCAGATGTGTAATTCCGCCTACACATCAGGAACCAAAGTAGTATATGTGAAAGCTGCCTTTGGATACATGAGAAAAGAGGTTATTTGAATGGCTTGAAATGTAAGAACAGAATCAGAGCACATGTGATTCAGTGGTAGTCAAACTTGCCATTTCGCTCCACTTATCTGCTTGGCCTTGTCAAGGGGACTACTATAAAAAAATGGCCTACACTTTTCATATAGAACATGCAAGTAATTATATCAGTAATTGTATACGCATCAGCCCCTTCATGGATCACTGCCTTGTTGTGGCGAAGGGGCTTGCGTAACTCAGTGAAGCCATAAGCTATGCCGTGCAGGGCCACCCAAGACGGACAGGTCATGGCAGAGAGTTCCGACAAAATGTGGTCCACTGGAGAAGGAAATGGCAACCCACTCCAGTATTCTTGCCAAGAAAACCCCATGGAACGTATCACAAGGCTAAAAGATATGACGCCGGAAGATGAGCCCCTCAGGTCGGAAGGTGTCCAATATGCTACTGGGGAAGAGCAGAGGGTATTTCCAAGTAGCGCCAGAAAGAGTGAAGCCGCTGGGCCAAAGCCGAAAGGACACTCAGCTGTGGATGTGTCTGGTGGTGAAAAGAAAATCCGATGCTGTAAAGAACAATATTGTTTAGGAACCTGAAATGTCAGATCAATGAATCAAGGTAAGCTGGTGGTCAAACATGAGATGGCAAGATTGAACATCGACATCTTGGGAATCAGCGAACTAAAATGGACAGGCATGGGCGAATTTAATTCAGGTGACCATCATATCTACTATTGTGGGCAAGAATCCCTTAGAAGAAATGGAGTAGCACTCATAGTCAACAAAAGGGTGGGAAAAGCAGTACTGGGGTACAATCTTAAAAATGATAGAATGATCTCAGTACGAATCCAAGGCAAACCATTCAACATCACAGTAATTCAAGTCTATGCCCCAACCACTGAGGCCGAAGAAGCTGAGGTTGATCGGTTCTATGAAGACCTACAACACCTTCTAGAACTAACACCAAAAAAAGATGTCCTCTTCATCATAGGTGATTGGAATGCTAAAGTAGGAAGTCAAGAAATCACCGGGATAACAGGCAGGCATGGCCTTGGTGTACAAAATGAAGCAGGACAAAAGCTAATAGAGTTTTGCCAAGAGAACATGCTGATCATAGCAAACACTCTTTTCCAACAGCACAAGAGGCGACTCTACACATGGACGTCACCAGATGGTCAATATCGAAATCAGATTGATTATGCCCTTTGCAGCCAAAGATGGAGAAGCTCCATACAGTCAGTCAAAACAAGACCTGGAGCTGACTGTGGCTCAGATCATGAGCTGCTTCTTGCAAAATTTCGGCTTAAATTGAAGAACGTCGGGAAAACCACTAAACCGTTCAGGTATGACCTAAATCATATCCCTGATGAATATACAGTGGAGGTGAGGAATAGATTTCAGGGATTAGACCTGATAGACAGAGTGCCTGAGGAACTATGGACGGAGGTCCGTAACTTTGTTCAGGAGGCAGCAACGAAATCCATCCCAAAGAAAAAGAAATGCAAGAAAGCCAAGTGGCTGTCTGATGAGGCTTTACAAGTAGCTGAGGAAAGAAGGGAAGCGAAAAGCAAGGGAGAAAGGGGAAGATATAGCCAACTGAATGCAGAGTTCCAGAGAATAGCAAGGAGAGACAAGAAGGCCTTCTTAAATGAACAATGCAAAGAAATCGAGGAAAACAACAGAATGGGAAAGACTAGAGATCTCTTCAAGAAAATTGGAGATCTCAAGGGAATGTTTTGTGCAAAGACGGGCATGATAAAGGACAAAGAAGGCAGGGACCTAACAGAAGCAGATGAGATTAAGAAGAGGTGGCAAGAATACACAGAAGAACTCTACAGGAAAGATCTGAATGTCCCTGATAGCCATGATAGTGCGGTCACTGAACTTGAGCCGGACATCCTAGAGAGTGAAGTCAAGTGGGCCTTAGGAAGCATTAGTAACAACAAAGCTAGCGGAGATGACAGTATTCCAGCCGAGCTATTTAAAATCCTAAAAGATGATGCTGTTAAAGTGCTGCATTCAATATGCCAACAAATCTGGAACACTCAACAGTGGCCACAAGACTGGAAAAGGTCAGTTTACATTCCAATTCCAAAGAAGGGCAACGCCAAAGAGTGTTCAAACTACCGCACAATTGCGCTCATTTCACATGCCAGCAAGGTGATGCTCAAAATCCTACAAGCTAGGCTTCAGCAGTATGTGAACCGAGAACTACCGGAAGTACAAGCTGGGTTTAGAAGAGGCAGAGGAACTAGAGATCAAATCGCCAACATTCGCTGCATCATGGAGAAAGCAAGAGAATTCCAGAAAAATGTCTATTTCTGCTTCATTGACTACGCTAAAGCCTTTGATGGTGTGGATCACAACAAACTGTGGCAAATTCTTAAAGTGATGGGAGTACCAGACCACCTTACCTGTCTCCTGAGAAACCTGTACGAGGGTCAAGAAGCAACAGTAAGAACCAGACATGGAACAACCGATTGGTTCAAAATTGGGAAAGGAGTACGACAAGGCTGCATATTGTCACCCTGCTTATTTAACTTATATGCAGAGTACATCATGAGAAATGCCGGGTTGGATGAATCAGAGGTCGGAATTAAGATTGCTGGGAGAATTATCAACAACCTCCGATATGCAGACGATACCACCCTAATGGCAGAAAGCGAAGAGGATCTCAAGAGCCTCTTGTTGAGGGTGAAAGAGGAGAGTGCAAAAGCTGGTTTGAAACTCAACATTAAAAAAACTAAGATCATGGCATCTGGCCCCATCACTTCCTGGCATATAGAAGGGGAAGAAATGGAAGCAGTGACAGATTTTACTTTCTTGGGCTCCAAGATCACCGCAGACGGTGACTGTAGCCATGAAATTAAAAGACGCTTGCTCCTTGGGAGGAAAGCTATGGCAAACCTAGACAGCATAGTAAGAAGCAGAGACATCACCTTGCCGACAAAGGTCCATCTAATCAAAGCTATGGTTTTCCCAGTAGTAACGTATGGCTGTGAGAGCTGGACTATAAGGAAGGCTGAGCGCCGAAGAATCGATTCTTTTGAACTGTGGTGCTGGAGAAGACTCTTACGAGTCCCCTGGACTGCAAGGAGGTCAAATCAGTCCATCCTAAAGGAAATCAACCCTGAGTGCTCATCGGAAGGACAGATACTGAAGCTGAAGCTCAAATATTTTGGCCACCTAATGCGAAGAGAAAACTCTCTGGAAAAGACCCTGATGCTGGGAAAGACTGAAGGCAAAAGGAGAAGGGGACGGCAGAGGATGAGATGGCTAGATAGCATCACGGATGCAATGAATATGAACTTGAGCACGCTCCGGGAGAGAGCGCAGGACAGGAAGGCCTGGCGTGCTATGGTCCATGGGGTCACGAAGAGTCGGACACGACTGAACGACTGAACAACATATGCATCAGATTTTCCAAGAAATTCAAGTAAAAGAAGTCTTACATAGACATGTGTCACATTCTTGCATTTTTCCTTAGTCAGCAGGCAACATTTCCTTCCAAGGCCCACTCATCATTAATGATCGGTCAGCTCCAACCTTCTCATGTCAGATTGGCTCAGAAAATCAGTAGGGACATTTTGAGGGGAAGGGAGAGGAATAACTTGGCTCATTTTCTGAGCCAATTTGATGTTCATCAGTTGCCTGCCCAGTCTCACCCCACAAACAACAACAACCAAACAAATTCCGCTCCTAATAGCCACCTGTACAGAGAAAGTTGGGGGAGAAAGATTTTTTAATTTTTTTATTGCATTGATATTCCACTTTTCCTCCTAGGTGCCCAAGGAAGCATACATAAGAACATAAGAGGAGCCCTGCTTGAGACCAAGGGTCAATCTACTCCAGCATTCTGTTCACACAGTGGCCAACCAGCTGTTGAACAGGAACCCACAAGCAGGGCATGAGCAAAACAGCGCCCTCCCACCAATGTTACCCAGCAACTGATGTACATAGATTCACTGCCTCTGGTACTGGAAGTAGCACATAGCCATCAGGGCTAGTAGCCATTGACAGCCTTTTCCTCCAGGAAGTTGTCCAACCTCCTTTTAAAGCCATCCAAATTGGTGGCCATCACAACACCCTATAGTAGCGAATTCCATAGTTTAACTATGTGTTGTGTGAAGGACTTCCTTTTATCTGTCCTGAATCTCCCATCAATCAGCTTCATGGGATGACCCCAGGTTCTAGTATTTTGAGAGAGGGAGAAAAAGGTCTCCCTATCCACATTCTCCACACCATGCATAATTTATACACCTCGATCATGTCTTCCCTTACACTCCTTTTTTCCAAGCTGAACAACCCCAGTGGTTGTAACCTTCTCTCATAGGGGAGATGTTCCAGCCCCTTGATCATTTTAGTTGCCCTTTTTTGCACTTTTTTTTCCAGCTCTATAATATCTTTTTTTAGGTGTGGTGACCAGAACTGTACACAGCATTCCCTCTCCAACACTCTAACCACTACACTATATTGGCTTAAAAGAGGGAGATCAGAACTCCCCCCTTACTGTGCCTGGATGGATAAGTTATGTGGAAAGGGAAGGGGGTTCAGGAGGGGGTTCAGAGGACTAAACCAGGAATCCTTCTTCAGCTTGGATTTTAATCTGAGCCAGAGAATAAATTTGGCTACTTGCAATTATGGCCTCTCCTTTGAAGAGCACGCAGAATAAATTTGCCAGCATCTCTACATTTCATAGGATACAAGTGGGGGTCCTGAAACTTGATCTCTTACTGGCTAAAGTGTAGATCCCACTTAGGGCAAAAACTAGGAGTCCCAAACAGTGTGGCTCAAAATGACTCCACTCCTAGTCCTCTGGTATATGGCCTCTACTATGCAGCCTCTCAAGGTGTCTCGAACTGGTGCCGAGCCAACAAGACCTTCCATCATTTCATGGCCTCATTTGTGGGAGGTGAAATGCAGGGGGCATTTTCAGATATTCCTCAAGGGTGGAAGAAAATTTTAGGTGTGGGACTAATTTACCCCTGCACTGTGGTGCTCCTCTCAGCAACTGTTGACTGCTGGCTACCTATTCTCCCTCCCAAGAATGCCACTCTTACACCATCATTTGTTCCTCTGAGAAGGCCCCATCACATGGCACTGGAGTCATTTCATGTTGTACAGTAATTTCAAGTTGCAGAGTGAAATGGCAAGCAGAACCATCTGGCTGGCCAGCAGTGAGCAGGGGTTCTTCCTGCTGCCATTACCTCTCACCTCATGGGGGTGTTTTCTTGTTGTCGGTTTGATTTGTTTATTGGGGAGGGACTGGCAGAGGAGGGGACAGGAGGAAGAGAGGGAAGTCTACATTTAGCTTCAATATAGGTTTTGAGAAGGAATTGTTCCATAATTGTTCTAGAGAACTACTTTTAGTTGTTATTGAACAGCTGCCACTGACTCCTAGAGGCTCACCCTTCTCCCTGTCCCGCAAGCATGGATTTATCTAGACAGCAAACTTATGGTCTCTGAGAGAGCGTTCCAGGGACTGTAGGATTATTAAGATTCTCCCTTCTGAGGTTGGAGACAGTGCTCCAGCCTTGGAAGGGGGAGTCGGAGATCTAACCCTCCTCCCTCACCCCTCATAGCTGGCATGGGAAAAAAACACACTGGCTGCCCTCAGAGAAAAATACCCTCAGAAAGGGGAGAAAGGGGGCATTCTAGTGGACAGGGCGGGGAGGCAGTGAAAGAGACCTGAGCCTCTTCCAGCCTCCTTCCCTCCCCCTCTGATAGGGATGTACGGACTGTGTAAAATCCACTCTGTGTTTCATGGATTGTCAGGTGCTTTTGTTCCATCATCCCCGCACAGACGGATGTGGATATTTTTTTTTCGTCATGCAGAAAAATACACAAATAAATACATAAAGAGATTTTGTAACAATTTGCATAATTTATCTTAGTTCGTAACATTTGGTGTATTGTCCCCCATTCCATTCCACTTTTCCTCAGCAGAAACATGCATATTTTCTTATGAATAAATATGCGTAGATTTTGGGAAAGTAAAAAAAAAAATCCAGAGACTCCACACAGCCTGAGGGGGTCGCTCCACAGCAGATTCCACAGGTCAGATCCTTAGAAATCAGAGCTCATTTTTGTCCATCTTGAATTTCCCCAGCACTCCTACCCTCTGAACACCCTTGCTAGACTGGCTAAAACGCCCATCTAATGAAATCTGCAGGGTGCGGGGATGGGGAGGCGAAGATGGCCTACACCATTCCTCCTGCCCTATATTGGATTATCAGATTCCTCTGAGTTTGGGGTCTTCTGATCACCGAGGGTGCAATCAATAGGTTGTGCCCTCATTTACTTCTATTACATTTCTATACCACCCAATAGCTGAAACTCTCTGGGCAGTTCACAAAACAAACCTTAAAACGAGAAAATACAATAACATGAAAAGCCTTACATTCATAACAGCATAAAAACAAAGTAAAAGCCAGTGTAAAAGCCAGGAGCAGTGCAAAGATAAAAAATGCACAAATGCTTTTTTTAATTATTTAATGGAAGGACTAAAAACCCTGGGAATATAAAAAGGTCATCCATCTGCAATAGTGTGTTGGTGGGGAGAGAAATCAATGAATATGGAGGCATTTCCTCTTCTAAACGATGCAACGCACACAGCTGAATGAAATACAAAATGACTTCAGCCGTTTCCCATTGTATTTTGAGAATTACAAGCAAACAATGAAAATAAAGAAACTTGGATACTTCTATTCATTCACATTCAATAATCCCAAACACCCTTAAATATGAAATTTATCTTTGTCTGCACACACACAAAAGTGATAACTCAGGGTGATCCATCAAACTGTCAACAAACATTTTTCATTCAATTATGCAATCTTTCCTGCTCAAACACACACACACACACACACACACACACACACCAGGAGGAGGAAGGACTGGTTCTCAGAAATCCTCATGTGTTACTGTAATCTCCAGGTCCCAAACTGAGGGCATCCAACCACCTCTTCAGGCATTATGCTGATCACACAGTGAGGGTAGAGTTGGGATGAGCCTGTTAGCTCTTTCCCCTCTGTCGCATCACCATCCCTGCTGCCTTCCATGTGTTGGGAAGGTGAACAACTGCAGCAGAAAGCATTTTCTACTTATATAGAATAGCCTTAAGAACATAAGAAGAGCCATGCTGGATCAGACCAAGGGTCCATCCAGTCCAGCATTCTGTTCACACAGTGGTCAGCCAGCTGCCCACAGGAAACCCACAAGCAGGATGTGAGTGCAAAAGCACCCTCCCACCCATGTTCCCCAGCAACTGGTGTACATAGGCATACTGCCCCAATACTGGAGGCAGCACATAGCCATCAAGACTTCCCCAACCTGATGCCATCCAGATGTCTTGGACTGCAAGTTGCAGTCCAACACATCTGCATGGCCATTGGCCATGCTGGCTGGGAATTATGGGAGTTGCAGCCCAACACATCTGGATGGTCATTGGCCATGCTGGCTGGGAATTCTGGGAGTTGCAGTCCAACACATCTGGATAGCAGCAGGTTGGGGAAGGCTGATATAGAAGGCTTCTGCAAGATTTAGAGCCCTGAGTGGGGGGCATCCACAAGTAGAGAAGGGCCCCCAGTGCAGAAATTTGCCTTCCCAATATTAGGGATGGGGGAACAGTTTATTTCAATTTGATTTTGATAAGAATTTACCAAAATTTGCAAAGTTCCCCATATTCAAGAGTAAGAGAACCTGATATATATAGACATGGACATACAAACCCGAATGTGGGAAAAACAAAAACTGGCAGATTTGTCCACCCAGACCCAGAGCTTTGAGTGCTTTGCTCTTAAATGTCTGAGCTTATCTTCAACCATGTTAGTGTTGAATTAGGGTTGCCAACTCTTTTTTCCTAACAGGCTCCTCATCTTTAACAGCTACATGGCAGCAGACAGGTACATCATGGTCCACTCTCTGCTGGAAATAGCTGTACTCATTGAACTTGACAGGTGCAGATGGGTGAGAATTTTATTTCAGTTTGTTTTTGATAGGAATTATTTACCAAAATTTGCAAAGTCCATAATTCAGAAAAGAAAGAACTTGAGAATTAAAAAAACTGAATGTGGGGGGAAAGCGAAACAGACAGATTTGCTCATCCTTACCTAATATGTGGAAAGTGATGATGCTAGCAATGCGATGAGGGGTGGGGCCAAGAAACAAATTGTCACTCTCCTACTCACATGATGGTTAACCAGCAGGTGAGAATGCCTGAACAGAGCTCAAGTTGCTTATAAAACTGTCTCCCCATCTGGCAACTATAAAAAGGAGCAATGGCAGCAATAGACAGTGTGAAATAAGTCATCTCATATATGTTGATGTGTAGGGTATCGTCACTAGAAACGTGAAGCACAGATGCGAAACTATCTATCACATGATATTCATGGGGTCACAATCACCACATAAGCCCAAGGTTCAGCATGGTTTCAGGAAAAACAAATTGCATATGTGGTGGGCAGTTGTTGCTGGCCTCAAGTCATAGGAACATCTTTTACTCATTCATTCATTCATTCATCCACTCACAGTATTTATAGGCCACCCCACGCCAAAAGGTTCTATGGGTGGCTTACTTTTTTTTAAAACATTAAAATCATGTTACACTCAAATGCAGCAAATGCAGCATTTTTTTTTTAAACCCATCAATTAAGAAGAAAAGAGACCAATTCAAAGCAGACGGCAGCAAGAACGAACACGGAGCTAAAACAATATTAACATGCACCAAATAACTTAGAAAGCTTGGAAAAATCAAAAGGTTTTTACCTGGTGCCCAAAAGATCTTTAGAGAGCAATCCTATGGCCACTAGACACTGTCTAGTGGGCCATAGGATATGCTCATTTCTGGCAACTGACCTCGGAGCCTGCTCTCCGAGGTCGGTTCCCGGAAAACCGACCACCCCTCTTGTCCATGCTGCCTCAGAGGCAGTGTGGAGAAGCCCCGTCCTCCATGCTTGTAAGAGGAGCGTGGAGCTACTGAAAAGGGGCGGGGCTGGTGGCATTCCAGGGCGGGGATAGTGGAGCTGCATGTATGACACATCCAATGTGTTGTACGGCAGCATCCTCTCCCAGTCCCCCCTCCCGCTGCAAAAAATAGTAAGGCAGGAGAGGCATGGAGGGAATGATCCCCCTGTGCCTTTCCTGCCTTGCTTTGGATAGATGGTCACCTCTGCGGTCAGAGGTGGCTGCCTATCTAGTTAGGATTGCACCCTAAATTAGGTATTAAAAGTGTCTCTTTGTGGACAGCATTCCACAAAACAGGAGCCGCTTCTGAATAGGGATGTTAGAGAATTCCACCACAGACTCCAATGAGAATGAGACTCCAAGAGACTCCAATGAGTCCAATGAGACTCCAAGAATTCCCTTGAAGTCCATGGCGGAACGGACCACCCACCTCTGCCACCCCACGAAGTTGCCCCGGAACGGATCCTACCTGCCTTTTTTGCAGAAGAAAATGGCATCTGGCATAGCGGACGCCCTTTACGTCCCTTCTCTTTGCCATGTTAGGCTACGTAAATATTTATGTAGCCTATCACGGCAAAGAGCAGGGACACAAATAGCGTCCGCTGTGCCATTTGCGTCCCTGCTCTTTGCTGTAATAGGCTACATAAATCTTTACGTAGCCTATCACAGCAAAGAGCAGGGATGCAAATGGTGTCTGCTATGCCCAATGCCATTTTTGTCCCAGCGGCCGGAAGTCCGCCAGCGGCCGGAGCTGGCTGGCAGCTCCGCAGACTTGCCGCAGAACGAAGCTGGCTGGCAAGGATTCTGGGGGGGAGGGATGGATCGCCTCCCCCCCCGCGGACCACCCCCCCCGGACATCCCTACTTCGTACATCCCTATTTCGTACATCCCTACTTCTGAAAAGTCCCTTTCACTCATAATCACTTGCCATACCGCACTTTGCAGGGGCCTTGAAGAAGGGCCACAGATGACAATATCAAAGGAAAGGCAGGGAAGAGGTGATCCCTCAGATGCCAAGCTCCCCAACTGTGAAGGGTTGTTGTTGTTGTTTTAATTGGGCCTGGAGATGGACTGGGAGCCAGTGAAGATGACAAGGTAGTAGCATAATGTGTTTGTAGTGTCAGTTAGCACTCTTGCAGCTATATTCCCCACCAACCAAAGTTTCTGGACCAGCCTGCAGTAATCTAAACAGAAGGTTACCAGAGCAAGGAACACTGAAACCAGGCTATCTCTGGCCAGGTAGGCTTACAGCTAAAACTAATTTCAAGATCTGTATCAAATGTAGAGGCTAGTTAGAAAATATTGGTTCTTTCAGTTTAATACAGCCCCCTAATTTCTCATACTCGCTGATCTGAAGCCATTAAGAAAAATACTTAAAATCAGAAACCTGATTTTTCTGTCTAGCCAAGGGATCAGGTTCACTTTTCTAGCTATTCATCCAAGGAACAAGCTTTTAGGGAGAGTTCAAGGCAGCAGGGGGACAGGGCTGTCCTCCTCCATAAGCAAATATCAAAGATCTGATTCCACATGTGGCAGGTCATGTTTAAGGGCATTTATAGTGTGACACCTCAGAAGATTAGTGTATAACCATTACAACTATGTACATTTAGTATGTTAATATGAAAGCAGTTTAGGAAGAGGAGAAAATTTTAGTCAACCTACCCTCTGAGAGTGAGACAAGAAAAAATTGATTTAAAATTAAACGATAAGGATTTAGGTCAAACGTTCAAAAAAGCTTCCCAACCTCTGCTCAGAATAGCAGGGGAACAAGCTTATGTTGTGGAAGTTCCTACCTTGGGGAAACTCAGGGTAGGATTACTGAAGAATCTGTTTGGGATGCTTTAGTGTGTGTGGATGGGGGAGAAATCCATTCCGCTTGCGTGTTCACATGAATTTACCTAATTTTGCAGTTTCAAACAACATGCCTGTTAAAACTCAGTTATCCTTCAAAATTTGCGCATTTCCAAATGTTGAAATTGAGTTTTCCAATCAAAAAATGAATACATAAAATGTGTATATTAGGGGAAGCATACACCAAAAACAAGCTTTTATTCATGATAATAACATCCATAAATTCATTTGATTAGGAAAATCACATGCAAAAAAATCTGTATCAGGCAAAAACATGTACAAAAATGCATGTATCAGGAAAAAAATGCACAAACATGCATCCGGATTTTCATGCAAAATTTTGTCTCAAACTTGAAATTAAGATTGGAAAAATAAGAAACTGAGAGATACTGAAATTGACAGATTCACCCATCCCTGTGCTTTAGTAATGGGAATTCTCCCCTCCGGCATAAGGCTGTATCCCTTCTCTAGCATTCTCTCTTAGAACTCCACATTTCTGATACCCATATGCTCCCAGGAGTCCCTCATGTGTTGTAAAACAGACACACACACACACAAGCACATTAACGCTTTGGAGAGGGTGGCAACTGACATTTTTAGGGCAAGCATCCCAGAATAGCTCCATAATTAGTGCATCCCTTTTAGAATATTTTACCCTTGGAAAGGAGGAGGAGGAGAAGGAGGAGGAGGAGGAGGAGGAAGAAGAAGAAGAAGAAGAAGAAGAAGAAGAAGAAGAAGAAGAAGAAGAAGAAGAAGAAGAAGAAGAAGAAGAAGAAAGAGCTGGTGGCTCAGTATAACAGCTTGAACTATGGTTGGCTTTAACTATAGCTAAGAATCAAAGCCATGGCTTGAGTTCCCAATTTACTACAGTTAATCTAATCTATAGCTTGGAACTGCTTAGTTGCCTGTTTTCCATCCTCTCAGCATTCAGCTTCATGTTGCAGTAACTTCTGGAGGCAGGGCACGTGCCATAACTATGGTTTGTAAAGCCAGACATCACACCAAATTATACAGATTGAAAACCACAGTTTGTATTCTACTTCAAAACACACCTCCTATTTTTTGTTTTCAGACCAATTGCAAGCCATAATTTATCAATTCAAACATCACAATTAGGGAGAGTGTGGAGTGGTAGGCGGCAGTATTGCAACTGAAACTTTCCCCATGACTTGAGTTCGATCCCAGCGGAAGCCGGGTCTCGGGTAGCCGGCTCAGGTCGACTCAGCCTTCCATCCTTCTGAGGTCGGTAAAATGAGTACCCAGCTTGCTGGGGGAAAGGTAGTCATGACTGGGGAAGGCAATGGCAAACCACCCTGCTATAGTCTGCCATGAAAACGCCAGCGTAAGCAGGCGTCCCTCTAGGGGTCAGTAATAACCCGGTTCTTGCACAGGAGTCCCAATTGAGTCTGGGAGTCTGTCGGGCTCCACCCACCCACATCCCCAGACTATGCCCATTGAGCCTCTGGCCTTGCTCACCCCCACTTGTGCTGTCCCAGACATTCCCCGCACTAACCCAGACCCATCCATGAGTGCCCACCATTTTGCTGAGCTTGTTTTTATGAGAAAGTTGGAGGTCATTAAAATTCGCCTGTTTAAATATGTGCACATTCGGGCTGGAAAAGCTTGAAATACACAATATTAGAGGCATACATGGCCCATTTATGCCTCTGATATTGCGTATATCAAGCTTTCCCAACCCAAATTTGTGTATACTTAAACATAGGCATTTTTAATGGCCTCCATTTTTTCTGTAAAAATAAGCTTGGCAATATGGAGGGTGCTGGTGGACGGTATCCTTGGTGAGTGTGGGTCGCTCGGTGAGCTTGTGGGGGCTCGAGCGCGTGTCCGTGGGGGCTCGAGCGAGGGCAGCACTTCAGCAGGAGCCCCCACAATACCGGGCGGGGGTGGATTCGTCCATCCCTAAAATGAACTACAGTTAGACTTTTTTGACACTGGCTCAATTCAGACATCGACATCATGCCAAACTATGGTCAAACACCAAGGTTCAGATGCTTTCAAATCCAAATCAAGACTTCTGGTGGCCATCTCTAAAATCCACCACACTTTCTGCAAAGCTGTTGATGAGTGGCACTTAAGTGAATGAAAAGCATGCCATCTATATTCCCAATATCTGCATTCTTGTTGATGTTTCAAACTCAACTGATATCTATAGTCTTATAATGGCATAACTTCCCCCTCCAAAGCAAACATCAACTTGAATTCCCTTCCCCAGGATCTTCTGGTTTCTTGAAACAAGCTGGAAAGAAAACCCCCATGCCTCAAACCACTTGTCTGCAGGCCACATTCCAACTCCCAGCTGCTTCCTACCCAAGTCTGTTGAGCTAGGGTAAGTCATAGCTTGTAGCCACCAGCCATCCATATTCATTGAACATGTTCTAGCCAGTGAGCAATTGAACACGCATCTTCAGCTAGATCTAGAAACATCACCCATCAGTGGTGGTTAATTGGCAATCAAAACATAAGAACATGAGAAGAGCCCTGCTGGTTCAGACCAAGGGTCCATCTAGTCCAGCATTCTGTTCACAGAGTGGCCAACCAGCTGTCAACCAGGAACCCATGAGCAGGGCATGGGTGCAACAGAAGGTGATAATCACTTAATTTGACTTGACACTTCATTGTATGTGATACACTATTATAAAATAATGGCATCATGCTGCACCTCTAATTGCCACAGCCTTTTCAAGATTAGCAAACCATAAAGTAATAAAAGAAGAAGTTACTGCTTTTGCAGAGAAAAGGTCAATTTGCTTTCCCCAGAATGTCTAGCAGATTTAAAAACACACAGAGAGAGACATAAGGTTCCAGTCATAAAATCAACCTATAACACCTGCATACTTTTCTTCCAGAAAAGGAAAGGTCAGAATCCAATAGCAAATGTGCACTGGGAGGCCGTGTATTGAAATTTCACACCTAAGGGTAAATGTGATTATTTAAACTGGCTTCTATTCTTTAATATTTTAGATCTGAGTGCCTTTGTCTCCTTTAACATTTTGCAGAGGATCTCCTCCGGAATGGAAGTATGGAGCCAGCAGCCACTGACAAACTCTTCACTTGGTCCCTATTGCTTCAAGACCTGCAATTTAATGGGTCTGCAGCTGCAAAAACCAAGGAGATATGCTGCTCTGACCTGTTCAGATTTCATTTCATTTTCATTTATTACATGTCTATGCTGCCCAATAGCCAAAGCTCTCCAGAGGGTTTACAAAGATTAAAAACCTTAAAAATACAATATTATCCATAGTATAAAAGTCAGTCACATACAAACATATAAACAGACTGCACATGCGCTCTCTCTCTCTCTCTCTCTCTCTCACACACACACACACACCCCTAAGCAATCTCAAACAATCAACAATAAGAAAAATCCAGGACCTGATCAAAACCCAACCATATGCTGCCAAATGCCTGAGAGAAGAGGAAGGTCATAACCTGGTGCTGAAAGGATAACAATGTTGGCACCAGGCAGGCCTCATTGGGGAGATTGTTCTATGCTTGGGGGGCCACCACTGAGAAGGTCCTCTCCCTTGTTGCCACCTTCTGAGTCTTCCTTAGATGACATCTTAAAATCTATTGAGAGGGCACAATGGAATTTAAGATGTCAAAATGCTATAGTGTAGGCTAGGTTTTGGTTTGTGAACCTCATAAAACCATTGACATCTTAGAAAGTAGATGTAAGAGTTCCTTAAGGATGGCCGCTATTTGGAAATCCGGCCCTGTTTGGGCTCAAAAGAGTTCCGCTGCCTGCCTGACTCAGCTTCCATTTGTGAGCTGAGCTGTGGATTTTCCCTGAACTCTGGGGCCTCTTTGCATTTTTGTTTGTTTGTTTGTTGGGCCACCATTTGCACAAATTGAAACATGGAAAATCCACTAACTGGCCTGACTCACTGCAGACCAAGTCAGGCCAGTTAGCGGAAAATGGACTGAAGTCCAGGGGTCGAACCAAAGGAAGCTCATCAAGCTCCACCCCACAAATGGATTCCTTGACATCCCTAGAGTTTCTTGAAGCTGATTTTAGCTGAGCTGTCTATCTCTAGGTAGCCAGGTTTCATAGAAAGAAACCCAAACCAACATTACCTCTCCACATGGATTCCCTCTTCCAACCCCTGATTGAAGACTGACATTGCTTCCTCCTATTCCCTTCTAATTTTTTTGGCCACCTAATGCAAAGAGAAAACTCTCTGGAAAAGACTCTGATGCTGGGAAAGACTGAAGGCCAAAGGAGAAGGGGACAGCAGAGGATGAGACGGCTAGATAGCATCACCGATGCAATGAATATGGACTTGAGCATGCTCCGGGAGAAAGCGCAGGACAGGAAGGCCTGGCGTGCTATGGTCCATGGGGTTGTAGCAGCCATATCGGGGGTCAAACTAAGTAGCCTCATGCAGTCTCATGCTTCATGTTCTTGCTGAGCTCTTTCTCCCTTGAATATATTGTTGTAAGCTGACGAGACACAAGAATTCCTTATCTTGTCAAAGGTCATACAGTTGTATATCTTGTTCTCTGCTGTTCTCTTCTGTTCTCTCCTTATCATGGCTACCCTATAACCCAGTTCTTGTATTATAAACAATAGTGCTAAGAGAAGAAATGTTGAGGATTGCAACCCCATGTGGGAGGGGGAGGAGGAGCCGTTTCATATGTGTCACAATGTCTATAAAACCAATGTGCTAATGTAAATCGGGGCTTCTGGCTCTTTGGAAATGATTCCAGCCTTAAGCCCGTGCGTTAAATAAAGAATCTCTTTTTCCTTCACTCCGTGGTCTCTCTGACTCTGGGTTCTGCAACATAAATGGTGCCGTGACTCGGATGTGGCAGGCTCTGAGCCAGACAGGTGGCAGTTGCCTGCTCTTGATCGCCGCACCGGGAAGACGAGCTCGGCGCATGCCTCTCTTTCTTGGCGCCACCGACCTTTTTGTTGAGTGAATGGGAGAAAGCCTGCACCGGGATCGCCCAAACGGCAGCGAGCGGCAACAGAACCTTGGGAAGCAGAGGAAGGAACTTGAGCCCTGCCTGTATCGCAGCTGCAATTGAGTTGAAACCCACATTGGAAACCTTCAGGAGAAAGGCAAGTATATGGGAAAAAGAGGGCCCCGCCTTTAGGGAGAAAGGCCACTGGGCAGAAAAAAAGAGGGCCCCGCCTTATGAAGAAGGTCAGTGTTGGTGGTATACATATACAAAAGAACCTACTCCTTGCGGGTAGAAGGGGGGCCTGATCACACCCCCGAGTGGGTGCCAGTACCCAGCACGCCAGTACTCAGTAGGAAGCTGAGGAAGCTGGGGAAGCCGTTTTCCGCTCTGGTAAAAAGTGGGAAAAGTGGGTGGCAGGGACATATGGATGCAGTGGAGAGAATGATTGTGTGAGTGGCTACTGCGGTTTCTGAAGCATACCGTTGACCGTCCGGGTGCCCAGGCCAGTAGCAAAGTGCGTGGTGTGAAAAATCCTCTTGTGTCGGCCAGTGAGACCCCTTACTCACTGACCAATTCCCATTCCCTAATTGTGTCTGTCTTCAATTTAAGAGGGAGGCTATGGGTGGTGGGGGAAGCAAACCTTGCACCCCCTTGAGATGTATGTCAAACAAAGAAGGAAAAAGGTTTTTTTAAAAAAGATTCAGAATAGAAAGAGAAAACAGCAAAAAGCTCAAGGTCGAGCTGAGAGGAAAAAAAGAACAGGATCTGAGGCTGTTAATTAGAAAAATGTTGCAGGACAGTCTGGCTTTTAACAAAGCGTGGGAGCGTGAGAGTGTAAGGCCGAAGAAGTAGCTGTTAGCCTAGCGCGCCGAGATAGGGGGGGCAGGAAAATTGCCCACAACGTTCTGAGTTGTGCAACATCATCACCTCGCCTAATTGAGATAAAATCCCTAAAAAATGGAAACTGAAAATGAAGATCCAGAAGATGAAGGCAAAATAGAAAATAAAGGTGAAGAATCAGCCCCCAGAGCACAGGCTAGACCCTTCTTCTAGTGAAAAGTGTGCCATAAGACTGTCCCAAAGCAGAATGAAGCGGAAAGACCATGTTGAAGATCTCTGTCAAGGTAACCGTGTTTAGCTTTGAACTGTGTTAAAATTGCATAGAGCCTGTAGCTACTGACCATCAGCTATATGATTTCTGAAGAGCGTAACCATTAAGCTTTTGCCGTGGGATTCCCTGCAATGAAGAAATCTCACTGATTTGAGTGTCCAGTGTTACACTGCCTAAGTGTGTGCTGAAGAGACCGAGAAACCAGACAGCATGTTCCTGGCCAAGCCAAAATCACGCTACTGCCATGCTCCTGAAAGCTGCAATAAACTGTGTAAGCTGAGAGACCTAACCTGATTGAGAAGAAAAGAAGATATTGGAGCAACTGTCTTAAAAAACAATGAGATCTGTGTAGCTGGCTGGCTGACGCTGTCAGTGATGTTACAACTTTAAATTAAGACTGTTTTCCTGTTTGAGACCCCAGCGAAGAAAGCTGAACCGAGTTATTTGTTGCCCGTGCCAAAGCAAGAATTTGGCTGCCCTGTACCTCATCATGTCCTGTTTTAAGCTTGGGATTTACAAATACAAACAAACAGAGAAGCTTGCCTTTAAAGTCCTGCAAATCACCCCACCGCCTCCCCGAAGATTAATGGCTGCTTGAAAAATGCAAGTATAAGGCGATGCCCATCACCCCCCAGCGTCCTGAGTTTCGGCACTCAGTGTTTCAGTGCTTTCGTGTACCAGGTTAGAAGAAAAAAATAAAAAGACTAAGTTTTTAAAATGTCTGTGAGAGAACCTGACAGAAGTAAAATAAAATTTACAGAGGAGTTGCCCAAGTTAAAGTGTCATGGCTAGAGAGCTGAGCTGTGCCGCTCTGTTTAGACAGAGGCCTTGCTAAAAAGTTAAAGGCCCTTGTCTGTCAGAAGGGGTGTAGGGCCACACTTTCCCTTTTTAAACTGATGCAAAAGTGGAGAGCCTTTGCTGGAAACATCACATCTTCATTGCCCAGAGCCTTCACTGTTTGCCTCCATCATCATCTGGGCTTTTTAGAGACACTCTGCACATGAACTAAAATTTTAAATTGTCAAAAACTTGCCATGGACAGTGCTGTGAAGCTTTTGATAAACTTGAACTCTCATCGCTGTGGACCGTGTGTCTATGTTTGTAGTCAGCTCAGTGTACAGCAGGCTGAGTTTGATCTATAACTTTTAGATT
Source organism: Heloderma suspectum (assembly GCF_057233095.1). Lineage (NCBI taxonomy): Eukaryota > Metazoa > Chordata > Lepidosauria > Squamata > Helodermatidae > Heloderma > Heloderma suspectum. The sequence continues at coordinate 14,381,540 of NC_139460.1, forward strand.
TCCTTCTGCCAGAACTCATGCAGCATAGAGTTGCCGATGCAAAAATGGTGACCTAGAACTCTTTGCATGTGTGGGTATGTCCGTCCCTTAATTTTAATGGGCCCTGAGCTTTCAGCCAGAAGAGCAGTATGATTGCTGGATCTGCTCCATCATGCCTTACCATGCAAAAAGTGTTTTCCATTCATTGTGTTAAATTGCAAAAAAAGTTTGTTGTGTATATTTTATGATTTCTTAAATATCATGAAATATATGTTATATTTACAGATTAGTGTTAGTTGCAACTCCAAATAATACTAAGTGTGGTTCCCGATGGATAACAAGGAGAAAAGACAGAGGCAAGTAGAAAAGAAGCGTGGCCATAGTTGCCCCCAGGGTAAATTAAAAGCAGCTGATTGTGCCTGGAGCTTATTACCTGGGGTAAAGTAGCCACAATAATGTAATAGTTCTTTAAGATAAAGAAAATGTAACTAGAAGGAGAAGAAGAGCCTATCCCAAATGTGTGTCATTGAGACTAGTGTAAGGCAGAAAGGTTTAAGTAAGTGAGTTTAACTTGAAAAAGATAAATAAAGAGACAAGGCTGGTGCATGGATCAGAAAGTTTTATATAAAAAGTTTGAAACATGATCTGCAATACAGGCAGATCAGCAAAGAAAAAGAAAGCAAAAGAAAGAGAAAAAATTTGTCTTCCCATACTAATAAATAAAAGTGTTATCAAGCACTTCGAGAAGCGAAGTTGTTTACAGGAAGCTGTGCCTGAGAACCAAACACTTCTAGCCTATGCTGAAAATGCTTGCTAGGGTTGTGCTGCCTCATGGGTAACATGTATAGTATAAAAACCCATTTAGCCCAATAGCTCATAGTTCAAAGAAGCTGTCTGATCCAACCATTAAGTACGCCTGTGTGCTGTAAGTTACCCAATAAAGTCTCCTTGTAAATAAATCCCCCCCCTGCTGGAATCCCAAAACACAAGTTGGGCTAGAGCGCCTCACCCAGTATCAAACCGTGCTGTTAAAAGCCATGAAAGCAGGTATGAAGAAGTCAGTTAATATGACCAAAGTGTTTAAAGTGCTGCAAGGTGCCACCGAGGCCCCAGAGCGCACTTGGAGCGTCTTTCAAATGCCTATCGCCAGTATACCTCCCTCGACCCAGAGGCCCAAGAAGATGTAAACGAAAAAAGAAAAGAAGACCCGGCAGAGGCAGAAGATTCTTAAAAAAGAACCAGTGTGCCCAGTGTAGACAAGATGGACATTAGTGGCATGAATGCCCAAATAAAATAAATCAAATACACAAAGGAAAAAAACAAAGGGGCCAGAATGGGCGAAAAGGGAGACAGCTTGAGAAGGGCCGTGACATTGACTGTGAGGGGCCGTGACATTGACTTCATAATTGACACTGGAGCAGCATCAAAAGCAAGCAAACGTTAGCCTTAAACAAGAAGTTCAAACACTGAGCAAAGTTCTTCAAGCCCAGCGTCGCTTTGTCTTAGAAAATAAGCCCCCAATTCCCATCACAGAAGTTCATCCTTTCCAACCAAGAGTTAAAGTATGAGTTAAAGAGGGAAAAATAACCCTTTGACTCCCAGATGGAGAGGACTGAAAACTGTCATACTTTCCACCACCGCAGCTATGAAAGCAGCTAGAATTAAACCCTGGATACATTGGACACGAGTCAAGAGAGCGAGAGGGGGAAAGTAGACTATAAACAGAAATCCTGAAAATCCTTTAAAAATCATTCTGAAAAAGCAGTAAGAAGACTCAGGCTAGACCTTACTGTGGACACACCGGGAAACTGTCCCCCTGCGTACGGTCAGACCTGCAACTGGAGAATTGAAGAAGGGGACTAGACCCTACTGCAGCTTGCCAGGTGAATAGCTGCCCAGCGTACGGTCAGATCCCAAAGAAGATCAAACATGCGTATTGTAGTGTTGTAGTGTTAGTAGTGTTGCATTGTGTTTCCTTAATAAGGTGCAAAAAGGGGGCCAGCCCCTGAAAAGAAAAGTTTGTCCCAGTGATTTGCTGATAATTACTGGCTCCACCTGGCTAACATCACGAAAATAAAACATTTTTGTTTGCCAAGAGGTATACCTGCAAACAGGCTTATTAGCTCTTGCCTAATACCTGTCTGTAGACATCCTGGGAAAATTCAAAAAGATACCATGTTAAGAGTTTATGGTGTAAGTTTAACTTATTCCCAAAATGCTAATTGGGGCGTGGTTGTAAAGATCCTACCCCCTACAGACTTCACTCTACGCACCCCCATCGTTGCTGAAACAAATGCTACGTGTGCACGAATGCTTAATTGTCAAAAAATTTTCCAGAAAATATAAAGCTATCCCTGGCCCCCTTCCACTGTAATAAAATTCAAAACATATATTTTAATAATGCCCACATACTTTTGCCTCATGGATGGTTTTAGACATGTAGTTCCCGCACTTGGTCATTCATTCCTGCCAACTTGTCTAATAACCACCCATGTTGCCTCAGCCGCCAATTAAATTGGTGCCAATTCTTCCCCTGTAGCCCGAGAAAATCCGTCAACGGCAGCCTCGAGCACTCCAACTAACTAAAAATTGTAATAGTCATGTGCAGTTATATTCTGACTCAGAAAAATTGGCCTTAGCAATGTCACTGGTTAAAGTTCCAGGTTTAGCCTTGGCTGATGGTCTGGAAATCAACCGGTTAGCTTGCAGCTTAGCCAAAAGCATAAATGCCACCTCACGAGCATTGTCATTGTTAAATAAAAAGCTGCGTGATCTAAGAGGTGCAGTTCTAGAAAATAAAGCTGGTATAGATTACCTCTTCCTTCTTCATCATTTAAGTTGTGAGACACACCAAAAGCTCTGTTGTTTTAACTTAACTGATAATGGCAATGCTGTAGATGAACAAATCAACAAGCTGCACAATATAGTAGCTTACAAAACAATAAGACAAAACAATTAGCTAAATTAGTTAACCCCTTGGCTTCCAGATCTTAGCTAGCTTAAAAGCATTGTTCATCCTTATTCTACCAGTGTTGTTCATAGAGATACTGTTATGTCTCTGCGTTCCTTGTCTTATGAGCTGTTTAACCAATCTGTTTTATGTCTCAGCTAATAAAACTGCTGCCCTCTACGCTCTAATAGCCCAACAAGAGGCTAAGTAATATGTATGTCACAAAAAGCTTTGTATAGTTATCAGAAATGCTGTAATTGTAATGAAATTATGCATTTAAGGGGGGAATGTAGCAGCCATATCGGGGGTCAGACTAAGTAGCCTCATGCAGTCTCATGCTTCATGTTCTTGCTGAGCTCTTTCTCCCTTGAATATATTGTTGTAAGCTGACGAGACACAAGAATTCCTTATCTTGTCAAAGGTCATACAGTTGTATATCTTGTTCTCTGCTGTTCTCTTCTGTTCTCTCCTTATCATGGCTACCCTATAACCCAGTTCTTGTATTATAAACAATAGTGCTAAGAGAAGAAATGTTGAGGATTGCAACCCCATGCGGGAGGGGGAGGAGGAGCCGTTTCATATGTGTCACAATGTCTATAAAACCAATGTGCTAATGTAAATTGGGGCTTCTGGCTCTTTGGAAATGATTCCAGCCTTAAGCCCGCACGTTAAATAAAGAATCTCTTTTTCCTTCACTCCGTGGTCTCTCTGACTCTGGGTTCTGCAACAGGGTCACGAAGAGTCGGACACAACTGAACGACTGAACAACAACAACAATTCCCTTCTAATACTACAATCCTAGGCATGTCTACTCATACGTAAGTTCAATGAGACTTACTCTAAAGGAAGTGTGTATAGAATGCCTAGAAGTATGTATAGAAGTTAAGGATAGAGTTCACTCCACCACCACAACTATAACCATATTCTCCATCCCAACTTCCAGTTAGTGCTGTGCCAAAAACTGCCTCGCAATTTCTCCAAAGTTCCTACCCACCCACCCATGAAAGAAGATCCCATTCTTCTGCCTCATTCTCCTGGCACTTGGAATTTCCTTTTTTCATTTCTTTTGGTGGGCTTTTTAGCCTCATTGTTGCAATGTGGACAACAGTGCTGTGTATGTATGGCTTTTTTCTTTTCTTTTTATGACACATCTGCCTGCCGTATTGCAGCTTCCCAGCTTCCCTCTGTATTCTGATCTGAAAAGCCCCATGGCAGGAGTTAATTCATGATGTTTCTTTGGGGCTTTAATTGAAGTGTGGGAAGCTGGGAAGACTGTAGACCACTGGAGGGATGATAGTACAATGCAAGACAGGACACACACCTGCCACTTGACCACCTCATAACTAAGATAAGCACAAGAACCCCACACTGCACCCCTGAAAATTTGACCAAAATGTTCTTCTCCTTTGACCTTTTCTTATTTTTAAGAAATTTCTTTTCTATCAAATTGAATGAGGATGGCTGGAAATAATTTCCCGGTACTGTATTACATCCAGCTGCTTGACACTTTGGGACAAACATCTCACTTGCCCAAAGAAATCTTCTTGTCAGATCACCCTGTACTAGCTTAGAGAGAGTTGAACTCTCCCTGATTACCATGGAGTAACTCGGAAATTATCCTAGTCCTTTAAAAAAAAAAGGGAAAAATTCAGATTATCTTCTGAGTCAGTACGAAGACTGGAAAAGTTTCCCCATTTCTCTGTGGCAGCTTTTCCAAAAGCAGTTCCATGGAAATGTATGGTGACCATCCACCCACCCCACCCCACCCCACCCCTGCAACAATGGGTGTGCAGTCAAGTCATTTTTCTCCTCTCTCTCATAATACCAGAACCCGGGGTCATCCCATGAAGCTGATTGGTGGGAGATTCAGGACTGATCAAAAGAAGGACTTCTTCAAACGGTGCATGAACTATGGCACAGTGCATGAACTATCTACCACAAGATGTAGTGATGGCCAACAACTTGGATGGCTCTAAAAGGGAATTAGACAAATTCATGGAGGAAAGGCTGTCAATGGCTATTGTCATGATGGCTATATTATATCTCCAGCATCAGAGACAGTATGCCTATGTACGCCTCAGGAAAATGAGTGGCAGGGTGTTAATGAACTCATGTACTAATTGCGGGCTTCCCATAGGTGGCTGGTTAGCCACTGTTTGATAGGGAAGTTCACTGTTTGGAAATCCAGCTCTTTGGGGGCTCAATGAACTTCTGCTGCCTGCCTGACTTGGCTTGCTCTTGTGAGCCGAGCAACAGGTTTTCCACGAATTCTGTGGACTTTTTCAATGGGGGGGGGGTTGTCAGGCCACAATTTGTGCAAAAGTTGTGGCTGTAATTTGCGCAAATTAAAGAACATGGAAAATCTGCTAACTGGCCCAACTTCTGACAGCTGAAAACAGACTGAAGTCTGGGGGGCTGAGCCAATGAAAGCTCATCCAGCTTCACCCCTCAAATGGATTCACCTGACATCCCTATTGCGTGAACAGAATGCTTGACAAGTTGGACCCTTGGTATGATCCAGCTCTTCTTATGTTCTTATGTCCCTTTTGTCCCCCAGCAGTACTTTTTTTTTTGCAGGTACAGCCTCGAAAAGAGCCCCTGTGGAAACAGAGACAATCCTCTCCATCCATTCGTGCAGGGACTACTTTCTGGGACTGCAGCCCAAAAGACTACAGCTCGGGGACAAATGTTCACCCTCCATGGGAAACTCTTGAGGCAAACAGGGATTTGAAGGAAAGTCTCTTCAATCCTAGTTGAAACAGTAGCCACTACAGCAAAATGACCACATGTGATCATGTGAGACACTGGATCTTTGTATTTAAACTAATCATTTACTTTCAAACATATCCCATTCATTTTGAAAACCACTTAAGTTCTCTGATCTCAGGGAAGAGGCTATGATCTTTGCTAGAGAGAAAGAGTAATACCAAAAAAAAAAAAAAAAGCATCTTAGAGTGCAATCCTATGGGATGCATCCTGGGTACTCATAAGCCTCTGTATTTGGAGGCTTATCCAATGCAGAGCAGGAGGCACCTTGCTAGACAGGCAATTATCTCCTTCTAGCAGAGGCTTCAGTGGGGGATGGGGGGAAGGGAGCTGGGGAAGGTTGGGGATACTTCATTGCCCCACATCCCAAGGCTCCTCTCCTCCCTGCTCCTGGAAACACCCAATTTCACCCCCTACGAGCTCTCGTTTGCCAGCTCATAGCAGCAGCCAGCATGGTTCTTTCCATGCTGGCTGGGAGGATATGGGGGAGAGAGTTGGGAGGGAGGTTTCCTGGCTCCGAGGTTGAAGCCAGGAAACCACATTATCCAGTGTTCTCCAGACACTGTCTAGGGGGCATAGGATTGGTCTCTCCATGTCATCTGAAGTTTTCCAGCAGCAATAAAGAATATATATATAAAGCTCTTGTGCTTTGCCTATCTTTAACTGTCTCCATTTCAAATTAAGGCCATTCATCCCAATCAACTGCACTTCAGAAGAAAAAGTGGGATGCAAGCGCCACAGTGTGACATCTGATACTTCGCTTCTTAGTCATCAAATGGGACATTAGCCTTTATTTTTAAGATGCGTGCTACAACCAGCATCTTCTCTCAATAGAACCACATCCAGGGAGGGCTAGATTAACCATTCTGTTTGATACGCCAGAGACTGGGGTCACAACCAAAGCTGAACCTCCAGCTGCAGTAGGCTAGATGAGAGTTTGGCCAATGTGCAATGAGTTCCTTTTAATGCAGTGTGCCAGTCAAAGATTTAGTTCATTATTTGATTAAAAACCAGATGATGAGCCAAAGTAAATAAATCAGTATGTTGCAAAAATGTCAGTACACGTGCATTTTTGAGGATGTTAGAGAGTGCAAGAAATTTAATAAAACAGCATTTAGGGATGTTGCAGGAGTCCAGTTGGGGCTCAAAGCTTGGTGATTTCTCACCGGCTCAGCCCCCACCCCCCTGGACACCAGTCTAAGGATCTCCATGCTTGCCCAAGTCGGGGATCCCCACTTGTCCACAAGCCAAATGGCAGCTGGGCTATATAAATCATCATTGGTGTAAAATGGTGGCCATAAATATCTCCATGTATGCATTTATGCCTGTCATTTTGCATAAATGGTGCTATTTACGGCCACCATTTATGCAAATGACAATTGACATCAATAGCCAAGTGCCATTTTTATGCAAAATGGCAGCTTGTGAGATGGGGCCTGCAGACTACATGGCAGCTTGCCCAGCATGCCCAACAGGGGAAGGTAAGTGGTGGGGTGAGCAGCACGCAGGGTGGGCATCGGGGGGTTCACCCATCCCTACCAGCATTATCATAATTGGTTAGGAAGTTGGGCCATTTTAAACATTTCCGTTCCAGGCATGACCTCTTCTCTCTTGCACACAAGAGAGATGGGCTGCATGTTCCTGTGGGCATACCCACTGTGGATCCACCACTCACCTGGGCGCAGTAGCCCCATTCTTCTCTAGCCCCCACCCCTTGCAGGCTGCTTGTATGCAAGAGAGAAGAGGTCATGCCTGGAACTGATATTATGATAATGCTGGTAGGGATGGGCAAACCACCCCAAGTGTGTGCTGCTCACTTGGTAGGGGTAGCCTGCGTGCTAGAGCCCTGGAGAATGGTGGGTCACCACATGCCTTTATGTGAGGGACAGACAGGCCTGCTGCAGCAGCACATTTGGCACAACAGAGGAGGGGGAATGGACTCCATGGACACCCTCTCACAGGAGTGCAACAGCTGTAGCCCATCAAGTCCTTTCTGGTGGCCTTCATCTGCCACCACCACTGTCAGGATTCCCTTTGCCCCTGCTGAAAACTTCAAAAGCCAAATCAAAACACACACAAAAAGCTTCAGTCCACGGCTTTTTAATCCACTTACTTCATTGGGTCATACAGATGCAAATGGTCAGTGACTCACAGTCTACAAAGGAAATGCCTTCAGGGAGTTCAAAAGAAAGCTATGAAAGTTGCCCACCATTTGAAGAAAAGGTGGGCTCACTATCCTAACTTAAGGGGTGGGTGGGGATCTCCCTCTCTCTCGTGAGGCCTCTAAGTGCAGCTGTTCATGCTGGGCCAATCGAGCAGACCATCTAAGCTCCGCACCTGCCATCTCTCTCTTGGCTCTGCATCTGCGCCTGGCGTCTAAGAATTCAGGCTGTCCAAGCCCCACCTCTCCCTGTTCGCTATCTCTCACAGGGGTGTGTGAAAAGAGGCCCTTTCTGTCCAGCTGGGCCTTTGAAGCCTGAGGAGTCAGTGTCTCCATCTCTGGACAAGCCTGTGAAACTTCCTCCCCCATGTCTTGCATTTGTTCAGAATCTGAGCTACTGTACCACTCCCTGTGCTCAGAGGCAACCTTGACAACCACCATGCCCAAAATGCAGAAGCACTGCCTACTGTTTCCCCTGCTAGCGCTAGCAAGAGAATTGCTTCCTAATCTCCAACACGTGGGTCAGTTGGAGCAGTGAATAAAAGAAAAAATAAGCTAACAAGTTAATAGTAAAGGCTGATGCAAGTGGGGGGAGATCACTGTTTCCCACTGCAAGCTGTTCAGATTTTGAGAAGCATGGCTTCAATGCTGGTAGAGGAAGTGACAACAGTAACTGTTTTACCGATAGGTCTAGACCATTGGTGGACAACCCTGAAGGCTGCAGACAGCAGCAGGTCAACGGCAAGGATGTATGAGACATTTGTTTCAAGTCATTTTTGGTCAGGATTTACCAAGTTCTCACCTCCTGGACTGAACATGGACTTGGATGCAATCTGCAGTCAAAGTCCATATGTTTCCGAGCTCGCAATGTGATTCATGGACCCAAATAACTGCATTCGGCAGCATGCATACATTTGAAGAATTAGCACGAAAAAGGCATACTTTTGAAAAATGCACACAAACACATTTTCATCACTGGGAGAAAAATGCATACATTTTGAAGATGCAGACAGCTGATGCACACGTTTGGAAACATACACATGCACAGATTTTCATGTGGGGGGGGCAAAGCTCACAATTTGATATGGACTCAAATCAGAACAAACTTTGAGATGGAATTTGGAGAATTTTGATGAGCTTGCATTATCAAATCCCTAGTTGGAGGCTGCATGTCAGCAGTGGATGTGATCAGAACCAGCTGTGGGCGTGGTCTGGGATTCCTCTCCCCACCCACCTTCCTCTCCCTCTCTCCCTCTCTCGCCCCCCTCTCTCATGCAAACACATACACAGCTTTCGCCCACTCACTCTCACATTTGCACACAAGAATGCAAAGACAAAATAGGCACACACTCCCTTCCCTTCACCCCATCTCAGTTTATGGGAAGGTTTAAAGTGAAGGGGGAAATCTTCTTTTTGAAATGTGGGGACCTAAACACAAAACAGGAAAGAAGGGAGGAGTAGAGCCTCCAAGGACCAAAAACCAGTGGGTTTTGCTAGCTCACCTGGAAGATCTTGCTTAAGTATGGCTTATTTATACTTCATATAGTCAAAAGCCATTCATCCCAGCTTCAATTAACTGAAATGGCAATATTGTTAAGACTATTCAAGCAGATTGAAAGCGGAGGGCGGGGGGAAGACTACAACAACTGGCTAATTAATTGCAAGGCAGGCAACATAATCCAGAAAGTGAGTAGAAAGGGGAGAAAATAATTGATTCACTCCATTATTTCCACAGCCAATTCCTTTTGAAATGCATTATCAAATGCTGAGTCACTAGAGCCTTGCTAGATTGTAGCCCAATGGTTAAATAAAGGCAACATTCAATGACTAAGGAGTCTTTTTATGTACAGAGTTTTGAAGTCAGCACTGTAGAAAGACAGGCACATCCCTCAATTTGAATGAACTCTCCGATATTTCTTAGAAGAAATAATAGTAACAAAACCCACTGGATGCAACTGAAGTTACATTATGCACAGGCATCCACAAAACCACTCACTAGCTTAGCAGGGTCATTTGCTCTCCTCTGTACTGTACCTTGGAAAAGATAAGAAACCACAAGAGACAAAGGAACACACAGGAAGCTGATTTATACTCCAGACAGACCACTGAAGCTCAGTCTTATCTACAGAAGGGCTGTGGAAACTCTTTCAGCCCAGGGGCCAAATTCAATTTTAGAGATGCTCTTGCGGGGCCGCATTCCAGTGGTGGGTGGGTCCAACGCCAAATGGGCAGGGCCAAAATGCCACCATGTTGCATCTTAAAGCTCTTACTGGCAGTAACTAACCCTTAACAGTGACATTTCTAGGGATGTACAAAAGGTACTTACCTTTCACGGATTATGTTTATGGTTGGGGGGGAGGCGTTCCATCCCTCCCCCCGAAATTCTGGCCGGGGGGGGAGGCGCTCCGTCCCTCCCCTCCGAAATTCTGGCCGGCCGGCTCCGCTCCGCAGGGATTCTGCGGAGCTGCTGGCTGGCTAGCAGGGACGCAAATGGCGGCGTCCGTAGCCATTGCCATTTGCATCCCTGCTGTCAGCCGTGATAGGCTACATAAATGTTTACGTAGCCTATCACGGCTGACTTAAAAAAACAAAAAAAACACGCGTACGCAAATGGCGGCGGCCACGGCCGCCACCATTTGCGTTCCTTATTTTGGCACGTCTTAGTCTACGTAAACATTTACGTAGACTAAGACGGTGAAAATAAGGAACGCAAATGGTGGCAGCCATGGCCACCACCATTTGTGTACACACGTTTTGTTTCGTTTTAAAGTCAGCCGTGATAGGCTACGTAAAGATTTACGTAGCCTATCACGGGGTTTTTTTAAAAAAACCTAGCCGTGATAGGCTATGTAAATCTTTACGTAGCCTATCACCTTTTTTTTATTTTAAACTGGAAATGGCGGCGGTGGCAGCCGGTCAGAAGACTGGCTGCCGCAGCCGCCAAACCGCCGCCGCAGCCACTGCCGGAGCCACCGCCACCAGGAAGATCCGCCCAAGGTAAGTCTCATCCCAGGAGGGGGTGGGGGGGTGGCAGGCCATTCCGCCACCGATTTTAGGGGGCCGAATGCGCTGGCATTCGGCCTCCCTGAGATCCATGGCAGAATTTTCGTACATCCCTAACCCTTTTAGAACTGGGGGGGGAGGCATGGAATCGGGGATACTACAAAAAGTGCTGGATGGACACCACTGCGTCTGCACTCAGCCAGTGCTCCAGCCACCACCGCAGCTGCTCGCTCAGGCGAGCCGGGCTGTACAAACCCCTGTAGGTCTCTGTGACCCTTCTGCTCATATCCGGGCCTGGCTCAGGTGTGTCTTTCCTCTAGGGTTGGTGGAGAATTTCTCCCTGAAACTTCCGGGGGCCAAGCGCCAACGTGTTCGGCCCCCCAAAGAAGTTTCGGGGAGAAATTCTCCGCACCCCCCGCACCCTCCCCCCGGGATGGGACTTACCTTTCCCAAATGTCCCTCCTGGCGGCGGGTCCCGGCGGCGGGTCCCGGCGGCGGTTCGTCGGGTCTTCGTCAGGGGCGGGGGCGGCAGCCAGTCTTTTGACCGGCTGCCGCCACCACCATTCCAATAAAAGTAAAAAAAAAAACACCCCCGTGATAGGCTACGTGACGATTAACGTAGCCTATCATGGCTAGATTTGCAAAGTCAAATTACGTAGACAAAGATTACATAGACTACGGCGAAAATAAGGGCAACGCTATTTGCGTTGCCCTTATTTTCACTGTAGTCTACGTAAAGATTTACGTAGACTACAGCGACCAAATAAGGAACGCGAATGGCGGCTCCCTATGGGAAGCCTCCCTCCCCCGGCCTGAACTTCGGGGGGAGAGCAGCGAAGCGCCTCCCCCCCACCGCGAAAAGCTGCGAGACCAGGTAAGTGGCTTTCGTGCACTCCTACTTTCCTCTGCCTGTCTTCCTTTGCAGCTGCCATTTTAACACAAGATGGGAGCTCTTGTTTTTCACAAGTCTATTGTTGCACACAACAGTGGCCCTAAAGGGCCATTTCTTCAACAACAGACTTAGGAAAAACAAGAGCCCCCATCTTGCATTAAAATAGTGGCCTCAAAGGAAGATCAGTGAGGGAGGACGTGCACAAGAGGAGGGGCCCTGAAAGTCTTCCTGCCCCTCCAGTGCCACTGCTGCCATGGTAGCCAGGACCAGGGGGAGGAGTAAAAGGGAGTGCTGCTCGCCTCTCCTCTTCCCCCCATCCCAGCTATCACACCAGCATCGGCAGGGCAAGAAGACAACAAAAGGGAAGCCCTTGTTGTCGTCCCCCTGCCCCACCGGTGCTGCTGCCACTGTGGTAGCCAAGCTGGGGGGGGCGGGGACAGAAGGAAGCAGCAGTGCCAGCAGTGAGGGGTGAGCTGATCCCAGGCACTCCCAAGCTCTGGGGCACTTGGCGGCCAGGTCTGTCACCACCCCATGGCTTGGGGAGTGGGGTCTGGGAAGCCAAGCATGGGGGAGCCTGCCAGCCTCCCAGACCCAGTCAGGCCCCTGCGACAACCCTACTGCAAAATGATCGGTGGTCAGGGGAAAAGGGGCATGACCATTGGGACCCCATGTGGGTGGGTTTGGCCCTCAGGCCCGATGAACAACACCCCTAGTCTACACAGACTGGTAGGCGTTCTCCTGGGTTTCAATCAGGAGTCTTTTCTAGCCCTACCTGGTGATGTCAGGGATTGAACCTGGGGACTGCTGCATGCAAAGCTCTAGCAATGAACTACAGCCCCTCTAAGCAGAGAGAGGGACATAAAATGGATCCTCCAAATGGTCACCCATATGATTCAGGGCCATGGATCTCCAATGACGATGATAATGTTAATGGTGATATTGATGCTGATTAGCATTGATATATAGCTTTTCTGACCACCAGCATTCTCAAAATGATGTATAATAACTTCCAATAAAATTACAACATAAAAACAAAGGCAGATCATTCTTTAAAAACAAGCCAGATACAACCTATCAGCCAACAGCATGGCAAAACAATACAGTTTTGACACTCTGTCTAAAACTCTATAGGGATAGAGCCAGCCTGACTTACTTCAGGAGGGAGTTCCACAGTTGAGGTGCGCTACCGAAAAAGTCCTGCCTTGTGTACCCAGCAAACTAACCTCTCCTGGTTGTGGGACATGCAACAGGGCCTCTGAGGAAGACCTCAAATGAATCTCAAAATAATGAATATGACAATAAACTCACGATAAGACAATATTGAGAAAGAACAAGCAAATGCATTCCTTTGCTGCCTTTAAAGACTACAGTCTTGATCAGATCCAAGGTCCATCTAGTTCAGCATCCTGCTTCCGATGCTAGCCAATCAGATGCCTCCAAGAAGCCCCCCCCCCCAATTAGGCCTCAAAGTCAATAGTAACTAGGGATGGACGAGCCCATCTCCGTCCGGGACTGGAGAGCTTGATGAACTGCCCCACCCCCCACAGCTTGCGCAGCTTGGGCCTGCTCGGCAAGCTTTCTTGCTCGCCCTGCCTGCCCGTGAGCTGTGTGAACTGCCCCTCTTCCATGTGCTAGCTGTCAAAGGCCGGTGCGGAGAAGAAGGGCCTCAGCACAGCCACCCCCCAGCCTCTTGCCCTAGCCTTCTTTAGAGGAGGCCAGGGCAAGAGCGCTGGGGTGCCACTATTGCCCTTCTTCCTCGCGCCGGCTGTCAAGGGCCAGTGCGGGAAAAAGGGCCTGGGCAGCCAGCCCCTAGCCTCTCACCCTGGCCTCCAGCAGGTGGGGGACAAGAGGATAGGTGCCTCCTTCTTCCCTCTGTCCCCACTAGCGGTGGCAAGGGACATGCTGGTCATTTTCCATAAGGCCAGGAAAACTTACGGAAAACGACCAGCCTTCCCCGCACTACTGCCACTGTAGCAAGGATGGGCGAAGGAGGAGAGGCACTGCCTTTTTCCCCTCTCCTTCCTGAGGAAGCAAGTGCCTGATCTCTTGCCCGACTCAGCACGCCATGGACAAGAACTCAGATCTGTGAGCTGGTGTCCGGGGGGCTGAACCAGCAACTTCTCACCGGGCTTTGAACCCCAACTGGACGCTCACGACATCCCTAATAGTAACCTCCCACCAATTCCTATTGAGTGGCATACTGCCTTTGAACCTGGAAGGCTTCGGGGACTACCAGCCATTGATGGCCACCTATGCCATGAATGCCTCCACTCCCCCTTTAAAGCCATGTAAAGAGAAAGAGAGAGAATGGAGAAGAAGGACTTCTCTATGCACTTCCTCCACACCATGCATCATTTATAAACTTAAATATCATACACACACACACACACACACACACACACTTCATTTAGTTATCTGGTAGATTTGCATACCACTCAGCTGATAAATGCCCTTGAGGTGGCTGACAATCATAAAAACTGAAGAGAAGCAAAGAAAATAACAAGAAATACAATGAAATACCAAAATAATGCAAAATTAAACATTCAAACAGTAAAATGTTTAAATCATATTAAATAGCCAGCACAAAATCAATAATCATGCATCAGATTAAAGATTAAATGCTTGCTGGAAGAGGAATGTCTTAACCTAGCATATAAATGTAGACAGAGAAGACACCAAGCAGATATTTCTGGGAAGGGCATTTCAAAACCGGGGCCACTGCAGAGAAGGCTCTTTTCCTGGGAGCCACCCATTGCAATGTTATGCATCGCAGCACCCAGCAAGGAGCCTCAGTCAGAAGACAATCTTAGCAATCTGGTCAGGAAAATATGGGACAAGGTACTCCTTCAGGTAGACTGGTCCTAAGCCATTTAGGGCACAATTCTATGGGGATAGTCAGCTGCCTCTGAACTCAGAGGTGGCCAACTATCCAATGCAGGGTGGGCAGAGCACAGAGGGGATCTTCTCCTCCATGCTCTCACCACCCTGCATTTGCAGCTAGATGGCCAATTTCAGGGGGGGGGGAGCGGAAGGCAAATGGGAAGTCTTGTACTGGTGCTTCCATGGTTCCCTCCCCTCCCCGCCCCCAGGGATGCCCCCTTTTTGTTCGCTCTGCACTGCTCTTCCGAGCGTAGAGCCAGGGCAAACCACACTGCCTACAAAAGGGAGGGGGCGGGGAGTCAGATTTCTGGGAACCGAGCTTGGAGCACCAGCTCTGAGCTTGGTTCCCATGAACTGAAAAATCCTATGGTTGTCTAGATGCTGTCTAGTGGCAATAGGATTGCGTCCTTAGGGATTTAGTTGTCTAGGGGTTCAAGAAAATCTACTACTGTTGCATGCCCGAGACAATAAAAAGAGGGGGGGGGGCTTTGCTAAGTACCTGGCAAGTTGTGTTCAGTGGGTTACTTGTTTTGAAGGCTTACCTTAAAACTAGGGGTGTACGGATTCACCACCATCCGTTCTGTTAGGGAATCTGCGGGGGGGGTGATCCATTCCTCCCCCCCCCCGGAATCCTCAAGGAGCGGCTCTGCTCCGTGAGGATGCCGCAGAGCCGAGGGCCCCCTGTTCCCCCATCCGCCTGCCTCAGATTCCCCCCCCCTGTTTTTTTCCGGCTCCAGAACTTACGTAAATACCTTCGTAATTCCTGCCAAAAAATCTTTTCCACACCCTCTTGGTCTCCGTAAGAGTAAAGCCCTTCGCGGGGATTTCCCGCATAACTTCCAGTCACCTGACCTGACCTGACCTCACCTGCCCTCACCGGAGCTGTCCTGACCTCACCTCACCTCACCGGAGCTGTCCTGACCTCACCTCACCGGACCGGACTGGACCTCACCTTACCTCACCTCACCTCACCTCACCTCACCTCCACAGACAATAAACAGAAAAGATGGAGGATTGCCGTGGACGACTCAGCCCCAGCGAAAGAAAGCCTCCGGAAATGCCTCATAAAAAGGGTAACGCCACTCACGGTCTTTCTTCCTCCATTTCCCATTTACGTTTTTATTTCTGTAATTATTTTCGAAAAATCCGCCCTTTGGTGGAGAAAAAAAAAAATTGGGTCCGCATGAGCTCCTGTCCGGGTCGACCTGGCTGCCCCATTCCGAGGAGGATTCCGCAGACCGGATTTGTCAGAATTCAAACCCATTTAAAATGCGGGCGGAATTCCCTGACATCCCTACTTACAACTGAGGCTCCGTGTGCTCTCACACTCTGAACAGCCAGAGATGAAGCGCAGCACAGCATAAACCACTGGAATGGAATTACAGGTTCTGGGTGACCATGCTTTCTGGATAAGATTGCTTGCTAGTAATCAGGAGTGATCAGTCGATGCTTCCTCAATGACAGCTAATGAGCAGAGATATTTCCCTGAATGGGCAATTTATCTCCAGAAAGGATTCTGAGTCCACAGCCCTGCAGGGATTGCATGTGTGAGTATGTGAGCACGGGAGGTGGCAAGTTGTGATTTCCTGGCGGAGAGAGCAGCGAAGCCCTTTGCCAAAGCTGGTGGCTTTGGAGGCTGCAAGAAACCAAATTGTTGCTTTGGAGGATGTAATTTATGACTGGTAGTTCCACTGCCTCCTGAAGGAATCTATTTGCTGCATAGGAAGTTGCCGTATACCAAGTCAGACCCTTGGTCCATTGAGCTCAGTGTTGTCTACAGTGGTTGGCAGCAGCTCTCCAGGGTCTCAGAGAGGGGTGGTGTCCTCTGAATGTAAAGTAAGGCATGAACCAGGGGGCCTCTGCATGGAAAGCATTTGCTCTGTCATTGAGCCACAGCTCTACCCTGCCACTGTGTTCCAGTTGTATAGAGATGGCCGTCACGAGGAAATCCTGTTAGCTTTTGGCTGGATGATGGATCGCCATGGTGCCTTTGACTCAGTGTGCATTTTCGAGCTGAGTGGCAGGTCAGGTCCTGAACCTCAGGACCTCTTGCCAGTGTTATATATATATATATGCAGAAGTCCTGATTTGCACAAAATTGTGGGTATAACTATTTACAAAAATTCCGATTTGTGCAAAATTAAGGCTGTGAATAGTGCAATGTGCACAATTAATTCCACATTTGCTAGCTGAGTGGCGGGTCAGGTCCCAAAACCCGGGAACTTTGGCACACTTCTTTTTCAATACGCGCGAGTCCTGATTTGCACCAACTTACGGTTATAACTATTTGTGGAAATCGAGATTTGCACAAAATTGCGGCTGTAAATAGTACATATTGGACAATATTGCAGGCATGAATGATCTAATTAGACCATTTACACCTGCAATTTTGTGCAAATTGCACCATTTATGGCTGCAAATTGCACCATTTATGGCTGCAAATTGCACCATTTATGGCTGCAATTTTGCACAAATCACAATTCCTGTAAATACCTATACCCATGATTTGCACATATTAAAAACAAGCAAAAAACTGTGAGCTGGCCGGACTTGTCACAAGACAAGTTGGACAAGCTCAGGGACATGCAAGCCAGTGTCTGGGGGTCTGAGCTGGCAAAAACCCACCAAGCTCTACCCCTCAAACGGATTCCTCCAACATCCCTACTTGTACGTTTGTAAATTAAACAGATTTCACAAAAGACACCAGAGGACTCCAGTGCCCTTTCATCCAAAGAGAAACTTAAACCAATCAGCATTATGCCTGGACTCCTCATTGCTCTGGGAAATAGAGAACATTGAGCGGTATTAATCTCTCTTGTATTTAGACTGAACTATTCCTTTACATCCCATTGCCTATGCAACTCTAATCTGTTTGACCAGGGGAATAAGACAGAGTATTAAGCCAATTAGGGTGTAGAAATGTGTTTTAGTTGCTTGTAAAAGAATAGGCAAAAACTTCCAT
The DNA here is from genome assembly GCF_057233095.1 of Heloderma suspectum. Classification (NCBI taxonomy): domain Eukaryota; kingdom Metazoa; phylum Chordata; class Lepidosauria; order Squamata; family Helodermatidae; genus Heloderma; species Heloderma suspectum. Next base: position 14,399,133 of record NC_139460.1, read on the forward strand.
TAGGACCCAATCTAGAAATCACTTGTCTATGGGTAAGCCCACTTAAGCTAGTTGAGGTCACTCAGGTATTGGTTTCCTTACATCCAAAAAAACAAAAAAGTTGAATTCTGAGGAGAGGTAAGTATAAAAAAAACCTATCAGAAAATAAAATGTTTTGCTCCTGAGGAAACAGATAGGAAAAAAATCTCAGAGGTCATTTAGCATGCAGAGGAAAATAAATCAACTAAATAAACTCAATTTCCATTTCAAAAGCTGACATTTAAGCTTCAGAACTTCAGGATGTATATTTAACAGGATGTCGAAAGATGTCCCTCAGCTCCTGTTTATCTAGATATTTTCTGCCAGTGGATGTTTAGTGATAAAGTTGCATAAATTCCCCAATTACATATCCACTGAATGCCACTGCAACTTACACAGCTTTCCATGTTATCATGAGTATGCAACACTCATTCCATACTATCAAACTGGCTAACAAATTCTGAGCATAGAGCAGAAGTTGTTCAGAGAGTCTTGAAAAGGAACACACAGAGAAACAAACACCTTGAAGGTCCCCCTTGCTCTTCAGTGGGGAAAGTGTTGGGACCAGCCCAAGATCCATTGTGCATCCCATACTTGGAAGCCAGGGTCAGATTCAAACTCATACCAAGATTATTCAAATTCCCATACAATCATGGAAAGCTCCATTCCTGAGGGCCTGGTGCAGCCTGATTTTCCATCTGACTGTAGACCTAAGAAGAGCAAAACTCCATTTCAGCCACAGCTGCAACATCAGGCTTTTAGGTCAAGCCTCTAATTTACAGCCTAGGAATGAGGGAACTGGACAGGGGAAGGAATCTGAAGGGAAGGAGGTTTCAGGGATGTCTCCCAGGTTGAGATGTCAACTCAAGATGTCAATGCCCTCTTCGATGTTCTGTTCACTTAAGAGCTAGATTACCCTGTTAATCACCAAAAGATGGGCTTTAGTACCCACCCACCCCCGCAATTTAAAACAATGTACGGGCTGAACAGCCTTTACTGAAATCAATGTTTTTAGTGCTTGCTGCTTGGCAGATTTCCTTGCTAGGAGTTATTGTAAATCTGAGAACTCTTGACTGCTGTGACTTTGCAATGTAAGATTCTGATTTGCAACTTCTTGCTGGGATTATGAGTCTGAATGAATTCAAGCCTTGAGACTGTTTCTTGAACCAAGCAGTGAGACAATAGCTTTGGTAGAACCTATTAGATTTAAGGGGGGGATTATAAAATATGAAAATCCTGCCACCAAACTCTGGAAAGCTAACTGCATGATTTATAGTCTACTGCAATAAAGAGTTCTGTTGTAAACAGGGTGTAAACAATGTAAGGAAAGAGGTGCACATTGTGCTACATTGTCATGCAGGAATTAACTTCCCCATGGCATTTCCAGTTTTTGAAAACAGCTCCATGGTTCTGAGAACATGTAGTTTCTCTTTCACATTTAACATAAGAACACAAGAAGAGCTGTGCTGGATCAGACCAAGGGTTCATCTAGTCCAGCATTCTGTTCACACAGTGGCCAACTGACTGCCCCCAGGAACCCACAAGCAGGACATGAGTGCAACAGCACCCTCCCACCCATGTTCCCCAGCAACTGGTGTACATAGGCTCACTGCCTCTGGTACTGGAGGTAGCACATAGCCATCAGGACTAGTAGCCATTGATAGCCTTTTCCTCCAGGAATTTGTCCAACCCCCTTTCAAAGCCATCCAAATCGGTGGCCATCACTACATCCTGTGGTAGCAAATTCCATAGTTTAATTATGTGCTGTGTGAAGAAGTCCTTCCTTTTCTCTGTCCTGAATCTCCCACCAATCAGTTTCATGGGATGACCCTGTTGGGTTCTAGTATTTTGAGAGAGGGAGAAAAAGGTCTCCCTATCCACATTCTCCACACCATGCATAATTTTGTACACCTCTGTCATGTCTCCCCTTACCCTCCTTTTTTCCAGGCTAAACAATCCCAGCTGTTGTAACCTTCTCTCATAGGAGAGATGCTTTTTTTAGGCATACATTTAACATATTATTAAACATGCACATGAAAAAAAAACCACAGAGAACAAAAACATTCTAAGAAACTTCCTTCAGAACCCCAATTTTAGGTCCATTAGAGATAAACTTAAAACTAGTTGATCTTATCCTCAATTATCTTATTTAACATACATCACTCTCTACTTCAGGAATATCCAACATGGGACCCATGGGCACCAATGTGCCTGCAGACACCTCCCTTGGCAGCCACAAGTCTCCCTGCCATTCCCTGATTTTTATTTTATTTCTTATGGGGACAATCCTATGTATGTTTAGACTGAAAAGGGTCCTACAACTCCCAGCATTCCCCAGCCACCCAGGCTGGCTGGGGAATGCTGGGAGTTGTAGGACTTTTTTTCTGTCTAAACATGCATAGGATTGCAACCTAAGATTTCTTTTAATTTCTGCATGCTGCAAAGCAATGTGCTGCCTCCAGGACCATCTTTATTTGGGTTCGCAAGAGTAGTTTTATGTTCTGGAGCTCAGGCTTCACTTTGGTTTGTATTTAGATCTTTGGGGATTTATTTATTTTTTTAGTTTCACCTGTTTGTAGGGATGTCAGAGAATTCTGCCACGGATCTCAGTGACCCCTGAAATCTGTGGCAGAACGAAGCCCCCCGCCCCACCACCCTGAGAAAGGCGCGCGAAATGGAGCACTTACCTTGTGCCTTTCGTGCTGCTATGCGAAAGGCACCGCACGTGCGGCTGCCATTTGCTTCCCCATTTAGACCGTGATAGGCTATGTAAATACTTACGTAGCCTATCACAGCTAACGCAGGGACACCATATTTACGTAGCCTATCACAGCCAAAAACATGAACACAAATGGCGGCCGCCGTAGCTGCTGCCATTTGCGTCCGCAGGCTCCACATGCCTGTGAATGAACCCGGCTGGCAGCTCCGTGGAGTTGCTGCAGAGTGGAGCTGGCCGGGTTAGGATTTCAGAGGGAGGTGCGGAGCGCCTCCGCCCCACCACAAATCACCCCTGCAAAAAGGTAAGTGACTTTCGTACATCCGTACCAGTTTGCTTTCTAGGAATGAGTGTTTCATGACCAGCTATGTCTACCATGGCAACCATTGTCTGAATGGCCAAGCTCCCCACAGCAGCCATTTTGTGAGAGTGGCCCTGACAGTTTCAAAATTCCAAATGTCCCCACCCACCCAAAAAGTTGGGGACCCTGGCTACTTGCTATTGTGAGCACCCATTCCAATATATTTGTAGAACCCAATCGTATCCCAAACCCACAAGGACTGATCTTATTAAGAGGGGGCTTAACAGAGACAACTTCACTTGAATATGAGCCAACAATGTGATGTTGCTGCAAGAAAGGCAAATGCTATTTTGGGCTGCATTAATAGAAATATAGTTTCCAAGTCATGTGAAGTACTAGTTCCCCTCTACTCAGCACTGGTTAGGCCTCATCTTGAGTACTGTGTCCAGTTCCAGGCACCACACTTTAAGAAGGATGCAAACTGGAAAAGGTTCAGAGGAGGGCAACGAAGATGATCATGGGACTGGAGAAAAAGCCCTATGAGAAGAGACTGGAAGAACTGGAATGTTTAGCCTTGAGAAGACTGAGGGGACATAGTGATAGTGCTCTTCAAGTACTTGAAAGGTTGCCACAGAGAGGAAGGCCAGGGTCTCTTCTCAATCATCCCAGAGTGCAGGACACAGAATCATGGGCTCAGGTTACAGGAAACCAGATTCCAGCTGAACATCAGGAAAAACTTCCTGGCTGCTACAACAATATGACAATGGAACCAATTACCTTGGGAGGTAGTGGGCTCTCCCACACTGGAGGCATTCCAGATGAAGCTGGACAGCCATGTGTCAGGGATTCTTTGACCTGGATTCCTGCAGGGGGTTGGACTCGATGGTCTTATAGGCCCCTCCCAACCCTAATATTCTATGATTCTATGAAAGTGATCAAAGCTACACCATTGTGAAAAGCTAATGTAAGAAGGGTTCCTATAATTTGGTTTTTTAAATATATTTAAAAATATATTTTTTAAAATATTTAAATATTTGCATGTGCATTCTGCTGCTACACAGGCTGTGGATCAGTTCTGCATCTTCAATGATGTTTCATCTCTTAGCTTCCAGGGCAATTATATCTCAAGTTCTGCAGCAATATAAACTTCTATAGAAGACAGCAAAGAGGAAACCAAGTCTGATGTGCTTAATGCCTTCAGCTTTCTTATGCCTAAGTTTCTGTAAATGGGATTTGAGATTGCTCTGAAAGGGGCAATCAGCAAAGCATTTGAAAAATCAGTTAGAGCATGCACTGTTCTCCAACCATGACAAGGAATTTAATGCACAACAAGGATGATGGACCAAGGCTTGCTGAGAAATTCACTGTCAGTGCTAAGAACTTATTGCTGTAGAGAAATATTGAAGCAGCTCCAGGTCTGCAGCACCTAAATTTTAACAGCTCAAGATAGGAAGAAAAAGAACAGCCATCTTCAGACACTCTCCAATGGTCCTTGACATTTATTTGTTTAGCACTCCTGGTTTTTAAATGTCCTTGTAAAATTATATACTTCAAGGTCTGAGGAAAATGTCATTTAAGCCTATGGCAAACCTGCACATTTTCTACTGAGTGACCAAACAGGGCATTTGGCTTTTGCTTACAGAGCTGCATTAACATTTTGCCTACAAAATGCCCACCAACGGGGCTTTCATATTGCAGGGACCCTGGGCAACAGGTACCATAAGGTGTGGCAGACAGAACTTCCCTAACTGCATATAAGAAGAGCCCTGCTGGATCAGACCAAAGCCCTATCCAGTCCAGCATTCTGTTCACACAGTGGCCAACCAGATGTCTAATGGGAAGTCCACAAGCAGGACATGAGTGCAACAGCACCCTCCCTGTCATGTTCCCCAGCAACTGGTGTACAGAAGTATACTGCCTCTGACACTGGAGGCAGTGTGTAGCCATCATGACTGGGGACAGGTGGATTTTGTAAAATCTGTTCCATCTGCATTTCACAGATCATCAGGTGCTTTCGTTCCATCATCCGCTCATTGATGGAATTGGATTTTTCCCCATTTCCCGAATTTGTGTAAATTTGCACTTGCAAGAACGTGCAAATCCCCCTCATTGTGCAAATCCCCCCCAAAAAAATGTGCAAATCCCACATGCATATTTTCATATAGGGGAAATGCACACTTTTGGCCAGTTCTTTTAAAATGCATTTTTCTAGGACTAAATTTGCATAAAGTTCCAGAAAGCGTGTTGTTCTTTCTGAAAGGTGTGCAAGCCTACAGAATCTGTGCAGCTCAGGAAAACTGGTCTGCTGTGGAATCTGCAGGTTGGATTCATACAAATCCAAAGTCATTTGATTCTGTTGAAGTCATCTGATTTCTCCAACAGCCTTAATCATGACTAGTAGCTATTGATAACCTTATCATGCATGAATTTGTCTAATCCTCCTTTAAAACCATTGAAATTGGTGGTCCTCACTACATCTTGTGGTAGTGAATTCCATAATATAACTATGTGCTCTGTGCATGGCGGGGGGGATTTTCACCATGGCTGCAAGTCCTTTCCCCATGCACCCAACCTACACATGATGGTTGAATGTGTGCATAGTGGCCTGAAAACTTGGACCACGTGACTCTTGTCTTCTGGAAAAATAGGATATACAGAGTTGTGCAGTAGGAGCCTATATGCAAAGGCAACTATGTACACATTTGACCAGTGTGTCAAGATCAAGCATATGACCCTGCTACACATATTGTGAACCCTGATCCTGACCCAAACACACACAGAGGTCAGCACTGAGTTTCGGAGTTAGAGTAATAATTTTATGTATGTATGTATGTATGTATGTATGTATGTATGTATTTTACAACATTTATATACCACTCCACATCTCAACAGATTCCAGAGTGGTGAACTATAAAAATACAAATAGGATTAAAAAATAAAACATCATGTTAAAATAATTACTAGGGTTTAAAAAAAAAAAGATTTCTGGCGCTTCTCTGTGAGTTCAAATTATTGTTTGACTCATCCAGATGTGTTATTTTTAGCTTAGGGTAGACACCTGCTTGATGTATAGCCTTTAAAAGCAACCATCAGCAGCTTCTCTTTTCTCTACAAAGCCTTTTATTGTGCCAACAGTGGTAAGTTTTGCCACCAGTCTCCATGGTAGCGTCACTCGGAGTGAAACCTTGGATGTTTGAGGCCTTGTTCCTCAAACCCTGTGAAATCCCGGCCTCGTGCTTTTCAGCTTCAATCTATTTCTTTAACATCTGAAAACTTAAAGAGGGCCAGGTCAAAGCTCGAACCCCACATACAAAGAGGTGCCAATGCAAACACCTTTCAATTAGGGGTAGTGCAGTCTAGGGATGGCATGGATGCCCTACTGGGTCTGGGGGTCCGTCGGGCATCCCCCATCTGCACCCCCAGAATGTGTCTGCTGAGCGCCTGGCCTCGCTCATCCCTGCTTCTGCCCTTCCAGAAACTCCCCACACTCACCCAGAGCCGTCTGCAAGCACCTGCCATTTTGCCAAAGGTTTTTTTTTTTTTTAATGAAAAAAGGGAGTTAACTAAAAATGTGCATGTTTAAATATGCGCACATTGGGGCTGGGAAAGCTTGATCTACACAATATTAGATCAATTAGATCAATATCAGACCTACGCATTATGCCTCTAATATTGCGTGGAACAAGCTTTCCCAGCCCAAATGCGCACATATTTAAATATGGACATTTTGAATTAGCTCCCTTTTTCGTAAAAAAAACAAAACAAAAAAAACCCCACAGCAAAATGGCGGGCACTCACCGACGAGACCTGGGGTGACTTCAGGTCATCCAAGGTCATGGGTGCTCGAGCGAGGGTCTGGGGGGCTCGAGTGGGGTGGTGCTTCAGCGGGTGTTTGCCAATCCCAGACAGGGATGGGTTCACACATCCCTAGCATGGACATCCAGTTGGGGCTCAAAGCCCAGTGAGAAAATGCCAGCTTGGCCCCCTGGATGCCAGTTCATGGACCCTAGCACTTGCTCGACTTAGCATGTTCTGAGTCGGGCAAATGCGTGGGTGCCCGTCCCTCAGCGATCCGCCTGTGTATTGCAGTAGGCTTCGAACTCTTAATTTAGAGGTGCCAAGATAGTGATAAATTAGATCCAGGTTTACTTACAAAGAGTAACTTTACTGAGTACAATCAGCACACAGGCGTACCCAGTGGTTGGATCAGACAGCTTCTCTGAACCTAAAGCAATGGGGTAAAATGGGTTTTATACTATATATATTAGCAGTTAGGCAGCATGACAACAGCAAGCATTAACTTATTTATTTTTTATTTATTAATTAAATGTATTAATCGCCCATCTGGCTGGTCACCCAGACACTCTGGGCGATGATTAGCGTTCATTAGGGATGTACGAAAGGTACTTACCTTGTCCCGCAGCTTTTTTCGTGGTGGGGGGGAGGCGCTTCACTTCTCCCCCCGAAGTTCATGCGAGCGGGGGGTGTCTTCCCCACTCACCCGGCTGAAATTCAGGCTGGGGGGGAGGCTTCCCGCCTTGCCCCCAGCTGAAATTCAGGCCGGGGAGAAGCGCCCCGTCTCCCCGGCCACGAACTTCAACAGAAAAGTTAAAAAAAAAAAAAATGCCCCGTGATAGGCTACGTAACGATTTACGTAGCCTATCACGGCTAGATCTGCAAAGTCAGCCATGATAGGCTATGTTAATCGTCATGTAGCCTATCACGGGGGTGTTTTTTTTTTACTTTTCTTGGAATGGCGACGGCGGCAGCCGGTCAAAAGACCGGCTGCCGCCCCTGCCCCTGTCGAAGCCCTGCCGAACCACCGCTGCGACCCGCCACCGGGAGCGACATTCGGGAAAGGTAAGTCCCATCCCGGGGGGGGGGGGGCGGGGGGGAGAATTTCTCCCCGAAACTACTTCGGGGGGCCGAATACGTCAGCTCTCGGCCCCCCGAAGTTTCGGCGAGAAATTCTGACACCCCTAGCGTTCATTCCCAGAATAGACTAACAGTGCTTGTTAACTTTCCCAACACAGCCACCTGCAGCTCACCATAAACATAGCCTCACTTCTCAGGCACATCCTAGGCCCCGATAAGATACTAGCCTTCGTTAGCACGGAATGTGCCGAGGCCACGGTATCGACCTTTGACTCATCTCACATGCTCAGAGCCCCACTAGCAAGGAAATTGGGCTTATAATGAACCTGTCAAGATTCCCCTTTTGCCTACTGAATAATCCAATAGTCAAATCAACACTCAGACAAAACGGCTGCTTTCCAAGGCTTTAATTCCATTTGCCCTAATGAGACATACAGATGCTAATTGCCTGAGACTCAGAGAACTACAAAGGAACAGCCATCTAGGGGTTCAAAGGGAAACTACGTCAGTTGATCTCCATTTGGGAAAAGGGCAGCAATTCTCTGAACTTAAGGGGTGGGAGGGGAAGATCTCCCCATCTCCTGTGATGCTTCTGGGCGCAGCTGTTGACGTCGAGCCAATCAGGCTGAGCGCCAAAGCTCAGCCCCTGCGATCTCTCGCTCGTGCCTGTGTCTGCGCCTTGTGTCTAAAAGTTCAGGTTGTCCTTCCGTTTCCATGCCTGGTTCGCTGTCACTCCCAGGGATGTGAGAAGGGGGCTCCCCCTCCAGCTGCGCCTCTGAAGTCTGGGAAAGTTCCTCCCCCGCAAGTTGCCTCTCTTCCTCAGAATCAGAGCTGCTTTGGGACTGTATGGGCTCAGATACAACCCTGACAGAACCTAAGCAAAGCATTATGGATCTCTAGGCCCCTCTAACACTACAAGTAACTTGGTTACAGGCCTGGGGCCAATACAGCCTGTCACTGCTGCAGCTGTATGAGGAACATGAAGGGAGAATGGAGCTCCTCTCCTCCTCCCAACCCCACCCCTGCAATAGTGGTGGCAGCAGGGACAGGCTGGTCATTTTATGTAAGTGTAAGAGACTTATGTAAAACGATGAGCCTTTTCCCATCGCCATTGCTGTAACAGGGACAAGAGGGGAAGAAAGGGGCACCTCTCATCTCCTCCTCCCCCCACCCATGCTACAGTGGCAGCAGCAGTGGCAATAGGGTGGTCATTTTACATAAGCGTAAGAGACTTACATAGAATGACCAGCCTGTCCCCGTCACCACCGCTGCTGCAAGTGCTGCAGCAAGGATGAGAAGGGAAGTGTCCCGGGCTGCTCACTGAGCCCTCCAAGGCTTGCGTAGCCCAGCTCGCGGGGGCAGGTGGCAGTGGCAACTCTCAAGTGCCCGTGCTCAGCAGGCACAAGCGAGTCCACCCATCCCTACTTTCAATGGAAGGATCGAAAGCAAGATAAATAAATAAGAAAACTAAGCACTGTGCCTTAAGAGATTAATCTGCTGCAGGCTACAATCACATAAGCACATGAAAGAAGGTGCAAACTCCATCTTCCCGCCTTTTCTGGGAGATAAAGTGCCTGAAACTTCACTGCTACAAAGTGAGAGGAACAGAAATAGACAGGGTGAGAGTTTTGAATGCAAAGAAACTTCACAGATTTGGGACAAAGTGACCCAGGGAAGTGTGCACTGGACCCCTTCATTCCCATCCGTAACCCCCTAAAAAAAAGTAAAGACACACAGCCCATTTTTTTAATTAGAATTCCCCCAACAAGAAAAGGAAGTGTCAAATAATTAGAGGGAAAATGGATGAGATTCAAGTTCTACAATGCCAGCTTAGAAAGAAAAAACGTTATGCATGTGTCTCATCAGGAAAGTATCCATGAACAGAGCAACTACTGTCTAAATACATTCTATAATATTCTCTTAAATTGTTCTCTCTCCCAAAAATTGAGTTGAGACCTGACCAAAATAGCTTCTATTTATTTATTACTAAAATTTATAATCCCACTGTCTAGCCTACACGGACACTCACAGCAACTGAAAATAAAAGAAATATATCCTTTAAAAAAGTATAAACCCATTAAAATAACAACAAAACCAGAGATGGTACCTAACACCTAAAAGAATGAGTCATGTATATCCAGGTGCAGGTGATGCATGTGGGACATGCAAGAGCAGAGATATTATATATCTTCTGGTATTGTCCAAATATTGAGATCTTTTGGGAAAAGGTATTAGAAAACATCAGTGAAATGATGAGATATTACCCTTTTGTTCCATTTGGATATGTGGAGAATGAGGCACCACAAGACGATTAGGAAGTCTTGCAAAAAAGGGCAAGTAAAAGTGCTGGAGCAACTCTCCTATGAGGAAAGGTTACAACATCTGGGTCTGTTTAGCTTAGGAAAAATGGGGCATAAGGAAAGACATGGTAGAGGTGTCCAAAACAATGAGAAGGTGGAGCAGGAGACATTTTTCTCCCTCTCTCATAATACTAGAACCCATCCAATGACAGGTTCATCAGGGCGATTTGATGAAGCTGATTGGTGGAAGATTCAGGACACATCAAAGGAAGCACTTCTTCACACCACACATAGTTAAACAATGGGATTTGCTATCACAAGATGTAGTGAGTAAGGATGTCAGACAAATCGACAGTGGATACAAATGAGTTTGGATTTCTATGAATCTGACTGCAGATTCCGCAGTGGACCAGCTTTTTCTGAGTTCTGCATACTGGCTTTTTTGTTTGTGTTTTTACTTTGGGTAGACGGGTGGGATTTGTGCAAATTCGCACTTGTACTAATGCACATTTGTGTAAGTGGAACAAAATTCTCATACAACCCTAAACAAATTCCTTGAATGAACCTTTATTGTTCAAAGCCATGGGCCATCACAATTTCAAAGACAGAGAAGTAGTAAAATACAATAAAAATACAAAACCAATGTAAAAACAGTGCACAAGCAATATAACACATTTAAATATCACTTCCCCTCCAGGGCAAAAACAGCCACAAAGTCACCCAAGATTAATATGAGGGTACAGTATGATGCCTGGCTCTTAATTTTCTGGCACCCAGGGCAAATTTGCAAATTTAGTCATAATGTATATATTATTGCCTGCAAGCAGTGGACAGATCTGATCCAAGGGAGGTCTATTTGACAAAAAAACAAAGGATATGATGGAGAAATTTATACCTTGGGGACTTGTACAAGTGGCAGTGAAGTAAACAGTATACCCTCAAGTTCATCAGACTCACAAATGCAGAGTCGTATATTATTATCATCATCTTCATCATCATCATTAATCTCCCATCAGAAAAATCCAATTCCATCCATGAGCGGACAATGGAACGAAAGACACCTGACAATTTGTGAAACACAGACAGAACACATTTAAATAAATCCAAACACCCCTAGTAACGAGAGCCCCCAATCTGGATGGCTTTGAAAGGGGATTGGACAAATTCCTGGAGGAGAAGGCTATTAGTGGCTACTAGTCCTGATGGCTATGCTACCTCTGGTATCAGAGGCAGTATGCCTATGTACACCAGTTGCTGGGGAACATGGGTGGGAGGATGCTATTGTATTCACGTCCTACTTGTGGGTTTCCATTGGACAGCTGGTTAGCCACTGTCTAGATGGTTGGTTGGTCAGCCACTGTTGGCCACTGGACTAGATGGACTCTTGGTCTGACCCAGCATAGATATTCTTACTGCTCGCTGGGCACCCTCAGACCACACACAGTTTGTCCAGGGAGCTGAACAGGGGTGGCCAGCCGGTGGGGGTTTGGCGAGTGGCATGTGGTGCAGAGGTGCGTCCATCCATCCCTATTTGTTATAAATTTCCCAATCAGAGACGATGAGAAACTGGGGGCAGCTGACACTGCACATTCCTCCTGCTTAAAAATCACTGTCACATTTTGACTTGGGTCCAGCTCCCTTCAAGCTGGACCCAACTTGAAATGGAGTTGACATCCTGTTTGAAAAACTAAGTTCCATGAACCCCAGCAGAAAGTGACATTCTGCCCTGGATACTGACAATAATCCACCCGTGGTGGTGGCGGCGGCGGCGGTGGCCGGGTGGGGCATCCATGGTTTGGATTTGCATGATTTAGGGCAGAAGTGCTGAAGCTCAGCCCTGCGAGCCAAATCTGGCCCACCTTGGGTCCCAATCCAGCTCTCCAGGGTTTCCCAGGTAGCCATTCCCCCTTTCCCTACCACCTTTGCCCTGACCACCTATCATTTGGTGGTTCCCCCCCATTTTAAAAGGTTGAAATGTCTCTCCTAAGGCTTAGTAGTAAGACCTTCCATCTAGAATAGCAAGACGTTTTGGTATTTCAATCCCCACCCTTTTTCCTTTTGTCCCACCCACCACCAGAACATGAGACCCAAGAGTTCCCCCCAAAAGGGAATTCAGCCCTCGTGCTGAAAGTGGTTCAGCACCCCTGATTTAGGGCTCCTTCCACCAGCTCCTCCCCATTATCCCATCCAGCCCTGTTCCAAGTGGGGCTCCTGACCCCTTTGGAGGAGCAGGGGATGAAGAGATCATGGGCACGTCTCCTTCCACAAGCTTCCTTCTGCTTGTCATTCTAGGACCCAAGCCTATGGTTTGGCAGGGGGAGAAGAGTCATGCTCTTTGATTTCTGACGATCCACGCACATGTCATAGGAGACTATTGGAGCAGTTAGGTGATTTTAGTTGCAGTTCGGTAATCTGCACTTAATGGTCTTACATCTCCGCACCACCACCTTCTTTCTATGATAATATGCATTGCTCTACTAATTTTAAAGTGTGGTAAGCAGTGGGGTAGTGGTACAGTTTGAAGTGCGGGCACTCATTTGAAGTGCGCCCCCAAGAACAGACGTGCATCCCTGGCAGCGACCATTAAAATGGAAATAAACGTGGCAGACGCCAGCCCTTGAGTTTCATGACCCCGTCCTCAAAGTTCAGTCCTCCCCTGAAAATAGTCAAAATGCCCCCCATTGTTGCCTGCCAATGGTGCCACAAATGGGGTGGGGGAATTTTTGCTAAGTATTACTTATTTTATTACACTACCAAAAATTCACAACTAAAAACTAGCATCTGAAGAAAATTTGAATAAAAAGTCAGTGTCAACTCAAAGTAAACGAGGTTGATATAAACTGTAACTTGTACAAAAAAAATTCAATGTGAAGGCACTTGGCACGGCAACAATTTTGTGGGGAAAATCTTTTTGGACAATGAGGATGGCACTGTAAAATTCAGAGCACTGCAAAATCCACTGGATAGCTACATTTTGACCAGCACATTAGTCCAAGAGGCATGGATCTGATCTTTTTATACAGGAATTTACAAAGATTCAATTCCTCAAGCATCTCTAAGCCAAGCGCTCTTCTGCTTTAAACATAAGGTAATGTGTACAAAACCCCAACGTAAGGTTAAAGATGGGAGAACCAGGAATGCTGAAACTTCTCATTTCACTTCCAAGCTCAGTTCGCTACACTCCCTTTCTTATTTGCGAATCGCGATGTGCTTTTCTTTTCATTCAAAGGAGAAAAGTGTGCATTTCAAATGTGAAAGTGTGTATTTCTTTGTTCATTTTCAAAAGTGTGCACTTTTCTCCCATTGACTAAAGCTTAAAAATGTTATTTTTTTGTTTTTAAAAAGTGCATTTTAATGTGTGCATTTAAAAACAAAAACAAAAAACCATGCATTTTTCAAACATAATTGCAAGTTCAGGAATGTGCAGATATTTTTTGAAAAATGGACTCCCGTTCTCATTTGGGATTGTGAATGGGGCAACTTCTGATTATTTGCAGACTGAAATAAAATTCTCGTACATCCCAACACAGAGTAATTGGAACTCCAGGTGCTTTATATAACAAAAACATCACGTCGAACATGGACCACATTAGAATCTATTTTAAACTATATCTGTCTGGAAAAAAAGGGAGGGGATGAGAACAGATACTCAATGAAGAAGAAACCATGGAATCAGTCTAGAGTCACAGGGGAAAACACAAGGGGGGGGAGTGTCTGAAAGACCCCAATGAGATGCATCTAATAATCATTTGTTAAAAGTGGTTGTGTAATAAGTGTAAAACAGAGCTAAAACAGGGAAAGAATGCTCATTTATTTTAGTTGCACGTACTTCAGCTTAGTTACGGTAGAGCTTGGGAACTAGAGGGTTCTGCAAAAGGTTTCATAGAAAAGGTGGGTATTGAGGAGATATTTGAAAGAAGACAGTTGGCACCTCAAAAAAAATTAACACATATTCATTTGAGCAGAGAGTGGAACACAGGAACAACGGAAGCTGCCTTATACTGAGTCAGATCCTGGGTCCATCTAGCCCAGTATTGTCGACACTGACTGGCAGCGGCTCTGGGGTTTCAGGCAGGATTGTTTCCTTGCCCTACCTGGAGAAGCTGGGGATCGAACCTGGGACCATCCTTCCTTTATTTATTTATCTATCTATCTATCTATTTATTTATTTTATTCATTGCATTTATATCCCGCCTTTTTCCCTCTTCCAAGGAACCCAAGGCAGTGTACCTAATCTTCCTCGTCCTCCATTTTGTCCTCACAACAACAACCCTGTGAGGTGGGTTGGGCTGAGAGTCTGTGACTGGCCCAACGTCACCCAATGAGCTTCCATGGCCGAGTGGGGACTTAGAACCCAGATCTCCCAGCTCCCAGTCCAACACTCACCACTACACCACGCTGGCTCTCTACGTGCTCTATCACACTGCAGGCACCTTTAAGCAGTAGTACTGTTTTAAAAGCCTGGAAAAACACCACCTAAAATCCCTGCTTTATATAATGGAAGTGACAAGGGACCCAGTTCCAGCATGCAGAATTAACGGGGGACTTGTCTGACAAAATGTCTGTGGAACTTTGGAAGAAATGGTGTGTGTATGAGAGAGAGAAAGTAGGTCATGCCATCAGTTAAACTCAGAACAAGCTCATTTTCCGTTCAAGGCTTTAACCCCAAAACACTGGTCTGTTTAATCTGTGTAAAACAGCACCAAATCAGCATTACTTCTCAGGCACAAAAGAGAGTGCTAAAGAAAACAGCAAGAAGGTACATAATCCCATTTGTCACCTTTTATCCATTGCGGGTTGAGGGGCGGGGGGAAGTTGAGGCTAAATGGCAACTTGGCCAATTAGAAACATTTCTACAGAAATAAGCATGAAAGGAACTGCTGAAAAATCCACAGGTTTTGAAGAAGTATATCACACATGCCATCTTACTTCCGGTTTTTTAGTAGCACTGAGAGGTTAGGAATGGGTGAGAAGTTCATTGAGTCCACATTTTGTTACAGACTTACCCAAGCTGCACCAACCCCTCCCAGAACAAAGCACAAACTGGGATGCAATTGCAACCAGAAATTTGCTCTTTCCCTGAGTACCATGCTCAAGTTGTGTCCATTGAAAAAATGCACACAAAAACGTGGATATTTTTAAAATGTGCACAAATATGCGCAAATTTGGAAAAATACAGACAGCATCACTTTATTCTTTACATCAGGGTAAGTGCGTGTGAAGGTTTTGGTTTTTTGGTTTTTTTGAACCCCCACCCCCATGCAGAGTGGAAGTTCAGGATGAAAATGGGGGGAGGAAAGCTTAAATCCCCCCCCCCTTTCAGAGGATCATGGTCCAGGCCACACGCATGTACTCTGAAGTAAATAAGTCAATCAAACAGCTCTGCTATGCATGATCTGAAGACTGTTTAGTTTGGCCCTAAAGCCCAGGGCTTTGAAAGCTTAGCTGTTAAAAGCCTTGCTTTGAATCCTTGTGTATTCAGTAGGGATGTATGAATCCCACTCACCCGTCCGTTCCGGGGCATCAGCAGTGCGGTGGAGGAGCTCCGTCCCTCCCCCCAGAATCCTCCCCGGCCGGCTCCACTCCGCTGCAACTCCGTGGAGCTGCCGGCTGGGGCCGGCCGCAGCCAGAATTCCAGCCATGGCTGGGCTGCTGCGGCTGCAAATGGCGGCCGCTTTGCCGGCCACCATTTGCGTGGCTTCCTTTTGCCGTGATAGGCTACGTAAATACTTATGTAGCCTATCACGGCAAAGAGTAGGGGCACAAATGGCAGCCACTACGACAGCCACCATTTGCGGCCGCAGCAACCCAGCAGCAGCCAGGAGACCAGCTGGAGCTGCTGCCGCATCCACCGCCAGGTAAGCTCCGTTCCAGGGGGATTCCACAGGGTGGCGGGAGGCCATTCCGCCACGGATTCCGGCGGGCCGGATTCTCAAGAAGTGGAGTCCGTCGTGGAATTCTCTGACATCCCTAGTATTCAGCCATGTTAGTGCTGAATTAGGATTGCCACCTCTTTTTCCTGACAGCCTCCTCTTCTTTAACAGCTACAAGGTAGGTAGGTACAACATGGTCCTCTCCGTGCTGGGCAGAGCTGTACTCACTGAATTCGGTACATAAATGAGAATTTTGGTTCAGTTCATTTTTTTGTAAGAATGTATCAAAATTAGCAAATTCTTCATATCTGGGACAGAAAGAACTTTTTAAAAAAATGAATGCGGGAGAAAGCGAAAGTGACGGATTTGTCCATCCTTAATTCAGACAAGGTGGCAATAATGCCCATTCAGAAACTCACAAGCTCTGTAGAAGTGATCACGTGATAGCCAGCCCAATACTTTTGAATACAGTTCATTAGATTCTTTGAGTGTTCTCCCCCTTTGTGCAAACACCTCTGGGATTTTCATTGGAAAAATCTATATATAAATGATGTGTTTCTATTTGTCGCTAAGGAAACCCTCTGAACACTCACCTATTAATACATTACTATTCACAGTCAAACAAAACCATTTCCTTTGGGAAAGCAATTGAGAATCAATGCTGTTCACATCTAAATGTTCATCCTACAACATTTATCTGAACTTTGATCAAAGGGATCGCATTTAAATAGCATATCAAGCATTGCTCTCCAAACGGTAAGTGATAGCAGATGGAATTCAGTACTACGAACCATAGATCCATTTTCCACTTTTACAAAGCTTGAGAGATGTGTGAAAGAGATGTGTTTGTAAAGTGCTACAGCTGGCTGATTCGAGGCCACCTTCACAAGAGTGACTTATGAGCCACTACCTGACATTTCTGAGCCGGCCCTATATGCATTCTGTATAGTGAAATGTTAAACAAGACATGAGAAAACAAGAGCAGGAGAGTGTTACCACCTGCAGTACCATACCTGGTAAAAATGGCAATGGAAGAGTGCCCTCAAACTGGTCCTTCAACCGACTGAGACCCTGTGCTAATAAGTCATGCTCATGTTGAAGTTTCTCATGAAAGAGGCTACCTCCTCCCACCCCCCGCCAATGCAGGGAACTATTTAGGGCCAAACTACTGTTGTGAATATTGCAACCCCATCTGTAAGTTAGAGGAAGGGTAAGGGGGCAATGTTGCAGCTAGCTAGTTATGGGAATTTGGGGCACAGCTAGCCTTAGGATCTCTCTAGCCTACAGTGCGGTTTCCTGCTCCTCCTCCTCCTCTCTCTCTCTCTCTCTCTCTCTCTCTCCCTGACCTCCTCCATTGCAGAAAGCACACATGCTTGCTCTCTCTTGTTCCTGCATGTGCAAAGAAACACAAAATGGACTGAACAAACTCCATTTGAAACCCTATGCTGCGCTTGCATTTGTATGTGCAAGAATACTTGTGAGGAAAGCTGTTTTCTTTCTTCACTAAAGAAAGGTGTGCTCTCCTTTTCTTTTTTACAGTTTTGTGTGCATGTGGGCCTGGTAAACGCTCATTTTGTTCTGCCTTTTTTCTCTGCCTTTTTAAACAGGAGTCGGCAATACTAAATAATCCCATCAACCACCAGTCATCATGTCGTCTTCAACAGCTCTCCCCTCTCCACACACACACTAAAGACAGCCATAGGGCAGTTTGAATTGGGACCCCCATCCCACCACCCATCCCACCACGCCACACCACACCACGCCACACCACACCATAGCCCCAATCTGAATTGGTTCCCCATGGATACATTTATCAAATAAATAAGTAAAGATGTAAGGTGTATTCACATCTCTCTGGCATCTTGTCTAGTTTGGCCTATAGAACAGCTGGATAGGTGAACTGCTGTGAGTGGGTCTGAATGCCAGAAACTGTGGCATATATTTCGATTTGGGGGCATTCACACACAATTAAATGTGTGATTATTAGCATGCACATGTTAAGGCTCTCATTCACTAGATCATATTTACACCGTGTCTACAAAGTTGTTGGGCCTCACTGGTCTACACACTCACTCATTCACAAAGATATCAATACTGTTAGCATATTATTAATGAACAGGAGCCCTGAAATTTGGTACATGTGCATTCAAGACACTCAAATTACTAGAAATAAGTATTATTATTGCCCTCCTAAGAGGGTTTGGGGCGTTTGGCCCTAAATGGTGAAGCAACTTCCAGGATACCAAGGAACAAACCAGTTGTTGCTGTTTATTCGTTCAGTCGCTTCCGACTCTTTGTGACTTCATGGACCAGCCCACGCCAGAGCTTCCTGTTGGCCGTCGCCACCCCCAGCTCCCCCAAGGTCAAGTCCATCACCTCCAGAATATCATCCATCCATCTTGCCCTTGGTCGACCCCTCTTCCTTTTGCCTTCCACTTTCCCTAGCATCAGCATCTTCTCCAGGGTATCCTGTCTTCTCATGATGTGACCAAACTACTTCAGTTTTGCCTTTAATATCATCCCCTCAAGTGAGCAGTCTGGCTTTATTTCCTGGAGTATGGACTGGTTTGATCTTCTAGCAGCTATGTCTAAAGTAAGTCCCCCTACCCCGGTGGTGAAGTGGTAAATTTTGATGTGCAGGCACTCGTGACAGTTCCCATAGCCACACCCACAAGGAGAGTCCAAAAATCCAGGCAGCTGTGTTGATCCATATCAACAAACCACTCCTAGCAGTTTTCATCTCCAGCAGGAGCAGGTCTTTTGTAAAGCTCATGGGTCTTAACTGCCCATTCAAGACCAAGCCACACCAAAATACTTTGCATCACAACAGGGAACAATATATTGTTGCTGGGAAAATTAATTTTCTCCCAGCTACGATGAGGATTGGAGCTGAGATCAGAGGGAACAGGGAATTTGGGGGGGGGGGAGATGATGTCAGCATCCCTGCCAATAAAAAAGTGTTGGTGCTACACACCACTCCCTAGACCCCACAATCCAGATCGTGCCCCCTGTGCCTCGTCTGGAGTATAAAAGGAAACAAAAACCCATAGCTGCTAGATACAGATTTTAAGGCAAGATCTCTTTTGGCTCCTAAAAAAGCTGAATGGTATGTACATGGCCCTCAATGTGGCAATTACTAGAAAAGTCTAAAATAGAACATTTTAGCACCCAAATCATAACAGTGGGCATGCATTTTATTGAGAACAGTGGCCAGCATTTCAGCACAAAGCAGGCCAAGGACAAAGATCACATGACAGTGGAACTCCCAGAGACCATTTACCTCTTTTCAGGCTTGTGTTTGGGGAGGGGACTTCCAGTAACAGCCAGAAACATAAGTCTGCACTTTCAGAATGAAAGCTTCCTTTACTAGTATTATGGGGACACAGGGAGCTTGCCCAATAACAGGTCGCATGACTTGCCCATCTATCCCAGTATTGTCTGTTCTCGACTGGCAGGATATCAAGCAGGATCTCCCATCCTCTGCTACACTGATCCATTAAACTGGAGATGCCAGAGATTGAACCTGGTGCATTCTGCAGGCAAAACAGGTGCTCTACCACTGAGCTGTGGCCCCGATCACAAGCTGTATATTGGAATCCTACAAAGACAAACTATCAGCATAGTAAAGGACAAGAGACAGATGACATGAAACCAAACAGAAAACCTCTGGTCCAGGAGCACCGCATATGAACTCCACAGCCACCATTTCCTAGGGTGAAAGAAACTGAATCCATAGGAACAAAGGCCAGACACCATGTTTCACCATGGTAAAAATGGCAACTGGCAACCAACACCCACATCTCACACTCACATCTCGACACACTCGCATCTTTAAGATGATGTCTGTCCAGGACCAAGGTAATAAGCATCCACTAAACTTAGCAGCCACATTTCTAAAGTCTCTTATTCAGATGAAAAGTGCTCATTTCAGATATTCAGTGCAGTATCAATCATATTCAGATGTGTTTAAAGGAAAAGGATCCTTTCCGCCAGGACTTGAATACATGACCAAAGTTTCTGCAGCAGAATTCCTAGTGATCCAAAATTACAAGATAAGGCCAAAAACAGAGTAAGGTGCAGAGAGCCAGTGTGGTATGGTGGCTAGGGTGTTCGGCAAGGACTAGGGAGTCCCTTCTGCCATGCACACTGGGTGACTTTGGGCCAGTCACTGACTCACAGTCTAACCTACCTCATACGGTTGTTGTGAGGACAAAATGGAGAGTAAGATCATGTATACCACTTTGGGCTCCTTGGAGGAAAGGTGGGATATAAATGTAACAAATAAATGTATATGTATCCAGGATCTATTTTTCAGGTAGAAAAAGAAGCAAAATCAGATCAGAGCAGCAGGAAGAGAGGGTATGTTTTCACTAGCAGGGGAAATTGCAGATTTGGGAAAGATTTCAATTGAGGAAATGGGAAAAGGCTTAACCCCCCTCCCCCCGACACACACACCCCTTCCCCTGTGTTACAGCTCCAATTCAGTTCAAAGGGTGGAACATGGCTCCTTCTAACAGAAAATAGAAGTGAGGGAAGATTTAGCCACAAATCTCCCCTAGGTTCCACTGTTTTGGCCCTAACTGATCTAAATGAAGTTACAGAAAATAAGAACAGCCCTCTCCCTCTGAGTTTGTATTTTTTAAGTTACAAGTTAGCAATAGCACAGCAATCTTGTTGCAGGGTTTCAGATGACAAGTCAAACCATTGTGCCAGTATCAACAGGTGCCCCAAAAAGGCATAATGTATGCTAACTAGCTATGAAACAAATGCACACCACATCACAGTGTTGAATAGTGTCAAGGGGGAGGACAAGAACAAAACACACAGAGAGAGAGAGAGAGAGAGAGAGAGAGAGAGAGACTGGGAAGTACTCGGTGTACTAAAACAGTACGGTCTCACTCACCAGATTGCCTATCAACACCGAAACTTTCATTGAGGAATGTTACCAATTGCACCATCTTGAGTGCAAAGTTTATAGTGGCATAAGGCAACTGCAACATGGCTCCTTGCTAGTATCGCAAGCCATGGCAGATGGGACACAAAATGGTCCACTATGACAACCTGTTCTGATAGATTTCAGTTGCTAACCAGCCCCATCCAATGAGCGGAGAGGCAGGTAACACACCCCCCCCCCCGGAAGATAGAAGGTGATCAGACTATACAGCAGCCTTCTCCAAACTTGTTCCATCCAGTTGTGTTGGGCTACAACCCCAATCATCCCCAGCCAGCATGGTAGGAGTTGTAGTCCAACAACCTACAGGGCACCAGGTTGGGGAAGCCTGACACACAGCATATTTATGATAATCATCTTCATCATCATTATATATTATTTATTTAATATATATCCCACCTTTCCACTAAAAATGGTGCTCAAGGCTGCCAAGAATAAAATCAAGATTAAAAACAAAATCTTTATTAAAGCATAACATAAAAATGATTAAATTAAGAACTAAAAACCATAAAGATAAACAGCACCAATGAAAAAATCCTTCAGCAACAGATCAGCTTATATGCCCAAGGCCTGCCTGGATAAAAACATCTTTGCCCAGTGGTGGAAGAACACAGGGGACCAACCTAGCCACCCTTGGTGGTCATTCCCAGGCTTTGGAACTACCTACCATGAAGGCTCTCTCCCGCATCCCCACCAAACATGCCTCTGAAGTCAGTGGTGCCAAGAGAAGAGCCTCCTCCAAGGGTCCCAAAACCTGGGCAGGTTCATATAGGAGGGGAAGGTCTTTCAGGTAGCCTGGACCCAAGCCATGTAGAGCCTTATAGAGCATAACTAGGGAAGCTGGAGAAATCCACCACAGACCTGAATGAGGTTGGATTCCTGAAAATTTGACCCGCGAGTCCACAGCTTTCCCTGCCACCACGTCTCCGGATTTTGGTGTGTTCTCTCTCTCTGTAAACAGAGCAAGATACTCCAATTACAGCCACAATTAGCATATCTTGGGCAAATTACAGCTGAAATTAGCATATTTTATGCCATTTGTGGCTGTGAAGTGCTTAGCTATGCATTAATTGCACCCGCAGTTTTCTCATAACTAAGCACTTTACGGCCGCAAATTGCATAAAATAAGCTAATCATGGTCGTAATTTGCCCAAGATACACAAATTGCAGCAGCAATCAGCATCTATTGCCCTGTTTACAGAGAGAGAGAAAATGCCAAACTCTGAAGGATGCGCCAGGGGCTCCAGGGAAATCTACTGAGCCCCAAGAGGGCCAGATTTCCCTACGATGGACCCCCCCACCAGCCCGGACATTGGGAGATTCACACTTCCCTAATCATAACTGGCACTCTGAATTATGCCCAGAAACAGACCGGTAGCCAGTGATACTCAGATGAATTAAAATTGTCCCAAGCCAAACAAGCTGTCCAGGCTAACACCACTTTTGGAAAACAAGCTTAGAGAACCTGTAAAACGGCACTTGCCTGGCCATCTGTAACAAGTTCAAGTTGCTGGAGTTATAACTGGTGGGAGTTTATAGAGGGAAAGGCTCCTAAATCATGACCCAAACCTTCCAAGATTCTTCTAGAAACATAGACAAACTGAAGCAAAAAGCCTGTGTTACTGAGGGTACATTAACTATTTTGTTGTTCAGTCGTTAAGTCGCGTCCGACTCTTCGTGACCCCATGGACCATAGCACGCCAGGCCTTCCTGTCCTCTGCTCTCTCCCAGAGCGTGCTCAAGTTAATATTCATTGCATTGGTGATGCTATCTAGACATCTCATCCTCTGCCGTCCCCTTCTCCTTTGGCCTTCAGTCTTTCTCAGCATCAGGGTCTTTTCCAGAGAGTTTTCTCTTCGCATTAGGTGGCCAAAATATTTGAGCTTCAGCTTCAGTATCTGTCCTTCCAAGGAGCAGTCAGGGTTGATTTCCTTTAGGATTGACTGATTTGACCTCCTTGCAGTCCAGGGGACTTGTAAGAGTCTTCTCCAGCACCACAGTTCGAAGGCATCAATTCTTCGGCGCTCAGCCTTCCTTATAGTCCAGCTCTCACAGCCATACATTACTACTGGGAAAACATTAACTATAAGGACCAGAAACATGACACTTCAAAAACTAAGAACTGAGGGGTACAAATTTAGGCAACGTTCTCATCAAACTGAGATATGAAGGCACAATTCGAAATTATCCATATGTAGGCTGTGGAAGAGGGCCACTGCTCTCAAATGTCCAAACCATCTGCCTCTCAAAGCATCTGTCTCAGTCAGGAGCCCCACCAGAAGGTCTGTGTCCCATAGAGCTTTGTGCACACGCTATGATTTGCAGACATTTTGGTGGTCTTCATTCATGTGACACAGGAATGACTGAACAGTGTCACCTCTGAAGAGAGACACTCAGAGCCATTTAACTCTGACAAGTAGTTTTGCCAAACTATTTATTGGGGCCCAGTCTGAGGTAACCCCTTTAGCTTTCAGTTGTGCCATCATTTTTCCATGATGCCAACTCTGATACATGATTAATAGTCCAAAATGATGTTAATTCTGCCCAGAGATCTGCTCCAGTCACTGCCACAGGCAAATGTGCCAGCTTTTAAGGCATCCTTACCCAACCTACTGACCTCCAAATATTTTGGACTGCAACTCCCATCAGCCCCAACAGGTATGGCCTATGGTCAGGAATGCTGGGTATTCTGGAAGGCTCCAAGCTGGAGAAGAACATTTTAAGATGTAAAAGGTGCGTGTGTGTTTTAAATAGGGTTACTGCTACAGCAAGCGGTACTGTTTAGAATTTAACATAAAAAAGAAGAATGGAAGCTGCTGAGGGCCACCATGGTAGGCTGTACAGCCCCCTCCCCATCAGAGCATTTTGCAATAATACAGTCCCGACCAAGCATTTCAGTCTCCCCCAGTGAATCTATACAGAGGAAACCAGTCTGTTAGTCTATATGCATCCACTGCCTGGCCTTATTTACATAGATTAGTTAGCTCAGGTAAAGGACCATGCCACGCACTGTAGGGATCAAACCTGGAACCCCAGTTAGGTCAGGGACCAATATCCTACACCCTGCACCATTATGGATGCTGGCTTGAGGAAGCAGCAACAGGCAGCTCAAGCAGGAATGCTAACACCCTTGCAAAAGATGTCTCTTGTATGGATGTACGAAACACATATCTGGCTCTGCGCCAGGCAATCCACGGTGGGGGGGGAGGCACTCCGTCCCTCCCCCTGGAATCCTCAACAGGGGGGAGGTGCTCCGTCCCTCCCCCTGGAATCCTGCCCGGCCAACTCTGCTCCGCGGCCAAGCCATGGAGCTGCCGGCCGGCTCTGGCCACCCGCAGCCAGACATCCGGCCGCTGGGCAGCCCTGCAGGGATGCAAATGGCAGCTGTCGTAGCTGCCACCATTTGTCTCCCTGTATTGAGCCGTGATAGGCTACATAAATATTTACGTAGCCTATCACGGCAGGGGGAAAAACCCCAGCATATGCAAATGGTGGTAGCCGCCGCCATTTGCGTACACTGGGGTTCCCCCCCCCCGCTGTGATAGGCTACGTAAATACTTACGTAGCCTATCACGGCTATTGAGAGGAGGAAGCGAATGGCGGCTGCAGGATGGCCGCCATTCGCAAAGCAGCACGGACGGGAGCAGGTAAGTGCTCCGTTTCACGCACCTTTCATGGGGTGGGGGCGGCGGGGACTTTGTCCTGCATGCCTTTCGTGGGTTGGGGTGCGGGGCTTCGTTCCGCGATGGATTTGGGGGGGCCGAATGCACTGGCATTAGGCCTCACCGAGATCCATCATGGAATTCTCTGACAGCCCTAGTCTCTTGGTCCCAGATATCAGATGACAGCAGAGAGCCACTCCGTGCTACTACTCGCTGTATATCAACCAAGTCTACAGCACTTTCTCAGTATGGCCAACTTAATGGCTTCCCTTAGCAAAACACTGTACCTTTGCGCTTACAGATTATTTGCCTACATCAGGACTAGGGAACCTGTAGCCTTCCAGATGTTGATCAACTGTTACTCCCATCATCCCTCAACACTCTCCAGGCTGGCTGAAGCTGATGGGAACTGGAGTCCAGCCACATCAGGAGGGCCACAGTTGGGATGTTGGAGAAATCCACAATGGAATCAAATGAGTTTGGATTTCTGTGAATCTGACCCATGGATTCCGCAGCGTACCAGCTTTTCCCAAGTAGCATGGATTCTGTAGACTTGCACATTGGACTTTTGACTTCCCAGAATGTTAGGCAAATTTAGTGGTAGAAAAATACATAAAACTTTTTTCAAAATATGGCTGAAAATGTGCATTTCTCCAATAGGCTAAAGCATGAAAATGCCTATTTTGGGAGGACTGGCACATTTGGGGAGAATGCGAATTTGACAGATTTGGGAAATGGGGGGGGCGGGGAGCCAGTTCCATCAATGAGTGGACAATGGAATGAAAGGTACCTGTCAATTCACGAAACAAAGACAGAATGGATTTTACAGAATCCATATATCCCTAGCCACGGCTGCCCCACCCATGGCTTCCGTGTTGCCCATTGCTCTAGCTACTTGTTGCCTCTCGAGCCATTCTGCCCTGAAGTGTGCCATAATCTGACCTGGTCAACTTTTAGGCTGGTACACCAATGTTCTGTTTGTGGTGGCCGCTTCCCACCCCCCACCCCCATCCACTTCTGTGCCCAGGGCAACATTCTCATCCATTTTGTTTGCCATGGGCATTAACTGAAAACTGACATTCCTCCACAAATCTCCTGAATGTGATGGAAATAATGGTGTGTAACAATTCAGCTTCAGCTGGTTGCAAATGAGCCAGATGACCCATTGACTGTGAGCTGGCAGCTACTCCTGGCACTGGAGGAGTGGAGGGAGAAGCAGCTGCTACAAGCTTGATTAACTGAGGCACCGGCCCTTTGTCAGCCCACAGAGGAAAGGGACTGAAGCCAGGATAGATTTCAAAAGTGACCCAGGGGGAGCAAAGGGAAGAAAGCTGCAGCCCTGTAGACTGAAAGCCCTGGCCCCTAACAGTACATTGAAGATGTGAGGGCCCCAAACCAAGAGGCAGGAGCAACAAGGATGGCCTCTGTTAGTCTCGTGCATAGGAAGAGGGCAGACTGCCTTGCAGGGTTTGTCTTTTAACCATTTAACAATATTTCTCATCTTCCTTTAAAAGGAAAATCAAAGGGGCAAAACACATCCAAATGGAAGAATAGACAGGCCAAACAGGCCCCCGGATTCTTTGCTGAGACAGTTCTTAAGACCCATCTGTTCACACAGGCTTTCCCTGAAGTGTGACCCAGCCGGCTACGGTCTGTAGCACAGAGTTGTTTACAACCGATTAACATTTTTATCATTGTCATCCATTCATTCATTATATTTCTATACCAATGTATTGCCCCTGCAGTAGGCTCTGAACTCTTAATTTAGAGGTGGCAAGATAGTGATAAATCAGATCCAGGTTTACTGATAAAGGAGTACTTTAATGAGTAACTTACAGCACACAGGCGTACCCCATGGTTGGATGAGACAGCTTCTCTGAACCCAGAACCATGGGGTACAATGGGTCTTATACCATACATGTTAGCAATGAGGCAGCATAACAGCAGCAAGCACCCCCTAGCATCCATTCCCAGCATAGACTAGCATTGCATGGTTCCCAGCACAGCCACCTGCAGCTTTAAGACAAACAACCTCTGCCACTCTCCTCATTAGCAAGGAATGTGCTTGGAGTTGCTTCTCACCCTTTGACTCATCCTGGTAAATCAAGAGGCCTGTTAAAGGAAACAGCAGCCCCCTGACCAAAGCCAGACAGCATTATGGATCTAAGCCACTCTAAAACTCCTAATAGCTTGGTTCAGGCCTGGGGCCTTACAACTACCCCATAGGTGAAGCTCTCTGAGCAGTCATTGTGTTGGTTTATTGTTATATTATACCTTATTGTTGTTTTGATGATATATGTTATGTTCACCACTTTGACACCTCTGTAGACAGTGGTATATACAATTGAGTAATAAATAAACAAAAATGAGAAGCCATCTCTGAATGGGAAGACTGTGGCCTTAAAAAGTGGCTAAGAAATGCATTGCATAGAATAAAACAAAGAAATAAATAAATAAGAAAACTTGCTAATAATAGCCAGAACGCTAAAGAAGCTACTCAAGGTGCTGAACCTATGTTGGGGATAGGGTTCAGCACCTTGGATAGCTTCTGCTGAGTTCTGACTGGTTCTGACTGAAACCCGGAATGGATTCTCTAGGGATGTACAGATTGTGTAAAATCCGTTCTGTCTGCCTTTTGCAGATGGTCAGGTGCCTTTCATTCCATTTTCTGCTCATGGATGGAATCATTTTTTTTTTAAGTTCCCAAATTTGCACAAATCCATGCTTACAAAAGTGCACAAATGCCTGCAAAATGTGCATTTCACACTTTAGCCTATGGGGAAAATGCACATTTTCAGCCAATATTTTTGTATTTTACGTATTTCTGTATTACTAAATTTGCACAAATTTCCAGTAAGTTAAAAAAACAGTCCACAAGTCCACAGAAGCTGTGTGACCTTGGAAAAGCCAGTCCACTGTGGAATCCACAGGTTGGATTCATAGAAATCTGAACCCATTTGATTCCGTTGCAGATTTCTCCAAATTCCGTAGGATTCACAACCCCACCAAAGTCAGAGGCATGAGCCTCCGCTGGGCTGACTTACCACATTTTGAAGTAAGTGAAGCAACACACACCACCATTGAGAGAGGAGAGGCCCCAGTAAGACTCCATTATGTTCTACAATCACAAGGTGGTAATCTTGTGCCTGGGCTGTATCACTTCATACACTCCCAGGCATTTGGCAGCATATGATGAGTTTTAATCAATCCTGAATTTGTCTTACGGTCATGGTTGATCATTCGAAGTTATTGTTAGATATATGTTGTCTATGTGTATATTGTCTGTTCATGTGTTTTCCATTGAAATGGCTTTTAACTTCTCTATACTTTATTTTCAATGTTTTTCATCTTTGTAAACTGCTGAGAGAGCTTTGTCTATGGGGCGGTATAGAAATGTAATAAATAATATATAATTTATATCCCACCGTTTTTTTTCCTCCAAGAAACCCAAGATGGCTAACATAATTCTCCTCCTCTCCATTTTATCCTGTGAGGTAGGTTTGGATGAGAGCCACTGAGTGGCCCAAAGTCACGCAGTGAGTTTCATGGCTGACCGGGGACATGAACCTGGATTTCCTGAGGCTCAGTCCAGCAGTCTAAACACTACACCACACTGGCTCCATATATGTATGGAGAATCATTCCAGCATGTGAATTCCCACCTGGAGCCTGAAATGTACATATTTCAGGGCTGGTTCCAGTTATTTTGCTGCCTGAGGGTGAAGGACAAAATGGCACCCCTTATTCCACATACAGAAGTGTGCTTGGCAGTTGAATCTTAATTCAACACTGAAGATGATGAGACAGCATTCCTCACCACATCTGAGGACAGCAAGCAAACTCTCTCCTCCAACACCTGCCCGCCCCTTGCCATCCCCCAGCAACTGCTGCCTGAGGTGGCCGCCTCACTCTGCCTAATGGTAGGGCCAGCCCTGATAAGTTCATGTAAGTTTAACACCTCATTTAAACTAGGCCGCATCCCCCAGTCTTGGCATGGGGAAAGTGGGTCATTTGCTATTCCAGGTAACTAGAATTTTAAAGTCATACCCAGCTGCCAGCAGCTGCTAGAGTATGAGGTGCAGGAAGTAGTTTGATTTTGGTTGTAGTGCAGAAACACTTCAAGCACTGAAATGCAATGCAACAGTTACCTGTATCTTCTAGAAAATTGTCTTCACCGAATTTGCACACACACACACACACACACACACTCACACACACCCCTTCATGATTAATATGAAATGCACTGGTGCAAGAATTGCCAAAAAAGAAAACTAGTTTAACATTTAAAAAAATGCAGACACTGAAACCATGGAATAACAATTCAGAAGAAGAACAGATGGGACTGACTACTGTTAAATATGGAGCTGCTTCCAAGAACATTTTGTTATAACAGTAAGTAGTCACAAATGCAGAGAACTGCTCCGGTTGTTAAATAGGGAAATGCACATGTTTAGATGACACACCTATGCACTGGTGTCCTGGATCGTTCTTGTACCAAAGTCCACAGCTGGCAAACTTTTTTTGAGGTGGGTGGGTGGGATACATAGCTCAGAGTTAGAGCACATGCTTTGCATCTATATGCCCTAAAACATACTTCAGAATCTTATGCAAGTTTATTTTTTTTCTTTTAGTTATTACATTTTTATTCTACTTTTCATCCAAGGAACTCAGGGTGGCACTAGGGATGCTGGAGAAATTTGAGACGGATTAAAATGAGCTTGGATTTCTAAGAATCCAACCTGCGGAATCCGCTGTGGAGCGCCTTCTCAGGCTGCGTGGAGTCTGCGAACTTTCGGATGATTTTTTTACTTTCCTGAAATGTATGCATATAAATCCATAGAATAATACGTAAGTTTCTGCTGAGGAAATGTTGAATGGAATGGGGGACAATACACTAAATGTTACGTACTGAGGTAAATTATATACATACTTACGTAAATATTTACATAATTATTTCCGTATTTTTCTGCATGCCGAAAAAAAAAATATTCGTATCCGTCTGTGGGCGGATGACGGAATGAAAGGCACCTGACAATCCGCAAAACACAAGATGGAGCAGATAATAGTACATCCCTAGGTGGCACCCATAGGTTTCCTCATCCAGCATTTTATCTTCCCAACAACCTTTCGAGGTAGGTTAGGCTGAGAGGTAGTGACTGGCCCAAAGTCTCCCAGTGAGCTTCATGGCCAAGTGAGGATTTGAACCTGGGTCCCTGTGGCCCTAGTCTGACACACTAGTCATTACACCAGGAGTGGACAACTTCCAGAAGTCCAGGGGCCATTCTTGACTACTGGCATGAACTGCAGTCTGCGGGGCACCTGGAAAAAAAAGAGCCAAAATATGAATATTTTACAGGAGAGTCTGCATTTCACCAGGTCTTTATGCAGCTCTCCTTGGCAGTTTTAGAGAGTTGTATTATGCTACAGTCCCAGATCTCAGATATAGATTGGTACTTCTGTGTGCAAGTTACCCTAGTTAGTAGCTTATGGGGTGCAGCTGCTAATTGGCTCCCCCCTGCCACTAGTTTGTACCTGGGTCTGGTTGGTGGACCTGGAGTCCCATTAAAAAACAAACACTGATCCCCCAAGCCTGAAGTCTGACCACTTCTGCCCTACAGCATACAGTCCTTCTCATCTTAAATGCTGGGAGGTTTCTTCAGAGCCCCACTCCTATTGTGTTCTTCTTGTCACAACTCCACATTTCTCCTGCCCTTGACCTCAAGCTTGATGTCCTCCTACCTTCCCTTAATTCCCTCTCTGTCCTTTGCTTACCCTGCACCCTTCCACCTCCTCGGCCTTCAGGTTCCCTGCATCCCAGTTCTCAGCACCCCATGTACGGTTCTAATCTCAGACAAACTGACAACTTTCCTTTTGCTCACAGAAGCTGGACTGAAATCCATCTCACTCCCTCAGCAACTGAACATTCTGAACCATCACAGCAGGTCAACCAATCAGCGGCTGAAGCTTCACCGGCACAGGTGCAATCCTATATAGATTATATGAACTACATGTGGAGTCTCGTTGCTTCTTTCCCTTACAAGACAAACCATGAGCAACACTTTCACTACACCTTGATTAAAATTTGCCAGGGCTGCAGGGGTGGGGTGGGCAGATAAATTGAGTTTTTGACGGAATTTGGCCTACAGCCATTCATTTTACATTTTTAATGTAGTCATATATTTCATACCAATAAAGAATAGTGGTGAGATTAGTGCTGGGTTCTTTGAATACAGGAGATGCAGTTACAGAAGTGGGTATAATGGTCTCAGAAGCAGAGCTAAGCAAAAGCCATCAGTACCGCTCCTGAACATAGCTGGCCCCACTTGCTTCGTCAAGCTGATGCCAATTAGAGCTGGCAGTTTTGAGCGTCGGATGCAGAAAGAGTCGCACTCCTCGTGCCACCTACTGTGCATCACACCACTCCAGAGACATGAAAAAACAGTCACTGTGTGGGTGACATTTGTGAAAAGCTGGAATTCACCTGCCCACACAACACTGCGGAGAGGGAAAATAGAGGAGAGGGAGAAATCAAAAGACCAAGAAGTAAACGAGGTGGTGGTGGAGAAATAAAGCAGCACAAGATCAAAGCCAGGAAAAATAATTGCCCAATGTTACATGGGGAAAAAAGAAAAAGGGGAGCTGCCAATTAGTTTATGAAGCTGCTTCCAACCAAGTTAGACCATTGGGCTATAAAGCCAAATATGATCGACTCTAGTTTAGGGATGGCCAAATCTGTCCGTTTTGCTCTCTCCCACGTTTTATTTGTTTTGTTTTTTAGTCATATATCTCTCAAGCATTCTAAAAAGTGGGAAATAGATCAATACTTGGTAGTATTGAAATAATTCTGGTATCAGTTACAATTCGAGGAGTGATGCTTGACATGCTATTTAAATAAAAAACCCATGATCGAGGTTCAGATGTCTTGCACATTTAAATGAAAACAGCACTGATTTTCAGTGTCTTCCTCAAAGGAAAGGGGTTTTGTTTGATTACTGAAGTCTTTAGACTGTGAATGGTAATAACATTAATAGCTGCCTGTATTCAGAGGGTTTCCTTAGCAACAAATAAAAACACATCATTTAAAAACATGAATGTATAAAGCCAATGTAAATTCCAGAGGTGGGTGCACAAAAGGAGAGCCTGCTGAGAGAATCATATGAACTTTATTCAGAACTAGGAGGTCGGCTATCACACGATCACTTTGATCGGGCTTGTGGGTTTATGAATGTTCATTACTGCTGGCTTGTGAACAAGCCTTAATACAGCCATCCTGTATTAAGGATGGGTGGATCTATCAGTTTTGCATCCTCCCCCCTTCAAAAGCAATCTCAAGTTCTGTCTCTCCCAGATATGAAGAACTTGGTGGATTTTGGTAAATTCTTAACAAAAACATATCGAAATGAAATTCTCACCCTTCCATACCACCGAAATTCTAGGGATGTCAGAGAATTCCGCCACAGACTCCAGTGAGGCCGGATTCTAAAGAACCCCCGGAGTCCGTAGTGGAATGGCCTCCCCCCCGCCACCCCGTGGAATCCCCCCGGGACAGAGCCTATCTGGTGGCAGATGCGGCTCTGGCAGCGGCGGCTCCAGCTCCTCTTCTGGCCGCTGCCGGGCTGCTGCGGCCACTAGGGATGTATGAAAGTGACTTACCTTTTCGCGGATTCTGTTCATGGGGGGGAGGCGTTCCATCCCTCCCCCCGGAATCCTCGACGGGGGGGGGAGGAGATCCGGCCCTCCCCCCTGGAATCCTCGAATGGGGGGGAGGCGATCCGGTCCTCCCCCCCGGAATACTCGACGGCCGGATGTGCTCTGCGGCAGCTCCGCGGAGCAGCCAGCCAGGCCCAGGCCAGGGCCATCCACAGCCAGATTTCCAGCCACAGAGGGCTCTGGGTAACAAAAAAAAATGTGTACACAAATGGCGACTACGGCCGCCACCATTTGCTTTCCTTATTTTTCGCTGTCTTAGTCTACGTAAATATTTACGTAGACTAAGACAAAGCAAAGAAAGGGGAACGCAAATAGCGTAGTGGGCGCTATTTGCATTCCCCTTTCTTTTCTTCATCTTAGTCTACGTAAATATTGACACAGACTAAGACGGCGAAAAATAAGGAACGCAAATGGCAGCGGCCATAGCCGCCGCCATTTGCGTACACATTTTTTTTAAAACCCAGACGTGATAGGCTACATAAGTCTTTACGTAGCCTATCATGTCTATGGGGGGGGGGGAGACACAAACTGTAAGTGGCAGCAGCGGCAGCCGTTCGGAAGACCAGCCGCTGCCACCGCCACCACCAAAGCCGCAGCTGGAGCCGCTGCCATCCGGAACATCCGCCCCAGGTAAGTCTCATCCCGGGGGGGATCCGTGCGGGGCGGTGGGGTGGCAGGCCGTTCCATGATGGATTTCGGGGGGCCGAATGCACTGGCATTCGGCCTCACTGAGATCCGTCACGGAATTCTCTGACATCCCTAGCGGCCGCAAATGGCGGCCGTCGTAGCGGCTGCCATTTGCGTGGCTGCCTTTTTGCTATGACAGGCTACATAAATACTTATGTAGCCTATCACGGCAAAGAGCAGGGGCGCAAATGGTGGCTGCTACACCATTTGCACCCCTGCTCTTTGCCATAATAGGCTACGTAAGTATTTACATAGCCTATCAAGGCAAAAGGCAGCCACGCAAATGGCATAGTGGCCGCCATTTGCGTCCCTGCCTTTTGTCGTGATAGGCTACATAAATACTTACATAGCCTACCATGGCTTGCCAGGGACGCAAATGGCGGCCAGCATAGCAACATTGCAAATCTAATGTTACATCTATGGCTGCCTTAAAGGGGCAAAGACTCATCTTTACAGGCGTAAAGAGCCCTTTACCCCTGCAATGTTGAATCATTGCCCTTTTAAGGCAGCCATAGACACAACACTGGATTTGCGGAAGTAACCAAGTCACAATTTCTGCGCACAATTGTGATTCGGTAAGGCAATGGACAGCCTCACAGCGCCTCGGTCACCGAGCAGGAAAACGAGCCCCCACAGCCTGGCAACTGGGGTCCAGGTGGTCAGATGGGGGGTTCATTTGACTCGACCCCATTCTCAGACTTTCATACCACCCCTAGTTAAAGATGAGGTACAGGTCAGGGGGAAAAAAGTGGCCACCCTAATTCAGCACTGACAGGGTTGAATACGTAGGGATTGAAAACTAGACTCTCAAGAGCTAAGCATTTAAAATCCTGGGCCCAGATGGACAAATCTGTCTGTTTTGGATTGTCCCATATTCGCATTTTTTAAAATCTCAAATTCTTTCCATCCTGAATATGAAGAATTTTGCAAATTTTGGTAAATTCTCATCAAAAATGAACTGAAACAAAACTCTCACCCATCCCTACTCTGACTGGCAGAAGGACTCGAAGCTTTCAGACTGAGCCCTTCTTCTCAGCCCTGCTATCAGAGATCCTTTAAAGCTTAAGCTGAAGATCCAGGGATTGACCCTGGGACCTTATGCATAAGAACATAAGAATTGCTGTGCTGGATCAGACCAAAGGCTTACCCAGTTGAGTGTTTTGTTTCCCACAATGGCCAACCAGGTGCCTCTGGGAAGCCCACAAGTAGGACATGAAGGTAAGAGCTTTCTCCTGTTCATGCTGCCCAGCAACCAGTTTTCTCTAGCATACTGTCACTAAATTCCACATAGCCATGACGACTTGTAGCCATTCAACCTCTGCTGAGGTTCATCTGAACTTATCCTAGTTCAATGTGATTTCTGGTTCAATCCCACTGGCACTGCAGTTGAAAGCATCTCACAGAGCAGGCCTGGAGAAGACCTCTGGCCAAGTTCCTAGAGGTCTTTCCGAGCCCTGCCACAGGCCACAGTAGATGATACCAAGCTCCCTAGTAGCAGCTTCAACATATGACCAAAGAAAGGAAGGGTTAGCAATTCACTTCAGGCAGGGGATTAGTCTTTCAGGGTAAATCAGGACAAAAAGTGTAATTTGTTACTTTGTCATTTTCCACTTTTTTTTCTTTTTTTTAAAAGCACCTTATTTAAGTTATGGCAAAGAAAACAAGTAATAATCCTAGTGCAATTAGTCATTCGCTCTGGGAGACATTTTGAAAATTATGCAGCTGAAACGCATACATCTTCTGGCTAGCTTTCTTTTACATCACAAAGAAAAGGATTACTATATAATGAGTTTAGAAATTCTAAGATGCATATGGAAAGGATACCTGGATAAGGAAACCTTTAGAACCAATGTGGAAAGTGTTATGCTTTTCACATAGGGATGGACGAAAGTCACTTACCTGGTCCCGCAGCTTGCTTCACGGTGGGGGGGAGGCGCCCCGTTCCTCCCCACCAAAATTCTGGCCGGGGGGGAGGCGCCCCGTCCCTCTGGCCGAAATTCTGGCCGGGGGGGGAGGCGCCCCATCCCTCCGGCTGCGAATCCTGCTGGCCGGCCGGGACACAAATGGCAGCGGCCATAGCCGCCGCCGTTTGCGTCCCTGAAGTCAGCCGTGTAATAGGCTATGTAAATCCTTATGTAGCCTATCATGGCTGACTTTGGGGGAAAAAAAAGCTCGTATGCAAATGGTGGCGCCCATGGGCGCCGCCATTTGCGTTCCTTATTTGGGCACATGTAGTCTACATAAAGACTTATGTAGACTACATGTGCCCAAATAAGGAACGCATTTGCGTGCGCTTCCCCCCCCCCCAAAGTCAGCCGTGATCGGCTACGTAAGGATTTACATAGCCTGTCACGGTGTTTTTTTAAAATCTAGCTGTGATAGGCTACATAAATCTTTACGTAGCCTATCACGTTTGTTGGGTTATTTTTTTTTTACTGGGAAATGGCGGTGGCGGCAGCCGTTCGGAAGACCAGCTGCCGCCACCGCCGCTGCACCGCCGCCAGGAGCCGCCAGCACCAGGGACAATCGACAGAGGTAAGTCCCATTCCGGGGGGGGCGGGGGGCGGAGAATTTCTCAAGCAATTTTGGGGGGCCGAATGTGTTGGTATTCGGCCTCCTGGAGATTCGTGGAGAAATTCTCCGCCATCCCTATTTTCACATTGAATTCATTGATGGAATATGAAATACTGTTCTATCTGGAGAACCTCAGTTGACCTCTATGAAATAAAGCCAATAGCTCCGTCCAACCCCACAAATTGACTATTTGCCTTTAACACAGCATCTTTTCAAGGGGTGGGGGACAAGCCATGGGTAGTTCACACATGCACGTAGATTATATTTCATGGAGGATACGGCTATCAATGGCTACTAGTCCTGATGCCGCCATGTTACCTCCAGCATCAGAGGCAGTGTGCCTCTGTTTACCAGTTGCTGGGGAACACAAGCAGGAGTGTGCTTTGCATTCATTTCCTGTTGTTCCCATAGGTATCTGGTTGGCCACTATGTGAACAGAATACTGGACTAGGCAGACTTTTGGTCTGTTCCAGGAGGGCTTTGATGATGTTATCATGACATCACTTGATAAGTAGTGAATGTGTGTAAATATACTCGAAGTTTTGATGTACTGGAGGCAATATCAAGTGATAAGGAACTTCTGTGTGTTAGCTCTGCAGCAGCCAGCAGCTCATTCACAAATGCAAGGCATCACTTGGTGACTTGCATATTCAACCTAGCCCACAGATTGCACAATTATTTGTAGTGGCCAACTGCTTCAAGAAACCTGATCTTCTTAACACACGATCCTGATTGAATTACATGGACATTAGTTCCAGCAAAAGCATTAGGACCTGCTTTTGCATGATTACATAAGAAGAGTCATGCTGAACGAGACCAAAGGCTTATCCTCCTGGAATTTGTCTAATCCCATTTTAAAGTCATCCAAGTAGGTGGCCATCACTAAATCTTGTGGTAGCAAATTCCATAGCCTAGCTATATACTGTGTGATGAAATACTTCCTTTTGTCTGTCCTGAACTTACCACCACTCAGCTTCCTTGGATGACTCCAAGTCATTGTATTATGAGACAGGGAGCAAAATGTCTCCCTACCAATGTCTGCACACCATATATACTACGTTCAGGACATGTTATAGAAGTTGCACACACACACACACTTTAAAATTTGCACAATGCTTTAATAAAATAGATACCAAAAATCTCATTACTTCTGCCAACGTGATTATATACTGTTATAGGGCAAGATAAGCAGCACAATTTTGAGACTGAGCTGGGGTTGAATGACATTTGGAAAATGAATCTGGACTCTAGATTAGGACCCAGGCCTTGTTGATGGTATCATCAGCATGTTCCATGGGTGCCAAGCCAAGATGCGGGATGTCCCATAAACTCCAGTATCTTCTTTGCACATTTTCTCTTTGCAGGGAAAAGTTCTGCAATTTGTACAAATAATTCCCACAACCTGGGCTGTAATTCACGCGAATTGCAGAACCTTCTCCAAAATGTGCAACATTCCAGGAAAATCTGTGAACTGGCCTGACTCACTGCAGATCGAGTCAGGCACTGCAACAGCAACAAGAAAGAAGTCCAGGGGGCCAAGCCTAGGAAAACCCATCAAACTCCACCCCCCAAAAGGATTTCTCCAACACACCCCTAGTGACAGGTAAAGGGGGGGTGGGAGTCACAAGCAAAAGCATCACAGCCCAAACAAGTGTCAAGACCACTCTAGGTGAGTTGGGGTCAAAGGACACATTATATAAAACTCGTGTAGCAAAGCACCAACAGTTTTCCCATAGAGAGGAAAGGCAGAAAAGGGCCAGCAGGGAAAGGGCTAAGCATTATCCTCTGCTCCTTGAATCAAAAGCAGAACCTTCCAAGGCTCCTTTTTCATGAAAATAATAACAATTATAAAGCGGTTGGTGCTTCATTACACACAGCAATGAAGTGTGTCCTTTGCAGGATCCAATCCTACTTTATTTCTGCAGAACAGAATGTCTACAGGGCAAAGAAGAGTCAGAGTCATAGTTGCCAGTGAAGCCCTTGCTCAGAATTTTCTGGGTTTTGCATAATTAAAAACATTACAATCCTAAATGCTGCATCAATTTA
The DNA here is from genome assembly GCF_057233095.1 of Heloderma suspectum. Lineage (NCBI taxonomy): Eukaryota > Metazoa > Chordata > Lepidosauria > Squamata > Helodermatidae > Heloderma > Heloderma suspectum. The sequence goes on from NC_139460.1 coordinate 14,436,845, forward strand.
GTTTCACCATATAATTAATTGAGTTAGCATTTATTTAGCCACTATAATACAGTTTTATCTGCTGGCTGGAGAAATGAAGGGAATTAAGCCAAAATGCATGCTAGCATTAGGCTCCCAGAATGCACATCAATGAACATGAACACTCTTACCATTCAGAAGCCAAGGAAACAGAGATGAAATAGAACAGCGGTGTGATGACTGCCTGCAACGCAACATCCCAGCTATGGACCATTTCATGCTTTAAACTCAGGACAAAAAGATGCCTAGGTTTTAAGTGGCAAATATCATATATCAGTGATGTCAATCTCTGAGTGCTGGACCTTACCTACCCAAAACAGCACCATCCATGCACAAGAGGGAGGTATCAGAAGTCTTGGGGGAACCCCAAGCTTTGCAGAAGTAGAAAAAACATATGCAGGGGATAGGCCCTCCCCCAAACAAACAGCCAAAGGACAACTGAGCATGGTCAACTGCCACAGAACAGTGGAGGATGGTGACTCTGATGTCAGAGGGGTGATGGATCTGCTCCGGGTTTCAGTCAGAACCAAAAGCACCTTAGATATCTCTTATAGAGTTCTGACTGGTTCTGACTGAAACCTGGAGCTAAGTCCTCACTCCTCTGACACCAGCCTCAACTGCCACAGAATACTGAATAACTGCAGGGTGGTATGGCAGATGGAGGAGGGAGAGAATGGAATGTTGCGACATTTTGATGCAGCAGGTCCCATTTCTCCTGATTGATTTATATTGTGTGTTTACCCTGTGTTTCTGTTCATACTTGCTCAAATCAGCTTAATAAACACATAAAACTCTGTCAAAACTAGGGATGGACGAAAGTCACTTACCTGTCCTCGAAGCTTTTCGTGGTGGGGGGGAGGCGCTTCGCTGCTCCCCCCGCGAAGTTCAGGCCGGGGGGGGAGGCTTCCCGCCTCGCCCGGCCGAAATTCAGGACAGGGGGGAGGCTTCCCGCCTCGCCCGGCCGAAATTCAGGCCGGGGAGGAGGCGCCTCGCCTCGCCCGGCCGTGAACTAAAAAGTTTTTTTTTTTTTTTAAACACCCCCATGATAGGCTACGTGACGATTAACGTAGCCTATCACGGCTAGATCTGCAAAGTCAGCCGTGATAAGCTACGTTAATCGTCACATAGCCTATCACGGGTGACTTAAAAAAAAAAAAAGCGCGTACACAAATGGCGGCCCCCATAGGGAGCCGCCATTCGCGTTCCTTATTTGGTCGCTGTAGTCTACGTAAATCTTTACGTAGACTACGGCAAAAATAAGGGCAACGCAAATAGTGTTGCCCTTATTTTCGCCATAGTCTACGTAAATCTTTACATAGACTACAGCGACCAAATAAGGAACGGGAATGGCGGCTCCCTATGGGGGCCGTCATTATCCGTACGCGCTTTTTTTTTTTTTTTTTAAGTCACCCGTGATAGGCTACGTGACGATTAACGTAGCCTATCACGGCTGACTTTGCAGATCTAGCCGTGATAGGCTACGTTAATCGTCACGTAGCCTATCACGGGGGCGTTTTGTTTGTTTTTTTCTTTTATTGGAATGGCGGCGGCGGCAGCCGGTCGAAAGACCGGCTGCCGCTCCCGCCCCGGACAAACACCCGCTGAACAGCCAGCCGGACCCACTGCCGGGAGGGACATTCGCCAAAGGTAAGTCCCGTCCCGGGGGGGGGTCGGGGGGCGGGGGGGCGGAGAATTTCTCCCCGAAACTTGTTCAGGGGGCCGAACACGTTGGCGCTCGGCCCCCTGAAGTTTCGGGGAGAAATTCTCCACCAACCCTAGTCAAAACTAATAAAAATTACAGTGCCCGAAGAGCTGGTTTTGACCTTTAAAGCCCCAAATAAGCTTAGGATGAGGGATGGGCACCTCTGTCAGTTTTGCATTCTAAGTTTTTAAATCCTGAGTTCTTCCACTCCCAAAGAACGTTGAGAATGTTGCTGAATACTTATGTAAAATGAAGTGAAATGAAATTTTCACCCATCTGCACTAGGCTGATTCAATAGGTACAGCCGTTCCCAGCGTGTACCTGCCTGTTATGTAGCTGTTAAAGAAGTGGAGCCTGTCAAAAAAAAAAAGAAAATAGAGGTGGCACCTCTAATTAAGCACTAACTTGGTTGAATATGCAGGGATTCAAACCCAGACTTTTAAGGGCAAAGCACTCAGAATGTCGGGCTTGCTTGGACAAAGCTGTCAGTTTCTGTTTCTCCCGTATTCAGTTTTGTTTTGTTTTTAAACAATCTGAAGTTCTTTTTGTCCCGAATATGAAGAACTTTGTGTATTTCGGTAAATTATTATCAAAACCAAACTGAGACGAAATGCGTATCCATCTCTACTTAGGACCAAGGCCCCTCAAGGTAGGATGCTCTCCCTCCACAGGAACCCATCCAGGTGTTAAGATCTGTATCTGATGCTCTTCTGTGCCTCCCTCTAAAATGAGGAAGACAAGGACCTGGGAAATGGCCTTCTCTTCTGGGGGCCCTGCCTTCGGAGCATGCTCCACAGGGAGGCTTCCCTGTAGGGTGGCCAAAAGACAGGGCCAATAAAGAGGGCAAGCACCACTGCAAATGCGGACAAAAAGAAGAGGGCAACTTGCATATGCTAATGTACATATGGAAACTTGGAGACACTTACTAGAAGACTCACAAAAGACAAAGAAATCTGCCATCCAAATCACCCTCAAGATCCTTACATTAATTGGCAGCTGACCCCAAATCACCCAAATCGGTTATCCTATTCATCTAGCCTACCCCTAGATGCTCCAGGTCCTGCTCCAGTTTCCCTTCAATAAATTACCCCCATGCAATTCAATCATGCACATCATTATCCTCCCTAAATCAAATTAAATCCACAAGTAGAGAAAGCAGGACGAGCCTTAGCGTGTCTGAATCACTCAGCAGCACTTTCAAATAGCATCACCAATACCAAACCTTTGCACACCTACTCAGAGGTAAGCAGAACAAATTTCAGACACAGTGGCAGCTGGTGGCTCCGATGTCACTGGGGCAGTGAATCCACTCAGGGGTGTCCGTCAGAACCAGCCAGAACTATAAAGGAGCTATCCAAGGTGCAAAGTTAGCTGGTTCTGATGGAAACCAGGAGAGGATTCACCACCCCACTGACATCGGAGCCACCAGTATCCAGTGCTCTGACGTAAAGCAGGACTGGCTCATTCACCAGCATCCTCCCCAGGCCCCGCCCCTTTTCTCTCATGGAAAAGCTCTTATCTCTGATCAGCAGCTGAGTCGAGATAAGAGCTTTACGCTGCTGAGCACCGAATAAGGGAGCCTTTGCAGTGTAAAGGACAATGTCATTTCCTGCCCTACCTAGAGGCATCAACTCATTCCATGCCGCAGGCAGATCTGATCAGCTTTTCTTTCACTCACTTAATTACTTAATTTTTAATTACTTAAAAATTTCAAAAAGACAGAGGGATCAGCAGCTGGCTCCTCTCATTCTTTTTGTCCAATAATGGATGGATCAAACCTGGACACTTTCCCAGGCAGCTGTTAAAATTAGCACTGTGCTGAAACCTGCACCCTATTTTTGGGAACCTTTTCTCTCCATAAGAAAGAGGCATTGTTTTTTCTGCCTCTTTCACAGGGAGGGGGAGAATTTTGGAGAATTTTCATCTTGGGGAGCGGGACAGGGTTTCCACATACCTTTTTTTAAGTGTGGGCATTATTTGAGGGGCCTTCTGACTAGTTTTTTACTTTTTAAAAAACACCGCCGGCACTTCCAGGAGCTCAGGCCTCTTCACCAGCCAGGACTTCCTCCTGAATGCCTATTGGAGGGGGCAAAGTCACATGGTCTCCTAGGAGTTCAGAAAGAACTGCTGGGCTGGAGAAGAGGCCTGGGCTCCTGGAAATGGAGGGGGTGTTTTTACAAACAAACAAACAAACAAAAAATAGGAAAAAAGACCTCTCAAGAATTGCCTACACTTAAAAAGGTATGTGGAAACCCTGTTCCCCTCCCCAGGAGAGAATTCTCCAAAATTCTCACTCTCCCAGCCTCTTTTTCCAAGAGTTTTCTTCCCCGCTCCCCACAAAATGCCAAAAATGGAGGAGTCGACATTTTCAGCACAGAGCTAGTTGAAATTAGTGCTGTGCCAAAAATGTCTCCCGCATTTTTTTCAACCATTCTCATTCAATTTGATAAAAGAGAAATAGCTTTCGAAAAGAACTTCAATGGTGAAGAAATTTTGGAGAAATTCTCATGGGCTGGGTTTGGGTTTGGGTTTGGGTTTCTGGGGCTTACCTTACTTAAGAGGTGGCCAAGGAGTGAGCACAAGGGTCCTGTTTTTTCATTGTACAGTCTTCTCTCTGGCAGCCTGTAGCCTCCTCGGCTTCCTACACGTCAATTAAAGCCCAGTTCAAGGCACCGTGAGGTAATTCCTCCCATAGGGCTTTTTCACATCAGGATGTGCAAGCAGCCTGGGAGGCTGGTTGTGATTAGGCAAATTCAAAAACACCACAAAAATAAATTATAAAACATCCTGAATGAAGCAGAACAATGGAAGCCTCTTTCATGAGGGGAGAAAACTTTCAGGAAATTGGAGGACGGATTTTGGCAGAGCACCACTAACTCCACCTCATCCCTAGAGCTGGAGTGAACACTGCCTCCACCTGCATTGGGTGGACGCAAACTGGGGGCCAGCCTGTCAAGACAGTTGATGCTGTTGCAGCATGAAGACCACCCAAAACCTTACCAAAAAAGAAAGAAGATGTGCTACAAGCCCTGCCAGTGGGGTGCCCTACCTGGGAGATACAGCTGAGAATTTCTCCTGCCCCCAGAGAAATTCAGTGAAATTTTATCCCAAATTTCTCTGCCCACAAATAAGGTGGAGAATTTCAAGACGCCACTTTGACACAGCTCTAGTTAAAATACCAGGCAGTCTGGTAAAGAAGAGGACGCCTGGCCATGCTACCTGTCTGGCTACCTGTCTTATCTTTTCAGCACCTGGTGAAGACCATTTTATTCAAGTAGAGCTTCAAGCTACACTATGTTGGTACATTTGGTATATTGGTCCCACCCGCTTTTGCTTTCAGCTCTGCCCACCCCTGGAAAGTGGCCCCGAGAGCTTCTCCAGAATGGAAATAGGGCTTTGGGCTGAAAGAGGTTCAACACCCTTGCACCAGGTAACATTCCGTTGGAACAATTTCATGTTCTCTCCAAGAGGAAACAGTAGAAATCAAACATTATGCTAACTGCAGAGTTTGGGCAAGGAAAGGTACTTCTCTTTTATTGCTCTACTCAGGTGAGGGCATAATGAATACAGCAAAGAGACCCTCCCAGACACAGAGGGAGAAAATTTAACAAATGTTCAAATATAAAATCTAATAATGAGGATTCAAGTGTTTGGTTATGTTAAAAAGGTGCTGTAGGCATATACACTTTGAATGAGGTGCACTAATTAAAACACAGATATTAGCATATCTCCCTTGAAGTGATAATCAGATCCTTCCTGGTTGTTGTTTTTAAGCTGCTCTGAACCCTAATCCTATGTTGCTGGTTGGAAGGAGATATGCAGAACCTGTAGAAAGCCAGAGGGGCCTCTTGCATGAAGCCACAAAGAGGCACAGGTCATTAACCATGTCTCCTTGAGAAGGATCCAGCTGTAGAGAGATATGGTGGAACCTCCCTCCACACCCAAACCTTTCGACAAAGTGCCCCATGATATCCTGATGAACAAACTAGCTCAAAGTGGGCTAGATGACACAACGATCAGGTGGATCCACAGATGGCTACAGAATCAGACTCAAAGAGTGCTTATCAATGGGACCTTCACAAACTGGGGAGAGGTAACGAGTGGGGTACCTCAGGGCTCAGTCCTGGGCCCAGTGCTCTTCAACATTTTTATCAATGACTTGGAGGAGGAAGTGCAGGGAATGCTGATCAAATGTGCAGATGACACAAAATTGGGCGGGATAGCTAATACTTTGGAAGACAGAAACAAAATTCAAAGTGATCTTGATTGACTGGAGTGCTGGGCAGAAAAAAAACAGAATGAAGTGTAATAGGGATAAATGCCAAGTTCTGCACCTAGGAAAAAGAAACCAAATGCACAGTTACAAGATGGGGGATATGTGGCTCAACAACACTACAAGCGAGAAGGATCTTGGAATTGGTGTCGATCACAAGCTGAATATGAGCCAACCATGTGATGTGGCTGCAAAAAAGGCAAATGCTCTTTTGGGCTGCATTAATAGAAGCACAGCTTCCAAATCCCGGGAAGTACTAGTTCCCCTCTACTCAGCACTGGTTAGGCCTCATCTGGAGTACTGTGTCCAGTTCTGGGCACCACACTTTAAGAAGGATGCAGACAAGGTGGAGATGGTTCAGAAGAGGGCAATGAAGATGATCAGGGGACTGGAAACAAAGCCCTACGAAGAGAGACTGAAAAAACTGGGCATGTTTAGCCTTGAGAAGAGAAGACTGAGGGGAAGTCTGATAGCGCTCTTCAAGTACTTGAAAGGTTGTCACAGAGAGGAAGGACAGGATCTTTTCTCGACCATCCCAGAATGCAGGACACAGAATAATAAGCTCAAGTTACAGGAAGCCAGATTCCGGCTGAACATCAGGAAAAACTTCCTGACTGTTAGAGCAATACGACAATGGAACCAATTCCCTAGGGAGGTAGAGGGCTCTCCCACACTGCAGGCATTCAAGACAAGGCTGGACAGCCACCTGTCAGGGATGCTCTGACTTAGATTCCTGCATTGAGCAGGGGGTTGGACCCAATGGCCTTGTAGGCCCCTTCCAACCCTACTATTCCATGATTCTATGACTCTATGACCCCGCCAAGATATTTTGTCCATTGTATCAAAACTTTTTGTTGTTGTTTCCCTCACAGTTCCTTGAATATTTTACAAAAATCAGGAAATTCCATGTTCATCTAGAGATTTTGTTTTGGGCATGAACAGTCTTGTGGTAATTATCGTTCTTATTTCCCTAACCAGTGAGCCAGCTGGTCCATCCACTGTCTGGTGAAAAACACAGTTCATTTATTTATACACTACACTTGCACACTCCTTGGCCCCATACTGACCCCCCAAACAGCGATGATGATGATAATACAAAATAAGTGAAAGACAATTTGAAAAACAATCCAAAAGACAGCAAACAGACTAAAAACAATGTCATCATAAAACAGGGATCAGGCAACAAATAAATATTAGGTCTGCTGGATCAGACTAGGGATGGGAGAACTAGTGATGCTTGAGCCCACTGAAATTTTGTTTGTTTGTTTGCTAATTTATTACATTTCTAAACTGCCCAATAGCAGAAGCTCTCTGGACGGTTCACAGAATTCTCTGAACTTCAGTTCAAAGCTGGTTCAGCTCACTCCCATTCTTATTTGCAACCTGTTTTTCAGTTTGTTTGAGTAGGAACATTTCTGCATTTTGAGAAAGTTGCACATTTTTCAACATTTACACATTTTGTAAATGTGAAGACAAGTTCAAAAATTTGCAAATATTTTTGGAGAACATATGCTCTCATTCACGTTCGGGATTACAAACGGGGCATTTTTGAGTCATTCGCAAACTGAAACTAAATTCTCATACACCTCTGGATGAGACCAAAGGTATATCCAGTCCAGCATCCTGTTTCCCACAGTGACCAACCAGATGCTTCTGAGAAGCCCACAAGTAGGCATCCTCCAGCTCATGTTTTCCAGCAACCGGTATTGAGATGCATAAGACCTCTGACACTGGAGAAAATATATAGCCATCCTGACCAGTAGACACTGATAGCCTTACCCTCCATGAATCTGTCTAACCCCCTTTAAAAGCCATCCAAGTTGGTGGCCATCATCACACCTTGAGGTAGAAATTCCACAGTTCGACTCTGCACTGTGTGAAGAAGTGCTTCCTTTTATCTGTCCAGAATCTCCTACCATTTTGCTTCATGGGATGACACCGTTGGGTTCTAGTATTATGAGAACAGAAGAAAAGCTTCTTCCTGTCCACTTCCTCTACACCATGTATAATTTTATAAACCGTGATCATGTACCCCATAACTTGCCTTTTTTTTCTAAATAATAAAAAAAACCAACCTTGTAACCTTTCCTCATAGGGGAGTCCTTCCTGCCCTCTGATCAGTCTTGGTGCCCATTTCTGCACCTTTTCCAACTCTACAATATCCTGCACCTTTTCCAGCTCTACAATATCCACAAACATACATAGCATTTCAAGGATGGTTGTATGTCTAAACAAAACCATTTTAAGGATCTTCTTGAACGCTGTGAACAAAGGGGCTAAATTCAGCCATCTGAAGAAGGTTCTGTCCTGGTTCCACATCACATTCTGACATTAAAAAAAAAAAAAGCATGAAACTGGAAATACATTTTTGTATGCAAGTTTGCCTAATGTATGCATTTTTCAAGCACTTTTCAGTAATATACCTTTGTGCAGTTTTCTTATTAATATATACTTTTTTGTACATCCTTGTTAGTTCAGAGAGTTGGGAAAGCACAGAGATCCCTGATCCCCCACCGAGCCACAAAATGGTGGCTCACCCTTTTTCATAAAGGCTGATTTTACACAAATGGTACCCATAAAGCAAACATTTATGCAAGATTACAGGGGCAAATGGCCATTTACACCTGTCATCTTGCATAAATGGCTGTGTTACAGCTGCTATTTGCATAAAATTGGTCTTTACAAAAAAAAGGCCAAGTTGCCGTTTTTACACAAAATGGCAGCTCAGTGAGGGATTGGGCAGCTATGCACTGCTCGCCAGGTGCTCGTGGACCCCCCAAAGACACACTGCTCATGTCGAACAGGGGCAGGCAGTCAGTGGGGGTCCAGCGAGTGGTGCACAACCTGGATCACACTGCATTCGCCCATCCTTACATTAGGAGAAGTCTCTTTGCCTTCCCTTTTCTGCCATTTACGAGGTCTGCTTAATGCTTTTGACAACAACATAAAAACAAATACAGCAAACACAACTGAGATATCTTTAAAGATGAGACTCAATACAGAACTAGATGAACACATTAAATAATAAGAGAAACTCGACAGACATCCAAAGCCACAAAGGAAAACTGTGATGGAGCTAAGAATAGAACAGCAGCACATCTGCCTCATTCAGACACACACAAACTTCTCCCTCCCCCAAAAAAGAATCAATTTTGAATTTTAAATAGGGGAATAATAGGCAGAGTCTCATCCGTTACTTGGAATGTGTTTGAATGACAGAAGCAAACAAGCATGGGCTTATGAGCTTCAGCAAAAGACAGAAGAGGAAAGTTAATGCTGGAGAAAAATCTCGAGATACTTGAACATTGAGCACTATTCACCGAGGGCACCTCTTCTGATGTCAATGGCAGGAAACTGGCAATCCCAATAGCTCCTTTGAATTTTAGACAACGTTCTAAAGGCTTCATTCAACAGGCCATAATTGATCTGAAAGCAATTAGAAGCCTTGAGGGAAATGAAGTGACAGGTAGGCAACAGTTAAGACAGCAGAAAGCAATTTGAGAGAGGCGTTGCTTCCCATGATGCACACTCATATTTAGCAATGGGTGAGAATTTTGTTTCAGTTTGGTTTTGATAAGAAGTTACCAAAATTCACAAGGTTCTTCATGTTCGGGAGAAAAAGAACTTGAGATCTAAAACAGGGGTGGGCAGAAAGTAGATCTTCCACTTTTTACAGCTGTATTTTATCTTGTTAATTGTTGTGAACTGCCAAGAGGGCTTTGGCTATTGGGCAGCATAGAAATAATAATAATAATAATAATAATAATACCACCACCACCACCACCACCCCAGACATAGCATCTCTCCGGGGCAGCCTTCCCCAACCAGCTGTTTGGGAATGAGGGAACGCTGCTGTCCCAAAGCTGACCTCCACTGTCATGAAGTAAACGTGAGGGAGGAGGGGTTTCCAGAGGGCACTTGGCCAAGCCCCCCCTCCAAAACATTCTTTCCTGGCATGGCAAGTTGTGTAGCAGAATTTGCTCATTTCAGCCTGCACTAGGTGCAAATACATGTATGAAGCAACTAGCAAATGGATCCAGCTTCACGCAGGTTGGAATAGCAGTTAGTTTAATGTAGCAAAGGCTGCAAGCAAACTGACACAGCTGTCAAGAGCTGGACACATTGTGCTCACCCTGTGTGAATGAAGCCATGTCCACTGGTGCCCACAGACATAGCTCTTGCCGTGGTGCACCCCTATAGCCCCGTGAGGGATGGGCCTGTCCCCTCCATTTCCCCGAGGGAGGGCTGCGCCACAGCAGGGGAGAGGGTGTAGGCATATAACTCTGCCCATTGGCCTACCAATCTTCCCTGGCTTTAAACAGTATGCAATGCAAAGCTATCTCCTGCTTAGGGACATCTCCCCTAGGGGTGGCAGAGAATTCCACCATGGATTCCACCACAGATTCTAAAGAATCTGCCCTCACTGGAATCTGTGGCGGAACAGACCATTCCCCCCTGCCACCTTGCAAACTTCATCCCGGATGGACCCTATCTGGCGCCAGCCGGGTCCGGGTCCGTCCACTGAGTCCTTTTGTCTACTGCCGGCATAGCAGACGCCATTTGCGTCCCTGCTCTTTTTGTGATAGGCTACGTAGCCTATCATGAAAGGACCAGGGATGCAAATGGCATCTGCTACGCTGGACGCCATTTGCGTCCGCACACCGGCAGGGCAGCAGACGGAAGTCCGACTGCAGACGGGCCCAGCTGGCAGCTCTGCGGACTCGCCGTGGAGTGGAGCCAGCCGGGGAGGATTCCGGGGGGGGTGAGGAATGGATCGCCTCCCCCCCGCAGACCCCCTAGGTGGATCGGTAAGTGGGGTTCATACACTCCTAATCTCTCCCTAGCAGCTGAAGATGTTACTACAGGCTTCACCCACGTGGACATATTTAAATTCATTAAAATGAATTAATGCATTTTAGCAACGAAATAACCCCAAGATGCACACCTCTAAGATCTCCTTAGTATTCATGACATGTTTCAGCTGTTCAGGCTCTACAGTCTTGGCACTAACCGTCAGACAGACAGACACACATCTTCTTTTATTATTGTAGAAGTATCTGAACATGCTCAACCCAGGAGCGAGGGGGAGCTCAAATCTGTTGTCACAATGGAACTCCAGAATAAAACATCCTCCATTAAGCACTTTTGGTTGGCTTCTCTTATGCCAAAAAAGGAGGCTGCTGCTGAAGGACTGAATATTTTCACAGAGCCACTGAATATGCAGCTGTGCAGAAGTGCCCGGGGGCGTGTAAGGTTGCTGTCAAACCATCAGGGCGCAGGTCACGACAAACACTCCAGGACAGTCAAGTGGGAGCCAAGGAGCAAGCTGTACAGAACCTCCCTCTTCTTCTCAGCTCTGGAGGAAAGAAAAACACGCATGGGGATGAAAAGGAAGGATTGAAAGCAGCAGAGGACAAAAGCTGCTGAGTGCTGATAGCCCAGGAGGGGTGTTCAGCGGCTTTCAAGAGCAAACAATGAGGACATGAGTGAACATCGGAAGCTGCCTTACACAGAGGCCTGGATGACTGGTGCAGCAGATTCAGGTGATAACAGGGACTGTATCATTTCAGATTGTAGGGATGGCAGAAATGAGACCTAATGAGAGAAGAAGACTGGGGAGAAATTCGGAGAAATGCTTAATGACTGAAAGATATTAAATGCTCAAGTTGCAGGGAGTAAACTCCTGTTCTGGATAGGGATGCTGGAGAAACTTGAGACAGACTACAATGAGCTCTGATTTTTAAGAATCAAACCTGCAGAATCCACTGCAGAGCGAGCCCCTCAGGCTGCACAGAGTCGGTGGACTTTCAGATTTATTTATTTTTTTACTTTCCCCAAAATTATGCATATTTTTTCATGGGAAAATACACGTTTCTGCTAAGGAAGTTGAATGGAATGTTGGACAATATGCTAAATGTTACGAACTAAGGTAAATTATGTAACTTGTTACGAAACCTCTTACGTAATTATTTGTGTATTTTTCCGCATGATGAAAAAAGAAAATTCGCATCCGTCTGTGAGGGGACGATAGAACAAAAGGCGCCTGACAATCCACGAAACACAGACAGAACACATTTAACAAAATCTATGCATTTCTAGTAATGAGAGCCCCCAATCTGGATGGCTTTAAAAGGGGATTTTACACAGTCCAAACATCCCTAGTTCTGGATATGGTGAAATCAAACTGACTGTCTCTGTGTTAGTACTTAATTCAGCTTCTGTCTTTAGGCTAACCACTGTGTGTGTGTGTGTGTGTGTGTGTGTGTGTGTAGATTTGGCAAGATGCTAGAAATAAAGATGTAAAAGAATTGTGTTTATGGTTGTAAATCACTTGAAAATTCCCCATTCACAACTCTGAATGTGAGCTGGAGCACATCTTATCCGAAAATGTTCACAAATTCCCAAATGTGCATTCACCTTCAAACAATGCACACTTTCAAAAATGCACATTTTCAGACTTTACTCAAGGAGTGGAAAGTGCACATTTGGGTGCACTCTTTTAAAAATTGCACATTTTCCCATTCAAAATGCACACATTACCCGTTGGAACAAAATGAAAACAGAGCACACTCCAACGCAAGAAGTGAGGCAAGGCAAGCCACAATGTGGTGTTCAGAGAATCTCAAGAATAGCGAAATGGCTTGTTTGCCCACGCCTAACCAGAAGTGAGCCTATACCAGAAGTGTCCACATGAAAAAGTGGTGCAAAAAGTTGAGCTGAGGGGTGTGTGTGCACTAAACGTTCTGTAATCCCCTCCCCCTTAATTACCGTTTTCACTGTCTGGGCAGCAGCTGTTTGAGCGCTATTTTTTTTCTTTGCATACTAGAATCTTCATTCTTATTCCTATTTATACAGTACCATCACTGAACATTGCATTTCAATTCTGCTAACATTCAGTTAGGGATGGCAGAGAATTCCGCCACAGACCTTAATGAGTCCGTGGCGGAACGGAGTGCTTACCTCTGCCTCCCTCCAGAATCCTCTTCAGCCGGATCCTGCTTCCAGTAATCCTGCAGAGCCACCGGCTGGATCCAGAGCACCAGAGATATGGCCGCCATTGCCATATTGCTGGCTGAGAGGGACTGTCTCCAGACGTAAATGGCATACTGGACACCATTTGCGGCCGTAAAGGTCTTAGATTAAGGTAAATGCAGCCGTAAATGGCTGCATTTAGCTTACACTAAGACGTTTATGGCCGCAAATGGCGTAGGGGACGCCATCTGCGGCCCTGCTTTTTCTTCACGCAATAGGCTACACAAATATTTGTGTACTCAGCACCATTTGCATCTGCAGTCAATCCCCCTCAGCCAGCGATATGGCAATGGTGGCCGTATCGCTGGCACTTCAGAGCCGGCTGGCAGCTCTGCGAAATCACTGTGGAGTGGAGCCAGCCGGAGAGGATTCTGGGGGGTGGAATGGATCGCCTCCCCCCAAGGGTGGATTCCTGGCCGGAACGACAAGTAGGGAATCCGCCCATCCCTACATTCAGTGCTGTTGCATTTATTGGTGCTGGTTCCTCCTTTTAATCATAACTCAAGTCTGTAGTTTAAGTTTCAACTACATTTAGCGGAACACCCAAGGGTAACAGATAGAGTGGCCAGACACTGCAGGTCTGGCAGGAGGCATAGTTGGGACTTTGCTTCCAAAAGCTTGTAAAGCAGCCAAAGTGAGCCGGACAGTGCTGTACCAACTCCATCTGATACAGCGGCTGTGCCCCTACCTTCCCGACCATTCGCTCCCGTCAGTAGTACATGCCCTCGTCTCCTCTCATCTAGACTACTGTAATGCGCTCTTCGTGGGGTTACCCCTGAAGACGGTTTGGAAGCTTCAGCTGGTACAGAAAGCTGCAGCTTGCCTGATTAAAGGCAGCCGCCGGCGAGATCACATTACTCCAGTACTGAAGGAGTTGCACTGGCTACCAGTTGTTTCCCGGGCCAAATTCAAGGTGTTGTTTTTGACTTTTAAAACCCTATATGGTTCCAGCCCAGCCTATCTCAATGAGCGCCTCCAGCAACACCAGACAGGCCGCTCAACAAGATCAGCCCTGGATGGCCTTCTCTCTGTCCCATCAACCAGGACACCTAAGCTAGTGAGGACAAGGGAGAGGGCCTTCTCTGTGGTGGCCCCCACTCTGTGGAACTCCCTCCCTAGGGAACTCCGCCATGCCCCCTCTTTAATGAGCTTTCGCCATGAATTGAAAACTTGGTTATTTGGGCAGGCATTTGGGGTGGGTTAGAATATTTTTAGAATTTGATGTTTTAATGTTTAATTTTACTGTTTTAGATTGTTTTTACTTCTGTACATCACCCAGAGTGGCCGGGTGACCAGCCAGATGGGCACTTAAGAAATTAATTAATTAATTAATTAAAATATTTGCATATAAGAACAATCATTTGGATATCATCCTTTATAGGCTATGTTCATACGTTGCATATTCTACTTCTTCAGTCACCCCCCAGATCACTGCTGAGATTCAGTGTTAAGTAAGAAAGATCCCTTTACTTCAATTCAGACCGATTGTCAGGTTCAGCTATTAAGAAAACACTATCCAGCTCAGAATGGGAAACATAGCCAGAGTAGAAAGCTGTGAGATTGGGAAGCCAATAGAATTGCAACTCAGAAACTCAAAGACAGTTCTCTGATCCAATGTAATGGTAATCATTAGTCCCAGGCCTGATACTTTGAGATAAATAATAGAGTCAGCTTCCAGTAGCTTATAATGATTTATGTTTTAGGGAGCCTTTAGTCCTAACAGTAAAGCTAGAGAAACTGGTCAGGGTGGCATGATGGCTTGAGTGTTGGGATAAGGCCAGAAAGACCCAGGTTCAAATCACTTGTTGTTCAGTCATTCAGTCGTGTCCGACTCTTTGTGACCCCATGGACCATAGCACGGCAGGCCTTCCTGTCCTGCGCTCTCTCTCGCAGCATGCTCAAGTCCATATTCATTGCATCGGTGATGCTATCTAGCCATCTCATCCTCTGCCATCCCCTTCTCCTTTTGCCCTCAGTCTTTCCCAGTATCAGGGCCTTTTCCAGGGAGTTTTCTCTTCGCATTAGATGGCCGAAATATTTGAGCTTCAGCTTCAGTATCTGTCCTTCGAATGAGCAGTCAGGGCTGATTTCCTTTAGGATGGACTGATTGGACCTCCCTGCAGTCCAGGGAATCCGTAAGAGTCTTCTCCAGCACCACAGTTCGAAAGCATCAATTCTTCGGCGATCAGCCTTCCTTATAGTCCAGCTCTCACAGCCATACATTACTACTGGGAAAACCATAGCTTTGATTATGCGGACCTTTGTCGGCAAGGTGATGTCTCTGCTTCTTACTATGCTGCCTAGGTTTGCCATAGATTTCCTCCCAAGGAGCAAGTGTCTTTTAATTTCATGGTTACAGTCACCGTCTGCGGTGATCTTGGAGCTCAAGAAAATAAAATCTGTCACTGCTTCCATTTCTTCCCCTTCCATATGCCAGGAAGTGATGGAGCCAGATGCCATGATCTTAGTTTTTTTAATGTTGAGTTTCAAACCAGCTTTTGCACTCTCCTCTTTCACCCTCAACAAGAGGCTCTTTAGATTCTCTTCGCTTTCTGCCATTAGGGTGGTATCATCTGCATATATGAGGTTGTTGATAATTCTCCTGGCAATCTTAATTCCGACCTGTGATTCATCCAACCTGGCATTTCTCATGATGTACTCTGCATATAAGTTAAATAAGCAGGGCGACAATATGCAGCCTTGTCGTACTCCTTTCCCAATTTTGAACCAATCGGTTGTTTCATGTCTGGTTCTTACTGTTGCTTCTTGACCCTTGTACAGGTTTCTCGGGAGACAGGTAAGGTGGTCTGGTACTCCCATCACTTTCAGAATTTGCCACAGTTTGTTGTGATCCACACAATCAAAGGCTTTAGCACAGTCAATAAAGCAGAAATAGACATTTTTCTGGAATGCTCTTGCTTTCTCCATGATCCAGCGAACGTTGGTGATTTGATCTCTAGTTCCTCTGCCTCTTCGAAACCCAGCTTGTACTTCCAGTAGTTCTCAGTTCGCATACTGCTGAAGCCTAGCTTGTAGGATTTTGAGCATAACCTTGCTGGCATGTGAAATGAGCACAATTGTACGGTAGTTTGAACACTCTTTGGCATTGCCCTTCTTTGGAATTGGAATGTAAACTGACCTTTTCCAGTCTTGTGGCCACTGCTGAGTGTTCCAAATGTGTTGGCATATTGAATGCAGCACTTTAACAGCATCATCTTTTAGGATTTTAAATAGCTCAGCTGGAAGACTGTCATCTCCTCTAGCTTTGTTGTTACTAATGCTAAGGCCCACTTGACTTCACTCTCTAGGATGTCCGGCTCAAGTTCAGTGACTGCACTATCATGGCTATCAGGGACATTAAGATCTTTCCTGTATAGTTCTTCTGTGTATTCTTTCCACTTCTTCTTAATCTCATCTGCTTCTGTTAGGTCCCTGCCTTCTTTGTCCTTTATCATGCCCATCTTTGCACAAAACGTTTCCTTGAGATCTCCAATTTTCCTGAAGAGATCTCTAGTCTTTCCCATTGTGTTGTTTTCCTCCATTTCTTGGCATTGTTCATTTAAGAAGGCCTTCTTGTCTCTCCTTGCTATTCTCTGGAACTCTGCATTCAGTTGGATATATCTTCCCCTTTCTCCCTTGCTTTTCGCTTCCCTTCTTTTCTCAGCTACTTGTAAAGCCTCATCAGACAGCCACTTGGCTTTCTTGCATTTCTTTTTCTTTGGGATAGATTGAGTTGCTGCCTCCTGAACAATGTTACGGACCTCCGTCCATAGTTCTTCAGGCACTCTATCAGGTCTAATCCCTGAAATTTATTCCTCACCTCCACTGTATATTCATAAGGGATATGATTTAGGTCATGCCTGAATGACTTAGTGGCTTTCCCTACATTCTTCAATTTAAGCCAAAATTTTGCAAGAAGCAGCTCATGATCTGAGCCACAGTCAGCTCCAGGTCTTGTTTTTACTGACTGTATAGAGCTTCTCCATCTTTGGCTGCAAAGGACATAATCAATCTGATTTTGATATTGACCATCTAGTGATGTCCATGTGTAGAGTCGCCTCTTGTGCTGTTGGAAAAGAGTGTTTGCTATGATCAGCATGTTCTCTTGACAAAACTCTATTAGCCTTTGTCCTGCTTCATTTTGTACACCGAGGCCATGCTTGCCTGTTATCTCGGTGATTTCTTGACTTCCTACTTTGGCATTCCAATCCCCTATGATGAAGAGGACATCTTTTTTTGGTGTTAGTTCTAGAAGGTGTTGTAGGTCTTCACAGAACTGAACAACCTCAGCTTCTTCGGCATCAGTGGTTGGGGCATAGACTTGAATTACTGTGATGTTGAATGGTTTGCCTTGGATTCGTACTGAGATCATTCTATCGTTTCTGAGATTGTACCCCAGTACCGCTTTTCCCACCCTTTTGTTGACTATGAGTGCTACTCCATTTCTACTAAGGGATTATTGCCCACAGTAGTAGATATGATGGTCACACCTGTATTAAATTCGCCCATGCTTGTCCATTTTAGTTCGCTGATTCCCAAGATGTCGATGTTCAATCTTGCCATCTCATGTTTGACCACCTCCAGCTTACCTTGATTCATTGATCTGACGTTCCAGGTTCCTAAACAATATTGTTCTTTACAGCATTGGATTTTCTTTTCACCACCAGACACATCCACAGCTGAGTGTCCTTTTGGCTTTGGCCCAGCCACTTCACTCTTTCTGGCGCTACTTGGAAATACCCTCTGCTCTTCCCCAGTAGTATATTGGACTCCTTCCAACCTGTGGGGCTCATCTTCCGGCATCATATCTTTTAGCCTTGTGATACGTTCCATGGGGTTTTCTTGGCAAGAATACTGGAGTGGGTTGCCATTTTCTTCTCCAGTGGACCACATTTTGTCAGAACTCTCTGCCATGACCTGTCCGTCTTGGGTGACCCTGCACAGCATAGCTTATGGCTTCACTGAGTTTCAGTTACTACATCCAATACAAACCTACTTCAGAGGGGTGTTGCAAGAGTAAAGTGATGTAAACATGTTTAGGGATGGCTGGACTCATAGAATCATAGAATAGTAAGGTTGGAAGGGGCCTATAAGACAATCAAGTCCAACCCCCTGCTCAATGCAGGAATCTAAATCAAAGCATCCCTGACAGATGGCCGTCCAGCTTCATCCTGAATGCCTCCAGTGTGGGAGAGCCCACCACCTCCCCAGGTAATTGGTTCCATTGTTGTATTGCCCTAACAGTCAGGAAGTTTTTCCTGATGTTCAGATGGAATCTGGCTCCCCTGTAACTTGAGCCCATTACTCCATGTCCTGCATTCTGGGATGATCGAGAGGAGATCCTGGCCTTCCTCTCTGTGACAACCTTTCAAGTACTTGAAGAGTGCTATCATATCTCCCCTCAGTCTTCTCTTCTCAAGGCTAAACATGCCCAGTTCTTTCAGTCTCTCCTCATAGGGCTCACCCGTGGCCAGCTTTGTTGTGCATTCGCCAAGCCGCCACCATCGCCTGCCCCTGCTCACAGCACCACATGAGCCTAGTGAGTGCCTGACGAAGCCACAGGGCTGTCTCCCTTCGAGCCACCATTATGCACAATAGTGGGGGCTCAGGTGGGCTCTTCCCAGAAGATAATGTCTGCTCTCCCCTCCTTGCAGGGGGGGAGTGCACGGTTGGACGGTGAATCCTACCTTCGCTGCCTATGAAGCATTCATGGGTTCCTTCCTTGCAAGGAGCCCAAGAAGGCTTGAGACAGGTGGCAGAGGGAGGAGTCGCTGCCAACCACGCGCCCTCCCCTCCTTGCAAGGAGGGGAGAGCATATGGTTGGTGGAGTCCCCATCGCTGTGCACCAACCACTCACCATCTCCTTTTCGCAAGGTGAGTGGTTGGCACATGTTGACAGGGACTCTGGGGGTCGCCATTGTGCACACAATGGTGGCTCACCCTTTTCCCAAAAGAGTCTGAGCCACCATTTTGCCCACGATGGTGACAGTTCGCAATGAGGGAGGGCTGCTCTCAGACACTCGCTGAACTCCAGGGTGCTCAGCAACTGGATCCATCAGCGCCCCATGGCTTGGTGAGTGGGAGTTCAGGAGGCAGACATGGGGGAATCCGCCGGACTCCTGGACCCTTCCAGGCACTCACAACAACCCTAACCATGTATGCCACCTTGAGCTCTTAGAACAAATTGTGGTATTTTAAAAAAGTTATAAATACACACACACACCCCTCCATTCTAATCAACTTTACTGGTAAATTATGAGGTATTACAGCACATGAGAATGGTAAAAACTTAATACGATCTCTCCGAAGTTACATTTCTGCATCTAAGCAACACAGAAAACCAGTCAACTTCTCAACCCAAATTTGGCCAGGAACCTTACTCATCTAATGGTTTGGTATTGGTTTGGTACTTGAGACTCACAGAGAAAGACAGCAACAACATTCATTTCTCCATGCTATACAACATGACACAGGTACTCATCAGCACCTCTAAAAGAAGATCATCTCACCTTACTATCATCAGCTCTGTCTTGGTCACTGCTTGAAGGAAGTTGAGTATTTGCCATTCAAAAGCTACTTTGGTAGAATGCTTGGATGGACACAAGCACTGCTGGAACAGACCAAGCACATCTAGTCCAGCATGCTGCTTCCCACAGTGGCCAACCAGATCCCACTGGGAAGCCCACAAGTTTGATATGAGGGCAATACATCCTTCCCGCTGCTGGCCCACAGCAACTGGTATTTATAGGGGTTCCAAAGAGCCAGTATGGCCAGTAGCCATTGACAGACACTCCCTCACTTTAAAAATACAACCAAACTGGAAGTCAGAGAGACCTTAACATCCTAGCACAAGCTCACCCTCAAAACATGTACACAAATACTACTATATCTGTGGTGGTTCTGCAAAATAGGCCAAACATATAAAACAACGAGTCCTAAACACATCCCTCTAAAATGCTGGAAGTGATATCCTTCATGATCCAATGCAATGTTTTTGACTTGTGGTTAGAACTGGTGCCCTCCACAATTCCATGGCAAGCTCAAGGGCAGTGTTGCTAAAGACTCATAACCAGCTCCATTCTTCACAGCTGAAGAATCTCTCTGGGAGGCCAGTCTACTAACACCCATTTGGAAAAGCTTCTGAGTCGGAAACTATTCAAACTCTTAATTGCCATAGATACCATGACACAATGTATATATTCACAAATCATGTGTCAGCAAGCCTCTGTACATAGACCTCTAGGTTTTCTTCCATGTTCTGTAGGGTTGCAGTACATGGGGAAAGCCTATGCTTGTAGATGTTTACATGCATAGCATTTCCCTTGTAGACATCTGTGCCTAATGCTGTGGATAATGCTAGGGAATTGTGGAATCCGGTAAGATCAATACATTTCCAAAAGTGGATGAAATTTGCCAGCCTGCCATTCCTACAGGGAAGGGGTGCTTTGCTGTGGACCACAAGGATCCATGAAGGTAACTATTTGACTTTGACAGAGGCATTAAAAATTACACCTCCTGTATGCACTTGTCCAGGTGGCCTCTGCATGGGATGTTGAAACCTCAACAAAATTCAGTGGGCAATTCAAGATCACCTCCTATCATGGACACTAATGCAGCAAGGTGACCAGTACATTAACAAAGAGAGCTCAAGGAACTGCATGAATTGTGCAAACTATTACAGAGAAGAACTGGCTGATAGATGGCACAGAAAGCAATTATAAGACAGTATATGTAGGTATATTAAAGAATTCCGCCACGAATCCCAGGGGGGCCGAATTCCAGTGAATTCAGCCCCCCAGAATCCGTAGCGGAACGGAGCCCCCCGCTCCATCACCCTGCAAAAGCCCTGCGAAACAGAGCCTACCTGGCTGCAGCTCTGGCTCCGGTGGCTCCAGCCGCTGCCGGGCTGCTGCGGCTGCAAATGGCGGCCGTTGTAGCGGCCACCATTTGCGTCCCTATGCTGGCCCGTGATAGCCTATGTATATATTTACATAGCCTATCACAGCTAAAGCAGGGACACAAATGGCGTCCCCTATGCCATTTGCATTCCCGCTTTAGCCGTGATAGGCTACGTAAATATTACGTCGCCTGGGCGGGTTGGCCCAGCCAGCCAGGCAGGATTCCAGGGGGGAGGAACGGATCGCCTCCCCCCACCTGCGGAACCTGGCAGAGCCAGGTAAGCAGGGTTTCATACACCCCTAAGTATACGTATACCAAGAGTTAGCATCAAACTCTTTGAGAAAAGGAGAAGGACTTAAGGAGATTGTAGAACTCAGGATGGGGAAAAATTCATTTTGCTCACATTTTAATGCAATCTTACTTACTTTCATACTTTCAAACTCAAACTAAAACTCAGTTATCCTTCAAAATTTGCACTTCTCCAAATTTTGCAACAGAGTTTTCCAATCAAGAAATGCATACAAAAATGTTCAAATTAGTGAAAATAAAAATGCAGTATTTTAGGAAACCTGCTTGCAAAAGAAGGTGTATATTTGGCAAAATTGCACACAGAAATGCATACGCATGTTTGTGCAATCAGGTTTAAAAAAAACCCTCAATATTTGGGATGAACCAGTGGAAAAAATAGAAATGGACAAAAACTGAAAATGACAGAACCTAACCAGAACTATAAGAACATAAGAGATATGAACAGTGCTATCCTGGCCAAAAGTCTGTTGTTGTTGTTGTTGTTGTTAAGCAGCAGCAATGGGGGAGCGACAACATATATAGAGATTAAGGAAAGATAATGTTGAAGGACATCAAAATGGAAACCTCAAGAGTTGCCTACGTTAAACATTTACATCAATGTAGCTGAATTTTTTTCGGACAAGCCCTGAGGCCTCAGCTGAGTTAAGAGAGACCACTCACATGTACAAATAAGCAGATCTCTTAAGCTTCATGCGACTTGAATGGAAGCCAAGATAAACTTCCAGCCACTTTCGCATGAAGCACAGCAGGGTAACATTTAGAGAAGCCATTTCTTGACATTTAAAATTACTGTTTCTTCGAAGATGAGTGTTTAGAAAAAGATAAGGACTGACGTTAGTCTCTTTCTTCTGAGAGCACTCATGTCTAAGGAGAGCATGTGGACCATGCCATTAATTCCCTGCAGTTTGCCAGTGAATTTGGGGATTCCAAGCTGCCAGCCAAGGATTCCCCATGTGATATTTGTGAGTATATGAGACAAGAGGAATTCATTTCCTCTTAAAGCAAGGGACAGGCATCATATCGCATATGAGGCCTGTGTTTCCCACCTGTACTCTAAAGTGTGCCCCACCCACCTGTACTCTAAAGTGTGCCCCACCCACCTGCCAATTTTGCCACTGTGGCACCAGAACAATAGCTTGCCACTGAATTTTGATGAGAAGCATTGACGGTGGCCCCCAAAGGACACATTTCCCTATTAAAGCCTTGGTTTAAGGCAGGGATGCAGAACAACTTTTGGGTAGGGGGCTGGATGACCCACCCACCCAGCCATGATACGTATGGCATCAGGTGGGCATGACCACTCCCACTGACATCATTGCTCTTTGGCCCAAGCCCCAGGTAGATCTTCCAACTGGAGCATGGGCCAGGGGCCACGGTTAGATCTTCCAACTGGAAGGTCTTAGATCTTAGATCTTCCAACTAGAAGATCTTAGATCTTCCAATGGGAGCATGGGCCAGGGGCCAGGCTCTGCAGCACATGAGCTTTCCTGGTTAAGGAAGTCCCACATGCAGCTAAGCCGAACCAGACTAGCCCCCATCGGCCCTCTGACGGGGAGCAATGGGGACTAGCTTGGCTCTACTATGTCTTCGCACGCCCTGCCTCCTTCCTGCAATGGGGGAAGGAGGTGAGGCATGTGAAGGAGAAGTGGCTGATTCCCCTTTGCTTCTCTGGTAGATGAGCAAAGGGAACTCAGTTACTTCATGCGCCCTCAGTCACTGAATGCCCCCACTGTGGGAAGGAGGCAGGTATGCAAAGGGGAAGGGGACTTGCAAGCGCATGGAGAGAGTGGCTGCTTTCTCGAGTGGGGGTGAGTCCCAGAGCCCACCACCCCTCATCCCTCCACTGCAATTTTTGACCTGACATTGGAGGTAACAGCCGGGAAATCCCCACCGTGATTTCCAATCTCAGATAGGAGAATGCAGTGAGGGGATGAACTCCAAGGTGGATTCCTCCAGGACGTGGGGCTCAGAGCCTAAGCCCCACCCCTGGAAGAACCCCAAGTGGCTGCCCAGGCTGGACTGGGGTGCCCCGTGGGCTGGATTAGGCCCACAGGGTCTAGGTTCTGCATTCCTGGTTTAAAGCTACGTTTGGCCTTTAGGCCACTGTTGCGGTTTTCCAACAAAATTTGATGGGAAACTAACAATTGCTTTTATGCTGCTGCTACTGCTACTGAATGTCCCTGGAGCCCCTGAAGTTGCCCACCCCAGTCTTAAAGGATCACACCCTGGGAAAAGCAGGGGTGAAAACTTTACATTAATATATAAAAATGGCATGAACCACATGGTTAACTCTCATAACATGGGGAAACTACAGCTGTCAGAGTACCTTGTGGAATGTGTGGGTAATGACCATCAGGGTTTAAACGCTAAATTCCACCTTAACTTTATACACACTTCATCCACAGTTGTACAGTATCATGGACTTCGTAGGCTATAGCTTCTGAAGACACAAGTATGCAGACATCCCCATGAGAAATCAAGAGAAGAACCATACCCATAATACAAAATGACCATTTACTCTACCAAGGACAGAAGCTGAAACCATGAAACCATGAGAGAGATATTCTAGAACAATTCCATCAAGTGAAACAACTAGTCCTGCACTAAGCTTTTAGCTGTATTCTCTCTCTCTCTCTCTCTCCCTCCCTCCCTCCCTCCCTCCCTCTCTCTCTCTCTCTCTCACACACACACACACACACACACCTATCTTCCCTGCCTTGATCTGAATATTTATGAAGCTTTTTGTATGAATGTGTCCCAATGACGAACTTGAACTGTCCGCATAGAGGGACCAAAACATACATCTCAAGACTACAAGAAGATATGTTAACACATGCCTCTCACAAATTATAAGTAATGAACAGGTGACTAAAGTGAGAGGCAGTGTGGTGTAGTGGTTGCAGTGTTGTTCAGTTATGAAACCTCCTGGGTGATCTTGGCCAAAACCCCATCTCTCAACCTAACTTACCTCATGAGTTTGTTGCAAGAATAAAATGAGGGAAAGACAACCCTGCATGTCACCTTGAGTTCCTTTGAGAAAGGGAACAATAAAAATGAACTCCATAAATAAATACACCAAACTTAGAAGCTTGACACTGATTTGTTTATGCATGCAGATATAGTCATCGATCTTATCAGGGTAGGTGGGTGAGGGAGCAAAGATGCAGATGGCAAGACAAATAAGGAACCAGGAGTGCCTCTAGCAAGAGGGAGATGGACATGAATTATCTTGGTGTGAAAAGTCAAGGCCCACTCAGTGATGGAGCTTCTGGGTGGAATCACGGCCTAGCTGCGCTTTGAGATCATGCAATTTGGATCTTGTTGGGTATATGTAACAATGGAGGCTTTCTTCAAGGTGCCTTCCTGTTGTAGATGTTGAGGAGAAGGGACAAGGAGAATTCAAGTGGGAGTTATAGAAGACTAGTCTAGGATGACTTTTTGTGACTCCAGAGAGGGTCAAGGCAGGTAAAGGAGAATAACTAGATTGGTAGCAACATGCTCCAAGAGTCAAGGAAAAGGGACTCTTTCCAAAAGATACATTTAATTCATCACATCCTATTCTGCAAGCCCAGACAGTTGACTCTTCCCAGTGACAGCCCTTGAAACATGCAAAGATCTCCCCTCAAAATAAAAACAATTAAGGACACACTCCTATGCATGTTTAGACAGAAAAAAGTCCTACAACTTCAAGCATTCCCCAGCCAACATCGTTGGCTGGGGAATGTTGGAAATTGTAGGGCTTTTTTTTTGTTGTTTAAACATGCGTATGACTGCACCCTAAGTGTGTTAATTCCCATCATTTCTTACTCCCAGTTAAAAAATAACAATCAGGAAAGAGCTGAAATCCATCAAAGGAGGGGGCAGGGGTTATATTGAAAAGAAGAAGAAGAAGAAGAATCATGCTTCCAGGCAGGGAATACAAATGACATCGCAGTCCTGAGGACACTGGCCTATCTTTTCCAGATTGGCGCCTTGCATTTAATTTCCCATGACTAATAATGTGTTTATCTTAATATTCAGGAACAGATGTATAGGTTTCGTAACCTAACATTTTAAGTGCCCTTATGAAATGAGATTGATTAATGCTTCCGTGTCATTAGCGGTGCTCTGACAAAAAAATTAAAGAGGAATTACTTAAAACACTTTTAACCTATTCAGGAAGCTAGCTTGTAAAGCCAATGTGAAGTCATGTAGCCTTTCCGCTAGACAATACAGGAATGCAGTGAGCAAACGACTTGTTGAAAATTAAAGAAGATATTACGGCTCCCTATACTGCTTGAGAACCCGTGTGGTGATAATGCAACCTCCCGCAACTTGGTGCCCTCCAGACGTTTCAGGCTACAACTTCCATCAGCCCCAACCAGCATGGCCAGTGGTAAGGGATTATGGGAGATGTGGTTCAAACGTTCTGGAGGGTGCCAGGTCAGAGAAGGCTAGCATAGTGGGTTAGCGTGTAAGAGTGCTGAAGTAGGACTGGGAAGATCTGAGTTCAACTCCCCATGCAGCTCGTTGCATGACCTTGGGCCAGTCATGATCTCTCAGCCTAACCTACTTTACAGAGTTGTTGTTAGGAACCATATGACACTCTCAGAAACATGGTTCAAAATTATCTTGATAGGTTAGAAAACTGGGCAGAAAATAACACAACGGACTGTAACAGATCAGTGCTAAGTTTTTTGTTTAGAAAAAACAAATCAAATGTGCAGTTACAAGATGGGGGATATCTGGCTTGGCAATAGGGATGTTAGAGAAATCTGCTGTGGATTCAAATGAGGCCAGATTCTTTGGAATCCAGCCTCTGGAATCCGCAGCGAATCGGCCCCACTAACCTCCACTCTGGGAGGATTCCATGCGGAACGGCACTTGGATGCTTGCTCAACCAGAGCCGTTCCCCTCCGCACCGACTGCCATTAAAAAAAAAAAAAGGCAATTGGTGCGGAGGTGAACAGGAAGGGCCCAGGAGGTAAGAGGCCCTCAAGCCGGGCGGCTCTGCAGAATCCTTGCGGAGCCGCTCCAGAGGATTCCGGGGGAGGGGGAGGAACAGGTCGCTCCTCCCCCAGGCGGATTCCCCACCGGAACGGATGGTGGGGAATCCGTACACCCCTACTTGGCAATAGTATGTGTAAAAAGGATCTTGGAGTTGTAGTCAGTCACAAGATGAATGTGGGTCAGCAATGTGATGTGGCTGCAAAAACGGCAAATGCAGTTTTAGGTTGCATCTGTCGAAGTATAGTTTCTAAATCATGGAAAGTAATAGTTCCATTCTACTCTGCACTGGTCAGACCTCACCTCGAATAGTATGTCCAGTTCTGAACACCACACTTTAAGAAGGATTCAGATAAACTGGAATGAGTTCAGAGAAGGGCAAGAAAGATGATTGATCATGATCAGAGGTTTAGAAACTAAAGGAAAGATTGAAGGGACTGGGTATCTTTAGCCTGACAAGATAAGACTGAGAGTGTCTATTAATTTGATTGGGGATATATGGCAGATAATTTTAATGTAGTTCCTTTTTTGAGCTGGTCTTTGACCGTAATAAAGTTTTATTCTATTCTATTCTAAAGACTGAGAGGGGATGTGATAGCACTTTTCAAGTTCCTAAAGGGTTGTCACCCAGAAGAGGACCTCAGCCTCTCCAAGAATGACAGAGAAGAAATAACTGGCTTAAGTTACAGGAAGGAAGATTTTGGATGAACATCAGGAAAAAAACTTCCTAAGGGCCAGAGAAGTCACACAATGGGACCAACTGTCTAGGGAGTTGGTGGATTCTGCATCACTGGAGATATTCAAGCAGAGACTGGACAGCCATCTGTCATGTTGCACTTGTGTTTTGCTTGTGGGTTCCTGGTCGACAGCTGTTTGGCCACTGTGTGAACAGAATGCTGGACTAGATGGACCCTTGGTCTGATCCAGCATGGCTCTTCTTATGTTCTTAGGCATGCTTTAAACTGGATTGCTGCACTGAGTGGGGGGTTGGACTTGATAGCCTAAATGGCCCCTTCCAACTCTATGAACCCTTGGAGGAAGGATAGGATAAAAACGTAATGAGTACAAAAGAAAATAGGTTCATGATATATATATAACAGACTGTTATAGTCTGTTAGCATCCACAGAAGAGACTCACCCTGATTTGTTACTTCCAAAACACATGATTTTGGACTTGATGGGAAAAGGTGGGGTGGGGGATACTCCTTGCATAGGAATAAAATGGCCTACTGGAGGAGAGATGGAGACCCATAATGCATCTCATAGAAGTCAAGATGCTCACATGTCAAGATCAGGAGAGTGCAGCCTTGCCCAATGTAGTACCCTACCGATGGGTTCGACTGCATCTCCCATCATTCCCATAATGGGAGTTGTCAGTCCAACACATCTGGAGAGCACCAGCCTGGGGCAGGCTGGTGGTAAAGTGGCTAAGATTGTGAGACATGAACTCACTGGTTACCAGTGTTGGCATCCCTACTAAGGGGACTGTGGCTGATCCCCTCCCAGCAGGGCCTGCACCATCAGCTAAACAACATGTTCATTTCCTACAGCATTTAGAAAATGACCCAATTCTGGGACAGAACTGGGTTGACTAGTGAGTGTGTGACCAAGGGCAACATTATTGTCCATTTTCTCATTTAATGTATTTTTATTTTTACAATGCTGACAAAAATATATAAAGTATACAAACAAATACTAAGACCAAGTGTTATCAACAATGTAAACAATAGAGAGTATAATCAGATTGACCAACAAAACCAGCAAATATCACAAGGTTCCCCATAGCACAAAAGGCTGCACATTTGCTTGATTCTGGTGACACCGATACATTACAAATAAGGACCACTTCTCTATAAATTTATTAAGATTATTGTCCATTTCCTACAGCACTTGCTGGATGCAATCGAGTTGCTCTGTGCTCCAGCTGAACACCTGTTGCGTCTCTGTTGCTT
Source organism: Heloderma suspectum (assembly GCF_057233095.1). NCBI lineage: Eukaryota > Metazoa > Chordata > Lepidosauria > Squamata > Helodermatidae > Heloderma > Heloderma suspectum. Next base: position 14,465,016 of record NC_139460.1, read on the forward strand.
CTGCATTGTATGGTTTGTTTGAAAAGTTCTGGTCTATTTAAATGCACATGGGTTCTTTGAGCACGCTTGGGAAAAGCTTGGGAAAAGCAGCTGTGCTTTGATATTTGAACAGATCCCAGCTTCAGTCCCAGAGCCACTAGACAGCCATAAGCAACCCACTTCTGTTCTCCTATCCTTAATATAGAGATAATGCTACTGGCCTACCTTGCTGGATGGTTCTAAAGGTTACTGAGATATTGCTATGCATCAGTGGTCACATAGCAGTGAGCCTGGTGGTTCCAATTTAGGTGGGGCTGTGAATTCATTCTGGGTTTCACTCAGAACCAGCCAGAACTCTAAAGGAGCTGCCCAAGGTGCTGAACCATATCCTCAAAATAGGTCGAGCACCTTGGATAGCTCCTCTAGAGTTCTGGCAGGGTTTGATTAAAACCCGGAGTGGAATCACGGCCCCACCAAAACCGGAGCCACCAGCCCCCACTGCTATGAATATTAAAACAGTGCAATATAATTGATATAAGTTTTCTGTAGCCACTTTCAATGGGCTTATTCTTTTTCTTCCTTTCCATTCAAAATTTAAAATGAATTCTACTTTTGTAGACCCTTAAATGCATAATCTGGAATGAAAAATTATAGCCCATCCACCCAGATTCACAATTACAAGCACGTGTTAAATAGGAGTGACTACTTCAAACATTAGCACACACACTGTTGTCACTAACTATGTAGTATGTACATAGCTGCTAACTATGTAACTAATTGTAAATATGAAAAAGGTGCTGGTCTGTGTTAAGAGTGAACTGATCTTTAATCAGAAATCTCGAGAAGGCATCTGAAGTTGCAGTAAACTCTGCTCTTGCCAGCTCTTGAATTCTACCAGCCATCACAGCTGTATTTTTAATATATGGCACATTTTAGTAGGACAGGTGGAAAAAAAGGGCTCCTCCACCGAATTATATACATGGGGAAAGAGGGGAATTCTACCATACCATGAATCATAGAATCACAGGGTTGGAAGGGGCCTACAAGACCATCGAGTCCAACCCCCTGCTCAGTGCAGGAAGCCTAATTCCCAGGCGGTCTCCCATCCAAGTACTAACCAAGGCTGACTCTGCTTAGCTTCCAAGATCAGACGAGATCAGGTGCATCCAGCCCTTAACTGGAAGCACTGTTACAGGTTGATGTGAAGACATGAAAAGTCACATCTTCCTCATCCAAATGATAGTTAGATCGATTATGTATGTATGTATATATGTATGTATGTATATTCTGATTCATTTGGTTTAAGAGTGTGGAAGCATCTCTTGTAGCCAACCTTGGAGGGCAGGATTGCTTCCAGCACCTCGACTGACCTTACCTGGTAGAGGGCGCCATCTCTTGATTGAATATCTACAGTTAAAATTAAAAGCTGTCATCCTAAGAGACTTCTTCCAAATTATGCTGTTTCCCCCACCATCTTCTGTAGACATTTTAGGGATCCTGTGAACTCTTTCTACTTAGTTGTGCATTGCTGTGTTTGCTTTTTTAAAAATGCAAGATTGCATTTTCTGGCATTTCTAGTCTAATTACAAGCAGCGGCGATTAATCATGACAGACGAGCAGGTCCATTCCTGCTACTTCAGGGGGGGTTAGGAGAAGAGGCATTGATGTCAAACTCAAAAGCACAGAAATAGCTACGGACCAATTAAGCAATCTTCAGTTTCTTAATCAAGTCTCTAGCCACATCCAAGAGAACATGACACAGAATCCATGTAGTCTATTTGTATTTATTCTGGACAATAAGGAACAGATGTTGTTTAACACTGGTTTATTTATAAAAACAGCTGTACTCGCACGAATACTGAAAACCTTCCCCTACACAGATACATATAAAAGCACTCTCTCAGCATTAACCCCCATTCCCCTTCTGTAACTGCTATTCAAAAATAGCCCAGTTAGGAAACAGCGATGCAGAGTAGGTAGAGAAACTGATCAACTATGTCCTACCTTGCATCCAAACATCAACGACAAAGTGTTGTTGGTGCAGGCAACTTTGCAGTGGCAAATCATTGGTGTAACGCGGTCGGAATAGTTAACAATACGGCACATTCCTTGAGGGCTGCAGTCGGAGCAGCCAGCCGGAGGATCAAGAACAAGCAGCTAACAACAGCACATGGAGAAGCAACATATTCAGCTCAACAGCTAGCCAGATTCTCTCTCTCTCTCTCTCTCTCTCTCTCTCTCTCTCTCCGGTCAGAAGCAGCATCCCAGCCTTTCCACCACCTGTGCCACCAATTCGACCATCCCCTTCCTTGTTGTAGATGAATCAACACTGAGGCATCAATCATGAAGTGTCAGGGTTTCCCCCTTCCACTGGGGGGAATTTTTAAAAAATCTCTCCCCTCCTTTACATCAAACAAAAAATGGAAATGAAGGTGGAATAGCAGGTGCGAGAGCATTAGCATGTAAAAGGATGCTAACGCCTACTCCTAATAATCACATAAGATTGTCATGCTAGCTCAAGTGGGCTGAAAATTATGCCATCGGAAGAAAAATACTGCAGCTCCCGATCTGGTAAAAAGCCAGCGGCTTGCTGCAATACATAGTCATTGTTGAAGGGAGGAAAAAAGTAGAACGTTGCCTCAGAAGCCTTCAGCCTTTTACCAGTATATATTCCAGAAAGATTCGCTCCCAAGCTCCCTCACCAGCACCACAAACACTCCCAGGAAAGAAGAGAGATCAATCCGATGGAACTCCAAAGCAGCGACAGGCATTCCCTTGGTCTGAAAGATGAATCTCGGCTCAAAACAAATCAAAGCTGAATTTGCAAGGCAGCAGGGGAGAGATGACAACTCCACACAGTTGCAAGTAACATTCATATTGTCCTCATCAGACATGGTGGTGGGAGGGATCCCTCCCCAGGCACCAAGTTACAGGTAGATAACCTGACGGTGTGCAAGGGACAACAATGAACTCACCAAACTATCCCAAAGGGTTACCAGTAGGAAGGTTTGGCACAATTCAGATGTGAATTGTGTTCAGATGTTTCCAGCTGAACATCAGATGTTCATAAATGTTCAGATGTTTCATGTTCAGATGTTTCCGGCTGAACATCAGGAAAAACTTCCTGACTATAAGAGCAATATGACAATGGAACCGATTACCTGGGGAGGTGCGGGGCTCTCCCACACTGGAGGCATTCAAGACGAGGCTGGACAGCCATTTGTCAGGGATGCTCTGACTTGGATTCCTGCATTGAGCAGGGGGTTGGACTCGATGGCCTTGTAGGCCCCTTCCAACCCTACTATTCTATGATTCTATGAATTCCACTAATTATGTCTCAGGTACAAGAGGAGGTCAAACTGTTAGCTCAGTGGTCTCTCACTGTTGCTTTGGGTGAGTATAGGCTCATATTTTGGGCACACATGCTACTCATTTGAAAGCAGGGATGGATGGACTCAACTCCATCCATGCCGTACATGGACACAGAGCCCCTGTTTGGCTTCCTGGATGAACTGCTGCACAGTCCACAGGTGTCCAGCAAGCAGAACATCACTACACGATGAACCATTCGAGCCTGTAATCTTGCGTCAATGGCTGTTTTATGGCCGCCATTTATGTAAAAGGCCTTTTATGAAGAAAAAAACAAGCCCCCATTTTTGCTCAAATGAACCACTCAGTGCTTTTTTTTTTTTTTAATGGTCTAAGCCACCCGTCTAAAGGTGCCTCTTGCTTTACATTATGCCAGTAATCAGTAACCCTGTTTTCTTGTGAACTTCAGTCTTTGGGAAATGGCTTGTAGTGAATCATTGTAATGTACACCTTTAGGAGACAGGGGCATTGCTCAGCCTGGGCCTGAATCTATTGACTTCAGCCCAGATCTTTCCCCCCAGAGCCTTGAGTGTCCATTGGTGCCAATCAGTAAAGGCTGGTGGTGCCTTCAGTTTCGGTGGGGCTGTGAATCTATACTGGATTTTAGCCAGAGCCAGCCAGAAGTCAAAAAAGAGCTATCCAGGTTGCTGAACATATTTAGCATGTGGTTCAGCACCTTAGATAGCTCCTCTATAGTTCTGGCTGGCACTGACTAAAATCCAGAATAGATTCACAGCCCAAACAAAATCAGAGCCATCAGCATCCACTGGTGCCAATGGAAGGCTATTACCTCAGCAGGAGGCAATTGTCAAGGGGGATTGCAGCTGGGTTGACTCAACCCTCCCCACTTGCTGCAACACCCACCCCCAATCCCCTCACATGGCAATGAAGCATAGGAAATACAACCTTCAAGTGGTTCTTCTTCTTGTAAGCTTAATTGCATGGGGGGAAGGGGTGAAAGAGTTCATGAAAAAAACAACCAGCCTCTCTTTTTCATGCATTGTCTCACAGCTGTTGCAAATGAATTGTAATGGAAGAGGAAATATTGATTTAGGATGATCTGGGGGTAGGGTGCAAATTAATTTTATTGGGCTGGTTTGGATGGGAAATTAATTGTCTGTCTTTGACTTCTGTAAAGGGTAAATAAATCCTAGTAATTATTTGCATATGTAGATACAAATTAGGATATGTAAATTTTATACAGGGTTGTGACCTGTGGGCCTGGACTCTGAATCTTTTAATTGTCCCTAGCAATGCCTCTTTGGAGGAGAACAACTGGGCGGAATTGACTGAGAGCACCATTTCACGAGGATGATTTTTAAAAAAAAGACATTACAGCATCTATTAAAGTACATGAAACAATATCAGGTTTGGGCTCTTGCAGTATTTATACCTTTTGTAAAAGCAGTATTCATTACTTGGAGGGGGAGGAACAGTAGATGAGGGATGACAGTGGGACTTACTTCCAAGTAAACATGCATAGGATTGTGCTGTTAATTTTCACAAAAGGTGGTGAACGTTGTTCTTGTTGTTGTTGTTCAGCCGTTAAGTCTTGTCCGACTCTTCGTGACCCCATGGACCATAGCACGCCAGGCCTTCCTGTCCTCCACTCTCTCCCGGAGAGAGTTTGTAGAGGAAAAGGCTCCTAAATCATGACCCAAACCTTCCAAGATTCTTCTAGAAACATAGACAAACAGAAGCAAAAAGCCTGTGTTACTGAGGGTACATTAACTATTTTGTTGTTCAGTTGTTAAGTCGTGTCTGACTCTTCGTGACCCCATGGACCATAGTACGCCAGGCCTTCCTGTCCTCCACTCTCTCCCGGAGCGTGCTCAAGTTCATATTCATTGCATCGGTGATGCTATCTAGCCATCTCATCCTCTGCTGTCCCCTTCTCTTTTTGCCTTCAATCTTTCCCAGCATCAGGGTCTTTTCCAGCGACTTTTCTCTTCGCATTAGGGGGCCAAAATATTTGAGCTTCAGCTTCAATATCTGTCTTTCCAATGAGTAGTCAGGGTTGATTTCTTTTAGGATGGACTGATTTGACCTCCTTGCAGTCCAGGGGACTCGTAAGAGTCTTCTCCAGCACCACAGTTCGAAAGCATCAATTCTTCGGTGCTCAGCCTTCCTTACAGTCCAGCTCTCACAGCCATACGTTGCTAGTGGGAAAACCATAGCTTTGATTATATGAATCTTGTTGACAAGGTGATGTCTCTGCTTCTTACTATGCTGCCTAGGTTTGCCATAACTTCCCTCCCAAGGAACAAGCATCTTTTAATTTCATGGCTACAATCACCGTCTGCGGTGATCTTGGAGCACAAGAAAATAAAATCTGTCACCGCTTCCATTTCTTCCCCTTCAATACGCCAGGAAGTGATGGGGCCAGATGCCATGATCTTCGTTTTTTTAATGTTGAGTTTCAAACCAGCTTTTGCACTGTCCACTTTCACCCTCAACAAGAGGCTCTTCAGATCCTCTTCACTTTCTGCCATTAGGGTGGTATCGTCGGCGTCTCTGAGGTTGTTGATAATTCTCCTGGCAATCTTAATTCCAACCTGTGATTCATACAACCCGGCGTTTCTCATGATGTACTCTGCATATAAGTTAAATAAGCAGGGTGACAGTATGCAGCCTTGTCATACTCCTTTCCCAATTTTGAACCAATCGGTTGTTTCATGTCTGTTTCTTACTGTTGCTTCTTGACCCTCGTACAGGTTTCTCAGGAGACAGGTAAGGTGGTCTGGTACTCCCATCTCTTTCAGAATTTGCCATAGTTTGTTGTGATCCACACAATCAAAGGCTTTAGCATAGTCAATGAAGCAGAAATAGACATTTTTCTGGAATGCTCTTGCTTTCTCCATGATCCAGCAAATGTTGACAATTTGATCTCTAGTTCCTCTGCCTCTTTGAAACCCAGCTTGTACTTCTGGTAGTTCTCGGTTCACATACTGCTGAAGCCTAGCTTGTAGGATTTTGAGCATAACCTTGCTGGCATGTGAAAGGAGCGCAATTGTACAGTAGTTTGAACACTCTTCGGCACTGCCCTTCTTTGGAATTGGAACGTAAACTGACCTTTTCCAGTCTTGTGGCCACTGTTGGGTGTTCCAAATGTGTTGGCATATTGAGTGCAGCACTTTAACAGCATCATCTTTTAGGATCTTAAATAGCTCAGCTGGAATACTGTCATCTCTGCTAGCTTTGTTGTTACTAATGCTTCCTAAGGCCCACTTGACTTCATTCTCTAGGATGTCCAGCTCAAGTTCAGTGACCGCACTATCATGGCTATCAGGGACGTTAAGATCTTTCCTGTATAGTTCTTCTGTGTATTCTTTCCACCTCTTCTTAATCTCATCTGCTTCTGTTAGGTTTTTGCCTTCTTCTTCTCTTCCAAAGAAGGAAGTCCCTGCCTTCTTTGTCCTTTATCATGCCCGTCTTTGCACAAAACGTTCCCTTGAGATCTCCAATTTTCTTGACGAGATCGCTAGTCTTTCCCATTCTATTGATTTCCTCGATTTCTTTGCATTGTTCATTTAAGAAGGCCTTCTTGTCTCTCTTTGCTGTTCTCTGGAACTCTGCATTCAGTTGGATATATCTTCTCCTTTCTCCCTTGCTTTTTGCTTCCCTTCTTTCCTCAGCTACTTGTAAAGCCTCATCAGACAGCCACTTGGCTTTCTTGCATTTCTTTTTCTTTGGGATGGATTTCGTTGCTGCCTCCTGAACAATGCTATGGACCTCTGTCCATAGTTCCTCAGGCACTCTGTCTATCAGGTCTAATCCCTTAAACCTATTCCTCACCTCCACTGTATATTCATAAGGGATATGATTTAGGTCATACTTGAATGGTTTAGTGGTTTTCCCTACGTTCTTCATTTTAAGCCGAAATTTTGCAAGAAGCAGCTCAACCACAGTCAGCTCCAGGTCTTGTTTTTACTGACTGTATAGAGCTTCTCCATCTTCGGCTGCAAAGGACATAATCAATCTGATTTTGATATTGACCATCTGGTGATGTCCATGTGTAGAGTTGTCTCTTGTGCTGTTGCAAAAGAGTGTTTGCTATGAATTTAGGGATGTACGAAACTCCCCTTACCTGGCTCCGCCGGGTTCCGCTGGGTGGGGAGGCGCTCCGTCCCTCCCCCCGGAATCCTCGCTGGCTGGCTCCACTCTGTGGGGATTCCGTGGAGCCGCCGGCTGGCTCCGCCAGCAGCCGGACATCCGGCCACTGGCTAGCAGGGACACAAATGGCGGCAGCCGTAGCCGCCGCCGTTTGCGTCCCTATAGTCAGCCGTGATAGGCTACGTAAAGACTTATGTAGCCTATCATGTCTGGCTTAAAAAAAAAAAATGCGTGTACGCAAATTTACATAGACTAAGACAGCGAAAATAAGGGGGAACGCAAATAGCGTCTGCTACGCTATTTGTGTTCCGCTTATTTTCTCCATCTTAGTCTACATAAATATTTACGTACACTAAGACGGCCAAAAATAAGGAACGCAAATAGCGGCAGCTGTAGCCGCTGCCATTTATGTATGCGTTGGTTTTTTTTTTTTTTAAGCCAGACATGATAGGCTACATAAGTCTTTACATAGCCTATCACGTCTTGTTAAAAAAAAAAAATGACAAGACTGCAAATGGCGGCGGTGGCAGCCAGTCGGAAGACCAGCCGCCGCAGCCGCCGCCACTCGGAAGATCCGCCCCAGGTAAGTCTCATCCCGGGGGGATCCGTGGGGGGGCAGGGGGATGGCAGGCCATTCCGCCACAGATTTTGGGGGGCCGAATGCACTGGCATTCGGCTTCACCGAGATCCGTGGCAGAATTCTCTGCCATCCCTAGCTATGATCAGCATGTAGGGATGTACGAAGGTCACTTACCTTTCGTGGATTATGTTGATGGTGAGGGGGAGGTGTTCTGTTCCTCCCTGTGGAATCCTCGATGTGGGGGAGGCGCTCCGTTCCTCCCCCCCGGAATCCTCCGTGGCCGGCTGTGCTCCATGGCAGCTCCGCGGAGCAGCCGTCCAGGCCCAGCCAGGCCAGAGCTGTCCGCAGCCGGATTTCCGGCCACAGAGGGCTCTGGGTAAAAAAAAACAAAACTGCGTACGCAAATGGTGGTGGCTATGGCCGCCGCCATTTGCATTCCTTATTTTTGCCGTCTGAATCTACATAAATATTTACGTAGACTATGATGGCGAAAATAAAGAGGAATGCAAATAGCGTAGCAGGTGCTATTTGCGTCCCTTTTTGATTCACTGTTTTAACCTACGTAAATCTTTACGTAGGGTAAAATGGCGAATCAAACAGGGATGTAAATAGTGCATGCTACGCTATTTGCGTTCCCCTTTATTTTCGCCGTCATAGTCTATGTAAATATTTACGTAGATTAAGACGCCAAAAATAAGGAACGCAAATGGCGGCTGTAGCCACCGCCATTTGCGTACGCAGTTGTTTTTTTACCCAGAGCCCTCCGCGGCCGGAAATCCGTCTGCGGACGGCTCTGACCTGGTTTGTTTGTTTGTTTGTTTTAACCCTGCCATGATAGGCTACGTAAAGATTTACGTAGCCTACCATGTCGGGGGGGGGTTGGTTTTTTTCTACAAGACAAATGGTGGCGGCGGCAGCCCGTCGGAAGACCAGCTGCTGCAGCCACCTGGAAGATCCGCCCCAGGTAAGTCTCGTCCCAGGGGGGATCCGCGGGAGATCAGGGGGTGGCAGGCCATTCCGCCACAGATTTTGGGGGGCCGAATGCACTGGCATTCGGCCTCACCAAGATCCGTGGTGGAATTCTCTGAAATCCCTATCAGTATGTTCTCTTGGCAAAACTCTATTAGCCTTTGTCCTGCTTCATTTTGTACACCAAGGCCATGCTTGCCTGTTATCTCGGTGATTTCTTGACTTCCTACTTTGGCATTCCAATCCCCTATGATGAAGAGGACATCTTTTTTTGGTGTTAGTTCTAGAAGGTGTTGTAGGTCTTCACAGAACCGATCAACCTCAGCTTCTTCAGCCTCAGTGGCTGGGGCACTGAATTGAATTCCTGTGATGCTGAATGGTTTGCCTTGGATTCGTACTGAGATCATTCTATTGTTTTTGAGATTGTACCCCAGTACTGCTTTTCCCACCCTTTTATTGACTATGAGTGCTACTCCATTTCTTCTAAGGGATTCTTGCCCACAGTAGTAGATATGATGGTCACCTGAATTAAATTCGCCCATGCTTGTCCATTTTAGTTCGCTGATTCCCAAGATGTCGATGTTCAATCTTGCCATCTCATGTTGGACCACCTCCAGCTTACCTTGATTCATTGATCTGACATTCCAGGTTCCTAGACAATATTGTTCTTTACAGCATCGGATTTTCTTTTCACCACCAGACACATCCACAGCTGAGTGTCCTTTTGGCTTTGGCCCAGCCGCTTCACTCTTTCTGGTGCTACTTGGAAATTCCCTCTGCTCTTCCCCAGTAGTATATTGGACACCTTCCAACCTGAGGGGCTCATCTTCCGGTGTCATCTCTTTTAGCCTTGTGATACGTTCCATGGGGTTTTCTTGGCAAGAATACTGGAGTGGGTTGCCATTTCCTTCTCCAGTGGACCACATTTTGTCAGAACTCTCTGCCATGACCTGTCCGTCTTGGGTGGCCCTGCACGGCATAGCTTATGGCTTCACTGAGTTACACACACCCCTTTGCCACAACAAGGCAATGATCCATCCATGAAGGGGTGGTGAATGTTAGGAACTTAGAACTCCATACAAGATCAGACCAAAGGTCCCTCTTGTCCAAACTGATGCTTCTATGAAGCCGAGAGGGCCCAGAGGCCCTCCTTGAAGAATTGAAGGTTGCTGAATCACCTGATGGCAGGGATGCAAAGGAGAGGGGATAGGTGTTGTCTCTGCATCCTCCTTCAGAGGCTTTTTTGACTGCCCACTGTCAGAAACAGGATGCTGGACTACACTGACTTTTGGCCTGATCCTAGCACAGCAAGGCGATTCTTGCAAGCTCCATCTCTACAAGTGAGGTCATTGAATGAAAGGGCTTATGTCTTTATAATACTTGAAGCTCCCTAAGTTTCCACTGGCACCCCCCCCACACACACACACAGAGAGAGAACAATTTGTGGGATCTTAGATGCAGATGCAACTAAGAAAACGAGAGAGAGAGAGAGAGAGAGAGAGAGAGAGAGAGAGATTCTTCCTAATCTTTGTGCCAGGTTTCCCACATGCCCAGCAGATGGCACTCAGAACCTTTTATAGTTCCACTTCACCATTAAATTAAAGCAAAAAGGTGTGAGGTAATAGCCTAGCCCCTTTTGGAAATACAATGTTCAAGTCCTGAAACAGAGACGCCAGCCAACAGGTGCTGCCCTTCTCCAAATATAACTGATAGCAAAATCTGCACCTATGGAATGGCTCCCTTTTGCAAAGGAAATCCTGTCCCTTCTAAAAGTGGCAAAGTTACTGATCAGGGCAGTTGCTGATTCTCTCATGCTGGTTGTCCCTCTCCCTAGGCTGCTCATAAACCTGTTTTATTTCAGGCACAGAAAAAAAAAGTCCTACAACTCCTAGCATTCCCCAGTCAGCATGGCTGGCTGGGGAATCCTGGGAGCTGTAGGACTTTTTCCTGCCTAAACATTAATAGGATTGCAACTTTAGGTATTTATACCCTGCCTTCTTTACAGAAGACCCTTCCCTTCTGGTGCCCTCCAGATGTGTTGGACTGCAATTTCCATAATTCCCAGACAGCATAGCCTAGGGATGTCCATCACTTGGAACCCGTCTCACTTTTGGCTGGATGGAGTTCCATGGGGTGCCTGGCTCAGCTTGCATTAATGGGCCAAGCTGTGGGTTTTTACCTGAACTCTGTTGAGCCAGCCATAATTTGTACAAATAGAGATTTGTGGCAACAATTTGCACATCTGAGCAGATTACAGCTGCAGGTTGTGTAGTCTGTGCAAATTTCAGCTTCAATTTGCATAATCTGTGCACTTTTCAGAAGAAATCTGCACAAATTACGCAAATCTGCACAAATTGCAGCCATAATTTGTGCAAATTAAAACATACAGAAAAACATGAACTTGCCCAACTTGCTGCAGAGCGAGTTGGGCTCTGCAGTACAATAACAGGCCAAATCAATTTAAGCTCATCGAGCTCCACACACACACACACACACACACACACGCATGCACGCACGCACGCACACCGGGTGGATTTCTCTGGCATCCCTAGCATGGGGATTGGAGGGCACCAGCTTGGGGAAGGCTGTTATAGAGCAACCAAGGCACCAGGGATAAGAAGGGGTAAAATTTAATCTCATTTGAAGGGATACAATGACCCCTTGCTCAGTGCAGGAAGCCTGATTCCCAGGCGGTCTCCCATCCAAGCACTGACCAGGACCGACCCCACTTAGCTTCCAAGATCAGACAAGCACGTGCACATCCAGCCCTTTACTTGTTACTGAGGAAATGGGGGCTGCTGAGGAAGCTGTGTGATCGGTAGCTGGAAGAAGACATGGGGCCGTCGAGAGCTGTGATTGGACAGGAGGGAAATACAAACACCGTCGCATATGGACAGGCGGGGGAGGGGACTACAACCGGATACGGTAGCAAAGGCAGAAAATCAGAGCACATTAAGGGGAAATACCGGGATATTAGGGTATTGAAAGCGGGAGCACGGAAGTGGGAAATTCCAGTTCCAATTCGAGGCAGCTACTGCATAGTGTGAAAGGCGGGCGGTGAAACCTCATTGGAAGCGAAAAAAAGCAGTAAGTGTAGATCCAACCTCAAAGATGTCATAAGAACATAAGAAGAGCCCTGCTGGATCAGACCAAGGGTCCATCTGGTCCAGCATTCTGTTCACACAGTGGCCAACCAGCTGCCAATGGGAAACCCATAAGTAGGACATGAGTGCAACAGAACCCTCCTGCCCACAATTTGCAGAAATTTCTGAGCAACTTGCACAAATTTGTGCATAAGTTGCACAATTTATGGGGAAATCTGTACATAAGTTGTACACATTATGGCCAAATCTGTGCAAATTACAGCTGAATTTTTGCAAATTCCTCAGAAATGTGTACAAATCGCAGAAACTGCAAAAAATGCACAATATGCTAAGGAAATCTGCAAACTGACCCAACTCACTGCAGACTGAGTGAGCACCACAGTAGGAACCAAAATGAAGTCGGGGGGGGGGGGGCAAACCTAGGAAAACTTGTTGAACTCTGCCCTCCAAACGGATTTCTCCAACATCCCTAGTGAAGAGGTCGACAATTGTGGAAGCATTAGACTGGCCTTCCTCAACCTGGCGCCCTCCAAAAGTCTTGGGCCACAGCTCCCATCCTCCCCAGCCAATGGGCATGCTGGCTGGGGAGGATGGGAGCTTTGGCCCAAGACAACTGGGAAGTGCTGGGCTGGGAGGTCTGCATTAGATAATAATATTTAGAATGCATAATGTAAGAGTAACATGGGCACACACGATGTATCTGTATTGACTGTGTAGGCCTTGTTATTAAGCTATTTATTAAAACAGATTCACTTTCAGGTTGGTCCTTCCTCACTCATGGCAAGCATTGGTGTAAATTTAGAAAAAGAAGTGTGGTTTCCATGACAATTCATTCCATAGTTACAAGCCAGCAGCCACTATCATTTAAAAAAAATGAATCACACAGTTACCTTAAAGGTGGTAGCATGCAGTGTTGCTGGTCCAATGCTCAGCAATTTGGCATTCTTCAATATTTTTAAGAGGAGACATTAATCTAGAATGCCCCCCATAAAAGATTTTTCACATTCCTGATACTCCCCTGTGCTCCAACGTCAGAGACACGAAATTGCTCTTTGTCCTCTCTAAAAGAAAATGTATCCTAAAATTATATGTTACAGTGAATCCATTCACAAGTTTCACATGAGAGTTCTATTTTGAGTGAGCCCATGATCTGACAAGCAAAAGCCTCCTTTGCACATTTTTAATCCAAGTAGGAGTGGAAGATGGTGGGAAGAGACAGATGTTAATTTGCTTCTCATTTTTTTCAACCCCCTTGCATGCATTCCAAAATAAGATGACATGCTGATTTGTTTCCAAGCCACACTCTGCTCCCTATTCATTTAAAAAAAAAAATGTAGCCCAAACTGGTGCTTAAAAGGAAGAATAAAATAGGTACTCATCATTTGAAGAAGGAAGAGGAAGATTTCTCTTGATCCATTACAAGATAACAGCTCATTAAAAATAATATATAGAACAGCATATTTGGATTAGCTACAGGACTATTGCCAACAGCAAACAATAAGCAAAATACTGTACTAAAACGCATTCTGGAAGTATTCTAAAACAAATCAAGGAATCAACTGAAGACATGCTATATATCCCTCTGCTCTCAGAAGTATGGTGGGTGGACATGAAGAACAGAGCCTTTTCTGTGCTGGCACCAAGAAAATGGAACACCATACCCAAAGAAGTTTGCCTGGCCACATTGTTACTCACATTTTGATGTGCAGTTAAGTTCTGTCTCTTCCAGTGGGCACTTTTAGGTGCTGCCTTTTGATATGGGTTTTTAACTAGGGGTGATCTGAAAGTTTGAATTTTTAAGATGCTAACTCAGTGGAAGGGGGGGTGTTCAAACAGTTTTTGGAGGCTGCATGCTTACTATTGGAGACTGGGCAGAAATATCTTTTAAACTCTTTGCTGCTGCCACAGCCCTTTGCAGTGGAGAGCAGTTGCCATTATTCTCCCCCAGAATGTTCTGAGAGGGGTTGGGCTGGGGCAAAATGATGGAGTGGCAGTCTCAGTTTTTTACTGCCACTGTTTTTATTCTGTTTTGAACTGTACATAAGTTTAGTTAGGGCAGAATCCCATGGGGATAGGCAGCCACCTCCAAACTCGGAGGCGACCGCCTACCCAATGCAGGGCAGGAGAAACACAGAGGGGATCATTCTCTCCGCGCTTCTCCTGCCCTGCATTTGTGGCTAGACAGCCGATTTCAGCTGTCTAGCTGCGGGAGGGCGGAGCAGGGGAGGAGGCTGCTGGATGACATGTAGGATGTGTTGTACAAGCATTTCCTCCCTCCTCGCCCCAGAACGCTCCCTGATTGCCCCGTTTTGGCTGCTCCATGCTCTTCTTCTGAGCACGGGGCATGGGGCCGTTCCAGACTGCCTCCGAGGCAGCACGGAAGGGGCAGAAGGTTGGTTCCCTGGGAACTGACCTCAGAACGCGGACTCCAAGGTAAGTTCCCATAAAACCACATATCCCATGGCTGTCTACCCGCTGACTAGTGGCCATAGGATTGCTCCCTTAGTTATATTTGATCATTTCTGATTTTGCTGTTGCTTTGATTTTGCTGTAATTGTAACACCCACATAGACTGTTTTTATGCAAAAATGTTAGTTTAAAAAATGAGATGGATAAATCAATCTATTTCCAGTCCATGTCAGTATCACATCTACTCAGTCCATCCATTCAGTCCATTCCATCGAATTCCTGCATCAGTCTCTGATTTCTTTTTAAAAATGCACAAAATAATTCATTGATTTTTGTATGCAGGTTTCCCGAATATAAAAGTTGTGCACACAACTTTTCCAGCGGAGAACTGCATCACAAGATTCAGAGAAATGCACAATCCAAAGGATAACTGCATTCCAAACTGCATATTAGTCCATTGATTAAAATTTAGGTTGATTCACTTAAAAATGCAGACTAAGCAAAATGCTCCCCTATCCCTATTAAAAATGTTATAAACAAGCAAGCAAACAAGATTTTAAAATGGATATTATCTTTTTGATGCCAGGCAAAACCCATTTTATTTTCCTAGGCATTTCAATTCAGTCTTTCCATCAGTTATGGAATTAGTTTTACACTGCTTTTATCTGCTGCTTAGCTTTTACCAAATTGCTTATGTTGCCAGTATCTTTTTATTGATTGTTTTGGCTTTTATATTGTTGATCTTCGTTACTGATTGTACTTTCTGTGTGTTTCTAAAAAATATTTTAAAAATTGGGGGGAATGAGGGATAAAAGTGAAAGAAATGTTTTAGATAGAACACAGAGTGCTATTTCATTTGCTATACTAGTCCTGAAAGCAAAAAGTCCCATGCAAGTTAAGAAGCTAGTTTTTATTTAAATTAACTTTATTCTACCTTTCCACTATTCTGCCCACTGTGTATTATACATCAACTCTGTACTTAATACTGAAAATAATATAAGTGACTAGATACTCAAGGAGTATCATGCAGTTGCAGTAATCCTTGGGCCATCTTGTGTCTCATTTCACCCTGTGCAGAACAGCCAGACTGTCTATATTTTTCCAGGGTTGTTTTTTTTTTAAGAAGATTGCAATTCTACTTCTGCAGGAGCTCAGATTTGGCTTTTATTTTTTCCAGTGAAAGCTAATTCCATCAATGACTGAGGGTGAGTAGCCACGTAGAACACCTTTCTCTGCACCCTCAAGTAGGGATGTATGGGTAGCGTAAAATCCATTCCATCTGTGTCTTGCAGGTTGTCAGGAGCCTTTCATTCCAATGTCCGCCCTTCAATGGAATTGGATTTTTTTTTTAGTTTCTGAATTTGTGCAAATTCACACATGCAACAAAATGTGCTTTATAGAATCATAGAATAGTAGGGTTGGAAGGGGCCTACAAGTCCATTGAGTCCAGCCCCCTGCTCAATGCAGTAATCCAAGTCAGAGCATCCCTGACAGAGGGCTGTCCAGCTTCATCTTGAATGCCTCCAGTGTGGGAGAGCTCACCACCTCCCTAGGGAATGGGTTCCATTGTCGTATGCTCTAACAGTCAGGAAAACAACTTTTTTCCTGACATTCAGCCGGAATCTGGCTTCCTGTAAGTTGGGCCCATTATTCCATGTCCTGCACTCTGGGATCATGGAGAAGAGATCCTGGCCTTCCTCTCTGTGACAACCTTTCAAGGACTTGAAGAGCGCTATCGTATCTTTTCTCAGTCTTCTCTTCTCAAGGCTAAACATGCCCAGTTCTTCCAGTCTCTCCTCATAAGGCTTTGTTTCCAGTCCCTGATCATCTTCATTGCCCTCCTCCTCTCCAACTTCTTCTTCTTAGAAGCTATTTCCTATCAGAGGTTAGCTATCATTACAGTTTTGTTTTTTTTTTGTTTTTTACTCTGAATAATTGTATAGAAGTACAGCTAAACCATTCCCTCAAATTCTTTAACCACAATGTTTGTCTTCTTCCCATTGATGTTTTTCCTTCAATTTTCCCTAGCATAATCAGTTAGAGTATGGTGTATTTTTCACTTCAGATAATATGACCAAGGTATTCTAATTTTCTTCTGTTGATAGCATTTATTAGTTCTGTTTGTTTGCTTACTCTACATAGTACATTCTCACTTGTTACTTGATCATTCCATGGTATCTTCAACATGCGTCAGTATATCCACATTTTGAAAAATTCGCAAATCCCCCCCCCAAAAATGTGCAATTTCACATATTACCCTATGGGGGGAATATGAAAAATAAAAAACAACGCAGCTGAAATGCACATTTTTCTATGATGAAATTTGTGCTAAATTCCTGAAGGTTAGAAAAACAGTCCTCAAGTCCACAGAATCCACATGATGGGGGGGGGGGGAGCTGGTCCACTACAGAATCCAGGGGTTGGATTCATAAAAATCCAAACTCATACCATTCCATTGTGGATTTCTCTGACATCCCTACCCTCAAGTGAGGCGCTGTGATAAATGCTGGGGAGGAAGTACTCTCCTAAGTTTGCTGAGCCTAGGGCTGGTTGCCTCTCAAAAATGTGGTAATGAGGATGCTGCAGTGACATGTGATCAAGGTGGGGTCACCACAGACAAATGTCTCCTCTATGCATCTAAATAAGAAGAGGATCAGGTGGCATTTGTTGAGAAATCTGTTGGATCATAGGGCTGGGCCAGTCAGGGCCTTATAAGACATAACTGGAAGACAACAGGAAGCCAGTGGAAGTTTAAGAGCATAGGAATAATATGCTTCCTTCCTTTCTGGAGGTGTTGTGCACTAGCGAAGTGGGCTATGCAGACTACAGTTGGCTAAATCTTCTGCTGATAGGCACAGCAAGACCAGCCATCATAAAAATAGAATTTGTCCCATGCCACAATGCCTAAAGCCAATGTTAGTGTCATGGAACAATGGTGAACATTCACAGGCAGTTATTTTCATCCGGTAGAAGCTGGAGAAGAATGTTTGGAGCATGAATGAAACAACGCTTGGCAACTCAATTTGCTGGCAGGCATATTGTGAAAAGCATCAAGAGATGATTCCCATGGGAGCACACCCACATGAATTTCACACACCACCCAATGCATAGTTATATTTCTCTGGGATCTCTTCCCCCATTGCCATTTCAGAGATGACTGGGGCTAAAGACATCCCCCCACACACACACACACTTTCAAGCAGGCTTTGGAAACTTACATACTCACCACTTAAATGGTCACTTGCTTTGTGTTAAACACAGACTAAGCAGCGTAGATTCAGCTACTAGATCACCCCAACACACAATGCTTAGAAAACAGAAGCAGTTCCAGCACATTCAATAGAAAGTAACTGAGTAATGAGTTTTGGAGGGATATACATGTGCCTTCCAGAACAGCTCATGTCTTCATTGTCCCCCTGTTCTCCACAAAGGATCATCCTAGGGGGCTGGCAAATGGGAGCCATTCCATGTACATTGCCCATGTACAAGAGTATGCAAGACTCTGTGGCACTCTGGTCCCTTTCTGGCAACAACTGGGCCCTCTCCACTATCCAGGGGAGGGGGGAACCAGGAAGGTACAAAATGCTGTCATACTAGTTCCTTTGAGCATCTGAGTAAGGGCACAATCCTATGCATGTTTAGACAGAAAAAAGGCCCAGAACTCCCAGCATGCCCCAGCCAGCCATGCTGGTTGGGGAATCCTGGGAGCTGTAGGACTTCTTTTCTGTGTAATCACACATAGGATTGCGCCGTAAGTCACTAAGCACCAAAACAAAACAAAAAATGCTGAGATGCTGATTCTTAATCTTAATTAATGGGGGGGGTGTAAAATCTAATTTCAGTTATCTAGCAATGTCCAAAAATGAATCCAGTTCTCCCAGCTTAATTATGAACCGGAGTGTGGGATGGCGCCAATCCATCACTACAGGACCTTATTTATGGCCTTCGTACAAACCACACAATACATTCTATTGATCTTCTGCTACATTGCAAGATTTCCCAGACTGCTACTCATCTTTGCTGCTCTTCTCAAAGAGAGCCACCAAAATCAAATGCAGCCTACACAGAGATTTTAAAAAAGTTTTGTCAGCACGTTATGCTGGTTTAAAAGCAAAGCAAAACAAGACAAAACCACCTTCTCTGCCAAAACCTGTACAGATGCTAAGTGGCCCTTGTTAAGGGTACCACTGTTGACAATTCAAATGTTAGGAATCACCTCAGCCTTTTAGAAAATCAGAGACATCTAAACTGGGGCTGTGCATGGACCCCCCCCCCCATTCACTTCGGAGGCCAATTTGGATCTTCTCAATCAGCCCTGATTTGCTTTGGATTGATTCTGACCTGATGCAGTTCACTTCGGATTCAGATACAAATCAAGATTCAGATCTCCAAATTATTTGGATTTTACATTTTCCCATTGATTACAGTGGAAAACAGAAATAACCATAACTTTTTTCAGTTTTTAAGATAAATAAATGAAATATGGGGACCTGACAGCCCTAATGGAGGGCACTGAACCTGCCAAAGTCAGACAGTTTGGCCCAGTGTTTGTGCTGGACACAGGTAAAATGTGCTTTCTTAAAGGAAATTTCTCAAAGCAAAGAGCTATAATTCTTCAGTGCTTCCACAGAAGTGTATGCAATTTGGACACCTGGAAGTCACAATGGAGGTGAATGAACCTGCCAAATTTCAGACAGTTTGGTCCAGTGTTTTTTGTGCTGGCTATACAGAAAATTTCCTTTTCTCAGAAACTAAAACAAAAGGTAAAAAGCTGTCAGCCACACACAGGATTAGAGATCCTAATCAGAACGTGTTTAAGGTGACAATTAGGAGGTCACTATCCCTAATCTCTGGTGTAGGTTTTTCTTGAAGTGCAAAAGCACTTTCCTTTTGACTAGGGATGGCAGAGAATTCCACCATGGATTCCAGTGAGGCCGGATTCTTTGGAATCCGGCCCCCCGGAATCCGTGGCAGGACGGCCTCCTGCCCCCCCCCGCCCCCCCCACGGAATCCCCCGGGACGGCACTTACCTGGGGCGGATGTGGCGGATTCAGCGGCTCTGGCGGCTCCAGCGGTGGTGGCTGGTTTCCTGGCTGGCCAAGGCAGGGCTGCTGCCACCACCACCATTACTGTCCTTGGACCGTGATAGGCTACGTAAGAATCGGCTAACGTCAAAAAAAAAAAAAAAAACCACAGCGTACACAAATGGTGGCGGCTAGGGCAGCCGCCATTTGCGTTCCCTATTTTTCACTGATTTATCTTACATAAATATTTACATAAGATAAAATGGGGGGGAAAAGGGGAACGCAAATAGCGTAGTGGACGCTATTTGCGTTCCTTTATTTTTTGCCGTTCTAACCCACGTAAATGTTTATATTTATATATCTACGTAAATTCCCAGCAATCTTAATTCCGACCTGTGATTCATTCAACCCGGCGTTTCTCATGATGTATCACGGTCTTTTCCTGTGAGTTTTCTCTTCACATTAGGTGGCCAAAATATTTGAGCTTCAGCTTCAGTATCTGTCCTTCTAATGAGCAGTCAGGGCTAATTTCCTTTAGGATGGACTGATTTGACCTCCTTGCAGTCCAGGGGACTCGTAAGAGTCTTCTCCAGCACCACAGTTCGAAAGCATCAATTCTTCGGCGCTCAGCCTTCCTTATAGTCCAGCTCTCACAGCAATACGTTACTACTGGGAAAACCATAGCTTTGATTAGACAGGCCTTTGTCAGCAAGGTGATGTCTCTGCTTCTTACTATGCTGTCTAGGTTTGCCATAGCTTTCCTCCCAAGGAGCAAGCATCTTTTAATTTCATGGCTACAGTCACCGTCTGCGGTGACCTTGGAGCCCAAGAAAGTAAAATCTGTCACTGCTTCCATTTCTTCCCCTTCCATATGCCAGGAAGTGATGGGGCCAGATGCCATGATCTTAGTTTTTTTAATGTTGAGTTTCAAACCAGCTTTTGCACTCTCCTCTTTCACCCTCAACAAGAGGCTCTTTAGATCCTCTTCGCTTTCTGCCATTAGGATGGTATCATCTGCGTATCTGAGGTTGTTGATAATTCTCCTGGCAATCTTAATTCCGACCTCTGATTCATCCAACCCGGCGTTTCTCATGATGTACTCTGCATATAAGTTAAATAAGCAGGGTGACAATATGCAGCCTTGTCGTACTCCTTTCCCAATTTTGAACCAATCGGTTGTTCCATGTCTGGTTCTGACTGTTGCTTCTTGACCCTCATACAGGTTTCTCAGGAGACAGGTAAGGTGGTCTGGTACTCCCATCTCTTTCAGAATTTGCCACAGTTCATTGTGATCCACACAATCAAAGGCTTTAGCGTAGTCAATGAAGCAGAAATAGACATTTTTCTGGAATTCTCTTGCTTTCTCCATGATACAGTGAACGTTGGCGATTTGATCTTTAGTTCCTCTGCCTCTTCGAAACCCAGCTTGTACTTCCGGTAGTTCTCGGTTCGCGTACTGCTGAAGCCTAGCTTGTAGGATTTTGAGCATCACCTTGCTGGCATGTGAAATGAGTGCAATTGTATGGTAGTTTGAACACTCTTTGGTGTTGCCCTTCTTTGGAATTGGAATGTAAACTGACCTTTTCCAGTCTTGTGGCCACTGTTGAGTGTTCCAAATTTGTTGGCATATTGAGTGCAGCACTTTAACAGCATCATCTTTTAGGATCTTAAATAGCTCAGCTGGAATACTGTCATTTCCGCTAGCTTTGTTTTTAGGAATGCTTCCTAACGCCCACTTGACTTCACTCTCTAGGAGGTCCAGCTCAAGTTCAGTGACCGCACTATCATGGCTATCAGGGACATTAAGATATTTCCTGTATAGTTCTTCTGTGTATTCTTTCCACCTCTTTTTAATCTCATCTGCTGCTGTTAGGTCCCTGCCTTCTTTGTCCTTGATCATGCCCATCTTTGCACAAAACGTTCCCTTGAGATCTCCAATTTTCTTGAAAAGATCTCTAGTCTTTCCCATTCTGTTGTTTTCCTTGATTTCTTTGCATTGTTCATTTAAGAAGGCCTTCTTGTCTCTCCTTGCTATTCTCTGGAACTCTGCATTCAGTTGGATATATCTTCCCCTTTCTCCCTTCTTTTTGTTTCCCTTCTTTCCTCAGCTACTTGTAAAGCCTCATCAGACAGCCACTTGGCTTTCTTGCATTTCTTTTTCTTTGGGATGGATTGAGTTGCTGCCTCCTGAACAATGTTATGGACCTCTGTCCATAGTTCCTCAGGCACTCTGTCTATCAGGTCTAATCCCTTAAATCTATTCCTCACCTCCACTGTATATTCATAAGGGATATGATTTAGGTCATACCTGAATGGTTTAATGGTTTTCCCTATGTTCTTCAATTTAAGCCGAAATTTTGCAACAATCAGCTCATGATCTGAGCCACAGTCTGCTCCAGGTCTTGTTTTTACTGACTGTATAGAGCTTCTCCATCTTTGGCTGCAAAGGACATAATCAATCTGATTTTGATATTGACCATCTGGTGATGTCCATGTGTAGAGTCGCCTCTTGTGCTGTTGGAAAAGAGTGTTTGCTATGATCAGCATGTTCTCTTGATAAAAACTCTATTAGCCTTTGTCCGGCTTCATTTTGTACACCGAGGTCATGCTTGACTGTTATCCCAGTGATTTCTTGACTTCCTACTTTGGCATTCCAATCCCCTATGATGAAAAGGACATCTTTTTTTGGTGTTAGTTCTAGAAGGTGTTGTAGGTCTTCACAGAACCGATCAACCTCAGCTTCTTTGGCCTCAGTGGTTGGGGCATAGACTTGAATTACTGTGATGTTGAATGGTTTGCCTTGGATTCGTACTGAGATCATTCTATCATTTCTGAGATTGTACCCCAGTACTGCTTTTCCCACCCTTTTGTTGACTATGAGTGCTACTCCATTTCTTCTAAGGGATTCTTGCCCACAGTAGTAGATATAATGGTCACCTGAATTAAATTCGCCCATGCTTGTCCATTTTAGTTCACTGATTCCCAAGATGTCGATGTTCAATCTTGCTCTCATGTTGGACCACCTCCAGCTTACCTTGATTCATTGATCTGACATTCCAGGTTCCTAAACAATATTGTTCTTTACAGCATCAGACTTTCTTTTCACCACCAGATACATCCACAGCTGAGTGTCCTTTCAGCTTTGGCCCAGCCACTTCATTCTTTCTGGTGCTACTTGGAAATTCCCTCTGCTCTTCCCCAGTAGGATATTGGACACCTTCCGACCTGAGGGGCTCATCTTCCGCCGTCATCTCTTTTAGCCTTGTGATAAGTTCCATGGGGTTTTCTTGGCAAGAATACTGGAGTGGGTTGCCATTTCCTTCTCCAGTGGACCACATTTTGTCAGAACTCTCCGCCATGACCTGTCTGTCTTGGGTGGCCCTGCACGGCATAGCTTATGGCTTCACTGAGTTAAGCAAGCGCCTTCACCACAACAAGGCAGTGATCTATGAAGGGGTCTGGAACCCATGGACATGACCAAATGCTGAGTTTCCTCCCTCAAGATGCTTTGCCAGGCCTTCACTGCAGCTGCCTTCAGCTGCTGCTTGTTTGTGGGTCTTTCTGCCTTCAGTCTTGTCTTCAGTAAGTGAAAAGCATGCTCTATGGGGTTGAGATCAGGTGACTGACTTGGCCATTGAAGAATATCCAACTTCTTTGCCTTGAGAAACTCTTGGGGAGCTTTTGCTGTATGCTTTGGGTCATTATCCATCTGCAATATGAAGCGGTGTCCTATCAGTTTGGCAGCATTCGGCTGAATATGAGCAGAAAGTATAGTCCTATACACTTCAGAATTCATCCTGCTGCTTTTCTCAGCAGTCAAGTCATCAATAAACACCTGTGACCCGGTTCCATTGGCAGCCATATATGCCCATGCCATAACACTGCCTCCACCATGTTTGACAGATGAGGTGGTATGCTTTGGATCATGAGCTGTTCCTTTCCTTCTCCATACTTTTCTCATCATTCTGGTACAAGTTAATCTTGGTTTCATCAGTCCAAAGAATCTTATTCCAGAACTGGGCAGGCTTTTTTAGGTGTTTGCTGGCAAAGGCTAATGTGGCCTGTCTGTTCTTGAGTGTTACCAGTGGTTTGCACGTTGTTGTGAAGCCTCTGTATTTACATTCATAAAGCTGTCTCTTGACTGTAGATGTTGACAATGACATGCCTACTTCCTCAAGAGCATTCTTGACCTGGCTAGATGTTCTCCTCTTCACCATGAGCAGAATTCTGTGGTCATCCACTTTAGTTGTCTTCCGTGGTCTTCCAGGCCTTTTGCTGTTGCTGAGCTTGCCAGTTAATTCCTTCTTTTTCAGGATGTTCCAAACTGTTGTGTTGGCCACTCCCAATGTTTTTGTTATCTCTTTGATGGGTATATTTTGTTTCCTCAGCCTAATGATGGCCTCCTTCACTCGCATGAACACCTCTTTGGACCTCATGTTGGGAGTTCCAGTGAACAGCTACCAAATGCAAATGTAACACTCAGAACCACCTCCAGGCCTTTTATCTGCTTGATTGGTCATGGGGTGCCCAGGAAACAGGCCACACCTGGCCATGCAGCTGCTTGTCAGCCATTCGTTCCATTACTCATGAGCCACCAACGATGGGGGGGATGCATGCCACTGGCTGTCCTTCCTGAATGGTTAGTGCCCCACTTTTGTCAAACCCCTTGAATTGCAGATGAAAGTCCTGACTTCGCTCCCATCTGTGTATGTTTCCTTTCAACTTCAATGTGGTGGTGTACAGAGGCCAACTGCCAAAACAGTTATCCTTGTTCCAATATTTCTGGCCCTGACTGTATGTTGTACTCCTTCTGGCACCAGGTGAAGACCTTTTGATTCTCCCAGTATTTTATTATTTTAGCTTCCTAGTCTTTTAGCTCTGGTGTTTTAAATCTGTATTTTAAATCTCTGCATTGCTGCTAGGTTGTATTGTTATATTGTGGTTTTAATGATTTCATATTTTATACTGTTTTATCCTGAGCTTTTTGGTTTTAATTTTTGTGAACCACCCAGAGAGCTTCAGCTATTGGATGGTATAGAAATGAAATGAATAAATAAATGAATAAATAATGAATGAATGAATGAATGAATGAATATATTGGGTGTATTCCAGGGTGCATACACGGTTTACAGAAGGCAGCAGTGAGGTCCAGCAAGCCAAGCCAGTGTCCCCATATAAATGCTCTTCACACCCTAAAACAGCCTTCCCCAATCTAATGCACTCCAAAGGTTTTGAACTACAATTCCCAGCGTTCCTGAACATTGTCCGTGCTGGTTGGGATGGATGGCAGCTGAAGTCCAAAACAACTGGAGGGGTTTTAGAAGGCTCTTAGGACATGGCCCAGAATCCTTTTAGCAGGGTTTTCCATGGCTGACATTAGAGACATTGCAGGAGTCCAACAAGGGGATGGAGTCCAATGGAGTCACCCCACCACCCGGCTCAGCCTATCAGACCCCAATCGTCAAGCTGCCACCACTTCCCAGGTCTACAGGGACCCAGCATCCACCCATCCCCTTAGCGAGCTGCCATTTTGTGTAAAAGTGGCAGTTTGGGGTTTTCCAAGTATGTAATCTTGCATAAATTGTGGCCGTAAAGGGGCCATTTATGCAACATTACAGGCCTGTAATGTTGCGTAAATGGCCCCTTTACGGCCACCATTCACATAACTTTACATATCCGGAAACCCCTGAGCTGCCATTTTTATGCTGAATGGCAGTTCGCTAAGAGGACAGGCAGCCCCGCAGCACTTGACAGGTGCTTGTTAGGCACACCAGCTGTACAGCAACGGCTCAGCGAGGACTAGGGCTGTACAGACTGAGTGAAATCTGCCCCATCCGTGTTTCATGGATTGTCAGATGCCTTTTGTTCCGTCGTCCACCTGCAGATGGATGCGATTTTTTTTCCCTGTCATGTGGAAAAATACATAAATAATTACGTAAGTATTTACATAAGTATGTACATAATTTACCTCAGTACGTAACGTGTAGCACATTGTCCCCCATTCCATTCAACATTTCCTCAGCAGAAACTTACATATTTTCCTGCGAATTTATATGCGTACATTTCGGGAACATTTTTTAAAAAATCTATCTATGTATGTATGTATGTATGTATGTATGTATGTATTTAATTTCTTAATCACCCATCCAGCCTGTCCGGCCACTCTGGGCAATGTACAACAGTACAAACAGTCTAAAACAGTAAAATTAAACATTAAAACATCATATTTCTAAAAATACCCTAACCCACCCCAAACACCTGCCTAAACAACTGAGTTTTCAATGCGTGGTGGAAGCTCATTAAAAAAAAAAATCATCCGGAAGTCCACGGACTGCGCGCGGCCTGAGGGGGTCGCTCCGCAGCACATTCTGCAGGTCAGATTCTTGGAAATCTGAGCTCATTTTAGTCCGTCTCGAATTTCTCCAACATCCCTAGCGAGTGCCTGGCAAAACCGGATGGAGGTGAGTCTGTCCATCCGTACATACAGGGATTCCTTGGTGGAAGGATTGATTTGGAGAGGGTTCAACAGCAGCTGGCATGGCAGGACAAGTGACAAAAGAGAGACTGTCATCTCTTTTTGTCTGTTTACTTATTTTGGGCCTAGCACTGTGCAGAGAAGTGTTGAGCGAAGCAGTTGCAGCTGCCATCTTTATTAACTTGGGATAATGAAGATGGTGGGGGAGCTTTGCCTGTCTGTTGCTTCTCTCCTTAGTACCAAGCTGAGCATCACTGGCCATTCCAGCCACTGCTTGCCACCACCTGGACTGGTAAGCTTCCCCAGGGGGCAGGGTTGGTGAGCAGAGGCAGGGGGTGCTGCTGAGAAAAGAAGCACCAGGCAGTGTGGGTACTGTTCCCACCTTCATTTTTAGGGAGGTAGGGGTGTGTGTGTGTGACAGAGAGAAAGAGAAAGAGAGAGAGAGAGAGAGAGAGAGAGAGAGAGAGAGAGAGAGACTGGAGTGTAGTTTTGACTCCCCGCTCAAAACTGGTACCAGCCCTGGACTGAAAATAGGATGTTTTAAGATGGACAAGTTGGATGAGCCACTGTTCGGACATCAGGTAAGGCAGCTCCTTAAATTCACAAAGAAAGGAGACCCCATCTCATCCCAGGCCTATGTTGTTTGCTTGCTGTATCTCTCCAACTTGCAGTGAAAGCCTTTTCTTTATTTTATTTTTTAAGGCTTGTTAGCCAGCTGCAGATAGGGATGTACGAAAGTCACTTACCGTTTCACGGATCTGCTTCGCGGTGGGGAGGAGGCGCTCCATCCCTCCCCCCGGAATCCTCAATGGGGGAGGTGCTCCATCCCTCCCCCCGGAGTCCTGCCCAGCCAGCTCCGCTCCGCGGGGTTCTGCAGAGCCGCCGGCCGGCTCCGCCCACAGCCAGACATCCGGCCGCTGGGCAGCAGGGACGCAAATGGCAGCTGCCATAGCCGCCGCCGTTTGCGTCCCTGTATTTAACTGTGATAGGCTACGTAAATATTTACGTAGCCTATCATGGCAAAGTTAAAAAAAAACGCGTACGCAAATGGCGGCAGCTATGGAGGCCGCCATTTGCGTTCCTTATTTTTCGCCGTTTTAGTCTATGTAAATATTTACATAGACTAAAACGGCGAAAAATAAGGAACGCAAATGGCGGCCACCGTAGCCGCCGCCGTTTACGTACGCCATTTTTTTGTTTTTTGTTTACCCAGACGTGATAGGCTACGCAAGACTTTACGTAGCATATCATGTCTGGGTAAAAAAAAAAAAAGACCAGACTGCAAATGGCGGCGGCGGCAACCAGTCGGAAGACCAGCAGCTGCCAAAGCCGAAGCCGCCGCTGGAGCCGCCGCCGTCAGGAACATCCGTCCCAGGTAAGTCTCATCCCGGGGGGGATCTGCGGGGAGGTGGCAGGCCGTTCCGCCACAGATTTTGGGGGGCCGAATGCCAGTGCATTTGGCCTCACTGAAATCCGTGGCGGAATTCTCCGCCATCCCTAGCTGCAGATAATCTTTATACCAACGAAACATTCAACCATATGTAACACCCCAGACAATTAAGAGGGGTGTGCCTGCGTTCCAAATGGGAACACCAGCTAAATTAGAGGCACCTTGTAAAAAAACACACACACAAAACCAAATCAGAAATTTAAAACAATTAATCATCCCAGCCAAAAAATGCAGAATTTAATTCTGAATGCAACAAAAGTGAGACTACAATCTCTCCTAGTGACAGAGAAGTGGCGCAGGGGGAGGTACACTGTCAGTCATTTAGCCTTTATTGCTGTATGGGCTGAAAAGCTAGACACGCACAAAAATAGCCTCTTTAGGAAAGACTTTATTAAAAGTGATTTTCTGCCACATTTTGATTAAAGAGATTTCATAACCCACAGTGGGCTGGGCAACATGCTAACACAGCATAAGGTTTCACTGCCTGGAGACACATGAGCTTCGGCTTGGTCATCATCGGTTACCAGCAGTTGAGGGTTTCTATTAGAGCTGTGCATAAATGGCCTCTTGAAATTCTCCATCTTACTTGTGGGCAGAGAAATGTGGGAGACAATTTCACTGCATTTCTCCAGGGGGAGGAGAAATTCTCAACAGTTTCTCCCAGGTAGGGCTCCCCACTGGCAGGGCTTGTAGCACAACTTCTTTCATTTTGTAAGGGGGGGGGGGTTCGTGCTGCAACAGCATCAACTGTCTTGGCAGGCTGGCCCCCAGTTGGTATCCCCCCACAAAGCAGCTGTGAGGGGGGCAGTGTTGTGTCTAGCTCTAGGGATGAGGTGGAGTTGGTGCTCTGTCAAAATCGGTGACAATTTCCTGAACGTTTTCTCCCCCCACAAAAGAGGCTTCCATTGTTCTGCTTCATTCAGGATGTTTTATAATTTATGTTTGTGGTGTGTTTTTGAGCCTACCTAACCTTACCTCCCAGGCTGCCTGCATGTCCTGATCTGAAAAAGTCCTACGGGAGGAATTACCTCATGGTGCCTTAAACTGGGCTGTAATTGAAGTGTAGGAAACTGAGGAGGCTACAGGCAGCCAGAGAAATTATTGTACAATAAAACAAAGGGTGCTTATGCTCACTCCCTGGCCACCTCCTAAGTAAGGGAAGCCCACGAAATCCAAACCAACCCTTGACAATTTCTCCGAAATCTCTTCACCACTGAATTGCTTTTCAAAAGCAATTTCTCTTCTATCAAACTGAATGAGAATGGTCGAAAAAAATGTCGGAAAAATTTTCAGCACAGCAGGAGTTTCTATGCATAGTAGTTGCACTGACATCCTTTCCAGTGCCCAAGACTACTGTCATAAATGTTTTTGAAAAAATTATAATATGCAGTCTCTTGGTTTATGGGCTCCTTCAGCACTTATCACTCAGATCTCCTCCCTATTGTAACCACCAAGCCCACCCATCAGACTGACATAAGAATACTAATAATGGTATTACGTTATGCACTCACCAGTAAGCCAGCAAACAGCAAAGGGAAGCAAAAGGACTTGGGAATAGGGAAGATGGAGAATTGTCTTTGGTCCGTGTTTTTAAGTGAGCCGACCTAATTCGCTCTTCCTGGACTAAGGGCGCAATCGTATCGGGATAGACGTCAGCCTCCAAACTCAGAGGCTGACACCTATCCAATGCAGGTTGGGCAGAGCACAAAGGGGATCCTCTCCTCCGTGCTCCGCCCGCCCTGCATTTTTGGCTAGATGCGCAATTTTGTGCATCTAGCTGGGGCTGCGGAAAGGAGGTGGGAATGGGACTGGAGAACCCATAGGAAGAAACATAAACGGGCTTCCACAGTCTCTTCCCCTCCCCAACCCTGGGAATACCGCCTTCTCACCCTCTCCATGCTCCGTTTTATGAGCATGGCTCTCCCCACACAGGCTAGGAAGAGGAAGGGGGAGGGCAGGGGAACGTGGTTGCCCGGCTCCAAGCCGGGAGTGCTGTCTACAAGCTCAGAGTCAGTAAACCGAAAAATCCGATGGCCCTCTAGACAGTGTATAGTGGCCATAGGATTGCTCTCTAATGTGCAGATTGCATTGCACATCATTATTATCTTTGCATTGCTCACGTATCTGCATTTTGTGACACATTTCTTGGTGCAAGAACTGTGTAAAAAATTGATATATTTGAGAAACTGGCATCCAACAATGGTTATATCAGGGAAAGTGGCATACAAAGAAAAGTGCAACTTTTAGGGCGCAATCCTATGGCTGCTAGTTAGTGGCTAGATGGCCATAGGATTGGTTGGTTCCCAGAGAACCGCCTCCTTGCCCCCTCCCCCACCACCTCATAGGTGGCACAGATTGTCTCCACGCTCTGGTCTCATAACAGCAGCGCAGAGAGGGGCAAAAGGGGGTGGTCCCGGGGGCAGGAGTGCGTAAGTGCTGGTATGACACTTCCTATGTGTCGTCCAGCCTCCACATCCCATGCTGTGATGTCTCATGGCTAGACAGCCAGAATCGGCCATTTAGCCGCAAATGCAGGGTGGCTGGAGCGCAAGGAAGACAACCCCCTCCACGCTGCTCCCGCCATGCACTGGATAGGCGGTCACCTCCAAGTTCAGAGGCAGCCACCTCTCCACATAGGATTGCTCCTTTAATGCATGTGGGGGTTTTTTATTGCTGGGGGGGGAATAAAGAAAAAAGTTGCAGACTGATACAGAAATCAGATGGAATGGACTCATGATTGAACACATACAAACTGAATGGACTGGATATTAGACTGATTCATACAACCCTTCATGCAGAGTGGTAGGTGGCAGTATTGCAACCGAAACTCTCCCCACGACCTGAGTTCGATTCCAGTGGAAGCCGGGTCCTGGGTAGCCGGCTCAGGTCGACTCAGCCCTCCATCCTTCCGAGGTCAGTAAATGAGTACCCAGCTTGCTGGGGGAAAGGTAGTCATGACTGGGGAAGGCAATGGCCAACCAACCCACTGTACAGTCTGCCAGGAAAACGCCAGCGAAAGCAGCGTCCCTCTAGGAGTGAGCAATGACTTGGTGCTTGCACAGGAGGAACCTTTCCTTTTTTTCATACAACCACAGCCCATAATCTGGATTCTAAAGTAAAATATAGTTCATGCAAACTGGTCCAAAGACAGTCAAAGCACTGACATATCTTTAGTTCCTATGTCCCTGTTTGCATTCAGATGGACATTATCTGTCAACTGGAATTTCTCTTTTTTTTCCAACCTTATGTTTGGTACATCTCAAACTTTGAGGATTTGGTTTTATGTTTACACGAAAATTCATACCCATTGTGTGCATTTCTCCTAATACATGCACTTTTTTGCCTATTTTGCCTAATATACTCATTTTTTGCAAGCAATTTTCCTAAGAGAATGCATTTTAATGCATTTTCACTAATATATGCATATTTGCATGAACATTTCCCTAACATTTCAGTTCACATTTTTTTGAAAGGAGAATTCCATTGCAAAATTTGGAGAAATGCCCATTTCAAAGGATAACTGAGTTTCGGTTCACATATTGGCTCAAAGGTACAAAATTAAGTACGTTTGAATGCCTCCCCCAGCCCTGAAAATTGTTTGTGGCAAAGGAAACAACAGCCATTCTGATGTACAGCACTCAAAGTTAAATGATGCTGTTATTAGTTCACAGATGTTCAACGAACAAAGTAAAGCCCTCATTTCCTTCCTGCTTTCTATTTTTTTTTGTGGGGGGGGAGATAAACACTATAAATGGGGAACTCTGGAACCCAGTTCCTTTGAGAGAAGTCTGATTTTCCATCATAATAACTTCTGCCAAATTCTCCCCAGGACTAAAACAAAACCAGAAATTTTACATCTTCCCTAGTATTTCCTAAATCCAATACAATAAGGATGGCAAAGGTGCCTGACTGAGTCCAGGAGTCCATCAGACTCCCCACCACCACCAACTCAACCCCCTGAATCCAGCTTGGCGAGTTGCCGCCCAGCCCACCGAGCCACACGAGCGGCTGTGACTTATTGGACCATCCGCTCATACCCAGCTGCCGCCCGTCCTCCTTTCAAGTCACAATCTTTTATGCAAGATGGGACTCTACATTTTCATATATTTACTGTTGCACAAAATGGCAGCCATGAAGGGCCATGTCCACAACATTAGAGGCCTCAAATATTGTGGAAACGGCCCTTCATAGCCACCGTTGTGCATAACAGTAAATATACAAAAATACAGAGCCCCATCTTGTGTAAAAGATGGCAGCTTACATGGAGAAGCTAGCAGGTGTGGCATGTTCCCAGACAGCTCTCCAAGCCGTCTGGGGGCTCACGTGGCCTGGCTTGTGTGGGTGAGCAGCGGCAGCAGCTGCTTGAGTGCCCGCCAAGCATGGACTCCTGTGAGTCTGTCCATCCCTAAGTAAGGGGTGGCCCCGTGGAAGCACTCCTTTCTCCTCCATGGAAGTAGGTTTTACACTTCCTGTCCTCCAGGACCCCATGTTCCATCGACGTGTCTGACAAAGGAAGCCGTGCAAGTCTAGTGCAAAATCCATGTGCATTTCAGAGGGTTCTGAGCTGCCTGAGCTCGGTTTACACAGGGTGCTGGCCAGGTTCCAAAAGGCTTAGCCTTCATCCCAGAAAACCTGTGCCTTGGAGCACATCCCTTTGCTGCTCTGCTTTACAGGAGAAGTGTGTAATGGCAGGCACCCTTTCTATCAGTCAACCAGTGGAGGCTGGTGGTTCTGATTTCGCTAGGCTGTGAATCCATTCCAGGTTTCAGTCAGAACCAGCCAGAACTCTAAAGTACCAATCTCCAAAACAGGTTCAGCACCTTGCACATCTCCTTTAGAGATCTGGCTGGTTCTGACTGAAACACGGAGTGGATGCACAGCCCCAACAAAACAGGGGCCACCAGCCACCACTGCAGTCCCCTTGTCTGCTGCTGACCATTTTCTCCTGGGTGACGTTTCTGGGGAAGCCACAATAGGGCCTCCTCAAGAGTTATTCTGAAAACAACTCTACCATGATCATGTTTTCTTGCAATGGAGCACCTTTAGCCAGGATCATGTAGCAATTAAAGCAAGGGAGCAGAGCCTCTTTCGTCCCGAAGGCCTCGTTCTGTCTTGGAGAAGCTCCTGGAGGCCACATTCCTGTGCTGAGCGGGGCCCAAAAAAACAACAACAGAAGCATACTTCGGCTTCAAGCTCTTGCTGCCCGTAACAATACCTGAGGAGAGGCATTTCAACCTCTTAGATATGGGGGGGGGGACTGCGCAAAAGCAGGGAACTCACCGGTGGTTGTGGGGGAAAGGCTGTGGGGCAAGCGGAATGGTTGGTGCGTGGCCTCCTGGTGAACCCTGGATGGGCAGACTGGGCCCTGAGGTATGCCAGATTCAGCCTCTGGGCCTGAGGCTCCATACCCCTGGAAGGGAACCAGGGAAATACTACTTGAAATCCCCAGTCAGTGATGAAGGTCCCTGGGTAACTATGGATGGCACGGGTGCCCAATTCCATCCAGTAATCTGGTGGAATGCCCCTGCCCGCACCCCCAAGCCCCACTTGTGGACCCCTGTCCCCACTTGTCCCCTGCCCATGCTCAGCGAGCAGCCTGCACTCACCCTGGCGACCTTGTTGAGCTCTGCAGTCGCCATTTTTTGAAAAATAAAATGGCGATCACAACAATGTGCAAAAATTTGCAAAAATGTGCATTTCGCACATACAGAAATATGCACATGCGCAAAAAGGTGTATTTTCATGCCTATGCAAAAATGTGCATTTTCATGCCTATGCAAATATGTGCATTTTTGCGATCACCATTTTATTTTTTAAAAAATGGCGACCACGATGCTCAAAGAGGACACCGGGGTGACTGTGGGTTGCTCAATGAGCACAGGAGGGGCTCAAGCATGGTCCAGGGACTGGCAGGCAGGGTGGGCACCCAGAGTACCCGGATGGGGGTGGGTTCACACATCCCTATGGGTAACCAGTCACACACACACACACACTGAATTCAATCTACCTCACAGGGTTGTTGTGAAAAGAAAATGGAGGGGATAGGAAGATGTATGCTGGTCAAGGTGCCTTGAAGAAAGGGTGGGATAAACATGTAGTTTTAAGCAGCAGCATCACTACACAAATAAAATAAGTGTAACAGCCCCAGAAACCTTCCCCGCATCCCTATGCTAGGAAAAGTGGCACCTGTTGAATCACTGTCTGCCGTGCTTCCCTTAGAGATGGAAGGGCCCTCTCTCCCTGTTGTGCTAATCTTAAAGGGTCAAATAAAGCTTCTCTAAGCGACCACCCTAGATGGGAAAGCAATACTACCAACTGCAGCCATCCATAGTTCGCTCTGCCACAAAGGAAGTAACAGTGCCCCCTCTCCTGTTCCCCTCCCTCCACCAATAAACCTGAACAAAGAACGAAGTTTTAAAGAGCTCTAGCCTGAAGACTGTTTGTTTCTTTGCTGAGAACGGCCTTCTGTTTATGTCAGGGAGTGGGGGAGAAACAGAAAGAGCACCATAATTCAGCAGAACACCATCCTCAGCTCTTCCCCCGAGCAGGTGCACATAAAATCACAGCTCTGCATTCGCGGCGGCAGTCTCACCTGGGGGGACCTGCCCTCTCGTTTCTGTTTATCCTGCAGTGCAGAGGACCTGTCTGGAGCAAGCTTCCAGCAGAAGCAAAACAACCAGGCAGGGCAAAGCCGGCTCGTGGTCTGCGCTGCTGCAGAAGCATCCATCTTAGGTCCGGCGCAGGAGGAAAAAAGCCGGGACCTACTCCCTTTTTAAAGTCGCAGAGTGCCGATCAAGCATGGTGAACTGCTACTACAACTCCACCATGATGAGCCACTCTCTCAGTACTAAGCTCTCCCTACTGGGCCCCCCTCCCCACCGTTTCCATTATGGCTGCAATACACAAACCACTTAAGCTGCCGTGTGCATTACTAAGCAAAGTACTTGGAACTGAGTTTCTTTCCAGTCGATAGGTCTTGCTTCCAAATCATGTGTTCGATCGGAGGGTTAATGTTGCAAACACCAATACTAGAGACAGACAAATATGTCAATGTAGTGTTGTCATAGAATCATAGAATACATGATAGAATTTTTCAAATCCTAAATTCGGTTCAATCCTGAACTTCGAGAATCCATATAATTTTGGTGTGCAGTTCTCCTAATACACACATTTTGCATGCAATTTTGCCAAACATGTTTATTATATTTCTTACATATATGTCCCACCTTTCCTCCAAGGAACCCAAGCAGTGTACATAACCCTCCTCTCCATTTTATTCTCACAACTCTGTGAAGTAGATTAGGCTGAGAGTCAGTGACTGGCCCGAAGTTACCCAGTGAGCTTCATGTCCAAGTGGGGACTAGAACCCAGGTCACCCAAGTCCCAGTCCAACACTCTAACCACTACAACATACTGGTTCTCAATATACTATTCACACAATAATATACACATTTTTGCAAGCCATTCTCCTCATCTAATGCATTGTTTTATTTATTTATTTATTTATTGCATTTATACCCCGCCTTTCTCCCTCTCGCAAGGAACTCAAGGCGGCTTACATTATCCTCCTCCTCACCGTTGTATCCTCACAACAACAACCCTGTGAGGTAGGTTGGGCTGAGAGTCTGTGACTGGCCCAAAGTCACCCAGTGAGCTTCCATGGCCAAGTGGGGACTAGAACCCGGATCTCCCGGCTCCCAGTCCATCACTCTCACCACTACACTACACGGGCTCTGTAACATTATTGTAACATTATTTTCACTAATCTATGCATTTTTGTGTGCAGTTTCCCCTAATATATGGATTTTTGCACACATTTTTTTAATTGGAGAACTCCACTGAAAAATCCAGAGAAGCGCAAATGTCAAAGGATAACCAAGTTCCAGTTCACGTATTAGTTCGATAGCGCAAATGAAGTAAGTTCACATTAAAATGTGAACCAAACAAATTTCTCCCCTATTCCTAATCCAGCACCCCCCAACTGGCTTTTCTGCATTTCTTAATGAGGGATATCTACCACTCTCTGGTAAAGTTGTCAACTGTCCACATTCCGGGGTGGGGGGGAGATGTGACCTGGCCTGCTCCTGTATTTTGAGCAGCAATAATCAACAGGTGAAGCTTTTCATGGCCTGGAGAACTGCTGATAAGCTATAGTTAAAGGCACAGCTACAGGGCTGGTTCAGTAGCTGGCACTCCTACCCTTTGGCCTCAAACGTACAAGCACTATAGGTCATCATGTATTGCCCATTAGCCAGCACTGAATATAGACTTGACACAGAGGCAAAAGAGGGCAAGGAAGGAGGAAGGGTGCTGTTTGTTTCCCACCAGCACTTACAGTGGTAGAGACAGATTGCCAATGTTGTGAACCACCCCGCTGGTTTTTCAGCTTGGCATGCAGAAAGAAGTAAAACAGCGGGGCTTTCCCTCTCATTTTATCCCCACATGTTAGTTCGTTTAGTGTGTCAGGCATAAGAACAGGTCCAGAAAAAATGCCCACCTCCCCAATGAGGTCGGGGTAAATTCACCCTTTTCCTTCTCTTTAACACAATCATGAGTACATTAGGGTAACTAACAGGGAGAGTGAGCCTTCTCGGTGGTAGCATCCTGGTTCTGGAATGCCCAACTCAGGCAGCCTCACCTGGCACCGTCTTTATGGTCATTTTGGCACTGGGTGAAGTCTTTTTTTTAATTCTAGTCTTAAGCCTTTTAAAAAAATCTGTGTTTTTAGTGTTCTGAACCATTGTATCTGCTAGTTATCTGCTTTTATTCTCTCTGGAGATTTTTATACCACAAATATTTATGACCCAAACTGCATGTTTACATTTTATTTTATCATTTATCAGAGAACACTTTTATCAAGTGGCTTTATATAAATATAGTAAATAAATAAATCCACCTGAAGCCATTGTGAATATGTAGTACTCAGCAATAACTCTTAGATTTTATATCAGGAATGGGAAACATGTGGCCCTCCAGCTGTTGCTGGACTACAAGCACCATCATCCCTTACAACTGGTCATACTGGCTGGGGCTCATGGGGCTCAGAGTCCAACAGCTGGAGGATCACAGGCTCCACACCCCTAGTCTACAGCCTTAAGCCGATTTACTTGGGAGGAAGTTCCATTGAACTTGGTAAGACTTGTTCCCAAGTAAACATGTGTAGAATCGGGCCACAACTCAATGCACCAAATCAGGAGTGAAATCAAGAGAAAAACTGTTAAGGGTGCAGTCCTATGCAAGTTTAGACTGAAAAAAGTCCTACAATTCCCAGCATGCCCCAGCCAACATGGTTGGCTGGAGAATGTTAGAAATCGTAGGGCTTTTTTCTGTCTAAACATGCATAGGACTGCACCCAAAGTGTGATAATTCCCATCATTTCTTAGAATGCAAGCACAGCCCTCTTAAAAAAAATAATGATCAGGAAAGAGCTGTCTAACTGCACCCTAATAGAGTTACTAGGTCCTCAATCAGTGATCTCTCCTATGCCTTTTAATAGCTGTGAGGCAACAAGACAAGATGGAACTACAAGTTGAAGGGACCAATGGTGGAATCTGGCAGGAGAAACAGTGGCCACATCCTTTCCCATTGCCTCAGAGCCTTGAAAGATAAAGATATTGTTTCCAGACAGCATTACCTATTCATGGGTTGAGGAGTAATATTTTATGCTGACATTATAGGAGTTAAGTATTATCCCCATCTAGAAGATGGAAGACACAGAGATAGCAATGCTAAAGCCACCATTACCAAAAGCAGCCAGCCAGTGATGTATGGAATGCACAACTTGACTGAAATTTTTCTTCCTAACTTTCTGAATAGCAGGAAGCATTCCCCTGACAGATCTTGGGATGTGCAAACCAGTAAACCACAAATTGGTCGAGGTTCTCCGAATTCCACCACAATGGAGTCTTTCCAACTTGTGTCCATATCAAATTGCAAACGTTGCTTTTTTCTTTTCATACAAAAATTCATGTGTATCTTCATGTGCATTTTCCAAAATGCCCACATCAATTCTGCACATTTTTGAATGTACACATTTTCTTCCATTGATCAAAATATGTTTGTGCGCATCTTTCAAACATGCACATTTTACACGCACATTTTTCAAATGTACCCATTTTTTCAACACACTTTGTTCCCCTCACAAATTGTATTGCAAGCACTGAAATGTATGGATTTTGACCCCTGACTGTGTTCAGGTCTGTGTTTGGTTCTGGGAGGTGTGAGCTAGGTAAATCCTGATTAAAAAAAAAAAATAACATAAAAGAATTTCTCATACACCCCTAGGGAGAACTCCTGTATCTCCAGAACACCTAGAACTTCAACTAGGGAAGCTTCACTTCTAAAACGCAATCATGGGGTAAGCAGACACTTCAGCTGCTGAATTTCCAACTGTCACGTACCTGGTAAAGGATTGGAGCCCTGTTAGAAAAACAGATGGCAACCCAAGATGTGAATTGTTGCCTCGAGGAAACAACCCTATCCCTGGCATAAATAATAATTCTTTGACATTTACAGGTAGAGTTGCCTTTGTTTTATTGGCCCCGCTCTTGTGCCTTGAAGAATGACATGAGCCACCAAAATGAAACAGATGAAAACGCCATCTCCTACAGTTCTGTGTTGTCAGGCTGCTGTTTCAGGGACAGGACCTGGGCCAATTAAAAAGTTGGCAATCCTACAGTCTGCTTACCACAAGGGTTTTAATGCCAAGGAATATGTTTCACTGACTGCTAACACAAAGCCTGAGTTTGTCGTCCTTCTGAGCAGCACATTTCTTACCTCTATATGCAAGATTTTGCCTTCAGCAATATTGTACAAGTACAAACTCCCCCTCTTTTTTTTTCCTTAGGGGAGGAGTGGGGGCTGCCTATTCTTTCAATAAATGCAAGCCTGGCTTTTTAACTGATAAATTGTTTTCTCTCACATGCGCCTCGGGAGTTTGCTGACGATGCATTTCAGCAAATTGAAAAAATAAATAATGAATGGACATCCCAACAACCTGCCTCCATTTTTGCTGCTCTAATTGGGATGGAGCATTTTTTTCCCATTTTGTGAGGTAAACCAAAGATTTGCTGGCTGGAGACTACTTTAGTCCCTGAGGGTTCTTCCTTCACCTCG
Organism: Heloderma suspectum; assembly: GCF_057233095.1. Classification (NCBI taxonomy): domain Eukaryota; kingdom Metazoa; phylum Chordata; class Lepidosauria; order Squamata; family Helodermatidae; genus Heloderma; species Heloderma suspectum. The sequence goes on from NC_139460.1 coordinate 14,503,603, forward strand.
GCATTAGACAATACTATCTTGGGAATATGGGAAGCTGCCTGATACCGAATCAGACATTGGCTCACTACGGCCTGAACTGACTGGCAGCAGCTCTCCAGAGGTCTTTCCGGGCCGGTAGTGGCTGGTGCCCATTGGTGCCGGTGGGGCAGAGGGCAGAGCAACTAAATGAAGGCAGAGCCAAGGGGTTGCAGCAGCATGCAGGAGCAGTGTTTTAAATCCACCTCAGCAAACCATTGCACAGGAAAGAGAGACTGAGGCGGGTTAACTCTTTAAGGGGAAGCAGAGCCATTCTACCAGACCCGCTGAAAGACCAACTCCATGAAGGCCACCTGTCCCTCAACTGTCATCACCAACTGCCATTCCAGCAGGCTGCACTGAGGAACATGAGAGGGGGAGAGCAGAGTCATTCCATGCGCCCTGCTGAAAGACTACTAGTTTATTTGTTTTTCCTCTCTTCCCTTCCCATCCCCTTTTCCGTGTGTGTGTGTGTGTTTTATTTATTTATTTTATTAGATTTCTTAATCGCCCATCTGGCCGGTCACCCGGCCACTCTGGGCGATGTACAACAATACAATTTAAAACGGTAAAATCACACATTAGAACATCGTCTGAAAATACCGTAACCCACCCCAAATGCCTGCCTGAACAACCACGTTTTCAATGCATGGCAGAAGCTCATTAAAGAGGGGGCATGGTGGAGTTCCCTAGGGAGGGGTTTCCACAGAGTGGGAGCCACCACAGAGAAGGCCCTCTCCCTCGTCCTCACCAGACTAGCTGTCCTGGCTGATAGGACAGAGAGAAGGCCATCCGAGGCTGATCTTGTTGAGCAGCCTGTCTAGTGTTGCTGGAGGCGCTCCTTGAGATAGGCTAGGCCGGAACCGTATAGGGTTTTAAAGGTCAAAACCAACACCTTGAATTTGGCCTGGAAAACAACCAGTAGCCAGTGCAACTCCTTCATCACTGTGTTCTTAATTGCAAGCCTGTGGGCAGGGGCTGTCTTATGTTGCTGACTGCATATAAGCTGTTCTGGAGGGCCACAGCCCCCCCCCCCTTTTAAGGCCAAGTAGGTTCTCCAAGTTGAAATCTGTAACCTTGTCGGCCCCCCATGCTGCTCCAGGAGCTGGTCTTAGGCTAGGCAGACATTCCCAAACTGAGTGCTGAACACATGGCTAAACCCCATGGGTAGCAGCAAATTATTTCAATAGCTAAAGGCTCTTCCTGTGTGTCTCTGAGCGTGGCTAATGCTATCTCTCTGAGAGCAGGAATGATCGAGTCACAGCTGGGACTATATGTGATATCTCTTTGTGAGATCACTAGTCTAGTCCTGTGTCTTCTTGCCCATCTCTTTGGGTATAAAGGTGAAGCGTGCATCAATTTTCATTTAGAAAAATAATATGCCTCAGCTATAAGAGATTGTGGAACTACTGAGACCCAACTATTTTTGGAATCTGCCCTGCTTAGGAGTCTACAGAGCAGCAACAGTGTTTCTTAAGAACTTAAGAAGAGCCATGCTGGATCAGACCAAGGGTCCATCTAGTCCAGCATTCTGTTCACATGGTGGCCAACCACCTCTTGACTGGAAACCCACAAGCAGGACATGAGTGCAACAGCACCCTCCCACCCATGTTCCCCAGCAACTGGTGTACATAAGCTTACTGCCTCTTAAAAAATAATAATCTATAAATTTACCTGGTTTTTTGCTTTTTCAAATATTAAGAATAGGGATGTATGAAACAGCCTTACCTTCAGTCCACCGGGGGTCCACGGGGGGGGAGGCGATCCGTCCCTCCTCCCCAGAATCCTCGCCGGCTAGCTCCACTCTGTGGTGAGTCCGCATAACTGCAGGCCAGCTCCAGCCACTAGCGGACTTCCAGCCGCTGCGATGCAAATGGCATCCAGCATAGTGGACGCCATTTGCGTCCCTGTTCTTTGCAGTGATAGGCTAAGTAAGTATTTATGTAGCCTATCACAGCTAAAGCAGGGACGCAAATGGTGTCTGCTACGCTGGACGCCATTTGCAGCAGAGCAGCGGATGGTGGCAGCGGATGGACCCCACCAGCCAGGAGCAGGTAGATTCCGTCCTGGGGGGATTTCGGGGGGGGTGGCGGGGGGGTAGTCTGTTCCGCCACGGACTCCGGGGGGGTGGATTCTAAAGATTTCTCCGCCATCCCTAATTAAAAACTGTATTAGAAATATCACTAAAATCCCAAACCAAGGCCCTACAGCCCACCCCTTCCTAATACATCTCCCATTCCTCATTTTCAAGAAGAATTTAAAGGGCAAAGGAAGTAATTTTCTATTACTCTAGTACAAGTCCCATTTATGATGCCTGCTTGTGGTACAAACATGTCTAAAAATAAGGGTCACTCTGCTCTAGAAGTTCACTCACCCTCCTGTCATCTGATATACCTGTTCCTTTCTAGGGCTGAGCATAAGGAAAACCAGTTCTGCAGTTCAGCTACACACAGCACTGATTGGCTAGTGACCTTAGTATCATGATCTTCCCCACCCAAGAGCAGTTTTGCAAATAACTGAGATTTTTAAAAGAAAAAAAGGCACCATATAAGCAGCAATAAAACATTTTTTATTGACAGCGTACTAGATTTTTTTCATCTTCCAGTGCAATACAAACAGTAAACCCTTCCTTCCTTCCTCTGTCCCCACCTCCATTCCCTCCCCTTTGAGTTACCTACTCGCTTCTTCATATCATTCTGTATTTAAAGAGTAAAGGTTACATGTATATAAGTTATTGCTATAAGCAAAATTGGATGAATGCTTTGATTACTAGAAATCCGAGCTCATTTTAGTCTGTCTCAAATTTCTCCAGCATCCCTACCCACACATCTAAACAGAGAAGGCCTTACCCCACCCCCCAGTCAGGCAGGTACAGAGAGATGGCACATGCTGGCCTGCCACCTGCATTTTGACCCCTTCTTGTATGCCAAACTAACAATACGGTGCAACCTTAGCCTGAAAATTGCAGGCCACCCCTTTTGGGGGGGAGGCAGTGGGCTGAGAGGGGTATCCTCAATTTGGAACAACTACTGGGTGGAAACTGTGCATCTTCCAAGCTTCGAAGATCATGCCTCAATTAGAAAAAAAAAAAAACATCACGGAGAAGCCCCGATTCTGCGAGGATAATGCCTGAATTTAAAAAAAACAACATCCAGAGTGGGGGATAGGAGGGGGTAAAACTTATTCTCATTTGAAGGGATAGAACAACCTGCTGCTCAGTGCAGGAAGCCTGATTCCCAAGCGGTCACCCATCCAACTACTGACTGGTGCCGACCCCGCTTAGCTTCCGAGATCAGACAAGCGCGCACACATCCAGCCCTTTGCTTGTTGCTGAGGAAACGGGGGCTGCTGAGGAAGCTATGCGATCAGTAGCCGGAAGAAGACATGGGGCCATCAAGAGCTGTAACTGGACAGGAGGGAAATAAAAACACTGCCGTATATGGACAGGCAGGGGAGGGGACGATGAACGGGTACAGTAGCGAAGGCGGAAAATCGGAGCACATTAAGGGGGAATACCGGGATATTAGGGTATTGAAAGCGGGAGCACGGAATTGGGAAATTCCGGTTCCAATTCAAGGCAGGTACTGTGTAGTGTCAAAGGCGGGCGGTGAAACCTCATTGGAAGCGAAAAAAGGCGGTAAGTATAGATCCAGCCTTTGTTTAATGCAACGCTGTTTTAAAGAAAGAAAAAACCTTTTAAAATGACCATGCCGGTCTGGAGCCCTGCACGAGGTATTATGCTCCCTGCTAAGCTTTAGATTTCCACATCCACCGTTGTTGTTGATGTTCTGAGGCTAAAATGGAGAGCAGAACCAACTCTGTGCATGTCTACTCAGAAGTAAGTCTTACTGAGTTCAATGCAACTTACTCCTACACATATCAGCACCCCGTTTGCCCCCAGCTCAGCTTTGTATTTCCACATCTAGTTCATTATCAAACCTCCTGTTAGTTATCTCAGAAGACCCTTGGGTGGGGGGGGAGTTCCAGGGAACAGCTGGACTGAGGCCCACACATACACATAATGGAAGAATATAGTTCTTCATATTCCCTGATATGTTTATTCCACATTTTGCCCATTCCCTGAGCATGTGCAGAGTGTGCTTTTTATTCAAACAAAGAGAAGCTTGCTAATCTTTCCCTTCATGCTGCATTTGTACAAGTGTGACTGCTTCAGAAAGAACTTTCCATTATACTGTCCCTTTTTCATGAGTTTCATAACAGAAGTGTGCTGTAGTGGTGAGAGGACCGCCCAAAGTCACCCAGTGAGATAACTAACAGGAGGTTTGCTAATGAGCTGGATGTGGAAATACAAAGCTGAGCTGGGGGCAAGTGGGGTGCTGACATGTGTAGGAGTAAGTTGCATTGAACTCAGTAAGACTTACTTCTGAGTAGACACGCACAGAGTTGGTTCTCCTCTCCATTTTAGCCTCACAACTTCAACAACAATGGTGGATGTGGAAATATAAAGCTTAGCAGGGAGAATAATACTTCGTGCAGGGCTCCAGGACTGGCATGGTCATTTTAAAAGGTTTTATCTTTCTTTAAAACAGCGTTGCTTTAAATAAAGAGTGCATTGCCCAGGCACACCTAGGACAGCCTTGTTTTGGGAAGCCCCGAGGAGGAGGAAGTGTTTTGCCTGAAAGTAAACGGAGGTGGAGGGTTTCAATTGAAAAAGAACACCCACAAACAAGGCGGTGAGCACAATTCATTTTTTAAAAAAAAACTTACGTATTTATTATCGAAATATACTACCTTGCGTTTTTATTTACGAAAATTTTGCGACTCTGTGCGGATGACCAAAAAAAAGCCGCATGACTGATGGCTCCGCAGGACCTTGTGGTGCCGTTCTGCAGAGGATTCCGTGGCACGGACTGAAGGGAATTCGATCCCATTTCAGTCCATGGCGGAATTCTCTGACATCCCTACATATGTTCCATTCAAAAACTGAGGCCTTCTCCAGATCCCTTGACACAATGAAGCACATACCCTACCGTGTCAGTCCAGTCAGACCTGACACGTCATTGTTTTACGCAATTGGTTAATAGCACAGCTCTTTAAAGGGGGATTTTGGCTGAGTGCCCTTTTGGCTTGCTGGCTTGCTTGCTTGTTTGCTTGATTGCATTTATATCCTGCCTTTTTTCCTCTGGCAAGGAATTTGCAGTTCTCTTTATGACTACTGTTTCTAGGCATTTTTTTTTCCATTGCTCCCCCCTGGCCTGTTCAATTAATACTGTTTTCTCACAATAGCTGTTTTAGAAGTGGTTGTTTGCTATATATGTTTTTATACATTGTATGTAGGGATGTCAGAGAATTCCGCCACTGATCTCGGTGAGGCCGAATGCCAGTGCATTCGGCCCCCCAAAATCCATGGCGGAATGAAGCCCCCCCACCCCCCACCCTGCAAAATGGGCCTGGAACGGAGCACGTACCTGCTGCCATCCAAGGTGACTTGCGAATGGTGGCCGCGTCTGCAGCTGCCATTCGCTTCTTCCATATGGCCGTGATAGGCTACATAAATACTTACATAGCCTACCACAGCTAACGCAGGGATGCCGTTTGCATCCCTGCGGAAGCCGTGATAGGCTACATAAGTATTTACGTAGCCTATCATGGCAAAACTAAGGGAACGCAAATGGCGGCGGCTACGGCAGCCACCATTTGCGTTCCATTTTTTTTGCCGTTTTAGCCTACGTAAATATTTACGTAAGCTAAAATGGCAAAAAAAGGGAATGCAAATGTTGGCCGCCATAGCCGCCGCCATTTGCGTTCGCTGTGGGGGGGGTGCTGTGATAGGCTATGTAAATATTTACGTAGTCTATCATGGCAAAATACAGGGACGCAAATGGCGGCGGCTACAGCAGCCGCCATTTGCGTCCCTGCAGGCTGCCCAGCAGCCAGATGTCCAGCTGCAGGCAGCCACGGGTGGCCCCGGCCAGCGGCTCCATGGAATCTCCGCGGAGCGGAGCCAGCCGGAGAGAATTTTGGGGGGAGGGACGGAGTGCCTCCCCCCCACCGTGAATGTCACCCTTCGAAAAGGCAAGTGACTTTCATACATCCCTAGTTGTATGATATTTTACTTTGTATGCTGCCTTGAATTTATTGGAGGGATGTGGCATGCAAGTAGGGGTGTTGGAGAAATCTGCAACAGGATCAAATGAGTTCAGATTTCTATGAATATGACCGTTAATTCTGCAGTGGACCAGTTTTTCCTGGGTTACGCAGAGTCTGCAGAATTACAGACTTTAAAAAAAAAAAAAACTTCCTGGAATTTTGTGCAAATTTAGTAATAGAAAAATACACAAAAATATTAAAAACTGCCTGAAAATGTGCATTCCCCCATAGGCTAAAGAATGAAAAATGTGCATTTGGGGAGGAATTTGCACATTTTCTCAAGTGAGAATTTGCTCAACTGCGAATTTGTGCAAATTAGGGAAATGGGAAAAAACCCAATTCTGTAAATGAGCAGACAATGGAACAAAAGGCACCTCACAATCTGCAAAATGCAGACAGAACAAATTTCACAAAATCCATACATCTCTACATGTAAGCTTTTTAAATAAATACACGAATAATCACGGATGCCTTCATGCCATTCAGCTGAGGCTGCACTAATTTTATTTTAAAAAATGATAGTTTTTTTAAACCTATGGGGGTTTCACACATGCACTTTAATTGTCACTGAATCTCTCTTATGCTATGTAGGTGCATCTGTATAAAGCCTGAGAGGCTTTGTCTGTGATGTGTTTTAAAATTTTAATAAATGAATGATTGAATAACCCTCCTAAATGTGGAAAAGAGGGGGGTTTTGTGATTAAATTCCAGAATTTTAATAGGCCATCTGGCGAGTGTAGGTTTCAAACAGGCAAATGTGGCCTTTTCAGTGGCGGCACCAGGTTATAGAATGCCTTAGCACGAGATATTCTGCTATATCTTTATGTCTCACTTCTTTCAATGGGAGAAACGTACTCAGTGGGACTTGCTCCCAAGTAAGTATGGAGAGGATTTCAGCCTAGGCATCTCTCATTGCAATAAATAAAAGAGCTTAGCTTTAGCTGGACGGAACCCTTGATTTTCAAAGGATATTACTGTCAACCTTATACATGTTTATTCAGCATTACGTCCCATTGAGTTCACTGCAGCTGACTCCCAGGTATGTTTGTTCAGGAGCACAGCCTTACAGAGCAATTGTATGGATGTTTACTCAGAAGTAAATCCTACTGAGCTCAATAGGCTTACTCCCAGGTAAGTGGTTACAGGATTGCAGCCTCAATATTTGTTTCTGGCCCACAAATGCCATAGTAGATCATGGAAGTCAACTCCCAGTTTAATCTGTAAATCTGTTGCCTTCTTCCTTGAGTTCCTAATAAAAACGATAAATCCTATTTCCCCAAAGAAATACCATTTATGATGTAGCTGAAATGATAGCCACAAATATCTGTCCATGCTTATTTTATTAAGAGCAGAAAACTCTAATCTTCATTTTGGACTATTGCATTTTCAGCCAGTTGAAGGAGCTAAAGCTACACAAATGATCAGACGGGTGATTTATCTGAAAACTTTGCTCGTCTTTTGAATTGAATTCTTACAATTACAAATGATTACTCACTGTAAACTGCTTCCTTTGGTGTTTATGGGATGGGGGATCTCAGGAGAAACGTAGGATTCTACAGTGCCTATAATATGAGATCAGGGCTCCTTATGAAGGCGACTAGGCAATAGAGGTAAAAACTACTAGCAAACTAGAGTTAGTGGAATTAGTAGGGGACAAAGGAATTGTTAACTGAAATAGCAGCAGGTGTGGGAGAGGTAAGCCCTTGTTTGATTGATTGATTGATTGATTGATTGATTCATTCATTCATTCATTCATTTAATAAATGCCTTACATTGCAATCCTATGCATGTCTACCTGGAGGGATTGCAGACTTCATTACTGAACTCTTTTTTTGCTAAAACAAAAGTAGGGGATAATTTACAGCATTCTCCCCCACCAAATTTCTCTCTGGTTCCAAATTACCTAATCCTTTTTACCCCAGATGCAGTGAGAAAGTTGGAATCCATTGTTCTTCCATTTTTTATTTCCATAAATGTCACACTTTCAGAAAGGCAGCAGGGTGGGGGTCAGGGTGGGGGTGGGGGGAGAGTAACTCAAGGGAACCACAACAAAAAAGTCTTTTTTTTTTAGGCATGAGTGGATTCCCCCAGTTCCATTCCTTTATTGTTCTGGTGTTACATTATGCATTGATTTCTGCTAGGGATGGCACGAACATCCGGTTGGGGCTTGAAGCCCGGTGAGAAACTGCTGGTTTCGTCCCCCGGACACCAGTTTGCTGACCTGAGCTCTTGCCCGACTTGCCGCGTGCTGAGTCGGACAAGAATGTGGGCGCCCGGTCCCTCAGCAAGCCAGCTGCCTATCACTGAGAAGGGAAGAAGGCAGCACCTCTCCTCCTTCCCCCATCCTTGCTAGAGCGGCAGTTGCGCGGGACAGGATGGTCATTTCCCACAAATCTCTTACACGCTTACGTAAAATGACCATCCAGTTCCATGCTGTTGCCACCGTAGCAAAGATGGGGGAAGGAGGAATTGCCTTCTTCCCATCTCATCTGCATGTCAGCAGGGCCGAGGGTCAGGGTGGTTGTTTTACGTAAGTGTAAGAGCCGTACGGAAAATGACCAGCTTGTCCCTTGCCGCCGCTGCTGTAGCAGGTGGGAAAAAGGAGGCACCTATCCTCTTCTCCCCCCCCCCACCGCCACAGTGACGGCAGCACCCCAACGCTCTAGCTCTGGCCTCCTCTTGGCACCCCAGAGGCCAGGGCAAGAGTCTGGGGGCTGGCTGTGCCGAGGACTCAGCAGTCAAGCCCTTGTGCGCATAAAGCACAAGGGCTTGACTGGAGTCCTTGGTGTGGAGAGGAGGGGCTGCTCATGCAGCTCATGGGTGGGAGGGGCGAACTGGGAGGCTCGCCAAGCAGGCCCAAGGCACGTGAGCTGGGGAGGTCAGCTCGGCGAGCTCCCCCCAACCCCAGACGGAGATAGGCTCATCCACCCCTAATTTCTGCTGTGGTTGTCAAAAGGAGAATGTCAGAATACTGATAAGTGATTTCATGCATGGGCCAAAAAAGAGAGAGAGAGACCTCCAATTCTGGCTGGGGAGGAGGCGCTCCGTCCCTCCACCCCCGAATCCTGGCCAGCCGGGCCCGCAAATGGCAGCGGCCGTAGCCGCCGCCGTTTGTGTCCCTGTAGTCAGCTGTGATAGGCTACGTAAATGTTTATGTAGCCTATCACATCTGGGTAAAAAAAAAAAAAAAGCGCGTACGCAAATGGCGGTGCTATGGGCGCCGCCATTTGTGTTCCTTATTTTGGCACGTCTTAGTCTACATAAACATTTACGTAGACTATGGCGAAAATAAGGAGAACGCAAATAGCGTAGCGTCTATGCTATTTGCATTCCCCTTATTTTCGCCGTAGTCTACGTAAATGTTTATGTAGACTAAGACGTGCAAAAATAAGGAACGCAAATGGCGGCACCCATGGGTGCCACCATTTGCGTACGGGCTTTTTTTTTTTTTTTTACTCAGCCATGATAGGCTACATAAAGATTTACGTAGCCTATCACGTTTTGGGGGGTTTTTTGTTTCTTTTTACTGGAAATGGCAGCAGTGGCAGCCGGTCGGAAGACCGGCTGCCGCAGCCGCCACTGCCGAACCACCGCCGCAGCCGCCGCCACCGCCACTGCCGCCAGGAGGATTCGCCCAAGGTAAGTCCCATCCCGGGGAGGGGGCGGGGGTGGCAGACGGTTTTGCCGCCAATTTCGGGAGGGCGAATGCGCTGGCATTCAACCTCCCCGAGATTCGTGGCAAAATTCAATTCACTGACATCCCTATACAACCTAAAAACATGGGTCCTGAGGAAGAGCCTCTCCAGCAGAGCTCAACAGGGAGTTGGTTTATTCAATGTAAAGGGGTGGGGTCCACCTTCCAAGCTGCTGCTTGGGCACCATGCTCAACCTTTAGATATTCAGTAATTGCTCAGAGGAGAGGCCTGGACTGTGGCACAATCACTTTGGGAAGCTGGGCATGGAGGACCCAACATGCGCAGCTGGTGCCTGTTCCCATCAGTGGTGTATCACAGGGAGGAGCAGAAAGAGTGTGTCTGACATGTCAGCACTTCAGGAAAGTGAGGATCTGAGGCCAAGTGAGTCCTAAAGCTGTGGCTGGATCTGTTCCAGACACTGGCACATTACATTACAAAGCACCCCCAAATAGGGATGGGCACATCAGACAGTTTTGTTTTCTGCCACCTTCGATTTTTTTTACCATTTCAAGTTCTTTCCTGACAGATGGCTGTCTTGCTTCATCTTGAATGCCTCCAGTGTGGGACAGCCAACTGCCTCCCTAGGTCATTGGTTCCATTCTCACATTGCTCTAACAGTCAGGACGTTTTCCCTGATGTTCAGCTGGAATCTGGCTTCCTGTCACTTGAGCCCATGATTCCATGTCCTGCACTCTGGGATGATCAAGAAGAGATCCTGGCCTTCCTCTCTGTGACAACCTTTCAAGTACTTGAGGAGCTCTATCATATCTCCCCTCAGTCTTCTCTTCTCAAGGCTAAACATGCCCAGTTCTTTCAGTCTCTCCTCATAGGGCTTTGTTTCCAGTCCCCTGATCATCTTTGTTGCCCCCCTCTGAACCCTCTCCAGTTTGTTTGTCTGCATCCTTCTTAAAGTGTGGTGCCCAGAACTGGACACAGTACTCCAGATGAGGCCTAACCAGTGCTGAGTAGAACTAGTATTTCACGGGATTTGGAAGCTATACTTCTATTAATGCAGCCCCAAATAGCATTTGCCTTTTTTGCGGCCACATCACATTTGGGAAGTGTCTGGTGGCTAACGCTATCAAAATTGCTCCTAAATTTTGGCTTCTTTGTCCAAGTACTAAATCCAAGGGAAATGAAGAACTGTGCAAATATTGGTGATGTCTTACCCAGAAATGAATTGAAACTGAATTCTCACCCATCTGTACCAGCTACTGTGAGCGTGGAGAGGAATATAATGTACGTGCCCTGCCATGTAGCTGCTCAACACAAGGAACTGGTAAGAAGAAAGAGGTGGTGACCCTAATTCCACTCCCCAAACATGATGGAATGCACAGGGATCCAAACCCCATCTTTTAAGGGTAAAGCACTCCAAACCCTTGGTCTTGATGGACAAATCTATCCATTTTGGTTTCTCCCATCTTCAGTTTTTAACAAAAATAAATAAAAAATCTCAAGGTCTTTTTTGTCCTGAATATGAGGAACTTTGAGGATAAATTCCTATCCAAATGGAAATTCTCACCCATTCCTAACCCCCCCTCCCCCAGCTGGACTCTTGAAACAGAAAAAAAGGGCTAAAAGAGCTCCCCCAACTGCTTCAGATCACTGTTGCTAACTGGCCACAGAAAAAAGAAGCCGCTCCTATGCCTTTAAAAGAAGATCTCGGGGACACTTTTTCATGGAATAAACATGAACACCTCTTCAGCAAACAGCAGTTAAAAGCTTGCAACCCTAGCTCCTTATCAAAGGTTCTGGTAGCATTGCTGCCTCCATATTTTCTCAGGAAAAGCACAAGAGTGGAGGCTGGTGGCTAATATGACTGGGGGGACGGGGGACTGGTCAGCAGAGGCAGAGCCAATGGATCAAAGGAGGAGGAGCCAACAGGTCACAGGAGGTGGAACAGTCTTTGTATCCCCAACAGCCAGCAACCCATACCACAGAAAGGAAGAACCAAGGCACATACATTTTGAGAGTGTACATGCAAAGGAAGGGGTGAGGAAATCCCAGCCACAGAAAAGCACACCTTTGGACCCACATTGTCTCATTCCAGAAACAACTCCCATTCCACAGAGAATCGTGAGTGAGCAGTGGGGCGGGGGGTGTCATGCAATCACACAAAATCATGATGCTTCCACTCCTAATGGTGATATTCTCAGAGCCACACAACCAGGGCCAGCTCAAGGCCATGATGGGCCCCAGGGTGGCTGTCTGCAGTGAGTCCCCTACTGTGCCTCCAATACTGAACTCAACAAAACAGAGAGAGAGAAAAAAAATTCCTTGTGCAGGGAAGGGGTCTTCTCCAATTGGATAGTACAAGCTCAGCACTTACATGCTGAGCAAATTTCATATTTAACCAAAAAAAAGTGCCTCGAGGCAGCGGGCTTGCCCAGAGCAACCAAGCAGCCTCTAAGCCTTGTAGGGCTCTGTGCATGCATAAGCAAGTGCAGTTGAAGAAAGGGAGCTACGGTGCTGGGAAAGGATGCTCTCAGCATGGGGGTAGACACAACCACTGCAGCAGCCACTGCTGAAAATTGCTGCAAAGGGGAGCGCTTCAGCAAAGGTTTTCATTTTTTTAAATAAAGGGAGGCGATTTGGCAGCCACTTGATAAAGGACTCTTCCTTCTTTTTTCCTTTAACATGACTCCTAGGTGGGTTCTGCCCCTCCCACCCTTCAAGACCCACCACCCCTGACAACTGCTTCCATTTCTGCAAAGGAAGCGAACAAATGACACACACACTTGGTGGTAGGAATGGAAGAAAAACAAGTCATCAGCAGAAATCCAGTGTAAACTAGAGCCATTTAGATGGCCCTTATACCATTTATTTTACTTTCAGCTTTTGTCTCATCAGAACTGAAAGATGGCACCTTTGTCACCAATCACTTTGCTATTAAAGTCAGTCACAAAAGTTCATCTCAAACTCTTAGACAGAGTTTGGGGAGCCATAGGATAGTTCGGATTCCTGGATCCAAGGTCAGAGACAGTGCTCCGACCTCGGACCCAGGAGTTGAGCTCCCCACCCCACCCCTCCCACTCCCCTTCCCATCTGGTATGGGGAGAACCACGCCGGCTGCCTGTCCAAGGTTGCAAAAGCAACCTTGGAGAGGAGGGAAAGGGGACAGTTCTGTGGGCAGGGAGGAGACTGGAAGAGTAGGGATATGAGCTTTCCCAGCCTCCTAGCTAGATGGGCAAAAACACCCATCTAGGAAAAATGCAGAGCAGGACAAATGTGGAGGCAACTATCGCTTCTGCCTTTCTCCAGCTCTTCATAGGACTTCCATCAGCCTCCACGTCTGGAGACTGATGGGCATCCGGATGGGATTGTGCCCTCGGGGAGAGATTTGGGGGGGGGGGACAGGACCAAACATATTCATAGTATTTGGATGAATCTGAAAGAAGGGGGGGACACCAGGCAAACATTCTGGGCGGGCATCTGTGACAAGGCCAGTGAAATATATCAACTTTCACTTCGTATAGGCTCAGAGACCATTGCAAAGCACATAGATGTTAGTCTGCCCCTCTACTTGCTTCCAGCTATTATATATGCTCTGATGATCTATGATGGGTAGAGGAAAGATCTTCTGGACACATTCTGCCCCCCCACCCCCGCTTTTCAGTTCTCAGATCACACACATTAATTTGTATCATATTAGATTTTGGGCTGAAATAGCCTCTTATGGTTGCTGCACCTGTGCTTAAGACCCTCTTCCTCTCTTCCTTTTTTTTTTTTAACCCATCCAGCCAGAGTCTGTGGAGGATGGCTGCTCAGTGAGGTGGACTGTTTGTAACCTCAGTGTCTGCAGCTAGCAGCCAGCCAGCTGTCAACAGCTCAGATCAACTGTTCTGTGCACAGGCACGGCGCGAGGCCTTGAAGCATCCCATTATTTGGGGTAACAAGGGTGGTGAAAGCTTGTTCAGCAGCACCCAGGGCCATGTTACAGATCCATCACAAGCCAGAACTAACTTTAGCAGCATGCTATTAATGCGATTGGCCTGTCACGTCTCTGAGATGCAAGGCTACGGGTGGTAGAGTTGTGGCAATTAGGGCACATCCAGTTTAGGGCTCATCCTTTCCTGATATTCCCATGAGAAGCTAGCGGAGTATGCATTTGCATCCTGTCATCTCCCACCATTTTGCTCTCTGCACTTTCCACCCTGTGTATGTTTGTGTGTTTCGCTGTACTAAATATGTGAGCAACAGGGAACCTCAAAAATGAGGACACCATTGACCATCAGAAGAGAATCCACATGCATGTCTGGTGAATGTGCAAACACAGAGAGACCTCACAGACCTAGATAGTCTAGTGATGGTGACTGTCTGCTGTGAAGAATTGCCATGGCTAACCTCATGGTACTAAACCATCTGCACCCTCTGGGAGTAAATGCACCACCAAGAAGAATATGCTCCATTACCTCAACTGGGCCAGCTGGAAGTGGGGCAACAGAGGGACTGAGCTGTCTAGAGGCCAAAGTCCCAGCCTCCTCTCCACAGGAGTTGGGAGGAGAGTACAAAAATCTTTAGCAGTTTGCTCTGTGCCAGCCTTCTGCAACCTGGTGCCCTCCAGATGTGTTGGGCTACAACTCCCATCAACCCAGGCCAGGTAAGCCCAATGCGATCTTTAAAAAAAAATCCTTCACTGTATTGAACAATAACACCATACACAGGGGAAGTTTCATGTTCTGTGCCTGTATCGAGATGCCCAGGTCTGTTCCTCATCCCTCCCAGTGAAATCCCACCTGGGTCAGATGTAGGAAGGCGTCTGCTTGGCCGTGCTAAGGAGGCAGGTGAGAGAACTCTGGCCTCCAGTTTCAGCTGTTTAAAAATTGCTGGAGATCTTTTACAGATCTGAAACTTGAAGATGTTTGCCTTAGATGGTGTCTGGCAAGAATCCCTTTTCTCTTCACCTGGTGGAGACCACATCCACAAGCAGAGAGAGGGGTGAGGCAAAGAGCCCTCAACCATTCTAGCAGATATTTGCTCAGTGTCACTGCTATACTCAATGGAGCCTGTTGGCTTCAATTTCAGTGGGGCTGTAAATCCATTCTGGGTTTCAGCCAGAACCAGCCAGAACGCTAAGGAGCCATCCAAGGTGTTCAACTCATTTTGAGGATAGGGCTACACTTGGCTGTGTATCTTTCAAAAGAACTTGGTGGAGGCCACTGTACAAAGCCATGTCATATTTGACAGACAGAGATGTACAAGAATTTGGTTTTGATTTATTTTTGACCAGATTTTGCCCCATTCACATGGGTGAAGATGAATGTTTTTTCGAGCAAATTTCACACATTCCTGAGCTTTGTGATGCTGGTTCAAAAAGTGTGTATTGCAGAAAAAGGCACACTTTTAAAAGGCACATTTTGGGGATATTCACGTTTCAACCAAGCAGCAGGGAGGAAAGTACACATCCGGATATGCACTTTTAAAAGTCACTGGCAGATGGTGACTCCCTGAGGGGCTGATTCCATTCTGGGTTTTACTTACAACCAGCCAACGCTCTAAAGGTGCTATCCAAGGTGTTCAACCCATTTTGGGGATACGTTTCAGCAGCTTGGATAGCACCTTTAGAGTTTTGGCTGGTGGAAACTAAAACCCAGAATGGTAGCCCCTCCGGAACTGGAGTTACCAGCCACCACCGAGAAAGATGCGCACCTGAGTCTGTACTTTTCCCATCTGAATTAAAAAAATAAAAAACAGCTTGCATCTTAGAAGCAGAAGCAAGGCAGATGAAGCTTCAAGGTGGAACTAGGAGAACTTCAGTGAGCTCCAGCTTTGCTGGTTCTCACCCCTATTGACAGATGTGGAACCTAAATGATACTCGGAAAAGGTTTTAATTAAGGATATCAATGGAATGCTGTAGGAAAAATTATATATCGGCTATCAATTGATAAAATACTTTACGTGTGCAATCCTATGCATGTTTACATGGAAAAACATCCTACAACTCCCAGCATTTCCCAGCCAGCTATGTTTTTCCATGTAAACATGCATAGGATTGAGCCCTTATTTAATTAAACATCTGACTTTCAACCAATTAATTGCTTCAATTTAAATACATTTGCATATTTACAAAACTGCAAACCATGTGCCTTTCTTTTTTTAGCATTAAAGGAAGTGGGAGAAAATTATATTCTGTTTCATTTTCTATTGCATGCAGTGAGCCTTCAGAATCAAAAATACCTCATGGAAAGAAAGGAGGCAGTTGCTGTTGTTGTTGTTGTTAGTACATTTCTATACTGCCCTATAACCGAAGCTCTCTGAGCAGTTTACAGAAGTTATTTATTTATTGCATTTATACCCCGCCTTTTTTCCTCTTGCAAGGAACCCAAGGCGGCTTACATTATCATCCTCCTCTCCATTTTATCCTCACAACAACAACCCTGTGAGGTGGGTTGGGGCTGGGCTGAGAGTCTGTGACTGGCCCAAAGTCACCCAGTGAGCTTCCATGGCCAAGTGGGGACTAGAACCCAGATCTCCCAGCTCCTAGTCCAACACTCTTGCCACTACACCACACTGGCTCTCTTTATTTAAAACTTAAGTTTTATTTAAAACTTAAATAAAGTTTTAACTTTATTTAAGTTAAAACATTAAATACAATATACAAAGTGTAAAAGCCATTGACGTAAAAGCACAAAGCCAATATACACAAACAACATATATTAAAAACAACTCTGAACTGTTTGTCATAACTAAAGACACATCCAGGACCAACTAAAACTCAGCATGTGCTGCCAAATGCCTGGGAAAAGAGATAGGCCTTAACCCGGCACCAAAAAGATTACAATGTTGGCGCCAGGCGGACCTCATCGGGGAGCTCGAGGTTACCCTTAACTTTCAGCCTTGCCTATTACTTTAGGATCAAAATCATCAAAGTATTCCAAACCAATCCATCAACTAATACTCTACTGCAGGGGTCCCCAACCCCCGGGCCGTGGACCGATACCAGTCCGTGGCCTGTTAGGAACTAGGCCATAGTAGGGGTGTGTGAAACCCCCTTACCTTGGGTCCATGGGGGTCCACGGGGGGGAGGCGATCCGTCCCTCCCCCCTGGAATCCTCGCCGGCCCTGGCCGGCTCCGCTCTGCAGCGAGTCTGCAGAGCTGCCGGCCGGCTCCAGCCACTGCCGGATTTCCGGCTGCTGGGACGCATATGGCATCTGCATAGTGGATACCATTTGTGTCCCTGTTCTTCAAGTAATAGGCTATGTACATCTTTACGTAGCCTATTACTGCAAAGAACAGGGACGCAAATGGTGTCCTCTACGTAGACACCCTTTGCGTCCCATTGGCCGGAGGTCCGCCAGCAAAACCATCCCCCACCCAGTCCATGGAAAAATTGTCTTCCACAAAACCGGTCCCTGGTGCCAAAAACGTTGGGGACCGCTGCTCTATTCCATTAATATTCTGATCACAGTGATTAACCCCCCAGAAACTAGGGCTTGGCCTCATCAATTAAAACAGGTTCCAGCTAATCAACAAACTTTGATTGATTCACCAGTTTAAATTGATTAAAGCTTGAAATGCTACTATTTGCTAGTAGGGATGTGCAAATCAGAAAAACTCAACTTCACCATACTTCTCCAAATTCCATGTCAAAGCTTGCTCTGACTGAAGTCCATCTCGGATTGCGTGGTTTGGGTTTGTTTGTTTGTTTCCTCATGAAAATCCGTCCATATTTCCATGCATATTTTCCAAATGTATGCATTAATTGTGCACAACTTTGACATGGATGCATTCTTCTTCCATGGACTGAAGCGTATTTATGCACATTTTTCAAACACATGCATGCTGTTGAACACATTTGGGGGGGGGGTGTCCCCAAATCACACTGCAAGCTTGGAAATGTATGGACTTCGACTACAGATAGCGTCTGAGTCCATGTTCGGTCTGGAGGGTGTGAATTGGGTACATCCTGATCAAAAAGGAACAGCAACTAATTTCTCATACATCCCTATTTGGAAGATATATATTATATGGCATCTACTATTTGAAAAGATCATATGCAGAAGGTACTGTAGTTCAGTAGCAGTGCACATGTTTATATGCCAAAGGACCCAGCTTCAATCCTTGGTATCTATAGTTAAAGGATATCTGGTACCAAGGCTGAAATGCTGGCGACTTGCCATTACAGATGGTGTGGGAGCCCAATTCCATCTGGGAATCCAGTGGAACCCCCCTGCCCACATCACTGAGCCCTGCTCATGAGCCCCTGCCCCCACTCGCCCCCTGCCCATGCTCAGCGAGTGGCTGGCACTCGCCCCAGTGGCCCTGGCAAGCTCTGCGGTCGCCATTTTTTGAAAAATAAAAGGGCGATCATAATATGCGCATATTTGCGTAGGCACAAAAATGTGCATTTTTGCAAATGCGCATATTTCCACATGCCTGAAAATCTGCTTTTTGCAAATGCATGTATTTGCATATTTGCAAAAAGACACATTTTTGCAAAATGCCATTTTCACACATACACAAATATGTGCATTTTGCAATAGCCATTTTATTTTTCAAAAAATGGTGACCGCAGAGCTTGATGAGGCTGCCGGGGTGACTGAGGGCTGCTCGCTGAGCATGGGAGGGGCTCATGTGCGGACCACGAACCAACAAGCAGCGGCAGGGGCTGGACGGGCGCCCAGAGAATCTGGATGGAGATTCATACAACTCTTATTGTCCCCAGACAGAATAGTGCAATGCCCCAGCTGTCTGGGGTGATGGGATTTGTAGTCCCATACATCTGGAAGGTGCCAGGTTGAGGACGTCTTGAGTACAGAGCGCTGGGCTGTATAGGGCAGCTTAGGGATGTATGAATCCCTTACCTGGCTCCGTGCCAGGGCATCTGCGGTGGGGGGGAGGCGCTCCATCCCTCCCCCCAGAATCCTCCCTGGCCGGCTCTGCTCTGCAGCAGCTCCGCAGAGTTCCGGCCATGGCTGGGCTGCTGCGGACGCAAATGGCGGCCGTCGTAGCGGCCCCCATTTGCGTCCTTGCAAGCAGCCATGATAGGCTACCTAAGTATTTATGTAGCCTATCACGGCAAAGAGCAGGGATGCAAATGGCGGCCGCTTCGCCATTTGCACCCCTGCTCTTTGCCGTGATAGGCTACGTAGGTATTTACATAGGCTATCACGGTAAAGGCAGCCACACAAATGGCGGCCGCTACTCCATTTGCGTGGCTGCCTTTACCGTGATAGGCTATGTAAATACTTACGTAGCCTATCACGGCAAAGAGCAGGGGTGCAAATGGCGAAGCGGACGCCATTTGCGTCCCTTCTCTTTGCCGTGATAGGCTACGTAAATATTTATGTAGCCTATCATGGCTGCAAGAACGCAAATGGCAGCCGCAGCAGCCCGGCTGCGGCCGGCCAGGAGACCAGCTGGAGCCGCCGCCGCCAGAGCCGCCGCTGGAGCCACCACCACCGCTGCATCCGCCTCAGGCAAGTTCCATCCCAGGGGGATTCTGTGGGGTGGCAGAGGGCGGGAGGCCATTCCGCCACGAATTCTGGGGGGGGGATTCTAAAGAATTCTAAAGAATCCAGCCTCACTGGAATCCGTGATGGAATTCTCTGACATCCCTAGGGCAGCTTTATGTTCAATATTTAAAATGCATTAGACCATGTGGATCCTGCTATAGTAATGGGAATGTAATAACTGCAGTTTGTCCAAGAGCTTAATCTGTATACTCAGTGCAAAAGGTTTGTTGTTCTTTTTGTCTTTGTCTTTTATTTTAATTGTTGTTTTAATACATTTTTACACTGCCCTGTAATTTGATAATGAAGGGTGGTATATACATCTTTAAAATAAATATAATAAATGAATTAAAAATAACAGAAACTCTGTATTTTAATTAGTAAAACCTTTTAAGCAAGTTTTGGAAGTGTAAAATGGCAGTTTGGCTATAACTTATTCACACCAATGAAATGGGTACTGATCAGAACAATCTGACAAGTGGTTTTGGAAGTCTCTACCATGCCTTGAGTATCTTATCCTTTTAACACTCACCCTGTCCCCTGTTTCAAATCTTAGAAATATAACCTCTTTTTTCCTTCTCCCATTAAACCAGCAGCAAGGCATATTTTCCCACCATTGACATTTACAGAGTGTGCCCTTTCTTAGATCTTAGTTCTGTCTCTCTCTTTTGATAATATCTTTTGGCTGTGCTTGCCTCTCTCTCTCTGTCTCTTTTGTGTGTGGTGCCAGTGTCATTCCTGTGAAAGTGATACAAACTTTATTTCAGAAGTTGTAGTTGGAGGTGTTGTCTTTTCTTTTCATTTAAAAAAAAATTGTTAAAATTTCATAATTTGCTAACCATCTGGTCCTATTTGATGGTAATGAGAGTCTTAAAATGTGGTTATATTTTTGCAGTGTTCCAAAATACCTTCTGTCTGTGCCACTGCATCATGTTTAATAATGTCTTTTGCGTAAGAAGCCTGGAGTGCTGAAATGAGAAGGGGGGAGGGTGTTATGTAACATGGGCTTCCATTAGGGAACGTTATCTCCTGATTTAGTTACCCACCTGTAAACTGGGACACACTCTCCATCAGCCTAGCTAGGATTAATTAGCCATTGGGCTCTTGCCCTCCCAGAATTGTCTTGTTCAGTGGCCATTCTGCATGGTTACATCCAAGGGAGGGGTTAGACTCCCTTGGCTTGAGTGGAACCAACTTCCATTTGGCTGTGCTTCTCCCAGAACTGCAGCTATCGATGACCATTTACCTGACTACATCAGAGGAACAGGTGAGATACCAAGGCACTGTCCATCGGCTCAATTTCCAGTTTGCTCCTCCACTCCCAAAAGGGCCTTATTTTCTACCTGAGGTTTTTTTTCGTCCATCTCTTCCCTCCCGGCCCTTTGAGATCATAAGGTACTACTGTAAACTGTTAACTAGGGGCAGCCAAAGGAGCAACCATCAAGATCACTAGGATTCTCCGAATACTGTCTCGAATCTCGTCTGGTGCCCGATTCCCATTTGCATTTGCAATCACTGCTCGCTTTGCATGAATGGGAAACTTGCGCAAATCAAGCCCTGATCGAACAGGAGATTTGCGCAAATCTCCCCAAATTTGCACACATCTCCCCAATTTACACAGCTTTCCTCCTTAGACTAAAGCGAGGCTGATTTCGTCTACTGGGGAAATTTGCGAAAGTTATAAATAGGGATGTACAAAAGTTCCGCCACGGATCTTGGGGAGGCCGAATGCCAGCGCATTCGGCCCCCCAAAATCGGTGGTGGAACGGCCCGCCCCCCTGCCCCCCCCAGGACAAGGCTTACCTTGGGCGGATCATCCTGGCGGCGGCGGCTCCGGCGGCGGCTCCGGCAGCGGTTCAGCAGCGGTGGCTGCAGCAGCCGGTCTTTCGACCAGCTGCCGCCACCGCCATTTCCAGTTTAAAAAAAAAAAAAAAATGGGATAGGCTACGTAAAGATTTACGTAGCCTATCATGGCTAGATTTTAAAAAAACACCGTGATAGGCTACGTAAATCTTTACGTAGCCTATCACGGCTGACTTAAAAAACAAACAAACGCGCATATGCAAATGGCGACGGCCATGGCCGCCGCCATTTGCGTTCCTTATTTTGGCACGTCTTAGTCTACGTAAATGTTTACGTAGACTAAGACGTGCCAAAATAAGGAACGCAAATGGCGGTGGCCATGGCCACCGCCATTTGCGTACGCGCGTTTTGCTTTTTTTGTTTTTTATCAGCCGTGATAGGCTACGTAAACATTTATGTAGCCTATCATGGCTGACTGCAGGGACGCAAACGGCGGCGGCTACGGCCGTCCCCATTTGCGTCCCTGCTAGCCAGTGGCCGGATGTCTTCCCGCCTTGCCCGGCCGAAATTCAGGCCGGAGGGGAGGCTTCCCGCCTCGCCTGGCTGAAATTCAGGCCGGGGAGGAGGCGCCTCGCCTCGCCCGGCCGCGAAATAAAAAGTAAAAAAAAAAACGCCTCCGTGATAGGCTACGTGATGATTAATGTAGCCTATCACGGCTAGATCTGCAAAGTCAGCCGTGATAGGCTACGTTAATCGTCACGTAGCCTATCATGGGTGACTTAAAAAAAAAAAAAAAAAGCACGTACGCAAATGGTGGCCCCCATAGGAAGCCGCCATTCACGTTCCTTATTTGGTCGCTGTAGTCTACGTAAATCTTTACGTAGACTACGGTGAAAATAAGGGCAACGCAAATAGCGTTGCCCTTATTTTCGCCATAGTCTACATAATCTTTATGTAGACTACAGTGACCAAATAAGGAACGCGAATGGCGGATCCCTATGGGGGCCGCCATTAGCCGTACGCGCTTTTTTTTTTTAAGTCACCCGTGATAGGCTACGTGACGATTTACGTAGCCTATCACGTCTGACTTTGCAAATCTAGCCGTGATAGGCTACGTTAATCGTCACGTAGCCTATCACGGGGACATTTTTTTTTTTTTACTTTTATTGGAATGGCGGCGGCAGCAGCCGGTCGAAAGACCGGCTGCTGCCCCCACCCCTGACAAAGACCTGCCGAACCGCCGCCGGGACCCGCCGCCGGGAGGGACATTCGGGAAAGGTAAGTCCCATCCCGGGGGGGGGGGCGGGGGGCGGGGGGGCAGAGAATTTCTCCCCGAAACTACTTCGGGGGGCCGAATACGTTGGCACTCGGCCCCCCGAAGTTTCAGGGAGAAATTCTCCCCCATCCCTAAGCTAAAGACAGTTGCAGTAACAGGTATGCTGGATTTCTGACCATTTATGGTTTTGCAGATCACAGCCTTTTGTTTTTACCAGTTGCTGTCCTTTCAATTATAAATATCATTCAAGGCAATTAAAGCATGTGAAGCAAATCAAACTTGCTCATGGTGAATGTTCATTTTCACTCTGTGTGTTTCAAAAGTACACTAGGTACTGGTTTCATTGTCATGCAACTTCTATTTCAAATCCCAAATCACGCATTAACCAATACAGTTATATTACACCTCGTTATTGTATCTCACATTGTTTTGCCTTTTGATTTAACGCTGAAAGGAACAAAGCAGGAATTCTCTGTGGTTCTCCTCTTAAATGTCTTTCCTTTTCTTCCAAGTTTAATTCTTTCTCTACCATTAGATGGCAGCTGCTCTGTATAGAATATGGTGCCAGAATAACTCTTGTGATGATCAAAGTGGTCTCTCCCAGAGCTGTCTCGTAATTGGTTTTGCTATTGCCCAAAAGTTAGGTGACATTTGGCTCATTTGGTTATGCACAGGTATCAGGATGCAACTAGGGATGTCAGAGAAGTTCTCCACGAATCCCCCGAAATTGGTGGAGAAACTTTCTGCCCCCCCACCCCCCCGGGACGGGACTTACCTTGCTCAAATGTCCCTGGTGGCGGCGACGGCGGTGCGGCGGCGGCTGGTCTTCCAACCAGCTGCCGTTGCCACCATTTCCAAGTAAAAAAAAACAAAAAACAAACAAATGTGATAGGCTACGTAAAGATTTACGTAGCCTATCACAGCTAGATTTTCAAAAAACATCGTGATAGGCTACGTAAATGTTTACTTAGCCTATCATGGCTGACTTCGGAAAAAAAAAAAAGCACGTACGCAAATGGCGGCACCCATGGGCGCCGCCGCCATTTACGTTCCTTATTTTGGCACGTGTAGTCTATGTAAACATTTACGTAGACTACGGCGAAAATAAGGGCAACGCAAATAGCGTTGCCCTTATTTTCGCCGTAGTCTACGTAAATGTTTACATAGACTACACATGCCAAAATAAAAAACGCAAATGGCGGTGCCCATGGGCACCGCCATTTGTGTACGCACTGTTTTGTTTTGTTTTCAAAGTCAGCCGTGATAGGCTACGTAAATATTTACATAGCCTATCACAGCTGACTGCAGGGACGCAAACGGCGGCGGCTACAGCCGCCACCATTTGCATCCCGGCAGACGACGAGGTTTCACGGCCGGAGAGACGGGGCACCTCCCCCCCGGCCAGAATTTCGGGGGGAGGGACGGAGCGCCTCCCCCCACCGCGAAGCAAGCGTCGGGATCAGGTAAGGGACTTTCGTCCATCCCTAGATGCAACAAAAATTGTGGCTACCACTTTAACCTACACAGTATATATAAAAGGACCATTAAGGGCCAAACTGTATGATGGAGATCATAGAATCACAGAATAGTAGGGTTGGAAGGGGCCTATAAGACCATCAAGTCCAACCCCCTGCTCAGTGCAGGAATCCAGGTCAGACAGAGCATCCTTGACAGATGGCTGTCCAGCTTCATCTTAAATGCCTCCAGGGTGCAAGAGCCCACCATCTCTCTAGGGAATGGGTTCCATTGTCATATTGCTCTAACAATGTGTGAACGCATCAACGTCTCCTTGGAGTTTTTGCAAGTAGCCACTGCGGGGGGGGGGGGGACAGACAATCTCACCCCAACACACACATGCGCGCGCACACACACACGCACACACACACACACACCATTCTGTTTTCCGGTTGTAGTCACAGCAGTGAACATGCCACTTTACAGAGTAAGACAAGCGGAAGGTAAGTCTCAAGAAGCTTCCATTCTAAATGTAGGCAGGAGACAAGGCTGCGACACAAAACAGGTGGGGGAAGCCTTCCCCAATCTGGTGTTTTGGACTACAACTCCCAGCATTCCTGACCATTGCCCATGCTGGCTGGGGCTGCTGAAGTCCCAAACATCTGGAGGGCGCCACATTGGGGGAGCCTGAGGTAGAGGATGGTGGGAGAGACAAAAGCAACTGACGAAGAATGCAAAGGAGAGTTAGAACATATATACACACAGCAGGGATGGCATGGGCACCTCATTGGGTCTGGGAACCTGGTGGGCTGGTCTCCACCCAAGCCACGCCCGCTGAGCCCTCTGCCCTACTCAAGCTCCCCCCTGCTCGCTGAGTCGCCCACACTCACCCCGGGCCCATCCGGCAAGCTCTGCGATCACCATTTTTCAAATGGAACCGGCGATCATGAAAACACACACCTCTTAGGTAAAATGGTGCCGTGAATGACTGATATACAAAAGATTACAGGCATAAATGGCCCATTTACACCTGTAATCTCTCATATGTTGGCCATTCATGGCACCATTTTGCACGAGGTCAGATGTGCGCATTTTCGTAATCACCATTTTCTTTCACAAACTGGCAATTGCAGAGCTTGCCAGATGGGCCCAGGGTGAGTGTGGGTGGCTCAGCACGCAGGGCAGAGCTCAGGTGCATGTCCAGGCGTAGGCGAGCTCTGTCAGTGGCTGGGCAGGCACCCGGAGGACACAAGCTGGGGGATGTCCAGCCATCCCTAACATACATTTCACTTAAATTGGTTCTGACCAGTCCACTGTCACATTGTTGCCAAACATCTTAACTACCCAGTTTGGAAAATAAAGTTGGCATCCTCCTAAAGTAGGGATGTATGAGAATTTCATTTTTGCTTGTTAAAAATGAGAGCATGCCCTTTCCAAAGCCCCAACCACAAGCACAAGCATGTGTCCGCCTAACACATTCATAAATTGTCAACCATGTGCTCGTGCCCATCTTGTTCCCAATTAGGGATGGCGCAGACATCCAACTGGGTCCAGGAATCCGTTGGGCTCCCCCCTACCTGTGCCCCCGGACCATGCCTGCCAAGCCTCTGGCCTCACTTGCCCTGCTCGTGCCCTCCCGGATGTTCCCTGCACTCACCCAGACCCAACAGCAAGCGCCCGCCATTTTGACAAGCTTTTATTTTATGGGGAAAATGGAGGTCATTTAAAATGCGCATATTTAAATATGTGCACATTTTGGCTGGGAAAGCTTGCTATATGGAATATTAGAGGCATAAATGGACCATTTGGTAAATGGCCAGAAATGGCTGAATTGGGGAGTGTACTCAGCGAATTCAGCTTATACACACACGCATGCACGCACACGCACAGATACACACACAAATGGGAAAATACAGCAATTAATTCCAAGCCCAATTCCATGCTCATCACATGCTCATCACCAGGAGCATGATGCTGCTGCTGCAGTCATGGAACAAGCTGCTGCTATGCCCACTTCCGTGGCAACAGTGACAGGCAGGGAAGGAGGGAGACACCTGTCCGTCTCTCTCCCCTTCCCCCTCAGCAAACTGAGCATCACCATAATTGCACCTTGCTGCAGCTGTTTTATGTTGCTGTTTAGCTCATTGCTGAGTACACTTCCAAACTGAACCAGGCATGTATCCATCCGGGGGGCGGGGGCGGGGGCTGGGCTGGTCCCCTTCACTAGTCCACTATGGATACAAATCCTTTCCCCTCCTATGCAACTGATTTACTCCACTGATTTTCAGGTAGCAAAGTAGGGATGGCGGAGAATTCCACCACGGATTTCAGTGAGGCTGAATGCACTGGCATTCGGCCCCCGAAACCCATGGTGGAACAGCCTCCCACCCCCCGCCACCCCGCGGAATCCCCCCAGGACGAAGCTCACCTGGGGCGGATGCTCCGGCGGCGGTGGCTGGTCTCTCGGCCATTTGCATGGCTGCCTTTGCCGTGATAGGCTACGTAAATACTTACGTAGCCTATCACGGCAGCCTGGCAGGACGCAAATGGCGGCCGCTACAACGGCTGCAGATGGCCTTGGCCGGTGGCTCCATGGAGCCGCCGCGGAGCAGAGCCAGCCAGGGAGGATTCCGAGGGGAGGGACGGAGCACCTCCCCGCAACTGCGGATCCCCCACTGCGGAGCCAGGTAAGGGATTCGTACATCCCTTTAGCAAAGTCACCAGTAATATACACAGCACAAAGGTCCTGTCTGTATTGAGAGATGAGGGAAACTCAAAGTTTTACCTGTCTCATCAAAGCCCGTTTGGCTTCCCTTGAAGTTACTCAGATGTTCTGCCTGAAGAGGAACCCCCAAATCTATGGCAACTCCAATCTCATACATACACTCATTTCAGCATGAAATGACTGATGTAGAGATTGATTGCTCATGGGTGCAATCTATGGGCCTGTGATTGAAACACTGCATTGCAGGTAGATCCATAGACATGCAGCTGATCCTCATACCAGATGCACCAAATAGGATGCAGCATCCAAATTGGTCTCCGATTGCAGATTTATACATTCAAATTTACACATTCCAGACAGCCAGTGTGGCTTAATGGTTAGAGTGTTGGCCTGGGACTCGGGAGATCTGGGTTCTAGTCCCCACTCAGCCATGAAGCTCACTGGGTCACTTTGGGCCAGTCACTGACTCTCAGCCTAACCTACCTCACAGGGTTGTTATGAGGATAAAGTGGAAAGGAGCAGGACAATTTAAGTCTCCTTGGGTTCCTTGCAAAAGGGAAAAAGGTGGGATATGACTGTAATAATAAATACCTCCTCAGGCAAGGGCATTACCTGCCACACCTACTGAGCAGAATTCGCATGTAAACGCTCTGAGATGTATTTATCATCTGCTTATCTTCTGCAAAATGTTTCATTTAATACCAGACAAGAATCAAGGACCTAACCATTAGGTAATGACTGATTCACAGATGATCACCAGGTATACGGTGGGCATCTATCTGAGGTGTGAAACAGAGCCAGCAGTTTATTTCTAAGTGTGCATCCTGTCGGTAGCTATAGCAGCCCCTGCCTTCCCAACATGTGTGCATGTGATGTACAAATGGGGAAATAAGGTGTGAATCTACCTCCCACATTACAGTGTAAACATGGGCCTTAATCCAGCTCTGGCTGAGCCCGCATACAACTAATGGCTCCAGATGGAGATGCATATTAAAAAATGCATCTGGCCAGTTCAAGGGGGGTCCAGCTGAACATCACAAGGCAAATGCACATCCAAATGCAAAACTGGCATAAAACATGGAAGCTTGCTTCTGCATGCAGATCTGGAGTGTCTGCATGCAGCCTAAATCTCTAATATGGGAGATCACCCTCCATTCATTCTTCACCTTAGAGGTGGAACCTCACATGAACTCCCTTGGAAGTCAGGCTAGAGCAGCCTTCTCCAAGTTGATGCCCTCCAGATGTGTTGGACTACAACTCCTGGCATGTCCCAGCCAGCCATGCTGTCCTAGATAATCTTTTTCAAACTGGCATAAAGAGCGCTCCAATGTTGACAATGTTTTGTTTTCTTTAAGAGAGCAACCCTATGGCCCCTACACAGCGTCTGGTGGTGCCGGAGGGTAGTTCGGATTCCTGGATCCAAGGTCAGAGACAGAACTCGGACCTCAGACACAGGAGTGTGAGCTCCCCATCCCTTCCCCCTTGCAGCTGGTGCAGACAGAACCACACTGGCTGCCTCTCCAAAGTCACAAAGGTGATCTCGGAGAGGAGGGAAAGAGGGAGATTCTGTGGGTAGGAAGGGGAGGGGACTAGGGAGGCTTATGAAAAATCCTCCAGCCACCCCATCCTCCTTCCCTCCCTCTCCACGGAGTAGGGATGTACAGACTGTGTAAAATCCACTCCATCTGTGTTTCGCAGTTTGTCAGGTACCTTTTGTTCCATCATCTGCCCACAGACAGATGTGAATATTTTTTTCCATCATGCAGAAAAATATGCAAATAATGACCTAAGTATTTACATGAGTATTAAAATAATGTATCTTACTCTGTAACATTTAGCATATTGTCCCCCATTCCATTCAACATTTCCTCAGCAGAAAATTGCGTATTTTCCTACAAATAAATATGCATAAATATCCGGAAAGTAAAAACATCATCTGAAAGTCCATGGACTATGCATGGCCTGAGGCCGTCGCTCCGCAGCGGATTCTGCAGGTCAGATTCTTAGAAATTTGAGCTCATTTTAGTCTGTCTCAAATTTCTCCAGCATCCCTATCTAGGGATGTGCGAACTCACCCCCATCCGGGTTCTCTGGACACCCGCTCAGCCCCTGCCCCTGCTCACCAGTCCCTGAACCGCACTCGAGCCCTTCCTAAGCTCAGCGAGCAGCCCGCACTCACCCCAGTGGCCTCGTCAAGCCCTGTGGTCACCATTTCTTGGGGGGAGGGAACGGCGATCACAAAAATGTGCATGTTTTGATATGCGTGGAAATGTGCATATTTGTGAATGCACATATTTGCATGTGTGAAAGTGTGCATTTTTGTGAATGTGCGTATTTGTGTGCACGAAATGCTCACTTTTTACAAAAATGCACATTTTGCACATACGTAAATATGTGCATTTGCGAAAGTGCACATTTACTCATACGCAAATGTGCACATTCACAAAATGTGCATTTTGCGCATGCGCAAATATGTGCATTTTTGCAATCGCCAATTTATTTTTCAAAAAAATGGCAACTGCGGAGCTCGACAAGGCTGCCAGGGTGAGTGCAGGCCATTCGCAGAGCATGGGCAGGGGACGAGCAGGGGCAGAGGCTCAGCGAGCAGGGCTCGGGGGTACAGGCAGGGGTGGTTCCACCGGATTCCCGGTCTGAATCAGGTGCCCGCAACATCCCTATCCCTATCACAGAGCCCCAGCTAGACAGGCGAGAAAGCCCATCTAGCAAAAATGCAGAGCAGGAGTGTGGAGGCAAAGATCGCCTCCACCCTCCTGTTGCCCTACATAGGATACCTGTTAGCCTCCAAGTTCGGAGGCTGATGGGCATCCCGATAGGATTGCACCCTAAATGGCTTTACTGGACTGGAGGACTGGTCAATGGTAAGCTCCTTGGGCTCAGGGCCTTGGCTTTGTTTTGGTTATGTGATACAATGCTATGAACATAATTGGGACATGGAACTATTAGTAGTACAATTATAAATTTCCTGTTCTCAAAAACAGTCTTGAGTGTAATGATCTGTCTAATCCATCTTGGACTTTGGAAAAAAAAGGTCATATATGTATCCACCTATGGTAAAGAAGTGTGCCAAATCAGATGATTATTCCACACACAACACTGACTGTTCAATGCAATTAATGGAGTTATTTGAGACACTGTAACTATCAGAAGCGCTAATGGGCAAACTGAGCGTTGATGGGTTGAGGAGAACAACAAAAGATAAAATGATAAAAAGATTGCTGCTAGGTTTTAAGCTTTTATATTTTATTCTGTACTTTGTGGTTCTAATTTTTGTGGACTGCCCAGAGAGCTTTGGCTATTGGGTGGTATAGAAATGTAATAAAATAAATAAATTAATAAATAGAAACCACCATATTAAAAGTTATTATTTTAAAAAACATAATACCAATAAAAGCCATGTCTAGTCCATCAAGGAAGGCTTCCTGGATTGAAGCTATTTTCAGGAGGTGTCGGAAATAATGCAGTGTTGGTGCCTGCCTGATCTCCAGAGGCAGGGAGTTCCACAGAATGGGGCCACCGCACTGGAGGCTCTTCTCCAGGTGGACTCCACTCAGGCAATAGGTCCATGCAGGACCACCGGGAGCAAGCCCTCCAGTGACTTCAGTGATTGGGCAGGTTGGTAAGGGAGAAGGCTCTCTCTCAAGTATCGTGTTCCCAAGTTGTTTAGGGCTTTGTACACTAGTACCGAAACCTTAAACCTGGCTTGATAGCAAATAGGCAACCAGTGCAGTTCCTCTCAATTTGCACTAGAGAGGCCCTGCATCTCCCCTCCTTGACTCTAAATAAGAACAGAACAGAAGAGCAGAAGAAGAGCCATGCTGGATCAGAGCAAGGGCCCATCTAGTCCAGCATTCTGTTCACACAGTGGCCGACCAACAAAAGAAGAGCCAGACTGGATCAGACCAAAGACCTACCTAGTCCAACATCCTGTTTCCCACCATGGCCACCAGGTGCCTCCAGGAAGCCCACAAGCAGAATATGGGGGCAACGGCCCTCTCCCACTATTATTTCCCAGCAACTGGTATTCAGAGGCATGCTCCCTCTGATTCTGGAAGTAACATATAGTGTTCACGACATGAAATTTTTCCTTATGGAAGGGGATAATTGGCAGGGAGGGAAGGGGAGCCCTGGAGATCTGGAGGAGTCTTTATCAGAATTCCTGATCCCCCAAGCACACACACTCAGGCAATCTGACACTGGACACCCAAATCAGTGAGGCTTCTTTATTGTAAGAAATCCCATGGACAAAGCTTAATGGTGACATTCTTTTGAAATCATATAGCTGATGATCAGTAGCTACAGACTCTAAGTAATTCCAGAACAGTCCAAATCGAAACACTACCACCACGACTGAGATCCTCGTCTACATGGTTTCCCTGTTGCATCTCCATGGCTCTGAATACAAGGGAAGGGACTTGGGATTCTTGGCGTATACAACCCAGACAATCTATAGATGGGGTTATAAACCCCAGACAAGGAATGGGAATGATTCCTGGAATGATCCCTCCCAAGCAGTCAAAGGGATACATTCTAGAAAGGCCTAAACAAAGCCATACCCACAGAGAGATAGTCCGACTTTGGATCTTTTGTTGGAAACTCCAGGCTACATGGTTGAGGCCTATCAAATCCAAGGGTAAACCCACACAAGCAAAGAGTTCCGCACCATAGCTTGCACCTTGGTAACTCTACACTGTATGACTCCAGACAGAGAAAAGTCCAAGACTCAAGATCAAACCCAGCCTGACAGCACTCTGGATTGATGACAATGAAGGCAGATAATCCACAGCAAACAAGAGTTCAAAGTCTATGAAAAGCATCACGGTACTTTTCATGGCAAGTCTGTAGCAATCCAAAGTTCCAATTTGAAAGAGAGTCCATGTGCAGAGTACAACCAGAGATAACAGATAACAGAGTGAATCCAAACAGAGGGTTTCAGGCAATGGAGATGAGATGTTCCTAGCAAAGGCTCCTCGCCTTTGCATCAGCTTAAAAGGGGAAAGCGTGACTGTAAGACACCTCCTCCAGACCCCTTGAGAGACAAGGGCTTTTGGCCTTTCAGCAAGGCCTCTGTCTAAACAGGGCATCACTGCTCAGCCCTCCAGCACTGATGCTTCAGCCTGGGCGACCCTTCTGCAAACTCCACCCCACCTCTGTCAGGTTCTCATGGACAACTTCCAGCCTCTCTGCCTGCCAAGGCCGGACCAACAGGTGGACAGGGAGTCAGGTGACTCCCCCTGGCTCTGCTCTGAGAACACTGACAGAAAAGATTCTGACATTGCAGAGTGGGGATGTGCAAACCCATCCCTGTCCAGGTTCTCCGGGCACCTGCCGAGCCCCTGCCCCCACTCGTTGGTCCCCAGACCGTGCTTGGGCCCCTCCCACACTCGGCAAGCAGCCTGCATTCACCCCAACGGCCTCATCAAGCTCTGCAGTCACAATTTTTTCAAAAATAAAATTGCAATCACAAAAATGCACATTTTTGTGCATGCGTGAAAATACGCAAATATGTTCATCTGTAAAAATGTGCGTTTTCACATATATGAATATGCACATTCACAAAAATGTGCATCTTCGTGCATATGTAAGTATGTGCATTTTTGCGATCGCCATTTTATTTCTCAAAAATGATGACCACGAACTTTGACGAGGCCACCAGGGTGAGTGCAGGCCATTCACCAAGCGCAGGCAGGGGCAAGCAGGGGCTCAGTGAGTTGAGCACAGGGGTGCGGGCAGGGGTGGTTCCACTGGATTCCCAGACAGAATTAGGCCCCCGCACCATCCCTATTCCAGAGGCTATATAGGCCCAAGCCCTTCCAGGCTATTTCTAATCAAATCTTAGCCATAAACTACACGGTCCATGGGCTCTGACAGACTTGGAGGAAGTGGGAACTGGGCTTTTCAAGTTTTCCTGCTGAACATTTGCAAACCTCCTCAAATATTTTGAATGCAGGAAGCGTCTTCCCCACCTAATGTGCAATTCACTTGCCTCATGTCCTGGCATGATTACATTGCGCTTCTCAGGAACGATCAACAGCAATGAGTGATGGTGGGGAAATGCACAGTGTGATGAAGGCAGAACCTGTGATAAAGACTGCTAGGCATTACAGAAGTGGAGAGGGAGAATTCAACATGAGGCTGTTGTTTGTGATGGCAACCTCCTGTTCTTCAGAGAATTTAATCACTGTTGCAGTGGGGAAAATCACTTGCTTTTGAGAAGCTTCAACCTCCTCTTGTTTAGGGATGACAGAGAATTCTGCACAACTTTTAAATGGGATCGAATTCTGACAAATCTGGTCCGCGGAATCTTCCTCGGAACGGGGCAGCCCAGTCAACCTGGATCGGAGCTCACGCGGACCCTTTTTTTTTGTCCGCCGAACGGCGGATTTTACAAAAATAATCATGAAAAGAAATCCGTAAATCAGAAATGGAAGAAGAACCCGAACGGCTTTACCCTTTTTACAATAATAAATAGACATTTTCCCTGTGACCCAAGGCTTTCTTTCACTGGGGCTGAGTTGCGAAGTCCACAGAAATCCTCCATCTTTTCTGTTTATTGTCTGTGGAGGTGAGGTCAGGTCTGGTGAGGTCAGGTCCCGTGTGGTCAGGTGAGGTGAGGCCAGGTGAGGTGAGGCCAGGTGTGGTGAGGTCAGGTGTGGTGAGGTCAGGTGAAGTCAGGTCAGGACAGGTCCGGTGAGGTCAGGTCAGGTCAGGTCAGGTCTGGTGAGGTCAGGTCAGGACAGGTCCGGTGCGGTCAGGTGAGGTCAGGGCAGGGCAGGTCTGGTGAGGTCAGGTGAGGTCAGGTGACCGGAAATTATGTGGGGAACCCCCGCAATGGGCTTTACCCTTTTAACGAAAATAAATAGGCATTTTCCATATGACCCGAGGCTTACGGAGACCGACGGCAGGCATGCAAAAAGGATTTTTCAGTGGTACTTACAGAATTATTTACATAAGTTTGGAGGGCCAAAAAAAACAATGGGGGAATCCGGGGCATGTGGGCGGAGGAACAGGGCAGTCCTTGGCTCTGCAGAATCCTCACAGAGTGGAGCCGCTCCGCGAGGATTCCAGGGGGAGGAACGGATCACCTCCCCCCCCCGCGGATTCCCCACCGGAACAGACAGTGCAGAATCCATACATCCCTACTCCTGTTTGCTTTTGCTTATGTGAATGCAGCCAGTGCAATAGAAATTAATTCTGCACATGCAGGTGCAAAGACGCAACAGCCTTCTTTGGAAATGTTACTTCTGTGAGATAATTGACAGCAGTAGGACTTATGCATCCCAATTCAAAAGGAAACAATGGGAACTCAGGTCAATTAGGATGTGTCCTTCCCACTTTCGAGAAGCAGTATTCTTATGGTGGTCACGCTACAGCCTGAAATCAAATTCCCAGACATTTCAATCCCCGAAACATTCTTAAAGGATCTAGTCATTAGCAAGAGACTTCTGTCCATTTTCAAGAGATCTAATTTCCTTGTCTTTCCATGAAATTTGATGCCTCGAGCATCAAAATATACCCACTATGAAATCATAGCAGGCACCAGGGGAACAAAGGACACAGACTCACATTCAAAGAGCAATATAGGTTCACTCAAGGGGTTTGTGCTAGCCCAGGGGGATTATTGTTAATTATTATTAGTAGAAGAATCACAGAATCATAGAATAGTAGGGTTGGAAGGGGCCTACAAGACCTTTGAGTCCAACCCCCTGCTCAATGCAGGAATCCAAGTCAAAGCATCCCTGACAGGGGGCTGTCCAGCTTCATCTTGAATGCCAGTGTGGGAGAGCCCACCACCTCCCTAGGTGATTGGCTCCATCGTCATATTGCTCTAACAGTCAGGAAGTTTTTCCTGGTGTTCAGCTGGAATCTGGCTTCCTGTAACTTGAGCCCATCATTTCATGTCCTGTACTCTGGGATGATCGAGACGAGATCTTGGCCTTCCTCTCTGTGACAACCTCTCAAGTACTTGAAGAGCACTATCATATCTCCCCTCAGTCTTCTCTTCTCAAGGCTAAACATGCCCAATTCTTCAGTCTCTCCTCATAGGGGTTTGTTTCCAGTCCCCTGATCATCTTTGTTGCCCTCTAAACTTTTTCCAGTTTGTCTGCATCCTTCTTAAAGTGGTGCCCAGAACTGGACACAGTGTTCCAGATGAGGCCTATCCAGTGCTGAGTAGAGGGAAACTAGTATTTCATGGGATTTGGAAGCTATACTTCTATTAATGCAGCCCCAAATAGCATTTGCCTTTTTTGCAGCCACATCACATTGTTGGCTCATATTCAGCTTGTGATCTACAAAAGTAGTAGTAGTAGTATTTCTTTGAATTGCTTACTCCCACATAATATTCACATAATATCCCACATAATATCCCACATAATATTTTATTGCACAATTTAGAATCAGACTAAAGAGAATAGGGAAGACCCACAGATCAGTTAGATATGAGCTCACTAATATTCCTCATGAATATGCAGTGGAGGTAAAGAATAGATTTAAGGCACTAGATTTAGTAGATAGGGTCCCGGAAGAACTATGGACAGAAGTTCGCAACATTGTTCAGGGGGCGGCAACAAAAAACGTCCCAAAGAAAAAGAAAACCAAGAAGGCAAGATGGCTGCCTGCTGAGACACTGGAAGCAGCCCAAGAAAGAAGGAAAGCAAAAGGCAACAGTGATAGGGGGAGATATGCCCAATTAAATGCAAAATTCCAGAGGTTAGCCAGAAGAGATAAGGAATTTTTAAACAAGCAATGTGCGGAAGTGGAAGAAGATAATAGAATAGGAAGGACAAGAGACCTCTTCCAGAAAATTAGAAACATCGGAGGTAAATTCCAGGCAAAAATGGGTATGATCAAAAACAAAGATGGCAAGGACCTAACCGAACCAGAAGAGATCAAGAAAAGGTGGCAAGAATATACGGAAGATCTATATAGGGAGGATAATAATATCACAGATAGATTTGATGGTGTGGTCAGTGAGCTAGAGCCAGACATCCTGAAGAGTGAGGTTGAATGGGCCTTAAGAAGCATTGCTAATAACAAGGCAGCAGGAGATGACGGTATCCCAGCTGAACTGTTTAAAATCTTGCAAGATGATGCTGTCAAGGTGATGCATGCCATATGCCAGCAAATTTGGAAAACACAAGAATGGCCAGCAGATTGGAAAAGATCAACTTATATCCCCATACCAAAAAAGGGAAGCACCAAAGAATGTTCAAACTATCGAATGGTGGCACTTATTTCACATGCCAGTAAGGTAATGCTCAAGATCTTGCAAGGTAGACTCCAGCAATTCATGCAACGAGAATTGCCAGATGTACAAGCTGGGTTTAGAAAAGGCAGAGGAACTAGAGACCAAATTGCCAATATCTGCTGGATAATGGAGAAAGCCAGGGAGTTTCAGAAAAACATGTATTTCTGTTTCATTGACTATTCTAAAGCCTTTGACTGTGTGGATCTTAACAAACTGGCAAGTTCTTGGTGGGATGGGGATACCAAGTCATCTTGTCTGCCTCCTGAGGAATCTGTATAATGACCAAGTAGCAATGGTAAGAACAGACCACGGAACAACAGACTGGTTTAAGATTGGGAAAGGAGTACGGCAGGGTTGTTTACTCTCACCCTACCTATTCAACTTGTACGCAGAATGCATCATGCGATGTGCTGGGCTTGATGAAGCCAAGGCTGGAGTTAAAATTGCTGGAAGAAACATTAACAATCTCCGATATGCAGATGATACAACTTTGATGGCTGAAAGCGAGGAGGAGCTGAGGAACCTCATGACGAAGGTGAAAGAAGAAAGTGCAAAAGCTGGGTTGCAGTTAAACCTAAAAAAAACACAAGATTATGGCAACTTGCTTGATTGATAACTGGCAAATAGAGGGAGAAAACGTGGAGGCAGTGACAGACTTTGTCTTTCTAGGTGCAAAGATTACTGCAGATGCTGACTGCAGCCCAGGAAATCAGAAGACGTTTACTTCTTGGGAGGACAGCAATGACAAATCTTGATAAAAGTGTGAAGAGCAGAGACATCACACTGACAACAACGTTCCGCATAGTTAAAGCAATGGTATTCCCCGTAGTAACCTATGGCTGCGAGAGCTGGACCATAAGGAAGGCTGAGCGAAGGAACATAGATGCTTTTGAACTGTTGTGCTGGAGGAAAATTTTGGGAGTGCCTTGGACTGCAAGAAGATCAAACCAGTCCATACTCCAGGAAAGAAAGCCAGACTGCTCACTTGAGGGAAGGATATTAAAGGCAAAACTGAAGTACTTTGGCCACAACATGAGAAGACAGGATACCCTGGAGAAGATGCTGATGCTAGGGAAAGTGGAAGGCAAAATGAAGAGGGGCTGACCAAGGGCAAGATGGATGGATGATATTCTGGAGGTGATGGACTCGACCTTGGGGGAGCTGGGGGTGGCAACGGCTGACATGAAGCTCTGGCGTGGGCTGGTCCATGAAGTCACAAGGAGTCGGAAGCGACTGACCGAATAAGCAACAACAAAACATAATATTCCCATCTGCATTTGAGCATTCCCTCAAAAGCAGTGTGGCCTGTGGAATCACTCTTGAAGAAAACAAATCTAGAACCTTCATGTGCTCACAGAACTAATTTCACAGCATCCTGCTGTGGCAATCTAGTGGATGGGTGTAAGCAGCCACCACAAATCAGTCCCTCAACAGATGAAGTAATAACTTTCTATGGCAGAAGGTCTATCAGGGTGCTCCTTCCTGTAAAACGTAAACAGATCACCATTGTAGTAATCTCTTCATTCTGCTCTGTACATGTCACCATCTAACCCCTAGGCCCTGGGTGCTGACAGCTGAGTTAACTCCTCAGAGGTTAGAATGTTTGTGAATGTTCAAGAGCATCCCAGCAGCTCAGCCAATGGTGGAAAGGAAGCGCATCCTCTTCCTGCCCCCTGCCCCCGCCCAATACCAATGAAGGCAAAGCAGCTGATACATGAAGAGGTTTTGGACTAGAGCCCGAACTTCATATTGGGGTGGGGGAATGGGGTATGGCTACCCTTGAAAGACCAGGTCTGCAGCCTGGGGGTCATTTTGGACTCCCAGCTGTCCACGGAGGCTCAGGTGTCAGCTGTGAGCCGGACAGCGCTGTATCAACTCCATCTGATACGGCGGCTGCGCCCCTTCCTTCCCGACCATCTGCTCCCATCGGTAGTACATAGGGATGGCGGAGAATTTCTCCCCGAAACTTCGGGGGGCCGAGCGCCAACGTGTTCGGCCCCCCGAACAAGTTTCGGGGAGAAATCCTCCGCCCCCCCGCCCCCCCGCCCCCCCCCGGGACGGGACTTACCTTCCCTGAATGTCCCTCCCGGCAGCGGGTCCGGCTGGCGGTTCGTCCGGTGTTCGAGCGGGGCGGGAGGGGCAGCCGGTCTTTCGACCGGCTGCCGCCCCCGCCATTGCCATGAAAGAAAGAAAAAAAAACCGTCCCCTGATAGGCTACGTGACGATTCACGTAGCCTATCACGGCAAGATTTGCAAAGTCAGCTGTGATAGGCTACGTGAATCGTCACGTAGCCTATCACGGGTGACTTTAAAAAAAAAAAAAAAGTGTGTACGGATAATGGCGGCCCCCATAGGGAGCCGCCATTCGCATTCCTTATTTGGTCGCTGTAGTCTACGTCAATGTTTACATAGACTACGGCGAAAATAAGGGCAACGCTATTTGCGTTGCCCTTATTTTTGCCGTAGTCTACGTAAACATTGACGTAGACTACAGCAACTAAATAAGGAATGCGAATGGCGGCTCCCTATGGGGGCCGCCATTCGCGTACGCGCTTTTTTTTTTTTTAAAGTCACCCGTAATAGGCTACGTGACGATTCACGTAGCCTATCACGGCTGACTTTCCAGATCTAGCCGTGATAGGCTACGTGAATCGTCACGTAGCCTATCAGGGGACGTTGTTTTTTTTTTTTTTTTTTACTTTCGTGTTCGCGGCCGGGCGAGGCGGGAAGCCTCCTCCCCGGCCTGAATTTCGGCCGGGCGAGGCGGGAAGCCTCCCCCCCGGCCTGAATTTCAGCCAGGCGAGGCGGGAAGCCTCTCCCCCCCGGCCTGAACTTCGCGGGGGGAGCAGCGAAGCGCTCCCCCCCACCGCGAAAAAGCTGCGAGAAAAGGTAATTGACTTTCGTTCACCCCTAGTAGTACATGCCCTGGTCTCCTCTCGTTTAGACTACTGTAATGCGCTCTACGTGGGGTTACCCTTGAAGACGGTTCGGAAACTGCAGCTGGTACAGAACGCGGTGGCTCGCCTGATTAAAGGCAGCCACCGGCAAGATCACATCACTCCAGTGCTGAAGGAGTTGCACTGGTTACCAGTTGTTTTCTGGGCCAAATTCAAGGTGTTGGTTTTGACCTTTAAAACCCTATATGGTTCCGGCCCAGCCTATCTTAAGGAGCGCTTCCAGCAACACCAGACAGGCCGCTCAACAAGATCAGCCTCGGATGGCCTTCTCTCTGTCCCATCAGCTAGGACAGCTAGACTGGTGGGGACGAGGGAGTGGGCCTTTTCTGTGGTGGCCCCCACTCTGTGGAACTCCTTCCCTAGGGAACTCCGTCATGCCCCCTCTTTAATGAGCTTCCGTCATGCATTAAAAACGTTGTTGTTCAGGCAGGCATTTGGGGTGGGTTAGGGTATTTTAGAAAATGTTTTTATTGTAGAATTTTATTGTTTTAAACTGTTTTTATTGTATGTTGTACATCGCCCAGAGTGGCTGGGTGACCAGCCAGATGGGCGATTAATAAATTTAATAATAAATAAATATAAAATAAAATGTACACCGCCTTGGGCTCCTTGGAAAAAAAGGCAGGATATAAATGTGACCCAAAATACTAATAAATAAACAGCAATGCTTAAGTATTACTGTAGTACATGGCAGAATGAAATAGTTCACTCCCATCAAAACTATGGATTGCCGCTCATTAATCAGGTGGTACAACCAGACTAGGGATGTTGGAGAATTCCACAATGGAAACATATGAGTTTGGATGTTAATGAAGCCGAACCACGGATTCTGCAAATGACTGGCTTCTCCCTTGTGGGGTGATTCTGCAGACTTGTGGACTGGTTTTCTACCTTTCCCAAATTTTGTGCAAATTTCGTCATAGAAAAATACACAATTATTTTTTTTAAAAAACTGGTCAAATATGTGCATTTCCCCATAGGCTAAAGGGTGAAAATGTGCATTTTTTGGGAATTTGGACAGTTTGTGGAAATTTGCATTTTTGCACATGTGAATTTGTGCAAATTTGGAAACTAAAAAATATCTGATTCTGTGGATGGGCAGACAATGGAATGAAAGGTGCCTAATGATCCACTAAACGCAGATTGAACAGATTTTACACAATCCATACATCCCTAAACCAGACAGGGGTTGGCAAGCTTTTGGGACCATGGGCACATTTGGAAATTTGAGAAATTGTCCTGTGTGCAACCATAAAATGGGTGCCATGGGTGGGCATGGTGAATCACAAAGAACGTGCCCAGAGGCATTCATGGGAAATTAAGATAGTAGCAGCTAGAGGCTCTCACTTTGCATTGGAGCAATTCCAGCAGCCAGTAAGAAAATGTAAAAAACATTTTAAAATATAAATTAGGAGAAGAAGTAAGTTGCCTTGGTGGGTACCAAGGAAGATGCCTAGGGGCACATTGGTGCCCACGGGCATCACGGTTACCTATCCATGAACTAGACTAAGGGCTAACTCACTCATGCATGTTCATCACTTGATGACTGCAAGTGTCCGGCGATGGTATGCACTTCTGAATGGGCCATCACAGCTCAAATACCCCAGGCAGGACTTCTAGAGAGGTTCCCATTGTCTCAAACAGAGTGCTTTTCAAGGAATCTGTTCACAGAAGCAGCTGTGGGTCATGGGTGTCTGTGGCACATCCAGGACTAAGTGTTAAGCATTGGTCCTGATCCAGCTATATTGATCTCAGCATTGAGGGAAGGGAATTTCAGCATCAACTGGTACTTTCTCTCCCTCTGGGGGTCTGCTTAGGCTGGCTAGGTGTCCTACTTTAGAGAGGACAGTCCCCTGTTTTGGATAGCTGGCAGAAGGCAATTCTTCGATTTGAAAGTGTCCTGTATTTGATGGGCTGTCCTGTCTGAATCTGGTTTAAAATCAAAGAACCATAAGGAGGGAGAGCAGGCAGGGCCCTTGAAGTTACCCATCCACACTGAGCACATGGACCAGAGACTGAGCATGCACACAGGTCACCTGGTCAGCCTTCCTGACTATGGTGAGATATATTGTATTTCTATTTAATCAATATTATAGTTTAATTATTATTATTTCAAAATTTGCACCTGTGCATGTAAATTCACATATGCAAATGTTATGCAGATTGGTTTCCTCTTTTGCCCTCTTTTTTGGTGATGCACAAGTGGCCACCCTAGGAATGGTACATAGCAATAGGGTCATTTAGGAGCCTACTTTAGGGTTACTTTCAAGTAATGTCCATCAAATCTGGCTTTTGAAATAAGCCTGGCTTTTTCCACATCGGCCAGTAGCATTTCAGCAACCAAGCCCCACCCCTTTCCACATACACAGAACATTCACAGTTTGAAGCAAGGATTCGATTTGCAAAATACATGATCTCTGTGCAAAACATTAGCCTCCTGCCCAAATCCTTTCATTATTAGACAGTGTGAGATCTAATATTATTAAATTTGGCCATGTACATCCCCATTAATTACACTGAAGTAAGACTCATTTGAAAGAAAAACACACTACACTTTTGAAGATATAGTGATAAAACAGTAGGACGTTAATTTGATAGGAGCCCATTGAGAAGCTGTTGGTTAATTCCTGGTGTAATTCTTAATTATTTGCAAGGATTTGTTAACCTTATGGGCAAAAAAGCTCCATTGCCCTTGGAAAGAAACATTTGAAGAACACTCATGTATTCATTCCTTCGTATAGTTTTTGCTAATGCAGCAGCTGTCAATCTGTGTTCTTCCATGGGCCATCTGTTCGTAACTTTGAAGAGTGACTCTCTCATGTCTGTCCCAAAGATGAAACAATATGACTACAAATTGTTCTAGGGATGAGCATTCATTTTAAAATCTAGTGGAAACCTAAACAAATGAACCCCATTCCTTTCATTCATGTTTACAGAAAACAAAAGGGAATTGAAATGAATGGTTTTGTTTCATTCATTTCTAATGGCTTTGAGTTGGAAGCATTGCTTTGCATCACATGGAACTGCCTATACCATTCTCCCCCAACCTGGCTAGATGTGTTGGATTCCAGTTCCCATAAATTCCAGCCAGTATGCCCAATGGCCACATCTATATGACACCAGGTTTGTTTATTTATTTGTTTACAACATTTGTATACCACTCCACATCTAAACAGATTCCGGAGGGGTGAACAATGAGAGATAAAATGATACAAATATAAAAAGAATAAAACACGATATTACAATTATTCTTTTTAAAAACAGAGTGCCAATTAAACTGTGGCTGTTCAACCAAGGAAGACTTCTGGAAAAGAGCTGTTTTCAGGAGGTGTTGAAAAGAACCCAGTGTTGATGCCTGCCTGACCTCCATAGGCAGGGAGCTCCATAGGAAGGGGGGCACCACACTGAAGGCTCTTCTCTGAGTGGACTCCAATCAGGCCATAGGTCCATGTGGAACCACCAGGAGCATGCCCTCAGATGACCTCAGTAACTGGGAAGGTTGGTAAGGGAGGAGGTGCTCTCTCAGGTATCCTGTTCCCAAGTTCTTTAGGGCTTTGTACGCTAGTACCAAAACCTTAAACCTGGCCCGGTAGTGAATAGGCAGCCAGTGCAGTTCCCTCATTAATGGAGTTGCATGCTGAACAGGGGCAGCTTCTGATAACAGCCAAGCTGCTGTGTTCTGCACTAGCTCCAGCTTTCAGAGCAGCTGTAAAGGTAGCCCCACATAGAGTGCATTAAAGTAATCCAGCCTTGAGGTTACTAGTGCCTGTACCACTGTGGCCAAGCTGTCCCTGTCCAGGAGAGGTTGTAACTGATGAACCAGCTGAAAGTGTTAAAAGGCACTCCAAGCTGCTACGGCCACTTGGGCCTCCAGTGAGAGTGATGGATCTAGGAGTACCCTCAGGGTATGAATCTGATCTTTCAAAGGAGTGCAACCCCATCCAGAACAGGCCATGCGCCCATCTTCCAAACCCGGGAACTAGGGCTGTGCACCGCTTTGGCCCGAAGCACGAGTCAAAGTGGCCCAAAGTGGACCAGTGGTTCCCCAAAGCTCTTTGGTGCTCTTCAGAGCTTTGGCGCCCTAGATCAGCCACGCTGGTACCTCCAGCTCCTTACCAGAGCCATCCCAAGGAAGAGTCACTGTCGTTGTTGCTGCGACCACCACCTCGCCACTGCTGTTGCTGCTGCCTCTGCTGCCACCACTGTTGTCACCATCATTTCTGCTGCCGCCTGCCACCAGCTCCTGAGCCCTGGACATGTGCTCTCTCTAAAAATGCCAACTCCCTGCAACAAGAGCAGATGCGCGTCCAGGGCTCAGGAGCTGGCAGTGGGTGGTGGGCAGCAGCGGTGATGATGGCGGCAGTGATAGCGGTGGTGGCAGTGGCAGTGGCAACAGCAGAGGTGGTGGCAGCAGAGACGGCAATGGTGGTGGCGGCGGCAGCGACGGAGA
Source organism: Heloderma suspectum (assembly GCF_057233095.1). Classification (NCBI taxonomy): domain Eukaryota; kingdom Metazoa; phylum Chordata; class Lepidosauria; order Squamata; family Helodermatidae; genus Heloderma; species Heloderma suspectum. The sequence continues at coordinate 14,546,811 of NC_139460.1, forward strand.
CAATGACTCCCCCTCATGATGGTGTCCAGCGCATGTTCCAAGGGCTCAGGGGAGGAGCTGAGGGCTTGCACAGCACAGCAGGGGCATCAGGGGGGTGAAGTGGGATTCTGCCATCCAAATCCTGCTTCGGGTAAGGAGCTGAGGCAGACCCCCTCCCTAATCAGTCCGAAGCAAATTGGGCCTGCCTCAGGATCCCCGAACCGGCTTCCGAGCCGGTTCAGGGGGTCCATGCACAGCCCTACCAGGAACCACTTAACCACAGGAAAGGTTGGCCTGTATAGTTCTCAGAAAGGTAACAGGGAGGTTGGGCTGGTGGTGGGGCAAAGGGGGTAAGAGCCATGAAATTGACAGATATAAATTGGGGTGTATAAACTGGGGACCTTTAATCTAATCTGCCAATGCCTTAGGAAGTAATGGAATGCCTGCAAATATGCCAAGAGAACGTAAAACACCGAAGTTACAGGCAGCAGAAGATCTGTTGTATCTCCCACTTAGAATCAGTGGAAAAATGAAAACGAATGAAGGAATGAGAAATGAAAAAGAAAGATTGCGTTTCAAAAAAATGGGAACAAATAAAGCTTTGGAAGAAAAGAAAATGAATGAAAAAATGAAACTATTTCATGGCACACCCCATCCAAATGCTGCCCAGAAGAACCTTCTGTCAATCGGTTGTCTGTATGGCTGAGTCATATGATGGTTCTGTAGACCAGCTGCCTCGATCTCAACATTAGTTTGGCTTTTTTAAGGGGCAGCCCCAAGCATATTGTATAAGGGATCACCTGAGGGGGGACGTTTTACTCTTGGGGGTGGGGTGGGGGAGCTGATGCTGAATCTTTCAAGCCTTGTATGTTTGTATGGATTGTCACCTTTCTTTTCTTTTCCTCCGTGGGCCAGTCAGCAAGGAGAGAGGCCATGGCTGCAGCAGGGATGATTGATTTGAGTCAGCAAGCGGAGAAAATTCCCTGTGACCAACAAACCTAGTACGGTTACTTTGCCGTGTGTGCAAAGATAGGGTGACTGCCTTGCTGACTTGTTAGCTTTGATTCTTAGTTATCTTTTTTTTTAAAGTATAGTTAAGTGATAAAAGGCTAAAAGGGGGGGCACTTGGGGAATGAACCACTATTTCATTGCAGCCTGTGGTGCAGCTAGGTAATTTTAGACCTGGACTTAATTATCTTATGCAGGATGGGGTGGGGGTGGAGGCTTTTGATGGCCCTGTGTCTAACTAAAGTTGTGCATCTTGAGAAGAGACTTAAATGAGCATGACAAATAGAGAAATGAAGGCTGTTGCTGACCGTGTGACCATGAACATGACAGAAGGCCTGGAAGGGGGTGAGTGGGGAGGTTTGTAAAAAGAGAAACAAGCAAGGCAAAACACAAACCCTGTTCACGTGTGCTTCCATTTGGGGATCAAACTCACACAACAACTTGACACATGGAGCTGGCCCATGTCATTGGGATGCCTCGCCTAAGGCTTAGTTACTGGCAGTTAAGAGCGTTGAGCTGAAATATGCCAATATATTTGCATTTTGGCCCTGCCCCTTTTGCGTTTCATTCCACCTCTTTTACCTTCAGCCTCACCCACCACTGTAATGTAGCCTATATCAGCTTCTCTGAAATGGAATTTGGACTTTGGACTCAAAGAGGTTCTGCATCCCTGGTTTAACTGGCTTTATGGGGTCTTGTGGCAGGGATTGGCCTTTGAGTTCAGCTGACTCAATGCAGGGATTGTATCTGGGATTTTCTGCATGTAAAGCATGGACTATGATCCTGCCTCACGTGGGAATGACCATAGCTGAGGACAGGGATATGCAGAGCTTCAAAAGCAAGGATTAGCGGCTACGGGAAAAAAATCAGTCTAGTGTAAAAGACACCCATCTCTTTTCTATTTAATAGTAAACTAGGGATGGATGGACTCACCTCTGTCTGTGCTTGCCAGGTGCTCACTGAGACACTGAACAGCCTGGTGAGTGCCCAGTAAGCACAGGGGGGCTTATACCCCCTGCAGATAGCTCATGCCCTCCCATGCATATGCATTCTTTGCATGCATCGTAGTTCCCAGGGAAACTGCTTCTAAATCTGTTTCTTTATGGATGTTCTTGAGAAGATTAGGAACTGCATGAAGTACTCATGAAAAGCTTCTCGGTTGGGCTTCCATATTGAATTAGCACTTCAGTGATTTAATGCTTCTCATACGTCTCATGTGTCAGAATAGCAGGTAGACACAACGTTCACAGTTGAAGTGGAAACAGCAGGCTCTGCGATAAAGTCTGCTTCCAATTACTCTTTAGAAGGGAGTATCATTGGGCAAAGCAATAATGAGACACTGCACTGTAGGCTTCCCTGCTTAGGGATTAGTGCTTGCTGAAAGCCAATGCCAGTTCCATGTTTTCTGGGACTCTTGGGCACAATGCCCTGAGTGGGACACCTCCCCCTTGCCAATGACACCACTGCCCATTTCCTTGCTCACTTCCTCTGGGCCCAAGTAGGAGACAGCAAGGCGAGTGGAGGCTGCCACGCCTTCTCCTTGCTTTCACCACTGGTCACATTGCAGGTAGGTCTGCAGCCTACTGTTTGTTCAAACCAGGCACCCACTTGGTTCACCAAACACTACACTGCAGTCTTCATTTGTTATTTGCTGGCCTTAAGAACAGCAGCCTGTTGGCATGAAGGAAGGAAACGGCAAGTGGCAATTGAGCTTTTATCTGTTCAAATGATTGTCTGTGTTTGGCCTTGATAGAACTGAGTCTGTTGTTTAATGGAGGAAGAATTCACATTACCCTTGGATAGGGATGTATGAAAATTTTGTTTGAGTGTGCTTGAAGATGTCCCTTTCACAACACTAAATGTGAATGTTCATGGGAGCATGTCTTCTCCAATAACATTTTCAGATTCCCAAACTTGCATTTGTATTAGCAAAATGCGCATCTTATAAATGTACACTTTAAAAAATGCACACATTAAGACAATGGGGGAAAACTGCACTTTTGAAAAATGTGCATTTTCCTGTTCAAAATACTCACAGTTCCTGTTGGAACGAACAGAAAAAAAAAAACAAACCACAGGTCACAAACGAGAATGGAAACAAGCCAAACTGAGCTTTGAAATGAAGTTCGGAGAATTTCAGCATTCCTAGTTTTCCCATCCCTACTATTGGATTACATCTGATGAAGACTTGTGTATTCTTAGAATGTATCTCCTGGGCATTTTGTAAGCTCACTGTGGGTTTAACTGTATCCTCCACTTTATGGGTGGTACTGTATTATACAATGGAATTACTATATACAATGGAATTTGATCTCATTGTGTAATAAATGGACCATTTGAAATTGTTATATGTAAGGGTTGGGTGCTGGATAGCATTGTGTGTGTGTTGTAGATGCATATTTAGAAATAATAATTATAATTTAAATGGAAATATAATACATCACACCATAGCTGAAATGACTGACCAGGTGACCTGTGTGCCTGCTCTGTCTGCTGTCGAAGCAATGGGCCATTTCAAGGCCCCCGCTCCCCCTTCTTAGGGTTCTTTACCTTGAAAGCAGACTTCAGCTGGACAGCCCTTCCAACAGAGGGTGCCTTCAAATAGGAGACTAGCCTCTGCCAGCTCTCCAAAATAGAGGATTCTCCCTGTGAAGTAGGACACTTGGCCACCCTAAAGAGGAGTAGGGCCAGAGGACTGGTAGTGGGCCCCCAACTGGGGTGTGGGCCTCAAAAAGTGGCCAGTGATGCTGAGTGCTAATGCCACCCTTGCATCCAGTGCTTTAATTCCATAGCGAGGGCAGATGGGGCCTGCCTGTCCCCCTTACCTCCTGTGATAGCCTCCTTGGGGTGCAATCCTATCCATATCCAGAAAAATGTCCTTCAACTCCCAGCATTCCCCTGCCAGCATTTTCAGGAGACACATTCTCCCACTTGCGATCATGCTCGTGGCTTTGAACATGGCATATGCGCATATTTTGTGAGCAAAAGCGAAATCCTCATCCATCCCTAATTCTAGACAGGGATGTGGAAATCAGCAAAGCTTGTGCCCGTCGAGGTTCTCTGGATTCCCCCTTGAAGCTTGGTCTGACTCGTGTCCATATCGGACTGCAAGCTTTTTCCTTTTGCATGAAAATCACCAAGTATCTGAGTGCGCTTTTGAAACTACTCGATCGTACCCCATTGATTAAAGTGTGTTTGTGCTAGGGATGTACGAAAGGCACTTACATTTCGCGGATTATGTTTATGGTTGGGGGGGAGGCATTCCGTCCCTCCCCCCGGAATCCTAGCCGGGGGGGAGGCACTCTGTTCCTCCCCCCCCGGAATCCTGGCCAGCCGGCTGTGCTCCGCAGGGATTCTGCGGAGCCGCCAGCTGGCTCTGCCAGCAGCTGGACATCCGGCCGCTGCCTAGCAGGGACGCAAATGGCGGCGGCCATAGCCGCCGCCGTTTGCATCCCTGCAGTCAGCCGTGATAGGCTACGTAAATGTTTACATAGCCTATCACATTTTTTTTTTTTAACTGGAAATGGCGGCGGTGGCAGCCGGTCGGAAGACTGGCCGCCACCGCCACCCTGCTACCGGAGCCGCCGCCAGAGCCGCTGCCGCCAGGAAGATCCACCCAAGATAAGTCTCATCCCGGGGGGGGGGCAGGCCGTTCCGCCACTGATTTTGGGGGGCCGAATGCACTGGCATTCGGCCTCCCCAAGATCCGTGGCAGAATTTCCGTACATCCCTAGTTTGTGCACACTTGTTAAGAAGGATGCCGTTTTTCAGGCTGATTTTTCTGATGTATGCATTTTCTGAATGCATTTCCCCCCCGCAAGCAGTGCCACAGGTTCAAGAATGTGTAAGCTTCAGCCACAGATTGTACTTGCATTTGCATTCAGGTTTGGGAGCTGCAAACGGTGTAAATTCTGGTCATAAATGAACTGAAATTATTTTATCATACATCCCTGTTTTTAGAATGCATAACAAGTTTGTTTAACCATCTCTATCTAGGGATGTTGATGGAATCTGGGGGGTGGCGCTTGGTGAGTTTTTGCCAGCTTGGCCCCCTGGACTCTGGTGTCAAGGATGAATCTGAGTGTGTGGAGATGTCTGGCAGCTCAGATTTGGAATCAGAATGGGAACAGCAAGAACAGAGGGAGGCACCCTCCCTAGTGAGCCAAGATACAGCTAGACTTTCTTCTCAAGACTTTGACACACAGATGGCCCATCGTGAATGCTTGACACCATGAGAACTCAAGTTTCAGAGGGAGAGGAGGAGGGCAAGGAGTGTGACTTGAGGGATCCTAGGGTCTGTCACAGAGCGAAGCAGGAAATGCTAGGGACAGGGTTCAGACACCCCAGGTTGGCCACTCATGGAAGCCAATGTAGGAGGGAGCCGCCCTAAGGGTGGGGCATCCCTGAGAAGCAAGTCTGGCTGTGAACTTCATGCCCACACTGCTGGCAACTTCTCTAACTTCCACTCCGTATCCTGTACTGATATTCATAGATACGTGGATTAGCTGGTTCTATGCAGTCTGAGAGTTTCTTAGAATCTGCATTTGTAAAGAAGCTAGTCGTTTACTAATAGTGTTGGCCTGAAGCTTTGTTTCCTGGAGTGTGTTGATTGCAAAATGAGAGGATGAAGGAACGTGATGTCTGGCTCACTTGTCCATGAGCTGGTCCAACGTGACACAGGTCAAGTCGAGCCACCTTGCAGACTCATTTCATTGCCGGGCTGTGCGCAACTATCACCTCCTCCCTCCCTCGCTCACAGCAACCCTGCCACTGTGCGCGAATGGCTCCTTTTCCCTTCTAGGTCCAGGGAGGGAAAAGGAGCTGTTTGCACACGGTGCCTGAGAATTCTGGCAGAGAGCTCTCAGCTCTGCTCACTAGTGCAAGCTGAGCTGGGGGCTTGGAGGAAGTCCGTTGAGCCCCAAGAGAGCCAGTTTTCCCCACATCGGACTAGGGATGGTGGAGAATTCCGCCACGGACTCCAGTGAGGCTGGATTCTTTAGAATCCGGCCCCTTGGAGTCCATGGCGGAACGGACTGCTCCCCCCGCCACCCCGCGAAGTCCCCATGGACCGGATACTACCTGCCTCCGGCGGGTCCGGATCCGGCCGCTGCAGTCTCTTGCTCTGGTGTGCAGCTGCAAATGGCGTCCTGTGTAGGGGACGCCATTTGCGTCCCTCCTTTAGCCGTGATAGGCTACGTAAATATTTACATAGCCTATCACGGCAAAGAGCAGGGACGCAAATGGTGTCTGCTACGCCATTTGCATCCCCGCTTTAGCTGGGATAGGCTACGTAAGTATTTACGTAGCCTATCACGGCTACAGGGGGGACGCAAATGGCATTGCCTATGTAGGATGCCATTTGCGGCCGCAGCAGCCCGGCAGCAGACGGAGGTCCGGGTGTGGATGGGCCCGGCTGGCGGCTCCGCAGAGTCGCCGTGGAGTGGCACTGGCTGGGGAGGATTCCAGGGGGGAGGAATGGATCGCCTCCCCCTGCAGCGGACCCCCGCGGACACAAGTGAGTGGGGTTTTGTACACCCCTACATCGGACATCCCTATTTCCATCACTTGTCAGACCCAAATAATCCCATCATGCACAAAGAAGTATTTGCTTCCATGTTGCGAATTTCTTCCAGCCACTTCCTCCTTCAAAAAAATGTAGTAGAAAGATAATTAAAAATAGTGATTAAATATGACTCTTATCCACCAGAGAAAATGAGTCTTCTCACATTCAAGTCCATTGGTTTGATTGCATTGACTCCATGCAAGGATAACTAGACTTTCTCCAAGCCCTATTAGTGGGTTGGGTAAGCATTGCAACCGTTCTTATGCACTCATCATCACTCACAACCAAAGATCTTTAAACAGCTGCGCCCTTGGTTCAAAGGGATATGGCTCATTGGTTCAATTCTAAGCTCAATTAACTTCAAAAAATAAAAAAGAAACTTCCAGGGCTGCCTGGGGTGATGTGTTTGGCAGAAGCAGAGTGCCAAAGAGAGCAGATTTCATCTTCTGTTGACTCCCATGGTGTCTGTTGCTATAAGCCAACAGTGCGTGGTGAGTGGCTGCACAGGATTCTCCAGGGAAGAGCTTAGAAGCAGGCAGCTGACCCGATCCAGAAATTGTTCATTGCTGCAGGATCTCCCAGGTGCACAGAGAGTTCCTCTGCCTGCAAGAACTTCTCATTCATTTCAATGAAGGGATGAAATCCAAATTAAAAAAATGTACAGTTGTATTGGGTCCCTCCATGATTAAATAGAACCTCTGTGTTCGGGGGCAGTATGTCTCTGATACTAGTTACTGGCAGAGGGGGCAACAACCACACAGGGCTATTGATCTCATGGAGTAATTCTGGACTCGCAGATGTCACCTTTGCTGGATTTGAGTTGTTAATTTTTCATTATTTATTTATTTATTGCACATTTATCCTGCCTTTTTTCCTCTTGCAAGGAACCCAGGGCAGCTTACATTATCCTCCTCCTCGCCATTTTATCCTCACAACAACCACCCTGTGAGGTAGGTTGGGCTAAGAGTCTGTGACTGGCCCAAACTCACCCAGTGAGCTTCCATGGCTGAGTGGGGACTTGAACCCAGATCTCCAGACTCCCAGTTCAACACTTTCACCACTACACCACACTGGCTCTCCGTGATTTGTTTTGGTATGTTATTTGTTCTAGAACAGTCTTGAGTGCCAGAATGGCAAGTAATAACTGCCTGCCTGCCTACCTACCTACCTAAATAATTCTGGTTGGCCATTGAGAGAAACAAGATGCTGGAATAGATGGACCTAGGGATGTACGAAAGTCACTTAACTTTCCACGGATTATGTTGATGGTGGGGGGGAGGCATTCTGTCCCTCCCCCCGGAATCCTCGACGGGGGGGGGAGGCGATCCGTTCCTCCCCCCCGGAATCCTCCACAGCTGGCTGTGCTCCACGGCAGCTCCGCGGAGCAGCCGGCCAGGCCCAGCCAGGCCAGAGCCGTCCGCAGCCAGATTTCCGGCCACGGAGGGCTCTGGGAAAACAAACAAACAAACAAACAACCGCGTCCGCAAATGGCAGCAGCTGTAGCCGCCGCCATTTGTGTATGCGGTTGTTTGGGTTTTTTTAAAAGCCCAGCCATGATAGGCTACATAAATCTTTACGTAGCCTATCACGTCATTTTTTTTTAAACCCAGCCATGATAGGCTACGTAAATCTTTACGTAGCCTATCACGTCTTTTTTTTTTTTTTACAAGACTGAATATGGCGGCAGCGGCAGCCGGTTGGAAGACCAGCCGCCGCCACCACCGGAGCCACCGCCACCCAGAAGATCCGCCCCAGGTAAGTCTCATCCCGGGGGGATCCGCGGGGAGGGTGGGGGGGGTGGCAGGCCGTTCTGCCACGGAGTTCGGGGGGCCGAATGCACTGGCATTCGGCCTCCCCGAGATCCGCGGCGGAATTCTCTGCCATCCCTAGATGGACCATTGGTCCGATCCAGCCCGGCTCTTCTCATGTTCTTCTGATATGTTCCATTGAAATGCACGCAAAAGACCCCTGTCTGGAGTGACTGAGGATGCAGTCTCACCACTGTGTGCATTTGAGCACAGAGCCATGCAGTTCCAATTGGGGATGTCAAAGGGATCTGTCCGGGGGGTAGAGCTCAGTGAATTTTCAGCAGCTGGGCCCCCCCGGACTCCAGCTCAGTCATCCATGAGTTGGCTCAACTCACAATGTGTGACAAGTTGGGCCAACTTGCGGATTTTGGGGTGTTGTTGCGCAATTCATCATTTGCACAAAATTGCAGCTATGAATAGCACAGTTTGCTCAAAATCGTGTCTGTAAGTGGTCTGATTTGTGCAAATTAGACCACTCACAGCTGCAATGTTGTGCAAATTGTGCTATTTACAACTGCAATTTTATGCAAATTGGCCTGTGATTTTGAGCAAAAAACCTCGGTTAAGTTCCAGGGTTTCGGGAACTATCGTGTGGCTTGGCTCCCAAATGCAAGCCGAGCTAGGTCCATCACCAGCATCCCTCAGGCTTCAAAAGGGCTGGATTTTCCTGTGATGGGCAAGTTCCAGGGGAAGGAAAGTAGGGAGATGGCCTGGCAACAGAGTCAGGCCAAGACATTTTGCTGCCTGAGGTGAAGGGCAAGTTGGTACTCTCCCAGTCCCACCTACAGAAGCCATCTGGACTGGCACCTGAATATTACTTCAACGCTGGTGATGGGGACAGTGTCTACGGGTGGCAGGCTAGCTTGGGGGGTGCAGGGCAGGCTGCCTGGAATGCACAGTTCTGTCTTCCAACGTGGAGGAATGGCCAAGAGGCCGTCAATGCTGCCCACGCCACACCACTGAGGATCTGCCTCCCGAGGCCACCTCCTCATTCTACCTAATGGCAGGGCTGGCCTTCCTGGGCAAATTCCCTTGGGGAGGGAATTCCAAAGAGAAAGCCTTGCAGAGAAATACGGATGGCTGAGGGTTCAGAAAAGGGCAACCAACATGAACAAAGGGCTGGCGCACCTTCTCTACAAAGAAAGGCTAAATATTTGGGGGCTCCCAGTTTTTGATTTTTAATGTTATAAATGGGGGACATGATAGAGAAGCCTTCCTCAACCTGGTGCCCTCCAGATATTTTGGGCTTCAACTCCCACCTGCCCCAGCCAGCATGGCCAATGTTCAGGAATGCTGGGAGTTGTAGTCGAAAACATCTGGAGTGGACCAGGCTGAAGCAGAGTTTTATAAAAATATGCATGGTATAGAGAAAATGGACAAAGATTGTTTTTCTCCTCTTATAATATGGGGATCAGCCAAGGAAATGGATAAGTAGCGATGGCGGCAGAGTCCGGTTGGACCGCTGGTTGGACCACCAGCAGACTACCATGCTTGCCCAACTTGGTGCATGCCGAGTCGGGCAAGTGCAGTGGGCCCAGCTGCTCTGCTGAGCTGCCATTCTGTGCAAAAGAGCAGCTCGGCCTTTTCCATAAGGCCCATTCTATGTAAATGGCAGCGGTAAAGAGGCCCATTTTCGCAACATTGCCAGGCCATCTCTCCCTAAATTTTGCACAGACTGGTGGCTTGGCAGAGGAGTGGAATGCCACGAGCTGCTCACAGCATGTCCACAGACCGCCCAGTGGCTTGCTGTGAACAGCGAGCAGGGTTGAGTGGTGGTGGGGGTTTGGCGAGCGGCGAGTTGCACGCAGTGTGGATGGGGGTGAGTTTGCCAGTTCCTATGGATAAGCAGTAGATTCAGGTGTTTCTGGAAGAGCCAGATTATCTAGATCCATTTCAATCTTGCTTTAGGCCTAGTTATGAGGCAGAGTACATTGGTCACCTTGGTGGATGAACTATGTCAGGAAATGGACAGGGGGAGTGTGTCCCCATTAGTTTCACTACAGCTTTTGGCAGCTTTCGATGCCATCAACCATGGTATCTCTCTGATGTATCTGTCTAAGATGGGACTGGGAGGCACTGTTATACTCTGGCTTTGATCAGAATTTCTCCCCGAACAACCTTCGGAGGACCGAATGCGTTGGCACTCGGCCCCCCGAAGTTTCGGGGAGAAATTCTCCCCCATCCCTAGTAAATCCTGATAAAAAAAATGAACTGAAACCATTTCTCATACTTGCTTAGTTTGGACAGCTGATACTAGGGTACCAACTGCACCCATTCCTACAGATGTCAGATCCGGCACAGTCACACATGCCTTAGTTACATCCTGTTTGGACTATGCTCTGTGTGGGGCAGCTGGCGAAAACTATTCAGAAACTTCAGCTGGTCCAGAATGCTGCAGCAATGCTGTCGATCAGGGCCAGTTACAGGGAGCATGTGACTCCTTGTTACAGCAGCTTCACCACCTAATGGTCTGTTTCTGGTACAATTTAAAGTGCTGGTAATGACCTATACAGCCCTATATGGCTTGGGACCAGCCTACCTGAAAGACTGCCCTCTCCTGTACAAACCTGCCTGGGTTTTAAGGTCTTCAGAGGAGGCCCTCTCCGTACCACTGCCATCAAAGGCACATCTGGTGGGGTCGTGAGACAGGGCCTCTTCGGTGGCTGCTCCCATCCTCTGGAACTCCCTGCTGAGGAAGGCTAGGTTGGCTCCCTCTGTGTTGTCCTTCCTCCATCAGGCAAAGATATGTTTGTCCCAGCAGGCCTTTGGCATATAATCTGTTCTGCTGCTTGAAGGGGTTTTTACATTGTCTGGCACTGCTCGTTTCCTTGATTTTTTAAAAATGTTTTTATTTATTCATTTGATTTTATGCTATGTTTTAATTTAAGATTTTGATTTAATCTGGTTTTATCGTTAGCTGCCTCGAGCACCATAATTTGGCAGGAAGGCAGGATATAAATAAAACAAATAAATCCAAGACGGACAAAAAGAAGGCATTTCTTCCTAGCATGCGCAGCCCAGTTATGGAATGTACAAGATGTGGTGATGGCTACCAGTTGAAGTCCTGTTCAGAAGCTGTTACTCACATGTAGACCAGCGTGTGCACAGGGACATGCCAACTAGCCCCACCCATGCTGCGCAGGCTGACCAGCCCTGCTTCTGGAGACTGTGCATCCAGTGCGAACCTCGGCAGGGATGAAGTCTTCCTGCGTACAGCTACATATGCAATGGCTTCCGCATGACCTGCAACCCTGGGCATGCAGGGTGCCAGCTCATGTGGAAACCTTCATGCGCAGAACTGCATGCACAAAGCCTGCCTCCCTGCAGGCAATTGCTCCATTCCTGCTTGAGGCAGTGGGGTAGGGCTACTCTGGTCACTTGACATTAGGGATGAATGAAAGTCACTTACCTTTTCGTGGAATTGATTCGCGGTGCGGGGGGAGGCGATCCGGTCCTCCCCCCCGGAATCCTGCCCGGCTGGCCGCGCTCCGCGGCAGCTCCGTAAGTATTTACGTAGCCTATCACGGCAGGGCAAAAAAGAAAAAGCGTACGCAAATGGCGGTGGCTATGGCGGCCACCATTTGCGTTCCCTATTTTTCGCCGTTTTAGCCTACATAAATATTTACATAGGCTATTACGGCAAAAAAAAAGGGGGAACACAAATAGCGTAGTGGGCGCTATTTGCGTTCCCTTTTTTTCGCCATAATAGCTTATGTAAATATTTACATAGGCTAAAACAGCGGGGAAAAAAGGAACACAAATAGCGCCCACTACGCTATTTGCATTCCCCTTTTTTTTCCGTTGTAATAGCCTACGTAAATATTTACGTAGACTAAAATGGCGAAAAATAGGGAACGCAAATGGTGGCCGCCGTAGCCGCCGCCATTTGCGTACGCTGTTTGTTTGTATTTTTATTGGCTTGCCATCCCTACTTGACATCAAGGTTGGGCTTAGCTAGCACATCCTTGCTCCTTGCTCACATTTGGGTCTGTGCAAGAAGAATAACTTCTGAGAAGCTGATGGCTTTAAAGGGGGATTAGATACATTTATGAAAGGCAGATCTATCAGATTCTGGCTGAACATCAGGGAGTTGGACTCGACGGTCTTGTAGGCCCCCTTCCAACCCTACTATTCTATGATTCTAATGGCTAAGAGCAGCGGAGGTTGGTGGCTCTCATTTCGGTGGGGCTGTGAACCCGTTCTGGGTTTCAGCCAGAACCAGCCAGAACTCTAAAGGAGCTATCCAATGTGCTGAAGCATATCCCCCAAAGAGGTTCAGCACCTTGGATAGCTCCCTTAGAGTTCTGGCTGGGTCTGGCTGAAACCCAGAATGGATGCACAGCCCCACTGAAATTGGAGCAACCAGCCTCCACTGGCTGAGAACCACGATGGCTACAAGGGGTGTCTGTGTTCAGAAGCAGTGTGTCACTGAATACAAGCTGCTGGGGAAGAACAGCGGGAGGTTTCAGCCTCATGCAGTGCTGGGATCGCATCTTTGCAGCCCCTTGGGCAAGGCGCCCTCAACGTACTCCACTCCTTGGTGAGTCTGCCTTTCCGCTGCCATGGTCACCCGCTGCTATTGTCACTTATCCTCATTGCTACTACTTGCCAGCTTGGCACACAGAGAGCCAGTGTGCAAGTAGGCATCCACTGCTCATCCTTCTGTTACCACCAAGGGGCAGGTGAACAAGCAGGGTGCAAAGGTGGAGAGGGAGAGCAACTCCAGGGGGCTCTTGCCAGTGGGCCCCTGCTGGGGTGTGGGCCCTCGGCAGCTGCCCGACCATGCTTACCTTTGATGCTGGCCCTGATCCCACCTCAGTGGCGGGCGATTCAGGATAGAGCAAAGGAAGTGCTAAGACACATACTTCTTCTGTGGGCTTCGCTGCCACAAGTTATGCTGACACTGCCAGCTCCGGGTTCTGGAGGGCCCAGTGGGCCTGCTCCTTCCACGAGTCTACATTCTCACTGCCCTTGCCACCAGCTGGTATTGCTCCTCATCTTCTTTGTCATTATTGCCATCTCTTGCTTGCTTGACAGATAGAGAGCCAGTGAGCAAGTAGGCAGGAACATCTGCTGCTCCTCCTCCTCACAATCACTGTGGTCTGGGCCAGAGCGAGAGGCAGGTGAATGTCAGGGTTGGATCTGAGCCCATAGAGTCCCAAAGCAGCTCTGATTCTGAGGAGGAGATACAATCTGTGGGAGAGGAACTCTCTCAGGTTTCAGAGGCGCAGCTGGAGGGGGAGCCCGCCCGCTCACATTCCTGGGAGCGACAGTGACCCTGGCATGGAAAGGGAGGGGCAGCTTGAGCTTTTAGACACGAGGCGCAGGTACAAGCAAGAGGTTGCAGGAGCCAAGCTTAGGCGCTCAGCCCGATTGGCTCGATGTCAACAGCTGCGCCCCAAGGCCCCACGGAAGCGGGGGAGACCTTCCCCTCCTACTCCTTAAGTTCAGAGAGTTGCCACGCTTTTCCCCAAATGGAGACCAGCTGACGTCCTAACTCTTAGAAACCCCTGGTAGGCTGTTCCTTTGTATTTCCTCTGAGTCTCAGGCAATTAGCATCTGTTAGGGATGTACGAAAGTCACTTACCTTTTCGCGGAATTGATTCGTGGTGGTGGGGAGACGCTCCGTCCCTCCCGCTGGAATCCTCAATGGGGGGGAGGCGATCTGGACCTCCCCCCGGAATCATGCCCGGCCGGCTGTGCTCTGTGGTGTCTCTGCGGAGCAGCTGGCCAAGGCCGTCCGCAGCTGGACTTCCGGCCGTGGACGGGCTGCTGCGGATGCAAATGGGGGCCGCTGTAGCAGCTGCCATATGCGTCCAGCCAGGCTGCAGTGATAGGCTACATAAGTATTTACGTAGCCTATCACAGCTGGGCAAAAAATCCAACAACAGCGTATGCAAATGGCGGCAGCTACGGCGCCCGCCATTTGCGTTCCCTATTTTTCACCGTTTTAGGCTACGTAAATATTTACATAGGCAATTACGGTGAAAAAAAGGGGAACGCAAATAGCGTAGTGGGCGCTATTTGCGTTCCTTTTTTTCTGCTATATTAGCTTACGTAAATATTTACGTAGGCTAAAACAGTGGGGGGGAAAAGGAATTCAAATAGTGCCCACTATGCTATTTGCGTTCCCCTTTTTTCCCGTCGTAATAGCCTACGTAAATATTTAAAGGTAAAGGGTAAAGGTGTCCCCAACCAGTCGTGTCCGACTCTAGGGTGCGGTGCTCATCCCCGTTTCTAAGCCGAAGAGCCAGCACTGTCCGAAGACGCTTCCGTGGTCATGTGGCTGGCATGACTGAACACCGAGGTGCACGGAACGCTGTTACCTTTCCCGCCGAGGCGGTACCTATTTATCTACTTGCAATTTCTTGCTTTCGAACTGCTAGGTTGGCAGGAGCTGGGACTGAAGACGGGAGCTCACTCCGTCACGCAGCACTTGGGTCTCGAACTGCTGACCTGCCAACCTTCCAGTCTGCAGTTCAGCGTCTTAACCACTAAGCCACCGTGGCCCCTTACGTAAATATTTACGTAGGCTAAAACAGCGAAAAGTAAGGAATGCAAATGGCGGCCGCTGTAGCCACCGCCATTTGCGTACGCCGTTTTTTTTTTTTTGCCCAGCCATTATAGGCTATGTAAATACTTACATAGCCTATCACAGCAAAGACCAGGATACAAATGGTGGCTGCGGCAGCTGATCTAAAGACCAGCCGTCGCCGGCGGAGCTGCCGCCAGAGCCGCCACCATCCGGAACATCCGCCCCAGGTAAGCTTCGTCCCAGTGGGAATCCGTGGGGTGGCAGGCCATTATGCCACAGATTTCAGGGAGCCGAATGCCAGTGCATTCGGGCTTATTGAAATCCGTGGCGGAATTCTCCGCCATCCGTAGCATCTGTAAGCTTCATTAGGTTGAATGGAATTAAAGCCTTAGAAAGCAGCCCTTTTGTCTGAGTCTTGATTTTGGCTATTGGAGGATTCAGAAGGCAGCAGGGGCAATCCTGACAGGTGAACAAGCAGGGTGCAATCATGAAGAGGAGGAGCAACTCCAGGGGGCTCTTGTCCGTGGGCCCCTGGGGGGTGCAGGCCCTCAGCAGGTACCCAACCATGCCTACACATGACAACATGGCCTGCTTGTAGGCTTCCTGTAGGGTTGTGCGAACTCACCCAAGTCCGCCCCGTGACCCATGTGCCGGATCCCTGCCCACTGCCAGACCCAGCTTGCGCTGGGACGCGAGCCGGCTGGTGGTCTGCAGGGGCCCGGTGAACGCTGTTGCTGCTGCCGCTGTGAGCAACTGCGTCCCTCTCTGCCGAGGGGCCCGGTGAACGCTGTTGCTGCTGCCGCTGTGAGCAACTGTGTCCCTCTTTGCTGAGGGGCCTGGTGAACGCTGTTGCTGCTGCCGCTGTGAGCAACTGCGTCCCTCTCTGCCGAGGGGCCCGGTGAACGCTGTTGCTGCTGCCACTGTGAGCAACTGTGTCCCTCTTTGCTGAGGGGCCTGGTGAACGCTGTTGCTGCTGCCGCTGTGAGCAACTGCGTCCCTCTCTGCCGAGGGGCCCGGTGAACGCTGTTGCTGCTGCCGCTGTGAGCAACTGCGTCCCTGTTTGCCGAGGGGGCCGGTGAACGCTGTTGCTGCTGCTACTGCTGCTGTGAGCAACTGCGTCCCTCTTTGCCGAGCACCAGCAGAGAGGGTCGCAGTTGCTCTGGGCGGCAGCGGTGCGGCGATGGGAGAGGGAAATGCCGCTTCCCTCTCCTGTCACCCAGAGCAATTGAGCCCCTCTCTGCTGAGCACCGGCAGAGAGGGGTGCAATTGCTTCTGGTGCCACTCAGTCAAGGAGCGGGGGCTGCTGTCCTTGGCCAACTCAGCATGCACCCAGTCGTGCAAGAGCAGGAGCTTGCGGACTGGCATCTGGGGGGCCAAGCTGGCGGGAACCTGCTGAGCTCGAGCCCTCAGATGGACGCTCGCGACAACCCTAGCTTCCTGGAGGCAACTGTGGGAATGGAATACTGGACTGGAAGGACTTTCCTATGGCTGAGAAAGAGAGGCTTGCTTATCTGGTGAGTTCATGGGAAAAGTGAGAGTTCCTTCTCACCACCACTGTTGTCTGGGCCAGAGTGAGAGGCAGGTGAACAAGCAGGTTGCAATTAGGGATATCAGATAATTCTGCGACGGATCTCAGTGAGGCCGAATGCCAGTGCATTCGGCCACCCGAAATCCATCGCAGAACGAAGCCCCCGCCCCCCCAACCCACGAAAGGCACATGGGACGAAGTCCCCGCCACCCCCAACCCACAAAAGGCGTGTGAAACGGAGCACTTACCTGCTCCCGTCCGCTGCTTTACGAATGGTGGCCGTCCTGTGGCCGCCATTCGCTTCATCTTCATAGCCATGATAGGCTACGTAAATACTTACATAGCCTATCACGGCTAACGCAGGGATGCCATTTGCGTCCCTGCAGAGGCCGTGATAGGCTACATAATTATTTACGTAGCCTATCACAGCACGGGGAAAAAAACCCAGCGTACGCAAATGGTGGCGGCTACCACCGTACATTTGCATACGCTGGGTTTTTTTCCCCCTGCCGTGATAGGCTACGTAAATATTTACATAGACTATCACGGCTAAATACAGTGACGCAAATGGTGGTGGCTATGACAGCTGCCTTTTGCATCCCTGCAGGGCTGCCCAGTGGCCGGTTGTCCGGCTGCGGGAGGCCGGAGCTGGCCGGCGGCTCTGCGGCTTGGCTGCGGAGCGGAGCCGGCCGGGCAGGATTCCGGGGGGGAGGACTGGATCACCTCCCCCCCCATCAAGAATTCCGGGGGGAGGGACGGAGCACCTCCCCCCCACCGCGAAAACAGAACGGAATGGAAGGTAAGTGTTCCGTCCATCCCTAGTTGCAATCGAGGGGAGGAGGAGCAACTCCAGGGGGCTCATGTCTGTGGGCCACTGCCGGGGTGTGGGCCGTCAACAAGTGCCCAACTGTGGCTACCCATGCCTACCCCTGACATCATGGCCTGCTTGGGTGTCCCGGAGGCAACTGTGGGAGTAGAATACTGCACTGGAAGGACTTTCTTATGGCTGAGAAAGGGAGGCTTGCTTATCTAGCGAGTTCACAGGAAAAGTGAGAGTTGAGCTGGACGCTTCCTAGTTTACAGCCCCGTCTCTTTTTAGGGATGGAGGAGAAATCCTCCATGGACCCCCTTGAGGCCGGATTCAAAAGAAATATTTGCGTAGCCTATCGCATGAAAAAGCAGGGACGCAAATGCCATTAATGCATTTATGGCTGCATTTACCTTAAACTAAGACCTTTACGGCCGCAAATGACATAGCGGACACCATTTGTGTCTGCAGTCAATCAGCCCAGCCAGCGATACGGCAATGGCAGCCGTATAGCTGGCACTTTGGAGCCGGCCAGCCAGGATTCTGGGGGGGGGGAGGGATGGATCGCCTCCCCCCCTGCGGACACCCTCCCCCCAGAACAGCAGGCAAGCCGTCTGCCCATCCCTAACTCTGCTAGACTTGCTTTCATCCTCTTTGATTTTGGGCTGCTCGAGCATGCATATTTAAAGAGCATTCATTGTGCATCTCTCAGGTGACTGCAATAGTGTTTGAAAACATACGGTTGCTTTCGTTAGTGCACGGTTTTAAGGGAATGCTATGGTGACTGGCCACAGATGGGCGCATGTCACTACATTGCACCGGAGACGGAGTTGAATATCTAATTGCAAGCTCAAGTGCAGCGACTGCTTCCTTAATAATTGCTCTGCTGGTGGCTCATCACGCATCAGGAGGAATTGTAATGAGCTGCACACACTGTACGCTTTCTCATGTCTTGCAGTCTTACGCCTTGTGATGGGTAAATCTCTGAATCACTGTTAGGAATACTAAAAATTAGAGCAGTACAAGCCAGGCAGAGCAGATGCCTTTCTATGATCTGGATTTATTGGCTTCTGAGGAGAAAGAGTCACCTGTTTCTTGAAGGGCACGGGAAGCACTTTTCTGCCATTTGCTTCCTGTAGCACTTCTATTTTGATGTATTGAGATTCCTTTCAGGCAGGGGAGGCTGGTGGCTCCAGTTTCAGTGGGGCAGGGATTCCATTCTGGGTTTTACTTCCAACCAGCCAGGAATCTAAATGAGCTATCCAAGATGCTGGACCCTATCCCCACAAAGGGTCCAGCACCTTGGATAGATCCTTTAGATTCTTGGCGGGTTGGAAGTAAAACCCAGAATGGAATCTCTGCCCCACTGAAATTGGAGCCACCAGCCTCCTTAGCTTTCAGAGCAATTAATTTACAATATGTCCTGTTTGGCGTCTTAAAATAAATAAATAAATAAATATCTAGAACTTCCATATTGGGTAGACTGACATTAAGGATAGTGCTTTGTATTTTCCCCAAACAAGCATAATTAAAAATTCAAGCATAGAATTATAGAAAAAACAGTAGCATGGCTAAGTTGTCTCCCATGCCACAACCAGGTCAACATCCCCCAGCCTCCTCTTGTCTCCCACCAAAAGTACCTCGGTCTTGTCAGGGTTCAGCTTCAGCCTATTCCTCCCCATCCAGCCACGCACCGTCTCCAGACATTTGGACAGGGATTCTATGGCCAACCTTGGTGAAGATTTAAATGAGAGGTAGAGCTGCGTGTCATCCACATATTGATGACACTGCACCCCAAACCTCCTGATGATAGCCCCCAGCGGCTTCACATAGATGTTCAATAGCATCGGGGAGAGGATGGAACCCTGTGGCACCCCACAAGTAAGTGGCCACGGGTCCAAAACCTCCTCTCCCAGTGCTACCCTCTGGTACCTGCTGGAGAGGAAGGACCGGAACCACCGCAATACGGTGTCCCCAATGCCCAACCCCTCCAGGCGGTCCAGGAGGATACCGTGGTCAACGGTATCGAAAGCAGCTGAGAGGTCGAGGAGAACAAGGAAGGAGCATTCACCCCTATCCAGAGCCCTCCTCATATCATCTACCAAGGCGACCAAGGCCGTTTCTGTCCCATGCCCAGGCCTGAAGCCCGACTGAAATGGGTCTAGATAATCAGTTTCTTCCATGTGTGCCTTCAACTGCACCGCCACTACCCGCTCAATCACCTTGCCCAAAAATGGCAGATTTGTAGGGTTGACGGAGAATTTCTCCCCGAAACTTCGGGGGGCCGAGCGCCAACGTGTTCGGCCCCCTGAACAAGTTTCGGGGAGAAATCCTCCGAACCCCCCCCGCACCCCACACCCCCCCAGGACGGGACTTACCTTCACCGAATGTCCCTCCCGGTGGCTGGTCCGGCCGGCGGTTCGGCGGGTGTTCGAGCAAGGCGGGAGCGGCAGCCGCCATTGCAATGAAAGAAAAAAAAAACGCCCCCTGATAGGCTACGTGATGATTCACGTAGCCTATCACGGCTAGATTTGCAAAGTCAGCCGTGATAGGCTACGTGAATCGTCACGTAGCCTATCACGGGTGACTTTAAAAAATAAAAAAAAAGTGTGTACGGATAATGGCGGCCCCCATAGGGAGCCACCATTCCCCTTCCTTATTTGGTCTCTGTAGTCTATGTAAAGATTTACGTAGACTACGGCAAAAATAAGGGCAACGCTATTTGCGTTGCCCTTATTTTTGCCGTAGTCTACGTAAACATTTACGTATACTACAGCGACTAAATAAGGAATGCGAATGGCGGCTCCCTATGGGGGCCGCCATTCGCGTACGCGCTTTTTTTTTTTTTAAAGTCACCTGTGATAGGCTACGTGACGATTCACGTAGCCTATCACGGCTGACTTTGCAGATCTAGCCGTGATAGGCTACGTTAATCGTCACGTAGCCTATCAGGGGGCGTTTTTGTTTTTTTTTTAACTTTCGCGTTCGCGGCCGGGCGAGGCGGGAAGCCTCCTCCCCGGCCTGAATTTCGGCCGGGCCGAGTCAGGAAGCCTCCCCCCCAGACGGAACTTCGCGGGGGGACCAGCGAAGTGCCTCCCCCCCACCGCGAACGTCCTTCGAGGAAAGGTAAGTGACTTTCGTCCACCCCTACAGATTTGAGACTGGGCGAAAGTTGTTCAGAACTTGGGGATCCGAGGAGGGCTTCTTTAAGAGCGGTCTTATCGCTGCGTCCTTGAGGGCTGATGGCATCACTCCCTCCTCAAGGGAGGCGTTCACCACTGCCCTGATCCCCTCACCCAGTCTCTCTCTGCAGCTCATAATGAGCCAAGATGGGCAAGGATCAAGTAAGCAGGTGGTCGGCCTTACAGATGAAAGCACCTTGTCCACTTCATCAGGAGGAAGAAGCTGGAACCGATCCCACAAAACCGGTTTGCCACAGGCCGCCTCTTGCTCACTAACTGTATCCACAGCGTGCGGAGTAACACACCTAATCTGATCAGTTTGATCTGCAAAGTGCCTTGCCAAGGCCTCACAGGAGGCCTTAGAATGCTCCAGTGGTTCCGGAGCCACAGGACCGACCAGGCTCCGGACCACTTGGAACAGCCTCCTGGGGCAGCTCTCTGCAGACACGATGGAGGCAGCATAATATTCCTTTTTTGCTGCCTTCACCGCCACGTGATAGGCTGAAGATACAGCTCTAGCCCGTGTCTGGACATAATCCTCCTCCTCCTCTCCATTTTATCATCACAACAGCCTTGTGAGGTAGGTTAGGTTGAGAGTCAGTGACTGGCCCAAGGTCACTCAGTCAGCTTCAAGGCTGAGTCCCAGTCCAATTTTTTTAAGGATGACTCTTTTTTCTTTCTCGGTTACTGTAAGGCAGCAGGACCAAAAACAGACCCCACAAATAAACTAATGCCCCATTAAACACTTTGAAGAGTATCCAATACTGCCACTGCACCTCTGCTCATTCTATTGTACCCACAGGACCCACCACTTGCGTTTCCTAAAGCAGCCATGGAAATGAGCCAAAACAATGGTTTCCAGAATCACTGGAGCTCCCTTCTTTGAGCTGGTCTGATCTACCCCATTATGGAAATGAGCATTTCAGCTCATTGCTAGTTGTTTTAAAAACACTAACTTCCTGTTGCTTTAGTGGTGGGTCCCACTGACTCACAGGCATTGTTGGATCCCATCCTCTGCCTCCTTGAATCGAAATGCCTCCGAACAAGTTAATCAAGCAAAGCTGTAATTGATTCATCTAAATATTGAGTGTCACTTTTTTCTTCTTCTTCCACAAAACTGCAGACAGCCAGTTTTAAAAGCAAACCAGAAGGTTGTGACATGCTAGCAGTCTGGTACTGCTTGCACCGAGCGAGAACCAAGAAGACAAGCTAAAAAAAAAAAAACGAGGAACACAATCTCTGGCAACTGGTACTTAGCGAACAGGCTGGTATGCATAAGGACAAACTGCTGTACATCTTTGCAAACAACAAAGCAAAATATTTTCTTTCCAAGGAAGATCAGAGACAAAAGGGCCAGATGTTCCATGGGATTAAAAAAAAATTGTAGCACGTGGGTGTATCAAAGGCAGCCTCCAAATGGCATTAAATGATCCTGCAATTTACTGATGTTTTTAAAGAGACATTTTGTGGGGGGTTGCATGGAGACACGGTGGGAACAGGTGGCCCATTACTATTACTTGTAGTGTAGGAGTGCACGGTTTTTGTAAAGAAGAACCCCCAAAGAAAAGTTATGATTCCTTGAAACCCTTGGGGCAGCCTGGAATCTCAAGGCTGGGACTGTGTGGCCCCCTCACCCAGAGAAATTCCACTGATCTTATCAAACATCTCCCTCCCCCCTTTTTTTCTTTCTTTCTCCAGAGCATCCTCTCAACCAGACAGGAACCTTCAAGCACTGCTTCCTAGGCTGCTCTAGGAATGAGGCTTCAATAGCAGGAACCATGCTGCCTGTTCCTAGAGAATTTCCCCTCTTTTTTTCTGACTTCAGCAGCAGCAGATACTGGGGGGGGGGCAGACAGGGTTGGGGGGGCACCTGCAGCCCATTGGCCGCACATTTTGCACTTGGGATTCTGTCACTCCACATTGTGGGGGAACGTGATGGCCTGTTGGGCTGTTGATACCAGGACCTTTGCTAGTTGGGATCACCAAGCTACATTTACAAAAAGGGGGGATGCCGTTGCTACTTGTCCTGGAAAATCCTACACACACACACACACACACACACACACCATTTCTATAAGTGATTCGTCCTGAAGAAGTTGCCAGAAAGACAGCCCACTTCCCTGGCCTGCAAACTGGTCTTTGGAAGTGGGGCAGCATTTTTGGTACTAAATTGTAGGTCTCTAGGAGTGTGGCTCCATCCATGAGCCATTTACTCCAAGCTGGCTGCGTGTGGAGGACATTAGGGATCCCTGACATCGTGGCCATCCAGCAGCCACCCCAGAGCTTACCGCAGAAAAACCAGATTTTCTGAGACTCTTAAAGTCCAATTCTTGTCCTTAAGTCGAATTCTCCTCGGTATAGTTGCTATGTGCCCCAACCTCAGGCAGTGACCTCGGGCATGCTAGCCCTGCCCAGGGGTGTGCCTTTCACCATGACACCAGTCAAGGGATGTTTCCTGTGTGTTTCCCATCTCTGCACAAACCAATTACTGTCTACTCAGAAGTAACTCCCATTGTGCTCAATGAAGCTTGTCCCCTGAATGCCCGCATCAGAATTTACAGAGATCCCCCTCAATTGAAATGGCACCGTTTAAAGCACAAATCCCCTAAAAGCTGTAAAGCATGATTTGTTGTTGTTGTTGTTCAAGGCTCCAATTCTTGGTTGTTTGGTTTATTGCCATTCAGAAGTAACTACTTCCACCTTCGATCATCCAATCATGCATGGCATCAGGTTAGAAAGGGGGCTGGTTTCCCATCCCTTTGTTTCCCCCCTGCTTTCCCAGCACAAACATATGTGCGTCTAACTCCCACTGTGCTCAGTGAGGCTTGTTCCTAAAATGCAGGTGCATCTGGAGCTTCAGGAGAAAGGAGAAACGGGGAGAGAGCCTGGGGGGGAGCCTCTCCTATTGGTTAAGCAGTACCTGCCAGTCAGATGATGTTCACTCCAACACCCCACACCACCCAGAAATATGTTCTGTGAAGTGATCTTACTGGTGCAGAGCACTCGCTTGTGGAGCCCTGCATGGACCAAAGCGCAGCAAAGCTGATTCCTTTTGAAAAATCAGGTACTCCTCCATTTGCTTCTCCTTCCATTGCCATGGAGAAAGGGTCCAAGAGGGGTCATCGCTCAGTGGTAGAGCAAATGGTTTGCATGTAGACGGTCCTGAGTTCAATTCCTGGCATCTCCAGGTACAGCTGGAAAAAACCCTGCCTGAAATTCTGGAGAGCTGCTTCTAGTCAGTGTTGACATTACTGGGCCAAATGAACCATGCTCTAGTTCGGTATAAGGCAGCTTCCTATGTTCCTACCATCTCTCAGTGATGACCTCAGATACATTCCAGGCTTTTCGGGGACCATTTAGGAGTCCAAGGTCTTCACACACACTAATGACAACCCTATGGGTGGATCAGCGGAAGTGGCCATCACGACTTCAGAAGTCACAACATTCCCTACAACATTCCACAAACAGAAACACTTGGAACATCAAGGGTCACCAGCCAACAGCAATCTGATTCCTTGCTGAAAGCTCTGCTCCACTGGGTTAATTTGCTTGGAAATAGCCTTTGATTTTTTTTATCAGCTGTTCAAAATAAACCTCACCACCATGCATCATGGCAGGTTGTGCTGTACATGATGCCTTAGAGTTCATGCACGTGTATTTCGATGTCTATGCATTAGACAGGAAGTGCATGCACAGACATAGTCACAGATTGACAGTGCAATCCTATGCATAGTTCATCAGAAATATATTCCTCTGTATTGGGTGGGACTTATTCCCACCCAATACAGTGCAGGATTGCAGCCTTAACTTCTAAAGATATTGGAGAGAGAGCTGAACCGTGAAGAATGTCCATGCCTTATTATTATTATTATTATTATTATTATTATTACACCAACAATGTTCATGGTGCTTTATGGAATATAGGAGGTCAGACCCAAGCCCTCAAAAGCATGAGGCAGGGATCAATCTTGCAATCAAAGATTCAACACAGCGAAAAAATGAGGGAAGAGAAGGGTGGCTGTTGTAAACAGGGAAGGAATATGTAGTTGTTTAGTTGCACCAGCTGAGGCTTAGGTAACAGAATTTTAACAAGGCATCCCCTGGAAGCAAAATTATTTACTGGGGACAATTACTAGAAAATAGGTAACGTCCATACTGAATTGAGACAGCTGGAACTAGAGCAAAGAAGGCCACTTTGCAAAATTTTCATCAAATGTTCTCCACCACTTTTGGATGGCAGCCACCATTTCACCCAGAACAATGCTTCTGAACAATACTAGGTACAGGGCATTGTGGAAGATGCAAAACGGTGGCCAGGCTGCCAACACATTTGCTGCCATTGTCATTTGCAGTGGCAGTAGCAACAACAACAAAAGCACCTTAGGAAATAAGAAAGAAACTGTGGTACTGCTACTGCTAATGATGAATCCCTATCCCGAGAAACCATTGGAGAATTTATCCTCCTACTGGAAATAGTCCCTCATCCCTGCCTCATTTTTTCACCTACAAATAGGATGGAGAAGAGGGTATTTGTGCACACCTCTGTCAGGGGCATATGTAACACTTAAACTGAGGTAATAACAATGGTTCTTATGAAGTGGGAATATCCTCCATAAGTGTAAAGGAACAGAAGTGCCCGCCATTTTTGTATTTAGATTGTTTGGGGAGCACTATGGGTTTAAATCTTCTCTGCGTGTGTGTGTGTGTGTGTGTGTCAGTTTCAGTCAAAAGTTTAATAACCTTATAGGAGACAGGATATCAGCTCAAGAAGCCAAATGTCTGCAGGCAGTTCACCTCAAACGCTTAGCCAGATATGGAGCCAGGATGTCTGCAAAGGAATAAAAAAAAGTTTGCAGGAGGCTCAAGTGAAGGTCAGAGGAAGAGCTTAGGAAAAGGAATTTAGGCAAAGGTGAACAGAAAACTACCTTCCTGACTGGCTGGATTTGGGGAGGGAAAATCACTATTTTTAAGATGAAAAGCCTATGGCAGAGACAGGGAAAGACAAAGAGAAGAGGAGAAGGAAGGAAGGAAGGAAGGAAGGAAGGAAGGAAGGCCAGAAAGACTCAGAGATGTTCAAGTGGGAGAACTGATTGAGAGAGAGCTGGCCTTAAGACAGGAAGATATTGCTTGGATAACGGACCTGTATAAAATAGGTACACATTCTAGTTAGGTTAGCTGGATGTATTAATCCCTGGTTATTTTATTACCCTATTGATCATACGTTTGCATGTGAGTGTGTGTGTTGTGTATCCATTCAGATTGTAAAACTTTTTCCTATTGTCATTCTTGGTCTGTAAAATTTAAACTTTGTTATTTGGAAGTTTGAGGTCTCTTTTTTTGGCTACTCACCCCCATATCTAAGAGCCAACTCCCACACTACCTAAAACAGATTCCTGAGATCTAGAGATTTGAGGCTGGTTGGGTGGATGCAGCCAGAAAAATAAAGAGTTCCACTGGTGGCAGTGGAAAAGGTCCCAGGAAGGCAAGGGCAAAAAGGAGTGGGGCACACTATTTTTCCTGTTTCCCCTTCCACTCATGGAACA
The DNA here is from genome assembly GCF_057233095.1 of Heloderma suspectum. Taxonomy (NCBI): domain Eukaryota; kingdom Metazoa; phylum Chordata; class Lepidosauria; order Squamata; family Helodermatidae; genus Heloderma; species Heloderma suspectum. Next base: position 14,572,765 of record NC_139460.1, read on the forward strand.
GGGTACTGCCAGTCTGTCACAGAAAGTTTTTGTAATGGCTATTCGTTGTATCTTAAATTCTCAAAAGCTTTTACATGTTTCCTGCAGTTATATGAAATTCCAGTACTTCCTTCCCTTGCCAGGTAATTGCTGGTGACACCAACATCCCTTGAATAAAAAATTTAATTATGTTCTTAGTGGAAGTTAAGATCCCTGAAATTAATTTCAAAAGGCAATTTGCTATACGCAAGACTTAGAATCATAGAATAGTAGGGTTGGAAGGGGCCTACAAGACCATCGAGTCCAACCCCCTGCTCAATGCAGGAATCCAAGTCAGATCATCCCTGCCGAACTCCCCTGGCCAACTCCTGTTTGCTCCCCCTATCTGCTCACTCTGATCGCTCACTCTCTGGGAGCTTGCTTGCTTCTATAGTCCCAAGACCAGCTGGAGCAGCTTCCTCTGCTCTGCTCAGCTGGGAGGCAGGAAACAGACTGAAGCTTCCTGCCCACACAGCTGCTGTGAGTACTCAGGCCACACACACCCAATTCAGTTGGAGCTCTCAAGAGCACCTGGTGAGCTCACAGCCACTCAGAAGGAAAAGGACAGCCCCCTGGGCTTCCTCCAGCTTCCTCCAGCCCACTTATTTCTTTGCCTTTGTCTCCTTTGTCTCCTTTGTCTCCTTTGTCTCTTCTGCCACTGCAACTCCCCTGGCCAACTCCTGTTTGCTCCCCCTGTTCGCTCGCTCTCTGGGAGCTTGCTTGCTTCTGTAGTCCCTGGACCAGCTGGAGCAGCTTCCACTGCTCTGCTCTGCTCAGCTGGGAGACAGAAAAAAGACTTTCAGACAACCACTGCAATGTTTCATGTTGTTTTGGGGGTGGGGGGGATCTGGTATTACAATACTTTATTGTTTTAGGGCCCAGAGCTGCTGGGGTTGGTTTGTGACACACAACTGGAACAAGAAGTCAACATGTCATTTTTCCTTCTTCTGATGTAATAAACATGGTGCAGAGAGGGAGGTACGGGGTGCCAGAAAATGGTGCCCCTGCTGCCTGGAGCAACCATCACAACTTGCTTTCATGTTAAGACCAGTGATGGCACCAGAAAAAACACTGGAGTTGGGGCACAGAAGAATCAAAGTCCATTTCTTGGACATTAGATTTCTGAAAGGAAAAAACAAGGGTCTATTCCAAGTACCCATGCTTAAGGGTGCAGCCTATTTTAATTTCCAGTTCATGGTTCAATTATAAATTGTACGCAGAAAGTTCCTTTCCCTCGAGTAACAATAGGGGTCCAACAATGGGAGGAATTCAGGTCAAGCTTCTTGCCATGATGGGTACTTCCCTCCTTCCTCTCCTTTGACACAGCCTATGGGTAAAGCTGGCCTTGACACCCACTAATCATTAATATTCTCAGTAAACGTAGCCATTCAGTCTTTATGTCTGGGAGTGTAAGAGAAGTCAGGCAATTGATTTTAGAATGGGTGTGGTGTGACCCTCCTTTCCCACTCCCTCTCATGCCCCCACTTATACTGCCTGTGGATTATTACAGGCAATTATTGAACCTTATCTATCTATCCATCTATTGATCCATCCATCTATCTATCTATCTATCTATCTATCTATCTATCTATCTATCGTCTACCTGTCACTGCAATCCTATAACACTTATCTGGGAGTAAGCCCCATTTAACAAGGTGGGACTTATTCCTGAGTAGAGATAGGACTGAACTGTAAAAACCAGTAAAAATTGTAAAAATGGAAATGGAAATACAATACGTCTCACCAGAGTGGGAAAGACTGTGGCCAGGTGACCTGTGTGTCTTCTCAGGCTTCTCTCTAGGGATGGGTGAACAAGTGATGTTCGAGATCACCAGGATTCTCCAAACACTGTCCTAGGGATGTATGAAAGGCACTTACCTTTCGCAGATTATGCTGATGGTGGGGGGGAGGCGCTCCGTCCCTCCCCCCAGAATCCTGGCCAGCCGGCTGTGCTCCGCAGGGATTCTGCGGAGCCGCCGGGCAGCTCTGCCAGCAGCCGGACATCCGGCCGCTGGCTAGCAGGGACGCAAATGGCGGCAGCCGTAGCCGCCGCCGTTTGCATCCCTGCAGTCAGCCGTGATAGGCTACGTAAACATTTACGTAGCCTATCATGGTTTTTTTTAAAAACCTAGCCGCGATAGTCTATGTAAATCTTTACGTAGCCTATCATTTTTTTTTTTTAAACTGGAAATGGCGGCGGCGGAAGCCGGTCGGAAGACCAGCCGCTGCAGCCACCGCTGACAGGAAGATCCACCCAAGGTAAGTCTCGTCCCGAGGGGGACGGGGGGCGGGCTGTTCCGCCACCCATTTCAGGGGGCCGAATGCGCTGGCATTCGGCCTCCCCGAGATCCGTGGCGGAATTTTCGTACATCCCTACATTGTCCTGACATTCGTCTTGTGCCTGATTCCTGTTCATGTTTGTGACTGCTGCTTGATTTGGGTGAACGGGAAACTTGCGCAACTTGTGAACATAAGATTTGCACAAATCTCCCAAACTTGAGCAAATCTCCCCAAATTTGCACGGATGTCCCCAAATTTGCACAACTTTCCTCCAAAGACTAAAGCGGGGTTGATTCAGCCTAATGAGGAAATTTGTGCAAATTAGGGAATTTGCACAAATTAGGAAATTTGCACAAATTGAATTTGGAATCAGAAACGAGATGGAGGCTACCACATGTTTGACAATGGAGGAAATTTGTGCAATTTTGGGGATATTTGCACAAATCTCCCATTCCTTCACTGCTCCATTTGTACACATTTCCCTGTTCACACAGAGCAATCAACAATCACAAATGGGAATGGGAATCAGGCACAAGATGAGTGGCAAAATGACGTTCGGAGAATCCGAGCAATCTCAAAACATTGCACATCCACCCATCCGCAGAGGTAGCATATAGCCATCAGGACTAGTAGCCATTGATAGCCTTCTCCTCCATGAATTTGTCTAATCCCCTTTTAAAGCCTTCAAGTTGATGGCCATCACTCCATCTTGCGGTAGCAAATTCCATAGTTTATATGCTGTGTCCAGAAGTATGACCCCAGGTTTTAGTATCTGAGCATTCCTAGATCAGTAGGGGGGAGCAGTATAGCAGAGGAGGGGGTGGTAACCCCCCCCCCCACACACACACACACACACACTGTCTTGGAGACCTCCTTTTTAAAAAAAAAAAAATAAATCCTGAGGGCCATTAGTTAATGATTAAAATAGTTGCTCTCAGTTAATACACTGCTCTGTAGCTCAATGAACATTTTAGCAATGAAACTGAACAACTGTTGTAGATGAAGCACACACACCCAAGAAAAGATGTCTTTACTCCTATTTCTGCTGGCAGAAGCCTGAGGGGAAGAAACAGGAAGGAAGCACTGCATAAGCTCTAAGAATGGGTTTTGTCTTTTTTTCTCACACACTAGTAGACCTAGAGGGAATATTTCTAAAGAAAAGAAGGCTCCTGTTTCCATGGTAACACAGAGCTGGGGGCCCCGTACAGTCCAAATTTAGCAGAATTATGTGTGCTGGTTTATTCAGCAGTCTCCTCTTCACTTGAGGCTGTGGTGAAACCACTAAACTCATTACATTTAAGATGGCAGGTTGAAGGGAACCGGGACTGACAGTGTGGCCAGTTAGTCCAGGACAACAGCTAAATTATCGGCCTAGGCATATACAGGCAGACACACACACACACACCTGAGTAATTACACTTGGAGAATTAAAAGGAAATTAAACTAGGTTGCACGCTTTAATTGGAAGATAAATCAACTAAAGCTTGAGTGGATTAATTGGTGGAAACCAACTTTAATGATGGGATACACTTTTGAAAATGGTATCTTGAGTTCTCTTGAATCACTGTAAAAAGGATAGGAAAAGAAAATATTTAAAATGGCCTTTCCTTCTAGCAATGAACCCTTGGTTTCATTTATTGTGTTCTTGCATTCCTTAATTATTTCCCAAAAGGATACACACACTTTACATCTTTGTCTCGTATGGGATCCCCAGTAGTCTCCCATCCAAGTGACTCATCACAAAGGTGTTAGTTTTGGTAATATGGACCTTTATTTAAATATAATTTATTTATTTATTTATTGCATTTATACCCCGCCTTTTTTCCTCTTGCAAGGACCCCAAGGCGGCTTACATTATCCTCCTCCTCTCCATTTTATCCTCACAACAACAACCCTGTGAGGTAGGTTGGGCTGAGAGTGTGTGACTGGCCCGAAGTCACCCAGTGAGCTTCCATGGCCGAGTGGGGACTAGAACCCGGATCTCCCGGCTCCCAGTCCAACACTCTTGCCACTACACCACACAGTCTGTTATTTTATTTAAGTATTTATTTATTACATTTCTATGCTGTCCAATAGCCAAAGGTATCATCGGTTCAAAGACAGATAATTTAGAAATTAAGACATCTTTAACTGGCTGAGAGATGTAATTACAACTCAAGTCAGAAACTAGCAACCATCAAATAAAAGGTCAGTTTCACTGTGCCATATTTTTCCCAGTCAAAGGTAAAGATCTAGTATGTGCATGAGGGTTCCTGATCACAAGTACTTAAGGGACCTAGTAGGGAACAAGGATGGGTGAGAAATTTGCCCCATCAAGTTGTTGTTGTTGTTTTAAAAAATGAATTTACTCAATCCACATCTCCTGGAAATGGATGCAGAAACAGACACAATTTGTACTCAGAAACACATACATTTCCATGCTTGTGATTCCTTCCACAAAAGAAAGAATGTGTTCAACAACATAGCACACATTTGAATGTGTAGGGTTTTTCCGTAAAAAAAAAAAAAAAAAATCCACACAGAACCAGCATGGAACAGACTTGGAGGTTGGACAATGAGAAAGTCTGTTGAAATAAATGTGACAGATCTGCCAACCCCTAGTGAAGTACTGGGTCACTGTAAGATAAATGTAAAAGAGGGTGATGGGGGGTTTCCATTCAGTTCCTTGTGAGATATCCTGTGGGGTGCCTGGAAACTGTAGTTTTGCAGTAAAGAGGGGGCTACGGATGTGTAACTGTGATTTCTTGGTGCTCTCATCAAACTGCGATTCCAAGGATTCTTTGGAGAAAGCCATGACAGTTAAACCACTATACAATCAGTATAAGTTTTTAGTACAGATATACCCTAAAGGTGTGTTCAGATAACCTGTAATCCAAAACAAACAAAACAGCTGCAGTGTAGAAAACTGCAGGAAAAAGTCAGCAACGTTTAATTATAACTAGTCTATTCTTGTATGCTTTCAAACATTCCCAAAATGTTTCTACTGTAACAGCTCTTTTTCAAGGGCAGCCTTTAAAACGATCAAAATAAATTCAGTCAACATGGACAACACAGTAAGTGGCTTAGCCCAAAGATGCCCCAAGTGGACAGTCAAACTAAATTAAAAGACAAACTTTCTGTTGTTTTATGGCTATTGGTTTTGCTTTTCACTACACTATTCTACACAATATACTTGAGTCTTTGTATAACCTAGGGCTTCTTCACATGGAGCTTTTATCCTGCTATTAAGATTGCTCACCCACAAAAGTTTGCAGGCCCTTTTCATGACGTTGTCAACCTCCAGGGCACATCCAGAGGTATTTCATGGTTATTCCATCTCAAAAAGATCCGGAAATAATGAACTATCTATTTAAGTCAGGATGTTGCGCTATTAAAACAGCCATTAGATGGCGCTGTTTCATTGAGTTCTATGGAACCTTGAAAATTAAAAGCTTCCCCTCTCAGCAATCACGTGGCTGCCGCTGTAAATGTGGAAAGGCTCCACAAAGGCAGGTCTGCAGGTTTTTTCTTTAATGTAAAGGTAGCCCTAGTCACTGAGGTTTATCCTTCAACAGCCCCCATTTATTCTTCATTGGCACCCATTTTCTTTTGCACATTCAGAGGGCCAATTCTTCCATAATATGGGGAGAGTTATTTATTTATTTATTTATTTATTTATTTGCTGTATTGTTTACCCTATTTTTCAGACAATTATTGACTCCCAAAGTGGCTCACATCAACACAACGACACAAACAAATCAGACAGAGGCCCTGCAACTCCGTTACAAACTAAAAAGACAAAACACACAAAGTTAAGTAGTACATTAAAAAACCCCCAACCAAGTTACAAAGCGACTGTTTTGAAGAATGACTTCATTCGTTACATTTCAGATTTCAGAAAGTGGCTTCAGAAGATCTGGATTTAAAATATGTTAAATTTCAGATCAGTCTGAAGAGCTAATACCATGTTTACAATACTGGATGACTTCATGGAAAGCCAAGATTCAAGTCTTACGCCAGCTTTCTCCAACCTGGCCCCCTCCAGATAGAGTGGCCTCTTAAGAATTGCCAAAAAATAAGAAATGCACCACCAAAGGGGGAAGAGGGATAAAATAGGATACCCATTTGTATATTTATAATATAAATGCAAATTTAGAAATAATTATTACAATTTAAATAGAAATACAGTACATCTCACCATAGTGTGGAAAACTATGACCAGATGATCTGTGTGCCTTGCTCAGTCTGCTGTGTAGGTGCTGTTGATGGGCAACTTCAAGGCCCAGCTCTCCTGCTCTTTCAAAATAGAGAAAGTCCTCTGGCAGCCCATCAAATAGAGAACTGTCCACTGTAAAAGAGGACACATGGCCACCCTACCTTCAGATGTGTAGTCCAGCACTTTCAGACTCTTGGAAAGGTATCTCAAGCTCGGTTTCAACCCTTTCCACCTGTCCAGACTATAGCTTATCACTGCAGAGATTTTTGGCCTGCTCTGCCAACGTATTTGGAAACCTCAAAGAAAAGCCCTGATCTCTTTTTTCCCCAGAGCTGGGAAGATAGCAGCTTCCATTTCCTTTTGAAGAAATGGGCAGACTTGATCATTTCCATAACAGCTTCTCTTGCCTTGAAGGTCCAAGTTGGGTTCGCTTCGCTTGGAAGTGATGTCTCCAAGGACAACCAGGTCTGGCAGCCATTCATCATGGTCAAGCCATGTGCACACTCCTCACCTCAAAATGAAAGGACCTCCTGAATGTCTGGCAGAAAAATCCCTGAGACCATCTTAAAACATGTCCACCCTGCACAGCCACTTTACATCTGTGTGGACCAAGAGTTCTCCCCAAAGCCATGCTTTTCCCTTCACTTGCGACCCTGCCCAGCCGCCTCCTCAAAGATCTTGCTGTGATAGAAATGACTGTTTTCTTGGCAATACCTATATCACCTTGTTCATGCTCAGTATTTTCCCACGTAATGGAGCATGTGGGGTGAATTTGCCACTGCCCCCTGTGGAAGGAGGGAAGAAAGGGTCTCAACAGCCTTGGTAAATCTGAGAGATGTGGGATAGCTGTCTAAGGTGACTGCCCTTCCCACAATGGCACTTGCTCTCATCATGGCACCCACACACACCCCCTCACTCCCTGTTCTGTTTCAGTACAGTAGCTGGATACCTTTTGGAGGCCGAGCAGGAACTGGGGAGATATTAATTCCCTGGTTGGCATTGTTTTTTCACCTGATGTCCTCTGTGCAGTTGTTAATTATGCCTGGTCATTTCCTTTGCCTTGATAGGCCCTCTCTGCTCCTTTAGTGTTTTATGTCTGCTTTATTTTATGTTATTAATGTTGTTAAATTGGTAAGTCAGTTTTTTAACTTACAGTGTTAGCCGCCTTAGGCTTGTTAAGGAAAGGCAGGGTGTAAATGTTTTAAATAAATCAATAAATAACGCTGGGAAACAAGGTGCTCGTTCTTGTTACTTTTAAAGCCCTATATAAACCTTCAAAGTTACTGAGGTGTAGTAATTCACCTCTGTTATGGGTCCTTTGGAGGCTAGACTCTCTTTGGCAATAAATCAAGCATTTTCTCTTGCAGACCTGGCTGCCAAAATTCACAACCACTTGAGATTCACCAGATCTGAGAGTCTGGCCTATTTAGATGGCAGATAAAACTTATTCTTTTTTTAGGTGAGCTTTTAACCTCCAAGTGTGATCGAGTCTAACTGGGTTTATTTTATTCTACCTGCTGTTAAGATAAGGCTGCCAATTCTATTTTTCTTATTTGTTTGGAAGTTTACTGTGTGCGTGTGTGTGTAAGTTTTTAATGTATTGCTTCCTGCTTTGAGAACTTATGAGGATGATAAGCAGATTTGATTAGTCAAATAAGAAGATCAGGGATGGATAGAGGGTAGATCAGAGTCTACTTCAGATTAGGGATGTATGAGAAATTCGTTTCAGTTCATTTTTGACCAGAATTGACCCACTTCGCAACTCACAGACTTGACCACAATCTGTGGTCGAAGTCTGTACATTTCCAAGCTTGCAACGCAATTCGTGGAACAAAAACAAATGCATTCAAACTAGGGATGGCGGAGAATTTCTCCCCGAAACTTCGGGGGGCCAAGCGCCAACGTGTTCGGCCCCCCGAACAAGTTTCGGGGAGAAATCCTCCGCACCCCCCCCCACACTCCGCACCCCCCCGGGGCGGGACTTACCTTCGCCGAATGTCCCTCCCGGTGGCGGGTCCGGCCGGCGGTTCGGCGGGTGTTCGAGCGGGGCGGGAGCGGCAGCCGGTCTTTCGACCGGCTGCCACCGCCGCCATTGCAATAAAAGAAAAAAAAAGAAAAAACACCCCCTGATAGGCTACGTGACGATTAACGTAGCCTATCACGGCTGACTTTGCAGATCTAGCCGTGGATTTTACTTTCTTGGGCTCCAAGATCACCACAGACGGTGACTGTAGCCATGAAATTAAAAGACGCTTGCTCCTTGGGAGGAAAGCTATGGCAAACCTAGACAGCATAGTAAGAAGCAGAGACATCACCTTGCCGACAAAGGTCCGTCTAATCAAAGTTATGGTTTTCCCAGTAGTAATGTATGGCTGTGAGAGCTGGACTATAAGGAAGGCTGAGCGCCGAAGAATTGATGCTTTCGAACTGTGGTGCTGGAGAAGACTCTTACGAGTGCCCTGGACTGCAAGGAGGTCAAATCAGTCCATCCTAAAGGAAATCAACCCTGAGTGCTCATTGGAAGGACAGATAATGAAGCTGAAGCTCCAATATTTTGGCCACCTAATGCGAAGAGAAAACTCCCTGGAAAAGACCCTGATGCTGGGAAAGACTGAAGGCAAAAGGAGAAGGGGACGGCAGAGGATGAGATGGCTAGATAGCATCACGGATGCAATGAATATGAACTTGAGCACGCTCCGGGAGAGAGCGCAGGACAGGAAGGCCTGGCGTGCTATGGTCCATGGGGTCACGAAGAGTCGGACACGACTGAACGACTGAACAACAACAACAAGCCTATCACGGGGGCATTGTTTTTTTAAAAAAAACTTCTTAGTTTGCGGCCGGGCGAGGTGAGGCGCCTCCTCCCCGGCCTGAATTTTGGCCGTCACGTAGACTATCACGGGGGCATTTTTTTTTCTTTGATTGGAATGGCGGCGGCGGCAGCCAGTCGAAAGACCGGCTGCCACTCCCGCCCCGGACGAAGACCCGATGAACCGCCGGCCGGACCCGCCGCCGGGAGGGACATTCGCCAACGGTAAGTCCCGTCCCGGGGGGGGGGGTGCGGGGGGCAGGGGGGTGGAGAATTTCTCCCCGAAACTTGTTCGGGGGGCCGAACACGTTGGCGCTCGGCCCCCCGAAGTTTCGGGGAGAAATTCTCCGCCAACCCTATTGCAATCACACACTCCAGGCTTCAGGCTCACTACTTCATTAGTTAACGACCAGGTTCTTTACAAATGCAAATCCTTGGAGACTCTCAGGCTACAAAAGAAAACAGCTACTCTACACAATTACAAATATCAATAGAGGAGCCAAGTGGGAATCAGAGACATTGCCGGCAGTTTGAACTTGCCGGCCACAATAACTTAGGGGGAGATGCCCCTCCCTTACAATTGTGCCTTCCTACGTAGGCTATCACACATAGCCAACCAAGTGGAATGACTGAGCTCCGCCTCTAACTTTTCCCGCTTTGCTCTGTGCCGGAATCTAGCATACTTCAGGTCACACCCCACACTCTCCTCCTCCTCTGAGACCTGAGTTCTCATAGAGGAGGAAAGGGGGGGCTTCAAGTTGAGCCATCTGTGTGCCAAGGTCCTAAGAAGAATGCCTATCCATATCTGAGCACACCAGGGAGGAAGCCTCCCCCGGTTCCGGCTGTTCCCATTCTGATAGCTGCTAACTATCTCCACATGCTCAGAATCATTCCTGACAGCCCTATGAGGAGAGACTGAAACAGTTGGGCATGTTTAGCCATGAGAAGAGAAGACATCAGGAAAAACGTCCTGACTGTTAAAGCAATACAACAATGAAGCCAATCACCTAGGGAGGTGGTGGGCTTTCCCACACTGGAGGCATTCAAGATGAGGCTGGACAGCTATCTGTCAGGGATGCTCTGGCTTAGATTCTTGCATGAAGCAGGGGGCTGGACTCAGTGGTCTTATAGGTCCCTTCCAACCCTACTATTCTATGATTCTACCATCAGGTAAAGAGACAAATGCCGGTTTGGGACATAGAAACAAGCCTGTAGCCATTTATCTGGCTATGTTGATTCAGAATGGAAGCCTTGCAACATTTTAGAGAGAAGACCTTTCCAAGGGTCCTCTGCGGCTATGAAACAATGGCTTATTCTTCACTGAAGTTTTTGGAAAGTCAGCCTGTTTCAAAGCTGTTTGATTTGCTTTAGTCTGCTCTGCTATATTTCTCTTCCCTGCCTCTTTGATGCCAATAGACCAATCTCTCATTCTCTCAAAAACAAATGAAAATAAATCCTCAAAAAAGGAAAGAGGATTTTTTTCACAGTCAAGCAAGCAAAACTGTCTGCTTAAGTATATTTTTATACCCACCAGTTAAAATTTTACCCACTCCATTACATTTGGCTCTCACCAAGCTTTAGTTGATTAATATGGCAATTGAACTGGTTAAAGCCCACAGTTACAGCTGTGCCAAATATTATCTAATTTTGATATTCACTTTGAATGTAGCATATCTGACACAGCTGAATGAACTACTAAATTAAAGCTCACCTCGTCAAACATTTCAGTGCCATTTTGCTTTTGCTTTACCCTCACTGTCCTCATCTACATTTACACACACTACTATTTATTCCTGTGGATTGTGGTGGCCCAAATGATTTTGCACATGGGCGTCTGTGATATCATCACTTGGCATCAGACAGGGCATCATGACATCATCGGCAAAATCTCTTAAGCCACCACAGCCAATCAGATCAAATGGCACTGTGGACAGAAGAAGCTCGGGGCAGTGATGGCAAACAGGAAGAAAGAAAATGAAGCTAAGAAGAACAGCACTGAAACAACACAAAGATGTCTGCAACAAGTGCTGAACCTCGCTGAAAATGGGAATCAGTTTTTGATGCTCATGAACACAAAAAAGGCAAGTTGATTCAACTTAAGCATTCTTGCAGACCTTACAATTGAGCCTTCTTTAAAAATGAAGGTGCAACTGCAAAGTGTAAATACACAATTAGGTAAGCACCTTTTCTATTAAACAGCAGCTGTGGCAGCATTGAAGATATTCAGGACTTTGCGTAGGAAACTAACTAATGAAAGAATGTTTACCCATTTGCCATTCAGCAAACATGGATAGTGAAAGAGGGTTTTCTTGAAATGAGAATGATCAAGTCAACAACACAGTGAAATCTAGGATGCAAATTTATGTACACAAATCAAACTCCGGAAAGGCAATGGAGTTTTGAACTGAAGCAATGCTGAGATTAATTTGTGCCTCAATGCTGAATACCTTATCTGTGCCAATAATATTACCGAGTGGGCAATGCAGATTCTTCAAAGCATCACATGTTGATTGGGTGTTGAAATCTAAAATGTTTGCACGGAACATGTTTATACTGCCAAAATATAACTAAATAATTGATTTCCAAAGCCAATACACCAGCTCAGAGAAAGGGTATCTAGGGCACAAAGGGTCTCAGAGCTGGGACTCTAGCAGCACGGTCCAGTAACTTTGCTCCCTGGGCCACCATGGTATCTTGTTAAATTGCAATAATGAGGACAAGGACAAGGTAGGGTACAAATGTTTAAAATGAATAGAAAATCAATTAGAGGAAGAACTGCTGACTTCAGACTGCCAGACATTAGTATTGCAGCAACTAACTTAGCAGGGGTCAGGTGACACAAGGAGCCAATAGGGTCCCACCTGGTTCTGTAAATCTGTTGATTCTGGCCTGGCTACTCCGTCTGAGGAACTTGTCTGTGAGGCAGATTGAGCTGCTCCTAGAATGCCAACTTATGCTCACCTGTGTGCCCTTGGACTAAAAACTGAGTGCCCATTCCCCTCCCACGCATAGGACGCCCCCACCCCCATAAAGTTTAGAAATAATCAGATTTCATCCATTCAGGAGTTCACACAATTGAGGAGTAGATAAATGTCTTAGGTTTTGCTTAATGGGCTTGAGGATTGGGCTACTGGGAGGAGGCCAAATTCTACATCTGGTGTAGTATGATAGCTAAGAGCATGAGCTATGAGGCCCCAGTTGGCATGTTCTATCATCCATGAGCTAACTCCTTAGGCAAGAGACATACCTACCTTATGGGTTGCTGTAAGGAAGCCTTCCCCAACCTGGTGCCCTCCAGATGTGTTGGCCTACAACTCCCAGAATCCCCCACCCAGCATGGCCAATGGCCATGCTGGGTGGGGGATTCTGGGAGTTGTAGTGTAGGACAACGCAACTGGAGGGCACCAGGTTGGGGAAGGTTGCTGTAAGGATTGCTGTGATAATATATTGAAGTACCATGACTGATAAAAACAACAACACTGTAATTATTAGACTGCCATGTTCACAACAGCAAACAATAGTTGCATTCCATGCTTCAGGAACACTGCTCACCTGCCTTCAAAACAATGCAATATCTCCACCCAACCAAGCTGGCCATGGACTTGCCTCCACAAGAAAGGTGATAAAAGTAAAAGTTTCCTTTTCAGAATGGGACTTTGCTTGGGTAATGATAGATGGATCCATTCCTCCCTAGTAAACACTATGAGTCTAGTTCTGATCCAGCTCATGTATGTATTCATTCATAAGTGCGGTCCACCCCATTTCTGCATCAATCTGAGATAGTTTTTAAAGCATGAAAATTCACATTATTTCCATTGCATTTAACAAACACAATGAAAATGCACAATTTTTGTATGCATTCTACCCTGAAATATACATTTTTCTATACATTTACCCTAAAATCAGGGATGGCGGAGAATTTCTCCATGAATCTTCGGGAGGCCGAGTGCTGACGCATTCGGCCACCCGAAAGTGTTGGGGAAATTCTCAGCCGCCCCCCCCCCCCGGGATGGGACTTACCTTCGGCGAATGTCCCTCTTGGCGGCAGGTCCCAGCGGCAGTTCGGCGGCGGTTCGGCGGGGGAGGCGGCCGGTCTCCCGACCGACCGCCGCCGCCACCATTACAAAATAAAAAAGAACAGTAAAAAAACACACACACACACCCATGATAGGCTACATGACGATTTACGTAATCACGGCTAGATTTCCAAAGTCAGCCGTGATAGGCTACGTAAATCGCCACGTAGCCTATCACGGGTGACTTTGGGGGGGGGGAAAGCATGCACACAAATGGCAGCACCCCATGGGCGCCGCCATTTGCGTTCCTTATTTGGACAGGGGTAGTCTACATAAAGATTTATGTAGACTACAGCAAAAATAAGGGAACGCTATTTGCGTTGCCCTTATTTTCTCCGTAGTCTACGTAAACCTTTATGTAGACTAGATGTGCCGAAATAAGGAACACAAATGGCGGTGCCCATGGGGCGCCGCCATTTGCGTACGCACTGTTTTTTCCCCAAAGTCACCCGTGATAGGCTACGTGATGATTTACGTAGCCTATCATGGCTAACTTTGGAAATCTAGCCATGATAGGCTATGCAAATCATTACGTAGCCTATCATGGGTGTGTGTGTTTTGGGGTTTTTTTACTTTTCTTTTTGCGGCCGGGGAGACGGGGCGCTCCTCCCCGGCCTGAATTTCGCCGGCGAGGGATGGGGTGCCTCCCCCCCGGCCTGAATTTCGGCCGGGCGAGGCGGGGCACCTCCCCCCCTCGCCTGAACTTTGGGGGGAGAACCGAAGCGCCTCCCCCCCACCGCGAAGCAAGCTGCGGGACAAGGTAAGTCCCTTTCGTCCATCCCTACCTAAAATACACAAAACCTGAAGGATACTAGATAACAAAGCGCTTTAGCTACAGGGCGGTATAGAAATGAAATAAATAACAACGACATATAGAAATGAAGTAAACAACAATAATAACACAAGTGAGAAGGATCTTGGAATTGTTGTCAATCACAAGCTGAATATGAGCCAACAATGTGATGTGGCTGCAAAAAAAGCCAAATGCTATTTGGGGCTGCATTAATAGAAGTATAGCTTCCAAATCCCGGGAAATACTAGTTCCCCTCTACTCAGCACTGGTCAGGCTTCATCTGGAGTACTGTGTCCAGTTCTGAGCACCACACTTCAAGAAGGATGCAGACAAGCTGGAGAGGGTTCAGAGGAGGGCAACAAAGATGATCAGGGGACTGGAAACAAATCCCTATGAGGAGAGACTGAAAGAACTGGGCCTGTTTAGCCTTGAGAAGAGAAGACTGAGGGGAGACAGGATAGTGCTCTTCAAGTACTTGAGAGGTTGTCACAGAGAGGACATCCAGGATCTCTTCTCAATCATCCCAGAGTGCAGGACATGGAATAATGGGCTCAAGTGACAGGAAGCCAGATTCCTGCTGAACATCAGGAAAAACATCCTGACTGTTAGAGCAATATGACGATGGAGCCAATCACCTAGGGACGTGGTGGGCTCTCCCACACTGGAGGCGTTCAAGACGAGGCTGGACTAGGGATGGACGAAAGTCCCTTACCTGTCCTCGAAGCTTGCTTCGCGGTGGGGGGGAGGCGCTTCGCTTCTCCCCCCAAAGTTCATACGAGGGGGGGGAGGCACCCCGCCTCGCCCGGCCGAAATTCAGGCCGGGCGGGAGGCGCCCCATCCCTCACCGGCGAAATTCAGGCCGGGTAGAAGCGCCCCGTCTACCTGGCCGCGAAAAAAAAAAACACCCCCGTGATAGGCTACGTAACGATTAACGTAGCCTATCACAGCTAGATTTCCAAAGTCAGCCGTGATAGGCTACGTAAATCGTTACGTAGCCTATCACGGGTGACTTTGGAAAAAAAAAAGCACGTACGCAAATGGCGGCCCACATAGGGAGCCGCCATTTGCATTCCTTATTTGGTCCCTGTTGTCTATGTAAAGATTTACGTTGACTACGGCAAAAATAAGGGAACGCTATTTGCATTGCCCTTATTTTCACCGTAGTCTACGTAAATCTTTATGTAGACTACAGGGACCAAATAAAGAACGCAAATGGCGGCTCCCTATGGTGGCCGCCATTTGCGTACGCATTTTTTTTTCCCCCAAAGTCACCCGTGATAGGCTACGTGATGATTTACGTAGCCTATCACGGCTGACTTTGGAGATCTAGCCGTGATAGGCTACGTTAATCGTTATGTAGCCTATCACGGGGTTTGGGGTTTTTTTTTACTGCACTTGTAATGGCGGCGGCGGCAGCCGGTCGAAAGACTGGCTGCCGCCCCCGCCCCTGACGAAGACCCGACAAATCACCGCCGGGACCCACCGCCGGGAGGGACATTCGTGAAAGGTAAGTCCCATCCCGGGGGGGGCGGGGGGGGCAGAGAATTTCACCGCCGATTTTGGGGGGCCGAATGCATTGGCACTCGGTCCCCCGAAGTTTCGGGGAGAAATTCTCCCCCATCCCTAGGCTGGACAGCCATCTGTCAGGGCTGCTCTGACTTCGATTCCTGCATTGAGCAGGGGGTTGAATTCAATGGTCTTATAGGCCCCTTCCAACACTACTATTCTATGATTCTATGATTCTAATAATAACAACAACTAGGGGTGTATGGATCACTTACCCCATTCCGGTGGGGCCGTCTGCTGGGGGCAGGGAGGTGATCTGTCCCTCCCCTCGGAATTCTTCCTGGCCGGCTCTCCTCCGCGGCGAGTCTGCAGAGCTGCCAGCCAGGGCTGCCCGCAGCCAGACTTCCACCCGCTGCCGGGCTGTGGCCGCAAATCCCTGCATTTGCATCCCTGCATTAGCCATGACAGGCTACATATATATTTACGTAGTCTATCACGGCAAAGAGCAGGGACGCAAATGGCATAGCGGATGCTATTTGCGTCCCTGCTCTTTGCCATGATAGGCTACGTAAATACTTACATAGCCTATCACGGCTAAAATAGGGAGGCAAATGGCGGCCACAGACTGGGGCAGCAATTCGCGGCCGCAGACCAGGATAGTGGATGGACTGGACAGACAACAAAAGGTAGGGTCCACCCCGGGGAAATTTCGCGAGGTGGCGGGGGGATTGCTCCATTCCGCCACAGACTCTGGGACGCTGGATTCTAAAGAATTTGGCCTCATCGGAGTCCATGGCGGAATTCTCTAACAATCCTAACAACAACTGCATCCAGATCCACATTTTAGTTTGGGAAGAGTGGATCAGGCTAGTCACTTAAAAATACAGATCAAGCAAAATTACAGTATAATGTATATAGGCGGGTTATCAGTTGAATAAATAAAGAAATAACTACAATCCTGAAGCCTCCCTTGTCTTTACTGCCTCTCAGTCCTACTTTGACAGATCAGCTTGGCTGAAAAGTACATTGAGGAAGGACAAAGATGTCCCTTTAGTCAGAAAAAAAGCGAGGCCCTTCACTGCCATGAGGGTTCAGGTGTAGCAGTGGTGTTCTCCTTGATCAAAGAGTGGGTCAAGGAACAGGCCGGGAAGAGGATTTCGAACCACAACTGCATGTAGTTGTTTGGGGACCAGTGGCTACTACAGTCACCAGATGGCTTCTCTGTACAATGCCTCATTATGAGGCAACCATCTGAAGCAAGACAAAGTCTCGCAAGACGAGCAAAGGGATGGATACGCCGGATCTTATCTGATCTTGGAAGCTAAGCAGGGTCAGCCCTGGTTAGTACTTGGATGGGAGGCTGCCTGGGAATCAGGCTTCCTGCACTGGGCAGGGGGTTGGACTCGATAGTCTTGTAGGCCCCTTCCAACCCTATGATTCTATGAAAGCTCTCAGGAGTTTCTCTGTTGCTTGTGAGTTTTAGACTCATGACCCCACATGCACACATCACCAAGGGGAATGTCTGGGGCTGTGTTTTGGCTGCTCCCTCAAACACATTTTAAAAGCACAAATGAGGGAGTGCAACATGTGAAGCCACCATAAATGTGACACTTCATGGTAAGAAGCCTTCGCTTACTGTCATTTGTAGAAAAAACGGCACCGTTCCAAGTCTGGTGCCCTCAACATGCTCTTTCTACATCTCTTTCCATTCGTGCACTCAAGATGTATGGTCCTTCATTTCTTATCAGCCTCTCCACGCCCCCAAACCTGCAGAAGCTTCTCAGCTGGGCACATTTAAGAAACAAAATCAAAGGCATTTTATCTTTTTTTCCCCCTCAGCTAAAATAGATTAATCATGTGGCTGTTGTTGTTGTTTTTTTAAAAAAAAAATCTCTCTGTATCCTGCACCCTGCCGAAAGCACAACTGAAATGTTAATCTGTATCGAGTACTGGCCTCTTTAGCCATGTCCCCGTTAACTAGTTGTTTCTAGCTACTATTCATGCACTGTGTGTAATAATTCACTTCCGTTCCTTTCCTATTCTCTGTGTTAGGGATGTCAGAGAATTCCACCACGAACTGAAATGGGATCGAATTCCCTTTAGTCCGTGCCACGAAATCCTCTGAGGAACAGCACTATGAGGTCCTGCAGAGCCAGCCGTCATGCGGCTTTTTTTTTCGTCGTCCGCAAAGAGTCACGTAATTTTCATAAATAAAAACTCAGTGTAGTATATTCCGATAATAAATATGTAAGGTTTTTTTTTAATGAATTGTGCTCACCGCCTTGTTTGTGGGTGTTCTTTTTACATTGAAATCCTCCATCTCCGTTTACTTTCAGGCAAAACACTTCCTCTTCCTAGGGGCTTCCCAAAAGAAGGCTGTCTTAGGTGTGCCTGAGCAATAAACTATTTGTTTAAAGCAGTGCTGTTTTAAAGAAAGAAGAAAACTTTTAAAATGACCATGCCGGCCCTGGAGCCCTGCACGTAGGGATGGACGAAAGGGACTTACCTTGTCCCACAGCTTGCTTCGCAGTGGGGTGGAGGTGCTTCGCTTCTCCCCCCGAAGTTCAGGCGAAGGGGGGGAGGCGCCCCATCCCTCGCTGCCGAAATTCAGGCCGGGGAGGAGCACGCCGTCTACCCGGCCGCGAAAAAAAAAAAAAGTAAAGTAAAAAAAAACCACACACACACACCCGTGATAGGCTACGTAACGATTTACGTAGCCTATCACGGCTAGATTCCCAAAGTCAGCCGTGATAGGCTACGTAAATCGTCACGTAGCCTATCACAGGTGACTTTGGGGGAAAAAAAAGCGCGTACGCAAATGGCGGCGCCCATGGGGCGCCACCATTTGCGTTCCTTAGTTTGGCACGTCTAGTCTACGTAAAGATTTACATAGACTACGGCGAAAATAATGGAACGCTATTTGCGTTGCCCTTATTTTCGCCGTAGTCTACGTAAATCTTTATGTAGACTAGACGTGCCAAACTAAGGAACGCAAATGGCGGTGCCCCATGGGCGCCGCCATTTGCGTACGCGTTGTTGTTGTTTTTTCAAAGTCACCCGTGATAGGCTACGTGACGATTTATGTAGCCTATCACGGCTGACTTTGGGAATCTAGCCGTGATAGGCTACGTAAATCGTTACATAGCCTATCACAGGTGTCTTTTTATTTTTTTTTACTTTACTTTTTTATTTTGCAATGGCGGCGGGGGCAGCCGGTCAGAAGACCGGCCGCCACCGCCGCCCCCGCCGAACCGCCGCCGGGACCCGCCGCCGAGAGGGACATTCACACGACGTAAGTCCCATCCCGGGGGGGGGCGGGGGGCCAGCGGAGAATTTCTCCACCAATTTCAGGGTGCCGAATGCCAATGCATTCGGCCTCCCGGAGATTCGTGGAGAAATTCTCCGCCATCCGTACCTGCACGAGGTATTATTCTCCCTGCTAAGCTTTATATTTCAACATCCAGCGTTGTTGTTGACGTTGTGAGGCTAAAATTAGGGATGGCAGAGAATTCCGCCATGAATCTCGGTGAGGCCGAATGCCAGTGCCACCCCCCCGCCCCCCCGCGGATACCCCCCGGGACGAGACTTACCTGGGACAGATCTTCCGGGCGGCAGCAGCTCCGGCGGCGGCTTCGGCGGTGGCAGCTGGTCTTCAGACCAGCTGCCGCCCCCACCATTTCCAGCCTTGTTAAAAAAAAAAAAAAAAAGATGTGATAGGCTACATAAAGATTTACGTAGCCTATCATGGCTAGGTTTAAAAAAAAAAAACACGACATGATAGGCTACGTAAATCTTTACGTAGCCTATCATGGCTGGGTGGGTTAAAAAAAAAAAACACGTATGCAAATGGTGGCGGCTACGGCCACCACCATTTTCGTTCCTTCTTTTTGCCTATCTTAGTCTATGTAAATATTTACATAGACTATGACGTCGAAAATAAAGGGGAACGCAAATAGTGTAGTGGGCACTATTTGCGCCCCTTTTTGATTCACCGTTTTAGCCTATGTAAAGATTTACGTAGGCTAAAACGGTGAATCAAAAAGGGACGCAAATAGCACCCGCTACGCTATTTGCATTCCCCCCTTTATTTTCGCCGTCATAGTCTACGTAAATATTTACGTAGATTCAGACGGCCAAAAACAAGGAACGCAAATGGCGGCGGCCGTAGCCGCCACCATTTGCGTACGCGGTTGTTGTTTTTCCCAGAGCCCTCTGCGGCTGGAAATCCAGCTGTGGATGGCTCTGGGCTGGGCTGGGCTGGGCCTGGCTGGCTGCTCCACAGAGCTGCCACAGAGCGCAGCCAGCCATCGAGGATTCCAGGGGGGAGGAACGGATCGCCTCCCCCCCATCGAGGATTCTGGGGGGAGGGACAGAACGCCTCCCCCACCACCATCAACATAATCTGCGAAAGGTAAGTCACTTTCGTACATCCCTAGCTAAAATGGAGAGGAGAACCAACTCTGTGCATGTCTACTCAGAAGTCTTATTGAGTTCAATGCGACTTACTCCTACACATGTCAGCACCCCACTTGCCCCCAGCTCAGCTTTGTATTTCCACATCCAGCTCATTACCAAACCTCCTGTTAGTTATCTCAGAAGACCCTTGGGTGAATTTGGGGGGGGGGAGTTCCAGGGAAACAGCTGGATGGAGGGAGAAGCTACACACACACACACACACATAATGGAAGAATATAGTTCTCCATATTCTCTGGTATGTTTATTCCTCATTTTGCCCATTCCCTGAGCAAGTGCAGAGTGTGCTTTTTATTCAAAGAAAGAGAAGCTTGCTAATCTTTCCCCTCATGCTGCATTTGTACAAGTGTAACTGCTTCAGAAACAACACACGAACAATGTGTGTGGTTGAGACCAGCACAGAGTCACCCAGTGAGCTTCCATAGGCAAGTGGGGACTAGAACCTCCCATCTCCCAAGTCCCAGTCCAACACTGTAACCACTAGGCTACACTGGTTGTCTAACCACTACACCATACTGCTGTTATGAAACTCGTGAAAAAGAGACAGTATAATGGAAAGTTCTTTCTGAAGCAGTTACACTCAATTGCATTCAATTGCTCCCTCCCCTGCACATCAGGGCAGGGGGAAAAATACATAAATATTTACGAAAAATAGCGATTCTTACGGAAGTTATGCAGACTCACGGAGATGGCTGGGCACTAGAATTACGGTTGTTGGTATGGATTTCTCCTCGTAATTCTCGGGGCGGAAAAAAAAGAGGAGAATTCCAGGGGCTTATGAACAGCAGAATGGAGAACTGGCCGCAAACTGTGGAAGTTAAGTGGCACCAAAGGTACACAATTCGTACATCCCTAATCTGTGTAATTAGATCACTTATGACACCATTCTGTTTCTGGAGCAAAACCTAGGTTAAGCAGGGGGCAGGGAAATCAATAATTTAGAATTTGCATTCAATACACATAACCTGCATGTGGCAATTAAGCAGCCCAAAATCTTGCAGACAGCGAGTTAATTAGGAAACTAATTACCTTAAATGTCACTATTAAAATACTGCCTTCCATTAAAATAAACATGTTTTAGAAGTTGAAAAATCACAGGACTGGGTTTGACGTAATGTCAGAATATGACTGTGGGCATCATGAGAACCTGGAGCTGCTAGGAGTACATGTCCCAAAGGGATTGTGTTACGGACATGTGATATACCCCTGGGAAATTTTGCTAGTCTCTTATCCCTTGAAATTCCTCAGAAATGTTGCTTGAGGATCCAGGCAAGTGATCCCATTCTGAGATTTCTCCTTGGTTTATCCAGCCCAGTATTTCATGCTCTGATGGGCAATAGCTCTCCATGGTTTCTGGGGCAGATCTTTCTACACCTTGCTAATCCGGATGTTGTTAGACCCCCAGATCCCATCATCCCCAGCCCTCATGGCCAATGGTCAGAGATTATGGGAGTTGTAGTCCAACAAGATCTGGAGGAAATGCTAAGGCTTGAATCTGGGACCTTCTGCATGTAAAGCATACGTTCTGCCACTGATCTAGAACCCTTCCCCATACAGAACCTCCATATCCAAGCTTTGCATTTCACTCTTGGCCAGCTTTCCCCACACTGGCGTCCCCCAGATGTTTTGGACTATAGCTCCCAACATTCTTGACCATTGGTCATGCTATCTGGGGCTGATAGCAGTTGTTGTCCAACACATCAGGAGGACACCAGGTTGGGGAAGGCATCACTTCCTGGCATATAGAAGGGGAAGAAATGGAAGCAGTGACAGATTTTACTTTCTTGGGCTCCAAGATCACCGCAGACGGTGACTGTAGCCATGAAATTCAAAGACGCTTGCTCCTTGGGAGGAAAGCTATGGCAAACCTAGACAGCATAGTAAGAAGCAGAGACATCACCTTGCCGACAAAGGTCCGTCTAATCAAAGCTATGGTTTTCCCAGGAGTAATGTATGGCTGTGAGAGCTGGACTATAAGGAAGGCTGAGCGCCGAAGAACTGATGCTTTCGAACTGTGGTGCTGGAGAAGACTCTGACGAGTGCCCTGGACTGCAAGGAGGTCAAATCAGTCCATCCTAAAGGAAATCAACCCTGAGTGCTCGTTGGAAGGACAGATCCTGAAACTGAAGCTCAAATATTTTGGCCACCTAATGTGAAGAGAAAACTCTCTGGAAAAGACCCTGATGCTGGGAAAGACTGAAGGCAAAAGGAGAAGGGGACGGCAGAGGATGAGATGGCTAGATAGCATCACCGATACAATGAATATGAACTTGAGCACGCTCCGGCAGAAAGCACAGGACAGGAAGGCCTGGCGTGCTATGGTCCATGGGGTCACGAAGAGTCGGACATGACTGAACGACTGAACAACAACGACGACCTAGCCTGACCCTACATTCCATGTAAATCATAGGCGAAGAGCCCCTGAAAGAAAGCAAAACAGTTGACCACATTGATTTCTGTTATAGATTACATACAGAAGCTTACACTGGAAATGCATATTTTATGTTTCCCCAACTGCAACTTTTTAAGCCCATTGGCCATTAAAGAAATCACTGAGAGGGTAGAGACTGTATTATTATAATTATTATTCCGAGAGCACCTATATGAACTACACACTGTGCATAAAAAGAAACAAAACACAGTTTTGACTCAGACCCCAATTTGGCAGTTTGGAAAATGGCCTGATTCTGCTGGGGCTGACTTGGAGGCCATCCACTCCGATTTGGGTACCAAACATGAGCCGAAATCCCAGGCTTCATGCCTGCCATTTACTGTAATGGGAGGGAAAACAGCTATTACTTAGTTTTTCTTTATCAGAATAGGATTCTATTTGTAGGCATAGTAGCCCCTTAGGAGGGGATTATGCCTGCCAAATATTATGTGTGTGTGTGTGTGTGTGTGTGTGCGCGCGCGCTAGGGATGGACGAAAGGGACTTACCTTGTCCCGCAGCTTGCTTCGTGGTGGGAGGGAGGCACTTCGGTTCTCCCCCCAAAGTTCAGGCGAGGGGGGGAGGCGCCCCGCCTCGCCCGGCCGAAATTCAGGCTGGGGGGGAGGCGCCCCATCCCTCGCCGGCGAAATTCAGGCCGGGGAAGAGCGCCCCGTCTCCCCGGCCACGAAAAAAAAGGGGGAAAAAACACACACCCGTGATAGGCTACGTAACGAATTGCGTTCCTATCACGGCTAGATTTCCAAAGTCAGCCGTGATAGGCTACATAAATGGTCACGTAGCCTATCACGGGTGACTTTGGGAAAAAAAAAAAGCACGTACGCAAATGGTGGCGCCCCATGGGCGCCACCATTTGCATTCCTTATTTTGGCACGTCTAGTCTACGTAAAGATTTACTTAGACTACGGCGAAAATAAGGGCAACGCAAATAGCGTTCCCTTATTTTTGCCGTAGTCTACATAAATCTTTACGTAGACTGTCCAAATAAGGAATGCAAATGGCGGCGCCCATGGGCCGCCGCCATTTCCGTACACACTTTTTTTTTTTTCCAAAGTCACCCGTGATAGGCTACATGACGATTTACGTAGCCTATCACGGCTGACTTTAGAAATCTAGCCGTGATAGGCTACGTAAATCGTCACATAGCCTATCACGGGTGTGTGTTGTTTTTTTTTACTTTCCTTTTTTATTTTGCAATGGCAGCGGCAGCTGGTCAGAAGACCGGCCCCCGCCGCCCCCGCCGCAATGCCGCCGACCCGCCGCCGGGACCCGCCGCCGAGAGGGACATTCACCGAAGGTAAGTCCCAACCCGGGGGGGGCAGGGGGCCGGCGGAGAATTTCCCCAACACTTTCGGAGGGCTGAATGCGTCGGCACTCGGCCTCCTGAAGATTCGTGGAGAAATTCTCCGCCATCCCTAGTGCGCGCGCGTGCGTGCACGCAAGCACGCCTGCACGCAAGCACGCCTGCACGCAAGCATGCCTGCACGCAAGCACGCCTGCACCTGCAGGGGTTTTGTCCTACACACCTGTATATTTTGATTAATTTTTTTAAGGGGAATTGCTGATAACTTTTTAGTTCTGGGCAGAATTGGATGATAGTTGCCCCTTCTAAGGGGATCAAGCCTACCATATGTCAGATAACTTGGTTGGCACAGAATCTTTCATGCAAGTGCAGACTTGACATTTGTAGGGTATCCCAAAGAGAATGGACTGATCCCCTTATATTCCTTGTGGGCCACTATTTTGAAAATCGCAGACAGCCTAGAGGTGTCCAAAAGTAAGAAACTGGCAAAGTTTCAGATGGATAGGTACAGCAGCGCGTGTGGAAGCTGAGTCCTCAATTTGGAGGGAGGGTGATTTGCTTCCCCTCCACCACCACCCCCATACTTTTTGGCCAGCTAGTATGAAAATGGTGTATGTCATGGAGATGCAACCTGCAAAGTTTCAGAAGGATAGGTGCAGGGGTTAGGGAGTTATGATGACTGAAAAACAATTTAAAGTGTTTTTCATAATGAACCTGGTGGCATCACAGTCCCATCCTTGCATTCCCCCAAAGGACAGTGACTGGAGCCCCTGGTAAAATGTGTCATAGGATTAAAAGATGGACCTGTCAGTCATTCAACCACACTCCTCCCTCCCCCACCCTGCTCATCAGTGTTTTAGAGAAACAAAACCAAAAGATGCTATTTGGAGAGGAGACAGAAACAGGGTTCACATGACACAAGGGTGGTTAATAAGCCACAGTGACTTGTTAACCATCCCTACACATGCCCCCCTTCATGGATCACTGCCTTGTTGTGGCGAAGGGGCTTGCGTAACTCAGTGAAGCCATAAGCTATGCCATGCAGGGCCACCCAAGACGGACAGGTCATGGCAGAGAGTTCTGACAAAATGTGGTCCACTGGAGAAGGAAATGGCAACCCACTCCAGTATTCTTGCCAAGAAAAAGAACTATACAGGAAAGATCTGAATGTCCCTGATAGCCATGATAGTGCGGTCACTGAACTTGAGCCGGACATCCTAGAGAGTGAAGTCAAGTGGGCCTTAGGAAGCATTAGTAACAACAAAGAGGCAGAGGAACTAGAGATCAAATCGCCAACATTCGCTGCATCATGGAGAAAGCAAGAGAATTCCAGAAAAACGTCTATTTCTGCTTCATTGACTACGCTAAAGCCTTTGATTGTGTGGATCACAACAAACTGTGGCAAATTCTTAAAGTGATGGGAGTACCAGACCACCTTACCTGTCTCCTGAGAAACCTGTACGAGGGTCAAGAAGCAACAGTAAGAACCAGACATGGAACAACCGAGTGGTTCAAAATTGGGAAAGGAGTACGACAAGGCTGCATATTGTCACCCTGCTTATTTAACTTATATGCAGAGTACATCATGAGAAATGCCGGGTTGGATGAATCAGAGGTCGGAATTAAGATTGCCGGGAGAATTATCAACAACCTCCGATATGCAGACGATACCACCCTAATGGCAGAAAGCGAAGAGGATCTCAAGAGCCTCTTGTTGAGGGTGAAAGAGGAGAGTGCAAAAGCTGGTTTGAAACTCAACATTAAAAAAACTAAGATCATGTCATCTGGCCCCATCACTTCCTGGCATATAGAAGGGGAAGAAATGGAAGCAGTGACAGATTTTACTTTCTTGGGCTCCAAGATCACCGCAGACGGTGACTGTAGCCATGAAATTCAAAGACGCTTGCTCCTTGGGAGGAAAGCTATGGCAAACCTAGACAGCATAGTAAGAAGCAGAGACATCACCTTGCCGACAAAGGTCCGTCTAATCAAAGCTATGGTTTTCCCAGTAGTAATGTATGGCTGTGAGAGCTGGACTATAAGGAAGGCTGAGCGCCGAAGAATCGATGCTTTCGAACTGTGGTGCTGGAGAAGACTCTTACGAGTCCCCTGGACTGCAAGGAGGTCAAATCAGTCCATCCTAAAGGAAATCAACCCTGAGTGCTCATTGGAAGGACAGATACTGAAGCTGAAGCTCCAATATTTTGGCCACCTCATGCGAAGAGAAAACTCCCTGGAAAAGACCCTGATGCTGGGAAAGACGGAAGGCAAAAGGAGAAGGGGACGGCAGAGGATGAGATGGCTAGATAGCATCATGGATGCAATGAATATGAACTTGAGCACGCTCCGGGAGAGAGCGCAGGACAGGAAGGCCTGGCGTGCTATGGTCCATGGGGTCACGAAGAGTCGGACACGACTGAACGACTGAACAACAACAACAACACATGCCAGTTGCATACCAGCTGATCATCCTCACCAGGTGCAGGTTGTCATGACATCTGGCAAGGGTGGGTGGCTGGGGTGGTTAACAAGCCACCCAGAAACCATGGTCTGTAGTAGAGTTGCTGGGTGGTTTGTTAACCACCCAAGCTACCCATCCTCGCTGGGTTCGGATATCACGACAACCCATGCCCAGCGAGGGTAATTAGGGATGTCAGCCAGCACATGCAAGGGTGGTTAAAAAGCCACCACAGCTTATTAATCGCCCTTGTGTCATGTGAACTGGCTCAATATGTCTGTGTCTCTAAGCATAAATCAGTAATGAATACTCGTTCTGGCCTGGCTTCAGTTCTGGTGGCTTCAGAGTGGCTTCCACTTCACCTTGGGAAGCAGCAGAAATAGTCTGAAGGGGCCCAATTCTGCTCAGGCTTTATTTGAATACAATCCACATCCCTACTAGTCAGCATTGGTTATGGGTGGAACTATGATGGCATTGAACAGCTGACTTATGCACAGCTATGGCTAGAATGAGGTGCCCTTGGAGAAGTCCATATTTCTTAGCCTCAGTTTCCCATCCATAGAATGAGAACAATGGAGACATACAGTCAGGGCCAGAAATATTGGAACAAGGATAACTGTTTTGGCAGTTGGCCTCTGTATACCACCAAATTGAAGTTGAAAGAAAACACACCCAGATGGGAGCGAAGTCAGGACTTTCAGCTGTAATTCAAAGGGTGTGACAAAAGTGGGGCACTAACCAGTCAGGAAGTACAGCCAGTGGCATACACACACACCCATCGTTGGTGGCTCATAAGTAATGGAACAAATGGCTGACAAGCAGCTGCATGGCCAGGTGTGGCCTGTTTCCTGGGTACCCCATGACCAATCAAGCAGATAAAAGGCCTGGAGGTGGTTCTGAGTGTTACATTTGCATTTGGTAGCTGTTCACTGGAACTCCCAACACGAGGTCCAAAGAGGTATCCATGCGAGCAAAGAAGGCCATCATTAGGCCAAGGAAACAAAATAAACGCATCAGAGAGATAGCAAAAACATTGGGAGTGGCCAACACAACAGTTTGGAACATCCTGAAATAGAAGGAATTAACTGGTAAGCTCAGCAACAGCAAAAGGCCTGGAAGACCATGGAAGACAACTCAAGTGGATGACCGCAGAATTCTGCTCATGGTGAAGAGGAACCCTTTCACAACATCTAGCCAGGTCAAGAACGCTCTTGCGGAAGTAGGCATGTCATTGTCGACATCTACAGTCAAGAGACAGCTTTATGAATGTAAATACAGAGGCTTCACAACAAGGTGCAAAGTAGTAACGCTCAAGAACAGACAGGCCAGATTAGCCTTTGCCAGCAAACACCTAAAACAGCCTGCCCAGTTCTAGAATAAGATTCTTTGGACTGATGAAACTAAGATTAACTTGTACCAGAATGATGGGAAGAGAAAAGTATGGAGAAGGAAAGGAACAGCTCATGATCCAAAGTATACCACATTATCAGTCAAACATGGCGGAGGCAGTGTTATGGCATGGGCATGTATGGCTGCCAATGGAACTGGGTCACTGGTGTTTATTGATGACCTGACTGCTGATAAAAGCAGCAGGATAAATTCTGAAGTATATAGGGCTATAGTTTCTGCTCAGATTCAGCAGAATGCTGCCAAACTAATAGGATGCCGCTTCATATTGCAGATGGATAATGACCCAAAACATACAGCAAAAGCTACCCAAGAGTTTCTCAAGGCAAAGAAGTGGGATGTTCTTCAATGGCCACGTCAGTCACCTGACCTCAACCCAATAGAGTCTGCTTTTCACTTACTGAAGACAAGACTGAAGGCAGAAAGACCCACAAACAAGCAGCAGCTGAAGGCAGCAGCAGTAAAGACCTGGCAAAGCATCTAGAGGGAGGAAACTCAGCATTTGGTCATGTCCATGGGTTCCAGACTTCAGGCAGTCATTGACTGCAAAGGATTTTCATTCAGGTATTAAAGGCGATCCTTTAATACCTGGAAATGATGTTGGTTTGTTCCATTACTTATGAGCCACCAACGATGGGTGTGTGTGTATGCCTCTGGCTGTACTTCCTGAATGTGCCCCACATTCAGCAAAAGTGCCCCACTTTTGTCAAACCCCTTGAATTACAGCTGAAAGTCCTGACTTTGCTCCCATCTGGGTGTGTTTCCTTTCAACTTCGATGCGGTGGTGTACAGCGGCCAACTGCCAAAACAGTTATCCTTGTTCCAGTATTTCTGGCCCTGACTGTACATCATGGTTTGCTTTAAAGAGATGAATCAAGTAAAGGCTGCAATGCACTTGAAGCACGTCAGCAGTGCTATATAGCTGATATATACTCATTATGTGCACAACCGCAATTTATTACACTAGGTCAAGTTTTACAAAATGAGTCAGCTTTTTACTTTTTTTCTACGAAACTGTAAACATTCCCTAACGCTGCCATTGCTTACATGGAACATGTTGTTAATGCTTTTCTTGGCCCTTGCCCCAGCCATCTGCAGGGACAGACTCTGTCTCCAAATGAACTCCCCAAATGAAAAGCTTCACATCTGCTATCTGTATTAAATTCATTTTCCATATTCTGAAAATACGGTGTATTTTTTTTCAGGCAAACCACCATTCAAGAGGTGATGAATTGGATAAAGATCCTTGGGGATAAGTTTGATGCACGATGTAAGGGGTTCTGCAGAAGTTCTCCATGCTCTCAGATATTGTTTCCTAGTTTGCGGATTATTCTTCTAAAAGCCTACCCCCTTTCACTATTGGAGGGGGGAGTAGTTTGCTTTTTGTAGGATGGTGGTTGTTTTCCTAACAAGGGACATAGAGCAGTCAGGATTAAAATGCAAACTGTATTCATTTTCTTGACAGTTTCCAACAGTCAGTTCTTATGGCCCCTTGAAAAGCTGGGTGTACGGAGCATCGGAAATTGCCTTATGGATCAAACCACTGATCCATCTAGCCTAGTATTGTTGACATTGATGGGCAGCAGCTCTCTAGGGTTTCAGGCAGGATTCTTTCCTAGCTCTACCTGGAGATGCCAGGGATTGAACCTGGGACTTTCTGAATGCAAAGCAAGCTCTCTTCCACTGAGCCATGGCCCCTCCCTACATGCAATAGCCGTATGTTGCAACCATGTTGCATTGTAGTAAAAATATGATGAAAATCTGGGAGCGTTTCGGAGAGTTTTCCTGAGTCAACATTTCTCAAATTTGGAAGGAGATGCTAGTGAAAGAAGGCAACTTTCAGAGGGGGAGGTAAAATGGAGAGAGGGGGTTGAACCACAATTTTCCACCCAAAGCCAGAACGATGCTAAATTGTCATGTAGAGTCATTCGCAAGCGGGCAAATGGCAAACACCAGCTGGCAATAAGGATGGACGAAAGGGACTTACCTTGTCCCACAGCTTGCTTCGCAGTGGGGGGGAGGCGCTTCGGTTCTCCCCCCGAAGTTCAGGCGAGGGGGGGAGGCGCCCCGCCTCTCCCGGCCGAAATTCAGGCCGGGGGGGGAGGCGCCCCATCCCTTGCCGGCGAAATTCAGGCTGGGGAGGAGCGCCCCGTCTCCCCGGCCGCAAAAAAAAAAAAAGAAAAAACACACACACACACCCGTGATAGGCTACATGATTTGCGTAGCCTATCACGGCTAGATTCCCAAAGTCAGCCGTGATAGGCTACGTAAATCATCACATAGCCTATCACGGGTGACTTTGGGGGGGGGGAAAAACGCATACGCAAATGGCGGCGCCCCATGGGCGCCGCCATTTCCGTTCCTTATTTTGGCACGTCTAGTCTACGTAAAGATTTACGTAGACTACGGCGAAAATAAGGGCAACACAAATAGCGTTCCCTTATTTTTGCCGTAGTCTACGTAAATCTTTACGTAGACTACCCCTGTCCAAATAAGGAACGCAAATGGCGGCACCCATGGGGCGCCGCCATTTGCATATGCACTTTTCTTTTCTTTTTTCCCAAAATCACCCGTGATAGGCTACGTGACAATTTACATAGCCTATCACTGCTGACTTTGGAAATCTAGCCGTGATAGGCTACGTAAATCGTCACGTAGCCTATCACGGGTGTTGTTGTTGTTTTTTTACTGTTTTTTATTTTGTAATGGCGCCGCCCCCACCGAAACGCCGCTGAAACGCCACTGGGACCCACCGCCGAGAGGGACATTCGCCGAAGTTAAGTCCCATCCCGGGGGGGCGGGGGGCCGGCGGAGAATTTCCCCAACACTTTCGGGGGGCCGAATGCGTCGGCACTCGGCCTCCCGAAGATTCGTGGAGAAATTCTCCGCCATCCCCGGCTGGCAACCACTGGGAGGAACATCACACCAGGCTGGTGAGCTATGTCCTCTAAATTTCACCTCCCAGCCCTGAACCCTCCCCACAAATGTCCGCCTTTTATGGCATGTGAAGGGGGGGCATGAACTTACATGGCTTTTCGCCCAGCTCTAACTTTGTTTAAGCATCCATCCTTTAAGAAAGCACAGCTTGAGATTTAAATTGTGAAAATTTCAGAGAGAATCTGACACAGAAACAGACTTCAATCCATATGTACCCACTTCCTACTGTATCCTCTTGCCTCCTCTAAAGCTACTCCTGAGAGCATGCCTCCAAAATTGCACAGGATGTGGCACAGGGGCTTCAGCCAGGTGTGCAGCCAGTCACTGAAATGGTACCTAAGATCACAGCATGCAAAAAGGTTGGTGAAGTGTGTGTGTGTGGGGGGGGTGTCTTTTGATATTTACTGAAGCCTTCCCATTGGCTTGTAGAAATGATCCAAGTAGGGATGTACAAAAGTCACTTACCTTCTTACGAAATTGATTCGCAGTGGGGGGGAGGCGCTCCATCCCTCCCCCCGTAATTCTGGCCGGGGGGGAGGTGCTCCATCCCTCCCCCCCGAAATTCTGGCCGGGGGGGAGGCACTCCGTCCCTCCTCCCCCCGAATCCTGGCCGGCCGGCCGGGCCCGCAAATGGCGGCGGCCGTAGCCGCCGCTGTTTGCGTCCCTGCAGTCAGCCGTGATAGGCTATGTAAATGTTTACGTAGCCTATCACGGCTGATTTAAAAGAAAAAAAACCGCGCGTACGCAAATGGCGGCGCCCATGGGCGCCACCATTTGTGTTCCTTATTTTGGCACGTCTTAGTCTACATAAACATTTACGTAGACTAGGGCGAAAATAAGGGGAACGCAAATAGCGTAGCATATACGCTATTTGCATTCCCCTTATTTTCACCGTCTTAGTCTATGTAAATGTTTATGTAGACTAAGACGTGCCAAAATAAGGAACACAAATGGCGGCGCCCATGGGCCGCCAATTCTCTGACATCCCTAGATCCAAGATCTTCTGATTTCAAGGGAAGAAGATCTCAGAACATTTCCAATTTTCCAAGGTGAGCTTTGTACAGCTTTAATAAGCAATGTATGAGATTGCTAGGATTCTCCAAATATCATCTTGGCACTCTTCTCGTGCCCAAGTCCCATTCGTGTTTGCAATTGCCGCTCACTCTGCATGAACAGGAAACCTGAGCAAATCGTGCAGTGAGTGACTGAATGGGAGATCTGTGCACGTGTCTCCAAATTTGCACCAATTTCTGAATTTGTACAACTTTACGTGCTCATGCTCATGTCTGAAGTCTTCGAAACATGTTTGCATGTTTTATGAGCAAAAACAAAATTCTCATGCACCCCTATTTCTAATCAGAATACAGCGAATCATGTGTTTTCATTTGGTAGGCATCATTCTTTGCTCCAGAAGAGGCATTTCTTTTCGTCTCTTATTCTAGCAGTTGTCTTGAGCATTGCAGTTAAAGAATCATCGCCAAAGGCTACAGACATTTACTAACCACAGCCCAGGAAATGCCTGGGGATGAGACTTAGTCTCCAGACCAGGTGTGGGCAATGTATGGCCTACAATTCCCATCAGCCCTAGCCAGCATAGCCAATGCTGAGGGATCATGGGAGTTGTAATCCAAAACACCTGAAGGGCCCCAAGTTGCCCAGCCCAGCTCTAGATACTAAAAGGTGTATCTCTCCATGCACACATGCTACCATCTCACAGATGTCTCACAGGTTTTTGAAGCAACCCCTCAAGCTCCCTTTAATTTTGCATTTTCACTTCCTGAGTTGGAACATAAAATTTAAAATAGTAATTGTATTGGCCCCAGGAGCGTAGCCAAGTCACCTGTAGTGTTAGAGCCTAGAGCTCCATAATGCCTTGCTTAAGTTCGTTATGGGTGCAATTCCCTTGCTAGTAAGCCTCTGAGCATGTGAAGATGAGTCAAAGGGCTAATAGCGCAGCCTAGCACATTCTATACCAATGAGTGAATCAAGACGTGCCTGGGAAGCCAAGTTTGTTTGTCTTAAAGCTGCAGGTGGCTGTGCTGAGAACCAAGCCTGGCCAGTCTATCCTGGGAATGAACGTTAGGGGGTGCTTGCTGCTGTCATGCTGCCTCATTGCTAACATGCATGCTATAAAACCCATGTTACCCCATGGCTCTGGGTTCAGAGAAGCTGTCTGATCCAACCATTGGGTACACCTCTGTGCTGTAAGTTATTCAATAAAGTACTCCTTGTAAGTAAACCTGGATCTGATTTATCACTATCTTGGCACCTCTAAATTAAGAGGTCGAAGCCCACAGCTGGGGCAACACAGCAATGCAGAGTAATTTAACAGCCAGAAGAAGAGGAAAGAAAATAACTGACCAAGGAGAGGAAGCCCAAATGATGGAGGGTGTTGCTCTCCTTGCCTCGAAATATGTAAGCTGAGAAAGTACGCTCAACACAGGAAGATTGAGAGCCAGGCTCAGGGAGGTAATTTTGCTCACAAGTTATCTTACTACTGAGTTTCCTCTCTGTGTCAGTTCCAGTTCCAGTTCCAGTTCCAGTCCCAGTCCAGATGGGATGCCGAGACAGAATAGAAACATCATCCCAACTGAAGTACCTTCAGGCACAATCCAATGCATATTTAGACAGGAAAAAAGTCCTACAGCTCCCAGCATTCCCCAGCCAGCCATTCTTTTTTTCTTTCTTTTATTGAAATATGAACAAGATTGCATCTTTAGACTCTAAGGCTTAGAGCAAGGAGACCAATGGTTACTCCAGTTCCCTTGGCTTCAATTTAACATGATTCCAAAGGAACTTCCCTTTTCACTTTAAACTTGAGGACAACACAAAGTCCTGGAATTGAAAGGAAATGAATTACTGTACTCAGATAAAACCTGTGCTTTCCCATCATAACAGCCTGACAATGGTATGATAGATTGTAAATCCACAACAAAGATCCCAGCTCAAATGCTCGCTGGGGACTACGCTCAAACTGCATGGTAGAGAAACAGCACAAGTCCGCCCACCAACATCACAATACAAACATCTTATGAGGGCTGAGCGCTCCATACGCCTAGATCCATAGAGTGCACATAACTCCCTCCCACCCCCAAAAAAGAGAGGGTGTTAGTGTAACACTTTCTACAGGGTCTCTAAAGGGACTGTATACAGGGAAATTACCATATATTATTTTAATTTCTTAATTATCAACAATAATACCCATATAAGAATTTTACATGAATAACAATTCACATATCACAAAACAATGAAACAGAGCACAGCCCTCCCAAAGTTCTGTCTTCCAGACTGGGTCCACAACAAAAATATAAATAAAATATAAATAAAAATATAAATAAAAACAGACAAGGAACTCATAGTGTTTGGAAAATCATGACTCTTCAAAAGAAAATGTAAAGGAAACCTCCCTAATAACCTGCCTCAAGGGTTCAGGGCCTTACAGAGAGGAGAAAGCAAGCTTCTTCCAAACTGCATTGAGGTGACTGCCCAGAATGGTGGCCACTCCTTATCTCACTCTCTTACTGAGCATGTGCAGGAATATCCCCCCCCCCCGCCGCCCCAAATTCTTAAAGGGAAATATAGTAGTAGGTTACATTAGCACAAACCAAACAGCACACCTCATTTTATTTATTTATTATTTATTTCATTTCTATACCACCCAATAGCCGAAGCTCTCTGGGCAGTTCACAAAAATCAGCAAAGGTCAGCCTCCAGGCAGGCAGGTTCTGGGATCCAGGGGTCCTGGCTGTTAGTCCAACTGGGCCTGAAGCAAGTGTGTGGTCTGGTCCAGGAAGGGAATAAGCTCCAGAGCAGCAAACATGCTTCACGTAGAAAGGAGACATGATTGAGGTGCACAAAATGATGTATGGTGTGGAGAACATGGAGTGGGAGACCTTTTTCTCCCTCTCTAATAATGCTAGAACCCAGTGGGGTCATCCCATGAAGCTGATCGGTGGGAGATTCAGGACAGATAAAAGGAAGGACTCCTTCACAGAACACATAGTTAAACTATGGAATTCACTACCACAGGATGTAGTGATGGCCACCACTTTAGATGTCTTGGACAAATTCATGGAGCTGAAGGCTATCAATGGCTGTGAGTCCTGATGGCTATGTGCTACCTCTGTGTATCAGAGGAAGCATTCTTATGTACACCAGTTGCTGGGGAACATGGGCGAGAGTGTGCTACTTGGGGTTTTCTCACAGGCAGCTGTTTGGTCACTGTGTAAACAGAATGCTGGACAAGATGAACCCTTGGTCTGATCCAGTATGGCTCTTATGTCCTTAAACAAGGACCAGAGGGGACAGAGGCAAGTGCATACCTCAAAGCCAGGCAGGGATTAAGAATTCAGGCTGAGCTGAAAGTTCAAATGTTCAAACCTTCAGCTCAAACTCTGGGAGAGGGGAGCAAAAGGGGAAGGCCCCCAGAATTAAGGAGAGTGATTTCAAGGAGTGGCAAAATTAGGAGAAAGGTGGAGGGGACTTTCCCTTTCTTTTATTTTTTGTGGCTGCCACAAAAAAAGGCAGCTATCAATGGGGCTATGTTTGGGGTGTTGTGTGTGTGTTTGGGGGGAGGAGTAGCCACTGAGAGGATCCCTCCTTTCTAAGAACTACCAGGAATTCCACTAGCAACATCTATGACTTACAGCATGCCCAGAGCCGTAGAATATCATTCATTGTAATTGTAACTTTAATATACACTTCTGGACTTGCTGAAGGATCAATATCTTCCCTGCTAGATTTTTTTAAAATGTGCAGCAGAAAACAGCAGGGATCTTACTGGAAAAGCAGGGAAACTAGTCCCTTGTCCTGTTAGGGGATAGCAATTTATTCTAATGCTGATGTTCGAAACTCTGTGGTGATGGGAGAACATGTAATAGTATCCATAAGGGAAATTTCTTCCTTTCTTGTGGCTATTGACTTAAAAGTAGAGCATAACAACTCATATTCCTTGTTGATTTTCACATATTTTCCCCCCGCCGAATTCTATCAAAACAGCGACACAGTATTGTGCTCGAGTGACCTTTTCACAGATGAAGAAGACCTTTTCACAGAGAAGAAGGCCAGGATCTCTTCTTGATCATCCCAGAGTGCAGGACACGGAATAATGGGCTCAAGTTACAGGAAGCCAGATTCCGGCTGAACATCAGGAAAAACGTCCTGACTGTAAGAGCAATATGACAATGGAACCAATTACCTGGGGAGGTGGTGGGCTCTCCCACACTGGAGGCCTTCAAGATGAGGCTGGACAGCCATTTGTCAGGGATGCTCTGACTTGGATTCCTGCATTGAGCAGGGGGTTGGACTCGATGGCCTTGTAGGCCCCTTCCAACCCTACTATTCTATGATTCTATGATTCTATGAACTTTGTACTCTGGGGGGGGGGAAGTGTCATCTTTTTTATCAGTTTTGCATGAGCTGCTTTGACTTTGAACTGGTTATCTCATTGCTCCTCTGCTGTGGTTAGACGTTTAATACAAGATTCTGCTTCACATTTATTTGTCAGCCTTCCCCAACCTGGTGCTCTCCAGATATGTTGGACTGGGTATGTATGAGAATTTAATTTTTGCTCGCAAAACATCCAAGCATGTCCCATTCGAAGCTCTGAACATGAGAACAAGGGCTCCGCCAAAAATATTCACAATTGCCAAATATGTGCTCGCGTTTATCTCATTCCCAATTACCAGTTTAATTTGTGCAAATTTACTAATTTGTTCAAATTTCCTCAGTAGACTGAATCAGCCCCACTTTAGTCTATGGAGGAAATTTGCACAAATTGGGGGATGTGTGCATATTTGGGGAGATTTACGCAAATCTCCCATTCAATCGCTGCTTGATTTTCACACATTTCCCATTCATACAAAGCGAGCAGCAGTTGCAAACATGAACAGAAATTGAGCATGAGACGAGCAGCAAGGCAATGTCCTAGCAATCTTGAAAATCACTCATTTGCCCATCCCCATGTCAGACTGCAACTCCCAGAAACCCCAGCAACCATGGCCTATCAGCATTCCCCAACTGGGTGCCCTCAAGATGTGGCTGGAAATTATAGGAGTTGCAGTCCAACACATCATGAAGGCACCAGACTGGGAAAGGATGTACTATATAAATGCTAACTATCTGTACTATAGAGAAGACTGGAGAATATGTGGACTGGCCATATATCCTCCCTATATCCTCCCTCCCTCCTACATAGACTTGACCTTAAAAGTGCTAAGCACCCAAAAAAACTATTCACTTCCATGAGGCTCACACTACTGAGACATTGCCAAAATCATGCTGTTGGGAAAAACTGGAGGCTAAAATTTCAAGGTCCCTGGTACCTAGGCACGCACACCTACTTTAAGTTTAAACAGCCTCAGCTTGGCCCTGATGGTGTAGGTGAGGTTCCTTCGGGGACCAAGGCAGAATGTTCACATTCACTCAGATTTATTTAAATTCTACAAATAAGAAAAAAATCTACAAAATTCTACTAAAACAAAGACATAAGCTAAACGTATTTATTAAAGATAAAGAAAAAGTTTAACAAGCACACAAACCTTCTTCTCAACAACAAAGCAAATATAACGCATACTCACACATCCTTCAGCTGTACCACTCACAGTTGTACTTTACCAGGAAGGGTAAACAGACTCTCTCCTTCTCCAAGCATGACCAGGAAGTCACTGAGGCCTAAGTGGTAGGCTCAGAGTAACATCTCAGGTTCAGGGTGAAAGAAGGAAGCCAGACCCAGATCTGTTCCGTGTATCACCTTAAATACCCTCCTAGATTCGGTGACCTCCATCCTAATACATATTCCAAAATTGTTTATTTAATTGGTCCACATCATCTCACACATCCCATCTCATGACACAATTCCCAAATATCCCCTCCTATCTCTGACGCATCTTGGTTACAGCAAAACAGGTCTCAGTTCTCCTTTTATGTGGTCAAGAACTCATTTTTTCTTCCCTTTATCTCCAGACAGGGGAATCCCAAGCCACAATGTATTCTTATCTGTGACCCCTTACTTTTTACCCAGTTTCCTTATAAATAAGAGACAGTTGGGTTGGAAGGTTGTCAAAACAGCTCTTAACAGCATCTAGCAAGCTTCTAATACAGTGGATCTTGCTCCCATTATACATTAATTTAACCCCCCTTTAAGCACCATCTCATACCCCTTAAACTCTAAACTCCCCATACCCCATATTGTAGCTAAATGTAAATTGCAAAGCCAAGAAAATCCTTACAGATAATTAACTTATTTTAGGAACAAGACACTTTTCATATGGATATATAGTGGTGGTAGTAGAGCCTGGCAAAGAGAACAATAGCTTTCCCCTGACACAACCGTCACTTGTAATCCAAGCATATGTATACAGTTTCCCTACAGAAGACTTTTCTTTTCCCTAGCAATCAAACGAGGGAGGGTAATCTGCAGATCAAATTAGCTATCCTTTCATGATCAAAAGTGTACAAGTCTCCCACTAAAGCTTAGCTGTATTTCTGAGGATAAGTAATTAGGTGATTGTCCTATGGCATTTCTTAATGCATGAATAGGTAAGAAGTTGGGTCACCTGTTATAATGTATTTATTTATATTATTTGTTTAGAATATTTCTTTGCTGCCTTTCAGGGCAAAAGCCTTCCCAAGGTGGCATACAGCAATAAAACACATAAAACTGATACGATATTAAGAACAATTTTTTAAAAACCCAATAAAAACAGAGAGAACCAACAACAATCTGCAGCAAGTTGGGCCAGTTCGCAGATTATCTGGGAATTTTGTGCATTTTCTTTTGAAGGTTCTGCAATTTGTGCAAATGTCTGAGCAATTTGTGGCCAGATTTGCACAAATTATGGCCTAATTTGTGTAATTTGAGCAAATTGCTTAGAAATTTACACAAATTCCACAGAACCTTCCAAAAATGTCCAAAAAGGTTCCTGGAGTCTGGGGAATCACTCACAGCTTGGTTTGCAGGTGCAAATCAAGTAGTACACACCACAGAACTCCATCAAGCCAAAAACGAACTGGATTTCCCAGCAACAGACATCCCTTGTGGTTGATAAGGGGAATGAGAGTTCCATGGGAGTTGAGGAGGAGGGTGAAAACGTGATCAAGGTAAATGATATTTACAGTTCGTATTTACAGTTTACCTAATGCTTCATTTCCCTGCTTCAGTTGAACATGAAAAGACTTGGATTAACTCTGCATACCTAATTTATCTGTATCACTTCCCATTAGAGCCCACATTACCTCTCAAAAGTCATGTAGTTATGATGTAATATTACTCTGGCCTGATTTTTTTTTTTTTTCATTGTTATAGTCTTGACTGATGATGTAGTTATTGTAGACAGGTCTCTCTAAACAGCAAATCCTCAAATGATAGGGTTGAAACAATCTCTTACATCTGACAACTCCTACAGCCTAGGCACATCTGAATGAAAGTAAACATATTAATGGCACGGTTATATAATTTAAGATATTTCTATAATGGTCTTTTAATATCGTGTAAGCGAAAGCTCTATGTTATTACTCTCTGAGCGCATTTTAAGGCATAAAATTCACATGGAGAGACAGCTGTGCCCAAGAGGCCTGGCTGACAGTCAGTGTGAACTTACTGTGAAACCTCCCAGGCACATCCTCTAGAACTCTCTGATTTGTGCAAGGGTTATAACAAAATAGAAAGAGGTTCTCCAGGAGACAAAGTGAGGTTTCAAGGATTCCCAAAGGATAGAACATTTGAAAACCAACTGGTTTATGATAATGGTTGCTCTGGATGTTTTAACTGAATTTCAATTTCTCTTAATTTAAAGCTGGTTTGTTTTATAAGAAAGTTACAAACATGCACCATTACAACATATTGGATATAATCAATAGGGGCTGGTGGCTCCGATTTTAGTGGAGCTGTAAATCCATTCTGAGTTTCAGTCAGAACCAGCCAGAACTCCAAAGGAGCTATCCCCAAAATAGGTGCAGCATCTTAGAAAGCTCCTTTAGAGTTCTGGCTGGTTCTGCCTGAAACCCAGAATGGATTTACAGCTCCACCAAAATCGGAGCCACCAGCCTCCACTGGATATAATTGCACAGTGCTGACTGAGACACTCACAGCACCCACCACCCCCACTTGGGGTGGTCATCTTCCAGGGGGCTGTACTCTATTTTGAAGGTGTCCTCTGTTTGAAGGTCTGTCCAGTTCAACTGCTTTTGGGTTTCCTATGGCAGCTGGTTGGCCACTGTGTGAACAGAATGCTGGACTAGATGGACCCTTGGTCTGATCCAGCAGGGCTCTTCTCATGTTCTTAAGTCCAGTATAAAGATAAAGAACCATCAGAAGGAACAGATGGGTCTTGAAGTTCCACATCAATGGCACCTTGACAGCAGACTATGTAGGGCCCTCTGAAGTCATCTGGTCACAGTCTTCTACAGTATGGTGAGATGTACTGTATTTCTATTTAAATTATAATAATAATTTCTGAATTTGCATCTAGAAATATAATTTAGCATAGGCAAATATTATGCAAATAGGTGTCATTTTTTTTCTTCCTTTTGGTAATGCAAGTAGAACACAAGTTCCATATCACCCTCCAGTAAAGGCAGGAATTCCACCCTTCTACACTGATCATCCCACAGTGGTTGCCTGTGGTTTGTCAGTATGGGCTGTGTGAACCTTGTCTTAAAAATTCTTCCCTTACTTCTTTAGGAATTCTTTACACATCATCTCTTGGAGCCAGGCTGGATGTTATGCTCATCACATGGATGCTACCAAAACAGTAACCTACATGTTCAATGTCATGTCCCCTGGTACTGAGGCTCTGCATTACCCTGGATGGAGACTCAGATTCACATGGATTACAGGTCACCCCACTTCATGGGGAGACCTCAGCACCATCCTCTATAACATCCTGGACTGAGGATATAGCTCTCCGATGTAGGGGTGTAGGGATTTTGTTAAATCCATTACATCTGTTTTTCATGGATTGTCAAGTGTCTTTCATTCCATCATCCACTCATTGACAGAATGAGATTCTCTTAACCAGAATTTCATTCTATTTGTGCTCATTTGCATTAGTGCTAATTTGCATTAGGGCATTAGCACAAGTAAACAGCAGTGCTAATGAACACTTGTGCATTTCAGATTTCTCCAAAATCTCTAGTCCCATCATCTGACTCTCAGGATAACTCCCCTGCAGCTTCTCCTCTCCCTCAGCCATGGAGGGGCAAGAGTCTGCAGAAACAGACACTGGCCCTTTAAGAACTGCTGTCAGGATCCAACAGGGGTGAGCCTCTGAAAGACCAGGCTGTCCTAGCCTTCTTAAGGCCTCAGTTGACTACAGTCCTCTGCTGAGACAACAGGCCCAGCTAGGACTTCCTGGCAGTGCACTATCCAAGGTCCTGCCTTACTTAGCATGACACAGAACAGACTGTGAGCACAGTTGTGCAATCTGCCTCCCCAGGCCACATGCCTAGCCAGGACAGACAGCTATAATGTTTAAGAGTATTCACCATGTGATGTTACAAGTTTCCTTGCCCCACTCCCAATATCAGCTCCTGCTTTAGTGGAGTCTGAGAGAGCCCCACTTTTTCCTCCCCACTTGCCTTTCCCTCTACACCCAGAGAGAGCACAGGAGGCAAGTGAAGGATGCTGCTCTGTATCTTCTTGTTTGCATGCTACAAAGAGCAGTGAATGGGCAGTGACACCCAAGGAGAGGAGCAGCAGGACCATGGAGCTTGGAGGAGAGGTATGGGCCCCATGCAGAGGTATGGGCCTGGGCAGGTGCCCAATGAAGCTTACTCCTGATGTCAGCCCTGTCCACTTTCATCACTGGCTGCAACTGTTGAGGGCAAGAAAGCACAAAATGCAGCATCACTTGGCAAATGCTAAGGACGTAGTAATTTATCAGGGGCTTGGCTTCTCAACTCATAGCATATGGGCCCCTCCTTATGGAAGGCAGACACAGATGGGGACAAAGAGGGAGACTGCAGATGGTATAAATAAATGTGGTCAGTTTAGAAGACTTCAACTCAGAGAATCAAGATGGTTGCAGAAATCAACCATTTCTTGCCATTTTATATATGACATCATGAAACCACAGTCAGCTTCACATTAAGATGATATACATGTCCCATATTTCCTTGGAGTTAGCAAAGTCCTGGCTCAGATCAAGTCTAGTTCGAAAGTAGCTGACACCAAATGCTTCAGAGCATGCTCTGTCGATGTCTGAATGCCTAAAAGTTAGTTGACTTGTAACCTGGTTCAAATGTTCTCCAGCAGATTCTTTCTTGCGGAGTTCAGGAACAAATTAGTGAAATCGTATGCCTTTCACCAGAACTGGCTAAGCAATTCTCTGACTGGTGGGTAGAAGGAAGCCTTCTACAAACAAAACCTAGCTGACAAATATTGTTGCATTTACTTTGAAAAAGGTCCAAAGACACTGAGCAAATAATACCTTCTTACTAACAAAACCTTCTGTAGCTTCAAGTCAGAGACCCATGTAAGAGTTTTAATAGAAGTACACAGATATATGACAAAATGATATAAATGCAGATCTACACTTTTACATTAAGTATTCCAGGATGCTACAGATGGGGGATGGAGAGCTTGCCACAGCAATAGCATCTTTGGCAACATCCCCATGGATGTTCCCCAGTTCTCACACTCTATAAACAGAATGAAAAGACAGCCAAGTGATTGCAAGGTGAGTCTGAGCTCAAGGCAATCCTTTTTATTATCTCAGTTGTTGTATTTATACCTTTGCTTACACACTGAATAAGATACAATAAGAAGACCCACTTACAATTTTGAACAATTTCCCATTCATTCGCATTTCATGCCAAATGTAAATGTATTGAGCATTTAAAGCCAAAGGCCGTATCAGTAAGAAAGTGTACAGGTATACAATTAAAGCATTACAATAAGAGTATATTCCATTAACAAAAATAATCCCTTTCACTTTCACATATTGGTTTAAGAGCTTTCCATGTTCACTAAAGCTAATGCCAGGAAATCGCAGCTGTTAAGGGACGTAACAGATGTGTTATTTAGGCAATATCCTTACGGTATGGTACCCTATGCTGTGGCTGGTTCCAGCTTCACCACTACCTTGGAGATGGATGGCTATCAGTGGCAGAATGGTGGACCTAAGTCCCAGATTTGTCTCCTCAATAAAATAGACACATGGAGTCTATGCAACTGAAGCTCTCATGCCACTAAAGCTACTATTCCATGTTATACATGCCCAACTGGCAACTAATACCATCCATATAGAATGATAGAACTGAAATAAGTAGAACAAAACTGTATATACACATATACAAATCATATCTTAGGGATAGCATGATTCCATCCGGGAAACCGGCAGAACCCCCCTGCCTGGCACTCCTGAGCCCTGGTCACTGAGCCCCTGCCCCAGCTCACCCCCTGCCCACACTCACCCTGGCAGCCTCATCAAGCTCCACAGCTGCCATTTTTTGAAAAATAAAATGGCGATCACAAAAATATGCATATTTGCATATGCGCAAAAGGCACATTTTGTGAATGCACATATTTGCACATGCGCAAAATACGCATGAGTAAAAATGTGCATTTTGTGACAATGCACATTTTCGTGCATACACAAATATGCACAGTTTGTGCATTTGCAAATTTGCGCGTTTTTGCGATTGCCATTTTATTTTATTTTTTTTAATGGTGACTGTGGAGCTCGACGAGGCCACTGGGGTGAGTGCAGGTTGCTCGACAAGCATGGGAGGGGCTTGAGCATGGTACAGGGACCGGCAAGCAGGGGCAGGGGCTGGGCTGGCTCCTGGAGAACCCGGGCAGGGGGGTATTCACACATCCCTATCATATCTATCTATCTAGATATAGATAAACTGTTTACATTGTTCAAAGTATCTATGATTAAAATGTAGGGGTGTACAAATCACAATCACCAGTCCGGTTTGGGACATCCACGGGAGGGGGAGGTGATCCGTCCCTCCCCCCAGAATCCTCCCCGGACAGCTCCGCTCTGCAGCGAGTCTGCAGAGCTGCCGGCCGGGCCCGTCCACAGCCAGACTTCCATCTGCTGCTGGGCTGCGGACGCAAATGGCATCCAGCATAGCAGACGCCATTTGCATCCCTGCTCTTTTTGTGATAGGCTACGTAAATATTTACATAGCCTACCACAGCAAAGAGCAGGGACGCAAATGGCGTAGTGGACTTCCTTGTACAGCCATGCAGAAACAGCCAAAGGAAGAACTGCATTTTATTTGGGTGGGTTTATTTGACATTTTAATAGGGATGGTGGAGAAATCTGCCACAGACTCCAGTGAGGCAGGATTCTTTAGAATCCGGCCCCCCAGAGTCCGTGGAGGAACAGACTACTCCCCCCCGCCGCCCCACAAAGTTCTGTCAGGACAGATCCAACCTGCTGCTGGCTGGGTCCAGGTCCATCCTCTTCAGTCCTCAGCCGTCCGCTGCCGTTCCTGCTTTTGCCATGACAGGCTGTGTAAATTACGCAAAGTTCTGTTGGGACGGACCCTACGGCAGTGGACAGCTGCGGACTGAAGAGGACGGACCTGGACCCAGCCGGCAGCAGGTAGGATCTGTCCCAACAGAACTTCACAGGGCGGCAGCAGGGGGGAGTAGTCTGTTCCACCACGGACTTGGGGGGGGGCGGATTCTAAAGAATCCTGCCTCACTGGAGTCCATGGCAGATTTCTCCACCATCCCTTTTAAAATGTCAGATAAACCCACCCAAATAAAATGCAGTACTTCCTTTGGCTGTTTCTGCATGGCTGTACAAGGAAGACAGGAAACAGAATAACCGAGACCCTCCATCCATTGCACTTTCTCATCCTCAGTTGTTTTAAGTGACATTTGTTGTGATATATGGTGCTGCAACCACAAACAAAGCTACCAGCAAAGTAATTCTTTC
Source organism: Heloderma suspectum (assembly GCF_057233095.1). Taxonomy (NCBI): domain Eukaryota; kingdom Metazoa; phylum Chordata; class Lepidosauria; order Squamata; family Helodermatidae; genus Heloderma; species Heloderma suspectum. Next base: position 14,617,365 of record NC_139460.1, read on the forward strand.
CACTACTGTACCAGGTAGGAGGGGAGTGATCTTTTGAGACATAGTAAAAAAAAAGAGAAAGAAGATGTGCATTCCTTAGATAAAAGGTAGAACAATAAGGAATGGGGGAGAGTCCCTGGGAGGGTTCTTTCTAGGAGGGCTCACTCATGCAAGCTGCCTGACGACTCCTGCTGCAGGAATGGCTAAAGAACCATGGACATTTGGTCTGAGGTTTGTTTAGCATGACGTGTGAATCTGGACTTCAGGCTTGCCTCTTCCCTGACAAGTCAGAGAAATAACCCAATGGCAAAGTGTGGGTCATTTCTCTGGCTTGTCGGGGTGAATACAAGCCAGAGGTCCAGATTTGTTTAGCCTCTTGCACAGCAAACTAGGGTGATTAGGCAGTGTTCATGACCATACTGCTTGTACATAAGAACAGAAGAAGAGCCTTGCTGGATCAGACCAAGGGTCCATCTAGTCCAGCATTCTGTTCACAAAGTGGACAATTCACAAAGTGGCCAACCAGCTGTCGACCAGGAACCTACAAGCAGGATATGAGAGCAACAGCACCCTCCCACCCATGTTCCCCAGCAACTGGTGTACTCATTGCCTCTGGTACTGGGGGTAGCACGTAGCCATCAGGACTGGTAGCCATTGATAGCCTTTTCCTCCATGAAAAGGCTATCCTTTCATGATAAGCCAGGGTTCCAGAGCAACCTCGGCTTACCGCGACATGTGGAGTGGGTCTCTGTCTCATCCATACTTTGCACACATAAACTGAATTCAGGATTTCAATGGGGGAACCTGTCCTCTAGGACTCTAGTAGGTATAGTCTAAAACCTTAAATAAATGTACTCATTTATTCATATTGAAATATATTACCCACCTTTCTAAATTAACATGCACAGAAAGCAAGAGACCACTACACCATCCAGACTTGGTTAGTCATTGCCACTGCATGAGCCTCGGAATCAATGTTTCCTGGAAGGAAATATCTACTGCACATGGCTTGTTTTATTGACATGTTTTATTAGCTTGCCTGCATATTGTTATAGAAAAGTAAAGGAAAAATTGGCATATATGGAAGTGCAGCCAGAATTTTCATCTCTAGTACTGCTATTTAGCCTTCTCTGAAATTTATTGTCTGAAAGAGAACAATGCAATTTACACTCTGTTTTACCAGCTCACAGCCCATCAGATATGTTCTTGTAAGCAGTCATTTCCAGACTTGTAATCAAGAGCCATATTCCTCACTCTGAATGTGGCCACAACCCCATCCCATGGATTCCATTTGAAACACGCCCAGTCTTCTCTTGACTATGACATTGTTTTTACTGCCCCCTAGAGTGCATAGCACTTTTCCAGGTTTAAAGACTTAGAGAAGAAAAACATATTATTTTCATGGTGGCAAAATGGAAGTAAAACATGGGGAATGTAGGAGGAGACGAGAACTAGACCCATACATTTTGAACTACTCAGTGATGCTGACCAAGTCTGCAAATTATGGGCATCTGATATTAATTTTCATTTCTCATAATACACAATTTTATGAAGAGCTGGGCATCCTTACATGGAACTGATGTTGAGGGGTGCGTGGAGAATGTGCACCACTGGAACAGGTACCTGCTCTAGGATGCAGCCACTCACCATCTGATGGAAGACCACCACCAAGGCCCACTAGCTACCAACAATTCTGCTGGACCTGCTGATGCCACCTCCGTGTTCCAGAAGCCAGTCAGGAGCTAGGACATCATGATGCATGATGAACAGGAGCATCATGAAGGTGGTTAGGAAATGCACTGCCCTGTCCTCACATTACAGTTCCCAAGTGGCAGTAGGAGGCACAAAACATTATGAGCCCATTTAGAAGCCATAGGATAAAAGCAGGCAGGTGTGTGGTTTCTTTCCAGTCCTTCAGTGATGAAGCTTATGATGATCAGAGAGGGGTGCACTTCTCATTAGAATAAATGGGGTTATTCATAGACCCCAACATAGGGACGGACAACCAGTTTGTATGTGGTTTTTCTCTAGCCTGGAAGATGCATCTGACATACTTTGTCCTGCACAGACGTCGCATTTTTGTAATCTCAGTCCAACAAAGTCATGATACATAGGTTGTTTGAGCAGTTCATCGCTAGCCCAAACCATGAGTATGGAGGATTTGGTCCAGAGCTTCTGCAGCAGCAGGTTGAGAGGTCCTGGGCCTCTGAAGTAGATAGTGAGCACTGGAACTCAATCTTGTTCGAATCAAGACAGGAAACCAGCAAGGTGTAGACAAGCAACAGAGAATAGGGACCCAAAGATTAGTTTCAGCACTGTGGACAGTTCAAGAGTAGGCTTCTTAAGGAAGGGGCCACCGGAGAAATGGGCAAAATAATCAATAATCTGAGGGCAGGTGCACACAGCTGTGCTGCTCGGGGAAGCTGCTTTTTCCTTCCGCCCATTACAGCTCCCCATTCATTACAAATGAAGTATACACTTTCCTCACAATTTTGCACCCCAGTGCAGTCCATCTCAATATGGCTTGAGAGATGGCATGCAAAATTGAGGTTCTGCTCATGAACAGATCATAGAATCATAGAACAGTAGGGTTGGAAGGGGCCCATAAGACCATTGAGTCCAACCCCCTGCTCACTGCAGGAATCCAAGTCAAAGCATTCCTGACAAGTGCCTGTCCAGCCTCGTCTTGAACGCCTCCAGTGGGGGAGAGCCCACCACCTCCCTAGGGAATTGGTTCCATTGTCGTATTGCTCTAACAGTCAGGAAGTTTTTCCTGATGTTCAGCCGGAATCTGGCTTCCTGTCACTTGAGCCCATTATTCCGTGTCCTGCACTCAGGGATGATCAAGAAGAAATCCTGGCCTTCCTCTCTGTGACAACCCTTCAAGTACTTCAAAAGCACTATCAGATCTCCCCTCAGTCTTCTCTTCTCAAGGCTAAACATGCCCAGTTCTTTCAGTCTCTCCTCATAGGGCTTTGTTTCCAGTACCCTGATCATCTTTGTTGCCCTCCTCTGAACCCTCTCCAGCTTGTCTGCATCCTTCTTAAAGTGTGGTGCCCAGAACTGGACACAGTACTCCAGATGAGGCCTAACCAGTGCTGAGTAGAGGGGAACTAGTACTTCATGGGATTTGGAAGCTATACTTCTATTAATGCAGCCCCAAATAGCATTTGCTCTTTTTGCAGCCATATCACATTGTTGCCTCATATTCTGCTTGTGATGGACAGCAATTCCAAGATCCTTCTCACTTGTAGTGTTGTTGAGCTAAGTATCCCCCATCTTGTAACTGTGCATTTGGTTTCTTTTTCCTAGGAGCAGAACTTGGCATTTATCCCTATTAAATGTCATTCTGTTGTTTTCTGCCCAGCGCTCCAGCCTATCAAGATCACTTTGAATTTTGTTTCTGTCTTCCAGGGTATTAGCTATCCCACCCAATTTTGTGTCATCTGGAAATTTGATAAGCATTCCCTGCACCTCCTTCTCCAAGTCATTGATAAAAATGTTGAAGAGCACTGGACCCAGGACTGGGCCCTGCGGTACCCCGCTCGTTACCTCTCTGCAGTTTGAGAAGATCCCATTGATGGGAAAAGGGGTGAGCATAAGCAGGGAGGTTGAGTGTTTGAGGGACTGCTCCTGGAAGACTCCCCAAATTCCCTCTAGCAATACAAAAATAAATGCAGATGGAAAACACAATCACCATTCCAATAATAGAAATGTCTTTATTGACAAGCGCCATTAATAGGCAGGACCCAGGAGACCCAACAGATGCTGAAGGATCTAACTTTTGCTTTTATTCCTTGTGCTTGACAATGTGCATTTGCCTTTAAAGGGCTCAGTTTACAACATCATTCCACATCGTTGATCCATAACCCTCAGGAGTCACCCCCAACACTGATAGAAAGACAGAAAGAAGAAATACAACCAACAGGTGGTCAGGATTACTCTGTTCCAATCTAATTAATAACAATGTCAATCTTCCACATAAGCTCAGTACATATTATGTTAGGAGGAGGAGTGATAGCAGGGAGCACTTTTTTTACTAAAACCCTATTTAATAGGCAATTTTCTGTGGCAGGAGAATAAAACAGGTATTATTGTATGTGTAACTGGTAATCACTGCCACCTCGATCAGCTACCCCAATGATAACCCAAATGTTCTGCTTCTCTTTTCATGGATATAAAAGTAGGGATGTATAAGAATTTTGTTTCAGTTCACAAATCATTCAGACTTGCCCCAGTTCACAATCCTGAACGTAAACAGTGTATTTGGAAGGGGGGCTTCAAATTCCCAAACTTGGGATCATGTTCAAAAAATGCGTATTGTGAAAAATATGCACTTTAAAATGTACATTCTTTAAAAGAAAAACTACACATCTTCACGCTTTAGTCAATGGGGGAAGCGCACAGTTCTGAAAAATGCACATGGAAATGCACACTCTCCCCATTCAAACTGCGCACTTTCCCCATTTGAACAAAAAGAAAAATGGGTTGCAGATGAGAATAGGAACAAGACAAACCAAGCTTTGAAATGGAGCTTGGAGGATCTCAGTGAACTCAAGTATCCCTGATTTTCGCATGCGTATATAAAAGTGGCAGATCAATTTTATTTAAAAGAAAAGTAGAGCTGCCACCAAATTTCGCCTAAGTCAAAAATTTCAAGGCAACTTTAGCAGCTCCTTGCTTGAGTGAGACAGCCTTTCTTGAGAAAACGTGGAACTGGCAAAGAAGGACATTAATGACCCCTTTTGAGCATCAGTCCAGTTACATCCTATGCCTGCCTCCTCAGAAATAAGTCCCACTGAATTAAATTAGAGTTATTTCCAGGTAAGTGGAAACCCAAGTTATATCCACATCAGCTCCCAAATTAAGGCCCAGCTCATATCGCCTTTTATTTTTCCTGGGCTGAAGGTGATATGAGTTAACATTTATGGATCCACACATGTTTATTTGGTCCTGTGAATGGTTCTGAATGTCCAGATTTTAACATACATTTTGGTAAGATCCATGAAGATATTTCAGGGCACAGTATGTCGTGATCTAGGCTAGGGATGTATGAGAAATTCAGTTAGTTTTTTTATCAGGATTTAAGCAGTTCACACCTTTCGGACTGAACGCAGATGCGGACACAATGAATGGGTGAAATCTTTACGGTCCTAAGCTTGCAGTGTGATTTGCGGACCCCAAAAATATGTGTTCAACATATGTACATTTGAAAAATGCATGTGAAAAAAGGCACACTTTTGAAAAATGCACACAAATACACTTTAATCAATGGGAGAAGAATATGTACATTTCAAAGATGCGCACAATTGATGTGTGCATTTGGAAAAATGTGCATGAAAATATGGACAGATTTTCATGAGAAAAGAAAAACAAAGCTCACAATCTGATACAGAGTCAAGTCAGAACGAGCTTCAAGATGGAATATGGAGAACTTCGGTGAGCTCAAGTTTTGCTGATTTGCACATCCCTAATCTAGACCAGCCTTCCCCATCTTCATGACTCCCTGATTATTTGAGACTACAACTCCCATCATTCTTTACCATTGGCCATGCGGTCTGGGGCTGATGGGAGTTGAAGTTGAAAACATCTGAGACATCAACATGTGTGAATCAAGCCCTCCCAAATCAGTGGTGACTTCAACATAGTAAGCATGATCTGGTGAAACAGGTTATGGATGCCCTACGACCCACTTATTTAGATGGGACCTTTTTATGTTATTTTGTATAGTTGCCATTCCACCCAGAAGTCTTCAAGCAACATGGCAAAATACTATGGAAAAGTAATAAGAACATTTTAAAAACCACAATGATATTTGACTTCCTTGTACAGGGCTATAATATACAAATATCAGGTCCCAAGACAATTCTTCCCCCTCCTAAAACACATTGACAAGATGCTGCGTTAGAAGGTCCCTATTCCTAATGGAACTGCCAGGAATGGTGTCAATGAAAGGCCATATATGTTTAAAAAGCAAAAACAAACAAAAATGCATTTTAAAAAAAGAAGTGAGGAAGCAGTCTGAGAGAGAGAGAGAGAGAGATTTTGCTTTCTAAGGCTGAAACCCTATATCTATTCACACAGGAGTAAGTTCCATTGAGCTTAATGAGGCTTACTTTTGAGTAGACACATATAGGATTGCACCGTAAGCCAGTGATTCCCAAACCTGTGTTCCAGGGCATACTATTGTTCTGCGAGATAGGCGGGATTTTGCACTGAACATTTAAGCTGCCATGTTTGATACATCCACAACTCTGGGCCCACTGAAGCAAGGAAGGCGAGTGTAGCATTATTCCTCCTCTCTGCCAATATATGGGCAATTACATCATCCCATGGGAGGGAGTTGGAATGCACCAGGACTCCCTGATGCAGTTTGTGCTACATCTGACAAGCAGCAAGGAATCCCAGACGCATCGCCATTGCACAGAAAGCACCGTCCCTTCCCTTAAGGCTTCAGCCCTGGTTGACGGGGCAAAACGGGAGGGAAAAGTACCAAGAGGCAATATTAACTGGACTATCCCACAGCTGCAATGAGGTTGCCTGCCTATTGTTCAGGAACTGATTGAGAAAATGCATAGGTATCTCTGTCAATGTAAGAAAGAAACATGCCTCCAATTCAGAAAAAAAGAAGTTATCAAGCGTTTGAAAAACTGTTTTAAGCACATGAAGATAATTTCTACATCTGTTATTAATCTTGGTTTTCACATGGAGAGAGATACTGACTACATGTCTACTCAGAAGTAAGCCCACCAAGTACATAAGACTGCAGCCTTCAAAATCCTAGATTAATAAACGTTAACCGTAATGTGGCAAAACGTTGAGCTGTGAGCACAGTAAAAAAAAAAAAAAACTTGCAGCACTATTTATTGCATTTACAGAACAATACTTCCCTTTTTCTTTAGACTTTTTTTCTTACATTATTTTCTCCACCTCATAGAAATTATTTATTTATTCAAGGAAATTAAAAAAAAACATTTCTGCACATTAATTCCCCCCACGTGACCTGAATCTATATATTTGACATACATTTCATCTTTCTGGTTTTTAATTAATTTATTTTATTTATTACATTTCTATCCCACCTTTCTTCCATTGTGGAATTCAAGGTGGCTACATGCGGTTCCCAGGTGGTCTCCCCTCCAAGCACTGACCAGGCCCAGACCTGCTTAGCTTCGGTGGCTTCTTCCTGTGCCTTCGGACCATGTCTTAGAACCTTAATAAGTATATGCTGTAGTAAATGTCATTTGCCTGATGCTGGGAAAGACTGAAGGCAAAAGGAGAAGAGGATGGCAGAGGATGAGATGGCTAGATAGCATCACCGATGCAATGAATATGAACTTGAGCACGCTCCGGGAGAGAGCGCAGGACAGGAAGGCCTGCCGTGCTATGGTCCATGGGGTCACGAAGAGTTGGACACGACTGAACGACTGAACAACAAATGTCATAACTTTGATTAGTGTTGACACTTTCAGGTGTTTTTTTTCTAATATCTGAAGAAGCAGTACAGGAATTGCAGAAATTCTAACTTTTACCAGTAAATTGCAAAGCCAACTAACTACCTCTATTAGGGTGCAATCCTATCGAGATGGGTGGTCGCCTCCAACTTCCTCTGAAGTCGAAGGCGACCACCTATCCAATGCAGGGCAGCTGAAGCACAAGAGAGAGGGTTCCTTCCGTGCTCTGGCTGCTGTCCAGTTTGCCTTAGATGCCCAATTTTGGGCGTCTAAGTCTGGCTTCAGGGAGGGGGCAGGACCAGGGTTGGAGACTGCAGAGGAAGCTGTCTAAAACAGCTTCCGCAGTCTCCTTCCCTCCTCGCCCCCAGGAACACCCCCTTTTCACCCTGTCCATGCTCCGTGTTACGAGCACAGACAGGCATACAGGGGCAGCTGCCATGGTTCTCTCCGCCCCAGGTACAAGGGGAGCATGGTTTCCCAGCTACAAGCTGGTAGCACTGTCTATGAGCTCGGTGGTGGGAAACCGAAAAATCCTATCTCCCCCAGACACTGTCTAGGGGACATAGGATTGCTCTCTTAACTGTCTAAATACTATCCCCTTTTCCATCATTCATCAATACAGGATTTTTACTATGCCATTGTGGAGGGTGTAAAAAGTTGAAAAGAAATCTTGTTGAAACAAACAAGTCTGAAATGTTCTGCTGGCATTTGTCAAATCTTACCAGCAAATGTCAACATTCACCAAGTTCCTGGTATTTACAATAACATATATACAAAGTTGTACTTATCAGGTTTGGGGGAATGTAATGAAAAGGTACAGAAGCCTGCTTTACAACTGCAAGCTGTTGAAAGTATAACTATATATATATATATATATATATATATATAGTATAGCCAAAGTGAGCTGAATGTGGAATGTTCATAAAAATACTGGTGATTGCACACACATGCACATAAGCTGTGGGGAATAAGTGCACAAAAGATCCATTTACACATTGGTAGGGCAATATACATAGTCTACGAATGATGTTGGAGAGTACCCAAGTGTCGGCATTGGTCAGTCAATGTACATAGGCTCTTCTTGGGGACCATGCCAATGTACAAAATCTCTGCAATCAATGCACACTTTCTTTCATCACTTGGAAATTATGTATATTGCCCAGGCAATGTGCAAAATCCCCTGTTCAAGCCATTAATTTCTAAACATTATCCACACCTTTAAGGGAAGGTGTACAGTCTCGCAAATCAGATTAATAACTTTTCAGTGAATGTTTCAATGAATCTCTGAAATTTGGGAAATGTTGACATGAATATGTGAATGGTGACAGTCCCAGAGTAATTTCATGGATTTCCAGAAATAAATGTCTATTTGCCCAGTTTGGAGACAAAGACCAGAGAATGCTATCAGCCACATTTAGAAGTCAGTCAACTTCCCTGGTTTACCACTGAAATAAATTGCCCAGGTCTGAAAAAAGACCCTTAACAAATCCTAACCCCACTCCACCAACACACACACACACACACATTAAATTGATCTAGCTTTCTTTGAAGTGAGTTTTTACCCCTCCAAGACACAACGGGAAAACACCAACAATACCTCCCCAATAGGATGACAGAAGACTGTAATTCTTTTAAATTATGCAACTCTATTCCCAACAGCAGGCTGGCCCACTTGCTTGGCTTTCAGCTGAGTGCAATGATGTTTTCAGTTTGGTTTGTCCTCATCTGGCGATGAGGGGATAAATTCAGCAACTTTTCCATTCAAGTTTGGGGAGGGGAAGGTTAATTAAGCCAACACAAGTTAATGCAGATGACAAAAGCTTGCTAGCCATGACCACGGGGCTGAGGGATCCAAAAGGATTTCTTACTTAGGCGTTTGGGGAGAGGGCCAGACCCTCCCTGCTGCACCCCCACCCCAACATATTACTCATATCTCTGGACACTGTCTAGCATTTGGCTTGTATGCATTTCGTGACAAGTTAGAAACAGATTGGTGCAAGAGTCTAGCTACAGCAGACAGATCCCTGGTTTTCCAGACAGATCATTAGCAAGAAAATAAGCAAGCTCACATCACTGGAGGGGCCATGGAAGCAAAACTGTATGCATTCTGATTTATTTGCCTTAAACCGAACGTGGCAAATTGGCACAGAACGGGTGCCTTCGGAGTCTCATTCCTGGCCTACTGGGACCTTTTCAAAACAAAAACCAGGAAAAAAAATCTAGCATATTATTCTGCCACGGGAGCGTCAAGCCCGAACTACAAACCGTTACACACCGAAGGTCATTATGCTGTGGAACATTAAAACATGCTTCTCCAATTAAGCCACGCAGACACAATAAAACAAAGCCTTCACAACCACCTGTAATAATATGCCTGTTCAAAGCAGCAATTCTAAAGTACCAAGCAACACAAGGTAGACATTTTCTGCAGCTGGTTTGGTTGGGGTTTTTTGCTTTTCTTTTCTTTTTTCTTTTTTTAGAGGAAAGAAACATGAACAGTTCTGCCAAATCGCTGTCTCGTCTCCTCTTACCTTCACGTTAGTCCGGAGTGCACAGTAACATGCAAAAAACATTGCAGTAAACAGGGAGCATATGGACCAGGATGCAGCTTCTCTGCTCTGCACAAACCATATACACACACACACACACGATCCTCAGCATGTGCCTACTAAGAAGCATTCGTTCTCTCTGTCAGTTTCAAATGCATTGATCTCTGGGCTTTTTTTGCTCCCCCCTGACTACCGAAAAGACATGTCTTGAAGGCACTGAATGAAGGCTACGCGTCTCCTCTTCCCTTCCTATCCAGAACATGATGCCCGGCAATGGCAATTAGGAGATATTTCGGCAGCTGCAACTTAAGAGACCTCAGTTGCTTTGCGTTCCAGCATTTTAAAATCAGTGAAAAAGAAGCCAGGAGTGCAGGGAGAAGGAGGAGGAGGAGGAGAGGAGGAGGAGGAGGAAGAGGAAGAGAAGCTCACCCAGAGGGGGGAAGGTGAGGAATAAGGACTTAAAACTGTAACCAGCCGAGTTACTTATACTTCCAAATGGCTTTGAGGTTCTGTTGCTTTACGTTTCTTTTTCAATATTTTACAAATGGACTAAATGTTATATGCATGAGGAGGGACAGGGGAGAAGGAGAGACAAAAGGAGTCTCCTTTCTATTCTGAGATTTACAGCACAGTCTGCGATGTTTCCGTCTCGCCTTGCTAAAGACGCAGCATCGCTTTTAACAGAGGCAGCGTCATCATCACCCATGACAGATTCAACATGTTCTACTTACAAACAGAGGATCTGACTAGGGACGATGCTGGCCGGTCTTAAAGAACACTCCTTGGGCCACATGTCTGCTGTCCTGTGCTAATCTGTTCTGGAATGGGAAAAATACTGATGGAAACTAAGCACCAGGAGAAGAAGAGATCCCAGGATAAAAGCCTCTAACGCTGATCACTTTTGAACTGTAACGGGTTACATATGGCTAAAAATAAGGGTGAGAGATCTAGTGAACGTGCCAACCTGAAGTCTAGATTATACCCTCGTATCTGGCGGCATGGATCTACAATTCTGAATGGATCATGTTCAAAAAGCTGCCAGGAAAGGAACGCCACAGCTCAACCAAGAGGCAAACCCCTTCATTCACAAGTGCTCACAACAGCCTAGTTTTCACTAAGTTGGTAAACCTGCATGTGTGGGATCTACCACTTCAGGTGGTGGGTGAGGGTTCACATGATCGAATGCTCCTCCATGACAACAATAAAATAAAATATCTGCACATGGAAAACTAGAATGTCAGGGAGAGGGCTAAACTAGAAGCCCTGATATCTAGATGTCTATGTGCAGGGAATTATTTTTGTAATAACAAGCATTCAATTATGTGGACTGAAGTGGTATAGCCCAGACACAGGTTTATCATCTCAGTCAAAACTAGGCCACAAAACAAAACAAAATCCCCACAAGCCACCAGTGATACTCCCATGTCCGCCACTAAAGCCTACAAATTAAGCTATTATTTCCTGGATGGAGGGGAAAATCCACATGATGTCCAAAGAAAGATATATCTGCCGGTAATATATAACACATCCTGCCCATTTTCAGAAACCACTACATGTGTGTTGTGGATTTCTGAAGCCATCTTCAGAAATAACGCCAAAAAAATATCCTCATCCCCACCAAACCCACCCACTGCAGCAGATACTGCACGAGAAGAAGAGTGGGAACATTTTCATCCAACCTTTCCTATCAGCACCCAACAAATTGTGCAGGATAAGCATAACTTAGTCATATCTGCCAGTGGCTTTTAGGATTTCTTTAAACAAGAAGCTTTTACATCAACCTCTGCGAAGCCAAAGCCAAGAAGGGGAAAGTCTGCATGTATATATAGAAGTGGCAGCTAAGCAGAGAGGTGGCAGGGAGAAAGGAGAAGGGGGTTGTCAAACTTCTCCTCCGTGACAGGTTTTTCACTCCGAAAACATTGTCAGTCCCAAAGGAGGTGCTATTTTTAGCCAATCATTGGTCATGTCTTTTTTTTTTTTTAAGGGATGAGAGAAAACAAGTGTGTTTAAAGCTAGTTAGTTGCCTATTCTGTATCCTGTGCTGCTTAATATGATTCCCATTGCTGTCTTTCATGGGAAAGAATCTAGGTAAAGAATAACCCAGGGGCAAGAATTTTCTTTGTTTCAGGCAGGGAGAGAGGTAGAGGTTAATAAGAACAAACTAAACTTCACAAATTTCTTCATAAATGGGATGTCGAAAACTTGAGATTTGAAATAATCAAATGTGAGGGAATGCAAAACTGACAGTTTCATCCATCGAGACCCAGGGCTTTGAAAGTGTTGCTTTTAAAGGTCTCGGGTTGAATCACTGCACATTCAACCATGTTTGCAGTGCTGAATTTGGGTTACCACCTCTTCTTTTTCTGATGGGGTCTTTGTCTTTAATTGCTACATGGCAAGCAGATACAATATGGTCTTCTCCATTCTGGGAATTGCTCTACCTATTGAATTTGGCCACTGCAGATAGGGAGAATTTCATTAGGTTCGGTTTTTGATAAGAACCTAGCAACATTCAGAAATGGGAGGGAAACAACTTGCGAATGCGATTTAAAAAAATTAGAATGTGGAAGAAAGGGAAACTGACAGACCCTTTCATCCCTATCTTAATCGAAACCTCTTATAGCACGCAGTGGCTTCCTGAATGGAGAACCTAAATTCCCAAGCCTTCTTTTTATGACTTTTACCAAGGCACGCATTGGTGATGGATGAGTCCTTTTTTTTTAATATTCCTGGGCTTCCTGGAGGCATTTGGTTGGCCACTGTCAAAAGCAGGATGCTAGAGTAGATGGACCCTTGGTTAAATTGCCCTCACTAGCCCTCAGCCTCCATTACCATATTCATCATCATTCTGCATCTACATCAGGGGTGTCAAACTTCTATTGGGGGGGACAGATTTCCACCCACCCAGCCCTCTGTGTGCCAAATGACAGGGCCCAAATAACCCCTAATCTACATGAAAATGCTGGGACAGGTCAATATGCAAATGACACACACCTCTATCACTTTTCCAATCATGGGGGGGGGGGGGTTGCTATGGAACTCCTGAACGGATGTCTGATATAAATTTGGATTGGATGAAGGCAAACAAACTGAAGTTTAATCCAGCAAGGCAGAGTTACTGTTTGCTGGGGATTCTGGTGAGCCAGAAGTACGTGCACAACATTTTCTGATTGGAGTTGTACTCCCCCTGAAGCAACAAGTTTGCATTTTCATAATACTCCCAGATCTCGCCATGCTTCTTGGGAGGCAGCAGCAGTTCTGAGGAGTGGTTTTTACCAACTTCATCTTAGATGCCAACTGCACCCTGTTTGGAGAAACCAGATTCATGATCGTTTAGATTAGACTACTGTATTGTGATCTACATAGTG